>NC_044262.1:1252000-2504000 GCF_003957555.1 Calypte anna | reverse complement strand
CCTCGAGTGCTTGTCTGCTTTCAAATTTAAAAAGATTCCTCTAGGTGAAAGGCAGGTTACCTGTTTTCTTTCTTGCTTGCTTTCTATTTTGAAAAACACACAGGAGAAAGTTTTGATTACTGCTTTGTTCCACATTATTAATAAGCATTCCCAGGAAAAATAAGCAAATGGAAGAAAAGGAAGGAAATGAGGGTTTTTTCATTTCCAAAAAGAGAGCTTTTTCTACAGCAGGAAGTGCACCCTCCTACTGAACACATCTGAGCTGCTCCAGTAGGTGCCCACAACATTGATGGGCTGTGTTTCTGGCATGTTGCTTCCAATGGTGCTGGATTCTTCCTACCCTTCAGCATCAGAGCTGTTCAGTGGCTTTCGGTTTGGGGAATTAGGGAGGAGCTTGCCAGCCCTACCTGGGAGGATAAGGCTGTGTCTGCCCATGCTAACAACCCTCCTCCTCTCCTTCCTTCATGGAGTATTGCTGGAGTCTTTGGGGCTGCAGGATTAGCCTGAAGAATTGCTGAGCCCTGCTGCAGGCAGCCCCAAGGGACTGGCAGCATCCCCAGTGCCCGCCTCTCCTGCCAGCCCTGCCAAAGGCTTCGCTCCTCCTCCTGTGTTGGCACCTTCTGGCTGTTCATTAACCCCGTCCCCCTGATCCTTTCCAGAGATAGCTGACAAAATCTACAACCTCTACAATGGCTACACCAGTGGGAAGGAGCAGCAGACAGCCTACAACACATTGATGGAAGTCTCTGCTTCCATGCTCTTCCGAGTCCAGCACCACTACAACTCCCACTATGAGAAGTTTGGAGACTTTGTCTGGCGCAGTGAGGACGAGCTGGGCCCCAGGTATTTTGTCCCTTCCCTGTGTCCTCCTTTGTGCTGGCAACTGGCTTTTTGCCTTCTCCTCTTAGCTGAGAGAAGTCCCTTGTTGGTGTTCACCAAGCTGTACTTCCATGTGCTAGGACCACCAGGTCCTGCTCTGTCTTTGGGTGAATGCTTCTTGGACATCTAATGGTTGTGTGGGCTTTGGATGAATGTGTGTGGAACATCCAGCAACCTTCCTGAACCAGGAGGGGAATACTGAAGCTGAGCTGGGTGCATTGGAGAAGTGAGGAGATGGGGGCAAAGGGTATAAATTAAGCCTGGAACAGAGTGTAAAGGGAGACTGAGTCAAATCCTGTTCAGTTGTAGAGCCATGGGATGGGGCCATGGCTACCCAGGGCTCAAGGATGCCCTGATTAACTGAAGGGTGGATACTGGAAAGGGTGATAGAGGGAATGAAGCAAAAATGCAGCAGGTGGGAATGTTTTAAGTGCTGTGGAACGTGACAAGCATTAGGATCAAGAGCTACAGAACAGAGGCAGCTGTGTTCCTGGGAGGTGTTTGAGGAATCCAGGGCAGGTCCATCCTGATATTGTAGGGTTTGTGTATGGTAAATACCTATGTGAAGAATCACAGCAGAATCCCTCCTAGGTGTTTTTTGGGGTAGAATACTGATTTCAAGGAACGGGATGTGACCTCCAGGACTGTTCCTCTCATAGTGGGATGGATTCTGCATCCAGGACAGATCCATTCTGCCATCCAGCATTTAGACAGCTTCCTCCACACCTTACCAGTATTCCCTGTGGACAGTTGAGGAGAGGGCAGTTTGCCCCACGTGTGGCTTTGGGCACCTGCTACCTGCTGGTGTGGTTTGGGCTGTGTGTGACAATACTCTGCTGCAGGGGGTTATTTGTACATGAAGACACTTTTGAACCCCTGGAAGGGCAGAGCTGAAATGCTGGTCAGCAGTGAAAACTGACTATTTGATATCATCAGAGGGGTCAATCTCTATGTAGTAACCTTGGCTCTTCAAAACTGTATGTTTCGTGGACATTTCCTTCTATTTCTTTCTTTTTTTTTTTTTTTTTTTTTGACATATACTTATTCTCACAGTAGTATATGGTTGCCATACAAACTGTAAATATTTCCAAAATTCCCTTTTCTACCTTTCTTGTCTCCCAAAAGAATAATAAGTTTGCTGATGTAGAAAGATCCTCCTAAATTTTAGCCCCATGGTGCCCTTACACCACACAAGTTTGTCAGCAAGCACACAGCACCTCATTTGTTACCTGTGCTACGAATATTCTCTGCTTGCTACACATTTCATGTTCTGAGGAGAGCTGGGAGAGGCTTTTTTCCTGTGAGTAAGGGACCTTTCCAGAGGGGCTGCATCTGCAAATCCCCAGTGTGCAGTGCAAGACTCAGAGATTAGAGTTATGTGAACTTTATTGTACCTAGATGGCTGGTGGTGTCCTGGCAGTGTCCCAGCAGTGTCCTCACAGCATCCCAGCAAAGGCCAGGCTGTCACTGAGCACCTTGGGAAA
The DNA here is from genome assembly GCF_003957555.1 of Calypte anna. Taxonomy (NCBI): domain Eukaryota; kingdom Metazoa; phylum Chordata; class Aves; order Apodiformes; family Trochilidae; genus Calypte; species Calypte anna. Next base: position 2,501,637 of record NC_044262.1, on the reverse strand, counting down.
GATTCAGCAAGAAATGTTCAGAAGTAGCTGTATCCTTCTGGACATCTTGAGATCTCTTAGAGGATTCAAATAGCCTTGACTTGCTTTGAAGCTTTTAGAGGCAGAGTTCATCCAGCATCTTCATCTAACAAGTTGTTCTCAGAGAAGCTGAAGCAGAGGAAGATGAAGGAATAGGGTCCTGCAGTCCATGAAGAACTGGAAAAGATTTTCCTTCTCTCCCCCTTGCACCTATGTGCTTGTTGGATGTGACTGGGGATCTGTCCATAATGCCAGGATGACAGCTCCCCACAACAGTTTGCATCTCTCCTGGACATAAATCCAGGCTGGCCAGGAGCTTGCCCTCCTCAGAGATGACCTTGATCATAGTTTCTTTGGTAGTTCATCAGCCTCTGTCCCAGAGCCATTCTCACCCTTCCCACTCCTGTCCTCCTTCTGCAGTGACACTGTAGACTTGCTTGTCCTTTTCATTTGTTCTTTCTCTAAATCCCTGAGAACCATCAGCATCTTCTTACACATCCTTATGTCCTCTGTTACCTGAGATCCAGCACTTCTGAAGGATGCATCTAACCTGATACCTGCATCGAGCTCTACCATTTGCAAGGTGACATTTCAGTCACCTAGATCGCCCGACTCTGTACCAAGCTACATCTGGAGACAGTGTTCAATTCAGCCTCTGTCTGCCTTCCTCATCAAGCCAGATGAGCTCCTTGCAGGGCTTGTGTGCCCCTGTTCTGTACTTGAGAAATAAAGGACTTAGAGCCAAGGGGAAGCATCTATAAATGCTGCAGCAGCTGGTGCCAGGCTCTTGACAAGAGCAAAGCTCTGCTGTCCAGCATTGCTTCTCAGGAGCTTGGACAGAAACAGAGGCACTGACGTAGAGGGAGGCAAGTGAGGCTTTGCCAAGGGAGGCCATCTCATAACAGGATTTTAATTGACAGACTGTTCTCCTTCCCAGGGGGACATTCATTTTGGTACCTTGAAATGTTTATCAGATGAGCCTCAGCTCTACAGTAAATGTTCTCTCATAAAACTGAGTGACAAGAGGGAAGTTGATTGCCTCTGTGTAATAAATACATCACACTGGAGTCCTCGTGAGCCCAGTTTCCATGAAAGCCACAGGTTACTGCAAACAGCTGCTTGTGAGAAGCCACGCTGACAGCCAGATGTCCCAACCAGACCGTTTATATTAAGGAGACATTAAAAACTTAGCTCATTGGTGGCCCTAACCCAGGACTTTCTGTGGTCAGCAGCATCTTGGCACCTGGCTTGCCTCATCCTGCTCGTCTCCTTTAGCAACAACAACCCCTTTCCTGCTCCCCCCGTTCCTCTTACAGACACCAAGTGAATCTCACAGAGTTAATTTGTTCCAACAAAACAGAGGAATTTGTCTGAAGCAGTGAAGGTTGAATGCTACTGTGCATTCAGACCTTTGGATCTGAGCAGCCAGAGTGCTTCCTAACACAGCGACGGGGAGATTTCTCTATTATTTTTCTTACTGTGTTTTCAGGACAATTCCAAAGACTGCTGCTAAAACAGGGCTTGGCTTTTAGAAGGAAAGGAGTACAAATAATTAAGTTAAAATCTTCCTTCCATGCCCTTGCTTGTGGCTGCCAGCAACAAGGGGGTTGGGATGTGGCCTCAGCCCAGGGTTTGCAGTCTCTGTTTTGCTTGAGCAAGTGGCCCAGGCAGCCTGGATGCTGCAGAAGACACAGTGCAGCTCCTGAGCCTTCTGGTACTGAGGGAGAATGCAATGTTCTGATGGGAGGCTCTGATAAGAGGCCATCGAGTCCCGGTCTCATTGTCCTCCCACATGAGGGTCTGAGAGACCCAGGTCATTTCTCAGTAGAGGGGAAAAATCTGAATTTATGACAAAATTGTCCCATATGAGAACAGAGCAGCCAGGCAGCCACTCTCTCCCTGCAGCAGTCCCACGATTCTCATCCTTCCCTCCAGCTCAGGTGTCCAGTCTTCTGTGCTTCATCATTCATGTTGGTTCATTCTCATTTATCACCTTCCTCCTAGGTGAGATAGGGCAGGGTTTTGCTCGCTCCAGATGTGTTTTCATCCCACACCAGTACAGTGAGTGATGACTGTTCCCTGTGCAGCTAAGGGACAAATCTAATGTCCCTGTGGGAGCACCCCTGGGGCAGGGCAGAGCAGGAGGTAGTGTGTCTCCTGCTCTTGGATCCTTGCAAAGCTGGGGCTGGCAACCAAGGACCTTGGTGCCCTGTCTCCTGGGCAATCACTTCACCACATTCCTTCACGTGGTCATTGTATGAACCCTCAGAAAGTGCCCTTGCAGCAGATACCCATCACCCTCTCTTTCTTGTGGCACAAAGTACTGCTGAGGGAAGCAGCCTCCTAGAGCCATCACTGTTTTTAAATCCCCCTCTCCATCATTTCTGACCATGGCTGTGACCCTCTTAATCTGTCATGGAAGTGGAGACCAGAATCAGGCCCTGGCTGGTGCCAACTTAAAACAACAGCCCCAGTGGTGGCAGGGGGGAGGGCACTGCTGGCTCATGTCAATGTGGGGAGCACTCCCCAGCTGGGCTGTGGGGTGAGGGGAAGGGGTGCTCTGCATCCCTTTGGGGGCTGAAAGCTTGGGGTCTGGCCACAGTAGAGTGATTCCCCCCCTCGCTCACTCCCCTATCATCCTCTCCCAATTCTTGCCCTTTAATAAGGCAATAAATTACCATTCCTGGCAGGGATGAGGTTGGTCAGCATTTAGGAAGATTTCATTTCCAGTATTTGAAAAGGTGGTCGTTCTGACCCGACAGCCTTCCACAGGGAGCACTTGGGTAATACCCAGGGTGTGATTTATGATGTTAAATTGGCAACCCAAGAACTGCTCCTGTAATTTATTACCCAGCCTTCACCAGAAAGCCTCTCTCTCTTTCTCACCCCTCCCCTCACCCTCTGTCTCTCTTTCCCTTTTTTTTTTTTTTTTTTTTTTTTTTTTTTAAGAGGGAACAGCTGACAGCCAAAAGCTAAATCTAACATTTACACAGGGCTTCATTACCCCACTGAAATAAGTGAGTCAAAGCAGCAAAACCCATCAAAAATGAGGCTTTGGCACAAGACACAGAAAGCAAAGGGCCTGATTCCCATCACCATGTCTCTTTCTTGGCCATGGTGCAGTTTCAGCATCCTCATAGGCAAACCCATCATCTGCTGCATGCCACCCTTAAACATCAGTTCTTTCCTGGGACCCACTGCACAGAACAGACCTAGAAATACAGCAAGTATATGGAAACCATCTCCACGAGCAGCACAGCCTTCTGCACATGAGACATCACCAGGTCTGGGTGGTTTCACTCCTGGACTTTTTGCCAACCTTGAGCTGCTCCTCACAAGTGGGAATGTTTGCCTGGATACAAACCTAAGTATGTAACAGGAAGCAAGGACAGCATGCTAGTTTTTAGCAAAATCCAGAGTATCTTGGAAGTATTCTGGAGAAGGAATGAAAACAAGAAGGCAGAGTGAAACCAAGGCAATAGAGGCAAAGGCAGGTTGTCTGGGAGAGAAGTGAGAGATGGGTGAGGAAATATATGGAGGGTAGCAGAAAGGTGAAGTGGTGGGAAGGGAGAAGAGGAAGAGAAGAGCTTAGGTGTGTAGGTGTGTGCTGGAGAGTCCCTGCCTTGGCACTGTGTCATGTCTGGCTGTTCATGGGAGCACAATGTGCTGTAGATGGTCAGGTGGCTGCTGCAGAGAGTAGAGAGGTGTTCTGTCAGAGCTGGGCTGTCACTCCATGACATCATTATTATAATCTGTGTGTATTGTAATGAGGCTCAAATTGCCCACCTGGGCTTGTCTTTATTGATTAAAATGATACATGGAGACCAAGTAGTATTGTCCAAGAAGGGCCAACTCCAGTTACTCTTTTCTCCCCTTGGAAAGCTGACCCTCAACCCATCACCACCAGAGAGGAGCAGGGAAGTTTTCCATGTGGTTTCTTACAGCCTTTCATCCAGCCTTCCCCCTCTGGAAAGAGAGGTCTGTAGGCAGCTGGGGATGTTGGGATGTCCTCTTGCCTCCTGCCCCTGTCTCTGCCCTCTGCTCTGGTGCCGAGGTGGCTCTGGTCAGCCCTTCCCAGTGCCTGGGGGTGTCTGGACACATTAAGCTCCCAGCACTCCCCCCATCCAGCTGGGAGCTCATAGCCTGGGCTGCACCACCCCTCCACTTTCATAATCAAATAATCCCCATGTTTATCCCTCGCTGACTGACAGCTCTGCTCCTGTCATGTCATTATCAGGAATTTACATTCCTGCAGGAACTGTGAAATCCCCTAACACCCAATCCAGAGCTTTCCTGTGGCACCAGAGGGAGAGGAAATAATCTGTGATCTTGAGACTTTCAGACCACTGAAGTAAACCCTCTTCCCCTCCCTTTGTTTGATTTAGCACTTCGCAGACTCCCACAAGGGGATTCTTGGTTTCTTATGGATTTATTTTGTTTTGTCTTAATGTGTTGTGGTTTTTTTCCTCTCTCTTCTGGTGTCAGTCCTTTTGGGCCATTTGCCTCCTGGACATTTGGGAAAACAAGAAAAGGAGGGCTGGGCTCATTGGTCAGGAGCAGAAGAGTGCTGGGGGGAGGTCTCACCAGGGTTCATGGGGGGTCAGCACATATGCTGGAGATTGCCAGGGGCTATGGTGATGACCATATAGCCAAACAGTGTCCCCAGGGCACCCTATTTGCTCTAGTGTGTCAGACTTGAGGTCCCTCCAGCTCTGTTGACCAGATGCTGTGAAATAGTAGATATACCCCAAACTTTGGGGCAAAACAGCTTCTCTCCATTTGAAACAGGAAAGATAATGGTTTAGGCAACGCATCACATCCTTTTTTTGTCACAATACGGAGCTGGTGGCAGAACTCAAAAGGCCTGTTGCCTGCTTTCCTTTTAGCATTGCTCGCCCTGCTCTGTCTCCATCTCTGTCCCCTCCAGGAAGGCACACTTGATCCTCAGGAGGCTGGAGAAGGTCAGCAGCCACTGTTCCACCCTGCTACGCAGCGCCTACATCCAGAGCCGCACGGAGACCATGCCCTACTTGTTCTGCCGCAGCGAAGAAGTCCGACCACCTGGAATGGTCTGGTACAGCATCCTAAAGGACACCAAAGTGCTGTGTGAGGAGAAGATGGTCTCCATGCTGCGCAACACCTATGGGGAGTCCAAGGGGCGGTGAGAGAAGGTGTGGGCCTGGAGCTGTGGGAGGCCGAGGGACTCCAAGGAGTCAAGGACTCGTGATGTGCTGAGAGGCTGGTGGGATCTTGGGGTCGGGCATTGTTTGGAAGGGGGTGGAAGGGGACAGCGAGGCCAAACAGGACTTTCTCACACAGACAGCAGAGAAACAAGAAATCAGCACGTTGGACTTTAATTTCTTTTCCTTTTTTTTTTGGTTTTTTTTTTTTTAATTTTTCAAGAGGAAAACAAAACAACAAAAACAAAGAAATTACCTGGTTTGACTCTGCATAAAAGCCTCTCCTTTTTAATCTTTTCTTACTGAATTTCCTGGACTACACGCTCCAAAAAAACCTGGGAGGAGGAGATGCCCTCTCGAGGTCAGGGCCAGCTGGAGGGGAGCTGCTGGCCACAGGGTGACCCACTCCCTGCCTACCCTGCCTGCCCTGCTGCTAGGCAGGAGCTGTGGGGCAAGGGGCCCTGCTGCTAGGGTGGCCAGGGATGGCAGGAGGAGGTGGCGCGGGTGGCTGGTGACACCGCGAAGGTCCCAGTGGGGGATGGCAGGCAGGTGCCGGGTTGATGCCAGCAAGCTGGGCTTTTGGACCACCCCAAGTGGCCCAAGTGGAGTGGTTCCATGTGCAGCCTTCGTTTGCAAGGCTCCCAGCAGCTGGTTCTGTGCATTAAAGATTCATATGAAGTCCATCTTTGGTTGGTTCCTTGGTGTTTCTTCCTGACACCATGTCACCGCTGCCGGGTACTTTGAAGAGTTTCTGGACCAGAGAGGACATCACCCCATGGCTGTCCAGAGGTGAGAAGTGGCTGAGATGAACGGCTGTATCTGACACTGGTGCTGACCTCCAGAGCTGCTTAGGGTCCTCTGCTTCCTTAACACCCAGCTTGGCCACCAGCTCTGGTGTGAGCTGGAGGCGTGTGGGAAAGCCCAAGAAGGAAGCCAGAGGCTGAAAGGACATGGAGAGTCTGGTTTCTTTTACTGTCAGATGTGGGTTAGGCTGGCCTGGGCTCCCTGTGGGTAATGGATTTCTCAGCCTGGTAGCCAAACCAGAAAGTGTGGGAGGGTGGGGGGGAGGTGGAGGGTGGAACAAAATTCAGATCAGCTCAAAGCTATCACGTTTTCTTTTTAAAGCAAAACAACAAACCTGGATGGGGGAAAGGGAACTGCATGGCCTCTATGGATCAGTTCAGTCAGCCCAAAGCAAACAGTTTTGTTTATTTTTTCTGGTTATTTAACTCTTCAGCATAAAAGCAAACAAGCAGGAGGTGAGTTTCATAATCAAAATGTTTTGAAACCAAAGGTGCAGGATTTGATGTGGAGGAAGTTCAGCCAGAGATCTTTTCTTCTTGAGCTAAAACTGCCTGATTTGCAACCCCTCAAGTAATTCTAATTGTTTCTCCCAACCTGCCCCCTGCCTTGGTTATGCCTCTTCATTTGTCTTGTGCCACCTTGAGCATGCACATTGGGAAGGCAGCCAGTACCTGATCAAAGTCCTGCTGGAGCTGACAGAAAACTTTACCTTGATGTAGCAGCCTGTGGATCAAGTATTGCAGGTGGTCTTCAGTTTTTAATCTCAGTCCCTTTTTCTGGCAGAGAGGGAGAGGAAAGTGACACTGTGGGTCTGGGCTATAACCACTGTGCCACTTGAAGAACAAGGCTCATGGACATGATACCATGGTCCCATGTGTTAAAACATATGTTAAATCCCTTTGCCTTTTGGTGGCTGCTGGTGGTCACAGAGTTTTGTTGAGGTGCTGAAGGAGGTGACAGTGACTTGCATTTGCTCAGCCAGAGCTGCTGAGCCCTGGCATGGCCCTCAGCAGCATCCATGCCTACAGTAGGTGTGTGAGCTGGAGGGGTGCCAGAGATCATAGACCTTGCACCTCGTGAACCAGGAGACCCTGGAGCAAGAGGGAGGTGAGGTGATATTTCTTCAGCTTTGCTATTGTGTAAAACAAAGTGTGTCAGTGCCAGGCTTGGTGATTCTGGCACTGTGGTGTTATTCTGGCTGCCATGTCATGGTGTACACATTACTGAGGGATCTCTGGAGGTGCTGATGCAGATTTTCTAGGACTGGTCCTCCCCTCCAAGTAGCTTCAGAGAAGGTGGTGGCTCCATCACCCCACAGGACAGGTCCCCCCCACACTTCGGGACCACAAGGGCCAGGAGCACCCACAGGGCATGGCCCAACAGGGAGTTGCTGCTGGGTGCACCTCCAGGTGCTTTGAAGCCACCTTGTGTTCTCAAGTCTCTGGCCAGCAGCTGTGCCTCTCCCTGCATTTTCCAAACTTGGTGTTAGGTTTTGTTTGGGTTTTGTTTGTTTTGTTGTTGTTGTTGTTCAGAGATGATTCATTTCTTGTAAAAGCCCCGAGCTTGTCTGCTGCAGGGGGGACCAGCACTGCAGTTTCATTGCAGGCTGGAGCTGGGGTTGACCAACCTGATGGACATGGTTCATATTTGTTGTAACCCCTCTGGTGGGGCTGAAGGCAGCTGGAGATGTGATGGGGCTGAAGCCACTCATGGGACTCCTGCATATCATGACTCAGGTGCTAGGCATGAGGAATATCAGATGGCACCCAACATAGAAGGCAGCTGGCTGGGTGCCCTTCAGCATGTTCTTCTCCATTCAATGAGTTCCTCCACTTATTTCTGGGGAAAGGGTCAAAACTTGTAGCATGAGGCTATTTGGCTGAAAACACCGATGGCAAGGAGATCTTCAGCTCTGGTAGCCATGACTTCTGGGAACAAACCAGAAGCAGCAGAGGGACAGGCTGGCAGTCAGTCCCCTGGGCTCCAGGCTGCAGCTGTGGCTGCTGAAGGCCAGGGGCTTCACTTCTGCTGCTTACCTTGGAAGGCTGCTGAAGAGTTTTTCTTTGCATCCACAGTGAGGTTGGCTGCTGTACCCTGGTACGTGTACAGAGCAAGCTGTGTGGAAGTCTGTGTTCATGTGTACACAGCAGGTGGAAGAGTCTAGACTCCCAGTCAGGAAGGCTGTGGAGTTTGACAGCTATTAACCTGTCGAGAAGCACACCTAGCTCCCAGATCAAAGCCAGAAGAGCCTCTGGCCAATGATGCTACCTGGCACCATGTACCCAAGCCAAACAAAACCAAGGAATTTGTCGAGGTTACACATCTGCCAGCGTGCAGCTGAAAAGAAGGGTCTGTATTTTCTGGAAACTTTGGAGAATGTTACCCTCCAGCTTTCAAGATAAACAGTTGTAGTCACAGCCCAGCAACACTGGCAGCAGGATGCGTGCCCTGAAGTGCACACACACATCCTCCTCCCCCCTACCATTCCTCTGGCTCCCTTTGGGCAAAGGGATCCTTGCTCCAAAACAATTTGCTGCCACCCCAGGAGTGGGTTCTTCTTGCCACCCTATACCCTGAGCTTGCTGTGCTACCTGCTGGGCTCTGGCACAGCAGAGGCCAACACTGTCCTGAGCAGAAAGGAATACCAAGAAGTGGAGGAAACATGAAAAAGTGAGAGCAGAGAGAGACAAGAAGATGCCATCATCCAGGTTCGGTCGATAAACTAGCCACATCCATTTGAAAAGCTGAAATTATTTGCCTGCTGGCATGAGCAGGGAAGTGTCACTTGGCATCCATGGCTCCTGGGTGGTGTCACCATCTTGAGGGTGAGTTCAGATCAAAAGGAACAACCTCCTCCATGTGCCTTAGCAGTGAGTGCATGTGTGGTAGCACCATTGACAGAGCAGCCATGGGTGTCTGCAGGGTGTCTGCTTCTTCCTGTGCAGCCTGGTCCTGCTCTCACCCTCCATGGGCACCCCAGCACTCCAGAAACTCCAGCTCAGCACCAGGAGGTGGGTTCTCTGCAGGGGCTGCTCACTCTTCACTGTAGGTGTGTTCACACTCTTGCTTTTAACAAACCTATTTGCTGCCACTTTTAGCACCCCTTGAGCATCCCAGGGGGCACATACCCTTCTCAAGGGCACCCCCAGATCTGCCACTTGCTTGGCAGCTCAGAGGTGCCACAGGTCCCCCTCCTGGGGCTGCCCCTTTCAGGGGCCCCTTTCAGCCCTGAAGAATCCCCATTGTCCCCATGGCCATGGTTCCCCACCCTCATCACAGAGGGGCTGATTGTTTGGGTTGCTGTGCTGCTGGTGACACTCTGCTTTGGGACAGCTTCTTCCCACAGCAAAAGCCTCTGGCATCAAGTACTGCATTTGCTCCTTTATTTGGTTGGTTGGTTTCTGCTTTTTGCTCTTTTTTTTTTTTTTTTTTTTTTTTAATTGATTTATTTGTATTTTTTATTTTTTTTGCTTGGATGGATGAGGCTCTGCTGAGACTGGGGAAGGAGCCAAGGGAGTGCCAGAGTGGGAAGCCCAGGGCCTCCCCAGCGTGGGAAGGGGTGCCTGATGTGGACAAAGTCTTGAAATAAGATTAATGCTTAGTCATGACAATGCCTTGTGATGTGACAGCTGTCTTGGTGGCCTGACAGCTCACACTTTGGAAGGATATAAACAGCACATTGTACCTGCTGGACCAGAGTCAGAACCAGCTTTCCAGAAGCTGAGCATCACCAAGGTGAAACATTTCTGTGTGCTGCAATAAACAAAGGGGAAGGTTTTCTAGGTTGTTGCTGTTATTATTGTTGGTTCCTAGTCTAAGCACACTTGGCCTGCCTGTCTACCCAAGTGCTGATGGCCGTGACATTGAGCCAGGATGGACCATGGTGCACAGTCCCACCATGAGGGGCAGGGGACATGTCCTGGGCAGTTCCATCCCTTCAAGTGCTGTTCACAGGGCTGAGACTTGCAGGGCTGTGCCCAGAGGGCTCAAAGTGCCTCTCAGGCACAAGGAACTGCAAAAGCTTTGAGGAACGGGTTAAATGCTTCAGGTTTGGCATTTCATATGGTGCTGCAGGGGTCTGGAGGCTTTAAGTGCTTGGGTGGAAAATTTGAGCATTGCAGTATTAACCAAGTGGGCAATAAAAAGGATTCCCTTCACTGCTCCTGCCCACCCTCCCATCTTTCCAAGTCTGTTAAGCAGCTGCTGTGGCATGGAACATTCACACCTCATGGAAACCCAGTGGCAACTGGGGTTGGGAAAGACCATGTGATTAGGGTGATGTGTTGAAAAGAACCTGCTTATTTTGAGCACGTTTGTGCTACGAGGTGAGAGCCCAAAGACAGAGTTGGGCTTTGAAGTTCAGCCAAAACCATCCCCATATTTCATCTCTTTTATGAAAAATGCCGATGAGCCTGAAGAATAAATCTTTGTCCCTGTGGGCTGAATGATGGTAAAGAGAAGCAGCAATGAGAATGGGTAAGGGGCTGTATGGGTTGGGGAGTGATTTATATATGGGTTAACTGGAAGGGAACACAGCAGGACAAAGGGTGGCTAGAAGTGCCCATGTTCCTGTTTGAACTAGCTGTTCATTTGTAAAATGATCAAAGAGTGGTGAATAACATTTTATCTGCAAAAAGAAATAATAAGTTTGTGAAAGCTTTTTTTAACCACTAACAATCCTCCCCAGGCCTGAGAGAAGTCAGCCAAAAGATTCTCAAGACCTTTAAAACTATTTTGACATAGTATTGCCTCACTTGTACTTAAAAAAAAATATATATATATAAAAATTTAAGACCTTGGCCCTTTGGCTGCATTTTTATCAGAGAATTTAGCCCAGTTGTTGACTTGAATGATGGAGGCAGTGATTATTCCAATTCAGAGCAGAGGGAAAATCAGGGGGCAATGTAATGTTGTGGCAGTTAATAAGCAGCAAAAAAGGGAGAATTCTGGCCTGTGAACTGCTCACTTTTCTTTCCCTCCCAAGTGTGCGCCTTAGAAACTGGAAAACTAAGGAAGTGGAATGGCAAAACCCAGGAAAAGATAATGGACCACAAAGTGTTTATTGGGTTGGTTGTGTGCAAGTGAGCACACAGGCAAACATCTGCCAGTGTACACACCTGAATGATCCTTTGATCTTCAGATGACTTCGCTTAGATGGAAAGAAGGTTTCTTTTATACTTTCAAGTAGCTTCCTTTATATTCCAGTTCTCCCATGGAAGTTGTTTGTAGTTTTGTGTTTTGTTTTGTTTTGTTTTGTTTTTTAAGGCTCTGTGTCTTTCTGTCTAAATTGCTCAAAGTTGCTAACAGCTTCATTTTCCTGTTACCACAATTACCAATGCCATACTTGTTTTGGAAGCTGTGGCTTTCAGCTGGGAGAGGACTTTGCCATATGAATTTGGAGCAACTTCCCCAGCTTTCATACATAATTAATGCAGTCAGCTCTTTTTGATTTAATGCAGCCAACATGAACCACATCTGGTGTCACAAGTGTCTTACAGTCACTTCAGCACGTGGGGCCTTGCAGTCATGGAAGGGTTGGTGGCCCAGTCTGGGTGACTTTGAGTGAGTCATGAGACTCCCTGGGCTGGTCACCACACAAGGTGACCAACACTGCTGGATGAGTTGGAAAGGGTAAAGCTGCTTTCCTTGCTGGGTTTCAGCCAGGTTCAACAGTTGCTGGTGGTCATGAGCCCTGTTGCCATCTGGCAGGGCAGTGGCTTCAGACTTGCTCTATTGTTTTGGGTTTTTTTCTTTTTTTCCTCTTCCTCTCTTAAGCAATTGATTTCTGTGCAGACACAGAAAGGGGACACTGGTATTTTCCCTGTGCACTTCAATTGATGGCACTGGTGCAGAGGTGAGAGGAGCAGAGGGGACAGCCCAGCCCAGCAGGAGCGAGCTGCCCTCTGAACACTGCCTCAGCACTGCCACTGAGGTTACTCCCATCTTAGGGTCCTTTTTAATGTTTCATTGATAGGTCAACACCCAGCCAGTTGATTTGTATATTACTATAGGCACAAACCATTTAATACATTGTTTAAGGGCCTTTTTACTCACAGCATGTTCTGTTGCTAGGGCTGTCTGTGATGTGCCCCATTCATAATGCATGGACTGTAGACAGAGATGGTATAGAAAGCATGATGTGCTCTTGGTCCTGCTCTTTCTGCCTCTCTCTCTCTCCCTGCTCAATATAACACAGTGGATTTTGGCAGTTAAAAATGCAAACCATTTCTTTTACTGACTCTCTTCTACCCATGTGAGAAAAACAAACAAAAAAAAGAATAATTTATTGACATCCTTCAGTCTATTGTCTCCAAACATCCCACAGATCGTGTGGTGTGGACTTATTCATCATTCACTCCACAGGCCATTTATGCACTATAGTAGTAGTGGCACAACTTTAAAAGGCTCCAAGGTGGTTCCAGCCAATCTTGTAGTGACATCAGGATGGCAAATGAAGTTGGCTGGCATTGAAGCCCAGTGCTGACCATAGCAAAGAGAAACCTGTAACAGTCAAAGCTCTGTGGCTGTATAGAGCTTTCAGCCTTCCTTCCCATCTATGTAATACCCCTGATTCAAGGCAAATTCCATTGGGATTAATTTTCTAAATGACTATGTTCTGCAGCTGAAGGAGGTGAGGAAAGACCATGGACACTTTTAAAAAGAATATAGTAAAATAAAAAAGTATTTTTAAAATCAGAATCACAGAATCATCAAATCATTTTGGTTGGAAAAGACTTTTAAGGTAAGATCATCAAGTCCAAATATTAACCCACTATTAAATGATGTCCCTCAGTACCACATCTACACAGCTTTTCAACACCTTCAGGAAAGTGACTCAAAATACATGAAATATTGAGATACCATCACCCAGCATGCTGGTGAGAGAAGCTTTAGGATCTCTCCAGGAATACTACTGTAGCTTTTCAATTGTCAAAGCACTGAAGCACCCACCCTTTAAATAAATGCTCAAGTGTCTGTCACACCAACACCTGCACTGGGCACCAGTCTGTCCCGAGTGAAGGACCTGAACTGCTGTGGCAGAACCAAACCTGGAGGTGAAATGGGCTCCAGGGCTGACACCTGGCTCTGGTCAGCTCTGCCTTCCTCCACCCAATGCAGGCCTCTCCCATCAGGGCTCTGCCAAAACACCAAGATTTTCAAGATTCCCACCTAAAACTGCAGCAGCACTGGATATGGAGCAGCCGTGGTGCCCTCCCAGGTACCTGGTGATGCTCGGGGCCGACTCAACCAAAAGCAAATGAGACATGGCAAGAGCAAGTGGTCCAGTTCAGAACTCTTTAATACAAGCTTATATTGTTTGTGTTTCTGATTCTTTGTTCTCCCAGCATCTGGGGACATTAACCCTCATATGTGTGTGAGCATGTGTATGAAGATATATACAAAATCACACAGTTAAATATTTAAGCATACAAGGTATTATATATTTATATAATATAGAACTTTAAGGTATAGGAATCAACAATGGCAAAATATTTCTGATGAATCTGACATAACTGTCTTTTTTGAGTGAAACATGACCTGTTTTTTGAAAGACCAGAGGAAGCTGTTGTTTATTAAAAGAAAGAGAAAAACCTGTATAAAGAAATTCTGTGAAAAATGATTTAAAAAACCTCATGAACCAAAAAAAAAAAAAGGACAACTGTTAAAAACTGTATTGAAAAAAAAAAAATAAATTAGATGAACAATTGTGTAAATATAAATTAAAAAAGATGACAATCTTAATAAATAAGCTTTACTATTTACATCTTTATATATTGCTTGGAGACTTAAATTAGATCCGTTAAAAACAAACGAACGCAAAATAAAACCCAAAATCGGAGCAGCAAACGTACAGGCGTGAGGTACAGAATTAAGGGTTGAACTGTATTTTGCTTATTTCTTTTTTTTTTTTTTTTTTTTTTTTTTTTTGTCTTTTCTCTTTTATACAGTAGACCAGTAGAATTCTTGTGAAAATAGATCCTCAGCACTTCATTGGAGTATTGGTTGACATGGCTTCCAAAAGGTGCCAAGAAAGATTCCATAATAATAATAATAACCATAATAATAATAATAATAATTATAACAATAATAAAAGATACAATATGATACATAAATATGGAAGAGCAGTTGGTAATATGAATACATTTTTCTCTAGACGAGATCACAGTTTTATTTGTAAATATTACACTGATGTATATATATATAATATTACCCATATAATATTATATATATATCATATATATATATTTATATATATATTTATATATATAGCACGGCTTAATCCTGCTCCTGGTGAAGTCAACAACAACAACAAAACCCCCTGTTGACTTGATGGGAGCAAAATTCAGCCTCTCATCTGCAGACAGGGAAGTAATTACAGAGGCCATACAATGCAAACTCCACAATGGTTCCAATTCCCTCCTTAATTGCTGGTGAAATGTTTCGTTAAAGCCCTGGTTCTTTGCACTCAGAAGATGGAAACTGGTGGCTGAATTGTGGCCTCTCCAAATGAATGAAAAAACCCAAAAGACCAAACCAGAATGGGAACCAAAGACAACTTGGACTCATTAGCTCCATATCTCGACCTAACAGGACTACCACCACCACACCAAGTAGCACCAAGACTCCTCATCTGTCACCTGAAGCCAACCCAAGCTCTTGTTCCTGGCCTCAGAGGAAGTAATTATTATTCAGAATGCCTCCTGGATATGTAGATTAGGTGAAAAGGGAAAAACTCAGTTTGCCAAACTAACAAGCAAAACGTTACACTCCATTTTGCTCCTGCTAAAACAACAAAAGGGAATTTGAACACCACTTCTCCAGGTGGCTGGAACAGCCCAACACCAAACCCCTATTGCCTGAATGGACCATAGCTCCAAGGAAATACATCTTGGGACACCTGGACCTAAGTCAGGCCCTCCAGTGGAAGGGGATTGTCCCCAGGGCTCCAGCGCACACCTGGAGGCATGGATGCTTCTGTGTCTCTGGCAGCAAGATGGCTTTGCCTGAAGGATGGATGATGTGGAAGAAATGCAAATGAAACCACCCCTGTTGCACCACTGAGACCAAAACAGGGCCCATACCCATGAAGATGTCAAGAGTGCATCTGAGCTGGGTGTATGGGCCTCTCCCAGTGAGATGAACAAGTCTATGAACTTGCTCTTGGACATTCAGGGATTGGGCAGGAGAGGGAAGGATACTGCCAAAAGTTTGGGATTTTCCACAACATCCAAGAAAAGTCCAAAGGACAAATTGCCAGCTCTGAAATCTGAGCATCCCAGCCTCTGCTGACTCAGTACCATCCCCTCCTGTTTTCTAGTTTGGCCTTGAATGGAAATGATGGGCTGGAGTGTGGGAAGGGGGTGGTTGACACCCTTCTTCGCACTGTTGGGAATCACCTGTCTGCTCACGTAGCAGCTTTGTCCTTCCATCCCCCCTCACTCTCGGGCTCTCGCAGCTCTTCGGGATTCAGACTGTGCAGTGCTTCTGAGTGCAGTAATTAGAGCACAGTGAAATAGAGGTTAAATGCATATGTACAGTTGGATAATGTAAAAAATAAGCACAAATACACAATTAAAAAAATAATCTGGAAAAAAAAAAAAAAAAAAAAAAAAAAAAAAGAAAAAAAAAAAACCCTGCCCCCCTCCCCCCACAAACAACAATATACTGGGGAAAAATGCCTTAGCTTTAGTTCCTGGACTTATCACAAAGCACAAGGAAAACCAAACCAGACAATGTTATAAAACCTCACGGTACTTCTAGGGAATTCTACATTTAAGTATCTAGCTTTCTACTCAGCTGGCAGAATCAGTGTTTTCCTCTCAAACACACAAAAAAAGGATTTTCTCTTCTTGGATATGGATTACTTGGGTTTTTCTTTTCTCATTTTTTTTGGGTGGTTTTTATATTTTTATTTTGCTTTATTTCTCTCTGTAAAGCCACACGTTATTTTTTCCCCACTGAAATCAGTTGCAGCAAGAAACTTTTTTTTTTTTTACTTGACTACTGGGTTTTCCTTTTCTCACTCTCTCTCTTTTTTTTTTTTTTTTTTCCATTTTTTTTTCTTAAACACAGGTAAAACCTAGAACAAACCGACAGTTACAACCAAGTGAAACCGAAACCAGAAGGGAGGTAGCTGGAACCCGACTTCAAGAGTCCTCTGGTGCCATCCTCCTTTCTCAGCCTGGGGAGGGGACAGCGGAAAATGCAAGAAAAGCAGGAGGACACCAGCTCAGCCCATCTGCGAGAGGGTGGGGAGGGAGGGGGGTAGCAGCTGATAGGAGTTTCCCACCCCACCGGGCACCATTCACCACTTTCTGCTCCACTTTTCTTCTCCCACTGGCCCTGGACACCACCCATGGTTTGCTGGTGGCCCCTGGAAGGGAGCAGCCTTGGCTTGCTACCTGTGAGAGAGAAGATCTTGGCACTAATGTGACTTGGACTTTATGAGCAGTTAAATTTCCTCAGCATAGGCACCCTCACATGTTCCCCTAAGCTTGGATGTTGTCCTACACCACTGATTTGGTGTGGAGATGGTGGATCGTGTCCCTCTCACCTCCCACCCAATGACCCATCAGTTATGGAGGGTCTTTCCTAGGGACTCCACTGGGCATTCAAGGCCTTTACAGTGGTGGATGTTGCAAGACCACACAGGTGGCCTTGCCACAGGATGGAAGGCACAGGAGATAGGAGCTAGGTAGGTGTTCATGCCCCACAGCTCCCCTCTCTGCACTCTACAGAGGACAAGGCTTTGCCCAAAAGTAATCTTTTCCTAATGGAAAAAAAAAAAAAACAACCCATGACTCAGAGCAGGACTACTTTCTGGTCCTGGCTCTATCAGCTCTGTTGGAGAAGGTGAACAGTGCCAATGCAGCAGTTGGAAAGAAAAATCAAATAGCAGCATGGAAAGCCTGCCCATGGGAGAGGGAGTTGGGTCATCCATCCCTTGACTGCAGGGGTGAAGCTGAGGTGTGGAGGTGTGAGGCTGTGCTGGCAAGAGGCTGCTGTCTCCCTTGAGCTAAGAAAGACTCCAGCTCAGAAAGTAGAGGCTGGCCCTGGCCACAAGAAGCACCTCAGCAAGCTCTGAGCTCCTGGGAGCCCACAGTGGCAAGTGGCAAAAATGCTTAACACAGACCTGCCTCTCTTGGGCGATGTCCTAGGTGGGAAGAATAGATGGAAAACCTCCTTCTGAGATGCACAATTGATAAGAGGATTTTTGCAAACTGAGCTGTCATCAGGGTCCATACAAGACCTGACCTCTGGCTCCCTACTCGGGTGAAACCCTGATGGGGTGGAGCAGAAGGAGTAATGCTAAGATGCCAGAGTCACTGAGGACATATGTTGGCAGTCTGAAAGGCTTTTGAAGTTGTGATGGGCTAGATGGCACATGCACAAACTGCCAGCACAAGGAAGGAACCAACCTTTTCACAAAAGTTTCATGAAAGTTTTGCCCAGGCCAAGTTTTTGCCAATGTTCTCTACGCTGGTTGATGTTCAGCCCAACTCCACAGAAGAAGCCCTGATCCCACTGCACCTCCCTTCCCTGTGGTCCCCTGCACAGCACGGTAAGGCCACACCATCTGCATATCTCCCTTGGCCAGACCTTCTCTGGAATAACTAGAAGCTCCACAACAGAGAGCTCCTCACCTTCTTATGGCAACCACTTCTCCAGGCCCTTCAGTTCTAGTTCCTGAGATCCATCTCTGGTCTATTCCAACAGAAAAAACTCCAACAGTGGATGATAAGAGCCTGGCTCCTTGCACCTGCAACTCTGTCAGCTTTCCATTTCTAGATCTCCTACTCATTTTTACATCCTTCTCCATGAGTTAATGACCTCCCATTTCCCTTCTGCCTTGCTCCAGTGCCTAAATGCTCAATTAAGCAAGAGCTGGAAAAAAAAATCTTTCCAATCTGTCTTTACCCAGTAGATTGTACAAGTCAGGAGAGTCCCCAGGAACAGTCAGACTCAACACTTGGAAGGATGCTCTTTTGGATACGTGTTCTTCCTAGCAGGAGCCTGAAGCAGCAGGAGAGAAGCACAAGCCACGGGGGGATTTACATGGGGTGGGTTGTAGCAGCAGCACTAGATGCACTGGGCACCTCAGTGACTTAATGTGATGAACCCTATGATGAAATGAGTCCCTCAGGGTTTGGTGCCCCCCTGGAATGAAACAGGAGGATAGAGCTATACAACAAGGCAGTATGAGGTCTGCTGCAGCTACTGGCCTTCCTTCTGGAAGATTACAAGCAGCTAAGCTCCTGGTCTATTAAAGGTGCCCAACCCCCGAGCCCAGCACCTTAATACTGACAAATATGCCCAAAATTCTAACACTGTCTCCTGCAGTCCTTTTGCCATATCATGCCCTTCCTCCTCTTCTTCCCTGCTCCAGAGAAAACAGGAGCCTGAAGCATTTATTAGATATATACCGTCATAAGAGGCAGATGGAGGAGGTCTAGAGAACCACCTGGCTGGGTGCCAGAAAGCAGATTCTTTTGGCTAGCTGGTGTCCTGTTTTCTTGCCCCAGTGTTGAGGAAGATACCAGAGGGTTTGAAAGGCAGGCTGTAGGTAAGCTTTAAGGCAGACTGTTTGGTTGCGTGGGATTGTTTTCACCCTGTCCTGACACAGTAAGGAAATGAGTTGTATGGGACATAGCAGCAGGAGTAGCAGCAGCAGACATGCTCAAATGACAAGTGTGGGGTAAGTTACCCTCTCTGCTCCTCAGAAGCAATCATCCCCATTCCTCAATGCCAGTCCTTAGACTCCCCCACCACCCCCGACTCCACCATGGGACCACCTGTCCACCTCCACACAGAAACATCCCAGCAGGCTACAAGAGGGCTTTTTGTTGGCTTTTTGAGGGCAAGGGGGAGAAGGAGGAGCTGTACAGAAAGGCCACTGCAGTCTGCTGAGCTCCGTGGCTGGAATTAGCGTTCCTGTGAGGAGCAGATGCATCCCACTTCTCAAGCTGGCTGGGCGTCTGGCAAGTCGCTTGCCAAGAGGCACAGCCCCGTGGAGATCCCATCCCAATCTCAGTGCCCCGAGCATGCGGTACCTTGGCATTCAGCATCAGAAAAGGCTCATCTTGGAGTCCTCCAAGAACACAGCCTCTTCTGTGAATGCTCTGAGTTGTGAGTGCTGGAGAGGGGAAAGTGTTTTTGTGTTGATCAGAATCTCTCGCTCTGTCTCTCTTTCTCTACTTATTTCTATAAATATGTGTACATAAATAGCTTGTTTCTCACCTTGAATCTAGATATGAACTGGTCAAATTAGGTGGGCATAACATGCTGTTTTGATACATGAAAGTCTTCTTGACTTGACTCGTGCTTGTTTGATTCTTGTCATCACTATTTAAGATATAGTTAATTCATAACCCCCTACTTTGAGTTCTTCTTGGACAAAAATTAAAGGCAGACTGGTTGAATTCTAAGGGTCCCTGGTGCAGAATTGCCATCCAGTTGAGCAGCTAAATGTTAAAAACGATACCAAAAGGGATGTGGTGTCTCTCCTAGCCTGCCTTGAGCAGTGTGGTCCTCCATTCCGTGTTGCTTGGCATTACCCAAGACTGAAGCCGTGGAGATCTTTCTGATTGTGCTCTTGGGCATTGGGGTCCCGGCAAGCGCATTCTCCTTGGAGGTCACAGGACATAGGGAAGGGAGTAACCTGGGGAAAAAAGAAAGCAAATACACAAACACATGAAGGAGAGTACACACCTGTACACAGCACCCTGGAGAACAAACGAGGCCTCTTGAATGATATCTTCAGGGATCAGCTGCATTCTTCAGCTATGTTAGTTTTGGTTTTTTTTTTACAGCACATGAACAGAGCTGGCTGGGGAGACATTGTACTTCTCAGTTGAGTCTCGGGTTTTTTTGGGATGCTTACCACTTGGATCACTTTACACTGAAAAGCCCACGCTCTTCTGAGAAGCCCAAAGGATACAGTCACTAAATTACAGCAAAACTAAAACCCCCTCTTCTCACAAGACCAACTCAAACAATCACCAAACAGGACTGGGTCCAGCAGGTCCCAACTCCAGTCTTCCTATAGCACTCCTATCTACCTCCAGCTTGGGGGTTTTGGTGAACTCTACGCCTGGGCCATCATCTCCCTCTCTAGGGTACCACTTTGCAGCAGGACCCTATGGCTTGGGTGCTGCTGCTGTGCCTAAGTCCATCTGTGCACTTCATTATGAATGGTTTCAGTTCCTCGGGGCAGGAACTGACCCAAACCCTACCTAGGAGACCAGGGAAGCTGTAGTCCAGCAGAGAGACACCTCTTGTGTTTAAGGTCAAGAAAAACAGCTAACGTGCACTGAGGAACAGCACAGGAATTTAAATAAGAGACTGCTACCTGCATGATCTGTTGCCTGCCCATGATCTCTCTGGTGAAGCGTGGGAAGCAGCTGAAACAATAGCCTGCAGTGCCTGGCTAGTGGAAGTTGATTTTGGCCTATTGCATCACAGTATTTACATAAAGAACAGCATCTTGTTTGCCCTGAAGTGAATTCCTAAGAATTTCCCCCATCTGCACAGACTGGGCAAATGACCTCATTCCCCTCCTTTCTGCTCCTTCCAAGGGCTGCACGTGCATGTTCTGTCTGTTCCCCTTGGCTTTGCTGCCACATGTTTGCTCTTTCTTCCATAAACACTTTTCTCCAGGCTACAAAGTCTTGGTCTGCCTGTTCCATATGTATCATCAGCAGCACATCTAGGAATGTGGCTCAGGCACCGTTCATGAACACAGAGCTGTCATTTCCACCTAGAACTTTATACGTGTCCCTACACGTCCAGCTCTAGCATTTCTTTCCTCTGACACACACGAGAATGTGGATCTGCATTTTGCAACTGGGGAGCCTAAGGCAGATGCTGACAGATACCCTAAATAGCCAATGCTCAAAACCCAAATCAGGGTTTAGAAAGCCTCCTCCTCTTGCTTTTTAATTTGTTCCCAGAAAATCTGAGCCTCCAGGTAGAACAGGATGATGACTCTTCATCAAGTCACAGCTTTGCTGACGTAGGAACTCAATAAACTATCAGCGAATAAGCTGAATCTACAAATGTGCAAATGTGAAGGTTGCAAAGGGAAGAAATGGTAAAAAAAGTTGAAAGCAAATGGATTGGTAACTAAATAAGTTTATAAACTGTAGAAAACAATAGGAGTTTAAGGGTCATTTAGTCCAACAGAAGCCAGTCAGAGCAGGACTGCCTCACATCAGTGTGTTATGAATATTATTAGATAGGAAAGCAGAGGTGTCTGCAAACAATGGGGCTTAGGGAGGTGGCTGAGGAGGGATTGTTTAATGACTGAATTAAAATACTGGAAAGTAAAAAAGAAAAGATACATGAAAAAGATTGACTTTTTTTGCCCAGTGTAGAAGGAAATATTTGGATTTAGATACACTGCTGCAGCTCATGTTTGACCTTTTCCTCCAAGACATAAAAATAAAAAAGTCTACTTCCAATCAAAAGTTATGTCTTGAAATAAAAACTGATTTCACTCAAAATATGGTCCAAAAAACCCTTTTAAATATGCCTGGAGTTTTCCCCTATTTTAATTTTTTATTCTGAATCATTCAGTTCAAGCTGTATTTGGCAATAATTTTAACTTCCTCCCTGTTGCACAATGAAGCTACTGCTCAGAGGTGAGACCTGGGAACCTGATTCTTTCATTTGCCTTGATCAAGATTTTACCTCTCCCTGGCCTGAATTCACTGTGTCTGTAAGAGTCTAACAAAGGTGATTCTGCATTCTAAGAGGAGGCTCACAGAGAAGGTGGACACACACCTTGCATTGAACACAGGATAACAAAACAGAACACACACCTGATATGGGCGTTTTGGTGAAGTGGCTGAAATTGTCTGTGATATCCTACTGGACTTTGATGCTGGCCAGGAATGAGTGGGACAGTGCAAAGTGTTGCAAGCATGGAGATCCCATCATTTCACTTGTGGTACATCAGAGCCAAGAGTGAAAGTCTGGCACAACTGTGCCTCCAGAATCCCAGCTCACATTCCCCATGCCTACTCTGTGTTGAATTCGTGGCCTTAGAAACCCAAACTGACACAAATATGATGCTCCTTAAAGTGACCTACTTTCTTCATTCCCTCTCCTCCCATTTCTCCTTGTGAGTCCCTTGTTTTCCCCTTTGCTTTCTTAGGTGTCACCGTGAGTGCTGAGTGCTGGAGCAACCTGAATGAAAGGTGACCAGATCACTACTACATTGCAGAGAGTTTCTGGGGAGAAGGAGGCAGTAGAATAGAAACACCTTGCTGTGGGTTGTCCTCTACAAACCCTTTTGTCTCCTAGAGGTCATGGGCAGAAGAGCAGAAGCTCTGTCCCCAAGAGCAGACAGTTTCATGGCTCAGCAGCAGTCCCAGCAGTGGGGAGCCTGAGCGGAAGAGAGTTTCTCCCTGATCAGATCAGCCTTATTCACTTCATATCCCCTACAGAGGTTTCTCTTCTTTTTTATGCAATTTGATTTTTACAGCACTATTGTCCAGATAAATGAATTGTTTTGTTTTATGGCAGTAAGCTCCAGAGATCAGTTTTCTATTATGTGAAAAGACAGAGATTTCTATGGGTAACAAGCACATCCACAGTCATATGAGACAAGACAAAATTCTCCTTAACAGTAATACTGTGTTTCTGCTTCAAACAATAACTCCAACAAATACACATTTGAGTTCCCCAAGGACCTGATTTCCACGGGTACTTGAATCAAACACACACATCACATCTACTGGGATAGTCAAAGGTTTCCAGCTCAGAGACACCATGAAACTCCTTAGGAGAAGGACTGTCCTTTGCCCTGGGCTCAGTGATGGCCCTTGGGAATACTGATCCATGTATAAGCTGCTGGATATACTAGAAATAAGAAATCTTTTCTGAATGATAGCCCATTTATGTGTGGAGCCCAGACATACATATTCCAAGATTAACACCTTATTTTTTAAATAAGTCTGTGAAAGCACAACTCATTAGCAGAATATATGATCTGCACTGAAATTTCCACACATACCCACTGCGAAGCCAGTATTAAAGAATCAGCTCTTCCTTCTTCCACCTGCCAAGTTCTCTGTTTACTATACACCTATCTCCCCCTGTAGAAAACCTGGCCAATATATAGGAGGGAAAAAAGAAAAAGTTAAAAATTAGGCTTAGGGCCTGGCTTGGTCACTTGATGAAATATTGCAGGGTATTGTCTCCTAAGGCTAACCAAAATAGGTCAAAAAAGGCACAGTTCTGTATTCCTGCACACCTCCCTCTACACACACACACACAAAGAGAGATTTCCGGGAGATGATCCAGAACAGAGCCATGGTGTGGATCAGGGGAATGTGGATCACACCTGAATCTCACTGGATCACAGACGATCTACCTTCAAGAGAAACCAGACACTATCTAATTCAAGTCCATCACACCAGAACTGTGCACTGCATGGCACATCATTCTGAAGCTAAAGCAGCAATTGCAGCAGGGGTAGGCTTATGGGCTGGGCAGGAGGCCAGCAGAGACATTTGGGGTGTAACACACAGGAGATCTGAGATACCTTCACCTTGACTAACTCAACAACCATTCTGCACAGCGTATCAACCCATACTTCCACTGTCCACAAAGGAGTGGGAGCCTTAAGCATCCTCTCCCACACTAGGTGATGACACCTTGGATAAAACTCAAGCTCCAGAGTGGAAACAGGGCAGTATTTGTCCTTGATGCCATGCTCTCAACTGTGGGAAAAAAGATGAAGATACAACAGAGCAGTGCAGAACTGGGATCCAGGTCGTGACATGAGTGACAGGACATAAATCCTCGCTATATGGCATCTCTCTGAAGAGGCTGGTGACATCCCAAGACAGATCCCTGCTGAGAAAGGCCAGTCTATAGGCAGCTAGTGGAAATGGTGATAAGAGAAATCCCAGACAGGTACAGGGAAGGATAGGGAACAGGACTGGCCAGGTCAGAGCTCATCTGTCACACAGGCTTGTATCAGGTTGACCTGTGCCTCCCACCCAGCACACTCAGGGCTGGCTCATAGCAGCACCAGGACAGGCAGAACCAGGCTCAGGGAAGGGCCTGGGCAGGAGGAGGGGAAAGCAGGGGAGGAGGGCTGCAAAGTGTTGGGAAACAGCCTGTTGTTAGATTTCAGCCCTGAAGTGTTTGCGAAATCTCCCAGACAAGTTTAACTGGAACTATGGAGGCTCTGCTGCAGACAGGGGCTCTGCGGGTGAAGCCCGACTGTCGAGATAAGCCTGGAAGTGTCACAGCCCCACGCCTCCTGAGGCCCTCCCAACTCAAACACCAGGGAGTATTTTGTTCCCTGACAAGACCCTTGCGGGACAAAAATTCATCTTGTAAGGGTCTTCTCAGAGGTTTTTGGCATTTAGGTCACCAGGACAGTTTTGAGATAATGGAAGAAGAGTGAGCCCCCTTTTAACTCACGGGGCTGGTATGCAGGTTCACACCTAGGGCACTGCTCCAGAGGGCCTGGGAAAGGTGAAGATGAAGCTCAGAGGAAACCTCATCTCTCTGCAGCACACGCAAGTTTCAAGGCTCAAATTTTTGTTGACTGCCTCCCCACAAGCCACGCTTTCCCCCACTGAAACCAGCAACATGGTGTAACAAGATGTAGATCCACAGAACCCAATAGATGTTCCTCTCTCTCTCTCTCTTGGGTATAAACCAGAAGCAGCCTGACCAGTACTGGTGGAAGGAGGATGGCCCAAATCCAGCAGGGATCCCTAGGAAAGCCCTGCCCACACGGATCCCCGCATCCCCGTCTGCCCACGGAGCCCAGTTTGCCAAACCGCACACATCTCAGTTGCTCAGCAATCAGCTGCACTTCCTACCCTCATGCTAATGATTGTGCAAACATGAATATAATTAGTCTAAATAATCATCAAAGATTTAATAGGAGCCAGACCACCCAGAGGCCAAATAGCTGGCAGTGGAGCAGGGAAGGTTTGTTCACTGTTTTTTGTAACACTTGCTAATGAACTGAGGTCGGATAGCAAAGCAAACACCCTCCACTAGCACGTCCTCTGGGAATGCTGTATGTTGTGGGAAACCCCATGTCCCTTGAAGCCAAGAATGTTCTCTCAAGATAGGCAACATGTGCTGCTACCATCATTGCCTTTAATTTATCGCCTCCTGGAAAGCCTCCCTGAACGATTATGAAACCAAGCTCTGAGCCCCAAAATAAGCTCCCATCCCAACCAACTATGACTGAAAATGCTCCTCACATGGCAAACAGCTATCCACTGAGGCCATGACCAACAGCTCGTGGGGGTGTGAGTTCACCCACATGCTTGGGTGAACCAGTGTGCTTGGAGCACGCAGAAGCTCTCAGCTGCTTCCAGAGCCATGAAGCAACACTCTGCATTGTATCCTTCCTTCCTCTGTGCTCACCCACCATTCATTGTATCTCACCAGCTAATTACAGAGCTGACAAACACACACAGCTGGGGACATTCAAGCTGTCAGGAACAGCATCACGGCAGGAACATCAGTTCTTCTGGGTAAGCAGCACTGCCTCAGCTGAGGTGGACACTTAGGTTGTTAATTGCACAAACTGCCTCAAAATCATGTTCTGCCAATGGAACAAGACCTGAGATTCCCCAAGACAGGTCTGTGTTGCAGCTAGAGAGATGGAAGAAGGCACTTATTTCTCAAAAATACCAAGAAGTGGTTATTTCTCTAGTCTTAAGGGTATGAGTGCAGCAGACCCCCCCTCTTTCTTGGGAGAAAGAGTCAGTCTTTGGAAATCCTTTCTGGAGCCAGCAGCAGCCCCTCAGTTCAAAGCTCCTTTCTTTAGGCCTTGAATTCTTGGCCATAAAGTCTCTGAAGAGGTTTTGATAACTTGCCTATCTTTTAGATAAGCAAAGCTTTGGATGAATCCCACACAGTCCTCTATCTACTGCAAGTCCTCATTTGTTTTCCGCCAAGGCACTTGCTGGTTTTCCTCTCCAAGGTGTTGGACAGAAATGTCAAGAGGCTGAAGGGGCAATTTTTCTCTTTCTTTTCTAAGTGCTATGGGGCAAAGAGGCTGATGGAAAAACCTGAGTGATAACTAAGCAAGACAGGTTTTTCTCATGGGAGCTGTAGGTTTACCCCTTCTGCATCAAAAAGTAAGGCAAAGAGGAAAGACAGATGAAAGTTTAACCTTTCAAATGGTTTAAGTTGAGGGAATTTTTAAACCGCAAATTCTGTGTATTTGAATCTGCAGGGACCAGCCTGCAGGATCTTTAGCTAACCCAATCTGTGATCTGAGTCTGGAAAAAAGTACATTAGCAGAGCCTAAAGAAAGACATTTCTGATTTCTGTGAGGCCTTTCTAGGCAGCGTTGTCCAGGGAAAATGGGAAAAGGGAAAAGAAAAAAAGGGAAAGAAAAAAAGAAGTGAAGGAGAACAGCAACTGGCGAGAACATTTGCTGAAACAAATCAGAAATAACCACAGCCTTGCTCCCTGCAATACTGCACACCCCAGGAGCTCCTTGCAGGCAGCTGCCAGCCCAGAGACAGGCAGTTATGCCCAGGTTATTTATTTTTCTCACTTTAACAGTGCCACATAGTTAATGTTTTTTTAAAAAATAGTGTCTTCTTTTATCTGCGGCAGGATACAAAGCAAGAAGCAACTTCCTAGAGCAGCCAGGCAGAAGGGAGCTGGCAACCTGTGCTGGGTCAGGAGGGTAGGAAGATTAAAAGGAGATGGGATTTTGCTTTGTCCTTCACGGAAGACTTTATCCCCTCCAGATACACAACAGAAGCTTTCTCTCCCTTGGAAGTTGGCCGGCAATGGCCTTCCTGTCCCTCAAAGCTGCTCTTGGGTCATGCACAGGGCAAGCTGTGAGGAGCACAGCCCTGTCCTCTGCCCCAAGCACAAACCCTGCTGCCATCCCTTGCTCTCCCCCAGCCCTTCCCTCCCAAAGTCCACCTGCCTCATCAGGCATCACAGGACACATGTCCCTTCTCCCTCAGGTGGCACTCATCCCTGTGCCAGCCCTGGCTTCTTGCCTGCTGCAGGGGGATGCTGATCAATTATCACACAACAAATAATTAAGCTGATGAATGTCTCTTTTTTCTCCATTTGCTGCCTGCAGTTGCCTCAAATTCATGCTGAGAATGTGGCTGAATCTATTCATTGCCATTTGTAGCATTCAGAAGAGCTCTTTAATGATTTCTTTTAAGATCTCTAGCCTGATTGTGAGTAGTGCAGGGTAAATACTCATTATTTCCTATCTAAGCAGAAGTGCAGATAAGTCGGAGGTTGGTCAGATAAGTCACATCACTGTTCCCCTCTCACTGCAGAAATGCACGTGGTCATTTGTTGCTAATGCTCAAATGTAAAGGGAAAACAGGGCTAGGTCAATGTAGCATGGAAGTATCTTGAGCATTTTCAGGACAGCAAAATAGGAGTGTGCAAAAACCTACGTTAATTAATAAGAAGGCTCAGAATTAAAGCCAAGAAGGACTGAGTAATTTTGCTTCCATGCAGCCTGGTTCACAACATTGTGTGCAGCTCACGGTGCTTTTGGGAGGACACTGGGATTACAGTAAAACTGAAGTCTTGACAGTTTGTGGACATTAAAGCTTTGAAGCCAGCTCTTACTTGACTGTTAGCTCCTGAATCTTCACACAATGCAATGCTAATCTTCAACTCTTTCCTAAAATAATGTGCTGGTCTGTTAAATGTGAACCATGTGTCACCTCAGCAATGGCTGCAACGGTGGAAAGGTGATAAATCTAAAGCTTGTAAAATGTCCTGTGACATTTTGCGAGAAAAACAGGTGTTGCATAAATGTTAGACATTTATGGGTAAACTTGCAGGGGCTTTAAAAGACTGACACATATGCCACATAGTATGTAACCCTGAAAGAAAAGGAGCAAAGCAGCCTCTTTAATGTGTCTCGCTCTTTTCTACAGCCGTATGAAAATACATCCTCATCTGGTATTGGAATTAAGAGAGATGGACTTGCCCCCCCCCCCCCCCCTCCCTAGGTCTCCTACAGGTTTTTGGCTTTTACACCCAACGTGTATTTTAAAAATGTGCCTTTTTAAGTAGGTGGCAAAACTGTGCTGGAAGAATTTGGTATGCAGAGTATTTTTATTCAGCTCCCTTTTCTCTCACCTTTCATTGTTTTTCCCTTTGGAATATCTCCTTGTACTGCTCCACTCATAAACCTCTTCAAAGGGAGGGTCGGATTTGAACAGACTTGCCTGAAATCTGGTCCCAGTCAAAGGCCTCAGACTGGAAAACAACTCACAGAGCTGAGACCTCCAGCCCCAAGGCTGCAGCCACAGGTGTCGGCAGCCGCTGTGCAGGCAGAGAGGTGCTGCCTGCCACCTCTTTGGCTTTGATGCTTGGTCCCACTGCCTGGGTTATTGTTCCCCCTTTTCCCCTATAAATGTAATAAACTGGGACTCTGCATCTTGCTTTTGGTGTGGAAGGTCCAAGGAGAAGGTTATTTTCCCAGTAATCCTGAGTGCCTTATTGAGCCCCCAGGATGTTGGTGGTGTATTGGAAGAGAGGAGGGAGAGAGGAGCTTACGGCAGATGAATCCAGGCCCAGGAAGCAAAAGGCTCTGTGGTTTGGCCCTCAAACTGTGTGATCTCCAGGGCAGGGGTTTCTAAAGAACTGAGGCAAGTCTCATTCCCCTGGTCATGAAGATGCAGTGAAGATACACCCAGTGAAGTCAGTGGAAGACCTCTCTAAAACAGCTTCAAGACTTTCCTATCCATAGGGAAAATGCACCAAATATGTGATCAGTTGCCTACCTCTGAATCACCTGCCCTTTGCATTGGGTGGTGTTAGCACAGAAATCAGTAACTGCCTGGGCTAAAAAGCACTTTCCCCCTCTTGGGTTGTCACTTCATTTCTGTAAGGCAGCAAAGCAGCAGATACTTTGATGGTTGCTCGCCTGGATGGTAAGTGTTCACACATGGGGCAGATTGTATTTTGTCTCAACTCCATACTCAGCAATAAATTCTACTCCCTAACCTTAATCCTATCCCTCTACCTCTCAAATCAGCACCCACATCCCTTTTGTTTCAGTCCCAACCCCACCCCAGCAATATGAAGAGCCCTGAGTTCCTGTCTTGGGGTGACTGATTTGGGTCTGTCCCGTCCCAGCCACCTCATGCCCATTCCTCTGGCACCTCTTGGGATTTTTAATCCCAATATTCTCAAGCCTGGTGACAGTGAGATGAAGTTTCCCAGACAGGCTGTTGTAGGAGAAGACCTATGCCATGCTGAGCTGGGCATTTCCAGATCTGCCCTCCCAGCTGGTGAGGCTGTGAGACCAGCAAACAAGATGTGCCTTGGGCTGCTCCTCCCAAGGAGGTGGAAAATCAGGCAAAGATAGGAATCTCTTCTTGGAGACAACACTGAAGATGAGGCCACTGCCTGTCACTCAGCTTGTTTCTGCAGTGGTTATTTCAGCAGGGAGCCCTTTCCAAGCTCTCCATGTCCTAACTCCCTGTTGGGGAACAGGGAATCTCACTTGCCTGTGCTGCCCTCATACCATGTGGTTCACTGAGATATTTGCAGAGGAACCACATTAATACAGGGGAAAGCATCCCAAAAAGAACAGTTAGGAAAACTATCTCTTCCCAAGAGGAGAAATTAACTCCTCCTGCTTGCCAAGACATCCGCTTCTCTTCCCCAGTGCTCCCAGATGGGCCAGAGAAAGCTCACAGTGCTGTACTGGTAAGAGATCTTTGGTTGAATCAAGAAACATCCAGCAAAAGCTGTCTTAGAAAGAACTGTTCCCTGCAGAGAGGTCTTGAGTCCCTCAGCTGCAATAAAGAGGACCTTCTTCCTCAGATGGTGACATGGATGATGTCACATGCTGAGCCCAGGCTCCTTCTGTCCTCAAATTTTGTTATTTATTAATATATATGAGACACTTAACATAGCTGGATCTTCTTCATTCTCATGAACACTCAAATCTTGGAGACAACACAAAATCTCACATGGCAGAGTCTAAAATTTTCTTTCTTCTCTTTGGAAAACATGTTCAAAATCAGCCTTGGTTAGAAACATATGAAATGTTGAACTACTTCAGACTACAAGCTTCCTCGCTCATCTCCTGCTATTAACAGTGGCCAGAAATGAGTGTTAAAGAAGCATAAAAAAAAAAAAAAGAGGGGTGATCCTTCCCTGGGCTCAAGCAGCCAATAGTTTATATGTTCTGGATGCAGAAACTGCACCCAAAACACAATGCTTTATAGCTACTGCTGGAACTAGCCTTCCACGAGCATACCTAGTCCCTTCTCTCCTTTGGATGTACTTTGTTCTTAATACCCTGTAATGCATCCTGTTACTGAAGTACACATTGTGTGAATAAGTTTGGATCCTGCTTCCACATAATTACCCTTTCACCCTGTCATTGCTGTCTGATAAAAACCAACAGATTATATTTTCCTGAGCACTCTCCCTGCCTCAAATAACATGTTTATAAAATCACTGCCAATAACTATGCCCACTGTCTCTTTTGAAAGATTTGCAGGTCCTGCTCTATGTAGTCTGATTGTGAAGAAGATATTTCACATCTCTGCTCAGCCCTGCTCCACATCTTGACCTACAGTCAAGCTGTATTTACACTAAGAAGGAACAAACACCCCTGACAACTTTGTTTAACAACCTGCCTGGCACAGGTACAAGGTTGGTTATGATGGGAAATGCACATGCATATCAAGGGAGAACTTAAAAATGAAGCAACAAGAACTTGGTGCTTCTGGTGAGCTGATGCCTGGGTTGAAGGTCCTTCTGAGACCTTGGACCTTTTTATGTGCAAAGCAGTACTTATCAGGGAGTTCCCACTGAAAAGGGCATCCCTACCTTTTTGGTCTTGACTGTTGAGGCACAGCAGTCCCCACCATCATAGTTGCAGAAGGCCCGGTTGTTGATGGAGTCACAGTAGTTGTCCCCCATGAAAGGCTGAAAAAGGAAAAAAAAAAATTTAAAAAATATGAAAAGGCTGAGAACATGGATATAACCTGGAAACGATATAACAGGAGGAAGAAATGAAGCCTGGAAGGAGCGGTACAGTTTGTAACATTACCAACTGCTTTGAAAAGTAAGAGATAATTATTCCCCTCTCCCTTCAAAGCAAACAGAAGAAAAAAAGACACTAGATGGAAGGAAATTGAGCCCTTGTTGGCTTTTCACATCCCACATGAGATGATGCTTCAAGAATATTAATTTGACTAGGCCTAGAGACAGCACCAAGGCATCTAAAATTGTGGCATCTTTTGATAATTTTAAGCTAACCTTCTGAAACTAAGTGGGATAAGAAGAAGGTTATGTATAGCAGCAAAACTGGCTTGCTTTTAATAGCTGTACTTTCCACCACAGTTCTCCTAACAATGCTACAAGTATCATCAACATATCACAAAGAGAAATGGAAGAGGTCTGAGCTCATCCCAGGGACCACATGCTCTTCTTCTCTGACTGGCAGTGACTAGGAGTGACCTTGGCCATGGCACATAATCTCCCTCCATTCCACAGCTCAGAGCTGGGATAATGGCAATTATTCAGAGGGGCATTGTGGGGAGCTATTAAGTAAAATCCATAAATCATCTTGAAAAGGAAAATGTGGTCACTAGTCTGTGCCATGTGATCACTTGTCTATGTGCTGCACAGGACCTGAATAATAATCAGAATTCTGAAGAACAGGCTTGAAGTCTGGTTCTTTATTACATGTTGGAGCCCTCTTGGTCAGCATGTACAAAGGACTTTCTTGGAAGTCAGAACTCTCCTTGATGTTAAAAAAGGTCCATGCCAGTGAAACACAGACAGCTCTGAAAGCTCAGAAAAATGGATGCTCGGCAGAGATGTTCATAACACTTCCTACACCTACAGGCTCATGGGGCCATTCCCATTTTATCTGCTCTTTGGAAAATTCATTTATTCTGCACTGTGAAAAACACACCAGGGAGTTTCCTACAAGGAACCATCATTGCTGAGTGGGTGGGGAGGTCTGTGGAGGTTTCCAGGGAGGTTTTTGCAGCAATTGCAGTATCTCCCTGATGAGAGAGACCTGAAGAACCAGCAATGAGACCTTGCCATGCTCTCCCCAGCCAGGGCCCTGGCCATGATCATCAGTATTGACATGGAGACTGGGGAGTGGTGCAGTCACAGCCTTAAAACTGATGTTTCCTACATTTCAACAATTCTATCAGTGTCTAGGCAATCCAGCCAGCAGTGACAATCTCAGACCAGAGCAGGACTACAAGTAGGTCACTGTCTCATTGTGTGTCACTTGTTTAAGTACATGAAAATGCCACAAATGCTGACAAGGAAATCAAGAGTTACAGGGTGAAGCTTCTGTCCCTGTAAACTGGGTTAAGTCCATTGACTTCCAGAGAGATTCACTTATTTATACAGGTGAAGACTTTGACTTGCAAACACCATTCCATTTTAATTAATATACTTAGAGTTACAAGGGAATGAGTTATGAGTAAATGGAGAGATATTTTTATACCAACCTGGTGGTAATAAAAAACAACAACTTTGCCCAATCTCCCAACACATTTTGCAGATTTCTGCATGTTTCCCTTGCACTGCCTGGCTGGGCCTACTTTTCAAGAAAGCTTTGCCTTTAATTCCCCATGCCTATGCCTGTACTGTACACCAGTGAGTGCTGGAAAATCAGCAAAAGAAATCTGTGAAAGAGTTTGCCTTTACTCATACTGGCATGGAGTAGGCAAGTCAGTCATTTGGAGGAGAAGAATGGGGCAAATAACATCTATTCAGATTTGGTAGCAAACCCCACATTTAGGAGACCTTGGAGGCCTGGCTGTGGAGAGTGAAGGCTCTTTAGGTCTTCAAGCATATCTTAATGCTCCTATATTTTTGAAGGACCATACAAGTAGTCCAGTGGGACCAGTTTTCTGCTGGAACATCCAAGTTAGCAGCAAAGAAGTGCAGGGCTGACTCCTAAACCTCTGTTCCTGCCACTAGGGAGCGACAAAAAATCATATTGCAGCAGAGTCCAGGTTACCTCTCTGATTGCCTAGAGCAAAAAAATGAGGGATTGTATCAGGTTAATGGCCCAGTATTATTGACCTCCTGGTTTATTAGTCTCTGTTTCCATAGTCATGAAAAACAAAACAAAAAAAGGCTTGGTGAAGATGACATTTCTTCTAGAATCTTAATGCCAGCAAATAAGCACTGGGCCATTTGTGGATCCTGGAAGCATTATGCTCCAAAAATGATGCTAGCAGCCATTATCAATTGTCTGGGCAAAGCCTCCTGAGATGATGGATTGAGATGCAGTGACACTGCTGAATGAATGATGAAAAGAAGAAAGTTCCTATTGCTGCAGAGGGGTCTGGCAATTAACAGTGATGGAAGGGAAGAAAACGCTGAGAAAAAGCATGTCAGTAATAATGGCTTCTGGTAAATTATTGCATCATTGCAAAGTTTGCCTCAGCAACTATCCTTAAACAGCAGGAGAATGGATACCCAATGGTGCATCAGCACCTGAATGGCTTTTCTTAATGGTCACTGGCTGTTATTTTAGCTCTCTTTGGAGAACAGGGGCGCCCAGCCAGCCTGCATGAATGTAATGTGTGAGACGGCTTCTGACATTCAAAGCCCTGACAGCAGAATGCTTTTCATTTAGGGAACAACTAGACAGAAACTATTACATTGTTGGAGAGTTATTACCCTCTTGGGCCCAACATTTGTATGCGAAGGAAACCTGTCTTTCACTTCAAGACAAATTACGTCGCAGAGCAATGTGGTCTAGAGTTTTGTGTTAGATTTAGGAGCTCTGTGCCATATTCTGCCACTCCGGGCAAATAACTTCAATGTGCCTGTAAAATTGGGTTACTGGGTGCTGTGAGTGCAGGCAGGGCTGCAGGAAATCAGGAGATGTGGGGTCAAGACACTGCCTGTCCATGGAAACAAGCAGATGTCCATCTCCCTGCCTGTCATCTGCCCCATTGCTCAGTAGGTAGGAAGCTTCCCAGCCTTACAGCGGATCCCCAAGGATTTAATTCTTGACATCAGTGGTAACTGCATGAGTGCCATGACCCAGAGAGTGGTGCCCCAGCCCTGTTTAACCACCTGAAGCATCTGAAGACTTCTCATACTATTCAAACAGACTGTTGCTAGCAGAAAGAAATTGCTTTTTGTCCAATAACACACAAGACTGCAAAAGTCTATCAAGGCTGAATTGTAACTGCAATTTTCTGTTTCTTTTTTTTTCTGGTTCAGAAGAACACGCATGGTTCAGGGATGTTGATTTGCTCACTGTCCAGCTGTGCCATCCAGCCAGTGGTATCATTTCTGCAGCTGGCTTTCATAGAATCCCAGACTGGTTTGGGTTGGGTTGGAAGGGACCTTAAAGACCATCTCATTCCAACCCCCCTGCCAATGTGCAGGGACCACTCCCATTGGACCAGATTGCTCCAAGACAACCTGGGTTTGAACATTACCAGAGATGGGGCAGCCACAGCTTCTCTGAAGCCTAGGCCAGGCTCTCAACACCCACCCTCACAGTGAAGAATTTCTTCTTAGTGGCTAACTTAAATCTCCCCTTTTCCAGTTTAAAACAATTACCCTTTCTCCTGTCACTCTATGCCCTTATAAAAAAATACCTCCCCAGCTTTCTTGTGGGTCCTCTTTAGGGAAAAGGTTCCCCTTTCCTAAAGTCTATCTGCACAGCCCAAAGCTCAAAGCTGTGGTGGCATTGGAAAGAATTTGCCCTCTAATAACATATCAAAATCAAGGCAAAACAACTGAAAGTTTTCGCAACTTCCCAGAAATTGCCAGATCCTGGGAAATCCTGACAGCCTACGAATGTTGTTGAACCATTTGATATTTAACTCTTGCGAGAATCACCCAACCATCAGCTCTAGGAAAACCCCCAGTTTCACCACTCAGTGTAAGAACCAAGGCTGGAGATCACAGGCATAATAATCAGGACAAAAGCCTTTTTGCCCCACTCGAAAACCAGCATTTACACCTCGGGTCACTGCAGACGACTGTGATCACCACATTTAGGAGAGCAAGCATGGGCCACCTGAGTTAAGGTGAAAACTCACCTCACAGCCTTTGACACAATGGATCAGGGAAGGGTGAGGGTACCATTTGAGTCCTGCCGTGCACACAATGCTCTAGAGGGGAGAATGAAAAGAAAAAACAAAACAGGTTACGACAAAGAAATCAGTGTACATAAAGTCAGTGTGCTGGCTCCTATAGCTCTCCTGAATTTAACCAATGAAGTTCAGCTCCTAACACCTCTTGTGTTCTCAGGGCCTGGCTGTTCTCCAGGTATTTACAAGAAGTGTTGGACTTGCAATAACAGAACATTTGAGATTAAAATAATATTTAAGGTTCTCCTAAAATGTCATGTCCAATATTTCATTCATGGTGCGGGAATGTGGCAAGGAAAGGCAGGAGCACAAGTCCACTGGCTTGCTCTGGAGTAGCAGGGAGATATTTTATGAATTAATTGGGTTGAGGTTTTTGGGGGGTTTTTTTGGTGCTGCAAAACGTAATTCTCTTTTGCTAGTCACCCTATCAGTGTCTCTTGAAGATGCTGAAGGTGGACTTTGAGATACATTTCCACACCATTCTTTAGATCTTAAATGGAAGCACCTCCTACTGCACACCTTCAGAATAACCCCCAGAAAGGACAGGATCATCTTCTATGTTAGATGAGTTTTATAAGACTTTTCTGTATTTATAATAATTTCTGAAGTGCCTCGTTTTGGACAAAAGTGATGACACAACCATCAGCTGTTGTTTGCCTGTAAACATGCAAACAGTTTTTGAAAACTGATGAAGATTTTGGCCAGTCAGTGGAGGTGGTGGTTCAATACCATGGAGGTCCAGGAGACAAGGGTCATATTCATTCAGTGGGACATCAGGCACAACGTTCATTTGGGGTTGCCACCCATGGATGAAACACTACAACATCCAGTTGGACAAGAAGGACATGCAGGCACTTGGTGGGGTCAGGGTTGGATGGAGGCCTGAGGAAGGAAGGTATTAACATTTGGGAATACCTGACACACACGCCATCCCTTCCCCTGTTTATTTGAGGACTCATTTAATCCATCTGCAAGGGAACCTCAGCATGTTTTTACAGTTTCTGTCATTTGAGGCTTACCTGGTGCATGCTAGAAAAAGGACTTTTATACT
Source organism: Calypte anna (assembly GCF_003957555.1). NCBI lineage: Eukaryota > Metazoa > Chordata > Aves > Apodiformes > Trochilidae > Calypte > Calypte anna. The sequence goes on along the minus strand of NC_044262.1, from coordinate 2,465,485 downwards.
ATCTGACTGGGGCTGTTTATCTTTCCGATTCTCTCGGATTTTCCACTATTAGTCAAGCCCGGTTTGCCCCACCTGCCTCACAACAGGACCCGTCTGTGTGAGTGGAGAAGCAGTGAGGGTGAGGGGAGGGAAGGATGTTTTTTATCTCCCAGGAGGGAGCTGCAAGGTGCTGTGGTGTCAGACGTTCCCCCAGCATGCTCTTGATGGACAGCTGGAGGTTTCCAGGCTGTTGCCTGTCACAAATGGTGAGGTTTTGTTTTGGTTTGGTTTGCTTTGATCCCCCCTTTCCCTTCTGTTTATGCCACTTCAGAAGGAAATGAATGGAAACTTTTCGAGGTATCAAAATAAATAGTAAGAAGGGGAGAGTAAAGCAAGCACTTCAAGAGCAGTTAAACTCAAGAACTGAGAAAGAGTAGAAAAACTCAGGTATTTACTTCCCGTATCCAAGGCCAGCCAAACAATAAATAGATGTGCACTTCCAAAGAGCATCTCACATTCCTCCGATAAGAAGCATCAGTATTTACAAAACCTCTTGATACGTGTGAAATGTGTGTGTGCATTTGGAGCTAACAAAAGGAACCAGACAGCCCTGAAATAGGCTCTGAAGAAAGGAGGTTTCCAAGTCAGAGCCTCCTGGAGAAGAGGCACTGACTGCCTTCCTGATCCTCCTGGTATTAAAAGCCCAGCACCCTCCCTTAGAAGAAGTGATGGAAGGTGAAGCCTCTGCTAGGATGGGGCACTCCTTGGGGCTCTCACTGAAGGTCATGTCAATCCTAAGAGCTGCACAACTTTTGGCTGGACAGCCTCCAGGGAAAGGGAGTACACTGGGCCACTCTCCATAGTGTAGGAAAGTCAGTGGACTTTGTGCTAGATCAATCACCAGGTCAGTGGGTCACTCACATTACTCTTGGGTGGTACCTGCCAACAACATAATCCCAGTTCACTCTCTCCTCAGATGATAATTTGCTAGGCTGGTGGGGGCCAATAGAGTCACTCCAGCTGAATTCAGTCCTTCTAACATACACAGAGCTTCAAGCAGAGTATGCACAGGCCCTTTGCCATGGCCCTGGCTCCTCATGCTGGTCTTCCAGACTCCTTAATTCCCATCACCCGGTTTGTTTGTACCTTGAGCTCCTGCTGTGGTGTGTGTGGTGCAATGGGACAGCAGAAAGGTTACTCATAGAGGGAGAGCCTGAGCTGGAAAATCAAGAAACTGGGGGTGATTCAGGTTGCTGGACATCATCTCTGCCTCTTCTGGTGCTACCAGGCACTAAGGTGCCATAGCATGTAATAACAGCCATGTAAAGGAAGGGTAGAGGCAGCAGGAATGAAGAACATAACCAGGATCTGATGGCATCTGTGTGTGCAGAAAGGAAAGTGGACTTACAAAGCTGATGAAGAATGTAATACAAAGTGGATGGAAGAACCACCCCTGACAAACCCCAGGTGGTACATGGGGGATAAAACTCATCTGTCTGTTGTCTCTGCGAGCCCCATCCCTTCCCTGTGATGCTACATGCTCCAAGCAGCTGTGGTGACAGATGCCACCCTCATGGCTCTGCTCCCCTTGTGCTTCAGCTTCTTCAGCACAGCTGCCCCCCTGCGTGGGCCACGCTGTGCAGCCAGGGTATTGTCCTGTCCCTATTCCAGAAACCCCATCCAGCTACAGCTGTGGTTTGGTGGCTGGGACTCTTTCTGACACAGAGGGAGAGGAATCCAGGACTGAGCTCCCACAGTAGGTAACAAAGAGCCAAGAAAGAAAACCAAGCTGTCATATTCTCCTTGTGAGGGAAGACCTAGTGTCTTCGGTCTTGGTGTTCACCTCCCATGGTGGGACTAACACAATGATGTCAATCATTTGTGGGCTGCAGAAGGGATTAGGTTTCCCCAGGAGAGGGTCTCCTCCACCTTAGATGGGTCAAGTGTCCCCTGGCACTAAAGCCCAGGAACTGGAATTCACTGGTCTCAGCTAACTCCTCAAGCACTAAATGAACATGAGAATTAACCATGGGCTTAATACCCCAATAGTAAGGGGATGTGCTGCTGCTGCTGCCAAGGGAGGGGACATATGGCACTTTGTGTCTGTTTTCTGCTGTAGCTACAACCTGGGTGGGAAGTCCTGAGCCAGGACACGACAATCAGTCATTTCATCACTTTGTGACTCAGTTTCCCTGTCTGAAAAACGAGCAAACATTCACATAAAGAGGAGAGGGGAAGGAAGAAGGAAAACTGCAAAGGTTATGTGAGAAGGGAGTATTTAAGGGGAATTTATATGACTTCTGGACATCCAACATCCCAAAGCTTGCAGTGCATATGGCAAAACTAGGCATGCAGAGGGGCCATGGACATGCTTGGTCCCACTGGAAGGCAGAGCTGGGGCTTGCTGACCCTTTCAAGGTGATCCTGTGCAACCTGCTTGCCCAAGTTTTGGCCTGTTCTTGCTCAGCACAAAAGCAAGGACCCGAGTTCAGACAATCCATGAAATTAGGTGTCTGCCCACTTTCTCTGCAGTCAGTAAGGAAAGAGATGTCTTTCTGAGACATTTCAATTTTTTCTCTCCCCTGCCTGGGCAATCAGCATGGGCAGCTTTAGCTCTTGGTGTCTCCAGCAGCTCACTGCCCCTCGTGCATAGTAAATGGAAAACGATGAGAACAGCAATGGTTGCTCTGAACAGAGCCCACTGCAGAACAGACACACAGAACATTTCAGGTGATTTGGGTTTTTTTTTTTCCCTTGCTAAAAAAAAACACCAAACAGATTTGGAAGTATCACCAGCTTGCACTAGTTTCAGCAAACTGTTTCAGGCCCAACAAAGCAACTCAGCCTAAACCAATTCTGAAAAGTACCATAATATTTAGACATTTATCAAAATGAAATATCTGTTGTTGTTGTTGTTCCTTTGAGAGGCCATTTAATTTCTGATTTGTTTCATTTTTATTAAACAAAAGTTTTTTTTAAAAAAATCCTTTCAAATGAAATGTCAAGTTATGTTCTAACCAACATATTATTTTCACTGATTTTTTGTTCAGCAAAAATCACAACAACAAAAAAGTCACTTTGATTAAGAGAAAACATTTTTAAATTTTTGACAGAACTTCCAGTGAACTGAAAAATCAAGTGATTTGCATGGCTCTGCTCTTAACAACCCCCCAAGGAAGGGACAGTTCTCATTTTCCCCTTTGCTTCCATAACAGCTGTTGCTTGAGCAGCTACACATAACTATTTATCTTTTTCTTGCGGGGTCTCCCTGTTTTATTTGTGCCTGTCCTCTCAAAGGTAAGCTCCAGAGATCAGTCCTGCCTTTATCTGCTTCCCATGCTGCACTCATTTGTACATTATTTGTGCCTGAAATCAAGTAACTAAAAGTGCCTCCTCTGCGTCATTCAAGCACTTGGAGATCCACAAAGATTTGCTGTGTAAATGCAACCAGCTGCTTGCTTCCCTCCTATGGCACAACAGCAAGCTGTCACTGACCATAAATAGAGACACATATTATTAATCATATAGAACACATTGCCATGGGGACCTTCCCCATAGGCAGCCCAGACCCATCTCTCCAGGGTCCCCACGGTGCCACCAGCAGCAACGTTTCCCCCTTTGGCAGCCCGTGAGGCATCGCTCCTCCCTGGGGCTGACATCCCCTTATCTGGAGAGCTGAGTAAGATGGATGGTTTATAGATTCCAAAAAAAACCCCTCCAGCATGTCACAGCATCCTCCCTCTCATCTCCTGGAGGCTCCTCCATCTCCCAACACAAGTTCTCACCCTCTCGTTACAAAGTAGGGGGGTCCAACTTGTATCTGCTCAAAGCCTAAAGCTCTTGCGAGAGTTCACTATCAAGGCAAGAAAAGGTCTTACTTACCACTGTACTCTTGGAAACCATGATTTCTCCCCTCCATTCCTCACTCCTCTTTTCTCCGCCTTTACTACTCTATGTTTTCCCTGCTGCCTAATGAGCCCCCCAGAGACCTGCAGGCCCACAACTCGTTACAGCTCCCTCTGCACAGCCGCATCAATAACCGAAGGAGCACAGCAGCCAACGGGAGGGAAGCTGTCACTTTATTTCACCATGAATTACAAAACCACTTAAAAGTCTAGCAGTCATGAAAGGGCCAGTGAAAAATGGCCCCTAACACAGAGATACGGGGTTTTCTTTATGTTTCATGCCAGAAACTTGGCACAGCCTAGGCTCAGGCAGCAATATAATCTCAGTGTCTGGAGTGAATGGGAAGCTGGGAAGGACACTGAGAGCTTGTCCTACTCTCTGGACTGAGGTTCCCCACCCCTTCCCAGGGTTTATTCTATTACTTCCTGTGAAGTAGGGAAGTACAAAGTGTTGGAGATCTTTGGAGGGGCCCACTATCCACAACCAAGGCCAGATGTCAAAAATCCCAAACCCTGGCTACATATTTATGCCTGGAGAGAAGCAAATACACTGTCACAGAGACTCAGGACACACTGGGGCTGTGCTGGCTGCTTGTCCTTTTCTTAAACAGAGTCTAAGTGCATAAAACAGACTGCTGCAAAGCCAGGGCCAAACTTGTAAAAGCCGACAGTATTTGCTCAAGCACAACCTGTCACCCTGGTGACACGGGATGTGCCAGCATTTTCAAACGCATGCTTGAGCACATCCAGAAAAACTCCTGCACCTGCAGAAATACCACGTGGGCTGGTTCCAGGTGTTTTTGAGAAGGAGGGCACCCTGATGTAGCTGGCATGAGGGTTTTCAGGGAGAGGTAGATGGTCACTGGTACCTGGTGCCACTGTGTGTTACAAAGCATCGTGTGCGTGCAAAGGTGAGCAAGACACTTTACATGGCTATGCCTGTCCTTACCAGGGCAGCCTGATGCTGGTGTGTGCTGGAGGACATGCAGGACAGGGTGGTGAGTGGTTACTGCTGCCTGTGCATTTGCAGCAGGCAGGAGGAAGAAGTGGTGACCTCTGGAAGGGGCTGTGCTGAGCAGGCAGCTCTCGCATGTGGGTGAAGGGGTGGGTGGAGGACTCAGCCAGCTCTACTGGTTCAGGAAATGAAAAACCCTCTGTATCAGCTCCTTTCACCATGCAAAAGCAGTGCAGAAAAAATCCAGCCCTGCCACACAAAGAATACAAAATACTGAACAGGAGGAAGAAAATAAAACCTGGACAGTGCCCTTTCTCTCACTGTCCATCACATCCTCCTGGGCAATGAATCTTGTTTCCAGATCAGACCCACCGTAGGGGCTGGGTTTATCTGAGGACACTGGTTTGGGGTCTTCACCTTGACCTGGCTTTCACTGGGAAACCACAAAGAGGAAACAACTTGGAGAGAAAGCCACCACTTTATCAGGAAAAAACATGCAGAGACACAACAAATATCAGGAACTGTTTTTTAAAGGGCAGAATTCCCCATATACTCCCCTCATTGAATCAGCCCTGGGTAACACTGGTCACTCACTGCACATAAACATGCAAAATGAGGGATAGAGAAATCATCAGGCACTGACCTTCACTCTTTGAGGGTTCATCCAGTGCTGGATGTCTTGCACGGTCTCATTCACACGCAGGAGGATGGGCTCGTGACTGTGATCCGGACAAGAGGTGGTGCACTCAGCACCTGAACAAAACATGGAGAGAATAAAGCTAAAGGATAAAGCAAGCAGCTTCTGACCCTTTCAGCATCTTTTCAGCTGAAGGGCAGGATTAGGGCTCATTTTTTCTAAACTGCAATTAGCAGTCAACCAGAACTATCACGTATCTTCTAGCCACACACGAAATGCTGAGTACAACCCTAAATCTCATCAGGAGACTGTGAAGGTGGCAGATATTCCAGGGCCTTTTAATATGAGCTGCATATCTAGGTATTTGTCTGGCTATCAACTTGAAGATGGTGGTCAGGTTCTGCACTTTCAGATCCTCAAGAAAACATGAAGATTTTCCAATTGCTCTTTCAAGCAGTAGGACTGATTAAACAGAGGCTGTTGAACTCATCTCACCTATGACATGACAAAACCAAACCATTTGATCTGTTAAATTTACAGACCTTCAATAACAATATTTTGGAGGGTGACCAAGCCTAGTGATATTGCAGACCAGATATCACCTAAATCCCACAGTTGATAAGTACACAGAGAGGTAATGATGGCTTTGTTCACACATAAACCTGCTTTTTCTCTGATTAACTGTCATGCCTGGTGGGAATCCCATCCTTTCTTTATTAAAACATGCTGTTATACTCTGCAGCAATATCCCAGAGGCCTGTGGTGACACAACCATAAGCCCTGGTGTGTTGGACCATTACCATTCCCCCCCTGGAAAATCACTCTCGAATGGCACAGCTGCTGCAAATGTGTCATTAGGATTTCTGTACTCCAGTCAGCGCTGGGGGAGGAATTAATCTCCACGCTGGTTTGGGGAAGTGAACCTTTGGCTCAACACACACCTCAGCCTGGAAGGGCAGATTAGGTGTCTGAGGAATTACCAAAGGTGTGTGGGATTCATAGTGACCATGACTGGATGCTATTATTTTCCCCACCTGCTTCTGCCTTCTCATGTGCTCTCACATGGAGGAGTCAGCAGGAGCACAGCTGGCCTGGGATGTCGAGCCAGCAAGACCAGGAGCACTTGGGGTTTGTTTTGCTTTCCCAGAACATGTGGTCATGGCTTCATGGACCCACTGGATGAGGTCTGTTAACACCAGCCCAATTGTGAGTGAGAGGCCAAGCAATGCCTTCTGGGAATCAGTCAGGCTTCCAAAAACACAAAGAAGAGAAGAAAACCCCAACAACCTGACCCCAAAAGGTGCTGTTGGATGAACATAACCAAATGTGTGGCATGTCTCCATCTGCTGAGGATAAGAGCCAATGGCTGCTATGCCCTTGTCAAGCTCTTCCTCCCTCTCCAGCAAGAGCCATGCTCTTGTGAAGGACCTGGCTCATAGGTCCCTCACCTCCATGACAGCTGCCTGGTTCCACCCCAGGATCAGGCCCATCAGACCTTACATCTGGTACAGAGCCCTGCTGATGGCTGCCCTGGCAGAGCTGGGAGGGAACAGAGGGCTGGCAAGCACTCAACTAGGCACCCTCCTGCTTCCATCACTGAGATGCTCCCCTCCAAACCAGGAACTGCTGTTTCTCTCCTTGCAAAAACCTGGTCAGCCGTGGGAGGTAACCTCACATCAAGGGTCAAACACCTCAGCAAGAGTGGCTGCAGCCTGCTCGCCTCTCCTTCTCCCACACTCCGCTGCACCAGTTACGCTTACAGAAAGGAGAGGGTTGGAATTGTTTTGATATATGATCTGTAATTGGCATCATTACAGAGTGGTGATCTCATCCAGGTCCTGTTCTCCTCCCCGGGGAGGGAAAACAAGGAGGCTCGTGGTCCCTCACATGGCTGCGATATAATGAGGGAGCTGCGTAACGAGGAAATGTCTCCAAGTTCAAAGGGGCAGGAGGAGGGAGGAGGGGGCTGGCAGGGGCTTGGAGGGGGCTGCAGGAAGGGGCCTCACATGTCTGTGTGGGCTGTAGCCAGAGTAGCTCCTTTTGCAGCCCTTTGCAGGGAGACCTCAAAAACAGGGGCTGAAAATACAATCCAGTGTGTTCAGTTCAGGGGGAAGGTTACACCTCCCTCTGCCTAGGTGACACAAAGCTGAGCATGGGGCCTCACAGAGTGACCAGACACCCAGAAGGAAAGGGCAAAACATGTCCTTACCCCAGCTCCTCAACAACTGGTATCCCAAAAGCTCAGTTGGTCTCAAATTCTTTGTGGAGAGACCTGAATTACCCTGGTACTGCACCTCCCTTACAGTGTCCTGCCTTTCACTCTCTGAGGCATTTGTGTGTGTGTGTGGCTGAAGAGTGGGATATTAAAAAATGTGACAACAAATGCAGGTACAATTTCTCCCTATGCTTTGAGGTCTGGATGTGTTCCTGGCATGGACTGGTGTGCTGGCTGCCTGTGAAAACCAGCTGGCAAAGAAGGGGTTTGATGAAACTAGAAGCCCTGCAAGGAGCAGGCAATCAGACCATGTTATGACACCTGGCCTCTTAAAGCTTCATGTTCCACAAAAACATGCCCCTGAAAAGCCTCTCATGGTATCCTGTCACCCAGGCACCTGGGTCCAGAGGAGAAGGTGACTTCAAGGACTGCAGGTCCCTTCTTCCTTGCTCCCATTCCCACTCTTTTTCTCATCTCCTGTCTCACTACTCCCCTCTCCTGCCCCAGCTGCATCCCCCCCACAGCAGAGGGCTGGGCTGATGTTCACACACCTATGCCATAGCCACTGGCACACTGCAGCTTCAGGTTGCTGTTGAGCTGGGTGGGCAGCGTGCACTGGCCCTGCATTTCCCTGCAGAGGTGAAAGGAACCACTCCAGGTGCCATCCTTCCTGCAGTGAATCACGTTGCTTCCACGACCCTGGGAATGAGAGAAGGAAATAACGAAGATGATCACAAAACCAACAGCAAGGAGAAGCTGAGAAGGGAGAAGTGGGCAGGGTCGATCTGGGAGCAAAGTTCTGCTGGAGCTGGAAGAGCCCCTGGTCAGGACTGCCAGCCCCCAGGGCAGGGGGGTTTTCTTCAGAAGAATTAAGAAAAGTAAACCTGCACTGCATGCAAACACATACACATCTCTTCTGTGCAAGGCAATATCTTTAACAAGACCCACTCAAGGTGCCACAAAGGTGCATTCACCCCATTTGCCTCTTTCTTCTTGTTGAGAGCTTTGTGTTGCATGCACACAGGCTTTCCCTTCTTCCCATTTTCTAACCAGTTGCATCATCTTTGTCTCAAAAAAGAAAGAATCCCCAATGGCCATCCAAAGGAGGAAGGAAAGCAGGACATGAGCAGGGATGCTTAGCAGGGCAGAACGTGATCTTTAGAGCTTGGCTGCCTTGAGTGACAGCACACAAAGAGGCTGAGACAGGCACGCGTAGAGACAGGTGGAAAAGAAGAAAAAAAAATCCTCTGCTGTGGTAATGGGCAAGGAATAGAATATGACATTTCTCTTACAGAAAAGATTCTCTGTATGATACTGAAGAATGAATACCAAAGTCCGAGGGGAAATATCATGCCCTTTAGAAACAACAAAGGAGTGCACAGGCAATCTTTTGTCAGATCTATCCTCATGGCATTGGGGATTTCTGCACAAGCTGTTCTGCAGGATCTGTAAGTTGAACTGCCATGGGCTAATGTGGGACACTCACCAGGAGGAGGTCTGGTGTGGCTGAGCTCCAAACCTCCTGCGAGGTCCTGGCTGGGTAGGAGAATCATGCAGGATCTCTGCTTCTCCTCACACATTTTACATGTCAGGCATTGTTGCCTGCATTCTACCCACCCTGCTCTTGGAGGTTGGCCTGGATATCTTCGGGGATCCTTAAGTGTTTGATTTATGCTGGTATCTCAGTGGGGATGCTGAACTTTTCTTAGGAGCTCTTCCTCACCACCCACACCCGTTTTTGCACAGGGATCAGCATAAGGCCTTGGTAGCAGTGTGAAAGATTGTGCAGCCTTTCACTGTTATACTGGTCCTTAATACTCTAATGCTATATTTTGTTCAGCTTTGTTGTTGAACACAATGTTTAGTGACATGCAAAGTGGTCTTACTGGCAGACTACTGTGTGGGACCTGCTTGCCCGACTCAAGACATCTGGCCATTGCCAGAAGTCATAAGAAAAGATAATGGACCAGATAGACTCAGGGTGTGATACAGCTTGATGAGTCTCACTTAAGGGCCAGTTTGGCAGAGACTGATTGATTGAGATCTGACTGTTCATATCATTTGTGCACAATATTCAGAAATGGAAGATCCTTGCTCTTGGTGCCAGGGGAGACACCTGCTTAAATGACCACTATGTTCCTGGTGATTAAGAGATGCCATATGTACAGCTGAGATGATCTTTCACCAGGATGACAAATTCACAAAGAAATTGCTAACTGATAACTGAGAGCAGTTTGCTGTTTTAGCAGGTGTGGTGCACATCCATTGCAATTTGCATGCCAGGGTTAAAGTATGATTTTTAAAGGTGAGCCATGAAACCTGATTTATGTTCCTGGAGCTGGCTGTGCTTGAGAGTACTATTGTATAGTTTCTGCAAGGTACTCACAGATCCCAGGATATCCATTGCTATAGTAACATACTGTCCATCATTCCCTGGCCTGCAAAATCTCTTGTGAAAATCCCTGCTGGGTTTTTTACTTGGATGCAACATGCATTATCACCTTATATAGCTGTGAGAGACTTAGGGGGGTTTAATCCTTAAATAATTAACACCTCTCAAGTGGTTCTGGATTGTGCCAGGAGTTCTCCCTCTTTTTCTGTAGTCTATTTTCTGGGATATCTAGAAATGCCTTTTTCTGTAAATCCCTTTCTCAAGATGTTATCTGCTCCTTTGCTAAAGGTGCTCTCACAGCCAAACAGTCCCTGCACTCTTCCTTACAGTGAATAGAGACATAGCTGCATCTCTTACTTTATAGAGCTCACTTCGTTATTGCTGTAACCTTGAGTCCACTACTTGCTCCACGTCACATCCAGCTCATTTAAAAGCAAACACAAACCTGTTACAGCAGTTGGCATTACCCCTCTGGCCCAGGTTTCCCTGAATGGTGGCCATGATGCCTGTTTTCAGCCATCCAGACTACTCCGAGCAAGCAGGAGATACACAAAGCCAAAGACACCACATCCCAGAGCTCTCAGCCAAACAGCACCCACTTGGGCAACTTCTCATAACCTCACATGAGTCTTATGTCAGGTGTCTGATGCAAAACCCTAGGGCTCTGCTGGTTGCCCTGTTGAAGAGTACAGGCCAGCCAGGCAGGGATTAGGGGCAGAAACTGGCTTTGAACATTTGGGGAAGGTATTTTTCAGGTGGTTTTTTTTTTTTTTTTTTTCCAGGTCTGGTCCCTTTATAATTATGTCCTTTTAATCTGGAATAGTATTAAAAGGCCTTTGCCAGAGCAGTCCCTGTTGTCTGTAGTGTGTGTAGTAGCAGCACCTTCTACATTCCCACTTTGTCTTCCCAAGCAAATCGAGAAGCACCAGCACTTCTGGGAGAAGTTACTATCTCACAAACTATAATAACCTCTAGTGAGGAAAACTAAGCATTTCAAACAAGATACTAAAGGCCAGACCTTCTCGTGTTAGTGACTCCAGGACCATAGGGCAGACAAAGGCAATATGCTGATCTGACCCCTGATGCCAAATGACACCTGCACAGCCAGAAAAAAACCATGGAAGTTCAGACACAGTTCACCTGAATAGTTATAATCCCTATAAGGTTAAATTATCTTGTGAAACACATACATTTCATGAGAATAAGAAAAAGAATTGGAGAGACAAGAAAGATAAATGTAATGAACAAACAAGACAAGTGTGGGTAACTCCTATCCTTCTTACTTTCATTCTTTACTCCTTTTTTTCTGGCTAGACCACATCCACTAAGGTAGAGATTTCCAGCCACTTACTGTCCAGAAACAGTCACTCACTACTAGCTTGCCATGGGTAATAGTACATACCATTACTACTGCCATGAAAATATTTCTAGGCTCTTCACAATAGCTTACTCTTTCTCAACTTTAATCATCTATTTCCCTTCTCCATCTCTGTGTCTTTGGTCTCAGAAGAGCTCAGTGGCACTTGGCTTCTCCAAGATCAGGGTCCTTAAGGAATATATGATAAAACCAGGCTTGTATGAGCCAAGATAACTTGGGTAAGAGAGACTCACCGACTGATTATCATCATCTTCACACTTGATCCGGCACTCGCTGTTGAACTGGAAGCCATTAGAGCACTGGTAGAGCCCATGGAACTTGGAAGGTGGAGGATCACAGGTAACAGGCACGCAAGCGCCCGGCAGCCACGTGCCATCTTGTGTGCACTGGATCTTAAAGGCTCGCCTTGTTGTGGAACAAATCAACAGGACCATTTAGTGAGTGGCTGAGTCAGCTAAGACCAAGAGCCCCTAAAACCTCTGGGCTCTGCTAGCAGGTTGCGGGGAATGGGTGTGCTTGAGCTTTTAACACTTAGAGATCAAGTTGTGGATCTGCGTCATGAGGTCTTCATGCAAAAATAATTATTATTTGCAAGAGCAACATCAAGCTGCCCAGCCTAAACTCCTCTTTTGGCTTTGGACACATCTCTGAAAAACTCCACTTCCCAGGCTCGTGGGCTGTGGTTGGTTTGAAGTGGGTTTGTGCAGAGTCAGAAGTATACAATAGCTCTAACCCTTTCCTGCAGAGTTTCAAAGGGGACTCCCCAGGCTGCATATCAAAGGGGAGTTTCTAAGGTAAGGTCTGTTTTTTGAGCACTGGTTTAGTATTTTCAAAGCAACCTAAGTGAGCTAGGTGCCTAAATCCCCTTGAAACTGCACAGCTACCTACATGAAGGAATTGCTCAGTGATATTTCCTAGAACCCATCTTTTCCCCAAAAAGTATTTTAACTCATAGCTTTCTGAATCATGCTGACTGCATGACGTTACTCTTTCACGTACTTTCTTGCTTTTCTGGAGGATCCAGGGACATGGTAACCTGGTTTGCATTTGTACTTGCAAAAAGAGCCCACTTTGTGCTTATCTTCTCGGCAACGAATGGTCTGGAGATCAGCATTAGGGACGACGGAGGGTGCTCGACACATCAGCTCACACAGGGCCTCTGGAAAGGACCACAGCCCATCCTCCATGCAGGTCAGGTTGCTGTTGTTTCCTGAGAAGAACAGTGAGCAAAGTTAACAATGTTCAGCAGGAGTTGTGGTGGTTTTTTTTTCCAAATGTCATTACACTCATAATACCTCAAAAGCCACCTCAGTTGTTTTGACAAATTCAACCGTGTATGTCCTATGCATTTTCTCTTTCTAGATGATGGCATTAAATCATTAAGGAATCTGTTTTCAGCTGACAGGCTGACAGTGCTTATTTCAGGAACTGCTATAGCACTGGGGAAACTGCACTGGCTTTGTAATCTTTTCTATTACTCTTCCTTATTTTGTTCTTCTCTGAAAGGAAGCTTTGCTTCATACATCAAACCCCTCCTCTCCAAAGGCAGGGCATTAACAGCGCGTTTGGTGCCATCATATTCTTCATTCTGCTTCTGTGTTATATCTTTTCCCTGAATCTTTCCTTTTTATTTCAATTCTGAGCCTTTTGGAGCAGCATCTGATAGTATTAGAGTCACTACTCCAACACAATGAGGAGCCATTCTCAGCTGGGGACTCACGGTCTTTGGGGACTACTGTGATAAATACGATTCATAATACTCATTACAGACTTATTTTCCTTTGGAAGCTTTCTTGGCCAGCACCTCAAAGGTAAAATAGATCTATTTGCTTCTGCTATGACCTACTTGACTTCAGAAGGTTAAGCTGAAAGTAGCCTAGTCTCAGTGTATTTTACATTCTTTGATATTTTATATTGTATGTTGAAAAGGAATCAGCTTTTCCTAAAAACAAAGCACACCTATGAGCCACTAACCCTTCAAAAATCCCTAATACTCTATTGAAATCCCTCAGCATTGCTCAAGGAACTCTTCTCAAGCCACAAGGCATATTTTCAGGAGTAAGCCAGCTTTGGAGTTATCCAAACTAACACAGACAAACTGCTAACCCCAGAGCACTGCCATCTCTCCAAGAGGAAAGGAAGGGATTTGGGGAATGAGGCTGGAATTCAAAGAAGAAGAAAACAAAAGGCTCTGGAGGGCTCAGGAAGGTATGTGGAGGAGCCCTCCTGCCCTACCCACAAAGATAAGAGAAGCTGCATTATATCAGCCCTGGCTTTCTCTCTCCCCTCCCCAACTGCAGATGATTGCAGAGGTATTTTGTGCAGAAGGGAGCTCTTTTCTAGAGCACCCGCATGCTCCTCTGCTCTGACTCATGCAGCAGCTCTGCAGAGCAGCCCTGGTGATATCATACTTGCCACTGCAAAATGATAAGCTGTGACATTACCACCAGTGGCTGTCATGACGTCAGTGATTGAATTAAGCATGAGTCATTCCAACACCACTCTCCAGAAGCTCAGTGGCAACATCTATTAGTCATTCCCCAGGGCTGTACACCAAATGGTGTCTTTAGCTCACAGACTTTCTGGACAAAAGTGATGCCACACATCAGAACTGAATCCCCTTGACCTGGGGGTTGGTTATCATCCCTCCAGTTACCCTGCTGGAGTCATTCACCAAAGCTCTTGTTGCTCATGATGAATAGCATTATTTTCACTGCCCTGTCCAAGAAATTCCAGGCACTTTGAATGGAAAACACCTCTTGTTGAAGATGACTCTCTGAACAGAAAAAGGGAATTCTTTGCTAAGAATCTCCCCTTTGAGTAGTCTTAACTTTCACTAAGTGTTGGCTGCTTCTGCTTACCCTTCTCAGTCAGACTTAAAATAATTAAGGGATCTGGAGAAATCAACATATTCTTTCACTGAAGTCAAGAACACTTTCCATGCCACCTCTGGGATTTGCTAGGAATCCTAGCAGAAAAGGTGATACCACATGTATACAAAAAGCCTACACAGCATTTGTACCTGAGTTGGCAATTGCAGCGAAGATTGCTCCACTGTAAGATGACAAGTTAATTTGGCTCTAATGTTCCTTCAAATTAACAATGATTCTTTTCTTGTTTCCTGAGGGCCAGATCAAAAAGGGTAATATGCCAGTGAGCAGAAGAGTTGATGGTGCTGAGATGACGATGAGAACGCCAGCAGAAAAGCAGCAGGGAAGAAGATGGGAAAGAAAATGAAAGAAGGCAGCAGAATGTGTTATTTATAAGATAAATAAATAAAGAAATTTGTAGAGAGTCCCAGACAAGAAGAGGAGAGAAAAATCAGAGGTAGAGAAAGTGTAGAAAAGGAGAGAGGTGATGGCTGGATTAGAAAAATGGTGATGGAGGACTACACCACTGGGACGTGGGACTTCTCAGTCTTCTCCTGCCTTTCCAAATACATAGAGGAAGCATAGAGGGGAGATGGACACAGAAAACAGAGAAGGCATGGGAAAGAAGATGAGAGAGTTTAATTGGTTTATCCCCATGACTTTTCCATGTTTTGGTTGTATGGAAGCAATATTCACTGTCATTACTGCCTGGCCAGTCGTGATCAAGGAAAGGTCAAAGGAAGGTAATAGAAAGATGCAAAGAAACTTAACTTCTAATATAAATAAACCTTCCCATAGAGTCTCATAGTTCTTCATACTTAAAATATCATGAATAATTCTAAAACAACAGCAACAGTGATACATTACTAGGAGCAGGCTATGTTAGCCATGAAGCTATCCCCAGATCACTGCATAGACACTATCCAATACCTTTGAGAAGAGCAGGAGGTCGGCAAGTGAAGGAGCATTTCTTGCCAAAGGTGGTCCCCTCGCTGCAGTTGAAGGTGGCTGGGTAGACATGATACTGGTCTGGGACACCACAGTCCACTGGCTCACAGGTCACCTGCTTGTTCCACTTTCCATCATTGCAAGTCATGGTGATGCTGGACTCCATCTGGAAAAAGACACATGCCTAGAGCCACCACAGTCATCAAGGGAGAGATTGAAACCATTTCAAGCCTAATAACAGCCATTATTTTGGCTCACAATTTAAACAAAACCAGTCCTGATCAGTACCATCATTGGGCCAGCAACTACTTCAAATCACTAAGGTCCCACAAGAAAAAGTGTCAGAACACCAGGATATATTTCTGTCACCTCTGGGCTGAGACACCAAAGTGATCAGTATAGAGTAGAACATGACATAATCTGAACTCTTGTCTGCATCAACTCCTGAAACAAGCTGGGAACCTGCTGCTCTGCCTAGGGTCAGAAAGGAGCTGTTTGGAGCTGACAGCTATCCCCAGTCCCTGTCCCCTTTGCAGTGATGCATCCACTCCCATAGGAACCCAATGTACTTAGGAGGAGTCAGACTCATTCTTGGGTTTGAAGCAGAAGCCAACACAACACGGACCCATTTGGCAATTCCATCCAAGGGTCTCCTCCTAGGTGTCACCCTCAGACTGGAGTAATAAGAGAGGTGGCCTGGGCCACATTAACACTGTGTTCAAATACTGACAGTTGCTGTTGTGACTTCTACTATGCAAGTGTCCAGAAAGTCAAATTACATCAAGGTCCTGCTGCTGTGGAACTGGGAACAGACTTATTCCTGGACAAGTCTGCAAAGGACAAACCCAAGACCATGGTGCCCATACATTCACTTGGCACTTAGAGTTAGTCAGTCCTAACTCTACCATCATAGTTACAGAGAAGCTACACTTCTGTGGACTTAAGGAATAATCCAAACAATGCAGCAGGTTGAAATGTTCAGGTGCTATGAAGAGAGTAAAAAAAAGGGGGAGGTAAAGGAGACACCCATCCAAAGCTAAGCTGAAGTCTATTTGCTTCATATTTACTGGGTGACCAAAGGGCAAACAGATGTTGGCAATGAGAAGCAAATAAGCAACATATCCACTATTTAAATAAGAGAAATTGTTAAAAACTAGAAGAAAAGAATCTAAAAGTAGGACTCATCCCTCCACACCAGAATAGAGGGAAAGAAGAAAAAGAAATGTGAGAAAACATGAGAAGGGGAAGATACCAGCAAGGAATCCAACCAAGCTGTACAGCAGCTCTCCTCTGCCTCCAGGGAATATTTTATTCAGGGCTGGTAGGTTCACAGGAGATCTGCACTGCCGACCATTGATCTGGGTTTATAAAAGGAAGGGGAATTTTTCTAGCACACATCAAAGGGACCTGGATTCCCTTTTTGCAAAAACACCCTAATGGTTTCAACAGAAGTTCAGACCTGTCTCCCTTTGATATATGGTTGCATTCAGAATGGAAAAAGCAGTCCCAGAGCTGAGAAACTGGACACTTCCCAAGCGGGCACACAACCCCTTTTCTAGACCATGGAGTTTATTTAAACAGGGAGCACTGCTGATGGAAAAAAATGCCTCTTCTACACATTTAGAGTAGTACATTCTAGGATTCTCAGAGCACTCAGGTGAAGTAACACCCTGTGCTCCCATTCCACAACATTTTACTCCCCAGTGGCTATTCACTGTGCCTTTTTTTTCTTATCAGAATATCTGCACCATTAAAAAGTATGTATTCTGTGGGCAGTTGGTGACCTGAAGATGCCTGTGCTTCCAGGAAGCAGTGGTGTGATGGCCATAGGAGAAGAAGGGCTAATTCAGCATATTTCTGTGTCTCTATCACACATTCACACAGTAGCATCATCACCACATTTGCACCCCGGGCTGGGCTGCTGCAGCCTGCAACAAAGCTCCCATTTCCTTCAGCTTATGCTATCATCAAATAACACTCAAACAACACTGGGCACCTCAACAGCAGGAGGCTAAATCCATCCACGAATGTCAAGGGCTACCCAAAAGCCAATGAAAAAGATATGGGTCGTGCACTGCATCTTGGTGGGTCCATGGGAAGCTTCTTCAGTGATTGTAGATTTAACTCCAGGAATTCAGTTATGAGTGTTGGTGTGATCTAGTTTAGGAATAGATGATTATTCCTACTAGCTGATCTGGCTGCTGAGACAAAGTATAGTGCACAAGGGAGTCTCTTTAATGACAAGGTTGCACACCAGATGTATCTCTTCAGAGCAGCAAATTAACTGAAAATTCAGAATCTGGAATATAGCACAAACATTTAAACAGAAGCAGTACCCGTGGATGACAGTCACCCATACGGAAAACGTGCAAGAACGTTTGCCCAAGCTAACACTTGAAACAGGATTTCAGCTGCAGCAATGGTCTTTGTAAGGAGAAAGCTTCAGGATACTACAGCCTGCTGGAAACACAGTGTGCCCTCTTGGTTACCCCTTCTTGGAAGGGATCCCTCACTAGACCTATACCCTCACTGTGCTTTATTTCTGCCCCTGTTCTAGCCCTTGATGTGAAAAATAAAAAACAAAACACCCAAGCCTCGTCATATTTTCATCTCTGGGTTTTTCCCTATGGTATTTTCCCAAGAAAAACACTAGCTAAATCTGAAGGAGTCACCTTCTTCCAGACCCATATGACTTCTCCTCTTCCTGGCACACTGGCAAGGCCATCCCCATGCAGAGGAGCTGTGCCCATGTGGGTAAGAGCCTGGCTTCTCAGCTTTTTCCAGTAATTTGTTCCACACTTTGTATGATGGAAGCTGAGGTTTCCAAGGTCAGACATAATAATGGCACATTTTAGAGCATGTCTATCATGTCATCACTTCAAGCAATTGAAGCACATGCATTTCTGCAGCAGAACATAACAAGAGAACATTTCCAGCAATGGAGACAAAGACTGCTGGCTTTGATTGAAAGCACAGAGGAAAACTTTAACGGGGAAACTATTGCAGATGGCACCCACCAGCTTTCAGCCTCTCTCTCTTGCAATGTCACATCTGAAGGTGGGATCATTGCAGAACAGGACTCCAGGCTGCTGAGCAGGAGTCTGACTCTCCCCAGCACCACTCTGCCCCTCGGGGCTCTTTTCAATTGACAGCCTGAGACTTGGGAGCAGGCGCTGGGACTTTGTGGCAGCTTTTGCATCTCCCACCCCAAGCCTGAGCAGGCATGTGCCTGTTTTGCCTGTCTGATCTGACAAGGTCACCCATCTCACAGCAGTCCATACGAAGCACTTGGCTTTCTCATCTGGTTTATTAGCTGTCACTTTGGGCTGCTTTGACTGGCATCACAGCAACCGCTTCCCTTCATGTCCTGCCTTCCAAAAGAGACACAAGGAGGGAGGGTGGGTGAGGAGGAGAAAAGAGGTGGGGGGGGGGAATGGAAAGGGCCTCCAAAGATACAGTGTGCAGTACAGTGAAGAGGATGCAAACTTAAACAAATTTGGTGCCAGAAAGATTTGTTTCTTGGGACTTTTAAGAGCCTGAGAGAATTCATGTCTCCTTCCTGCCGCCCAAGATCCCAGCCAGCTCCTTCTTCAAGCGATGCTTCACGTGTGAAGTTTCCTCTTCTTAAAAATGAACAGCTGTGCCCTCCCCTCTAAGTATTCTTCCACTTCTGCCCACTACTGTGCCTCTAATTGAACCCACATGAGCCGCGTTTTCTTTTCCTGGCATGATTGATGATGCCTTTGCACAACATTAGGGAGCTGCTGGGTTTTAAATAACACCTCTTGACCAGAGCAGCAGTGGTGGTAGCTTCAAGGAGAGATGACAACAAGTAACTGAATGAGCTGAGCTTTCAGCAAAGGACAAGGGGGGGTGAGGGGGGGAAACAGGGAAAGACAAAGGGGGAAAAGAGGGACAAGAGAAGAAAGGGCAATGGAGTTGTCAGGGGGGTGGGACGAAAGGAAAGGAAAACATTCGGAGATCTTTGTGAGAAAGATACATGAAGGATTTTGCTCCATCGTTATGCAAACTCTTTGTTGTTGTTGCTGCTAAAGTCTCTAAATGAGGCTGAGAGTGAGTCCAAGAGTCTGTAAACAACTCGAGGTTTTTATTCTCAAACAGTAAACAGTTTCTACTGCACATAGTGCTGATGGTTTTCAGGATTTGGTGATTTTATGGAGTTTTAGCAGAATCTGGAAATGGGAGCTTCTCAGAAAGCAGAGATGAATGGATTTTTTGCCTTAAGGCTGATTAAAATGGTGGCTTCAGAAGACACAGAGGCCAGAAAGTGCAAAAACTTTTAAGAAAATTTTCAAAGACCCCTTAGATGTAAGATTGATTTGAAATGTGACTTGTGCCCCTGCATCTCTGAGGTGCTTTTGAAAATTTTGCTTTTAATTCTCTGTTCACTTTTTTTTTTTTTTTTCTGCCTTTTGGTGAAATATGGAAGACAAATGTAGTTCAGATGTTAAACGAGGGTGTTTTCACAATTCTGTCAAGCATCTTCATCACCATGCAGTGGTCATGGGCCACTGATGTTCAGTCTGCTCTTTGAGCAAAGGCACCTCACCTCAGTCTTCTTCCTACCCAAGAACATGAAACAACAGCTAGCACTAAGTTCCTTTCCTTCCTCCTCTTCCTCGTGCAATTCCTCCACACTGACATTAAACGAGAAAAAAATATTTCTAGACCCTTAAAGAAACTGAACAAGCAAAACAACCAAGTGACAACAGTGAAACAACCAAGAGCTTTGTGCAAGGTTCCTCAATCCCAGCAGAAATCCTCTCTGCCCATAGATAACAACCCCCATGCCCTACCCTCATCTGCTTGTGAACAGAAGAGGAGCTGAAGTTCAGAAACACATGTAGAAGCAGCACAATGAAATTCAATACAACACAACATGAGGAATCCAAGCCACAGATTCTGGACTTTCTTGGATAATTCATGTCTTGCTTACATGTTCCACAAGTTCTGGCCTGAAGCATTTGACACAAAGAAATAAAACAAGATGATAGTGAAAGAAACTGTCCGTTCCTTTTCAACAGATCTCTGAAGCACATGAATAAACTTTAAAGCACGTGTTTAATATGCTTAGCTGAACGTGGATGTCTTTGAGATGCTTCACTCCTTCCCTGAGCTGAACAGGGAATGCACAGCAGTGAGCAAAACAAAGCCATTGGCCTCAGGGGTTTTATCAGTGGAAAAAAGAAGATGAAGTGCAATAGCAGAGCAGGGTGAGAGGAAACGTGTTGTAATAGGCAGTGAATCACATTGGTGAGGGGTGCTAAAATCCTCTGCTTCTGTCATATGAGTCTGATCAAGGATCTGAAACCAAACTTTGCAGAGCAAGACCATCTACAGTTGGCTGAGCCTCCCCAAAAGGTACTTCTTGAGTTTAAATAACACAGCGCTGGGGAAACATGTTTAGGCTGTTTTATTTGGTCTGGGATTCCTGTGTGCTCAATGTACAGAGCCCTTCCAACAATTTCCAGGTTCAGCCATCCAGGCTCATCTGAGAACTTGTTTTCTGCTCTGTAAAAATGCTCAGCTGGAGCTGGGATTCTGGTGCTGATGCCAATTAGGATGGAAGAGGCCCAGCTTGCGGGGTCCTGTATTTGTTTTGTAATTGAGTTGAAAGGGCTGACTCATTCACCTCCACTCTGTCTCCCCCCTCTGCAAGCTGCTGAAGAACACAGTATTTCACAGACAGGTTGGGAGGGCAGCTGCCTGCCCCTCTCAGCCCTCCCCAGCCCCAAATGTACATGCTGCCCCCACAACACAGGAGAAGGTGATGGGGAAACCACCCCCACACCATGCTTATAGGATCTGGCAGCTCTTAGAGGTAAGAGCACTAACTACAGTAACTGCCCTGCACCCACAGCTTCCCTGCACCCTGCTCTCAAGGCCATGTCAAGGCTGAACCATGTTCACCTCCCCCTGCACAAAGGACCTGCATTATTTTAAAGAAACATGCAGCTCTTGGAGTGAGGGGTAGGTTTGCAGTGCTTTGTTTGGAAGCAAAAACCTTTGGGTGTTTTTTCCACCTCCTTGGTACTGTGAATTTCTGCAGCGTCAGGGTGTGGTTGGGAACAGATGGGACTGAAACACTGCAAAGGAGTTAAGACATAGTTAGCCTCAACCCCAGGAAAAAAATTAAATATTTTGCCCAGAAACTGGTTGTGCAAAAAGCCAAACAAACTACCACTGAAAAAACAACCCAAGAAACACTGTTTGGCTGAGCTAAACCAGCAAGATCAGAGAAGGCCTGAACACACAATTAAACCTTTTGAGTTAAAATTTTCTAAATTTCTAAACGTCTGAGTCTTCCTCAGGAGGAAAAGTCAGCACCTCTTCCTACAGAATCAGATGGCTCCTATTCTGGTGAGAAGTATTTGGATAAGGCTTCACCACAAGGCTGAGCTGAGATTTTGGCATCGAAGCTGGCTTGTTCTCCCATTTCTCCCCATCTTTGCTCCTCCCTTTCTCACGCAAAATCACAGCAGAACAAACCTGGTTCTTTAGGAGCTCATCATCTCGCTGGACTTGCAAGATGTAACCTGTCTTGCAGCTGACATTGCAATGGGCACCATTGTACCATCCACCCCCTGTGCAGCTCAGCACCGCGTTCTCGATCTCCAGCTTTTGGCAGTCGGTGGCCTCGCAGGTGTAGTGGACACAGCTGGGTGGGAGACAAAAAGAAGTGGTCTTTTTATTCAATGCATTTCATGAATTCCACAAGAGTGTGGCTGACAGACTCCTCACTTGCCAAGCACACAGGTTGCACATTTAAGCCAATTTATGTTATGTTATGTCTCTGGACATAACATAGTCTAGTTATGCCTTCTGAAGAACAGGGACAGTGGCAATGGTAATAGCAAGGAAAGAAAATTACAGGTCTTGTGGCAAAAAGGAAGAGTCTGACAATTCTGCAGAATTACTTTCTCTTCTTCAAGGTTCATCAAGGAGAAACAACAGGAGAAACCACACTGTGGCCTTCCTATTCCTGCACGAACATGCATTCACCCATCCCACAAAAGCACTCTCCCTCCAAAAGCAGGGCTTACCCATTTGAAATCTTGACTGAATTCAGGAGTTTCTGATATTGCCAGTGATAAGTGTGCATATGTGTATGTGTGAGGAGGGGTTGCTGCAATAGACACTCTTATCTTGGAGAAACTCGATTGAAATCAACACATTAATTTTACTCCACTTCACAAGGAACACCAAACATCAGCTGTGTAGCTGTGTTGATAAGCTCTTATCAAGCTCAGCAGCCTGCTGTCATTTCAGATCTTTCCAGTTGCTGTCCTGCCATCCATAAAATGTTTCCCTGGATGGAAACTCTCTGCTCTCCCTACTGTGAATTATTGTAACATTTAGCACAACATGTAAAGAGAGGTTTCTGGTTTATTTTTGTATACACAGAGATATCTGGCTGACATAAAATCTTTCACCATCTCCCATGACCTGAGTCAAACGTCTCAGCACATGTTCAAATGTGAGTAGGGAGCAGCTCGTCAGCTAAAGGGCAACAAAAATGCTGTTTTCAAGCATGTGTAAAGACAAAATTAAGGGGTTAAGGATTTCTACAATTGAGATGAAATCTAAAATTAATTTAAATTAAATACAGTGAAATAAATTCTGAGGAGGGAAAACTTTGACACATATGACCAGCTACGTGGGTAGGGAAGAACCTGAACCACAGAAAGTTATAATAAGAAGGAAAACCAACGCATCAATATGTATATTTTGAAATGTATTACAAGCAAGATACTCACATCTCATAAAAAAGGGTTAACAGCCACCAGAAGCCCATCCTCCTTAGTGAGCACAGGACTTAGCATGTGCATGGTGTTTTGCTGTGTTTAACGCACCGTGCAGACATTATCTAATTAATTTTCATGACACCCCTGTGAGACACCTGGGCTGGTATTGTTATCCCCATGTTACTGATTGAGTAGCACATCTGCACATGTCTCTACTGAGCTCTAGATCAAATTAAACGACAGCATTATGTCCTTTTACAACTTATTTCTCTGTCCCAGGCTAGAGCTATATGGGAAGTGCCCACTGTTTGTAATTTAAGGTTTCTTGTTCATTGGCAGCCCTTCCCTGGAGTGTGATGAGCCATAAACAATTTCCACATTCAGAAAGATCTTATTTCCTCATTGTGCACAAAGTATTGATGCTGACAGGACTGAGGAAGGAGAATTCCACCCTACTGGCCAGCTCTATACCCTTGTATGCAACAAACAGCACCCTGTCTCTCAGCACTGGGGCTGTGATCCTCATTACTTCTGCAGAAAGGATGATCCTCTGCCAGAGCTGACCTACACCAAGTGATCCAGCCTTCAGCACGATACCTCCCACCCATAACCAAAGGTTTCACACATCTTTTCCAGTCACTGTAACTCACAGCCTGACACAGAAATTGAAACTGCCATTGATTTCACCTATCAATAAGGCTGTTGATGAGATGGTGGAAGAACAAACAGACAGCATAACCTAGTTCCCAGGTGGTCTTCTGCAGAGAAAGGAGGTGAGGAGGACAGCCATGAGCAATTGCCCTGTAAATGCCCAACATGAATCCCCCAGGAGCGTGAACCACAGACCTAACTCTGTTCAGGCAGCAGCCCCTGGGCACCCTCACAGGCTGCAGGTCTCTGAGCAGAGCAGCACCTCAGTGCTGACCTCACTGCTGACCTCACAGCAATGCTGCCTAAGTCACCAATTAACATCAGCAAGAATATCTGAACACTGATGGGGAGTGAGAACACAGATGACGGATGATGTCTTCTTGAAACCCTCCCTACATGTTCCAGCCACACATACCCAGGCAGGCTGCTGGCCACTGCTCCCCTCCCTCTCCAGAGGATGCAACACAAGCTCCTCCTGTGCCAGGGCTCCAGTGACAAGGATGTTGACTCATTGAGGAAAAAAAAGGGAGCACCATTGCCAAGCCATTCTCAAAAGGACAGACTGTGAACCTCAACTGCCCGTTGCAAAACTCCTGCAAAATCTGAAAACCCTTTTTTTGCTCTACAGTGGGAAAAATTAAAAAATAGCAGACCTAATCCATTTAATATATTATGTGAATCAATGTGCTACACATCAGTGTAGCACTGAATTCAGCCTCAAATGGCTTCAGAAGGAAGGAGAAGTCTAACAAAACCTTTGCAATTTGCACCAAGGGAAATCTGGAGGAACATCACCACGGCCAGTGGCATCACTTTTCATTTCCATCAGTGTAAAAGAGAAAAAGAATCTGGTTTCTTGAGTTCATATTAGGACACCAGATGAACAAGCCTGGGCTTAGAAGTCCTACAGAACTGAAACACCACAGACAAAGGCATTAAGAAACACTTATTGTGATGTTCTTCTCTGTTTACAAGTCCCCTTGTGGTCTTCTTAAATGGCCAGGGAACATTTTTAGCCACCCCCTCCAGGCTCCAGATTATACCTTGGTTAGCAGATCATCTGGGCAGCTCTCTCTGTCTGTAACTCTATATGAATAACTTCAGTGACAAACAATACAGACATTCACTTTTTGTAAAAAACAACCACTGCCACCAAATGTTTCCAATTTAAATACTTCTGGTTCTCTAGCTACTGCTTCCAATTTGGTATCAGCTACTGAATCCAAATGAATTTTGAAGTCACCATCCTGAACTGAGTTCTGCAAATGCAGAATTAAGGAGGAGAAATTAATATCTCCAAGTAGGAAGTTTAGACAAAGAACCCATCACATCCATATTACAGAACTGTGGGTTACAGAAGCTCTTGCAGGGGCGCTGCCATTTAGCAGTGGTTAATCATCACATGCTCCAGAAACTATGCATTCCTTGGGAAAGAAACAATATAGAGTATCCAAGAATGAAATCCTGGCATGGGACAGCTTATCCCATTTTCTTGTAATCAGAATTGGGTGGCTTCATCAAAACTGCTTCTTTCAAATCAGCCCTGGACTATTCTAACTCCCCAAATGCACCTGGGAACTGCTTGCCAGAATATGAGCTGGACTGGATGAAAATTATGGAAGGGATCCAAGGACCATTCTAATGATCTACTGATATATATGTATACATCCCAAACAAGTATCAGGGCCTGGGGTATTTCCAGACTGTTTATTTTACTAAGTCTGCCTCAGGATTCACCTATTCCTGTTCTTGCCCTGCTAGTGTATGATTTCCTAAAGCAACTTTTGTACACCCAGCTGACTGTAGGGAGCTGAGGATTTCTTGCAAACTTTCAACTGCAGCATGTTAAAAACACAGACCAAGGCAGCCCGTTTCAGTGGTGTAAAGAGCCTTGAACTGAATCAGCTTCACATGTAGGCTGAAGTTCTGAGCCAGCTCTTACTTTATTCAAATCCATTCTGCCCATCCCTAATCCAAATGAGTTCAGTCAATAGCCTCTAAATCTTTATTTGTCTGTGCCAATATTGGGCCCCATTCAGTGAGGCACTTAAATATGTGCTTAACTTCAATTGTAAGGTTAAGTCCCACTGATAGACCTGACTACAGGGTGATATAAGCAAACAGCTAAGGGCTTTGCTAAATTGAAGTCTTAGTGTCACAATCCTAGAAACATTTGTATTTAACATGTTTATAGAGAATTAAAACAATTAAGTGGAACTCCTCCTTCCTCACACAAAAAACAATCCAGGACTTCCTCTTTTGAAAAACCAAACTTTCTTTTCCTCACCCTGGGGTCAAGCACTTTTCCAAGAACCCATCTTAACACAGTGCTGTACTTATTTGTTTCCTTTGTGATAGCTCTGACACATACACACACACACATGTAGATGTGCATAGGACAGCATCAAAGCTCACACTATACAATTGTTATGAGAAGAGCCACAATATTATTTATGGTACATAGAAAAAAACTTCATTTTCCACAGTTCAGGACAGCAGGGGCTGCAAATCTGAAGCATACTTTGGTTTTGTTCTACACAACCACACACACACCTCACCCAGAGGTTACCTTCTGAGGGTGTTTCTAACAGATTTATCACAGATCCATAGAATCCCAGACTGGTTTGGGTTGCAAGACACCTTAATGATCATCTAGTTCCAAACTCCCTGCATGGGCAGGGACACCTGGCACTAGACCAGGTTGCTCCAAACTCCATCCAAAGCTGCCTTCAACAGTGCAAGAGATGGGGCAGCCACAGCATCTCTGGGCAGCCTGGGCCAGTGTCTCACTACCCTCACAATAAGGAATTTTTTCTTACTGTCTAACCTAAATACACCCTCTTCCAGTTAAAAACTATTACCATTGACCTGTCACCCTATGTCCTTATAAAAAGTTCCTTCCCAGCTTTCTTGTAGGCCACCTGCAGTAGATTTGCCTTCCCCTACAGGCAAGAGCAAGTTCAGCCTCTTTAATCCAAACACGGATGAATCATATTGAAAAGTAAAGGCTTCTATCCATCTTCCTTCCTGTAGAAGTGAAAAAATATGAACTGCAGAAGTGGCAATGAATTTATCTTCAACTAAAGCACATTTGCCTCTTTGTACTAACACAAAATTTCAAAGAATATCTACCCAAATCCTTGGGGCTTGACAGGGATTGGTGAACCTGTGCTGATTTGGAACCTGTTCCCCAATGGGAAAAGAATCAAGCCCTTTTCTTTTAGGTGTTTGCCTTCATATCTGATCTCTAAGAGTGACCAAAAGTGTAGCATGACCTATGGTCCTTTGGGTGATTTTATTGCCATATCATTGTGCTTGGCTATGATAATGGTCACAACAAAACCCTAATTCAGACTGATAGGGTCAGCCAGCCTGCTGAAGAAGAGAGATTTTATGAGGTGTTCCTGCCCAGGGGGAGATCCATATGAAACCAGTAAAGCTCTCAAAGCCCTGTGGTACTGCCAGCCTGGAAATGGAGCATCAGCAATGGAGCAAGCATGCCTTGGGCATCAGCAGCCCTGCAGGTCGCCCTGCCAGAGTCTGTCCCAGCAAACAAAGCAAATGCATTGCCTTCCACTTTAATAAAAGCCAAATGATGCCATTTGCCAATTACCAAAATGGGGTGAAGGTTAAAATTCCATTGAATTATAACACATGTCATGGACCAAAGCTTCTATGATTAACAATTCTGTGTGAAATTCATTAATTTCACCAGAAGCGAGCTGCCAGAGATTGTGCTTAATGACAGAAGGCAGGGCAGGGGGAAGGCTGCTGAATTGGTAAAGAGAAAGCTGCATTAAATCACAAAAAAAGAAGGAAAAAAATAAAACACAAGCCCCCCCAAAAATAAACCCACAAAACCCCCCAAAAAACCAAGGAAACCCTTTTTACACCCTCCCTTATAAAAAGAAAAAAAAAAAAAACAAAAAAACTGGAGTTAAAGACAGTGGTTGCTTTTGTTCCTCCACTGAAGATTTATCTTCATTATTTCTTGTTGGGGAAGCTGACAGCAGGAGAGAACAAGACAAAGAGAGGAGCTGGAGTGGGCTACATCTCCCTGGGGCAGGAAAGAGTGAAGGTCGGAGGACAACCCTCCATGGAGGCCAAGGTGAGGGCAGGAGATGGTGTGTTGGCCAGGAGTGGGGTTTGGGCCACAGGTTTGGTCCTCCCAAGCTGTCCAACACCCAGATGTGCATGCTTATGGAGGAAGGTAAACCCTAAATCTCTCCCCTCCAGAAGCAATTTTGCAGCCATAACAGTGAGCTTGTGCCAAGATCTCGCCAAACAAAGGAAAGGAAAACCTTTTTGCTGCACTAACTCGAAACCACAAGGAGATGCATGAGATGGGGCACACATACTGGAGGGGCACAGGCAGCCAGAGGTGTTTCAGGGCAGATACTGTTTAAGACTACTAATAATGAATAGTGTATGAACAAAAAGAGTTCTTAAGGCTATACTTTACAAACCTTTACATAGGGAACATATTTTAATCTGTAATGCATATCTTCATTATGAACATGGAGTTAATGGAGGTCTAGAAAGCTGGCAACTCCTGAAATCCACAGTTCTGAAAGCTGAGTTGAGGTGTCTACCTCCCAGCAGAAGGTTACAGCCTCCTGCCTGTAATTTCCAGGAGAGAAACAAATGGCACCATGTGGGATGGAAGAGGGGACAGGTTTTGTGAACACAGCAGAGAAATGCCACCAAGGGCAAGCAGCACTTCACAAGGGTGCCTTGCAGGGCTGGAGATCCCCAACTGGTGGCTCCTACATGGGGAAAGGACAAGGAACTGAGTAACTGCAGTCAAAGGCATCCCTAAGACATCAGATTATCTTGCTACTGGCATGGGAAATCACACCTCTGCACACCCTATTTCACCATCCACTCAGTGAGGCTAAATGGGAAATAACAGAAGTACAGTAATTTGGGCTATGAGGCATGAGAGAAAAACTAACTGGGCCATTACATCTGGTCTAAGGATGCAATGTGAAAATAAAGCATGTCATTTCTACAACACATCCCCAGCAGTGAGGTAAACTTCCTGAAAACAAACAAACAAACAAACAAAAAGCCTGTGATCATCACGAAAACCAACAACTGGAAAAATATAACTGGGAAGTACAGAATTGTGTTGGGTTTGTTTTTCCAAGACCTCTATAAATGTCTTCAGAAAGATGGACTGGATTTTCAAAAGAGCAACGATGACTGAAAACAACAACCTATAAAGTTCAATGGCACTTCTGCAGTTAAGCTCCTTTTTATCTTGTAAAATACTACCTGTAATTCATATTTTGAGAAAGAATAGTGAATGCATGTTTTAGTTTCAATTATTAAGTAGTCACTAAGCCATGGAAGCGATCCATTCACCCCAAAAAGAAAAGCTGTGTTAACTTTTAAGGGCCAATATATTTTTTTTCCCTCACATATTAAAAATCTGCACCCTTGCCTGGAAGTGTCTGCATCTGGCTGTAAGTCCTTTCCAACCAAAATAATTCTCCTTGAAGAAAGAGAAATAATATCGTTTGTAAAGAAAAGCCAAAAAGCAGGCAAAAATATCCACCTTTAACTAAAAAATGAGCGTGGTAAAATTGATGCTTACACATAGGAATGAAAGTTTCTTTTAAAAATTCAATAAATATACTAAAAATCATATTAGGTGAATGCAACCAGTATGGAAAGGGGAGAAGGGAAGGATAGGCAGTGTGGGATTGGCACTCAAATGGGATCTGATGGGGAAACTGTGAGC
This sequence comes from Calypte anna, assembly GCF_003957555.1. NCBI lineage: Eukaryota > Metazoa > Chordata > Aves > Apodiformes > Trochilidae > Calypte > Calypte anna. The sequence continues at coordinate 2,436,043 of NC_044262.1, read as the reverse complement.
TTGAGAGGCAGAAACCCCACATCCAGCTGCTGAACTGGTTAAGAATAAATTTTTAAAATCCCCGTTTCTATGTTCTCCTTTGATCAAGTAATATAACACAGGGAAAAGGTGGCAGGTGACAGCAAAGGCATCACCTATTTCCTGTCTCCATAACGTAATGCACAGCTTTCCCCACATCTTGGATACCTGAACTGCTTGGAGTTCCTTGTACAGAAGAAGAAAAGCATACACAGTCACCTAAACCGACCCCACCACAAGGCAAATTGGAGATTTTTCCACTATCAATGGAAAAAATCCCATTGGTTTCAATTGCCTTTGGGTCAGGGCTTTACTTCAGAGAGCTTCCAGTTCCTTGACTGACATGGGAAACTTCATGATCAGTCCAGCGTTGTAACCTGCAAGACCTGAAACCTTCCTTTGAACGAGTGAGGCTCTGATGCACGTTTCTGAGAGCAAAGGGGCTGAGATGGTTCAGTGCATCAGGAAAACAAAACAATGCAAAAAAAAAAAAAAAAAAAGAAAAAGGAAAAGAAAAAAAAAAAGGGGCAAAAGGTAGGAGATTCTTCAAGAAATTTCTAAAGGTTAGTTTGCTGGGCTGCAGAGGCTCACTGAAACTTTGCCTAAGGGGAATGCATTTTTTATTAAGGAAATAACTTTCTAAACACAGAGCCCTTCTAATTTCATAAGTGAACAAATGGTTCAATTCCTACCAAAAACTTGAGAGGGAGGAATGTGGTCCTGTGTCCCAGCCTTCTCCAGCTCCCTATTGCTTCTTACCATCTCTTTCCAGTGGGTCTTTCTCGCTCTTTTTCTGTCCTGCACTGGGATTTAGCCAAACATCCCCAACTAGACTTCTCATCTGAAACCTGATCCTGCTGTCTTTGGGCCTCTGAATTTATACAACCTATTGCACAGAATGATCAGACTCCTTGAATCTAGGTCAGAACACACTGACTGGATTGATTTAGCTATAGATATACTCCTATTTTTTTCTTTTTTTTTTTCTTTTTTCTTCCCTCTCCCCCTTCTCACCCTCCCGCCTTTACTGGAATGAAAGCAGGTCCTAAAAACAAGCCAGAACATTATAAAAAAAAAAACTGACAGCTTGTTTAGGAGGCTGAGCAGAGGTTTGCTGGGATATGCAACTTGTTTTACTATAGCTGCTGCTAGGGTCTGACGACTTTGAATTCACAAAGGAAGACAAAAAAATTATTCTTTCAGGGGTTTTGCTAAATTCTCCCCTCTTCTTTTCACTGCCTTGCTGAAAGGATCCATGAAGCTGCCGCACCAGAGGCCACAAAAGGTCACAATCTCTGTGGGATGCTGTAAAGCAGAGACTGAGAAGGGTTGGTGGTGATCTATTGATGTGTCTGTAATAACAACAAGAATAAAACGGTAGCCATAAACCTTTCATCCTGGGGGGTCCCACAGAGCTTTTCAGACCATGGGCCAGATCCAGAGAGGTGCTGAGGGCCTTTACTCAGCCAGAAAAGCACCGTGAATGCTGGTGGCCAAGCACCCTCTGCACGGGGCTGAGCACCTTGCAGGACCTGGCCCTGCTGGGGCACAAATATCACTTTGTCTCCAAGCCACCATTTCCATGGGAGGTCCCTGTAGCACTTCAGCAGCACAAAGCGGTTTAGATTGAAGCCGGTGTGTGAGTGGTGAAAATTCTGCTGTGCTGGGGAATGTCTGGAGAGTTAACTGGCCCCAATTCCGAGCTCGGGATAAAGGAGGGAGGAGAAAGGAAGAGGAAATAATTCACTAACAGTATCCCATGCAGGTTAAATGTCCCATCCATCCTGATCAATGAGAACACTGCCGGTTTTTAAGCAGCAACACAAAGGGGTCAGCAGGGTTCAGCTGCTGTGCCCCTCCTGCCTCCCCTGAGCCCCAGAACAGGCAGGGGCTGGGGGCCACCAAGCCAAAGGCAGCAAACTGCCAGGCTCACCTCTGCTCCGCCGGGCTGTAGGTCTGTCCTCGCTGGCAGCTGCTGATAGTGATGGGGTCGAAGTTGTGGAAGGAACGCAGGGCCACCCCGGAGATGGCCACAAACTGGGAGCTGAAGCTAATGAGGACAGCCTGGGTGTGATAAAAAGGGTGACTGAGGTCATGGATGACGGGGATAATCAGGGGATTGTTCCTGCAGCTCAGGACGTGGACACCTGCCAGAGGAGAGACAAGATCAGAGGAAGGGTCAGTCTTAACACAATTGCTTCCCAAAGCTGTGGGCACTTCAGAAGCATTTCACCCATAGGAAGGACCCTTTAGAGCTGAAACGTTATGGTAAGCTGCCTGGAGGGGCTTCCCAAATCGCTTCAGAGAGCTTAGTAGAGAAGTATATCCCTCCAGACAGCTGAAGAAAGGCTGCCATTCTCTCTGAGAGCACAACAGGCTCTCAGGGCCATTTCTTTAGACCACAGCTACATTCCTATTGTGCTCTGTTAAATCAGGAGCAACCATCACGGAGGAAGCAGAGTCACACTATTGTAAAATTGGTCTGAGATGACAGTTGGAGCCTTTATACCACGCATCAAAGGGTGCCGGCAGGCTGGGTGGCTTTGTACACTGTGGCCAGTGCACCAGTGGCTTGTTTGTAGCTGTGCATGTTATTAGCACTCAATGTAAAACTTCTTTAGCAGGAGCTCTACACTAAATGTTCCAAATTTTTTTTTTTTCCTTGATGGTTTTCAGCCTTAGGATGTCTTGCTCTGTTCCTCAGAAGTCATGGATCACCCTAGGGAGAGAGATGAGGGTGGTGGACTAGAGATTATACAGGTGATCTCATTTGAGAAGAGAATAATCGTGTCTTGGGAAAATAAAAGCTTCTCAGGATGCTGAGGTGCACAGAAGCATGAGAGGTGACAAGGAGAACACTGTGAGTCGAGAAGAAATTCTCACCTTCAAGTAGAGGCAACCTGAATTCAAATCGGCCAAATCCATCTCTGGGGTAACTCAAAGGACAGACAGCTGTTTTCTGGCCTCAAAATTCATTTACTGAGATTCATGGTTAGCCAGCTGACTGCAAAGCTTTGCCTCCACAGCTCCATGGCATCGCTCCGAGGATCAGCTTGGCTCCAGCTCCATTTGCTTCACTGGAGCTTCCCCAGAAACAGCTTTGGCCCAAGGTCTTTGGCTACCCTGATACACTTACAAATTCAGAAATAAAATAAATTCTATTTGCATGTTTAACTGGCTCAGGGATTTCTGTTATTTCTGTTTTCTTCTAGTTCAGGTTTCTTGACTCAAAAGGAAAGGAATAAAAAGTTTTCATTTTTTCTCCTTAGAAAGTGATTTCCTGTGAATTAGACAGACCTCTGACCACTCTCTTTAAACATCTATCTCCCACTCTCTAATAAATATTCCTGTAATAAAAGAATATTTAAAAAAAAAACAAAACCAAACCTCTTTTTGTTTTGCTCTTTACCTGACCTTGAAATAACCTCCCTGTCTTCTTGCCTCCCACAGGTCTTTTGATATCAGCTCCTTGTGGAACAGTGCACGTTTCTCACTTAGAAACAGGTGCAGTTAATACTCAAAATCCCGGGTTCCCAAATTCCTTGGAAGTTTCTGCCTTCTCTGATGGAAAGCCAAGAAAGACCTTATGGTATAAGGCTGTTTATTCACTTCCATTTAATTCCTCGTGCTCAGGTGGTGCCCACAACAAAACAGATCCACAGAGCTGTTCTGCACTTGTTGGAGTTTTCTGACCCCAGCAAGGTAAACGGGGGCCAAACGGGTCAGGTTCATTTAACTATCCTGCCTTCATTAGCAAAAAAACAGTCAAGATAGTACAGGTGTCCATGGCAGGGGAGTTAGAGCTGTCTCATAGTTTGCCCTTGTTTCTGTAGCTCTGGATCCACTTATTCAACATTGAACAGATTTTGCAAAGTATCCTGTGGCTGACCCTCAATGTCTCTGAACTACCAGAGCTGAGGTGTTTGGCATCCCAACCTCTCCATCTCCTGCTGAGACTCAGAAGAAGCTTCTCAGAATTTCCTGGGAGTCCTTGTGGTAAAAAAGTGTTCTGATCAAGGTGGGAAACCACATTTTGCTCCTAGGAATGTCTTTAGCACTCTGAGGACTCATCAAGCTGCAAATGATTGCTGCTTCCTTCTAGATGTGCTTTTTAATTTGCCACCATGTTCTGCTTAAGGCTGGCTGACCATCTGCAGTCAAGTCTGCACCAAGTGCTTGCCAAAGCCTGCAGGTCAACTGCAGTTTCTAGCTTGCCTCCATGATAATTCAAAAACAATGTCCAGGAGAAAGACCTAATGAGGCACCCAGAACTCAGACAGAACAGGGATTGGGAGCTCTGTCTGGGTGAGGACTGCTGGGTAGCCTACCTACACCTCTTCTGAAAAGGTTAGAGGGTTTTTTCCATGAAGGCAGCATTACAGCTGCAAAGATGTCCTGGCATCAGCCTGAGCCGTGCCAAAGTCATGTTGCAACTTCATCAAGGATTTCAAAACCTCACCCTCAGTTTCCTCTTCACTCTTCTTTCTTGTTCTCTTTCTCTCATAATCTGTCTGTCTGTCTCCATAAAATACCACATTAAGTATTTATTGGCATGTTTGTGTCTCCACCATTTATTTCTCAGAGGGAAAGAGCTATGTGCCACTGTTTTGTGAAAGGAGGAAGATAAAAATAATCTGGCTCTAGCAAATTGGGAGCTATCTTGACTCAACCTGCGTAACTTGCTCTGAATTTTGGTTTGTTCTGGGACAACAGACACCACACATTCCCACCAAATTAGGTATCACCTTGTATAATCCTCTAGCACCTGTCTCCTGTGTGTGTCCCTTCTCCTTCTCATCACTAGTGGTTAAGATCATTGGAGTTTCATTTTGCCAAAATTACAAAGTTATGGTAAAACAGAAAGCTGGGGAAGGGAGTTAGGTTTTCTGAAATATTATTCTCAGGATGATGTGGCCAGCTTTCTAGTCAGAAGGAAAAAAAGGACGGGGACACCAGGAAAGGGATTATGCAAGTCCTACCCTGACACAGAGTTGGGAGCTCCTTGGTCCTGAAGCTTAAATGCAGCCAGAATCAATTGACCAGACAAAACTTTCCTGGATTCAGGGACCTGTGCCCAGAGCAGAGACAAAAATCCTGGCACTTTGGCACAACTGGCAGGTCCATAGCCTGGGTCAGGGACATCTGTTGAGGCCATGCACACATTCTACAAAGGGTCTGGAGTAAGACCTTGGTTAGACCTGAAAGACTTCACATGAAAAATAGTGGCCATTAAATACCTGGGGAAACCTCCCTGTGGGCAGGACTAGAACCAACTACACCTTGCAATGCAGAAGCTTTTCCTATACCAGCTGGTGCAGATCCCTCACTCCCTGCTACCAGCCTCTCCAGAGTGATGCTGTTAGTGAAGCATTGAAACAGTGCTTTCTTTAATGACTACAAAGAAGCTTATCACTTCTGAATGCATAGTGAACAGGTATGGAGAAATATCTTTAGCATGATGCATCGTTTCCAACAAACTAAATGAAATGTGGGTACTGCAGCATTAAAACAAGCACTTTTTTGTCTGATCCGGAAAAAAACTGAGCAGCAGTATTGATCATTTTGTGAATGGGAGTAGCAATAGATTAAGCTAGCAATAAAGAGGGCATTTAATAAAATACAATCTTACCAAGGTCATGGCTTTGCTCTTTGGTGTCAAACAGCTGCACACCGATGGTCTCCTGCTTCTGATCCAGGTAATAGGTCCCATCGGTGACCAAGTGAACTAAGACTGCTGCAGCTACCATAGGCTGGGAAAAATAAGCCTGGGAAAAAAAACAAAACAAAACAAAACAAAAAACCACAGAGGCTGCAGTGAAGAACTGTGGTGGGCTTAAAAAACCCCCAAGAGTAAGTGCAGGACTTTAAAAATAACAATTCCCATTCCAGGTCACACAGAAGTCTTCTCTTCCAGTCTCTCCTACACAAACTAGATAAACTCAAGTCAAACAGCCCTGCAGCTGGAGGCCATAACCTCTCAGAAATTCAATAGCCTTGGCACAGGGGGAGACTTCACCACTGACTCTCCAGACAGTGCTCAGAGACTTTGTTTTGCTATTTTGCACTAAACATACTTCAAAGAACAGAGCAGCTTGGCCCTGGGAAGGCTGTTCCATAATATTTTGCTTGTTGGGGAAACGCTATAGAGGCAGGCAAAGAGGAGGCTTCTGAATGACATGAGCACTTCCTACCTTCAACCAGAAAACGGTCTGTGTAATGTGGGAGTACTGGAAATTGGCTGTGCAGGGATACCAGGCATACTGAGAGACCCCATCGTTCAAGTCGATCACCTTAGTTCGACACATCTGCAGGACAAAAAAGGAACACCAAAACAGGCATAGATGAGAGTAAGGAAGGATTATGACTGTTTAAAGTGGGGAAATAAATTAAAAAAAAAAAAGTCCAGGTGCATTGCTAGAATAAAATAATACTCAATAACAACATTTCTAAATACCATGAGATTATTCAAAAGTGAGGTCTCCAGTTTTTCCACCTCAATTAGATAAACTGAAACATGAAAAGGAGCTACAGACTCACAGCAGCTGGATGGCAGCCAACAGTTTCCTCTGACTTTGGTACGAGGTCTCTGACAGCATGCAGAACAACTCTGCTCCCACCCAAATAGGTCGTCACTCTTCCCACTGGAGTCCCAGTGACGATCACATCCGAGCACACCAACTCCCAGTGCAGCCAGCCTGCAGATGCTCTCCACAGAACTCCAGCCATGTCCTAGTTTAACCTGCATGTTACTGTCACCCCAGGGAAGCCACAGATAGCCATGTAAAGTTGGAAGGAAGTATAACCAAGGTAGTCCTGTCTCTACAACCCAACTTGAGCAGACAAGTTTCTGGGTTTGTTAGCTAGGTTCTGCAAGTGGAATCGCTGCCTTCTGACACCAACAGCCATTCCCATGGCAGGCAGCAGTGGGATTAGAAGCAAACTGCTCCTTCTAGTCAAGAACAAGAAGATGAATCCCAAGGGCTGGCATTGATGAAAAGCACAGAGAAGAAAACATCTGAATTCAAGTAGCAGAGGCCTTGCAGTGCTGTCAGTATGTAAGAGGTGAAAATGAAGCTGCAAACAATGGTAGGATTTACCCTGAAACCACAGTGCTCAGGCAAACTGCTGCTAAAAGGGAACCCACGTGACCACAGCCTTCATTCTCTGAATAAGAACAAAGATGGAAATGTCCACCATGCAAAAGGCTACCACTGCCTAAGGAAGATGCTTCCAGCTGAGGTTCTCAGAGCAGCTGAAATGTACCTGTTAAGATTCAGAAGACTTCGATGAACTCAGTGACTGTTATTACCACAGACACAGGGATGGAGAGAATTCTTCATGGTCAGACAGTACAGGGACAAGAGCTACAACTGTAGCCCAGGAGGCAAAACCATCTCCAGCAGTTATAAGAGCCATAGGAGAGCCCAGGACTGATCCCACAGACCACCAGGTGCTAATTGGAGCCCCATACTCCTGAGGACAGTATTAGTTTTCTTTCCAAGACCAGAGCCTGAACTGAAAGGTCAGGTGGTGACATGCTGTCTGTAAAGCTGTTCCCATGAGCAATTTCCCTGATTCTTAGAACAAAAAGAAACCCTGAGGTGAAACAAGAGAATTAACAGAGAGGTGGTTTAACTATTCAAAATGCTATGCCCACTCAGTAATTCTGCATGGAACTGCCCTCCTGGTCCCAGAAGGCAAAGTCTGGGCAATGCAAAGAGAGCCTGGGATGCCTGGGAGCAAGAAGCCAGATTGGCTCTAAGTGATGTAATCACCTCCATAATCTGAGTCCCTCAAGAACCAGAACAGAGGAATCTATGGACAAAACATAAATCAGCTTTAATGGGCTGGAAGAAGATTTTTAGTTTATTTATTTTTTAAAACAACTGGGACCAAGCTTCATTGAGGCTAGGCAGTGGATAGTGTTACATTTTACAGCAGAGCAAAGGCTTTACATAAACTATCTTTGTCATTTGAAATCCAGGCCAGCAATTTGACATGTACCGTTTCGCAATTTTTTCTTGCATTTTCAGCAGCCTGTCTCTTGTTGGGAGCATGGTTTTTATTTTAATACCTCTCCAGATAGGAAATTAATCTTACCCACATCTGCATTTTATATGGTCGGAGAGCTCTTTGACATGAACAAAAGTCTGATTACTTTTATATGATTTTGGTTTTATTCTTATATATCCTCCTGCTATACTGATCCAAAAAGGTGGTTGAAAGACAGAGGAGTAGTGATGTTTGGTGCATTTTAAGTGCCACTTAATGGATGGATGAAGCTGTGTATTAAGAAATCAGCCATACTTTCACAAAAATTTGAATCAAACCCAAAATAAAACCCTGCTGAGATGGGTTGGAAAACTTGATAACTTTTAAATGTCTTGTTTGATTTGTGTGTATGTTCTGCTTCTGCCTGCCTGCATAAAGAACCTGTGTTTGAGATGTGGGCAACAGAGGTGTGCAGGCTCAGTAGATGGGTCTGGATTGAAGAGCTTAGATAAGCTTCTTCCTGCTGAGGCTGATCCATTGCTACTCAAAGAAGTGCTCCAAGCTGGTTCTGGGGTAAAATGTTATTTTAGGAGAAGAGTATTATTGAGGAGTGTGGGAAAAGTCTGCAAGACATGACATGAGAAGAGAAGAGGCTATAAGAACCTCTTCTACATTAACTAATGGAAAAAAGCTCTTCAAGATTTTGTAATGCCAGCCTTACTAAATAAAGAGTCCCTATTACCTATGGGGTCCACCAACTAACACGTGTTAGATACATCAGCTTTTCAATTCTACACAGTTACTGATTGTCACTACATGACTGCAAAATCTGAGAATTATTTGCTGGGACAGACTTTCTCACCTCTGTCTTTAAGCCATCCTTAGAAAATGGAAGCAGCACTGTAGCGGGAGGAGCCTTTCTTGCTCCTAAGGCTCGATGAGCTGCTGACCTCTCCATTGCCTCGCACAAGAGTGAGCTTCTCTCTGTGGGTGTGTGTCCCACCTTTATTGGCCCCCTGGTAATAGGGGGCCTGCCCTAACCAGGCACAGGTGGACTCACACACACTCTTTGGCAACTCGAGGCACCTGGTTTATCTTGTTTCTCTACACAGCACAAAGGCACCTCTTACTGCAGTACCACCATGATTAAACTACAAGTTCTAATGGCCTGGAAGACAGGGCATCATCTAAATAGTGTTGGCTGTCTCATCTAGATCATGTTCCTACCTAGAAGGGTTGGATCAGATGATCCTTGAGGTCCCTTCCAACCTGGTATTCTGTGATTCTATGAGTCTGTGATCTCTCGTGGCTGTAAACTCACAGCAACTGACATTTATGAGAAATAAATTCTTTCCTACCATCCTACAGTTTGCTACAAAGCACCTGACAGCTGTGGAGGGAAGAAGGAATAAATGCAGTTCTCATTTCAGGGTGTTACCAAGCACTAAAGTATTTGCTTTGAAGAATGACAGCATCATGCAGGATTGAAAACTTCACTCACTGGGGCTTACCCGGGTTCTCAGACCCCCAGAGCATCAGGGATCCACAGCTTAGTATCTGCTCCAAAGTATTCAGGGACTATTTGTGATGACTTACTGGAAGCCCATGTTGTACCCCTCCCTAGGAAGCTGCTTTCAATTAAAAGAGCTGATGTCTGTTCCTCTCAGAGGTTCTAATACAGCTTGTCTCCCACCCACACATTTTGTACACAAACATCGAGAGAGAGAATGAACAAGGCCAGAGAGCACTGTGGGATCTTCCCACAAGAGAGAATGCCTGGAGGATTCCCTTTGACTGATTTATACAACCTCTTGTCAATCATAGGGACAACATGTTCTTCAAACCGCCTCTCCTGTTTTCCTTCTCTTACTCAAGGGGACCAAGGAATGTGTCAGTAGAAAGGGAAAAGTGATATATTGGTAGCACTTAGTTCCTTGCCACATCTAAAACATATTTACTATTGCAATCAACTCCATTTCCTCATAATGTTTTCTTTCAAAGTAATATGAGAAATTGTGCTGAAGAGCAACTTTTGGAAGACAACCCTTGTGAACGATTCCCAGCCACCCTGGGACTTCAAGCAACATAAAGTTGTGTTGAGGGGCTTCTGTTCCAGGCAAACTACAGGTTAAGGATCACAGATCCGGTGAACTGGCACTGGACTAGGTCTCGACCTGACTGTTCCCAGTGCATGTCCCCAGCACAACCTTTCAGGCAGCTCCTGTTTTTCCCAGGCCTGTCAGATGAGGATAATATCCACATCACACAGGTATCTGGAAGGTAAAAGCCATTAGGCACAAAGAAGTGCTTAGTTCTTACAAAGAGAAGGGAAATATATATATATATATATATATATAATACAGGTGTGAAGGATAAACTTCCCCTCAGGAATGGGTTAAATACAAGCAGCTGGCATCCATCTCTGTCCTTCCCATCCAGCAAGCACAGACAGACAGACAGACACCCCAGGCCTTGCCTCCGCTTGTGGTTCTTGTCTTTCACATTGTAACATCAAAACAACTCTAAAAGCAGAGGGGCAAAGCTGCTGTTTAAACTCAGCTGCTGCCCTGCATATGTTGATGCCATGGTTGATGTGGCTGTGCCTGTCTGCATGCTCAGAGGCAGCTGGAAACAGAGAACCTCTCCAGGGCACAGATCTGTCTGTTCCCCAAATCCCATCTGTTGTCCCGCCATGGGGTTTCCTTCAGACCATGTCTCCAAGCTAAGTATGGCTGTGACAGGTCCTGGTGAGCACCTGGCCATCAGGCAGGAGGGAGAAACTTTCTTCTGAGGAAGAAGGGTGGAAGTGGTTCTCCTGCCCCAAACTGCTGCCTTTCCCTCCTTCCTTTCTACCAGGGACTGGGCTCCTGTCACTTTTGCACCAAGACAGACAATACTTCAGGTTTCTGGGACAAAATGGACCATACCCTTTCCCATTTGCAAAACAGCAACCACAGAATGAGGATCTATTGGTAAAATCCCCCAATGTCATCTATTTGAGGAACACACAACATCCTGAAAGAGTCTGCACAAGGGCATGGAAATACTCCTGGACTGATACGAAACCCATTCAGGCATGAATGGACATGTTACCATGCTTGAAGATCCAGCTAAAGAACCAGATTTCAACCATAATGCTGAAACCTAATTAATCCACACTTTTTAGCCCACTGCAATGCAGAATGTTGTTTATATTTAACTCAATAAATCCCAATTATGGGATAGTTGGGAATCCCAACTATGACAGAAGCAGCATTTTAACACATCCCTTAACAAACAAGAACTTTTTCTCTCCATTGCCAGATGTGGGGGCTGGCAGTCACACTGATCTTTTACTCTTAAATACATTATTGTTCTTGCAGACCTAAGGTTAACCTTACCCAAGGATGAGAAACTACAGTGCAATTGCTAAATATCAGAAAGGTTCCTCCTTGTTTATTGCCCAGCACTATAAGGCAGCTTGACTGCCACATGGACACCACCCAGTTTGCCGACTGCAGCACAGATCTCCAATCTGTTCTGAAAGCTGTTGCACTGTTCTTCTCATTTAGTCTGGGAATTGGGCTGGAGTTACACAGAAAAATGAAATTGCTCACATTAGTGAGCACTGAACCATTAAAAAGGGCACCATTTAGGTCTCAACAAATACCCCAAAAATCAGCCAATTTCTAAGATCATTTCTAACCTCATGAGCCCACAGTGTTCAGGTGGAAATTTTACACATGGGCTTACTCAAGGGACACCATAAATTTTACTCTGTGTTTTCTTTTAGATTCTGGTCAGAAATGCTTTAGTATCTTTTCTGGTGTTCTGGATTTGTCCTGTCAGAAGATTGGAGTCACTGGTTGTCTCCCGATGATGAAAGTCAGCATTGGGTCATTTCAGGTTGGCCTCTTAAACTTCAGGAAAAAATTCAAAGTTACTTTTTCAAAACTGGGGACATATATTAAACTTTTATGTGCACCAACAGTGAGCTTAAACTGCCCTGTTGTAAAAATAAAACAAAAACCCATAGTCAAATACCAGATTCAGCAGCATAAGTTATAAGAATCACATGATGAGAGAAAACTGTGTCCTCCCTCTTTCACTAGCCCTCTTACCTTCATGTCTCCCACCTCTTCCTCAGCAGTAACTTTCCCTGACCTCTGATGCTCATAAACTGCAGCTTCTTCTCCTTGTCCTGTTTTATTGAGTTTCATTCTCTTTGTCTGCTTTTCCTTGTTTTCTTTGGGGTACTTAAAGGCCTGATGGCAAAAGATGAAACACTGCAGCGTGTCCTGAGATGCAGGCAGGTGAGCAACAGAAAAATTTTATCAACTGAAAGCTGATATAACTTCTGGGGTAACACACTGATGCTAGATTATTCCCAGATTCAGCTGGCTCTGAAGTCAGAGGAAATCTCATCTGTCAATTTTACCCATGTAATGAAGAACAGGATTTGGCTGTGGGATTGGGAAGGAGATTACATCTCCTGCAGGATGAAATCAAGCCCCACTGCCAGTTGCTACGTCCAGTCTCAGCACAGCCACTTCCCATTTGAATCTGGAGCAGTGGATGGTGTCTGGACCTTGCAGACTTAGTATTCAATTAGCATGTTACAACAGATTGCCTAGCACAGAGCACTAGTTTTCAGCTGTAGGTTTGTCTGGGCTTTTTAGTAATTGCAAAGTGACTTTCATGTGAACGAAAACACAGCAGCTGATACAATATGGCTTTAGGAGCTTGTTTGCAGCATGATGTGATGGTAAATTCTTCTACTTTGCCATAAGAATGGTAGTGTTCATTTCCAAAAAGGAAATTTCCTTGGGTAGAGTTTTGGATGCAACATTAGACTGTGATTCAGAAATGAGTGGGAGCTGCAAGGGCTACTTTGCTTTGTCATATAAATTGGTTTAGTTTCAGCAAAGTGAATAGGAGCTACAGGTATTTCCATTAGATGATGGCCCAGATTGCATGTGTATTCAATATGTATTATTTACTTTAGGTTTCTCAAAACAAGCAGTTATTTCACTTCCAAAGACTCTGTATGAGCAATGTATTTCAATTTTTAAATCATGCAGACCAGCATTCTTTGAGCTTTCCTTTGAATGTTTGTTATGTCCAGATTCAAAGCAAACTTCATTTCAACTCAGTGAGTTCAAATCAAAATCACATAAAACCATAAACTTCACATAGTATACCTGACAAAACTGTAAGCCAGTTCTGACTGGCCCTATCCCAAAACCACAATGGTTTTGACATCCAGCCAGGTGTAATCAAAATATCTAGGATGCTAGCTGGACCTGTGGAAAACACAATATGGAGTTTTGATTTTACAACAAAACCCTAACCAGATGATTTCTGCATGGTTCAAAGGATCAACCCAAAGACATCAGTTGAGCCAGGGCCAGAAACTACAGGGGGGGAAAAAAAAAAAGTGTGAAAAAGAAGAAATAATTATGCTAATGGGATTTAATAAACAGCTCAACATTTGCATAACTCCACAAGTAAACACAAGTATTCGGAGCTCATGACTGCAAGTGGGATCTGTCCCTGGCTCTTTTTACCATTCTGCCATGCACCCTGAAAGGATGGGAAAGCAAGTGATGGCCATGAGTGCACAGCAAAGCAGAGTCCAGCCTCATATGGAGCACATGAAAGTGTAACTGAGCCATTTCCCACGTGCCCCTGGTTGTTCACATCAGACGTTTGCTATTTCTTCAACACAGCAGTAAGACATAAAGATGCTGCTCTCAAACAACAGCCTATTCCACCCCAGCACTGCCAGGATTTACTCAGAAGGCATAATTCGTAGAATTAGCCCTGAAATGCATTCTGCTATTATACCCAAATTCACAAATGCACCTTCCAGGAGAACCAGCAGCCAAACACAACCTGCTAGACAGCCAGCATAAAGATAGAGCTTAAAAAATACCTTATACCCTTCCTTCTGCAAACAGCAGCCTCACTCAAACTGAAAGGCATTTTAAATCTACAGCAAAATCTCCTGTCTCCAGCTTCCACACTGCTGCTCACGAAAGTGTGAAGGCATTATAGACTGATAAGTGCTTTAACAGACTGCCTACCCATCCACTGGAGAGCAAGGTTAAACAAATACAGTAGCCAGCAGATTGTTGTTGGCTGCACACTTGGGTTCCTGAACTGCCTGTCTCTAACTTGAACCATCAAAGTCCACAACAGCAAAGCTCACACATAACTGCTGGCCAAGGTTGGCCATGGGGGTGCTGCAGCAAAGGAAAACAATCCCATCCCATAAGTTTTTACCACCAGTGAGTAGATCAGAAGCTTTATGTTTTCTTGTTGGGTTTTGTTTTGGTTTGGTTTGGTTGGTTTCTTCCCCTTTGCTTTGACTGAAGCTTTACATTTGGAAGCAGCGGGCTTCAAAAATCAATTTGTCAAAGGCTGAATGTGCTGCATACATTGGGAGGATCCTCAATGTGTATTTTAATTGTTATATTACTGGATCCAACTCACTGAATTCATTGCTGTTTTGCTGGTTTGGCACTCCTGCAGGACAAAGCAGGATAGGGCTTGTTAAAATCCACTTGGTAATATCCCCTCCTTCCTTCCCAAAGCTGGTCCTCTAAATTTGCTTGGATGAAGAAAGCACACAGCTACTTAGAGAAACCTAACAACAACAACAACAACAACAACAAATCCCTAAAGAACTTCAGCTCAATGAGTTCTCCACCAGAATCACACACTGGCCGAGGTGAACAAAGATGCTTAGAAGCACTTGGGCAACATTGCTGGTAGGAAGAGAGATGAAGAGGGAAAAAAATTAAGTTACATCTTTTTCAGCTATCAAAGAGGAAAAAAACACAACCCTTTCATTTCCAGCATAGTAGGAGCTGACCCTTAGTACCTCTCTACCTAACCCCACCTCTTCTGAACTACCCCAAGTGCATAGGGGACACAGGAGCAGCTTACAAGAGATGTGACACAACACAGGTGCCACCACCAGCCCTGAGGGTTGCTCCCTGAGCTCTGCCTGCAGCTGAAGCCAACAGCCATGCAGTGGTTAATGTCAGCTCTGGCCACACGATCACATGCAGGAAAGGTCAAAGGAGTGATTTTTCATTTTAAAACATCTGTGTGCTTAAAGAACAAAACTTTCTCATGTGCAGAAAACCAGGGGTTTCCAGTGCTTTTATTTCCAGACTTCAGAGTCATGCTTTTCAGCTTTGTTTAGGGTTATGGGCCATGTAAACACGCTGTGTAAACCACACGCATCACACAGCCTTTCCACATGCAAGGATAACTGGGGGTGCAAACCTCCCTTTCCCTGCCTCCTTTTCCCTTTCCAAGCTCCTCAGTTTCCCACCCCACACTCCCAGCAAGCCAGCCAGACACCCAGTTGTTTTCCCTTCCTATAGGAAGACATACACATGCCTCTAATCCTAAGGGTATAAGTCTGCTCTGGGCTGTCAACAGGCCTTAATTGGATACATCCAGGGAGATGATACATTGGGAAGAGGCCCTGGATTTAACAGTGAGAGGGAAAGCTGTGGCCGGGCTCCCAGGGAGTGTGGGGGGGGGGACAGTGGGGGGCACGGAGGGGATGGGCTGCCATGGGCTGTCCTGGGGAGCTGCCTGCAGCTGCCCCTCATCAGGCGATGCCTTTTGGGTTCCCATCCAAGTAGCCAGCCCTGGTTGAGCATGTATTAATGAATGTAAAACCCTGTGGATTGTTTTTCTTAATACCTGAAGGCCTGGTTTGTGGTATATGATGCAGAAGGCTGCCCCTTCCTTCATGGGGTTTTTCCAGGAGAAACTGCAGAAGAACGAAATTGCTGCTGCATAAATAAATTACTTTGAGTTGGACCATCCAGGGGAGTCCTTAGAGCAGTGACCAATTGCTTCCTCCAGCCCGTGCAAATCTCCACCCAAGTAAAGGTTTGGTTGAAGGTGGCTGGAGAAGCCTCTAACCTCAGAACAGCCCTGATTGTTCTGATGAACCTCAAACTCCAACAAATTAAGCCAAAAGATGACTTGCAACACATCATCCTTGATGTCTCAGGCTAGTAGAGGCATGCTAAGACACTCCCAGCTGCTCCCAAAGTAAGTTACTGAGTGATTAAAGTACAAGCATCATCTCTGAGAGGAAGGTTCCTTCAGGCTCACTGACTTCCAGGAACAGGCTCCAGGAGAATGGGCTGTGGACACAGGGAACTGAGGAACTCACAGATGCCCAGGCTTTGCCTTGCCTACCAGAAACAACCACTGGGAAACAATTCCATACCATGAGGCTTTCCTTTTCCAACTTGTAAGGGTCCCAATGTTAACACAGTGCTCCTGGAACAGATTTGCTCTGATAGAAAGGCAGATTTTTCAAAGCTACTTGGATGTAAAAAGATGGAAAGGAGGTTCTCTTCACCCCATGCTTCAGCTTCTCTCTCTGGAAGGAGAGCTGTCTTTGCTCAGAGCAGTGGTGGTTAATTACCAGAAAGATGGGGAAATAAGATCCACTGCCTAAAGTGCTAAGTGTAAGGATTTTGGCCCAATGACCAAAATGGCTAAGCAGAACTTGATGTTCCCCTAAATGAGGGCTTCTCCCAAGTGAGTAGATACATCCACAGGCAGATCATAGCTCTGATCATGCAGATCACCATTTCCTGGCACACATTGCAATTTTCAGCCAGAGCCTGAGGCTACATTGGAAACCAAGGTGATGGGCAGGCTCCTGCTGATAGCAAGGGAGCTGGGCCCAACTCACCAGACAGGAGAATCATCTCTTCTTATCAGATTCACCACTGAAATGACCTCAGAGGAAACTGTAATCCTCCAACTTTGTAGGAATTATTTCCAAAAACGAGCAAAGATTTGGGGTTCCTCAACAGTGTTCTAAAGTAGCAGAAATTCAGGAGGGCTTCAGAGCAGCTCAAGAGTTTAGCCAAATAATCCCCAGTTCTGTTTTGTTTGGGTTTTTTTTTCATTTGATTGGGGGCTTTGGATTTTTTTTTTGTTGGGTTTTTTTGTTGGGTTTTTTTATTGGGGTTTTTTTGTTGGCTTTTTTGTTTGTTTTTTGTTTGGTTGGCTTTTTAAAGCAGCTGCTTGTTTGCAAGTGGGGGCAAAGGGACTCGAGAGACTCAAGAGATCTTCAGGACAGTGCTGCACCATCCTCCAAAACCCATGCCTTTTAGTGAAATCTCAAGATGAACACCCTAAAAATCATTGGCATTCAAACTACGAGGTCTCTTATGACAATGTGGGCTAAAATGCCTACAGTACTCTGAACAAGTAGTGGAGACATTTAAAAGGAAAAATAAATTCTCCACCCCTGGCATGAGAAAGTTTACTTTCAGGCTTAAAGAAATGATTGTGTGGTTTTGGGGATGGCATTCCGTTCTGCTGAAGAATAGCACCCTGCCTGCCTGTGTATCTGTGGCTTTGTAGCTACATTACAATCCTGGAGAGCTCTGTTTACATATTTTACATGTTTTCTTGTGGAGAACATGAAACCAAATTACATAGTAATGCCCGTGATGGCTTCACTCTTGCACCCTTTTTCCATGCCTTCTTTCCAATCACTTGTTTTAATTCTATCCCAAACAATCAGCTGGGTATTTTTAACTACATTCGATTGACCAGCAATGTTCCAGACAGGTTTATTTGCTGTTGCAGTGGGAAATCATGGAAAAGCTGATGAAGCTACATGGAAGAAGATGGCCAGGGCAGGGCTGGGATGCGAAATGCCGAGAAGCCTTCAGGCATGAACAAAGCAGACGTGGCGGTGCATTTATGCAAAAATCCTGCTCTGAATGGAGAGGCACCCATGACAAACAACCCGGATGGGATGCAGGAGAGCTATCCCACGCTTAGGGCTGGACATGCTCTGCATCTAAACGCTCCTGAGCAGCAAGAGCAGACGGAGAGAGTGGCAGGTTGAGGGGCAAGGGCTGAGGAGGGGGGGTCTCCTTTCAGATGAGTGCACACTAACGAGCACTACCCCTGTCATGGGGTCCTGTTTTTCAGCTCCCTGATGCCAGGGGGGTCCAAGCTGTTTTCTGTTGCTGTGTGTTATCTGGGTGGGTGGCTGGGTATACAGCAGATATGATCATAAAATGCTAAGTTACTTCCTAAAGAAGCATGTAATCCTTATTATTATCCAAGACAATATTCCTTTCTTGCCTTTCTTCTCGCATCTAGCAACAGCAAATGGCATGGAATTCTGCTCTTGTTTCATTAGTGGTAAATGTCTCCTGGTCCTAGGAAGACAGGACCAATTTCCGGCACCTGAGGATTTTTGGTTGACCTTCATCTCTGAAAAGGTCAGACTGAACCTGTCTGAAAGTACTGTTGGCTGCTTTGCTCTCTGCATCATCCTTTGTTTCTTTTATCTATTTTCTCTACAGTACACAAAGGGAACACAGTGTACCAGCCCCTGGTACTCACTGTTCTGTTTCCCTTAGATGACTTGCATATGTGTTCTTGAAAAATTATTCTAAAAACTAAGGGGGGGGAGGGGAATGGAAAGAAAAAAATATCCCTTGAGTGTTTGGCAAAATTGCTTGGAATCTCCTCTGACATCTCATTGTGTTCTCTCTGTCCTCCCCTTACACAAATCAGCCAGAGGCTACAACACCAGCCATGGGGTCTGCTGCTTTACTACTGTCAGGAGCAGAGGAGGACTGGAAGACGTGGGATGGAGGGGTGAGAGGGAAGGAATCCCTGTCCTGTCCTAGCAGGGAGCAGTTATCCATGTGATGGGAAGCATCCCCTTTTCTCCAGCCCAATCTGAATTGACTTTAAGGGTAACACTTTCCCAGCCACCTTTCTGCATCTGAGTCTTTTTCTAGAAAAACTAGAAAATCCCATTTCTCATTTTATTTTGCTTCAGAGACTTCCCCAGAGCATACAGATTATTCCTGAGCAGGAGCCATGGCACTGATGTTAGCACACATCTTTGCAGCATCCCTCAGCCTGGTGTGGGACCTTTGCAGGGATGACCTCAAACGAGGCAAAGCAGCAATGCAAACATGCAGATAAGGATCAGTGGAATTCCTTTGGCTGAAAAGTTACAAACTCCATCTTTCCCAGCAAGACAGGTGGAAAACAAGGTTTCCAGACATTAAAACAAGGAGCTGGTGGAACAGTTTCCCATTTCTTTCACATTGGGAATGAACAGCCAAACAAACCATGCTAGGATAAAGCCTGGTTAATTCACAGATGAGAGGATGTGAGGTGGTTGACAGCTAAAATGCAAATTTAATGACCCCAAGCCCCTTCCAGGTCTCTGTTCCCAGACAGTGACTCTTGGAAGGCCCTGAAGATTTTTCTTTTTATTCAAGATATGAATGTTTCCCCTTCAAGATTTCTTGAATTTCCTGGTTCTGGGGAACTCTACCTTTCTGTGCTCCAGTTTCCACCTCTATTAAATGGAACAAAGATCAAGCAGTGTGGCTGTGATAACGCTTCATTAAACCCTTCACATTGAAAAAAATATGAAAAATATAATCACATAAGCCAAGGAAGGAGCATTCCAGCCTGAATTTGCCTGATGGTTGGGGCCAGACTCATGATGCAACTCTCCATACTTCAGGCAAAAGACCAAATTGGCTGGTCTGTGGTATCCAGGGGAAGGCTGAAATGAAGACAAAGTTTTGGACCCCCTTGAGCTAATTTTAGACTTGCAGACTTTGTAACATAAGCTGAAGCCTTTTGGTGGATCTGCCAGTAATGGAAATGAGCTCAGATGCATACAACAAACCTACATTCCTCTTGCAACAGCCTGTGCACAGTGTCCAGTTCCTATTTTTCCAGAACTGGTTTCAGATCACTCATGGTTCCCCCATTAATGTTTTTTCTTAGTGGGATTCTGCCCTCAACCTCCAGAGCTTAGCGGTTGAAAGCCTGGCTCAGCTATAAATAACAAAGACATTTGCAAAGCAAATCATCTTATTAAAAATGGGGATTTTTTATCCCTCCAACCACAACAGAATTCTTACCACTGAAGAGCAACAGGGCTTGGCTGTGAACTGGGAAGTTCAAAAAGGGCCACTTGCAGAGCCGACAGACAGACACCCTCCCTCTTCTCAGCATGATCATCCCAAAGGAAAGGAATGGCTTCTCCATTAAAAGTTGCAGGTTTCCTCTCTTCCCACTCCTGCTCAAGATTACTCTATCTGTTGGCTTCGCTGAATCTTTGGGGAATTACCTTCAGTGTTATATTTATTAGACAGAATAAAATTGCATGGCAGAGAACTTCATCATCTTTCGCTTCAGTTTTCTTTTGATATCTCCTTACCACTCTTGGAGCTCTTGCTCTACCATGGTCTTTATTCTAGTATTCAGCATATTTGCATGCTTCTGTCTTCTGTTGTGGACTATTTCAAACATACTGCAACTCTAGATATCCTTCTGCTATAGGGGAAGAATAAGTTTGCTGCAGTGAGACTGGATGAGTGCAATTGTGGGAACTCTAATAGGGGCAGGAGGGGGCCTCTGTTTGTGGGAAAGATGTAATAAGAATCCTCTTCCACAACTTCTTACTCCATAGCAGCCCCTGTGGGGTACCCCAGAGGAGATCAGGGTGTGTTCATTAGACCATTAGTCCAGGAATGAAAACGAATCCCAGGACCTGCCTGTGCCCAGCAGCCTCAAGAAAGAGCTCCATTTTAGTTAACTGTGCCTGAGCTGTGTGGCTTTTTCTGCACGGGGGAGAACCAACCTCAAAAAATAGTATAGAGAGAAAAAAATTAAAAGAATTATATATATATATATATATAGTTACTTGGTTCTAAACAACTTCTGCACATCTGGGAGGACATTCAATGAAAGACATAGCTACTGAGGGACTGGCCTTCCAAATTACCAACACACACACCAAGTGCCAAGTGTTGAGCACACATTGCTGTGATAGGAGTAACAAGATCCACAATAAGCCCTGTAAAGACCCATTAGCCTCTTTTTATAATTCTTCATTTTAAAGACCAAAAGGGAAACTGCAGACAAACCAGTTCTCCAAAAGCAGGAGTGCCACCAGCAAAAGGAAAGGAGAAATGGTATCTCCAAGGTTGCTCTGCACCCACCTCCTGCTGCTCCTTGCACCCCAGCCATGGAGCAACTCTTCTGAAACAGACCTGTCAGAGGCTTCCTCCCAGGGCATGTCCAGATAGAAAAGACACTTTAGCAAAATACAGAAATGCTTCCTGCTCTGCACAACATTAAAAAAAATAAAATAAATTAAAAAAAAAAAAGGTTGCTCTTGAAAAAGACACTAAACAAGTAAGCTACTGCATTCACTCTGTGTAAAATGTACCAAAACAAAACTGGTGTGCATTGAGAGTCAACTAAGACTGTGACTGAGTCAACTAAGGTAATTACAAGGCTCTGGTTTCTTGAGCTTTACAGGACATCATCCATGGACAGTGACCTAATCCACACTGCATGTTCCTACTTAACATTCCTCACTGCTGCAGCTTCACCAGGGATGATACAATGGGGATTCTCCAGGCAGGCCATGAGTTCACTTTTTAACTCATGTCTTCTCAAGCCCAAGACTGCTTACCCTGGTGTCAGGAGCATCAATAATCTTTAGCACATGAAATGTCCTGAGAAATAAACAGTGCTGTAGAAAACCCCACACAACCAGTACATCAGCAATGATAATATTTCACACACAGTGGATGGCAGGGAAAGGCTGATTACAAACTCACAGAGAGAGCAGGAGGGGAAAGAGAAGCCAAAGAGCATGCAAAGCCCTTATTGCTGAATTCCTTGTGCAGTCGACAACAGATACTGAGCAGCCTCTCTTCAAGATCTGTGGAGGATGCCAGATTAAAAAAAATCAAACTGTAAAAATACCCTCCATTGGTGCTCACATTTCTCTGCTGCTGCAATGTTGCTGACTGGTCCTCTTTGGCTCTAAATATGATGCTGTCAGTACTGAGAATATTTCTTAATCAGCACTGAAGGGTGGCTGCCAGGAAAGTGGAAGTGGCTGTCTATCAGTCTCGTTTCTGCAGAAAGGATGACTGAATAAATGAGGGGGCTGCTTGACCTTTCAATTTTTCAAATGTGTATCTCTTCACCAAGACCGTGTCATTCTTTGTAAGCATTTTGTTGTTCAAACCAAATCCTATAACATGAGGTGTTTAGGGTTTTTTCCCCTCCCCTATTATGCTCGGTAGCCTCACACTAACAAGTTCAGAGCCAGCAGGTAGGGTCCATCACAAAACAAAAGCAATTGTGTACACCCTGCTCCTAAGGAACAACCAATTCTGCAGGAACAGGCCATGTCTTAGCTGAATGGTGCACACAGGTATGGGGTGGTCAGTCCAGAGAACCCTACAATAACCCTACAATAACAAAGAAGTGTTCTCCAGATTGCACTAAAGAACAACCCTCCAAGACTCAGCAACTGCATGCAGGCAGATGAGAGACACAGTAAGGAACCAACCCGTGATGCCTGTTCCTCAGGATCAGGTGGCAAAACTGTGACAGTCACACAGAAATGGGTGTTGAGGTGTATAAGAACAAGAAACATTTTAAATCATGAAGGATGATTCAAAGGTTTTAAACCACCTGGAGAGCATTGGGGCAGTTAGAAGAAACAGGGAAGGCAAACGAACAGGTAGCTTATGTATTCTGTATATTGCTGTGTACTGCACTCAGATACATCTTTCATGACGTTCTTGATGAGAAGCCAACACAAATGCCACTCTGATTAATTAGGAAACTACCCAGCAACAACACGAAAAGTTTGCACAACACCAGCAAGCATACAAAGCTACCCCAAAAGAGAGCTGGGTGAGGAAAAGTGTTTCTTCCATCAATACAAAAAACCTCTAAGGCTCAGTGTTTGTCCAGATAATGAAGCCAAACATGTTTACACACCAGTGATTATTACAAGCAGTGATTAGAGGACATCTTAGGTTAATTTTCACCTCTGCTAGCTAACAGACTGATGACCTGCTATGCCACCGAACCTCTCTGGAGTGACAAGTCAGGTGCCTTCACAAGCCAAAGAGCCTGTCCTGTTCCTGGGGAACACAAAGACTTTCTCAACATATATGATTAAAAAGGTCAATGAAGCCCATGCACTCAAACTGGTGTAGTAGGACCAGCTGAGCTAAAGCAAA
Source organism: Calypte anna (assembly GCF_003957555.1). Taxonomy (NCBI): domain Eukaryota; kingdom Metazoa; phylum Chordata; class Aves; order Apodiformes; family Trochilidae; genus Calypte; species Calypte anna. Next base: position 2,412,950 of record NC_044262.1, on the reverse strand, counting down.
AATTCCTTTTACTGAAAGTAAATAGCACACTGTTATCTCCCCAGGGGCCAGGCAATAACAGGAGGGATGTTCCCATTCTCTCTGCCACTGTGTGATGTGCTAGTGCTCTGCCTATAAATACAACAGCTTTTTTTTTTTTTTTTTTTTTTTTTTTTTTTTTTTTTTAACAAGGCTTTGACAACTTCATTTCATCAGGGTACAACAAACAGGCATGAATTGTGGCTACAGAGCAGAGCTTTCTGCTGTGTGTGCACGTGGTGGTGTTTCTGCCACCACAGGACAAGATGTTACCTACTGCACCACTGCATCCAGAGGAAATCAGGGCAGCTCAGGAGCAGAGTGCTTGGGGAAATGGACATAAAGCAGCACCTGAACTGGAGGCCATGGGCTTTTGACTACTATAACACAGAGAGCTTGAAGTAAAAAAAGAGTTACGAAAGAATTGGTATGGGCCCAGAGGAAAGTTCCTTTTACAGTGCAAAATAATAAATGAGACCATGACAAAAAAGCAACACTGGGCTCAGGATTCTTCATTGGTACTATGCCAGCTGACCACGCTTTGTGTATTTAAAACTGACCTGGTCATTAATTTGTTACAGACTTGTGCAATGTGAACAAGGCCAAGACTCTTGGACAAAGATTTTTTTCTTTTGCAAGCCAACTGGAAATGCTTAGTGTTTACTATTCATGGAGAAATGTGCTTGTCACAGCTGTGACGTGGCATTTATCTCAGCACTGCCCACCCTGTACAACTCCCAGGCAGTTAGACTGTAAGAACAACTTCACTGCATCAAACCAAAAGTCCACCTAAATCCACTGCTCTACTCCAGCAAGGGGCAATGCTGGATGCTGAAGGAGGAACACACAAAGCAGTTCTTCCATATGATGACCCTTCCCATACTGTATCCTCTAAAAACCCAACACAAAGCAACATTGGCTTTTCTTAGGCAGGGAGTTACAACTGGACTGTTGCATCTGCATCATGTACAGATCTGTTTTCCAGGCTTCTATCCCATGTCTTTTTTAACTCATTTGTATTTGATTCTCTCAGGAACACAAAACTAAAGTTATGGTAACTGGACCTATTTATGGTTTAAAAGAGACATGGAAGAAGGGGGTTAAAGCTAATGAATGGCTTTGGGAATGGACAGGACCTTTCTCAGAACAGAACAATAGGGTGCCTTTATGAAACTGGGAGACAGAAAACACAAAACTATAAAAAAAGAAAGATCACTATTTTGTATTACTCAGCATTAGCCTTCAGAACTCATTGCCACAAGATAATGCCCTGTGCTAGCTTCAGAGAGCTGGACTAGTCCTTTAGGTGACAACAGCTTATTGAATCACTTGGGCCATAACTTCAGCCAGCTTTTGGTTGAATGATTGGAACTGAATTTCAATCACTGCTACCCAGGTACACACACAAAAAAAGAGGGAAACTGCTGTCAGGAACCTTTCTTGGAGAAGCAGTGAGTTAACAAGCAGAACATCCCCCATGAACACTGACCATTTGGCTACACTCATGACACTCATGAATGTTGCTCCTTGCTGGACTAGAAGGGGAAAGAGAGTCTCCTTCCTTACCTGGGTTGCTGCTGGCTGACCAATGACCACCCATCCTGGACACTGCTGGTCACTGTGGTGTGAGACAGAGACATTGGAAGCCCACTGATCAAGGAAGCCTTTGGGAGTGTAAACACCACAGTCTTTGATGCTGGTCATTTGCTCAAATTCCTCACATACTCCATCGCCATCGTGGAAATAACATCTGCTGGGTTCATCTGCCAGGAGAAAGCAGAGAAAAGAAATGACAAAGGACTGGCTAAATATCTGCAATCATGTCCTATCTATGACCTGATAACATCAGTGGTCTAGTGACCCAACCAGGTCACTAGAACAGAAACACTGGTCACTTCTAGGCAACAGCAAGGTGATTTTAACAAAGTCAAGCAACAATAGTCAGCTTTTGTATTGGGCATCTCCCTCAGGATATTTCCTAATGTAAGGGATTTTCTGCTTATTTTAAATTCATCTCCATTTAAAAGAGTGGAAACAGAAGAAAGCAGAAACAGGAAATACATAGAGAGACAATGTGGGTGTTGGCATAATTCCACCAACTTGCATGGAAAAAAGCCAACAGAGGGCCTGGTCTACAATGTTTTTCCCTTCTTGTTTTTAAAAGATATCTGCAAAACAACAACAACAACAACTGTGAATTTAGGGCTGGTGAAAACTGCCAAGTTTACAGCCGTAGTGACCAATGGGCCAAACAGATTCTGTTTATCCAAAGCACAGATATATTATACATAGTGTGAGGGTAAGCTTGCCACATACACACACAGCTCCAACCAACATGACTCAGATTTGACCTGAAAGGATCAAAAGCAGCAGGAGACTTTATTATCCTTGTCCATTTATTCTGTGGCTTCTCTAATGAGACTGCCAACAAAGATGCCAAATTTTTGAGGTTGTTTCTGTAACACTGGCCCATTAAAAACTGAACTGAGATCCATCTACTTTTTTCAAACAGACTGTATAGCAATAATGACTTTCAGTCATTAGAGTACTCTGTGAAATGGAAACCTTTGACCTGTTGGTACCCTATTTTGTATTGTATTATCATTGCCAGTCCCCAGAGGTATCCAGTTCTGACAGCCTGTTGTATTTTTGTCTGGCAAATAAGCCTGCTGAAAAAAAAGGTAGGAAATTAGCCAGAGCTGCTAGCTGGACTGATGGAAACAATCCCTAAGGAGAATCCTGTCGGCAGCATTGGACTATCTTGAGCTAGGTGTCAGAAAATCCAACGGATGCTCAATTTTGAGCTATTTCCAAACTACTAAATCCCCTGTTTATTTTTCCTCCTAGTTTACACAGTGAAATACCATCGTGAGCCAGAAAAAAATCAGTTTATTGCAATTCAATTATTTAATGACTTTCACTCCTTTTCCCCTCCCTTCCTCCCAGACCCCTCTGCAGATTTCCAGGTCCTTAAGAGAGTGTGAGTTTGAAAGAATGGAGAAGTCTATCTGGGGAAAATGCCATTATAGTTTCATTTCATTTCTCTGTGAATGTGGATAAGAATAGAAAACTGTGCATTTGCTTGGCCAGTACTCTGAGCTGGCAAGAAGCAGCCAGCATAAACCTGGAAGCTGTTCAGCTTCCAGAGTGCAGCCTTGAATCTGGGTGTTCCCAGGGTGGCCAAACTTCTTGACCCTACGTGTCACATCTTAAAATCTTCATATGGCTGGAAGCCACCAAACATATACCACACACCTCGAAGATCTGGGAGGAGGAGCACTTGGGAGACTGCTTCACAGGCAGAAGATGACAATGGCTCCCCGGGGTGTCTCATTACTCCACAGTGAAGGGGGCTGGGGTGGATGTGCAGATGGGCCCTAAGGCAACCAACTCAGCAGTCCAGCAGCCCAACTGCCTTGCCTCCTCCCACAGCCAGATTGCCCAACAGCCCTGATGTGAGCAGGGCCCTGCTACTGCTCATCTGATACTGACAAAATCACAGGATCATTCTGGTTGGAAAATATCTTTAAGATCATTGAGCACAACCAAAGTCTAACTCTACCAACCATTAAACTAACTCCAAAAAGTCCAGTGCTTAAACTATGTTCTTAAGTACTACACCTACATGGTTTTTAAAGACCTTCAGAGAGGGTGATTCAACACCTCCCTGGGCAGCCTATTCCAGTGTTTGATTCCTCTTTCAGTGAAGAAGTTTCTTCTAATTAGAAGTTTCTTCTAACACTTCTAATATTTAATCTAAACCTCTTCTGGTGCAACTTGAGACCATTTCCTCTTGTCCTGACCCTGCTGGAAATGTGTGCTTGAACTGCTCACAAACCATACAAGCCCTGAGAGCCCCAGTTAGGACATCTCTTGTTTCTCTGCAGGGATTATTAATGCTGGCAGGGTTCTACACAGGGTGGCTCATACCTGGCTAGTGCAGGGAAGGGGCAGATTAAGCATGGAAGGAACTGTGATGGCTACGGAGACAAACTCTTTCTTCCCTCACCTTACCCCCTGCATCTCTTGTTCTGCTCCCTTCTCTGCAGAGATGTCCCCACGTCTACCCCAGCTCTCTGCAGTGCCCAAGAACAGTGGGATCAAGCAAAGTGGCTCATCCACCTCACAGCACTATGTCCTACTTTGAGCTGAGAAATGTTCTCCCCTGGAAAGCTGTGGTCAGAAATCAAAAACCCTCAACAACAAACCCCAGACCTGTGAAAAGAGTGTTTTTGAAATAAAATAAAAAACCCAAACCAACAGTTTCTTGTCATTTTATGACAAGAAGCTTATTTCTGTAAAAAGAGAAAATTTTAAGAAAAGGGGTAGGTTGGAGACCAACTATATCAAAAAGATACAACCTTCAACCCATATAAACCCAGTCAGACAGGTGAAACACAGGTCCTCAGATGCATCCTGATGCACACCAACAGAAACCCTGACACACAGACACATGCACACTTTCAGCACAGCCCCCAGTGCAGCCACCCCACCCCTGCAGACACCTACTCAGCAACTCACAGCCTAATTTTAGGTGTCTGTGATCAGGCTGTGTTTCCCTGGCCCTCCTGTAACTCTGACTGACTTTCACAGCAGGCACTGAAGTAAGCACAACATTTATATAGAAACATACTCCTGCTCTGGCTCCAAATGTTCCCTCCTAATGCGATGATAAACGTAATGGGCTTCTGATAAGATCATGTGCTTGGGATAAAAGAATACTCAAGACCTACTCCAATCCGATGACTTAATTCATACTCACATGGATGGAAAGGCAGCCTTTGAATAGCTGTGATCCAGGCCAATGTGTGATCCTAACAGAGGGTAATTTGTTCCTGATTATGCTTAAGACCCCAATAAATCTGTCTCTTCAGAGTCTGCAAAACCCAAGGGAGGAACTGAACAGAAAGACTGAGATGTCTGAATTAAATGGAGACTGCCTAAATGATTAACAAACTCTTACTGAACTGCACTGTCAGGGACCCTGCCACCGTGCTGGGCCTGGCGAGCTGCAGCACCCTGCCCTCGGTGCTTGGGGACACTGTGGGTGGCTGGGTGACACTTTTCACAAGGGCTGAGAGATTAGGGACCTGCTCATTTTGAGTGCTTTGAGAAATGGCAAGGGGGAAGTGGCTTTACAACTGCAGCTTTCTTTTAAGAAATACCTGCAAGCCCTGGTGCTGACACCATCCTGGAGCGTGCAGTGCCGTGCTGTGGGGAGGACCACTGGTGCAAGGAGAAGACTTTTCCCACCCATGAGCTTCCTACCTGAGTGATGGCAAAAGGGGACTTGTTTTAAATCCTTCCCAGACACTGGTGATGGGACTGACAAGGGCATCAGCCAAATTTGATGCAGTACTGGGTGGCCAAAAGAAAGCAGAGAAAGCAGCTCTGCCTTCCACCTGCTCTGACTCCTGACTCTTACTGTGGTCCTGGATCTCAGTAGGATGGGCATTAAGGCTTTGCCTTTGCATGAGCGAAGTGACAAATAACCAGACACTTTCATCCTGTGACTGCCCTCACAAAGTAAGAACTAATAGGCTTCCTCCCTGTCCACAGAGTTGTGAAGACAGCTCAGTTAAATCCAGAGTCCAACAGGCTGAAAGCACTGAGGGCAGTGCTGGGAGAGGGATATTTCTAGTCAGCAGTAGCTAACATCTTCATTTCTATAATGCAAAATGCCTTTTCTGTTCTTTTCTCAGCTACTGTGACATGAAATGCACCCAGGCCCTTGGGAATATGAGCTAATTTTTGTCTCCACTGGGGTATATAATCACACAAGACCTGGAGAACATCATAGTGTTGCATTGACCTGCATCACAGACTTAGGTTCCTCAGCACTGTGGGCCTTCTTACTTCTAAGTTGAATCTGATTTGAAGGAGATATGGAGGAAGAGAACATGGAGGAGACTTCATTTTAATTAAAATTTAAAAGCTTGCATCTAGAACAGTAAATTGTCTGCAGGCATAGCACTGGACAGCACAAGACAGCATCTCTGGGGGACTGACAACAGATGCTGAAGGATCCTGAGCTGAATTTGTGTAACATGGATTCATTCATGAAGCCCAAGCTCCTTTTCTGTGACAAAGTTCTTACTGAAGGCACAAAACTGTTGGGGCCAAACAGAAATCCCCCTTTTGCCCTTGCTTTGGGAAACAACAGTCTCTGGTTTGGGAAACAGTAAAGAATTCTGTGACATCCAGGAATGCCTGAATTCTCCATGGCAGCAATCAGCCTGGAAAAGGTGGATTTGCTGGGGAAACAGATTGGCAAGACCTGGAGTCCTTACTGTTGCAGCTGGGCTTCAAGATCCAGAACTATCTTGGTTGTTTTGCATGTTGCACTAGAAAATGATGCATCAGTGGTTCTTAAGATGTCCAAGCACAGTTGCCAAAGGCAGCCTTTGGTATTGAAATACAAACCCCTCTGAGTCACAGAAATGAAAGGATGCACATGGTAAGGCAGAGGATTCAGAGAGCAACCGAGGATGTGCCAGACCAGGTCTGGATGAGCAGCACTGTCACCTATTCAAAGCGAGGCAAGAAAATCACCAGCAACAGGACTGAAGTCTGGTAGAGATCAGGAAGCAGACATGCAGGATATACACTTAGTTGTGACAGGCAGCCTTCCACCACCTTAAAAAAAAGTAATAAAAAGGGATGAAGAAATCCAATTTATAGCACAGGGCACATCCTCTGACAAGGCTTTTCATGTTTGAGCTGCATGGTCAAAGTGCTGGGGACAGGCTCTCGGGGTGGCTTCCTGTTTTCAGCTAGAATGCAGTGATTGGCATCAGCCGTGTCTTCTTTTGTGAAATAAGTAATTTTTTTTTTGTTTTAAAGGCCAGACAAGAAAAAAAAAAAGTATTTTTAAGCTCAGCTGTTTACTTAGGGATATTTCCAACTATAACAAGCCTCATGCCACATAACTGTTTGTCTGAGAAAAAAAAATAAGGAAAAAAAAGAGAGGGGGGAGGGGGACACACAAAAATGCAGAAGCATTGTCTTTGAGTTAAAAATACTTGGAACAGAGTGAGTTTTGCATTTTAACCCCAAAAGGTCTGTCCAGAGGTGTACAGACCTTTTTGGACACAGCAATGGCCACATCACAGGCTCACTGAAGTTAGCAACTCTGCAGAAACAGAATTTTACCACTGCATCATGTAATTGGCATTTCTAGCATTGGTGTTTCTGTTCATAGATGAGAAGAAATGTTTCCAGCAGTTTCTTTCACAAAAGGAGCAATAATTCCACTGCAGATCGCATGAATCCGGCAGCTGAGTGACTGCAGAACCTGCTCCAGTAATTTCTGTAAGAGTTTCACCTTTGGCTTGAGTGGGAAGAGAGTGAATAATATGGCCTGCTTCCAGGATATCTGCTGATCTCTTCTTTAATACTGAATAAGTCAGAGACAGAGAGATTGCCTGCTACATTAAAATATCTGAGAGCTATTTTCCTTCCTGGATATTCTGATTTTAAAAGAGGAAAACCATTACAGCGAGCTTGGGCAAACCTTTCCAAATAAAAGTTGCATATCAACAAATTGTGACATTGTCCTCCAATGAAAAAAACCAGACACCTTGGAAATGAAGGCAACATGGGTGTTGCAATCTGCTGTGAAACATCTGGGGGCCTCGCAGGAGGCTTTTTTCCCTGTACAATATGACAATCATGTCTGAGCATCTCCCAAACAGAGCAAGAGGCCATAACACATTTGAGGATCGTGGCTCCCTGGTTATTCAGCTACTTCATGGAAACACATTCCTGGGCTTCTTTGTCTGGCATGACTCCTCTCATCAGTATGATATGGCAGTTGGAGCACAATAATTATGCAATTGATCTGTGTGCTGCAGACAGATACAATTACAACTCCCTCGCAGAGCCTGGCATTGAAATTTGATATTTCACCTCTAAGAACACAAGACCTTGTCACTTAAGTGGAAGGATATTTTCCATCATTGGCAGTGGTAGTAAGACCTTATCTGCTCTGCAGCCAGCCAACAGGAGCCAGTGTGGACTTCCCCCAGCCCTGGGCAACCAGTCTTGTTGTAAAAGCACTACCGTGCTTGTCCTCTTCTCACCTAATCTTGATTCCCTCCTTGGCTGCTTGAATAAATTGGAAAAGCAGTGCTGAGAATGTTTCAGTGTTTCCTCAGAGTTACACAGATGCATTAGCTAAACTTGGAGACTGGGGGACTAAAAGTCTTGAGGCTTCTGTCATGCAAGGCAGCAACTGCCATGACCATGAGAAGACTGGCTAGCATGGCCCTTCACACCTGGCCCACTTGTTTGGGAGGCTGGGAAGAAGCCCAGGGGAAAAAATCCACAGAGGTGCCTTGCACCAAGGAAAACAAACTTGTTTGTGCATGTGGTTGGATGTCAGTGCAAAGGAAGACCTTGTGCTCAGCATCTTCAAGTTGTGACTCAAGTGCTGAGTCACAAAAGATGCTCTAAAGAGTGAAGTGTGACCAGCTATGGAAGTGTCTCTGATCCACAGAGAGAAACGCGTGAGGGATGCTGCAAGCAAAGGACTGATTCTTCTTCTGAGCTCCCCTTGTAGCTGTGTGTCCTAAAAACCAAAGCTGGATTGAGCTGGGCTGGAGTCACTGGCCTAGGGAAAAATGCAGGCAAATACCACTCCAGCCCACATTCTCCCCCACAAAAAAGCATCTGTCCTTTGTGTTTAGCTGCCTGAGATGCCTGCTCTTGCTGCTCTGTGGCTCAGCTGGCCCTGCTAAGATTGCACTATTAATGATGACAGTCTGAAAATCACTTTAAGAGACTTTATGACAATGCTGTGATTACTAACTTGCCAAATGAGTGTTTAGACATTTTAGAACATGTAGCCACACTCCCATGAGCTGTAGGAAACAGCCGGCTTCAAAGTATTTGCCTGAAGCTGAAGGATTCACACAAATATCATCTGAATAGCCCCGGCTCAGGAAATTCACTGCTCTTTGCTATGACGTTCTGCTATAGAACCACAGCTTCTTTATCGACAGCAATCCTCTTTCCCAAGCTCCTTGGTCAATGCTTTAGTCTTATTGATGTGAGATGCTGAGTTTCTCTTGCAAGGTGGCTCAGTTTATCCCATGCTGTTGTTCTACTGAAAGCCCTCGGCGGGGTCAGCCAAGGCCTATTTAATGTTGGTGAAAGAAGGCAAAATCACCATTAGCTGCTGTGGGGGCCGGGGCACTCAAAGCTCTACTCCTGTGCAGGGGTATGGGGAAGGGAGGGGGAGAGGATGGGAGCCAGGCGTGCTCTCAAAGCATGCCCACAATGAATATGGATGGTCATCCATCAATTTATTTTAAGCACATTACTTCTCTGTCAGAAGCGGGAAGAAGGGGGGTTGTAGGGGGGGGGGAAAGAAAAAGAAAAAGAAAAGAAAGAAAAGACATATAAAATTAGGTTTGTGTCACTCATTTAACACTGCAATTTCCCTAGAGGATTATGCACCAAACAGAGATAGCATGCTCATGAATATTAATCATTTCCCTGAATGCAATGCAGCCTGCCAAACAATAAGATTAGGCGAAAGTGCTATGCTTAATTTATGGATAATGGGAGAGGTAAAGGATAGAGCTCCCACAAAGGTAAGGCTCACAGCTGGAGGGAGAGGCCTCAGAGGAGGAGAAGGACAGATCCAGATTTGTGAGGTAGGAAAAAACTATTTGAGGCCAAGAGGGAGAGAAAGAAAAGGTGTTTAAAGATCATTGTCAAATTAAAATCATACCTCTCCCTGAGCAACCACTGGCGACTAATGCTTCAAGCATGCCAGAAATTGGTGGTAAATTCAAGAGCTAGATATATTTACTCTCTCTTTTCCTCTACTCTGTGCCTTTTCTTTGTATTTTATATTCCTGAAGCCCTAACAACAAACCACAGAGATGTGTGTCTAACCTGAAACATTCACATTCTTCAGTAGGACCACTCATACATGGAAGGTAGCCAAAGCACTGCCCCATTTTGCTGTAAAAAGACTTTCATGAAGAGCCCCTTATAAGCAAAGGAGATAAAGTGCAGCAATAATAACACCAATAAGGTCTGACTGAAAACCCATAAATTACCAGGCAAACTTCAGGGTAGATAGAAGTTCTGAAGCTACTTCCCAGCTGCGTCTCAATACATCTATCAGTCTTTCCTTACAGCTTTTCATATTACTTTCTCTTCCCCTCCCTTCTTTTTTTATTGATCTCTGCATCTTTTTTATTATATCCTTCTATTTTCTTCAACATCAGTGAGCTAAATCAATGCATAATGCACAGCACACTCAACAAAAGGAATGCAAATGAAAGCAGAGGCTCTTTTTCACTGTCCACACATATATCTAGATGCATGTGTACAATGCTGGTTCGTGGGAGAGTGCCTATGCCTACCAAGGGCAAGGTGCTCAGCTGCTTGTTAGACACCCATTTCTCAACAGTCTGGTGGGAATGGATCGAGTGCTAAAAAGCTCTGGGTTCCCACAACTGCAAATCATAACTCTTATGAATGGAGCCTGGTTTATACAGGACACCTCGGCTTGAGCTTGGCTGAGATCTGCAGTAATCACAAAAATCAGTAATCTCGGGAGTAATCAAGAGCAAGGTGAAAGAAAAGCAGCCCAGAGGTAGGAGAGGGGGCATCAGTCATAGCGGACATGACTTTGATTCCCTTGTCTCCTACAAATCAAAGTAGAGGCAAAGAGAAACTTTCCCCCTGGGACCAACCAAATCCTGTGTGGAGGAGACAAGATATGCAAAATTCACAATGAAAAATTGGGGTGGGGGGGGAAGTAGAGACAATTAATTTCAGGATGGGGAAGGGTGAGTGTACCGCAGAACTTTAAAAAGAAGAACTGCCAGATGCTTTCATTCATTAATTAATTAATCTCACTGTCACTCTTCAGTATGTTGCAGGAAGAAAACCCTATTAATCTTATCTGCTTTCTGTTACTTGGCTTTGTGCTCAGAGGACAGGACAGCCTGACAGTAAGACCACACAGTTTCCATCCCTGCCTCCCTCTTTCTTTCCCCCGCGCCCCTCCTCCTGTGGCAGAGCAGATTGATCCACTGTTATCTGATTAGTGAGGGAAGGAGGAGGGAAAACAACCCCAAGAGGGAAAAAAAAAAAAAAAAAAAGTCTAATTTTATTACAGGCACTAGCACAAAGTGTTTTGAGAGCCTTGTGCCATTTATTTAAAGGAAAGTCAGATCAATTAAAAAAACTCATGATCCTAAAAGGCAAAGGGAGCAAAAGAGACAGAGGGACACCTGCAGACACCTGCCTCCATTCTTGGAGATGCCCCAGACACAGCTGGATACGACCCTGAGCAACATGCTCCAACTGTGAAGCTGGATCTAACTTGGAAGTTGGCTCTCCCTGGATCAGAGATCTCCAGAGACAACTTTCAACCTAAATTATTCTGTGATTCGTGGCTTTAAATCTGAAGCTTGATGGTGCTTGTGGGCTCTGCTGTATTTGTCTTCTACCAAGTACAGTGACTTCCACGGTCTCTACTTTGGAAGAAGAAAATCCCCCCTTAGGCTCTGCTATCAACCCTCCTGCTATGGAACCCCACACCCGAGAATGCTTCTTCAGCCCTGCCTTTGCAAACAAAACGTTTAGTGATTGTTTTCCTCCATGTGGGACCCAATCCTGCTGACAGTTTGTGACAAGCAATGCATTCACTGTTGTGGTTAGATTTGCTGAGGTCTAAAAAATGCTGTGGGGTAGCTCAGAAACATGCCTGGAAGGAAGCATTTGCAAGATCAAACCCCGAGGCTCCCAATTCAGCAAAGCCTCTGAACATGTGTTTGAGGCTCACTGAATTCTTTGGTGAAGAGGAGTGATTCCCGAGGCTCTAAGAAGCTACATAATACAAGAACATCACTGCAAAAATAACACTGTCTGAAATAATTCCTTGTTGTCCTACAGGACTAGAACATGTGTTAGCTTTGTAAACATGGAAATAAACTACATTTATTTCTCTGTACTCCTCAAACAGGAACCCAGGCATTCTGCATTTTCCAAGAAAACACCCCACCAGTCTCAAAGAAGACTTTTGTTTGGCTAAAGGGAGAGGATCCAGTCTGATAACATCAGACTATGGAGAAAGCTGGATTTCTGCTCTTTTAAATTATTATTTATTATGTAATATGTACAGCCACTTGCTTTCCCAAAATTTTTATGTTTTCTGGTGAGACTGTAATGCTTGATATGTTAAAACAAGCCAGCACAGTTCATTTGAAAGATTAGATTGCAGGTTTTTTTCTAGCTTTCCATGTACTCATTCTTGGAGGTCCAGCACCCATAAGAGCCAGAGGGTTTGTTTCACTACCTTCTGTTTGTTTGTTTCCTACCTTTCCTAGAGACTTGATGAAGGCAGAGTTTGCCCCCCCAAAACAGCAGCTGATCTACCCCAGCAGACCCTGCATTCACCCTGGGGCCATCAGTGCCCCAGCAGTCACACAACCTCTCTTGGGAATCAACACAACAAAACATTTGTCAGGTCATTCATGCACCTTGCCACTGATTCAGTTCATTGGATTCACCCATGTGAATATTTCACAAACACTTTGATTTCATTCACGATTATAATCCAGGAGCTGTGCAAACCCATGAAGTTTCAAGGCCCATGCCAAACAATTTGCTACCTCTGGAATTCCCCTTTCCTTTGCAACAGAAGCAGATCTGAAAAATCCTTTCCTCTGTAACGGCGCAGAAAAAAATCTGTTTGTTTTAGTAGCTTAATTTTCTAATCCTATTGCTGTCATACAGGCTTTTTCCACACTCTTAGCCAGCCTGGTTGCTGATAATGGAGATGAACATGAACACAGGCATAAAGCAGGCTCCTGCACCCACTTGGCAGGATGTACCACCGTGTGTCAAGGCTTGGGACATCCCACTCTTACTCCTGTCCATGGACTTATTTAGAGCATGATGCAGCTGCTGTTCAGCACACACAACCCAGTTTCTTTGAGAACCAGTGTATACTGGGGAGGACCTGGGCAGTGGCCTCATGCAAATCTGGAAAGGCCCCAAAGCACCTGGACCACGGAGCTCAGACCTGCTGCTGAGGAGGGTGATACAGATGCAACCATACATCTCCAACCCAAAGCCATGCTGGAACCAGCCTCACATTATGCCTGACTCCTGGAGAACCCAAAACATTTGCATAAGTGTTTATCTCACTTTCAAAATATTATGACTAATCTTTCAGTGCTTGAGGCTCTAATGGAGCAAGTTACTTGAAACACAAATATAACTTCAAGACCACCAATAGTCTCAATTAGCCTCAACCATAAATACTCTCAGATTTCAATAGAGCAATTTACATATTTACATATGTAAATAACTACATCACCAAATCAGGCCTCAAGCCCCACAGCATGGAATGCTGAAGCAAAACTGTAGCTGTTACAAGAAAAGCAGTCCCCAGCTTGTCACCCAGGGGAAACATGGTGCCTGTGAGGTCCATTATGTCTTACTCTGGGCACAAGAGACAACCATCTGTTTCCAAAAAGAGCAGATCTCAGTCTTGACAACATTATATGATCTGCTTGGACTGATGCCCTGAGCTGAAGGTGTGGGATCACTAGGTGGGGTACGCAGTATTTGCTTGGACAGACAGGTAAGGAATCTCATGGAACCTCTTAACAAAGCCAACCCTTTATACACATCAGCTTTGGATTTTGAAGCTCTGCATGATTCATCCTTCTCCAGACCTCACTGAGCCTTGCTTGGGAAATGCAATCCCACAACTCCAGGCTATCCCACAGAAGGTGCAGCGTAAATTGTTCTCCAGTTCCCTCCAGTTCCCTCCTCTGGCCCAGCATTCCTGGGAAGTTTAATAAATATGTAAAGCTTGCAACTGCAGCCCTGCTATCCCCGATAGCTCGAGCATCTTCTGGCCATTGTGCTTACAGGTTTTGCTAATCAGAGCAAACCAGGCTTGCAAATGAAATCTGATTAAGTAGTTTCCACCTCTGAAAAAGGGGATTAGTTAGACCTTTGATCCTCAGATATTGATTTGCAATTCAAAGGAGGTGTGACCTCAGCCGGACTTTCTTCTGGTCTCAGGCCCTTCCCCTTTCACTCCTCCTCCTGTTTACCAGAAAAAATCAGTTCATGCCTTCTCACGTACCCAGATCTAAAGCCTATTGAAGCCAGTGGAAAACCACCCACTGACTTCAATGGGCTTTGGATCAGTCCCACAATGGCTGACTTAGCCTTAAGTCCCAGGCTGTTTCAAAGCCAGCAGAACCAATTTCCCATCAAAATGACCAGAAGCTGGGAAGATATGTTTGCCTTTCAAACCTACAAATTCCACCCTTTTTTCTGTCTTCCATGACAACTCTTCAGCTGGAAATGCTGAAAATACTGTTCATTTTTTCCCTCCAGTCCACATAGAGTTGCCCGTGGTGAATGGAAGGGCTCTGAGCCAGACTTACCAATGCAATTAAAGGACAGTTCCTGCAGGCAGAACAGGGAGCAGCCATCACCGTTGATCTTGTTCATATCATCACATTCTTCCCCCAGCTCTCTGTAGGCAGGGCACAAACATGCAAAAAAGAGTCAGATGGTTAAGTGGCATAATCCCAAAGTTGTGCAACCCCTCTGCAGAACCCTAAAGCCTTGAAATTTAGTATAGTGGCTTTGTGTGCCCAGCCTTTCTCCTCTAGCCCTCACTTTCCTTGTTCCTGCTTCACAAGCTTCCTTGCCACTTCTCTTCTACATATGTGGATACCACTTGCTGTTCTCTGATGAGGATATGAGCAACTTCCTTCATAGCTGATGTGGCTGCAACTCAGCAGGTGGGGAAAAAGAGAACAGACATCTCTGAAACTCTTTGTGTTAAATCTGGAAGGGCCAAATTGTGACCCCAGCATGGGAATAATAAGGCGTAAAGCCTGGTGCTGGGCTATTCCAAGTGAAAGCACTTGGAGGAGAACAGGCAACAGGGAGCTGGTGGTGCAGGGGATGGGGTCCTGCCTTTTGCCAGCCCACTTGGTTGCAGGAGTGTGGGAAGAAGAATGGGAGCCAGATGAGAAAGGGGCTGCCACAGCTGAGAGTGGAGCCACAACCAACAAAGCTGTGACACAGTCTGGTTCCTGCTTGCTCCTGAGGCAGCTCAGCTATTGTTCAATGCTTGCTGCAAAGCCACAAGTGATGTTTGAGGAATGTGCAAACATAACAGTAGGAGAAAAGTTATGGAAAGCAAAATTAATCTTTCTCCACCTCTCTCTCCAATAATACTCTGGCTTTATATGTCATTCGTTGTTCTCTTTGATTTCCCTGCCTGTTGGGCCTCATCCTGCACATACTTTCTGCCAGGTATATCATCTGACAGAGCTGTACTATGTGATTGCTGATCGACATTATTTCAAACAAATAATACTGGCTGGATCAAGCACTTGCTTGTTGTTACTTCCATTATTTAAATAATTAAATTATCTAATGCCAGGAAGCTTTGAAGCAGGTGGCCTTAAGGGCCAACACAGTGAAAGACTAAACCCTGACATGGTTTTGAACAGTTGATTTATATTTTCAGTGGTCAGGGGATTGGTCGCCAGAGAGAGGGAGCAGCAGATGCAGAAAATGAAATTCTCAGTATTCTCCCTCAGAGGCCAAATCTTTCGCCTCCAAATACACCCCAGCTCCTATGATGGGTCAAACAAAGGGTTGCACCTGGAACCTGGCCCACTCCACCCAGGGGTTTTACCCTGTTCACCATCTGCCAAGCACATGAGACTTCCTGGATAAGGACACCATTAAAGGCTGTGTGAATTTTTCCACCACTCACTTCAGCTCCATATAGGAAATGTAATATCCATGTATAAGGATACAGATATAAAAACAAACAGCATAAACAGCATACAGTGTACTTTACTATCGATCCTGCTGTCTGGACTCCATTATCTGTATCTCTGTCTGTATCTACTGGTGCCAGGATAGCAGGGCCTAAGTTCCAATTAAATGTCATCATCCTGGTAATCATCAAGCATGTGAGCCATTATCTACAGATGAGAGCTGGCCGAAACAAGGAGACATCAGAGCTCATCAATTCCTTTCTAGTCTCAGATTCTGTCTGAGAAGATGTGCCCAGATTTATCTGTTTGCTTGCTCCAGACTTACATTTGGATAATCCCATCTCCACAATATCCACTTCCAGAGACATACACCAGGGTGGGGGAAGGCTCACTCTCCTCTGTCCCAGAAACAACGATGACCTGGTATGTGTAGGTGGTCCTATCACTCAGTTCCCTGAGAGACAAAAGGAAATACTAAGTGGTCAGTAAAACAAAGGCAAAGGGCAGAGAAGGAGGTCCCAGAATTGGGGTTGACTGCCAAAAAAAGAAACTTTTAGTTCAGTCAGGTCCTCAGAATATTCCTACCTTGTTCTGATGGACTTAATTTTTAGTTGGGTGTCTTGTGAGCATGGTCAGCACTACCTAAGTCCATGCTTCATTAATGGACAGCTCTGAAATAGGTGCACTTCTTGACAGCTAAAGTATTTGCTGATGAAGATCACTATGTTTGGTGCGTTGCTGCTTACATCTCTATCCACTGCAGAGATGGCATTGCAGTGGCACCATGGCAGTGTGTCAGTCCTCACCACGTGCAGGCAGACATGAGAACAGCATTAGAATCATAGAATCATGGAATCATTTTTGTTGGAAAAGGCTTCTAAGAGCATCAAGTACAACCATTTACCCAGCATTGCCAAATCCACTCCCTAAATCACTGCAAGGACAATGTTCCCTGCCAGCCTGTGTTATAGTTCATTTAAAGAACTTCAAATACCCTGAAAAAACTGATTACTTTCTGCACATCCCTGAGCTCAATCCAGCTACAGCTAGATGGAATTTGCCTATTGATTTAAGAATTGGACTGGGGATGCTACAGTGATAGATAAACAAGCTGTCCCTTTAACATGAGTATTAAGAGAGTTAAAACAAGGATTTTGTCCCCTTCAAGAAAGCACAAAATATAGGATCCACAGCACTGGCTCACAATATTAGAAAATATTTATATATATAAATAATATCATCCATATTTATGCAAAGCCAGAATTACCTCTGCATCTGTAAAATAGGAGTAAATATTTTATGTGCAATATAAAAATAATATAAGCCAAATATATAAGTTTAGCTCTTTTACAATGTTTCTTACATTACCAGAACTCAAAACCTTACACAAAGAAGCTCATTACCCTTCTCCTCATATTGCCAATTTGTAAAGCCATGGAGTGGCAAAGACAAAATGATTTCCTCAAAGTCATCAATCAGGCTAATTGCAGAGCCCATAATGCAACCCAGCTCTCTCCTAACCCACACCAGTCCCCCACTTACTCATTCATACTGCCTCAACTAGTGACAGTAATATACATGTCTTTTTGTCACAGGAACTTGGTCAAAAAGCATTATTAATGAACTGTGTCCTACGAAGAGATCCATCTCCTACACAGACATTGAAGTAGACATCAACGGGCTGGAGTTACTGAAATCCTCAAGTTCATGAAGTAAGCGTCTCCTTACAACATTCATTAAATTAACAAGCATCACTTTAGCTCCAATATCACGCATTATATTTTAATTAAAAAGCTGTTCCTCATGGACACTACCCCTGCAAAAAAAAAACCTGTCACTGACCGAATTGCCTGCGGGCAGCGCTGGGGTTTGAGTCTTTGTTACCACACTTGAAACGGGGAGGGAAATTCAACCAGACAAAAGCACAGCACAATAGACTTTCTCACTTCTCCTTCACCTGATTCCTGGCAGCAGTAGCCTGTTGGTCCTACTAGCTAAATTTGGAGTTCACACACCACGAACATCAGCACAAGTACCCTGGTTCACTTGCAGACTGGGGAGCCAGCTCCGCAGATAGCGGTAAGAGGGGTTATTCAGTCAGTGTGAAATATGTCAAATTGCAATCGTTGAGACCTGTTTAAAACACCTATTCTGAGAAGAAAAAAGTACAAAATTACAGGAAGTAACTTAAGTGACCGTTGATGTAGAATACTGAGGGTTTCCTCTTGATTTCATTTCTAGATAAATCCACTTACTAAGACAGGAAGTTTCTGATGTATACTGACAAAATCAAAGCAGAGGCAAGCTATCATTACTAAAGAGAAGTTATTTCTCAAGTTCTTTCTCAAAACCATTCATAAAATATTTAAGATTAACAAGTTTACTTGCAGAAATGTGGATTTTGTCACTTGGGATCTGCTAACCACAAAAAAGGTTCAATTCTTAGAAAAGACTGTTAACAAATGAACACTTTGGGCAACTGTAACAACTACAAAACAAATAAATGCATGCTGCTTGTTGTGCACTGAGATCAGTCATGCTCAGAGGAGATCAGAAACGGGAGTATGTGCTCTCCAGAGGGCTCCTCCAGCACCAAGCAAGCAGAGCTGGAGATGTGCCTGGGCTGGAGCAGCAGAAAAGCCACCTTAGAAATTCAAAACTCAAGCCACCACACTTTCAGCTTGCCCTGGCCTGGGACAGCTAGTGGCAAAATCCTGATTGAGCTCTATGTGGCATTTCACAAGTCAAGAGCTTCAACCTGAGATACTTATGTCCTTCTGAACTGTGAAATACATCATATTGACAGCTCCTAAGAGTTTTAGCATTCCTTCAAAGTACCCAGATTTTGGAAAAATAAGCTGCTAAAGAGATGATGAGTGTGATGCTTTGGGCAATAATCCAGTACCAAAGAGAAGGAGAAAAGAATGAAGGAATGAAAGGGTAAAAAAAATAACAAAAAAAAGGAATTTGTTCTCTCCTATATAGTTATAGGGCACCAAGGTCAACAATACAGACTATATCTGAAGATGTCAGCAAGTCAAGCTCAAGCTCTGCTCCAAGTGCTGATAAAAGTGTGGGGTTTTTTTATTATTTTTTTTTTACTATTTATTTTCTCTCCCCCTTCCCTGGGAGCTGATGGCACACTCAGAGTGGTCCTGTGCTCTTTCTGCTCTCCTGGCAGACACATCAGACGCGCGCCGGCTTTGTACGACGCTGCTTAAGGAAGTGAGAGAGAGGAACATCTTTAACATTAAGGATGTGAACAAACACTCTTTTAAATTTATATCTATGGTCTTTTAATGACCTTTTCGAGAACTGAGTAAGCTTCATTGATCGCCACAGCTTCCGCCTGTGGGGAGGCTGTCTTATTAAAAAGCAATGACTCAAAGCCTCTGCTTAGAGGGGGAAATAGGATGCACCCTGTGAAACACCACAAGGGCAACTTTCCCGTCTGCTGTGGCAAGTGATGGTCAGAAATATAAAACCCTCTAATTTCTTTTCTTCATTTTCCTGGGAAGGCCAGGCAGTGAAGTTAATCTTGCTGTGTTCCCCAGGAAAGGGACCTCTGCTTCCAGTTTGGGTGTTCCTGTAAAGCTGACGAGAGAAAGTGCATCTCTGGGGAGTTGTTTTCCACTCAGACCAAGGTGGGTTTAGAGATTCACTGAATTTACAGAAGAAACACACACGGTCTCAAGTGCCAAGACATCTGCAAGGGCTGACACTGCCCCAGCCACATCTGCTCTGTGCCCATTGTTGGTCTGCAGCATCTAAGGACACCACACACAGACTCAAGATGCAGAGAAAGTACCAGGGAAAAGCAAACATCCCACATATCTCTCCCCACTACAATGGCATATATGTTTTTCCTGCTACAAATACTAGCAGGAAGACTTGATTCAACAAAGACTTGATTCCAACAAAACTGAAAATATACCTAAGCTTCTGCCCTATAAAAACATAAATGGCCAGAAAACAATGAAAGGAGACAGTGTACCTATTATTTAAGGACAAGAAAACAAGCATCCCAAATTAAATTATGGCCATCACAGGCAGTGTCATATGAAACAGGCAAATTCCACACCTCAGTTGTCCTCGTGAAGGACCCATCAGTCTTTAACCTTAAATAGCCACCAAACTCTTGAGCCCGAAGACAATATTTCCTGAACAGCTCTTGACAACCCAGAGTGAGCCCCAGCCTGCCAGCAGGGATTCTGTTTCCCTCTACCACTGTCATCTCTTCTTCTCTAGCAAGCTGAGCAAAACAGGAAATCTGCTGGCAACAAATATCAGTGACCCCACACCTTCACTTGTTGCAATGCTTTGAATCAAGGTGGTCTTAATGCAACTTAAAGTCCACACCATCTCCTGCCCTGTCCTCCACAGCCTGGAGCTGGGGAGCCTGTCCCCATATGCTACTCACTGCCACTGAAACATCCAGCATCCTTTACAGAGGTGCTGAAAAAACCCTAAATATCCACTAACTCTGCAAAGAAGCACTGCACTGCTCAGACATGTTTAGAACTTCCCAATCCTGGGCATCAAACTGGAGCTCAGTGTTTCTAGATCAGAGGAGTTAAAACCACTCTCATCTTTTTCCCTGCTCCTCTCCTCTTTCCTTCATTACTACAGACTAAAGGGATATGACTGTTTTCTTCTTTTACCTCCTCTCTTGCACACACTTCCCCTCTCCTTGCCTTTCCTTCTTTTAATAAAAATGGCATGAGAAGCACGGCAGAAGATAATGAAGAGAATTCCTGCCTGGCTCTGCAGTCAGCAGAGAGATGGGGTGGGATGCTGTAAACAACAGAAGGACGTCAGACATCCTGAGCTCTTACGCTGGGCTGTTTTTTCAGCTGCTGTCTGATCTCTGGCTGTTTGCATAAGCCCAATGACATGGCAGGTGCAAAGACCTCAAAACAAGACTCTTGCCTCTCTCTCAGACACTGAGCTGACTCAGAAGACATAAATACCAAGGAAATAGTCTTGGAGAGGGTTTCCTCTCTGTCCATGATGAGATAGGTTCCAGTAGGGACGGTGAGTTTGCTCTGAGCCCTCAGACTTTTTAATGAGTTGTTTGTTTACCAGCAAATGAAAACAGGGCAGATGAATGGTTGGAGGGAAGAGTGAGAACTGTATGGTGAATTTCTGCTCCTAAACCCAGCTTAACCCAGAGCTGGGTTTCTAAGGAAGAATGTCAGAGCAGCCATTAACCTGAACAGATAGATCTCAGCTGAATGCTTGGTAGGGTTCATCTTGAACCATGAGGTGTCTCTGCTCTCTGAAATCCAGTTTCCCCATTCAAATCTGTGGCATCCAGCCAAACCCCAAGCTCAACTTTTGATTGTATCAGGAAAGTATTTCTACCCGAACCAACCACCTCCACTTACACAACACCATGGAGATCCCACACATTTGAGGTTGAAGTCAGAGGTTGAGGGATCCAATCTATTATGAAAAAATATGTATGTCCTTTGCTCCATAAAATACTTCTATGAACCAGTCACCACCAATGCTCATAATCACCACAAGACCCAATAGGCCATCAGTCTACATTTCTGCTTTTGCCCACGCTGATGTATACCTCAAGAAGGTTTAGAGACCTCAGCAAAATACTCCAGGTTCAACAGCAACTTAGCTGTTGCTCTGTTCCTCTGAGCTGCAAACATGTGCATTTGCTACTCAGACCAGACCTATGCCTGCATAAGATGCCCCAGTGCACAACTACACACCTGGCTGCACCACCTCTGCTCTGAAACCCAGGTCCTGTTTAGGATTTGATTCACATTTGGTTTGGGACATTTGCTTTTTACCCAGACCACTCTCTTCTGTCCTTTGTGCAACAGCCATAAGATTTTAAGCAGCAAATATACAGATATATGTGCAACTGATTAACTCCAGAAGACTTTGATATAATCATCCAGCTATTTGACCTGGTACCAATTTAAAACACAGTAGCACATTTAATATAAAACAAAGTTTGCAACAAAGGACTTAAAGATATTTCTTGATATTTTTTTTTCTCAAACGTAAAAAAAAAATATCAGAAAACAGTTTTCTACAACAATTACATATTTTTTAAAGTGGATGATATAAATGGAGGATCTAAATGAGACTGGGTTACAAATCTTGGAACAAAGCAAAGCCTTGAGGCTCAGGGCCTCACATGGGTGTTTGCACTAGCTGGGCAATTTCACAGCAGCACACAGGTTAAGTGACAGAGCACCTGGTTCCTATTAGAGCAGGAAAGGAGGGAAAAAAATCTATTGTGTTTGCTTCTTCACTGTGGCCATCAGACCCTAAGCTGAGACAGGAGCTTCTCAACATGAAACTGAGGTGGCTGTCACAGCAGAGAAGGCTGTTACACTTTGAGGAATGAAAAATCTGGGGCAGGAAGCCCTTTTGCCACCTGGAGGGAGCCAGAACTTCCCTATGGATTTCAAAGGAACCGTGCTAGTATCACCACCTGAGGACAGTGCCCTGATGTACCAACATGGCAGGGAGGAAACAGCAACACAACGGGTAGGCAGGTTAGGACAGGTAAAATGCTTTATAGGGCATCATCATCATCACTGGAAACCTTTGCCTGCTGCACTTTGATGAGCACTGCCTGATTACTCACAAAGATTGTGCTGTGGCCTCTCCATATAGGACTGCCAGCAGCAGGATCTGCATGGGCTCCAGTGCTGCTTCAGCTCACACTGCAGGAGAAACCCATGCAGAGGGTCTGGGACCCCAACAACCACCCCTCAACTTGTTGAAGCTGGGAGCATTTAGGTTCCAACCCCTTTTGTCAGGTTCAGCTCTCCCCACGGTTACTTCCAATTTAGGGTCATCAGCTTGGCAAAACAATATTCTTCAGCTTCTCTGAACCCAGACCCGATCTCTAGGATTTCCTTTCAACAGGCATGAGCCAAGACCCAATTTTCAGAATTTAATACCCTCCTGTTTCCATGAAATCTCACCAAAATGGTAAACAGAGCCCAGGGAGCAGACCGTCACGGTGCCTGATCCAAAGGCTCCTGAAGCCAGTGAAAGTTATTATGTGCATTTTCAATAGGGCCCCAAGTGAACACAGATGTCTGCAGTTTTCTCTGGTTTCACCTCTACCATCCCACCCCTCCAAAACTCCACTTTGGAGACTAAAGGGATGGAGGGAACCGTGGCACTCTTGGGGTGTTGCTATTTGGGGGGGATCCTGTGTGTACACGTGTGTATGAGTGAGAGAGACGTATGTGCTGTCAGGCAGAGCAGAGACCTGGGTGAGGAGATGAGGTGATGTTCCAAAGGAACATTTTGTCATTTCCCTCCTTAGGGGATCTGTGTTTTGCCTTAAGCCACTTCAGATTATGAGAAATCCTACTAGCTGGTCTCCAGTGGGACCTTTAATGGTTTAATAACTGAACATTACTGAACATATTTCCACTAGCTTCTTTCTAAAATCCCATCATGAGCTAATTTCCTCTATTGTCATTACATCTGCAACTGGTCTTACATTAAAAAAACAAACAGAAACCTGTACCACTGTGAATAAATGATCTGGTTTGCTGCACTGAGCTCTAAGCACCAATATTTTTAGTAGTGGCTGATAATTTGGGATGTCCAGTCCAAGTATCCTCTCTGCCTTTTACAGAGAAGAATGAGCTTTATTTCTACCTTGCCCCTCCTATCACAAAAAGCTCCAGGAAAATGCTGGCACTGGGCCACCAGCAGGGAGATGCCACCCAGCTATAAAGATCCTGGCCAGAAAGTCTAAGATGAATCCTGAATGAAGCAACCACATAATGGGTTTGCTGGGCCCACAGCATGCTCAGTGCATCACTTGCCAAGCAAGGATACACCTAACAGGCTTCTGCATTGGCTGTCACTGTACCTATGGACTGCACAGGTGTTTCAGTCCTATTGTAGAGTTGTTTTCAAATCCTTGCCTGGTAGAGTATAGTTCCAAATTTAACAGGCTTGGATTTTTTTTTTTTCCTAAGAAACTATATTAAAAGAAAATGCCCAGGAAATGATCAGGCCAATAATTCAGTAAAATTTACTGAAAAAAGTTGTATTGGCTGACACTGCTGATAAAAAGGCAGGTAACACATTTCTGCTCCCTCTGCAGTATTTGAGGTTCACTCCAAGTTTTACAAGATAGTTATTTTTAAATTGTTGCATAACACACGTCTGTCCAATATGCCTTCCCTCAATCAAGCAAAGAAAATGCATTTGTTATTCTTGGGAGGTTTCTGGGGCTTATCTTATTTAGAGCCCAAAATAAAGATACACACAAGAAGGCAAACAGCAGAGAGAAATTACTATCAATGAGATAATGCACAGCCTAATTTAACACATATCTGAGACTGGTTCACCTGCAATAAATTATTTTGCCCAGCAGGAAAAGTCCTGTTTGACTTTCATTTATTTCTTTATTTATTTCCCTGCAGCTGAAAACTCTGCTACTACTTCTAGGTCAAATTCTGAGTTCAAATTCCAAGTTTGACTTCTAAGTTCAGATTCTACCCTGGCTGGGGGTGATTAAATATATCTATTTCTAATAGTATCTATTAATTATCAATTTCTAATATATATATCAATATATATATCAGTTTCTAATAGTATCTACTAGGACAACCATTATGGATCACTTTTTCAGGGACATTTGCACATTTCTAACTTGCAGTCTACAGGTCTGATCTCTCTCCAGCCTCTGTGTATCACCCAGGTGATGGGAGATGTGAATCCAACACAGCAGAAATCCTTTGGGAGTGTCCTGGCTGGAGCTGAGCTTGCAGAGCTGATCTGAAACAAAATGTCATTCCTCAAATGAATCAGTCCCTCTTCTCATACTCTCCTTGAGCCATATCTTCCAGACAGGCAGCTGGAGGTCATTCAGGGCAATGCCACCCTTCAAACAGAGACCTAGGCTGAATAATTTCTCTGGGCTGCCCTGTCTCAGGATCAGAAACTCACAAGGATACCAACCCTCCTGTACTACCTTATTCTTGCATCATGTGAGACTGAGCCAGAACAGGAGCTATGGATTTTGTCAAGTGCCAGTTCCAGCATTACATAAGAAACCGCAACAACAAAGAATCACAAATCTATCACTACAGCTGGCACCAAACACCATCTTTGCACAAGCTTAGCAGAAAAGCTGTCTCCTGAATGGGCACAGACAGCCTGATTGTTCTTTCTCTTCTCCAGGGCAGGGTTAAGGGAATTTGGCACAGGGTGGTAAGGGAAAAAATTGCTCTATCTGTTCTGTGTGGGGGGCCAGGAAGCAGGTTTTACTCTTTCACAAAGATAACCTGGCACCTTTCATGAAGAAAGCAAGAAAGAAAGAAGAAAAGCCATCAGAATGTGGCTTCCAGATGTCAAGCCACATCAGCCAAGTGGAGATGCACCATCCCCCAGACCAGGGGCACTGGTGGCCTCTGAAGTTTAACTGAGATCTTGGAAAGAAAGCACCCAGTGTATTTCTCCTGTAAAATGCTGGGCATGTTACAGTAACTATAAATAATTACAACTGTTACCTCGGTATTTAGCAGCACAACATGTGTGAAAGGAAGGTGCAGGAACAGTAGATGGAAAAGAGGGACTCTCTGGAAAAGCTTTCCCTGGAAAGCTTTTCCTGGCTTCCCAAGCCCTGGGTGTAGAGCAGGGATAGTGCTTCTGTCTGGCTTCAGAAGCAGAGTCAGTCAGCCCCAGACCCCCACTGCCCTCCAAGCCAGAGGCTGGGCCACAAGGTTTGGAAAAGAAAAGAATTCCCTTAGGGGGGAATTGGCAGTGAAGATGCTCCTGGCTGAAGGATTCTCCCTCCTACCAGCACTTCACCTCAGTTAGGGTCAGATGAGCCCATGACCAGTTTCTTACTGTTTGAAGGGAAGGCACTGGACAGGTAATTGTTCCATATTTTTCTGTTCTTTCATCATGGGAAATTTCCAGGGTCACTAAGCAGAAACGGGGCAATCAATATTGGCTGCACGAGGAAAGAGCTGACAACACAGCCAGGGTTTGAGAGCACCTCAGAGGGGCAGGAGGAGGGATGGTGCTCAGATCCAGCATCTTCACTGAGCTCCAGGTCTGTTCCTCTGCCCTGCAGCAGCTGGACATTAAACTCCACAACTTTGACAAACCTGACCACAGGCAGCACCGTTACACTCCAAGCTCTTGGGTGACACATGGAGACATATAGAGGGTGACAGCATAGATGCTTATCCAGCTGGGAAACTAGGGTCAGAGAGGAACAGCTGAAACACTTACTCCTTAATGCAGTCTCTGAATAAAGAACTAGGCAAGAGCTAGTGGTGCTAGTATTGTATCTGACCCTGGAAATTTTAGGGTAAAGAGAAACCTGGTGGAACAGAAGGGGGGGTGGCTTCTTGGGAAAGCTCCAGATAGCTTTGTCCGTACAACACTGCAGACTAACATTAGTTAAGATCTTAGGAATGAGCAAGAAACCATGAATAAGAGTAAATCTGTTCCTGTTGATGCTTGGTAAAAGTGTTTTAAACAGAGATGAGCTATAAACTTGCCTAGGAATACAGATACAGATCTCATATATTACTAGAGAGAAAAATGTGGAGACTTGTGCAATTATGGAATGAAACCTCCTGGATGCAGACTAGAGAACAAATGCTTTGAGAAATGGCAGGTCTGTGGTGCTGAGAGCAGGCATCAAATTCCTTGGGACTCACAAGAGATGACACTACTTTGTACTTCCTTCTCATAGCTGTAATGGATTGAATTGAATGAGAAATCTAAATGAAAGCGAAAATTCACCTTTCAGCTACCACTTTGAAGTTAACTAACACACATTTCCTGCAAATAAAGATCTAAACCATAAAAGTCCAAATATCTGAAGACAGCAGAGAACTGGCTCAGTCCATGCAGAGAAGGATGGAGTTATCATGTAGAAATGACTAAATCACACGATTGGATATCTCAAAATGGTGCACGTGTTGGTATAAGATGATATTATGGATATAGGTTTAAGAAATTCAGAATAAGGTGGGAGCTCTTCAATGCAAGTGCAAGAGGAAGAAGCAGTTGGTTGTATTTATGTATTCACAAAAAATGAAACCCGAGGTCCTTGCACGCACCAAGGCAAGGCATTTCCAGGGTAAGTATTCATACACAGGACATCTGGAATATCATATACAGTTCTAAAGCCTGTTGGGAATCCAGATGTGAAGCACGTTGATATCACGTTGATATCACACGGGCAACCTAGCAGTTCTTGCAGATAAATCTGGGCATGTAAAGTGCTTTCTTAACATTTCAGTCCTATCTTGGATACTCCCCAGTGTTTCCTGGCATATCAAGAGTGGTAACTGTGGAGGAGGGGTAAGCAGAAGATGGTGATAATATGGGCTTCAGCTTTTGGTGTTGGGAGAACATCCACAGAATGATCTGTATCTTGTTTGGGTGGAAATATGGCGTTAATTATCTTCATGACAGATGGATCTGGCAATCCATTTCAGCTGCTTTAGATCATGCATTCCTCTGGCTGGTAGACCTTCAGAAAATAGAGAAATAGATCTTCAAGATGAAGAAAGGAATGCCATAATAAGGACAGATGTTGCCATGAAATTTTAGTGTTGCAGGGACCAGGTTTTACATATCAGCATTGTGATATTCATATTTTTCCAGTCCTCTGTTCAGCTGGGCCTGTGTCATGTAAATGCAGCCTTGAGTTCAGAGGCTAACAGCACATCAATAATTGCAGTAATGAATTATTGCTCATTATAAATAGCCACAGCTGATTCTCCAGCCTCTCTACTTGCTCGTATTTGTAGGGACCTTCAGTCTAAGCATGGTTTTCCATCCTCTTCAACTGGTCATCATCTGGGGTTTCTGACAAATCACCTGCCATGTGCTCTTTGGACTGGATACCAGTAAAAAATGGGAAGTGCATCAATAACACAGATTTTGAAACAAAAGTTTTGGATAAAGCATAGGGCTAAAGAACATGAAATTCAAAGAGCAACCACACAGCAGCCCTGTAATCTTGAGGACTGTCACTTCTTGCTCATTCTGCCACCACTCCAAGAAGCCTGAGTGAGATGTGCACCCCACAGTCACAGGTGTACAGTTAAAACACAGTAAATGCCATAGAATTTGCAAGTTTAGTGCTGAATGCAACAACAACAACAAAAAAATCCTGTTCTTACTTGAACAACAACTGCACACAGATATTAAACAGTCACTTCCAACTATTATTGAGCAATAGAAAAAGTTTAGCCATTGATTGGAGGTGTAAAGTAGCCAAAACTGAGAAGACATATTCTCTATAAAGGAAAATGCAAGTTTCTCTCTCAGTCTCTCTTTTTTTCTTTCTTTTTCAAGCATGAATGTAGCATCTCAAGGTGTCACTTAGGTACTAAAGCTCTAGTTAGTGTAGGAATGGCTCAGATTGATATATCACAGGAGAGCAGTAGTGGCTGCTCATCTCTGCTAAACCACAACTCTCACCAGGGCTTCGTGCTGGGATTCTTTCTGAGGTTATTTCAGTCAATGCTTTTGTCTTGAAAAAAACATACAGGTTACCAGCACAAAGGCAACTCGATCCATCGCAATCCACCACATTTTGAGGTTTCCTACAAAGTCTGTGGCAGAAAAGTTGGGAAAGTTTCCAATTCTTAGAAACTTTTCCAGTCATTCTGACAACTTTCCAAAACTAACCTCGGTGTCTGACAGCTCAGCCTGCCAGCGGGGAGAGCACAGATCCCACCAGCACACCCGGCTGCTCACAAGTCCCAAATTCAGCTACTGAGAGCACAATGGGGAGAACAGGATGCTCACCCCTGACTCTCCTGGTGGCACTGACACCTGGCTGTACCTGTGACACCCTCCAGAGAGCATATCGTGGGCACTGGCTTCTCACTGAGCTCTTAAAACATCATTGGTTGCTACACAGAGCAAAACATGAGAGTACAAGGGCCAGAGTAAGGGCAAAGCAACAGCTGTGTTTGCCATGGTGGCTCTCTTTGCATTATTTCTAGAGAAGAGACAGAGTGAAACCCTCTATATAAAAGCCAAACCCAAAGTTTGGATTAAATAGTGAGACTGTGAAGCTTACAGATGAGGCTCCTTCCTTATCGCTTGCTGCAGTGTGAAGACTCAGCAGTTCTGTGCTGCACCTGGCCTGACCTCACCTCTTTTTTTCCCCCCACTGATTTATTTAGCTTGCTGCTATCTTCCCAGACTCTGATTCTCATTTTGTATCACAGATACCAGCCATTCTGGCTGACCATACTCCATGGAACTGAGTGTTATCTTGCCTGGTTTCTGTAAGGTCCATGGATAAGGTCCTGTGCCTTAGAAATCACTGCTAGACTCAGCTTGAACCACGAGCTGAGATTAAAATTCAGCTTGAGAAGGGAAAGTCTGATATTATTTTGCATTTCTTAATAAAAAGTTTTCACTGTAATAGTTATTTACTCTCTTCTGTGGAGCACCCAGTGCTGACTAGGCAAGGGTTATCCATTAAAGGCCCTTTCTTTGGTGGGAAGAAGGTAGGAGAAATTATTTTCTTTCAGCATCGTCACATCTGGGGAAAGGATCTTGCTCACAGATAACAGCTCAAGCAAATATTTTCTTTGGGAGAAAAAGAGAAAGTGAAGATCAAGGTAAGAGGAGGCAAGATTAAAGATATGCCACTGCCTTCAAACTAACCTTCCATAGAACGTGTGGGGGGGTTATTTTGTTTAATATGGAAAACATGCAAAAGCATAAAGGAGGGGTAACTGGCTTGGGGCTTAGAGAGAGATAAAGGGGCTGCAAGGTCTGGCTGCACAGATAAGCTGAATTCCATCTGTACAGAACAAGACAAACAGGCAGATGCAAACAGTCTGAGAGAGATTGTCTTTACCTCTATACATGTGTGCATGCAGGAGCACAGCCCAACATCTCTATCTCTGACTTCACTGAAGCATCTTCCCTTCCTTCCTCCTTAAGCAGTGTAAGGACTGTGGCCACTCTTTGCACCAGGTGCTAATGGGAAATTCATTTTGCTTTTTGCCTCTACCATATACACACCACCCCATGCAGAGTTTCAGTGACTTTGATGCACCTCAAGGTATGGCCCAGCAGTGTGAGTCTGTGTGACCCACCAGCAGAAGGACAGTCAGTGTTGGGTGCATAGACAAGTTAGGATTAAAAAAATAAATAAATAAATAAAAACATTCCACTTTTAAAGCTTTAAAACACATGCTGAAATCTTGAATCCAAACCAACTCAGTGCTAAGGAACCAACTAAGTGCTAAGGAACCAACTAAGTGCTAAGGAATCTGCATTTTTGACTCCTCATCCAGTGACTAAAAACTTCATTTTAGTTTTCCTAACACCTCCTGGAAGCTCACTGGCTGGATTTTCCTCATACTCCT
The DNA here is from genome assembly GCF_003957555.1 of Calypte anna. NCBI lineage: Eukaryota > Metazoa > Chordata > Aves > Apodiformes > Trochilidae > Calypte > Calypte anna. Next base: position 2,382,766 of record NC_044262.1, on the reverse strand, counting down.
TGGAAAGACACAGATGAGCTGAGGCCAGCTATATAATAGGGTTTGGTTTGGGTTTGGTTGGTAGGCTGGCTGGGCCACCAAGAGCATCCATTTCTTCCTGCTGATCACAGGTAGAGCCCAGAAAGGCTAATGTAAAATTTATGTCTGATTTTAAGCTAGATATGGAACTAGTTGAGACATAGAGGCAGGTACAGTAATGTTAGCTGATGGGATTTATTCAATGACGCACAGGAAAATTATCATTAATCCCTGGCTACTGGTTCAAGTATTATACAACTCTTTCACTATACAGCTGGCTATAAGGTAGAAGCCACCCACAAAATCATAGTAAAAGAAAAGGGATAGACCTCAGAATACAAGTTGGTTTTAGGCTTTTCTTCTTTTATTCTTCCACATTTTGTTATAAACTCGAAACTGGACCTGTTTCTGTGGGAACTTCTGCTAAGGTATGCAAATATTTCAAACCATACTAGTCCCATTTTCCAAGGAGAGTGGGCCAGGTTTCAGGCAAAGATGCTTTCACAGCAAAACCCTGGGAAAATTCACCATTTTCCATGTTTCCATTATGCCAATATTCATCTCATGTTAAGAGCCAGCAATTGTTGGAACAAGGCTACAACCCAAGAAAGCACTTAAGCACATGCTTAACTTTCAACACATGAGTAACTTCAGTTCTTCACTTTCAGTGATGTCCTAGGTTTTGGTTTTATATTCACTATTGTTAATTACCTTGAATTGTTAAATCCATAGGGACATTTTGCATCTTCTGAGCTGTATAATTGGGACATGAAAGGGATGGTAGCTCATGATTACTGAACTGTTAATTAATACTTTTTATTATATTTAAATATGTTTTAGGAAGCCATAATGATGTACACTTCCTTGATATTAGCTGTACTAATTAGATCATCTTTTCTAAATTAGCGTGCAGTTTTCTTAGCAGATTTTCTTTTATCTGGTATCCATTTTTTGAAAGAGCTTCAAGTTGTCCCTGCAGATGAGTAGATCATTTCCAGAGAATCATGTCATGTAAAAGATGTGTCTCTTACTACTACAGAATGTCTATGAGTAGATTATGGATGTCCTTGATATCATCAACAATTTTTATTTCCCTCAACAAAGAATAACTGCATCTGGGATGAAACAGTCCCTGCAACCAAGTAGCACATTTGGTATGTTTGCTACATTACAGCAATCTCATTAAACACAGTTTGGTTTTGTGACTCCTGAAAGCAGAAAGTGGCTGAAATACGTTCGTACACCTGAACATGCAAGTGTATTTCTTGCATCCTTAGTTTAGCCTTTGTGGAGCTAATTGGTTCTCCACCACTGAAAGCCATTCTGTCTCTTTCTCCATCAAAATATTACTTTCAAAAAACTCCTACAGAAATTACGACCACGTTACTCCTAAAGTCTTCATTTAGGTTATTGTAAACATCCACTTTATCATAGCTTGGGTGGTTTGCAATAACCTTTCTGGTTCAGGAAAGCCTGATTTTCACATTTATGCACAATTAGCCTAGAAATTTCTCAAAAAAATAATCCACAAAATCTCAGGGTACTTCACCTGAGTGGGTGATGGTCCTGGTTTCAGAGAGAAACTTTGAGAATATTCTCTGTTGGTGAAACCTGATACATCTACTTAGCTCAAACTCCAACAATCTATCGTGATGCTGGACATTAAAAGAATGAGAAGAGCAGATTCTCACTTTTCCCTGAACAAGTCTATTCAGCTCTCTAGAAAGCAGTACTTACATGTCAATGAATCTTCTGCTGAGGTTTGAGATGACAACTGGAGACCCAGACTGGAAAGGAGGGTCCCGAACCACTTTGTACTGGATGGGTTTGCAGTCTGCACACAGTGTGCTGTGGGGGACGGAGCTCAGCATGGCAGCATCAATTTCCAGGTGCTCATCCAGGGTGTAGATCTGGATTCCATACACCTCCTCACCCACTTGTCCTGCATCCAGCATGATGGTCAACGGGATGTCACAGAAGATGTTCTGCGGCCCAAGAGAAATGTTCTTCCCACTGATGGTGAGCAACTTGATGTCATTCACTGCTCCACTGGAGTCCCAGTCTGGGGAAACAAATGTCACCCAGACTGTAAGGGACTCTGGAGTCAGGGATAGCGGAATTCCAGCTGCAGGTAGCAGCCCTGAGGCTCAGGACAGGCTGGGGGCACTGTGTGTTGGTTGACTGCTGAGTTGGGGCTCCATGTTCTGACACTGGATTTACAGGGCTGCTCAACATCAGGATGGCCTGGAAACAAAGGAGGAAGAAAAGACAAGGCATAAAAGAAGGTAGAGGACATGGGTTGTCATTGTCACCAGTGCTGAAAGACTAATTGGTGGAAGCAAAGTACCAGGTACTTCACCCAATAAACAGAGTCACTTTGCATTCAGTTTACCTCTGTGCTCCAGCTTACTCCCCTGCTTGTCATTTTAAAAAAAAAGAGAACCTTTTTTTCTTTTCTTTGATAAAGAAAAGTGCTTTTGCTTGTTCCAAGAAGCTGTTGCACCATGCTGTTGACTCCTCCTCTGTCATGTACAAGCTAAGCTAACACATGGTGTAAGACTCCTTTCTCTGGAGGCACATGGAGCACAGGTCTGAGCTGTCTCTTTGCACTCATTGTAAGAAACAACAGGCACTTGTGTTTCTACGTTTCTCACTGTTGGCTGTGTTTAACTACATGGGAGGTATTACTAAAAACTAATGAAAGCCACAATGCTTGCTGGTTTCCCAAATACTATGGTAACACTCCAGTTTGGCACAGAGGCATGGACTGCAAGATCCAGAGAGGTCAGATGGGTGGAACAGTTGATAACAGAACCCAGTGAAAGCTATAAATTCCCTCTTCCTTCCCAAATAATCACACAAAAAGGGAGCAGACAGGACATGGAGAAGGCAAAATACAGAAAAGGAGAAAGGGAAAAGATAAAGAAAGGCAACAAGAGGAAAGAAATGGAGAAGACAGAGGTAAAAAAAAAAAAACATAAAAAGAGAGAGAAAGCACAGCTGTTTGCATCCAAGGAAGAAAGCAAGATAAAGCACTGGGCAAACATGAACAAACAGGACATCACTGCTAATTCAAAGAGAAAAGGGCAATGTGTGAAGGTTATTCTTATTGTCTGTGATCCAATGAAGTGTTAGAAATGTGCCTCTTTTGTCAAGGATAAACAGCACAGGGAATTCTCCTGTCCATACCAAGTGAACCCAGATGCAGAATAGATTTCCTGGTATCTCAGGCAGTGCTCCCCACGATCCCACATGACTGTCCTGCAGATGCACAGCTTTTAGCACTTCTCCCTCACCAGCACAGACCCCAGAGCTCTCCTCTCCTCCTCCCATGCCACAGAGCAGCAGGAGTGCCACCAACCCCAGCATCTGGAGAGATCACACCAGTGAGAGATTTTGAAGAAAGACAGAGTTCCAATTCACATGTTCAGTTGGTTTGGGTTTTTTTTTCCCCCTGGCAAGCTTGCAAGGACTGTGTATAGAATCATTTGGAGTAGCAAGTACCCCGTTCAACTCACGTTACCTGACAGCAGTCACTGCTGGGCCCACCAGGGACTTTCTCACAGTGAGCTCCTGGCTGCAGCCCTAAGAAGATGGTTTTTAACTCCAGTATCTCAGAAGGTTTTGGAAAGATATGTAAAGCTTATCACTGCCATCTCACAGATAGGAACATGGAGGTGATTAACAGCTCACAGACTTGGATGTTTTCAAAGTGGTCTCCACCTGGGTTCCAGCTCAAGGCCTCTGTAAGATGTGAACAGTGAATAAACCTACATGTCTTGGTAGAGCAGGGCATGATCCCCAGAGTTAGGTGGGCTGAAGTCAGCATCCAGGGATTTTAATGCAGAGCATTACCCAAAATGGGAGCTTGATGGTAGTCATCCATAGACTAAAGACCTTAATGAAGTTGAGATAAAGAGTAGTTTTCTTAAATATTGTCAGACACTTAGATCTGAGTACAAAATACTCATTTAATTGTGGAAGAGGATGGGAACTTTATTCTATGGCATTCTAGGTTTCTAGAGAATGGTAAGTAATATGCAAATAACAAATATTTGCATTTTTTAAATAATGGTATAGTAGCCATATTGCCCCTGTGCATTCAGGTTCTAAAATCCTTAAGGTTATGAGATCATCAGCAAGATCAGGCATAGAACAGCACCTCATCCAACATCATGACTTGCCTGGCACAAACCAACTGTGAATCCGATGTTTGTGGGGAGAAGCCAAATCCCTTCACCAGTTAGAGAGGAAGAATGGTATATGTTTGGAGGGAGGCTTCCCCAAAACATCAGCTGCTGCCTGGTGTGTTAAGTGAAGTGGTTGGGATAAATGTCCCTCCCTTGACCCATCACATGGGCAGAAACTTGAGACACCAGCTGGGGTCAGCAGCTTCTCGGTGTGTGACCACTGTCACAACTTGCTGAATTTTTTACATGTTCAAGACAACGGGACCATTGCAGTGAGACTCGAAGGTCCAGCTATGACAATTCCACTTGAAAACACAGAACTAATCACTCATGAGTGAAATACTGGCCACTGGGAAAGACAGGGCACTAGAGCAAACTAAGGCATTAATATTTTTTTAAATTGTATTCTCACACTTCTTCCAGTCAATAGAGAGCCAGGCAGTAGGAATTGACTGGTATCTGCATATATTGCATGGTAAGCAAAGGTACTTATTTGGGTTTGAGCCAAAATCACCTTTCATATATATAAAAAAACCCATCAACCAAGTTGTAGAGGTGCTGTGAGGTTTGCTGGTGAGAATCCCAGGTAGGTCAGAGCTTCCGTGCTCTACAGTGAAGGCAAAGAGTAAATCAAACCAAGCTGATCTTCATCCAGTGCCTTCCCACAGCTCCTGCCAAGCAGCAAAGGGCTTCTCATGCAAGGGGAACAAGTGGCTGGGAAAGAACCACAAACTATCTCATCCCAGTTGGACTCCACAAAGCTTGTATGCTGGCAGGGCATGAGGAAGGGCCCAGTCCCTGTTACGTTATCACCCCCAAGATGTCAGGAAACCAAAACCAGACAAACCAGGTTCAGAGCCACTTCAGAGACATGGGAGAAACGTGGATTTCTGGTAAGAAGCTGGATGAGTAGTACTATGAAACATTTTCCATGAGTGTGATCTCAGATTTTAAAATTAGTTCATTTTGGTTCCATTTGCACCTCTTCTGTATCCACTTTCCATGACCATTCAAGCAGTGGAGATTTACACACATGAACACTTGCAGAATTTCAATTTGAGCTTACATGCTTGAGTACTCACAGAGAGACAATCAAAGAAGCCAAACAATGATCTAACTGTGCTATTTGTAACTCTGACCAAGTGCAAATAAGCAGAGATCCTGAATCTCAGGAAGGGTGGTAGCGATGACAGAAAGTTACAGAGCAACAAACACCATACATGTGGTATGTTTCCTACCCTAAAGTGGGGACAACTTATTACATAGTTCAAGGATAGGTATCCCAAATTTTCTTTCCAGAGGAAATGGCACAACAGCAATTGAATGAGACAGATAAGGATCAGACTGCACCCTTCAGAGTTAAGAACATGCAGGCACACACTGTAAGAAGAGGAAATTAAATGCAAAACGCAGCTGAGTAATAAATCTTTGAGTAGTTTAGTTTCTCTAGGAATGATGCTGCTGGCAAGACGTGTGAGATCTAGACATTTTCAAATCAGAGCTCATTGGAGAAAATGTTGATGGAACTGTGTATCTCAATGGAATATGCAGTTCTTCCAAAATAAAAACACTTTGCAAAACTGGGTTTATTTGGCCACAGTTTTATTCTGGAAGAGAAAATGGGAAGAAAGTTCTAACAATACTGGAACATCATGTTTTGGTATTTTTGGAAGAAGTAATTTCATTTTGCATTTTGAAACACTTTTCGTTTTCATATTAGAAGTAGCTTTCGCCCTAGATTAGATTTGCCCTAAATAGAGATATTTTCAAATGTCATAATTTAACCCAAGTTCATGAAAGAGGAATTATATGAGCTAAACAAAACATTTTGGCCAGCCTCAAGAACTTATTGTTTTTAATTTTCCTTCATGGAGAATTAAAAAAGTTTCAGGTTTTGTTCCAAACAAAACCAGGTTTCGAAGCCTTGTAATCCTTGGCTAAGTGGAAATTCCACCTTTCACCCCACACTACTACTGCAAGCAATCCAAATTTCGCTAATCCTGTTTACTTGCTAATCCAGTCACACTCACAGCCAGAATTCTGCTTCCCAGGATGGAACTCTGGAACATCAACCACCCACGGGCAGGTTGCAGTCTGTTGTGTGCCTGGCAAACTCTGCCCTTGGATGGCCAAACTGGGGGGGTCAGTTGAATCACAACAAGGGTTGGACTAGATGATCTCTGAGGTCCCTTCCAACCCGGCTAATTCTATGATTCTATGATTCTAACCTCTGCTGGGTCCCCACCCTGGGAGATGCTTGTGCAGGGCAGAAGACACTTTCCCACACACCTTGTCTCATCACACAGTTGGGGACACAGCTGACCTTAAAAGCTGAGAGGGCTCTTGGGTGCTAGCACACGTATCACCATATGATCTTACAAATAATTCTTCTGGTCCAATAACTCCCATGTACTCTAACTGCAGGACAGGGAAGCCCATAATATTAGAAGGAGTTTGTATAGTGAGTTTGTAACATCCAGGGATGGGTCTTTTGAGTTCACTGAGCCCACTTGTGCATTGACAGTGAAATCTGGGCCCAGAGTGTGCTGCTCCTGAAGGAACAGATTGTGACCAACAGATAGAAATAATATCCTGCTCTTTCCAAACCATAACTTGTGATTACTGAGCTCTGTCTGGTATAATCTCAAATATTCTCTGACACATCTACCTAGTCACATAATGGAAGGTACTAATATGGAGTGGTTAATGATGGAGATCTAATGGCATTGTATGACCAGCTCTGCAGAACATTCTCCCTACCACATGCTCCAAGAGAAGCAGTAAGAATGACACACAAAACACCCTGAATTAGACAGGGCTTGACATAGTCACCTGAATTAATGCTGTAGAGTACTTGCCAAAAGGACCATCTCCACTCCATGAAGCCTGCCTGACTGTGCAGCCTGCTACTGTCCAATGCAAATAAATAGGCCCAAATAATAACATGCAATTCTTCACTTTCAGAGCTGGAGTAGAAGTAGTAATCAGCTCCCCTGGGGAATTCATCTGGCAGATGTGAATGGTCAGCATTTCTTGGCACTCAGCTGCTTTCTGAAATTCAGGTTCAGCTCCCAGAACTCATTTAATTCATGGGCAGGGTCAGGACATAGGGGTCAGCACACAGGTATTCCAGGCAGTGGCATTACTTTGGGGCACAGTGCATCCATCTCTCCTCTAGTTTTCTTACAGACAGGCATAAACAATTCCTCTCTTCCAGATTTTCCCAATTGCTTTGTGGCTTTTCCTTTCTTCTGGCCCAACTTCTCCCCTGCCACATCTTTGCCCCATCTCTGAACTCACCTTCTGCTTCCCGTGGGCTCCAGTGCCCGGAGGGATCACAGGGCATCGGGGAAGAGGCGCTGAAGGCGTATTGCACCAGGACTCTTCCTTCCACACACAGATCACATGCTGATCCCACTTCTCTAGGAGGCCAGGAAAACAGGAAAACACACCAACTTAGTAACAGATGAATGAGCTGCTTATTCAACTAGACGAAAAGCAATAAGACTCAGAATTCAGTTCCACTTAACCCTCTTTTCTCAAGGTGCTGACAGGAGTGTTTTCTGAGGCTGACCCTCTGTAGGTTTGGGCTAAAATCTGGGTAGACAGCATCTGTGAGAAGCCACCCAACAAAACCTGACAGCACCCTGTGAAATCACACAAATCAATCTCTTTTTCTATTTGCCCCCTTCACTGCACTAAAGCTGGATCAAACCTTGTCACAAAAAATAGGTCTTGCTTAGTAGTCAGAGCAGAGATACCAGCCACAGGTGATTTGGGATCTGTGTCTGCTCCCACCATGGATTTATTGCAGAAACTTGTAGTGTCTTCAGGATTGTGAAGGCCTTAAGCTCACTGGTGATTGGAGGAGGTAAAGTCACAGAAATTAGACAGAGCTGGTCTGCAAAGAAAGGCTTTGCTATGTATGCATGGGCCTGCTTTTGGAGGTGTATGGCCACAGCCCAAATCATTACAAGCCTAGAAAAGAGGTGGGTTGTGAAACACTTTTCCTAAATACTTTTTTATAAATACTTTTTCATAAATACTTTTGCTAACACATGATCAGGGTTTAAGCTGATGTGAACTGGTGTAACTCTAATGTCTTTTATAATGTTAGGATGATTTATATCAGCTGAGGATGCAGCTAGCACAGTTCAGCCTTACATTCCTTCTGGTGGCAAAATTAGAAATCGTGTATGACCCACAAGATGTGGTTACTCATCCCAGTAAGTGGCTTATTAGTCCAAATTCATTGTTCTACTATAAGGAATACTACCCACTAAAATAAAAAGAAAAAAAAGAAGAAAAAAAATTACTAAATGCATCTAGGAAAGAAGTTTTAAGCAAAACTTTTGTGTGTAGTACCTGGTGCACTCTCTGAACTACCTAAGTAAGTGAAGTAAGTGTGGAATGAGTCACCAACATTACTGGTGACTCAACTGGATGATGGCCATTGGCCAATTATTGGCCACCAATAATCCAATGGTGGCCACACAAATTTTAACCATCTCCCATTGCACAATTTATTTCAGCACTGCTTTGTTAAGGGCACTGTGATCCTCAGGAAGAAGTTATTTTGGTTCCTCAGTGAGGACACTGGGACTGTACTTTTACCCTCACAGCCCTCCCAGGCCTCGTGACCTCCTTTTCCTTTGGTGTTACGGATGCCACACGCTCAGCTGCTTCCCAGCTTAGCATCTCCTGCTTGTTGACAGGTATCTATTTGAAAGTCAACTTTCTGTTGGCTTAATTAGGTGGAAGCAGGGATTGTCAACAGGGGGGAACTGGAATGGAATCAGTGGTAAAACTGGTATCCATTTCAGTATGGCCCACAGCCACCCCTACGCAGAGACAGTGAATGATTGAACTTGCAGACAGTGCAGAAGGGGATGCACCTGCTGAAGACCTCTGAAGAATAAAATGTGGCAATGGGGTAGAACACAGAAGAGAGAGGCAAAGGTGGCCTCCTCTTTCCTGGATGATCTGTAGTGCTGGTAGTGAATAAATCTGGACAAGTTGCAAATAACTTCTCCCTCTGTCTCACTTCACCCACCTGCACTATTGGTACAACATTGCCTGCCTCTCTGATTTCTCCACTGCCTAATAAGCAGTGGGGTAAGTGTCTAAATCTGATATATTAAAAAAAAAAAAACAAAAAAAAAACAAAAACAGAATAAAAGGTACTGAGAAATCAAAATGTAGAATTATTATTGTGCAGTTGTTTTTCAGACACATCCACCAAAAGTCAGGCTAGAAGTCCCTGTAATAATAATCTTTCAGATTCTCTACAAAGAGACTTCTGCACTAGCGCTTGGTCCTGGATGAGGAGAGGGCTTTGAAAGCCAAGTTTCCACAATTAGAACTGCTTTTTACTCAAATTAGCAGCTATACAATTTCATCACAGGCTGCCATGGTGGAAAAAAACTGTAGGCTTATGGGCAAACATTTCCTTTTACCAGCAAGGACTTGGAGGTAAGAGAAATCACAAGGAGCATCATGTGGGAAAGACTATGAGCAAACTTTCTCTTTTTACTTTTCCAGTCTGGGAGCCAAATTCTACCCTGATGTAACTCCACTGACTGAGGGGAATTGCACAGGGGATGACTCCTGGGGTAACGTTTTTGGTCTGGAGACTCTTGGACACAAATCCTACAAACAACCATGAATGTCAAAACTAATTATGGAACTGCGTTTAAAGGCTTATGAAAAGCTAAGCCAGCTCCTTACACCTTATGCAGCCACTGACATTGAGACAAAATGAATGTAAATTGGTTCAAAACAGTATTAATTAGGAATGATAGCATATCTGACACCTTCTACACTGGGGCACATGATGCCCCAAAGTGCAGGGTAATGGAAAATCTAGACTTCACTGTTTTCTACTAAGCCAAGTACTGGGAAAATTCCAGCTTATGAAGTTCAGAGCACAGAAGGAATTCATTCCTACAGCATGATATTTCAGAAGTGGATTCAAAATCTAAAGATTACTGCTGAAAAACGCTCAGTTCTCTTCTGGGCCAGCACCAGTTCAATGGGCAAGTCAACACTAGTAAACCCTCTGTTTTCTTTCAGTTAAAAAGTACCTGTTCTTAGACTAATTTATCTCCTTACTTGAAATTCAGAATTAGTGCTCTCCCCTCCAAGGCACTGAAACTTTGCAGCAAGGTATAAGCAAGTGATTATCAAGCCCAGCCATCTAGATCTGGGACACCATCCTGACCAAAATACTTGCTTGCTAAGAATGAGATAGTATCAGATTCATGGAAATTAATGTAGTCACCTCAATGAAAACTCAGAAGAGCAGATGCATTCCAAGTTTTCTGTCCAAGCAGAATTTGCAGCAGAGCCCTATCACAATAACTGTTTACATCCTGCCTGTGCATATCAAACAGGAGGCACATGAATGGATGCTTAGCGACAGCAGATGAATGCATCTCATAGATGCAACCAGGAAATGAACAGAGTTTTCTTTTTGTCCCTTGTTTTCACTTGTTTTGTTGGCTCTATTATTATTTTATTATTACATATGATGCAACATTTTTCATGTGTTTTTTCTTTTCTTTTTTTTTAATGGGAGGACAGGGAAGGGGGAGCATTCCAATCCCTTGTGTAGTAGCAACAAGAAGAAATGCTGGTTCTTGATATATGTGATTATTAGAGATGTTTAGAAGCTCAACTAGCTGCCAGGAATTTAGGGTCAAACACACAATGGTAAATTTATGTGCAGGTAAATGACTCTTTAGAGCAATTAAACAGCCATCAATTGAATACACTAAACAGGTAAAGGAGGGTCAGCCAGAAGGAAGCTTTTAGTCCTGTGCACAGCTCATGTAGTTACTCTTACCAAGTTGTGAGGACACAGGAAAGCCAACCCCAAATTTACAAGAACTATGAGCACAACTCTCTGTCCCCAGATCCACATAATTAATAATGTAATTCCTACAACCTAGCTCTTAAGTGAAAAGCACCTAGTAATGTGCCATCTGTGCCAAACACCTAAACAAAGAGAAGGTTTACACTTCCATGGTCCATCTCCCTTCAGCTGCAGACCTGTCAGGACCTCAGCCCATGGATACAACCAGCTTAGCATCACACTTTTGAAAACCAGGCTGAGATTTCCCTTCCTGGCCTCCAATAAGCAGAGGCCACTGCCTAGGCACAGCTCCAGAGAATAAGAGGGACAGTGAGTTACACTGAATGTGCTTATGGCAGCACTGTAATTTGGATCAGAAGTGACCTTTGGAAGTGAAACTCTTCATCTTCTCACTTTCAGCACTTGGAGCAGTCCTAGAGCATGGAAGCTGGACCCAGTTTTATCTGGAACCACTGTGGAGAGGAGACCCAGGACCACACCTGATGTGCTCCAACTGCTGATGTTATGGAGCCAGGCTAGAGCCAGGCTGGAAAACCCCCCAGAACTCCTCCCACATTATGTCAGATCTTCATTAACAACCGTTTTCTGATAGAGATCTACTTATATTGGGCCACAATACTCACTAATGTATCCAGAGCCATTCATCCTCTTAAAGCCCTTTTCCACTGTCAAAACAGCACGGAAGGGGCCTCCGTGCATTCGAAACCAGGCCCAAGGCACTCAGCAGTTGAGTATCAGTCTTCTGGTTTTTTTCCATGAATAGTCCCATTGAAATGAATGAGTTTATTCATTCAAGTGAGGCAAGCAAAATTTGGCCCGTGGTGTGCACTTTGTGTAAAAATATCTGCAAAGATTTACAGTATTCCCACACACAGATAAGATTATCCTTGGCCAATTTTGCCTCCTACTTGTCTTGCACAGTGACCCAGTTTTAGAAATTGATACAGGCGTGGGTCTCCCTGAGCAGTGCTGGGCACATCAGTGCTCAGAGTGCAGCACGTGAGCTGCTCCAGCATTAGTCACTATCACACTACTACCGTCCTTGCTTGATTATGATATCAGAAATCTGGGCATGCTTTAGGCAGGATCATTTCTGTATTTCAGTGGCATTTTGAAATGGTCACGTCAGCATTTCTCTATTTGTTAGCATTGGGAATCCTATTTTAGCAAATAATTGGACTCAAAATTATTTGAAGCTGTCTCTTTAAATCTTTTCAGTCACACTGTGCACACAGATCTGAAAACCCAAAGGAGGGCTTTTTTCCCTTGAAATTCACTATTTATTTAACATATGATAACTTTGTTATGAAATTTTAGATTTATCAGGCTATCAACTGCATGTTATTTAAGAAGCAGCTAACTAGGGGTTATTAAGAACATATTGATTGAGTTATAAGAAATATGTAATAAAGACATATTTGGTTACATATCAATTAACTCTGCATCAATATGTTTTAAGAAGCAGATGGTATTTATTTAATACACAATAAGTGTCTTCTGAAATCTAAATTCAATTGGAGAAATTTAATTTCCCTAAAAACGATTATGGACTAAAAAATTCTGAATTAATTTTCAGATCTTCACGTAAGCCCTTTCCACAGGTAGGGAATAAAAGGATTGAGTTGCAAAGCTGCAATTAAAGCAACACTTTTCAGAGCATAAGACCTCTCTTTATAAGCTCCTAATATGACTTCATTGCCCTCCTTTTACTAATCTGCAATAAAGGTGGAAAACCTCATCTGAGCAGAAAGTGGCAGCTCTCTGCCTCTGCAGGGAAAGTGTGAGCTGGCTACTGAAATGGCCATGGTGTCCTAGCAGTGCTGGAAGGAATTTCATCCCTGATGGAGGCAGTGGCTTTCAAGGTGCTCTCACTGAGCAAAGCAGCAGTGCTGAGGCAGCTCTTTGGGTGCTAATTTGCTTGTAAATTTGACCTCCTGTGATATGTACTCAGTCCTGAAGGACAGGCAAAGTTTGTTCACTGTGAAATAATAAAACAAAAAGTAGAGAAGAAATGCAACCAGGGAAGGGGAGTTAACAGCAATGCAAGAAGGTCAGACATTTAGGAAGTTCTCTGCCAGGATTCCCAAAGCTCCTGTGCCTCATCCAAGTGCTATGTTCGAGTAATTAAATGAACCACTCAGTTGCTCAGGTCATCCTGGGCTAGAGTTGCCCTGGCTACGAACTGCAAAATGGTACAGATCTTGTTGTATTCACATTTCTATTGGTACCACAGAGCTGCATGCCTATCAGACAGACCCACACACATACTCTGACCTCCATGCTCAGCTCAGGGTGCAGCAAGATGTCACTTGCATGACACTCAGGGTCCTAAACCCCTGACTCAGCCTGTCTCAGCTCCCAGCATCTGTCCCTCTCTCTGGCCCTGTCACCTCTGTGCCTCCTGCCCACCTCTGCTGCCCATCAGCTCTGTGCTGTCACAGGAGCAGAAACAATCTTCACCTTGTCCTTGCACAAGAGAGGTGCAAGAGGAGGAGGCTGAACATGCCAGCAGACCCAAGGCCCACAGGTATTTGTGAGGAGCAGTAACAGCAGGAATCAGAGAGCCAGAATCATTGAAAACTCCTCCCATAACATATGGAAAAAGCTTTGCCCTTTACGTGGCAAATCAATGGCCCTCAGCTGAGTGCTACAGGCTGAGAAAGGAAGAGCAGAAAACAGATCAATAACCTCCTCAGTGTGAACCAGTTTAGGAAAGAGTCTTCACCCAGACTGAGCACAGCACCCAATAAATCTGTGCTCCTGGGGTGGGGCCCTGGGCCCCCTTCTCCTGTTCCTCCCCTTCCCATTCAGTTCAGTGCATGAGTACAGAGCAGTGTTTGATCACCTTTCAAAGAAGTGCCCATCAATGGGTGGAAACCACTCCAGGGTGACAGAGGTGGAGGTCCGAGCCACTATCTGGGGGGCAATGGCAATAGGAGCTGGTTTCTTCACAGGTTGCCAGCTCTGATAGACGAGGTCCAAGTAGCAGTGCATCCTGGCCACCTGGTTGGGTGTGAAGGAGTCGGTGCAGTCATCATCTGAAATTAAAGAAGTCACATCAGCCATGTGGGAAGAGAAGGTGGGAGCAAGTAGAGAATTACAGCCTGGCAAATGGCAGCAAAGGGCAGGATGGTTTCTTGGAGCCTTCAAAAGTCAATGGCCTGTGAACAAATCAGTGTAGTCATCACTTGTGAAGGCAGGTGAAAGGAAACAAAACTTTAAAAGAAAAAAAAATCAATAAATGTTCTCTCCCTCTGGTCTGAGATACATATGAAGCACCTAGAGATCATACCTAGGTGAGACAGAGACATGTGGAGGTGAAGAAATGGAATTCAGCACCTTCTAGTCAGAACTGGGGCTACCAGTCAACCTCTGGGCTTAAAAGATTTTCATGCCTAAAATAATACCTCTAAGAGAGGTTGAAAGGGCAAGGGACAGAGAGTGTTGGGATAAAGCATAGGCTAAGATTCATGCAAACTGTGTGCAACAGACTTTGACAGATTTATTAGCTCAAGAGAACAGAAAAAACTGATTTTTAAAAAGTTCAGAAATTTTCTAATGAAAAAGTAAAAAAATTCTCAAATATTAATTAAAAAAACATTACAAACACTGATTAAAATTTATAATTCAATAGTGCAGTAAAATACCTTGATTTCTATTATAAACCTCCCTTACTACCATTATGATTCCAACCCCTCCTGAGCCCCTCATAAACATTTTTGACATTTCAGATTTCTTTTTCATTCAAAATGGAAAAATCCTTTTGCTGGATCATTTCCCATAAAACACACAACTAGTGCTCTTTGAACACCACACAGCTTTGCAACTCCAGTGTCCCAGAAAAGCAGATAAATATTTCTCTATTGTGCAGATCACAGAAAGAATAAATACATTGTACAAAGTCACCCAGAGGAGCTGTGATGAAGAACTTACTGCTACCACTTTAACCATTTTTCTGGTACTACTCCCATCAGATGAAAAGCTCCAAAAAACACAGTGTTTCTTCTCATGTGCCTGCAGAGTTCTCAGCCCAGCAAAGCTCAGTCCTAGATGGGACCTGTGCAAGCTGCCACAGCACAAACAACAATGACAATTTTGCACAGGTCAAATATTACACATTCCTGGGAAGATGCAGGTCACCAAAGGCTTTTGGGAGAGTCCCACGTGTACATGAAAGTTGGCTGTTCAGTAGTGCAAGAGCATTACTAGATGCTCTGATGTCTGTGGAACTCAAGAGGAGGAATAAAAATATGAATTTGTTCTAATGAGAAGTGTGAATTTGCTGGCTAAATGAAACCCTTACTGCATCTTCACTGAGCTGCAAGCAAAAGGACACAGCTCCAGTTGGGATCCTGCTCAGATTACAGCCCCAGGTGCATCCTACCACAGTAAGAAAACACCAGTTTGTGTTATCCTGTGTCTCTCCTAATCCAAATGAGCAGCAAACCTCCTCTCATCAAACACACACTGCAGATAGACAGACACCACCAGGGTGAAAATATCTGCATACACACAGGAATTTGCAAAAAGCTGCTTTAATATGACATCTCTGGATTTCCTCAATGGTTATCAATGGTCTGCCCCTAAGCATGTTGTAAAAGCCATAAATACTCTTCCCAGAAGCCCAGAAGGAGACAAAGGCCCTTAACAGCCATCATAAAGGAACAATAAAATACATGCAGGACAAAGGAGTGAGACTGTGACACAGGAGCAAGATGACCTGCATCCTGTCTGCTCAAACATCAGCACAGGCTGTGTTCTGGGGGAGGAGAAGGGAAAAAGGTATTTCACCTGCTCATTCAATTTGAAGAAAGGTTCATGATCCTCAGATGAAGTAATGATTAGAGAAATTCAAGAGACTTTGCTGGGATGCTTATTCCAAGAGAATTCAGAGGCAGAATTCCTTGCTGGTTTCATGAAGAGTCATCTAAAAGGCCAACTTATCTTTTTATTTGGGAACACCATGGCTATTTGAACTTGTAAAAACAATTTACAAGTCCAGCTCCTCACACATCTTGATCTTCTAGACATAACTTGTTATTTTCAGGAAAAAAATTACCCTTTCAGTTCGTGCTTTGCTACAGAGTTGGGGGTAACTGGACAGATGGATGCTTGACAGACAAACACAATATGATCCAAGCCCAATCCAACCTGGCCCTGAACATTTACAGGGATGAGGAACCCACACCTTCTCTGAGCAACCTGGGCCAGGGTCTCTTCCACCCTCACAGTGAAGAATTTCCTCCTAATGTCTAACCTAAATCTCCCCTCTGCCAGTTGAAAGCCATCACCCCTTGTCCTATCACTACATGCCCTAGTAAAAAGTCCCTCCCTAGCTTTCTTACAGGGCCCTTCAGGTTCTGGGAAGGATGCCTGAGGCTGTCAAGTTTGACCCCTCATTGAGTCTGGTCCTGGAGCAAAGGACACACAGGTCAGCATAAAGCTCCACATGAAATGGACTTTAGAACCCACAGGTAACACTGCTTCTCTTTTGTCCCACCCAACTACAGACACCAGGAGCAAAGCAAGGAAACTGATGTACCTGCATAGCTCATGAAGTTACTGAATGGTGTGTTTAGGAAGCTGTGAAAACCACACGTGTCATTGCCAGGTCCTGGATCTCCACACAGCTTGTGCTTAGGAGCAGGATTGGTGTCACTGCAGAGGTCCCCAGTCTCAAAGGAGGGCTCAGTTTCCATGCACGGGTCGCTGCAGGAGAGGATCTCAGAGATTCCCCGGAAGACGTGGTAGAGCCCCAGGCTGTGCCCAATCTCATGGATCATGGTGTGTGTGTGGCCAGGGATACCATAGAAGGAAGGATTCAGCACAATGCCACCTGCAAGGGAAAAAACAAAGAGCTTCACTTGCCTTGTCTTCCTCAGAGCAGTAAGAAAAGGGAAAGGAAAACAATCCTAAGGGCAGATCCACCAGCAGCTGATCAAATCCTCTACAGCACAGTCTGCTTTTTGTACCATTTCCTGCTCAGAGAAATTGCACAGCAAGGGTTAATGTCACCCACAATCTGGGGCTCTGAGGATAAGGAATCATGGGACAAAGTCCAACACCCTAACCCAAAATCAGTGACAATAGGTCTTTCCACTGAATATGGTCAGTCTGGGTGGTGTGTTAAGTCAAGGAAGACTACTACGTGCCTTTACCCCATACTCTGCAATTTCAAATCATTTTGCCTACTTAAATAGAATGATACTGCTCAGATAAGTGTAAGTGATGCATTTGATACCAAGAGACAAACAAAACACACCTGGAGCACTCTCTATATTATTCCACAGTGGAAAGATACCATAGAAGCCATTTATCTTCTGAAACACCCTAAAAATTGGAGTAGGTTGCACCAATAGTTGCAAATTAACAGCTGAGCAAAGAAGACCAGAATATAGCCAAGGCTGGAACAGCTTTTGTGGGGTGTGCTCTGATCACACAGACAGCTTTGATGTAACTGTCAGAAACAGACTCTGCTCATGCACTCAGAGGAGCTGAGTGTGATCAGAGCTGCACAGTCCACTAATGAATATGCATAAGTCAAACGTGTCATAAAAAATGAAATCCTGGAATGTGGTAATAGATGGTTGCTAAACGTGCACAAAGAAAACAAATAGGGTTTTTTTGTTGTTGTTTTTGTATGTATTATGTGTAGATAAACAACTAGTAAATTAGTGAGGATATGCAGTGTATTGAATTCATAATAAGAATTGTAGTTTTAGTTTGGCTAGATGCACCTTTGGATTTATGATGTGCTTCACGTATTCTTTATTTAGCTTGTTGACCTCAACTCTTCCAAGCCTTTTATTTAAAACCGTTTGTGTATATTGCTTACCATGAGAACAGGAGAGTGCTATGTAGAAGCTATAGTGGGAAAATAAATCTTGGTACACTAATAATTTAGAGACAACGAGGAAAGAAAAAGTTTTGGCAGGAGGAACTTTATCATTGACTGTAGCACAGGAAAGATGAGATCACCAGGTTCTGAGACATCATAGGCTCTTCTTTCTCATCTGCCTGGAGACTTGGTTACAATAATCATGGAATGAAAAGAAAATAAGACTGAGAAGATCTTAAGAAGTTATCTAATTCCTCTCTCATGCACCATAGGAACAATTAGGACTATACCAACCCTTTACACGTATCGCTCTAATGCCTCTTTACAACCCCTGATGTCATGACTGCCCCAGCAATCAATGTCAGCACTCAGTATCCTTATGGCTGCAAGGATTTCACTCACATCTAATCTGAATTGATTTTTTGGCAGTTGAAGTTCATGACTTCAAGTCCTACCTCACTTGGATAAGAAGAACAGAAGATTCTCCTCCCCTTTCGTCAGCTTTTATGAGATTATCATCATCCCCACTTCTTTCAGTCTGCATAGCTGTAATCGATTCCTCCTCTCCCTGTAGCTCAGTCCTTTTGCTAGACCCCCCTGACTGTTGTTCTGCTTTGTTTCTTTCCCAGTTGTTTCACATTTTCCTTCAAGTCCACACATGATACAATGGTCCAGCTGAAACGTTATTGATGCTGGAGGGGAAGGACCACTTCAGATGGATGAATGCACTCATAGTGACAGAGACTTTCCCTTTGTGCATGCACGTGTGGAGAGGAGTCAAGTGGGCATGTACAAACACACATATAGGACTAAAATGGAAGTGAAAAATTAAATACAGACACAAAAGGGTAAATGTAATCAGTGACACTGCAGCATCATACTTATTACTCCATATGCAGTGTCTGCAAATCCTTTTCAAAGCACTGAACTGGTCCTTACACCAGTTCTCCACAAGCCCAATTGGTTCTGTTGGACAGTTGGACAACAGTCCTGAGACAGCTGGAGAGGGAGATTTTATTTTTGCCTTTGTAGAAAATTTATATTTTTCACAGCTGTCAAGAATCTAAATCAATTGCAGTTTTACAGAAAAGATAAACTCCCTCATCCAGGCGATCTCTATCCAAGCCTTTAGATCTGCACCACGGGACATATTTCATATTTTTTATTAAGTACATATTTGATTTACAGAAGAGAGTGAAAAAGATTAAAGATGAATTCTTAGAGACCAAGCACAGGTCTGGGAGAGCTATTGTGACAGGAAATTATTTATTTATTACTTTTTTTTTTCCACTGCAAGTCAACTTTAAACAGTTGGTAATGTCTTTTTTCTCGTGAGATTTTTTTTTTTTCTTTTTTGGTCAATAAATTCTGTCAATACACTGTAGGAGCTGAATTTAAATTATTATGCTCAGCCACAATGTTGACAATTAGCTTAACAAAGTGACAGTAGAAGTCATCAGGGCTTCGGGCAAGCCCCAGCCCTCTTGCAGAAGTTTCTTCATGACACTCTGGAGCTCTCTCCTTGTTCTCTGTTTCCTCCCATGGCAACACCATGGGAAGATGTGGAAGTACTCATTTCAAGAAGGACTGGCTACATTGCAGCTCTAGTTCACCCCAGCAGTGGCATTAGGGCTAATGTTTCCCACCAGTGACCCACACTGTTGAACAATCAGGAGCAAACAGAGTTACTACAGGGCTGGTTCAGGAGTGGGGCCGTGGTATTACAAAGTGATGGAAACAACAGCAGAGTGGGCTCTGGCCAAGGAGGGGGTTAATCTCTCTCTTTGTTTTTGCCAGATGTCGCCATGAGGAATGCTTGCTGGCAGGCACTCCCAGCATCTTCTGGTTTGGGTGCTCCCAGCAGCAACCCATGGAGATGGAGCTGGAGACAAGTCAAAGTGGAAGTGTCTTCACTTCCAGCCTGGCTCAGCAGGAGACTGGATGTGTGTCAGTGCTGGGCCTTGGGAAGGGAAGTTTGCTCACACTTCTTCCAGCACAGCTGCAGAGCTGGATGTCATAATAAAACATTTACTAACTGAAGTAGGGCAGCCAGCTCCAACTCTTTGGTCTGTCCATGGAGCTTCTCTCAGCTAAGAAGACAAGTGACTATAAAGAGCTGTTACCTTCTAGGTTTTGAGTACTGCATTTCTGAACATGGAAAAACCACCCTGACTGATGGATCAGGCTGTAGTTCAGCATTTTAAATAAATTATACAGGGTATGCTTTAGAGCAAACACTGTATTTGCTCTCCTTAGCTGGGCATTATATATTTACCACATCTTTTTTGCTTTGGTCAGTGTGGGGGTAGGTAACTATCTGAAACAGCCTGAACTTGGCTGAAAGCAGATTTCACTTGTAGCCTTGGAAGATCTGGACAGGCTAGAGAAAACTTGCAAGATCTGGAAAACTTGCAAGAATCTCTGTTCTGACAAGATGACCAGAACAGGTTTGCAGCCCCAGGGAGGTTTGTGCAGTTAAGAGACACACAGACTCCCTTGGTGCCTCTGAGCCTTTTGGGTTTACTTTGACATTTTGCAAGGAGCACAGGTCTGGTGGCACTGCAGGTATCAGGGAAATGAGTCATTTGGGAGGTTGCACAGCTTTGTCTGGGATCCCTGGGTACAGGGCACTACTCAGAAACTTAGTTATGAAACACACAGGGCAATCTGCAGGGTGGTGAACTCTTTCCAGTCCCACTCACATCAACATTGGAAATACAATCTCTCAGCAGTTTGCTCTTTTGCAAATTGCTAGAGAAAAATAGCAACAAATTTTAACAAAAGTCTGAAAAGAAAATTAATTGAACACTTACTAAGTAATGAAATAAGGATCAGAACGTAACAGGCTAAGGTTAAAAATTCACCTCTGTCTAGCATTCTCCTACCTATTCCCCCCCCAAGTCTTCTTTACAAAGTGGAGTGAATGCCCTGTAAAGTAGCTTCACTTAAAAGGTGAAATACTTTCAGCTTGACATCATCCACAAATACCATAATATGCTTTGGGTTTATAACCTAATATTTTCCTGGTTGTGAGCCAGTATCTGGGAAATCATGAAATGCTTTTTTTCCCCTGACTATATATTAGAGGAATGATAAGAAATCAGAATGGAGCTTAACACATATTTGTCTTTCTTTCTTAGTGACTCAAAGGAATGTTTTACAGAGAAACATCTTTATCACTCACCTAGATGCATCAAAGCTTCCTTATCCCAGGGCCAAGTTGCCACTCCAGCCAGCTCTTCCTCAGAGGAATTGGCAAAGAAGATGTTGAGGTGTGTGGATCCATCCAATTTGAGTATGTTCTTCAGTTCATTGACATCCAAGTATGCCCTGTAGAAAAAGAAAAGCTTTTTTTTGTTTCTCTTTTTCTTTTTTTTTTTTTAAGGTAATACAAAAAGCAACAAAGTATAGAAGAAGTGCTGCAACCCAGGCAAAAATCTTGTAATGTCCTATGTATTAATTACCTGAAATATTTTAATAACCCACTCCCAAACCTCAATTGCTTTGCGTTCATATAGTGAATCTCATTTGAGCATGTCAGCCCATCGATTAAATAAGGCCACAAAAGCCAAGGTAAAAACATAAAGCTTCCCACATTCCTAAGATAAGTGTAGGAATCTATTTATTGTCAATGGAATTAACTGTGTGCTATGGTGAGTAAATCTTTTTTCATCAGCAGTTACCTTGCAGATTTCCTCTAAGCTGTTTATCATTGTTACCTCTAATTTTCCTTCACAAAACCAAATTTCACATCTTCAGATTGGCTCAAGAATTAGCACCAGCTCATAAAGGTACTCCTTTAGTTCCAGTGGTAGTCCCTTGTATATGGTTGAAGTCTGACACAGGATGGGTGTTTGGAATGCTATTTTTATTTGCTTTGCTATTTTCAGCAAAGTTAGGCCAGGAGATCTCCCTGCAAGAGATCTCCACAGCAGTGGTACCATAACACAAGATAAATTCCTGAAGGATACTTAAGTTGCCCCTCCAATATGAGCAGCATTTCTTCTTAGCTACTGGGATGTCTGGAGGTTATGGTGCAATCTGCTTGCAGGCAAGAAAAGTCAAGGCCTTAGCTTGATGGTCATGGGAACTACCTCTAGCACTCCTGTTCAGAAGCAGACTTGGTTAACCCTGGAGTACAGGAGGAGCTACTTGCTGAAGCATGGACCATGGTGCCACGCTGGTTCCACTAGCACCATGATGCTCTAACTCAAAGTAAAGCTAGAAAATGGGAACCACAAGAGTAAATCCATTGCTTCTCTGTCTCCTGCTTCCCTTGCCTTTTGATGTTAAGTGCTGTGCCAACACAACCTAAATCCAGGACGAGTGACACTGTCACTGGTCAGGTGAAAACAATGGAAAGGGATCACACCAAGTCAAGGTTGTAAGGAAAGGACACTATGACAGTCTTGAGCGGGTTGATTTCTGCTTCCTAAAGTCCCCCTATTCCTATGTACATGGGTGTGCAGAGGGCTCACACAACTCTCACAAACCAGAAGCCCTGAGATGCAGTAAGAAGGGTTCCCTCCATACTTTGCAAGGCTTTCATTCCCAGGAGGGCGAAGAAAAAATAGGGGAGTTGGCTCAGCACCGAGATCTTTCTGTCCTTCCCTGGAGGACTCCCCAGTGGAAAACACATTCATATTTCCACAATAGCTTCCCCTGCCACTTGCTGAAGTCATTGCCCCCAAAATAGTTCATGGCTGGGTGTCCCCAGGCCCTCGCTGACTCATGGAGGAATATGTGCTCTTTGGGGACACCAGTGGAAGGATATGTTTCCATCCCATATAGTGTTTATCTTCTGATGGATGTGGATGACATCCTGAAGCAAAGGTCAGCACTGTGACCCTTTACACATTTCTCATCTCTCCGCTGTTCCCAACACATCTATGGAAAATACACAGACCTTCCCCTTGGCTTCTTAAGCTTCTTCTGCATGCATCTGCACAGCATTCTGAGGCTATGCATAATCTAATTCACAAACCTTCTTGAGCCCAAACATGGGCTCATACTTACACATGTCCACAAGCAAAAGTTTGATATTATAAATATATATATATATTATATATGAGAACCAATGTGCATTTCCAAATGAACATGTAAGGGCATTGGGTGAATGTGTAACATAGGATGGGTGCATGTGAAGGAGATGATGTGTATTTCTTCATGTCAGGCAACATCAGTAAAAACAGTGAGAGAAAGTGTTAGAGAAAACGTTGGAGTGACATAGTCCACGCAAGAGAGACAAAAGGACAGAAACAGAAGCATTGTGTACCTCTGAGTAGAAAAATGTTTGTGTTTTGTATTGCAGTGGGAAGGAAAGGTCCAATGTCTGTGTTTAGACTGCTGTTGACTCTGGATGCAAATGCTTTATGGCCCATCCAAATCCCTGTAGGAGTAACTATAATCACACACTTCTATTATGGTTTCAAATAATCTAAACTTCTATTTCTTCATTCTCAGATGTTGCTTTGCTTATTTTTTACACAGTCCAGTCCCCCTTGATACCCTCAGCTCATGGCCATAATCACTGCCTCCCTTGCATCCAGGCTACGTGCTTCAAGATATTGGGCTGTTTTGTACACAGATTATTACTGCAGACAACATTAAACTAATTGGCCAGTGATGTCAGATGAGCCTGAATTCAGATTTTAGGTAAATCCGCTGAACTTAGTCAATTGGACTCAGCTTTAGAGTATTTCTCTGACCACCCATTCCCTGATGGCCAACCAAAGCCTGTAAAGGAGCAGAATACATTCACATGGTGTAAGAGCAGAGGATTTTTAGCAACAAGTCCACACAGGAGGAGGTGTAACCAGCTCGTGTTCAGATGAGTGTAAATGCAAAGCACTTTACAAAAGCCGTCAGCAACCCCCAGCACACAAACATCCATGAGCACTCAGCCCAGGTAAAGCCCTGGTAAGTGCGTGAACATGTGCCTGCGTGTGCATGCATGAGCAGAGGTGTGAGTGTGCAAGCAAGGGCTTGGATTGTGTACACATGAAGGCAGCCAAGAGTTTGTATGCAAAGGAACCAGTGCGTGTGTGTAAGAGATAAAAACACAAGCTGGAATTCCATCCTCTCCTTCCCCCCCATGTTTCTAATAACCTCCCATCCCTATCCATCATCGCCACATTCCTACACTCAAGAAGGCATAAATTAACTACTTTTGTAGTTCATGTCCAACTACATAGCTGCAGGCAGCAGACCCAACAGTTACCAGGTCAGTAGAGTTTTCAGTTGTGTTGGACTGGGCTGACTCCCTCCTGCTGCAGCGGCTGCTTTGTTATCAGCCCAGACTATCTGACCCAACACAATCTGTGAGTGTTGCTTACACTTCTCAAGGTTATGTGGGTCCCCTGATAGAGGACATAATGTCTGTCACATGGGCTCGTGCCAAAGAGAGCCAAAGAGCCCAGCCTTTCCAGCACTGCCAAACTCGCATTTCAAAGACATGAGTGCAGTGTTGGAAAGGGATCAAAGCCTTTCCAGCTGTCATTAGAATATTTCCTTTATGCATCTCTCCATGAGTGCCAACAACATACTTCATAAAATTCACTGGCTTGAGATGGTACCTTCAATATAAACCTGAATGGGGGAACTGTCACGGCAAGTCTATGTGGAAAACAAAACAAAACCCAAAGCACAACAAAACATGTGTAATTCCTGTAATGGAAAAAACATATGATGCTGTGAGTGTGCCATGCTCAAGAAAGACTAATGAGCCTATTAGTGAATCATAAAAGGTCTCCTTTGCTGGAATCTTTTTTAGAGGTAGAAATTCTATGGGCTATTTAAGGCCATTTGGGACACCAAATCGTATCAGGCAATGTGTGCATTCCCACCTAGAGCTTTCCATCAACTTATTTGTCTAATGAACAATTTCAGTTTACTGTTTTCCTCTGCTGCAGGGTAAGCAGCCCTCTGAAACTGCACCACACAACAGCTCACTCTTAGCCAGTAAGCCCCAAGTCTCCAGTACAGTGCTCCAGTCTAATTGAGGCTTTAGCTGACCCAAACAGCATCTCATGACCACCCTGCCCATCATGCAGCCTGCCCCATCGCTCACACAAGCCATTATCCCCATCTCATCTTTCAAGCCTGTCCCTGCCCATTTGGGCCAAAGCTTTGCTGCTGTAGGACTCATCTCCAGGCAGAGATGTCCTGAAGCAGCCACCCCACCAGTCTGGGGGACACTGCCTGGAGCTCCCTTCTGCTGGCTCTCAACTTCAAAACCAAGCCCAGCCACAAATCTGTGTCACTTTAGCTACAAACATGTTTGACAATGGCTTTTAAACTCAGTTGGTATCAGGTCTAACTGTATTAAATCTGGCCTTGGTGACTCGAGTTGAGCAGTTTTGTAACTGGGTTGGAAACCCTTCCCCATTTTCTTACAGGTCAGAGAATTGTTTTCCCTTATTTTCCTAACATGGTTTGGGTGCTGTCGTTTGCACTGGTGGTTGTCTTTGCAAGCAACAGGAAGCCTTCCAACCCTTATTGTTAGATGTTTTCTATTGTTTGCTCTGAGTTATTCTCCACTTGACTTTGTGTTTTTTGTTTTTTTTTTCTTCAAAGACAAGTGTCACTTTACAGCAAGAAAACAAACAGAGTACTTAAGGGATTATTTGCAAGACTCCACCCAAACAAAGAATAGGAACTTTGCTATCTGCTTACTGTGGAGTGTGGTCTCCGACTGCCTGATGAGTTTGTTAACAGTAAAAGACACTGCATTTCACCATTAAAACAAAACAAAACAAAAAAACCCAAAAAAAACCAAACAAAAAAACAAACCGCACAAAAGAAAGCAAAAAAACACAAACAAACACAACCAACAAAAAAAACACAAACAAATAAAACCCCAACACCAAACAATAAAAACCCCCACAAACCCAAAACACCAGAATCTTTTAAACTAGGAAGTCAGCTTCACAAAGTCTCCATTTTATCTCTTAACATACAAAGTCCCAGCCTTTACCCAGCAGGCTCAGCATATGGCAGGACAAAGTAATTCTGCTGGAATCATAGGAACTGAATACATCACTCTCCTTTCCAAAACTCCTTGTTTCTGCTTTTGGTGCTCTCCACAGAGCTGTCAGCCCAGCTGAAACCACGGTACACAGTGTAGGAGACACAGAGAAAGCCTTTCTGAATTGCCCTGGCAGATCCAGGTGTGGTTTCCAATGTGGTGGGGCTGATGCATCCCAGTGCTGTTCCCTCGGTCCCTCCAGCTCTCATCTGGGCCCCAGGGTGGACATGAACTCATCAGAGCTGCAAACACTACAGCAGTGGGTGTGTGGACATGTGTGGACAATGTCTGTCCCATTAGTTCAAGCAAAATGGGGGAAGAGGGGGCAAGGTTTTAGGGTGCAGTGTCTACCTAGAGATTTCCAGTATCTGCAGTGAATAGCAAGGATAGTTTTGAGATAAATTATATTCTTCCTGAAGATAATGGCAAGGGTGGTGACTTGAACAGCACTGAAAGCTGACCTCAAAATGGGGCCATTTGGCAGATGTGCACAATTGTAATTTAGCTTTTCCCTCTGATTTCTCAGTCTGGGGTGGTTAGACATGGAACTCTCGTTTTGGAGATGCAGTGTGGATGCCCATGTGTGAGCTGCCTTTCACCTTCTGTCATAAACTCACAGAAAACCAAGTCTGCAAAGGATTTCAAGAGACCATCTCTGCTAAAGCATGGCCATCTCTATTGTATCACACCAAGCAAATTTTTTTTCTAGCTCACACTACACATGACAAGGACTCTGCCACTGCCCCAGCAACCTACAAACCTACAGCCCAAGTTTCAATACTTTAATGTTTGGATGTTCTTCTGAAGGTCTGTATTTTCTGCTGCAAACAATGCACATGACTATTTCTGCCATTCCCCACAGATAGGGAGGTGAGATGATTCCCTTCTGCTTTACCAAACCTAGAACTTATTGAAAGCTTATTTGAAAGTGTAATGTATCCCCTATAAACCACTTCATATTTAGGCTAACCCCACCTTATTTCTTTTTCCACTGGATATATTTTTTAAAGTCCCTGATCATTTCTGATGTTCCCACCTGCACTCTCCACACCCTTCTCAAAGGCAGGTCACCAAAAGAGCACACAGTGCTCAAGATCCTGCCTATAACCTCCAACATGACATAAAGCACATAGCAGAGATTTCAGGCCTACAGACATTTCTGATAATTTTTTTTTTCTTTTTGCCTAAAATGCTGCAGTTCTCTCAAAAACCTGACCAAAAAAACAACCAAACAAAAAAGCAACCTGCTACAAACCCTCTTGAGCAGTGGACTTGTAATAAAATTTTTGTCTGACCTGATGTTAAAGATTTGCCTTTGCTGGCAAATTTAATTTAATTTTGCTCCTTGTTTCAGACAGATTGCCATAAATCATGTGAAGCAGGAAGCGTGCCTCATCTACATTTAGTTTAGTGTTAATTTAAGACACTGGTGTAAGTGTAGTAAAAGTCATGATAATTTATTGATACAGGTATAAATCTTTCAGTGATTGGGACAAAGCCTGAAATAGAGTGAAGCCAGAATATTACAAGTAAAAGGCTTCAGGTCCCAACTTAGATCCAGATCACTGCCTGGGTTCACACTGAAATCCAAATATGTAACTGTAATTCTGACTGCATCCAAACCAGGCAGTCAGCAGGTCATGTCCACAAGCATAAATTGCAAACACTGTCAGCACATGTAGGCTTGGCAGCTGCTAAAGCATTCTGGTTTATCCACTGCAGCAAAATGTCCTCCACAGCCCCCCAAATCTGATCTCCCATTACAAGAAAGGAAAAATGCTTTGGCAAAAAAATAATAATGCTAAGGATCCAAGAAAAGACACTAAGGAGAATTGTTCAAAAGTAAACTAAGCTTCTTGGGTCAGTTTGGTAGCTGGGCTGAACTCAGCCACCCTCTGTGATACTGCTAATGCATTCAGGTTAACTGGGTAAAACTGGAAGAGTTTTTTTCATCAGTCCTACAGTTCAGACTGACCCTAAGCAACACATGTTACAAAATAAAAACCCACCCAGATACAAAAGTCTGGGTGCCATTGAATCTAGGGTACCTTCTTTTTCAAACAATTTATTACCCCAGTGATTTAGGCTTTACTCATCCTGTGGAAAACAAAATAGTAAAAAATTATAAGCATAGGAGTTTTCTTGTGAAAAACATCAGTGTCCTTAGGGTCTGGCATTTCTTTATTCTTCACAGAGGCTGAGAGCAGCTCTTGGTATAAGGTAGGAAATTCTGACAGCTGTCAGATGATGAGTTGCATTCCATTTGCTCTGAAATGCTGACTTTCCAATAGGACAGTCCTAAAAACAAGCACATCTACCGAAATACTTTTCCCTACAAATCTACGGGACTGTAAGTAAAAGACTCCACCCCAGGCATTAAGGATATTTTTTGCTACTAAGATCTAAAATTCAGTATAATCATCTATAAAAGCCTTAATAGCACTCCCCTGCTCTGCCCTATCTCATCATAGATCTCCAATAAGTGATACAGCCTTCTTTCATGCAATAAGTCACACATAATTTCTGGATGTTGTAACTCCTATATGTCTACTTAATAGGCTGAACCACAGCAACAGGTTGGAATAAACCTGATGGTTGGACTATTCCAAGCCCAGCTCTGGGTCCTCTTTGTGTTTGGTTCATATGAGTTTCACTTTGAGCCAACTTCTGCTCTCACTGGGCTGCACACAAGTATCAGCTGTGACTGTGATGTATTTGCTTCAGTGAAAATCTAGAGTTAGGCAGAACAAAATTTAATTCTCAAAGTGCAGCTTCAGGTTCAAATCCAAAATCTCAAAGGAAACCTCAGCTGAAACAACCAATTTTTGCCCAATTTCTGGCCAACTCAGCTTGCTTTTTTAAGGAGGGAGGCGGGTTTCCTCAGATCTCCACACGGATTCTCTCAAAGGTTTGTAAATCCTTGCCAAATCCTTCACAAGCCTGGGCTGAGATTCAGAAATACAGTAAAAACATATTTTTTTCCCCGGCACTTTTGCTGCTGGTTCTGGCCAGGATACGAAGGAATAGAGGCTCAGGGAAAAAGAATGGGGAAAAAGATTATGCAAAAATTTTCAGATGTCAAACATGTTCTGTCTGAGCCCTGGGCAAAACTTTGGGGTGGCTCTGAATGTATACAGCATTATTTGTTCCCTCTCTACCTTTAATCTCCCAGGCTTTGCTGCTGATTCTTATACCAGACACCCCACCTCTACATAACCTTTATGTAGGTTTATACAGAGTACAGTGTTACAGACCATAAATATGTGATCAATGAACCTTCTTCCTTTACAAGGTCGACATCCAACGTTGGAGCAACATTTGAGTTTACTACTGCAGCAAGAGCTGAAAAGCCCCATTTCCTCACACAGCCATAAAGAGTAATGAAGTTAACCAACTACACAGAATTAGGAAAAGATAGACTGGCTGGCCAACTTGCAGGAAGAAAAAAGAAAACAAAGGCAAAGCTTTGGCAAAGAGAATTGTGATCTTACTGTACAATTAACTTCTGAGACAGGGAGTGGGATTAAAGCACAGAACATTTCAAGACGATCTCTTTAAGAGAGCAGAGCATTCTGAAGCTTACACACACATTTCACAGACCTCTGAAATCAGCAACGCTGGCAGGTTTATTTGTTTTGATTGTCCCTTTCTTTTTACTACTTTGGAGGGTTGGATGGGTTTTTTGTTTGGTTGCTTTTTTTCTTTTCTTTCTCCTTTTCAAGACTAGAGCCAAATGACCCATGAGAAATGTACTGTAATTTGTCTCTTATCCATCCCTTCATCTCCATCTGATATTCACTCTGCCCTGTTTACCCTGATGTTTTTCCAGACTCTTCAGGCTGAACCATTGTAACAAGGAGAAAAGTCAAACAATAAAGACAGAAGTGGGGTAAGGACATTTTCAGGCACCTGTTCTGTTAAAATAGACTTTGTCAGTTTTTGAAAACCTCTTTGGGCTGCAGCAGACCTCATTCTTGGGTACTCAAGAATTTAAATCAGTATAGGAAGGTATGTATATGTACATATATGTGTCTGAGGCTATTTCAACCACCAGTTACACTGCTTGGCACTTCCACAGTGCTTCCCCTCTGGGCCTCAAAATGCTTCCTAAACATGAAGAGAGAAATTCCACTCTGGTCAAAGCCCTGACACGAGCCCTCTGCACTGCTCCAACCCCATCCAAGGGTTTTAGTGCTACTGAAGGGGAACAACAACCCTTGTGCTGTGCCATAAGAAATGTTGCCATGACTAAAGAAACCATGAAACAAGGCAAGGGAGTAATGTTCCTTGTCCTCTGAATGGGAAAAGTAGTGAAATGTTCAAAGTAACAAAATTATTTAGTGTGACAGTGAGGATTTTGAAACTAGATCTCTTGAGCCCATATGCTGTGATAATACAGATCATCTTTCTCTTAAATAAGCAGCAGCTTGCATTGCTGATCCTTTAAGTTTTCTGCTGGTGGCCACTAAATCATATTTTACAAGCCTTCACTCATATTTTACAATCTTTTACACATATGTTATAATCTCAAAAAAAGTTCTAAGGGTCTGGTGCTTAGCAAAGTCAAAAATCCCTGCAATAAGCTGGTCCTCCCTAAATCCCCTGGCTTCACAGTTGCTGAAGACACTGTAGGACATTTACTTCATAAATAGATTTTCTTGTGGAATCAGGGCTCTTCTTTCGATGAGCAAGCAGCCACTCTTCTAATAATATCTGGCATTTCCATACTAGCTCTTATCCCAAAGCTTCCAAGAACAGCCAACAGACACAAGCAGAGCACTCCACACAACAGTTCAAGCAAAGGACATTCTGGTTTCAGTCACCAGAGCAAACCTGATTTTTTTTATGAAAAGCACCAGATACCAAGAATGAAGCTGCCTAAGAGTCAGGTCTAGAGTTAGGTAGAACATCAGTTAATTAGACTGGGAGTAAGAGATCAAGACAGAACTTAAGGCTTTGCCACAGAATTTACTTTTATAATTAAAATAACTTATGAAAACTCTGTATTAAAGTCAACTAACAATTTCCTCTACTAATGTTCAGCTCCAGCCTTGTCTTTCTCTTGTCCATCCATACCAGTGACTGTGAAGTCAGGTTTGAGGTCACATTTGCAACTTGCCCAAGGAAGTGTCTAGCTGGCATGACCCATGGGAGTCACTGCTGGAGTGTCCCAGGCTTTGGCACTTCTGGAGCACTGGGAGATATTTTGCATCCTCCTCTCTTTATAGTCCCCAGAAAGCAGGGTGTCACTTCTGTATAGAGAACTGCTCTGCCCCTCAAGTAGGCAAGCACAGGTAGGCAGGATCAGGACCCTGCCTGGGTGGGCTCTGGTGGGTCACCTACCATGGGAATATTTGGGATTTTTAAGAAGCCAAAGACAGGGCAGGGTAAAGAGCACTGAGGCCTTGGGGTGCTCTCAGATTGCAGCTCCTGCAGAAGGGTGACACGTGGTACCCCCCCTACCAGGGTCTGTGGCTGGGACTTTAAGGGGTTGGTCCTTCAACATCTTTCCTAATTAATAAACGGGAAAAAATCTAGAATGGGAAAAGAAAATTATGAAATTCTTTGCTCTTTTCATCTCACTTTTTGACACTAATCCTCCCTACACACAAACCCCATGCCACTAAGTGAGATATACATTGCTATTGGAATGAAGAGAGACTTGGAATCAGGCCAACAGAAAAAAAAAAAAAAAAAGTAAAAACCATATATAACCATAAAGGATCTAGCATTTTTATTACGCTAATTCTGGAGTTGATGGGCCAAAGTAATCAGACCAAATATGCATCTTGCAAAACATCACTTTTGCTCTGGAGATTCTCCTTTTCTGTTTCTCCTTCTTTTCTGTTTCTGTTTTTATGACTTCCAAGTCTCATTTCTTTAACTGCTGGCAGGGTTGTACCTGAAGTTGATCCTGCTGCAGTTGGCAGGTCATTGTTTATGGCAAAGATAATCCCATTTTTCCTCTTTTCGGAGAAAGAAAAGAAAACCTGATTCAAATAAGACTGGTTGAAATTTCCCTCTTATTTCATCTGATGCAGGAAAGGGTAGGGGACACCGAAGTCAGATCACAAAGAACACAGTCTAATGATGAAGACTTCCATTTAGGGAAGCCAAGAAAAGATTTTGCCCCTGGCACTTAAAATCCTCACATTTTCAGAATTTGTAAGAATTTTTCCTCTGTGTTAAAGCAAAGCTTTGGTATGTTGGTTTATTTGGTATATTTAGTTCTTTTTATTTTCTGTTTTGGGTTTTTTGGTTTTTGGTTTTTAAGATGCAGATGATGGATCATACCAAAAAGCCTTTATCTTCAACAATGGATTCTTGAAGACATTTTATAAAGGGAAAAAAAGCAGAAAGTAGGATAATCAAAGAACTGCTAAATATTATGAGATCTTCAAAAGCTGGTTTCTCAGCAGTGAAGAGATTACAAGGAAACAGAAAATACCAGTCCTGAAACAGAAATTTCCTGTAAGAACATTGAGTTTTTAAGTTCCCAGAGTCCACAATAAATTGCCCAGTGATCTGTCAGAAACACCAACACACCTGCAATGAAAATAGTTCAGATCTGCAGAAAAAAATGTATTGTGGGCAGTGAATTTTCTAAATAACTTTTTTTTTTTTTAATTTCTATTCCTTTTCACTAGGAAGACAGAAAGAGAAGAGAGACAACTTAGTTGATGATGACTTTGTCAAGCAACTACTGTTGGGAGAGGAAACATGGCAGCAATGGCTGCAGCCAATACTGCTAAAAGAAATAAGTCCCTCAAAATCCTGCCCCTTCATTCTCCCTGTTGAGTCAGAGACAAGCAGCAGGAGGAAAGATGTACAGGTTGCCTTTCCCACACACTCAAGTATTTTCAGACTTCTGTTTTTTTAAACCTGTGCAGGACATCCAGCTTCTGCAGAGGCACAATGTAAGGCAAATATCAAGGAAGATGTGTCCTTCTGAGAGTGAATTTGTCTTGTACTGAAGGGTGTATCAAGCAGAAATGTCTTCTACCCCTTAAGGAAACAGTGGCTAGCAGACACATCAAATGCCCAGGTTATTAGTTGGGTGGAAGGATATTTGGGTTGCCTCACATATGGATCTGCTAATGTGTACCAGAAAACAGGCACTATCAGTCTAAAACATAAGGCTGATTGTAAGCATTCCCTGGAGGACACATTTCCCAAGACCCTACAAAATTGGACTGGCAGCCTATGAAACGCACAGTACTGATCCAGCATGTAACAGTAAACTCTAGGAAATCATACCCATATATTTGGCCTTCAGACATGAGCACAGAAATTGCCTGTTTTGGCACCACAAGCCTTGTGGATCCACTTGAATCAAACACAGACCTCTAGGAAGGAGCTATGAGAATGCAAAGATCTGTTCTCCATTGCTGAACACTTACACAAAAGGGGAGAGGACTCTACTTTTCCTTTATGACAGATTTCTTGACCAAGTTTTGCCCCACATTCAACCACTATGGCCTGGCCATGCAGCTTCATTTCCCCATAACATTTTCGCTCTATTTTCACAACATTTCCACTATTGGCATCCCTCAGCTACACATCAACTTTGCTCTGGTTTGCTGCAGTTAATTTATTGGTAACATGTTCTTAAGAGCTACTACAGGACTTAAGACCTTGATGACTACAAAACCAGCTTTGCAAAGGGTCCAGCAAAAGTTGCAGGTTGTCATTTTTGTCCACTGTTTGCCACACTTAGAGCCTGAATTATAGAAATTATAGAATTACAGAAACCTGCACAAAATGTATGTTAGCATGAAATATCTTGCAGCCTCTTGTCAAAGACAGGGGGGAGCTGTTATAAATTCCCTCACTTCTACAACTCCTCTCTTGCCAGCTCAAGGACACCTCAAGAACTTTACAAAACCTGACATCTTGCCTTAGTCAGCTGTGGGGGAAGATAAAGCACCCCAGAACCACCTCTTAGACTATCTCGTCCTGACGGTTTTCTAGATCAAAACTAGAAATGCTTCAAGGATTGTTGCCAGATGGATAAAGAAAGAACTTTGCATCTGATGAAGATGAGGATAGAAATAGGTTTGAGGCTGCATTTTTAAGAAAAAAATAAGATATTCTGAAGCAAAAACACATGAATCAATGTATCCCCAGAAGTTAAATTATTAGAGGAATTCTGAGTGTATGAAGAGGGAGCCAGGAACTCCTCATGCTTTTCAGATTTTTTTTTTTTTTTTTTTTGGGGGGGGAGAGGATAAAACAGCACAGATTTCTTCAGACAAACTAGGAAAAACAACTTGATGTGTCTGACAGAAGCATTTGACTCTGTGTTTGGAAGTTTATCATGACCGATCAATTCTGGAAGAATTAGTGAGTGAGTTCTGGGTTTTGGCACTGACACAGCTGTGGTAAAAAGGCTGGAGGCAAAAGGGAAGTAATTTTCATAATGCTGTGAACTGTTGCCATCAATCCTTACCCAAAACATTTCTTCTGCTCACTCTAGCACAGTGCTGTTCTGTAGGAGCTTTCCTCTCAGCTATTGTCCTTCATTTCAGGAAGGCTCTCGACCTCACTCATGTTCTGGATGTGGAGATCCAAGCCAAAGAGCAAAGTATTTCAGAGTTCAGTCTTTCTAAGGACTTCAAAGATCTTGGGATATGTAACTCAGTCCAGACAGAAAGCATCACATAAGTTTCAAACAACATTACATACAAAAACATAGAAAAGATTGAGTGATTGCTAAGGAACATGATATGATGGGGAAGCCTGATGTAAATCTTATGTCACATTTATATACTTCTTTTCAGCTTCTAACTTCAATGCCCTGTGTCCCAGTGGAAGAACCTACCTTGTCTCCAGCAATTATAAAGTCTTTAAGATTGAATTCTCCAAATCATGCCAAATGCTGCCTGTCTATACCTGCTGTGAGAAGATGGCACGACTGGAACTCTAAGGAACCAACAGGACAACAGCCTACAAATAGCCCATAGTTATCTACAAAACTTAGGGCAATAACATTGAGATTACACATATTGAGAGGAATCAGCAACACACAGAATTAGTCCTTAATAGAAAACAAGCCAAAAAAAACCCCTCTTAACTAGAAACTCCAAGCTCAAAAATATTCAGGTATTTTGAACAACATAAGTTTATGTAATTCTGAAGATTTCTCAGGCATGCCTATGTTTGTCTCTATTTGGGCTCACTAGGATTGAAGACAGGAAGAGAGCATCATCAAGCTTGTGAAAATCAGAACATCCCAGAAACTGCTGGTTTGTAATTGTTCTCAGCCAGTTCTGCAAATCTAAGCAGTTCAGACTGGAAACATTTCCACCCTCCCTGATGCTCACATGAAGCAAACTAAACTCTGGTCTCTTTGAGTTCTACCCATGTTCTCTTAATGAGTGTAACCTATTTCTTTATTTACTCAGATTTTTTTCACCAGTTAATCTCTCCCTGACTCATTTTTAATTACACTAAATGAATATATGAATCAAGGAAGCTCAATACAACTTAAGGCAAAGCTTTTCAAAGAGTAAAGGGGATTTTAATACACGCTACTGAATAGTCACTGGGTCTTGTCTTTGAAAGGTGCACAGAAAACATACAGATGATTACAGTGATGGGTCTGCTAACTGATATCATCTAGATTTTATGTGATTTAAACATGGTCTGAGCTCTGATTACAAAAGAAGATTGAATTGACACCCTCACTCCTTTCTGCTCAGTGCTCCCTAGCCTGTCTTCTTCTTCAATAAATGAATATAATTTACAAGTCTCATTACATTGTATGAAATGTGCAGAAATTAGAAATGAATCAATAAACAAGGAAGGAAACTTCTGATCAGCTCATTCCTATCACACACTGTGGAATTCTTGACATTTTACCTCTAATCCCATGTCTGATCAAACTGAAATGTCTCCAGGGCCAGAAATGCCTCTGCATCTCTTTGGTATTTCTTTCACAGTTCAATCACATCTCAAAAAAAAAACCAAAAAACCCAAAAACAGAAGGTGTTTTGTGTCTTATCTTTATCTTTTGTATAATTTGAGCTGCTTAATGCTGAAGAAATAATTTAGCAACAACCTTCATGTGATGGGGCAGAGCCTTAATGGAGGAGAAATGAAATGCTGGCATGGCCTGAGTACCAGATTAAATCCCCTTCATGGCACTTGGATTTTTACTGTGTCTTTCAGTACAACTTTGACATGGAATTTTCCTGGCATAAATCACACAGGTTTCCCTCTTCCCCTCCACACCACGCTGCGTAGCTCTCTGTTTTGGTAAATCTCATCTATTAATAGTTGCCTTCTGTGGCTATAAAAAAATAGCTCAGTAGTCAAAAGCCAACCCTTGCTAGGGAACAGCTGCAGATGTCTGAACACACACAGGCCCCAGCATCACACAGCAAAGCCCTTTCTTGGCTCCATGTCAGAGCAAACCAATTAAATAAGGCCATAGTCAAGCTAAGGGAAAAGGAGCCCCTTCCCTGCACCAGAGCAGGAGAGACCAACTCTAGCACTAGGCTGGAGAAACATCAGGGTATTTCCATTTCCTCACTGACATTTTCCTTTTTTAAACTTATCAAATCCCCTCCACTCCTTCTGCCAAACCCCAATAAATTCTTGCACTTAAAGAAAGAGAACAAAGGTGTCACCACAGTGAGTATCAAAGGTCACAGGGTAAACTTTAAGGTCTTTTTTTTTTTTTTTTTTCCAATTGATATAACTGATTAAAGCATTTCTCCTCTTCCTGTGCTTTCAGTAAGGTCCTGGGTAACTCAGGGGAAATTCAAACCAACCAGCTGTGATCTGTGTTACAAAGTTGGAAATACAACACAATGTTGATGGGGCCATACTGGAAAGGGTGAAAGGAGAGGAATCTGATCCCCTGGTAAAGCAAGAAAGTACTTTTATGTGTCAAAATGAGCAGTATTCAGCTTAGCAGAGGATGCATCCTCTCATCACTGAAGGGTACCAATCCCAATGGGGCTGGCTGATGATAAAGTACTTGGCTCCAAGGCAGCAGGAATCCTCCTCAGATTTCACTTTGCATTTTCCTTGGCATTAGCTAAGGTTCTTGAAAACCCTCAAGAGTTGCTGAGTTTCAACGACGTCCCATGCAAAGTCTGTGCAGTGCCACAGCCATTGCAAGGGTGAGCAGGGAAACAGTACCAGAGCCTCAAGTTCTCTGGAGACCAGGCTGAGGTCCTCCACACTTAGAGCAAACCTGGGCTGAAGCTGCAGGTGCATTACACCACCAATGTCAAATAACTTCAGGTCTTTTCCTATTTCCCTCAGGACATTTCACAAAGATAAATTCTTTTTGCAAAGCTGATGGGAATAACTTGAAAAAAACCAATAGAATCTTGTGTTGGGGAAACCAACTACATCTTCCCACTGAAGTCTTCAATTTATTGACACAACAAGGATATAACATGAGAAGCAAGTTTCTTCCATATTATCTACTCACAGTATAGTTCAAAAGATGCCTTTTGAGGTGGCAGAAATAATTTTTTTTTCCTCCCAAGTCTTGTAACTCAACCCTGCTGAAGCTGTCCTCTAAGTGCTGACACATCTTTTCAACATCTAGGGCTAAAATTATTTTAAAAAACATTGCAGGTAACTGCCACTGCTGTCATTCCAAACCTCTGCTGTTTCCACTATTTTACTGTCCCTGATGTAGCCAAACAAGTGTCAAGAGGGCTGCTTCTGCAATTATTGAATTAATGGAAACTACACATTTCACAACAAACTGCTCACACATATCAGTGGCCATGACCAGACCTTTAACTAGAGTAGACATGAGATGTTCTCTGTTTCCAAGGTTTGTTACATACAATTCAAACATCTGGGTAACTTCTAGAAGAGCTGGTGTACAGGATGTAGATTTTATCCATCTTCTTCACTGGGGTGGATTGGCCACAGGAGTCTTTAAAACAACGGGAGAAAAAAATTTCCTGAACGTAGTTCTCCCAAAGAATTTTAGAAAGATCAAATTAAACCCAAAACTCTAATCTTTGTTTCAATGGGGTCCGTTTTTAGCAGGGGTTCCTCTAGCAGTGTCCCTACTTTAAAAGAAAAAGGAAATTAAAAATGAAAAACAGCACTGGGGAAAAGTTAAGCATGTACTTCAAACTCACACATGCCAGGAAATTTAGAGTTAAAGGTGAAACTCCACCCTAAAGAGCTCCATCCTGCAGATCTTTCAGTGAACAAACTTAATGTGTTATGAAATACAAAGACCCAGTAGGGTGCACTACGTATGGAGTTTCAGCCTTCACTCCAAATTTCCTGACTTTTCGGAGGTTTATTAGAGTTTCATACATCAGACTTTTAAGTACTCCAAGAAGTCTCCTCAGAGCAGCTCACCCAGATCCCTTTTGGAAGCCAGCAACAAGCACTCCACTGATGCAGCCACCCAAGCATTGCTAATGAACCCAAAAGCATTTTCTTGCAAAATTATGTTAATTTAGAGGGCTGAAATTATGTGCAGCACTAGGTAGCTTCAGTTGAATTAACTGCAAATCTCCTCAGAACAAAACTGAAGGACAGGAGTTTCATTGACCCCAGCAGAGCAAGTGCCCCTAACCTTCCTCCACTCTATGTGGATCCTGTAACTTTGCTTCAGCCAAGGCTGCAAGCAAGCAAGCACATAATTGCTTTTGACAGCAGTGGTTTGTATTCCTGGTTTAAACACTCTCCCAGGCTGTGAGATGGGGATGTAACCATCCTACTTCTCAATGAATCTGGCCCTAATGGATGAAAAATGACTACGACTATCAGCATCAGGCTTTTTCACGACACAGCTTTTATGAACACATCTTACTGAGATTGAAGTGGTTCCAGCTCATCTCCACAATCTTAAAAGATCTGTTGTGAGGCTCTGCATGATTGCATTTCCTGATATCTCTAAGGAAATTATTACCAGCAACTCTCTGTGCTCCCACTCTGATCACCCACACTCTTCATCTGTCTCAAATATGCACAGAGAAAGTCTGAGGACTCTGTAAGATGATTCTGATGGGTGTCTTGACATACAGCTAATGGAGAAGACACCTAATTTGAAATTGGCCTCAAAAGTCACTCTGCACAAACACCTTAGTGCTGAACAGGTGGAAAAATAGTGGGACAGCTCCACACAATCCTGATACTGGGTTCTTTGAGGAACAATTCAGTTAAGAGAAGACAAACCAAGACATTCACTTCTTGGGTTTGCCCCGTCCCCCAAACTGGGCAGAGGAGAGCACCAGTATGAAGGGATGACCTGTCATGGGGAAAGAAGGAAGACAGAACAGGGAGAAGGCAGACAGGGACTTAAAACATTAGGAACTGCTGCCAAAGAAGTTCATACAAGGGCCAGTAGACACAGATTTTGCTTCATGCTTTTGCCTACATATCGGGCTCTGCATCCTTTCTCCATTTATCTTTTTCAAGACCTTTCTCTTTTCTCTCACCTTTCCATTTAGTTAATCCCCTCCTCACTCTGTTCCAACCATCAAATTTAAACATACCTCCATCTCCAAATCCTCTGACATGCACTCCTTTCTTATACCTCTGAAATTCTCCATCAGGCCAACAAAAGGAAAAAAGCAAAGCAAACAAAAAAACCTACAAGCAATTATGTATTATTTTATTGGAAGAAATCTTAAGTTTTTGGGTTTTTTTTTACCAGATGCTCTGACTAATTTTGGGGAAAGACAATGAGTTTTTAAGCTTGTAAACTCTTCTTTGCATTATTCTAATTTATTTTTTCCCCCTTAACACCATTAACTTAAGAAAATACATCCCTCTCCTGCTGAAACCTGCTGTACTTGGTAAGCTTCAGCTCTCCCAACTACATCCCAGACACCACTGCTCTGTAAACCACTGGCACAGTGGTTTCTGTTTCTTCTGTTCAGAACTTGCATCCCTTTTCCCAGTCTTTTCATCACATCCACTGAGACTGCAGGCAAGTCCTCTGTGGCATAAAGGTATTTTCCTACCCCAAAATACAGCCTACTTGTAGAAACTGCTTTTTTTTTTCAGTTATGACACTTCTGAGTTAGCTTTCTCCCCTGACATTAAGTTCAAAGATGTTGGGTAAAGGCAGAGTTGCTGGGCCAATTCATGGCTCTGTTCACACTGACATTTTCAGCTAAGACTATAGAAAGAAAATTCACCCCCATTCTCCTGAACCCTGCAAACCCACTATGTGGAGGCAGTTTGAAGTGTGGCTGCAAAGACCAAACTCCCTCAGGACACAGCACAAGTCAGCACCATCCCTGCTGAAAGATTTCAGTACATTTCCACAAGCAGCAATAGCAAAGGGATCACTAGGAAGGTTAAAAACCACCCAACTGGAGCACTGTTTGCCCAAGACCAGCAATCC
Organism: Calypte anna; assembly: GCF_003957555.1. Classification (NCBI taxonomy): domain Eukaryota; kingdom Metazoa; phylum Chordata; class Aves; order Apodiformes; family Trochilidae; genus Calypte; species Calypte anna. The sequence goes on along the minus strand of NC_044262.1, from coordinate 2,342,476 downwards.
ATGTGAGAGGCCAAGTTAAATGCACTATGTCTGTGGATGCTGGGAATGGAGCAGGGTAGAGGTGGCTGCTCTGTGCTTCCCCATGGGCCAGCTATTGCTTCTGAGAATTAGAATTCATTTCCTATCAGAAAAGAAGCCTAAAATACAGAAGGGGAGTTGCAGACATAAGTGTTGTACCTGGTTAAGCTTGACACAGAAATAACCTGTGCTTTGCATCTTTCTCTACATGAAAGGTGCAACCTCTGGAATTTACAGGAGGTCTCAGCTGCTACTAATTAAAAATGCAAAGACCACCTCATCCCCCTGCTGAAGAGAGGGAGGACACAAAGGGAGGAAAACATAGTGAGTAATGCATGGCCCCACAGCACTTGAAAGAAGGATGTTGGACATCATCAAACTGTGGGTCCATGTGTGAGACAGTATAACTTGAATAGATCAGAGAACAAAATGAAATAAAATGGAAAGAGAATAAAATAGCTTTAGACACTGCTGCTTTTCTGGACATGAAGAGATGAGCTCCACCTTGTTTGCTCCAAGAGAGGCTGGAGAGTGTCTGTGAGCCTGGGCCTGGAGGACACAGTGCTGCAGAGCAGCAAGGGGAAAATTCAGCCCTTGTCAAATCTTCAGACTTTGCACTTGCAAATCTTCCATGTGGGGTTCCGGAGCCAAATGGGTCCGCATTAGCACTGGAGAGGATAATAATACTTTAATCTATTGTCTCCCATAAGGATTCTTAATGATCTCTGAAAGTTTACTCCATAGTTTTTATAGGCTGTCTTCATTCCAAGCATCCTGCAATTTGACCAGACAGTAATCTATTTACATAATGGATAACATCCATGAAAGAAACCATGAGTCCTATGAGTCTTGGGGAAAAAATGTTTCTTGAAAAAAAAAATTGTTGGAAAAGATGACTGTGGGTCAAGCTAAATAGAGCAAACTCCTACTGTCCCTAGCATGTGCAACTGTATATGTAGAAATAGTTTCTTTAGTACTGAAGGTCTGTCTGTCTATATCAGAATTCAAAACTAGACTTATAAATGTCAGATACTAGCATGGGAACAGATGCAACTCCTCCCAGCTGATTAACATCCCTGACATCTGGAATAGAGGACAAAAAGAACAGAGGATTTCCTGTTGGGACTTGGCTTTTGGGTGACAACAACCAAGATACAGCAAGTCTGCCCTAGAGAGTGTTACCTCTCCACCTTCTAAATATCCCTGGGGCTGGTAATTAAAGAACTGGACATTTAACACTGAATCCCTAGACAAAAACTCAGGTATTTGCTGTATGTCTGCCTGATACCTGTGTGAATGAGGGAATCCTTGATGTCAAGAGCTGCACAATGGTCTCTTCCAGGCAGGGGATTAAGTTCTCAAGCTTCCTGAATTGAAGGGCTTTGACGCATTTCTTCTGTTCTTTTTAGTGTTTAGGATTAGGTGGAAATTAATCCTTTATTGGGAATCAAGGAGTATTTCTTACAACTCCTAGAAAAGGGCATTAAGTACGCTTGCCTCCTCCAGAGTAATTTGACCATATTTTGCAAGAAGCCTCATTGAAAGATTTCTAGTGGAAGGAAAAAATAAAAAGAGTTCAGGCTGATCTGATCAGATACCCTGTGGAGAACCCTGAATGGACACACAGCTCAGGTATCTGCACCAGGTTGACATAAGCTGTGGATCAGTCAGCCACATCCTTCTTTTAACACCACCATTGCCATCCACATGGCACAGCACAGTGTTCTCTTCCTACAGGCTCTGCCATACCCCTTGCTGTTCAAAACCACTCTAGGAATTTCCACAGATTGCTCTGCCGTGCACTCAGAGCCCCATTTATCTGTGCCTGGAATGTGCCCATGCCCTTAATACTGAGCCAGTTGATGGGATGCAACGTTAAGCTTTGCTGAACTGGACAATATATGTGCTGGAAAAGGCCAAGAAATAGGTGAGCTCAGCAGGGGACTAAGCTGGAGCTGGAGCTCTTTGGCTCGGTGTCACCTTGAGTCTGCAGGCAGATGCTGCTCACAGACATGTACAGCTCATCCCTGTCCCTTGCCTGGGCAGAGCAGAAGGTTTGCAGGAGCCTTCAGGGCTCACATGTGGATGTTGAGAAAGTCTGTCCCCAGGGTCAGTTATTCTGTGGGGATTTCCAGCAAGTATTCAGCTGACTGTTTGAATCCAGGGAGTTTGAAGAGACTCCAGTAGCTTTTACTGTTTCAGGAATTTCATCAGCATTTTCCTAAGAAGGCATCAAGGGGAATGCTTTCTTATCTGTCCGTGTAATCCTGTGGTGAATCCTGATGTGCAAGCTCAATATTACAAAAAAGGAACAGCACAGTTAGCCACGGTATGGTGCAAGAATTTGCCACATCAAATGGTACTTACAGAGCATGATTTCCTATGATCCCTTGCTGTTTGTTTCAAGTTTGTTGAAAAGGAGCCATGGTAGGTGTCATTAGCTCAAAATCTTCCCTATTTTGTAACCAGTAACATCCCAAACAACACAAGGAATTTGTCTTTCTGGCAAGTGTTTATCCTTCTTCCTTCCCTTTGTATTGGGCCAGACTGTACAATCTTAGCATATTCTAATTTCCCAGAATTGCAGAAATAAATAAAAGCTGAACAATATTTGCAAATCTTGTCCTGGGACTAAATATATTTTGTCTCAGTCTCATGAAATGAAACAAAAAAACCAAACCAAAAAACACACACACAAAAAGAAAAAAAACAAAAAAACCACACACAAAAAAAAGTGAGGCGGATATTCTTGGATAAAGCTTGCTGTGTGGCTAATGATAACCAGTCCTTGTGTTTCTCCCTGTAGGCTATTAAAAAAGAGAAGAGATGATGTAGTTGGTACCACAATGTTTACAGCTTTTCTGCTGAGCAGCTCTGAAAGTCCCCATCCATCAGTGTGGTCCCTCTGAACTGTCCCTCCAGCAAGCTTCTTCATGGATAAACCACTGTACTCGTATCTCTGTGCACCAACATTCCCACAACCTGACTAACAGCACAAAATTATCAGCACAAATTATCAGGTCTTTAGAGGAAAATATATCTAGAGAAGTGTCAGAAAGAGAGGCTGGAAACAAAACAAAAATTAAAAAGATCAGATAACTTTGCTGCTGCGATTAGCTCTAAAGTAGCTGAAGGACACAATGAAAACACCTGAGCAATTTTTCCAAGGTGCAAACATCATCACAAGAAAATTATAATGCAGATCAGAGGTGTCTTCAAATTGTTCCAATGACAGCACAATTGTGGTTGCACTTAGTCAAGAATCACAGAATCACAGAATCATTACACTTGAAAAGACCTCAAAGATCAAGTCCAACCATCAACCTAACATCACCATGTCCACTAAACCATGTCCTGAAGTGCCATGTCTACACACTTTCTGGACACCTCCAGAGATGGTGACTGCACCCCTTACCTGGACAGCCTGTTCCAACACTTGACCACTCTTCAGGAAACAAATTTTTCCTAAAAAAGCATCCATAGAGTTTTTTGTAATAAGACTCACAGCAGCTTTGTCCCAGGATGGAGGCTTGATGGACTGGGACTGACAGTCAGAGGAAGTAAAGTGACCAGAAAGAGATGTATCTTCTTTTGGGGATGAAGAGGGTTCTTATTTATAACAGCATTAATTCAGCATTAGCACTTCATGCTTGGTTCCAAAGGACAAAAGTATTTCAGGATTAAAAGCTGACATGCTGAACAGCTGGCTACAACTGCTGACACTACACATGTAGGGAAAACAGAACCCAGTAGCATGTGAGGGTCCCTCCAGTACCAAGGAAAGCTGTGAGGAATCTTTATGGCCCAAAGCTCACAAAACCTTTTATTGGTACCATCTCATCTTTCCCTCCCTCTCCCCCCCTTTTTATTTCATGCCTCAGAAGGCTGAGGGCTCTTTTCTGCCACTGCTAGACTGAACTTGGGCAGAGGAAATACCTGGAATTAGATGTGAGCTCTCAGTGGTTGTGGGGATGTCTTCATTGATGTGGTGCAAGGCCTTGCACTAGAGAGGAATGAGGACTCTTTGCCAATGAAAGTTATGACAAGAGGGACTGGTGATGTAAAATGGGCCCAGATGGTGCCAACTGAGTCACAGATTTTGACTGAGTCACTAGTTGGCATGGAAATCTGTCTCAGGGGATGATGCTGAGGGCAATACCAAAGCCAAACATAGGTGCTGAATCTTTGTCCTTTTAGTCAATGAAGGCTTTGCTGCCAAAGTCACTGCCTTAAACCTGCATTTGCTAGCAGTGCTCGGCCTTACAAGCCTCACAGACCAAGTCCCCAGGCTTAACTGCTTTATGTTGCCATTCTGAGTGCAAAAATTCATCAGAGGGGAGGCTATAAGCTCAGCCTAAGCACATCAGCCATCAACGTAAAGGAGTATTCCACATAGAAGGAATACTTTCTATTGCCCTTCTTGGACTTGCTGCCAATGACCAATACTGCATCAAAATTTCTGTGTAAAGACAAATAAGTGAAAAAAAAATATTGTGGGGGATCCATGGACTTTCTTAGGCTCTACACTATAGAAGAGTATCTTCAGGCCTCCCTCACTGGCTTAGGTGTGTCAGTCATGAGGAGATGCTTCTCAGACCAAAATGGACATGTAGAAGGTCTGGGAGCTCAGTGCCATGAAATCCATACCCTCCAACAAGTTCAGCAACGTGGATGTCTCCAAAGAATCATACAACTGCATATGCAAAGCAATTGTGCTGCATTAAGGTAGCTTTAGATTTTGAAGCTAAATTCCTTTCCTGGGCTTCTATGAGTGCAATCTGTACTGCAAAAGACTTCATTTGAAATAGAAATATCTCTCTATATCAAAATAAGATTAAGGTACTGTCTTAAATCTGTCAACTCAAATCTACAAGGCTTTCCTTGATTCATTTTGTATGGGTATTATGCTGGTCACAGAACAAGTGATAAAAGGGTACTATCAGATTAAAAATATTGCATTTTTCTAAAAATTGTCATAGCTGTTATAACTAGCACTTCAAGTTCTCAGAACTACTGTGTTAAAATATTCCAATTTGCATTATGCCTTTGAGGTTACTTGCTTAGTTGTGCTCCTCTCCAGTTGAACAGTATTGAAAGATTGGTATTTTTCCTTTCAATATTTTCAATCATTAGTATTTAAAGTATTTCCCCATTTGAGCTTTGTTCACTGGTAATTGACTGAAGTCAAGCTGAGCTATAAGGATTTTTTTTTAAAACCAAACTCACTGGAGTTTAAAAAACAAACTGGAAAGGAAGCATTTCTTTGCAGCTTAATTATGTGTATTTAAAGCTCCAGTAGAGCTGCTAATGTTGTTTTAAAAATCCTCTTTACTAAGGAAGTTACAAATATAGCCTGGATTGCTATAATGGAAGAGACCCCAGAACAGCTCGTACTTTTTTTCTTAACCTGAACTTTAGTGTTGACAACCCAGGGTGTTCTGACCATCTAGAGGTTTCTGACTCCATGAATTGCTTTGAAAAACCTGTAACATGGGATAGAGACAACAGAATTTCAGCTTTAACCTTCACCTCCTGTGTGTTTATATTTCTAATCCATTCACACAAGGAACACTTTTTTATTTAAACATACTAATTCTTATCTGAAGAGGACAAAAAGCAACTGGGAGTAATTGCAGTTATGTAGTACTCAACTGATGTGAGTTATTCAGGGATGCCACCATTCAAGCTAAAACACAAAGAAGCCTTGAGATGAGGATCTCAGACTTCTATAAACTCACATCCACCCACAGAATGTTGCCCTGCCTTTTGCAATGAAGTGGCATTACCCCCGTTTTCACATATATATAAAGGGAAACAGAAGAGTTCAATTACCCACCCAAACATGCAACAGCCCTGCCAGAAACTTGGTATCCACCTCCCTCCTCATAACCCACAGACTCAGTACCCCCTCTCCAGCAGTGCTTACAGAGAGCTGCACTCATAGCAGGAAGAATATAGAATAACCTACCTACCTTCAAAGAAATCTTGCAGAATTAAAGTTTAAGACTACTCAAGTTCTGTTCCATGCCTGAGGGGCTCTTCCCTCTCCAAATACACACAAGCTTTCTCTGACATCCAATCCCTACTCTTTAGAGCCTGTGGTTAAATAAACTGTGCAGTGCTACACTATACTGCTCATAACCAACAACTAACGGGTCTCCCAAAGTTGGCTGCTTTGGTCATTAGCACGGACTTTCTGCAGCCATTATGGGAAATATCAGTTCAGTGTTATGATGCTGTTGGAGATGTGACTGAGACTGCATTAATGAGAGCTAAATATTGCAAATAGAATAAATTAATGAACAACACCAAAACCCATAATGCAAATAACACAAGAGTTCAATAGCAGGAGGCTGATCAACACCTAGACACATTCACTGATGTGATCATAAAAAGTTTGTTTTTGGAAGAAATCGCCTACCTGTAAGGAGAGTATGGGTCAAAGCACGTCTTGGTGACTTCTGTTATCTCTGGGTTACAGCATTCCCCACCATCAAAGTTGTACCTCTCATAATTACAATCCATGTCACACACACCATTCTGCTTCTTCTTGTTGAAGAGCGTGTGGCGTACGTGCCGGCAGTCCCCACCATCGTACCCCGTCAAGGTGTGGTTGCACTCCGGGTCACAGTTCTCATCCCCAATCTTGCTGATATCACAGTTGGCCAGGATGAGTCGGTGGCGAAGGGAAGAGTTCTTCACATCCAGCACCTCCAGCTCCCAGGTGATGTTGTAGCGGCTGAAAGCCTCATTTAAATGCTGATGCTGGAACTCAATCTGCTGCTGGCTGACGGTGGGGTTCTGGTGCTTGTCATCGTAGAGATTTACCACACGGTAGCGAACGATTTTGTTGCGGCGGAAGCTGGGGAGGTTGTTGTAGCTGGCAATGACGTCCGTGTTGTCACAGACTGTCTGTCCGCAGAGAGGAGGGTCTAGGCTGGTATCCAGCAAATAGCCATGCTGATAGCTGAACTTGCTCTGAGGACTGCTGCCATCCTTCATGGGAGACCAGGTGTTTTTCACATTCAGTAAACTGTCTTGAAGAACTAGCTGAGGTAGAGGCGTGTCTTGTCTGTGAATTGCCTGGCCCATGTCCAATAAGATCTCCTTCTGAGACCGGGCTGTCCTCCAGAGGCTTAAGTGCTCTACGTAACCCCGATAGTTCTGGTTCAGGGCATTTCCTCCAACCATAAGGACCTTGCACTTCAAAGTCAGAAGACTGAAGATGCTGCCCACTTGCTCTCCGCTTGTGGCCACCTGGGCACCGTTCACATAGAGTTTCATCAGGTGCCCATCATAGGTGGCAGCCAGGTGCACCCACTGGTTGGGGAGGTAGCTGCGATGTGCTGCAATGGTGGTTACTTTGCGAGCACGATCCGTCTTCAGCGAGAAGAAATAGCGGGGGTCTCTATTCCCCTGGTCACTGATGGTGTTAATCCCCAGGACCCATCCTCGGTCACGGGAGGTGTAAGAACATTTGTCATACAGTCCTATGTGCCCCCGAAAAAGAAATATGAATAAATAAGGATGACAGAATAAAGAAATTAGTTTTTAACTTGTATAAATCTCTCGCGCTCTGTGTATATCCATACACTCACCAAGTGATAAAAAAACAGCATGCAGGAAAAACATTAAAACACCTAATGCATGATTGTGGAAGGTCATGTGAAACCTTGCTGTTGAAGGTCAAGATTTGACAGTGGTGTTTATAAATGGGATTCCCTTTTGCTGACCAAAGACCAAAACTTCTTTGCGAATTCCCACCAGCAAAATGTACTGTGCATTCGGTTCTTCCCTTCACCCAAACCATACATCAGTGGTTGAAAATAAGAACTGTCTTGAGAAGTTGCCCTTGTTGATCTCACTTGCACATCACACCCCTGAACCCTTTATTTAATAAGGTCTAGAGGTGAAATAAGTATAAAATCTTAGTACTGAACAGTCTGAGAGACACTGAGCACCTGCAATCATCTTGACAGGTTCAAGCACCCAAACCCGAAGGAGAGTGAATGGAATGAGTTCAGGCTACCTTCAAATTCATACCCAATAAAAACCAGTAAGGAATTAGCACATATCGGTATGCTGGTTGTGCTGAGCAAGATATATGCAACACCAGGGAAGGGCAATAATCATGCAGAGGTGGACACACACATTCAGAAAAATCCCTGTTCCCTCGTACACACTCTTACTAACAATCTGGTGCACCTCGGGGCATATACATTAATTTCTCTCAGAGATAAAATGTGAATCCACACCTAAATCTCTCTCTCACTCAGTCATCAGACAGCTCCAAGGGATGGTAAGACCCTACTCCTGCTCAGTTTGAGGCATGAGGTTCAGCAAGATAAAGACACATTTCCATCTTTCAGTTCTCAAAGGCCAAGGGCTGCAGGGCCACACCTCAACTGTAAAAGCAATCACTGGAGCCTTCAGCACCAAACAGCCCTTCTGCTATCAGCACACACAAAACAATCCTTCCCCCAAGCCTTCACTTCCAAAAGCCTAAATGAAAATCATAAACCTGACAGTTTGGTCCTCATGAAAAGACTAAATATCCCCTTACCTCAGCCCTGCACCCTAACCCTCCCGACATTACAACCAAATAACATTTTCTGCTTCTGACTAAGTTGCTCAACAGCCATCTGTTAACAATCACTCATTAACAGTGCAGTCTTGTCTAGTATCAACAGAGCAAAGGTTACAGGAGCATTCACTGTATTTTTCCTCCCCTCTCCCAGCATACACCTTCCCCTTCCCCCTTTCCTCACACCCTTCCCCTCTCCTCCCTCTTTACAAAAAAAAAAATTAAAAAAAAATCTTCTGATGGGAAAGTTAAAAAAAAATAAAATTGAACAGGCCTTTTTTTCCTGCACACTGATATTTTGCTAGGGACTCTGAGCTCCCCCTTTTCCTGTTTCCTTTGGAAGAGAGATCCCAGGGTTCAGAAGGTAATGTGTTTATTCATCTGTAGGGCGCACTCAGTTCAAAACCTTTTCGAGACCAGTTTCTAGTTTATACTGCTACTTCTGATCATGAGAAAGTAGAGTAGGAGAACCAGGAAAGGAAAAAACAAATATGCTAAAAAAAATTTTAAAAATTTTTTTTAAAAAAGTAAAAAAAAACTATTTGCTGGGATAGTTATTTACCCAAGAACTTCAGATTTGAAAGCCAATAACCTCCTGAGGTCTTTTTCTTAAGCATTTTAAAATTTTTCTTTATGGAATAAATACTTTTACAAATCATTCATTTTCATATGTATGAGAGCCCATAAACATCTGCATTTTATGAATCTCAAATGAAAGTATTGTCCAGCTATAGTGGGTGGATAGTACTGCAATGAACAAGAAGACAACTCCCTCTTCCAAATAAGTAATAAAAAAATAAGTTATAAAAGTCTCAACTTATTGTAATAAGACCATTAAGGGCTCGTCAGACATTTTGTAAGAGTTTTTGCCTGTCCAGAAATGCCAACATGGTGAGAACAGGAACATGATGCAGAAATTGGCTAGCCCCAGCAATTTGCTCTGAGAAGCTGCAGGTTTTCAACATGGCCAAGAGAACCCCAGGGCCTCCCTCAACTCTTTTGACTGTAAGCAGAGAAGGTCAACCCATTCCAGACACACTCCCTACCATCTCCTGCCACCACTGCTGCCCAGCAACCAAATTCTCCAGGCTTGTGGACCATAGGGCAGCTGCACACTCAACAGCTGTTACACCTTTTTCTTAGAGCATCCAAGACCCCTTCTGTTGGATGGATGGATGGCTGCAAGTTCTGGAACAAGTTCCTGGGGTCTCCAGCTCTGGGGAACTCCACCATGCAGTCTTTAAGGGTCAAGCTTTTTTGGCTTTTTTTACTGACTGGGGCTGGAAATATTCCCACAAAGACCCAATAAATTATTGTGGCATGGAAATCCTAGCCAGCATTAAAGAACATCTTCCTCTCTCTCTGAAGTGCTGTATGATGCTAGTGATTGACCTCAGCTGAACAGATGGAGCTGCAGGAGGAATACTACAGAGTAGTAGCAATCCTTCCTTGCCTTTGAGCATTTATACCCTGATGTGATGCAACGTGTCTTGAGTTTGGCTCAAACAGCTGCAATCAATTCAAGAGTTACAGGGAGCCAAAGGAGGGCAGAAAAAAAAAAACAAAACAGTGACAATAGGGACACCACTGAACATGCCAATATGAAAGTTGCTGAACTAAAACAGTCTACTATTCCAGTTACTTGCATTTTCTAGTTTATGGCAAAGGTCATCACTGAATCCATATGCCATGTACAGTATTCTTTTCTCAAAATTTTACTATTACAGGCATCCAACTCTTGATGAAAAGATGGATTGAACACAATCCCTTCAGCAGCAAGACTTATTCTTTACTCTCTTTATTCTTAAGAGAAAGGAAAAAGAGTAAGAAAATGGGTAAGAAAGCCACATTCCCTCTAACTTGCAAAGTTGTACCAGTTCATTTTACAACCTTCTTTTGCTTGTATGCTGTACCTACTTTCCCAGTCCTTCATTTACTTTTGGCTTTAGACTAAGAATCTTCCAGCTAAGGGAGTGTCACTTTTCCATTTTGTCCCCAGCACAATGAAACTAATTTCATCTGGGACTTTGGATGTCATAATAAAAGGATTCGTTACTTCTTCTATGACAACTAATAAGGGCAAAGCCATTGGAAGAGGGACATGTGAAATAATTGCCAGAACTTCTGAAAACTAAATAATTTGATGTTTTCACAATTTATTTCAATTTACTAAAAGGTTCCATAGCCATGATTTTTTTCTCAGATATAATTAAGAACATTTTAAACCAGAAGAGGCCTCTTTTACCTCAAGCAAGGCTGTTTTTGAGAAAAATCACCCCTTACAATGGCTGACACTCTGAATTCAAAATTCAGCTGTGACCACAACCAACATTCTCATGAAAAACATACAGAGTTTAGATTCTCATTTACACTGAGAATTCTTTACAATAATGTGGTAAAGGACATTTTTAGTTACTTAATATCCCTTTACAAACCAAAAGTGGTGTAAAGAGGCCTCATGGTAAACGAGACTCAAGCCAGTGACTGCAAAACCACAATTAGGTGAATATGCCTGAAATTTCTGAGTCAAGAAATGGTGTGAAATAAAACTGATGTTTCTTTTCCCCACAGCAAATAGATTAAAAAAATATGTACACGTTTCATACAGCAGCAAACAGTTTCCTTACTTCTGCTTGCCTTGAGTTGCTAGAAAGGGATGGAGCTACAGCTGATGGAGCTTATTTCTTTGTAGAGCACTAAGAGATTAAAATGGAATTTTATCTTCTATCACCAAAAAAAAAAAAAAAAAAAAAAAAAAAAAGGTGCTAGTTCAGCTTTCCAGTAGGAGGAATTGGTAACCTTCCTTCCCCACAAAGGAGTCAGTCACTTTCCAGACAACTCTGGAGAAGCACATGAACAGAGTAAGACACCACGTTCCTTAGCCAGAGACAGACTTTGATGGTCCACAAGACTCCTTCCAGTCCCGTGATGCTTGTCCCTTATAGGAAAAGTAAATTCCTAGGAATCAAAAGACAGGGGAAAGCTGGAAAGTTAAACTCCAAAGGCCCAAAGCCAAACATGGAAAACCATAAATACAGTCTCTCTTTTTTTTTTTAACAAGTGAAATCTCAGTTCTCTGACTACTGACCCACAACTGCTCCAGTATACAACTGTCCATCTGACCTCTTCCAGAAGGAAAGAGGCCAAGTGTTTGCTTTATAAGCCATTTTTTTCCCCAGGGCTTTGATCTTGACTTAAATAAAGCCACATCCTCACATGGGCCCTGTGTGCTGGACAGGGCTGGGCAGCACAAGCACAGAGCACTGCTGAACTTCTGGGAGAAAGTCCTGGGTGAGGACACAAGGCACTGATGTAGTCAAGCCCACAGGGCTGAGATTGGAGGAGATGTTTATCAACAGCAGCCACAGGGGAGAGGGAACTCACAGCTACAGGCTGGAGCTGTAGGAGTCATTAGTAGCTCTCTCTTTGTGGACAGAGCTTGAAATAAGAGAGGATGATGCAGTCCATTCAGGCTGCTGTAATCCACTTTAATATTATCAAATAACAGACTTCAGGTCTCCTTCTCTCACTTCATGCAGATTCTTGCATCTTGCTAACAGCAGTCTTCTTTGGTAATCAGCCCAGCCATAGAATTACCTAAGAATTTAATTCTTGATGCAGAATAAGTTTCCTTGCTTTGCTGAGGAATGGGAAGAGGGGGAATAAAAGAGGGGCTGGGGGAAAGGGAAACAAGGAGGTCAGTTTGACTTTGAACACACCAGGTGTGCTGCAGAGCCCGTCACAGCCAAGATAGGCAGGACAGAAAGCAGTGCCCTGCACTTCTGAAAGTTGGCGTGCCTGTTTTGCTGGGAGACAACAACCAGAGGTGACAGGACTCAGTTATGAAAGGGGAATTTAGGTCAACAATCAAAGCTGCAGTCAGGAGGCCCAAGAACAGGGAGCTAAAGGTTGGGGCTGTTTTTTTCTTTAGCATGCTTTAATCGTTTAGTATCAAAGCACAGAGGAACGCCTGAAAGAGCAAATATTCTACAGGAACCTATAGAAAGCTTTTATCTGTCCAGAGGAAAATAATTAAAACCGACAGATTTGGGTTAAGTATCCCCATGTTCCATGCAATTGGATAAGTCAGCGAAGATCCACTGGAGCAGTTCTTGAGTTCTGCACTGGATATTTCATGGTATGATGTTGAACCCAGTAGAGTTCTACAAAGGGGAGAAATAATCTCTCCTTTCCTCTGCCATGCTTCCCCCAGCCCCCACTTCCTTCTGCAATAGTTAAATAATTCAAAGTCTAGAGTACTTAAGGAAACATCTCTGTCTATACCATTTCCAACACAGTTAAGAGGCCTCTTGAGGTCACCCCCTGAGATGAAGAGTGGCTCAAGCAAACCACTTGAGAGTTGCTCAGGTGGCAACATACTACTTAAGCAAGCAAAAAGGGGATGCTTGCTGCTGCTAGCAATCTAGCCAAATTCACACCAGATATTACCATTTACAAATTAGGATTCAGATCTGAGACAGAAGAACTGAGTTATTTTGGTTTTGACATGAAAGACTATCTTCATCATGTAGAAATAGAAATGAGAGAGCTATGCCAATTTACTGTTGAGGATTCAGCCCAAGTTTCTCTGCTATATCAAAAATCTTTGTATCGTTGCCATTTATCATTAAGCTTGGCATAAATTCTGTTTCTCCAGTTCCCAGCCATTCGTATGGTCAATGAGATACCTGGAAGTCTGAAAGCGGGACAGTGAGAACAGCTAAAACAGCAAAAGGTGAATTTGTGGCTGGTTAGTTATGAATATTACATAAATCCTTCCCTTCTGATAACCATATCATGTAGGCTGCAACAGAGCAGCCACTGGCATGGACAATCATATTAGTGACACTTCAGTGGGCCTATTGTAAGAATATAAGCACTAACAGTATAGAAGAGCTCACTGCAAAGAGATCGGGCAGGCTGGGGTTAGTATGAAATAAAAAGATTGTGAGGATTTTGTGGTGTAAGAGAACACACAGCACTGCAGAACCAGATGACACAGAAAAGTGAGCTTCAGTCCTTGCAGCACTGCAGCAGGGTCATCCTTGGACTGGGAATTGCTTTTGCAAAGGCTCCTTTGTATACAGTATCAGCGTAAACAAGTATTAGTGGGAAGTTTGGTTTCTTATCTAGATCTCCCCAAGCATTTCACAATAAAGCTGGAGAACCAGTGGAGACTGGTACTTGGTTAACAAACCGTGGTTGTTTATGATCTAATAACTAGGTTTAGGCAGGCTTTCAGATGGCTTTCAGCAAAGAGCACATCCTTTGCAAGGGTCAAACTTCTGCCTCTGCTATAAAGTCTGAGAGCAAAGAAATATTCCAGAAAACAGGGGTAAGGATTTTCCAATATCCACAAAACAACTTATTTCTCCTGCCTTACTCTCACAAAAAATTGAATTTTGGGGGTTGAAGCCTGGAAAACCAGTGTGTGTCCATGTTATTAGAGGTGATCATGATACGTGAAAACACAGGGACAGTATTAAGGTAGTGAAGGAAGGCTTTGTTTGAATAATACTTATTTTAAAGTCACCAACTTTGCAGCCATCAGCATGTTCCTTCAGAGAATCACTGGTGTATGTCATGAATGGAGAGGCTTTGCATCAGGCTCGATTCAGAAAAGAATTCAGGTTGGCGACTCCCAGTTTAGAGACTCCAGCCTGGCCCAACGATAATAAAACAGAGTTCAGTGTTTATGAAAACTTGGATATCCTTCAAACACAGGGAATGGAAAACCCTCGGTAAGTTTGTTGGTTTGGCTTAAGAGGTCCTTAACACACCTCTCAACTTCCAAGCTTATCTATGCTCACTGATCAGCAGAACCAGGTTACAAATTAACCTCCCATTGTAGCTGAGACAGAATTCACTCTCAGAGCCATCCAGCATTAACACCACTCACACTTTAAAAGCAGATGTTGCAAAACACACAGATACATATCAAGGCATTCATGAAACTCATCCATCTTTCACAGACACATACACACAAAACTGGAAGTACACACAGACCAGCAAAAAGGGCCATAAATACAATGAGAGAACAACAGAAGGGTCACTACACACACAGATGACTGTACCCAGCAATGGGCTTGGTGGAACATACCTCTGCTTCCATGTCTCCTCCTCTTCCCTGCAATATTAGCCAAATACTGATTAGTTATCAAAGCTCTACAAAGAAATTTATTCTTGTACGTGTTAGCACAGAGTGGCTTCCTCCCCCCTTTTCTAAGAGTTAATGCTTGAGAGCAAACACAGACAGTATCTTCTACGGAAGGGGCAGATATGTAAGTACCATAACTTCCAGACAATCTAAATGATAAAGTGGTATTTCTGGGCTCCTTTTAGAAAACAGCGGAGAGAATTGATCATAAACTGGGTCAAGATAGGTCAGCATACCTCAGTGCAGATCAGATGGCCAAAACATCCCAGGAGGAAACATTCTCCTGGAAGGATTATTAGGGGCACATCTGTGCCATCAGATGACCGTGCACAATACCCATCAGCTCCCTGGGAGTTCAATATGGCATTTCCTTTCAAAACGTGCTTTGTGCCTGACAAGCACTGCAAGTCAATCAGCTGCAGCAGCAGCCAAGCCTGGAGTCATGCTGGAAAACTGCCTGATGTGCTGCCCCACGGAAGCCCTCCGTGGCCAGAAAAGTGGAGCAGTGAGGAGTGGAGGTCTGTGGACGAGAATGCGTGTGGTGGTGATCAAAATACACAGCAAAGACTGAAGGTGAGACGAAAACACAGCTTGTTTTGCTTTTCAGAATTCCCTTGTCTCTGACCTTTACAGCAGCTTTAGGGCAGCACTGAAACCAGCTGAGCAGTTACTACTCCCAGCTGCAGAGAGATTTTACACCATTGCACAACACATAAGTGTTTGGGGGGGCGAGGCTAAGGCTAGAGAACAAAGAAGGAAACCTGGTGGCACCTAAATCAAACATTATAATCAATGAGTGAGTGGGAAGAGGACCTGGGGAGCAGGGACAACCTTAGAACCCTTTCCAGGATCAGACAGATGGCCAACATCCACATTATTACAAAAAGAAAACAATAACAAAAAATTCCATGAATGCAAACTAGGGCACCCTGCGAGGAGACTGTAAAAATCACATCATGATAGCTTAGACTTGTCTTTGTAATTGAGAGGCATTTCCACATGAAACGATTTTAATTATTTGATTGGATTTTGAGAACATTCTTGGGCAGATACTTTGTGAGAGCAAAACTGGGTAGTTCCAGTGCATTTACACTGATATATACCATTCAAGGTCTTTGCCTTTGTGAGAATTCAGTCTCTCGTTGAATAAATATCTCAGATCTTATCCAGACTCATGTATCTTATTGCATCTAATTTTCCCATATGACTGCACCTTCCCCATACTGATATCAACAATGGAGGAACTTAGCAACCTTGAAAACAATGTCTCCCATGCAAGACACAGAAGTGTGCAGTAACAGCTGGCAGGAGGGAGCTGATTGTGCCCATTTTCTGCTGTCACTTCTCAGAAGGATCTGGGCATTCTCTAATCACAACTGTTTCATGCCTCAAATTCCCAGCTCCATACTTGCATACAAGTTCCAAACCCATACACAAACCACAGAGATATTTCTGCTTTCTAGGAAACAATCTGCTGAAAAAACCTGACTCTCAAACATGATATAACTATTACAGAATGCATACCAGATAGGCTGCAGTCACCACACACTAACCAAAGTATATAATTTTAAAGCTCTATTTTTCTGCTCAATTTGAATTAGACTGCATTTGTTTTGGTATGATTTTTCTCCTGGAAATACCTGAGCCTGTATTTCTCCTCTACAACTATCAGTGGTCACTTGATCTGTGAGCACAAATAAATAGACATCTAATAGAAAACTCTCACACAGATACTCAGGATGTCTTAGAAGTGTACAGAAACAAATTCACACCTATTAAGCTGAAGGCTGTAGCTGAAAATTCAGCCTTTAGTTCTTAAAGAATACAATGGGACAGCAGTGGGCAAACCTCCAAAAGGTTATAACTCTACTTCACTTTCCATAAGCGTTGCCAAAGTCAAATGCTTCTCAAAAGTAATTGACCTTCTCAAGTCTGCAGAACTGGGAGAAAAACGTAAAAGAAACAAGCTACCTTGGAAGATTTTTGGCAATTCTTCTGTTTAGCTGAGCAGCAGGAAATATCATATGTCCAACATTTCTTATGTTATTTCAGCCCTTCCACTTCTGGTTAAATTTGGAGCAAAAAAAAAAAAATCAACACTAACAAAATAGTATGTACATATAACTACTTTCTCAGTGCACATGGTTGGAGGGAGCAGACCAGGGCATTTTGGGCACTTGGCCTTAATTTGAATTTTGAGGAACCGTCTCCAGCTTCAGATGGCTCAAGTGTAATGAAATATCATCTCAGAACACTGATTAGCTAGGAAAGGTCTTTGTTGTTGTTTCTTTTGTTTACCACTTGGCCTAAGTCACAGGAATAGGTCATTTCAGCATATACCTACAAACCCTTCAGGACTGCTGTTCTGCCCTGAGACAGTGAGACAGACCACCCAGCAAGGGGAGGACAAGCAAAAGTCACCCCCCAAGCTTATTCTCTGCTGTATCATTCACTTCATTGTTTTTCAGGGATGTCTGCTGCATTAGCTTCACAGTCCTGACATTGCCAATGCTGCAGTTTTCAGTGGAGAACCTTGACTTGGCTCCCTGAAGGTTGTATTCTGGAGGTAAATTCTCCTTGACTTCATTTGAAGTCAATGGTAAAACTCTTACTACCTTCAATGACAAAAGACTTCAGTCTTGTTTTTCAGCTTGACTTCAGACTAGCAAGCTGGACTGTTTTGAAGGGGAAAAGTTTAGTCATTGCTAAACTCAGCACCCTGGTTAAGTGACAAAATCTAAAGAAGATTTACAACATCATATGAAACTGAGCCTGACAATTCAACTACAGGAGACTCTACAAAGAGCTGGCAATGTTACAGTGAATAGAGATAAGCACCAGTGTTGAGGCCAATCCATAGAAATACTGGAAAATTCAAAGATTTTGAACTGCCATCCCTGTGTTACCTGTGCTTTACTACTGCTTTCAATTATTTTTGCAGAAATAGCTGAAAACTGCAGAATAATCTGGTGTAAAAAACACTCAGACAATATTGGTGAGGACTGACTCTTTGAAGAAGTTTAATTTGGATATAATTTATAATTGGGAAAAACACTCAAATTTAAGTGGGAAGTTATGGTAACAGATATTCCACAATTCTAGTCAGATAAGTTTTTCTGTGACTGACTATTCTCAAGGCTAATATACTGCATTTTCTTTGTTTTGAAGTTGCTTAGTCTCTATGAGCATCCATTGGATTTACTCATATCCCCAATTATCAGATTTTCAGCTTCCAATGATCAAATATTCCCCAAATATGTACTTAGAGAACACGATGATCACCACTTCTTAACCTTCTTGAGTCAAATACTTTGACTTGTTAAAAATCCTGTAATTATTGTCACGGATAACTTTTTTTCTCTAAATCCTCTTTCACACAATATCCTTCTTAAACTGTGGACATCAGAACTAAACAAAGCAGTTCAGCAGAAGCTACTCCAGGATCAATACAAAAATAGCACAACTTCTCCAGTCTCATTCAATCCTTCCCTGTTTACACAGACAGCATTGACTCTAAACCTTTGGCCACAGCATCACACTAGCATCTCACATTTACATGTTTTATCTATTCCTGCACATAGTTCCTCCTACACATTTAGCTTCCAGGTGAAAAAACCTTCCCCCACCAGTCATCCTTCATGTAGGACCTGTCACCCATCTTTCTATATGTATGACTTCACATTTGGCTTTATTTAATTCATACCGTTTGCATGTTCTCAATTTCTGAAAACACCCAAATGAGAGCCCTGTTTTGGTCATTGTTTACCACTCCCTGAACTCTGCAACATCTGCAAGTTTTATCAGCACTGATTTTATGTTTTCTTGCAGGTTGTTGACAGAAAATATTAACTAGTGAAGAGCCAAGATTGTATTGTGCTGAATAGGAGGGAATGTGGCCAGAGTCATGCTGTTCAGGCAACTGCTCTGTTTTTCAGTAGAGGAAAATAAATACCTGCGATACTCATGAATACGAGCTTACACAAGTCAAGAGACAAAAGATGGGACAAATAGATAAAGTATGAGATTGGCGAGATATACCTCTGTCTTCTGGCTCTTTGGTATTCTACAATTTCAGACTTCTCTTTGTACCAGCATAGCGTTGCAGGGACCCATTTATAGCCCTGGCCAACAGGACTTCTTGGATGAGCATTTCCTCCTTTTGACATTTACAGCATCATACATGATCAAAATGTTGCACTGGTGTTACTACCTCATCCTTATAGCAGGTCTCTGAGGGCTGCTGAGAACCTTTACCCCACCTTCCCAGATGGACAGAACAGAGCTGCAGGCACCTCAGAGCAATTACAAAGTAGGAAGTCAAGTCCCAGAGCAACCTGTGCACCTCCAACCACTCGGCCACAAAATAAGCAGTTTGAATTAGCAGAAGAGGGAGCTTGCCTCTCTCTCACACAGCAGTTTCATTGCTGCTGAAACAAACACACTTTCTTTATCCCAGAGCATCTAATTTATCACTGTAGGAAATCTGTGCTCTTTTCCTGAAACCACCAGCCAAAAAGAAACCTCTACCCATTGCAACTGCCTGTTTTCTCCTCTGCCAGCTAGTCTCTGTCTCTCCTTTACTTACAGAACATGATGTTGCAATGCCATTCTGTAATCAGTTTCACATTAAAAAGTGTGCTCTGTCAAGCTGGCCCTGTCACCAGTGTTTGATGAGTGTCAGAGAAAGCCCATAAAAGCCAGTCTGCGAGCTCATCAGTACAAAGGACACCATGTGCTGAACATATTGGCAGTTCCCAATAAATAACATCCCTGCTGAACAGCTGGTTGGATCGCTTGGGTTTGGAAAAATGTTGGCCACAATGCCTACTTACGTGCATCCTCCTCAATGATGCACAGAAGATGTGTGCATGGGGAGCGGAAATACATCACTTCCAGAAGATACTTAAGTATTTAAAGAAAAAAAAAAAGACAACCCAACTGTAACTGAACACAAGTTTAGATCCTGACTCAAGGTTTATGGACCATTTCAGACATAGAGATGTGCAATAAAGGGTTGGTTTCTTAATAGAGCTACAAGAGATGTTCATCCTGAGAGAGGGGGGGTGACAGCTGGGTGGTGTCAGGAAGAGCTATCCTAATCTCATGCCCTTCTTCCCTCTGTCTCATGAAATCCAGGGATACCATTTCATTTAGTTCCTTCTTAAAGATGAAAATTCAGGAACTATTCATCAATTTGGTCATTGCAGTGTGAAACAAAACACATGGATGAAGTAGGAAGACCCTTGCTCCTTTGCCTCCCTCATCAGAATTTGAAGCAGAGGGAAGCGTCTGGTCCAGCACTCATCATCCCACCACTGCAAGGTGTCTTGTGTCTTCCTCCAGAAGTTCAAATCGTCCTGACCCACCTTTGCTGCAAATCCCAACCCTGTAGAAACCTTTGGAGAAGAAACACAGACCCCTTGCAGTATCATTCACTTCTGTGAGATGCAGCTGCTGTTGCCTCTCCCTGGCCTGTTCCATGCAACCTGCAGGTGTTTGGATACAGCCATTTCCTAGTAAAACTGGTGGTATGCTGATGTTTAAAATAAAATAAAATAAACCCCTACTCTTACAGTGTAAAGCTGAAGACCACCCCTGTTTGAGCATTGCCTCTGGTGAGACACAGAATGTAAACAGTATGTTTGATAAATACATCTCTAGCAAGAGGACTTCGGGGAATTCCAGTCTTTCCCAGTGCAAAGAAGAACATATTCTGCTCTTTATTAATTCAGAACTCTTGAAAGGGCAAGAACAAATCTCTCAACTTTCCTTCTAAAAACTGTTCAGTTATCCTGAAATTCTTGGAGGAACCTCACAGGTATAAATCAGGTCCATTTCCACCACCATCTTGCCTCCTTCCTTATTTAACCTGTTCACAGGCAAAAGGATTGTGCAACAAGTGATAAACTTTGTCCATGCTGCAATACCAAATGCTGATTGATTGACTTTCTGTTGGGGTGGGAAATGGACTTCACTGGAACAGTCTTACCAATAAGGCTATCAATTACATGCCAGAAAATATTTGTAAAATAAGAGAAACTGCTCTTTCAACAAAAAGCTACATATAAGACGATTTTAAACCATCCCATTTTAAGGTACAGAGATTCTGTCAACACTGGAAACTTTTTGTAATGTATCTAAACCTCCAAGGCTCTTAGAACGAGAAGTGGGACCACAAGATTCACATCTATTATATCTCTAAAATCTCCATTACTCCCAGATTCCAAAGATACTCCTTATAGAAGAGGGGTAGCCTGTGATGGTGGCATGAGCTGTGCATTGATAGTACAACTTTGCACAAGTAAAGAAACACAACCCTGACCCGTGCTGCCTCCCTCACTCCCAGAGCTTTTCTCTGTCTGATGATTTTACCCATGCATTTTGAGAGCCCCAAAAGGCTTTCTCTAGAAAGTATTATCTATAATAGGTATTATCTATAATACCAATGCCTCCTGGAAGGAAACACACATACAATTCCTGCACCTTCTGTCTGAGACCATCAAGGTGAAGTACTAAAGGGAAGACCCAGGAGCAGTCACAAAAATAAAAATTTAAAAGAACTTTTTTGTTTGCATTTCCTCTGTGCTCTGAGGGGCTTGGGGGACCTCTGGGGCAAGTGTAAGAATTTTCAATTTTCTAGATGACAGCACTTTCACCATGCCTATCTGTCCCTTCCTCCAGAGCTCATGGTGACTACACAGTCCTGTGTTACCTGATTCTTAGGTCCTGCTCACTCCTACCTCTTTACATTGGTGGCTTTGCAAGAGAGAGATGTGACAGCAGATCTATCAGCCTATACATAATGAGATAATAACTCCCATGAAATTATCACCGTTGCTCAGACTCCAGCAGGACAATTATCCTTTGGGTTATTTTAGTCCTTTTTGCAGACTTTGCACAACTCAAGTGCAACAGTTTTGCCAGGAGCCATAATCTAGGTTTCAGTGTTAAAATTAAAAAAAAAAAAAAAAAAAAAAGAAAGACAAAAATCAGTGGATTTATTGACCAGTACTTCTACATGAATCTATGTGAGTTTACTGAAGCTACCGTCCCTGCTCAGGCTTCCCACATGCTGTCCACCCTGGTTTTAAAGCAGACTGAGACTATAATTTTACTCCCTCTTTTTTCATATTTTCCACAATGAAGAGAACAGAAGAGAAAATGTATAATTAAACAGACAGGCTGACATCTCATCAAAGAAACTCCTACAAAGAGATGTAGAGTAGGAAATATCCAGCAACACTGCTGGCTCCAACCCACAGCCTGGACCTGGTGGATTTTCATTACCTAACTTTTCTTCCTGTGAACTTCCTCTGGGGGTGTTTGTTTATAAACAGAGGAGGGGATATTATTGCTGGAGATGGGAGAGTATGGGAGGGGTGAAGGAGTTTGCTGCCACAAGATTGGAGAGCAGAGTTCAGAAGTGTTTGTTGCCAGGAACACAAAGAGCTCACTGTATATGGCCTAATTTCACAGTCTAGAGGGATTATGATAGGTATACGTAGAAAATGCTCCAAAAACTACAAACAACCCCACATTGTACAAATGTTTCCCACTGCATCACCATAACCATTACACACTCAAATTAAACCAGCGACAGCAATGACGGCGTTTGGAGGTTGCTCCCTATGACATCCACTCCTCAGCTTGTTCATTTTCCCCACTGCATGCACAGTCCCTGCCCCACATTCTACACGTCCGCTGCTCTAGAACAGCCCCTCTGACTTCCTCTCCAAAGGAGTTACTCTAGGTTTACATTGCTGTGTTCAACAGCAGATTCTGGCTTGTACTGCTCACCCTTCCCTCTGCCAAGTACATGTTTCAAAACCGTGTGCGTAATGCATTTAGTTATATTTGCTTTTTCTCCCAGTACTCCTTTTCTCCCTGAGCATCTCCATACATGAACTACAGCACAAAAGGCTTCCAATTCTTGTCTAGTTTACATTGAAAATAATCCCCATTAAATTATCACTGGTGAAGGATGCTGTTTTGACCTCAGAGGCTGCTCTGCTTATCCACCAGACAGATGCAATGTAAGACAGTGGTAATGCAAGCTCCAGATTTCAGCCTTAGCACCTGAGTCTTTACCAGCAGAGATGCTGCTGAATTCCAAATAAAACCACATGGACTGTATGATATGCAGCCTCCCTGCTGACACTTCTGACAGAAACACCAGGTATTTAACCAGGAGAGTGTGTGCTAGATGATGACCTCTCTCCAGATCAGTCTGGGGTGCTAACGTGCTGTGTCCAAAGTCTCTTCTGTAACCACTCACCTGGTCTGTATTTAACCATGGGGTAAATGAGTTGCTTTTACCCCTAATTAATAACATGAGACATCCAGATAAGGGTTTTTGGCGTTTCCTAGGAAGATGATTAGCAGTTACATATCCTACGAGCTGTTCAGCAAGTCAAAATATTAATCAACATGCAGATGTGTCAAAAATATCAGACTATTCCAATTAAATAAGAGCATTCTGAACCAAGGAGCTTCAGTGATATTTGCTTTTCTCTTCCATCATGGATTGCACATGCTGTTTCATTTGAGAAATCCAACAGTTCACACTGATTCAAACATCACCAGCATGTCTGGGGCAGAGATAATAATTCAAGACCATCTGACTTTCTACTGATTCCAAAGAGCTCATGTCACAAATGCCAGCTGCCTTCTTCATCTGTCCCCCATTTTTGCCAGTGCTTTCAACAATGGGACACCAGCTGAAAGACTGGTGCCACCAACTCAGCACAATAATTATCCAACAAAAAAACCCAACAGCAGCAACAACAAAACATCCTTCAGGAACTAGGGTGTGTTGGCTTCTTGGGGAGAACAACTCAGGCTGAGGAATAACTATAACAGCTCCTAAAAAAAAGTTTAATCAAAGCCCAAGCCTGCCAGGCTCTGTTTCTACCTCTGACACCAACTCACTGCCAAATCTTGGACAAAGCAGAACATCCCCTCCTTGTTCCTCAGTTTCCCTGATTTTAAGAACTATGTTCTCTCACACCTGAGAAACTTATCAGCACGATTGGTTGAGGCAGTTATCAGGACTGCAAAACCACAATCTTACTGTTATAATAAAGGAAAATAGCAGTAGGATACATCAGGACAGGAGAAAAAAAATCCTGCATTCAAAATTGAGTAACACTGGTAACAGCAAAAGCCTTTCCTTTGTGTTTCTTTCCTGGTTTTAAATAAAACAAAAAGAATAACAGTGATAAGATCTCTTTCCTCAATCCAGTGGATGATCTCTGGGAATATGCAGCAGAGCATAGGCTAGGAAGAAAATGAAGGAGAAAAGGAGTCTGCAGCTGATACTCCGTGTTGGGAACAGGGCTGCTCTTCTCCCAATTCCATGATGACAGAAGACTCCTGGGAATCAGATGAGGGAGGGGAATATGGGTAAGAGGAGAGAAATCCATACGGGAAAGTGACTTAAAGCACATAAAGAGACAATAAATTTGATAAGGAATAGGAGGAAAAACACAGCCAAGGGAAGGAAGGAGAGATAAAAGAGCCATAAGTATCACTCAAAAGGAAAACTCAAGGAAAGTCTACCAGGCCCCAGGAGTTAATCAGCAAAGAACAGGGTGGTTTTCTTCTCAAACACAGCAATCCTTTTGCTTTCATGAGCTGGTATCATATCTCTCAAATGCTGCTTTACCAGGCCAGTTCCAGATGCTTCTCAGTTTCACTTCACCCTCAGTCTCTTATTTTGAGAACAATGGCTAATTCCTTGTTTGTGTACTGCTCAGATGGATATTAAACAGAACAGTATCAATAATTCCCAGAAAACATGCATGAGCATATGCCTGACCAAGTACACAAACACACTGCCTGCTAACCTGCTGAGCCCACACAACTTCCACCACGAGCTGGCTGAAGCCAACAAGCTGGCACCAACCCTTTGTCTGCAAGGAGGGGACATCACCTTCCTGTGGTAAGAGAAGATGAGAACTAAAGAGAGCTTAGAGTTATCCACAGCATGTGCTGGGTAGGGAAAGGAAAACCAGCAACTGTGCAGAGCAGGATGCAAGGAAAGACAGGGGAATCAAGGACAGCAGATAGTAGAGGAAGAACCAAGACTAGGATGGTGATAAGAGAGGGTGGAGAAATTGGATGGGGAAGTTACATGCTTACGTTACCCAGCAAAACAGAAAACTGGACAGAGCTCATTTTCACCCCAGGAAAAAGAACAGAAAAGAAAAGGAAGAAAAAAAAAAAAAACAAAAAAAAAAAAAAGAGAAATGTTGAAAGAGACAGAAGCCAAAGTGGGATCTGGAGTATAGCAAAAACAACTTAAATAAACATGTCCCCTTCCCCTGGCCAACTTCTCTGACGTTAGGGCTTTGCAGTTTTTCTTCTCTTGTATCCAAAGCAAGAAAGGACAGCAAAATAAAGGATGTTAAAGCAAGGACCTTGCAAGGGTCCAGGCTGTAGAGGGGGGACGCAGAGGACTCTCTAGAATCAGAGCAAAAAGCCAGAGTCAGCCAAGGTCAATTGGGGGTTTTGATGATCTTGAACAAGTTTAGGATCAAATCCATGCTGCCTGCATAAATCTAACATGGACAGTCCAGCTCCATTCTCACCAGGGATTAACCTGACTTGTATTTGTATGTGTTCCCAGTTTTAAGCTGTGATACAGACTGAACCTTCACTTAGTGCTGGCAACTGTATGGATGTTGACTGGTGTTCAACTAAGGAAATTGGTCTGACTACTGTGAACAAAGACAGTAACAAGCAAAATTCTGGGATAAAATTTTCACTCTTGTTCTCTTTTAGCTTGCCTTTCTGGGTGCTGCTCTGCTCACATTCAGACAACTACAAACACATTTTTTACTACTTTGAGCACTTTGACTTCATGGATGGCTTTGGGAAGAATATACTTCATAATAGGCACTAACATAAAATCAAAGCAGTTTACAAGAGCTGCCACTTGTGTCAGAATATGTGGGGAAGTAAACAAGCTGCTGTTCCTTGATCATTAAATGCTCTATTGATCTGGGGAAAAAAAAATCAAAGGTGCTTTGGAAATCATGTGGGTATGTGCATGCAAGCTCGCACCAGAGAAAATGAAGAGAAATTGAGGGGCAAGTAGAAATTACCATAAGAACAACCCAGCATTTATTCTTCCCAGAAAGCTGAAATAAAACAACAAATCATATCCAGATGGCACCTACCCCACAGTAGGAAAATGCCCACAGAGCCAAGGAAGTATCAGGTCAGAAGAAAGGTACACCTTTGTTTTTAGAATTCCCATTTGGGGGAAAAAACAAGCAAACAGGATAGCATAGCCAATGGTTCTGTGCTCAGAACAATGCATGAAGCAAATGTCCAGAACCTAGGAAACAGAAAACCCCAATATAGTTTGCATATTTTAAATAGAAAGATTATGTGTACTGATCATGTAAAGAGAGTATGTGAGGAAAAAATTGGCAGTATTGAGAGAGGTGATTAAATAAAGGAAAAGATTATAGTAGACAAGTTAATATACTTGAGAGAAAAATGTAAAGGGTTTTGATCAAACGAGACTTTTCTGATCCATTTTCAAAATAATCTGGAATAGAAGATTTAAAGAAGTAAAAAAATGTTAAGCTGTTTGTTCTTTCTATAATGGGATGTAGGAATTGCCACATAGACTAAGACCAGAGAAGGGTGGGAAATGTTTGATAAAATATTTTTCTCAGGAAAAAGGGAAATTAATCAAAACAGACTATCTGTGGGAAAGGATCAGTTTTGGCAAATATTCGAACTTAAAATTTCAATAGAAGTTTCATAACTGTCAAAACACCTGATTCTTTCTTAGCTTTCTGAAAATAAGAAAGCTGATATCTTTTCTGGGCAAGTGTTTTTCTTTCTCATACTTAGCACTTTCCTAAACCAATGCTTTGGAATTTAGGTACTTAAGATGTTGTCAGTCTGTCCTTCTCTTTTCCTATCTTACATTATAGGGGTGACTCTTGGTCTTAGCTAAAGGTCTTTGGTTTACAGTATAGCACTGGGAAATGCTCTGTGGCCTGTGCTATATCAGAACCTATAAAGTGGATGTTCTGTGAACATTTGGACTCATTTTTTGTTGTTATAACCCTTCTCTGCTTTTGGTCCTATAATTTCTATCAAAGAAAAGAGGAGCTGGAAAAAAATGGCTAAAATTGGAAGCAAAACTATTACATGAGAACACTTCAGTTGACTCCAGCCATAGAAGGGTTTATTTTTGTTTTTTCAATATGTCTTTTTGAAAAAAACCTCACTATATTTTGGATCTTTTTTCTGCCTCAGACCAACAAGAGCAATGGAAATCTGAGGTGAAAGCACTCAGTTAACCTTCTGATTTTGAGAGCCTCTATAATCTGTTGCTCCTGCAGTGCATTTTCTCCTAAAGCTCAGGCAAAGACCTCTTTTGTGACAGACCTGAGAAGCCTGGTACCTATGTTCTGCCTGAGACAGATCTGGGCTCCAAAGAAGGCATTTCCCCACCAGAAATCCCAGCTCCACCAGCAGTGTTCCTCTGCTCTGCTTAACCAGGCTTGGGCCCCAGTGGCCAAGGAGGTGCCTGCTGCTGGTTCAACACTTTGCTGTCAACACATCCAAGGATCTTCCCCTTCCTTGGCAAAGGCTGATGGCCACACAAATCTTTGAAAGCAGATAACTGTTCTCTTCATGAGAAAGGTGAGAGCCACCTATCTTTCAGAGGGTGATTGGGGTTAGGGTCCCTGGGGAGCCAGTGTCACCCCTCCAGCTGTTCCAGTGCTCAGTGAGACTTCTGGGATTTGGGATTTAAGCTCATCCCTCTACACCACGTGTGGCTAGGACTGATGGTGGGCACTTCTGCTTGGTTGTTCCTCTGGTGCCATGCAGAGAGGTGACATGGGGACTTGGGGAGCAACTTCAACCTGATGTGACAACTTTCAGGCACTCGAACCAATGACCAGGTCTGTCTTTCTGTGAGGGCTTAGAGTGTGATGGGTCTCCAAGGGCTCTTGCCTCTTGCCCTCCTGCCACAGCTCTGCTCTGTGCTTTTCCAGACATCTTCAGGAATCCCTGAGGAGAGCCTTGCTCTCTCTCCAAACAGCATCCCCTCAGCTTGGTTTCTGCCTCACGTGAGTTTTTCTAACTGAAATAGGCTGGTTTGCAATAAATCAGGTTGAAACAAAGCTTGGAGAGGTAAGCTCAGCCTGGAACACACTGCTGTGCCTAAAGGAGACCACCATACATCATTTAGGAATCTAAATTTGCCATCCTTCACACATGAAGGCAAATTTCCCTCTTTCTTTTATTGACATGTAATTAATTAGAGCAGCCTACATGTAACTACTAGAAAATAAACCCAACAGCTTTCTTCTAACTATGCTGCTCCAACTCTTAATGTGTAGCTGGTCAAAAGATCAGTTTAACTTGGAAATCTTACAGAAAAAAAAATTCTTTTTCTTTTCCAGTTTCTGAGTCTTGTCCTGATTTCTGCAGGCTGAAGGAAAGGTGCTGTTCAAACACAAATATTTAATAAATTACAAGCTATGCTGTATTTTTTCAGTGGCCTGCTAGTCTCACCTTATCCAGATCTATAGTCAGGAAATGGCTGATCATTTGAACCCATGTACAGGGAAGTCAAAACCCCACAGCTCCCTGGAGCTTTCAGCAATGGTGTATTGGAGACTTGTCACCCTGAAGGAGCATCAGCTCCATCAGTTCAAGCTCCTGTCACTTTGGTCTCATTGTTAGTCTGCTCCATCCATCATGCCCATCCCTCTGGGACATGGCACATGCCAGTGCCAATTAAATGACAAAATTACAAGATTTGTTTGACTTCATTCTAGTACTTTGTTACAGCTCAAAACAAGAAAAGTCATGCCATTAGAAGACAAGAGGCTGTTAAAGAGGAGAAAATGGTACAGTACCTACCTAACAATTATTTTAATGCCAGTGAAACTTCAACTCTCTATTGAAAACATCTTAAAGGTCCAACACATTGTCTTCCAGGATAAGCTCTGAGGACAGCACCCAGCTCATCAGTTTTATCTGAAGTGTAATAGCTCAGTATCAGGCTCCAAAATTTCAGAAAGGAACCAAATTAATCCCTCAAAGCAAACATATATTCCTAAACCCTGTGGAGGGAACAGACCTCTGCATTGTCAATTACGTCTTTATAAGTGCCCAGTTATTGGACCCCGACACAGATGTTTCTCAGTCTCTTGTATGCAAGAGCTGTGGCTTTAAATGAGCTCCACTGTGCTGATTTTGGCATTTCTTTCCCTTTGGATTCTGCTGCAGTGTTATGTTCACCAAGGATTGAAGTTGGGAAAACATAGGCACTTCCTTACATACAAAGCTTTATTAAGCGGGGATCATGCTCACTGTTGGCAGGCAGAGAAATAGGGAGATGGAGGAGAATGGATTTGGGGAAAGAAGAAAGAAGAAAGGAAAAAGGGAAAAGGGAAAAAGGAAAAGGGAAAAGGGAAAAGGGAAAAGGGAAAAAAAGAGGAAAGAGGAAAAAGAAAAAAGAAAAAAAAGAAAAATGAAGAAAAAAAAGAAAAAGAAAAAAAGAAAAGATAAAAGAGAAAAAAGAAGAAAAAAAGGCACAGCAAAACACAAATAACTTTCACTCTCCAGAGCAGACACGCCTTCTACTCCAGCTCCCACTGCTGATCATTCATCCAGTTCCTCTCAGCTCGCAGCCAGTAAAGAGTCAACATCTCCTTCCTATGAAAACATGAGCTATCCCGCTGCTGAGCCATATACCAGAAAACACACTGACAGGGACTCAGGAGGATCCTGTTTCTTAGGACAGGGTTGCATTTCCACAGTAGAACCGAAATATCTTTGATTACAACATAAGCAAGGTCAACAGGGCTTTGAAGCGTCTTGTTTTGCATGGCATGTGTATTACCTAACTGGAGCCCAGCCTGGACCTTAACTCCTTCCTTCACAACTCCAGATACATTAAAAGACTCTGCAGGGGAAAGTGCAGACTCGCATGATTAATACCATGTGTACATGTGTGTGTTTGTAAGAGGGATGTACTGTGCTGTGTGGTAGGTACGCACATCCAAGGAGTGTTTGTCCAAGAACTATGTGGCCTGGGGAGGGAGGAAAAGTACACACGAGTCGAGCTGCACTGACCCAGCTCCCCAAACCCTCCTGAGTCTTTGCATAACACGGATCAATGGGTCAGACTTCTAAGTTTCCCAACAGCTTTTCCTGACAAATGCCAGAAGAGGTATCAGGCCAAGTCAGAGGGCAGCAATAACATCACTGCCAACCAGCGTGAAAATTGGCACCACTTGGCACCAAGGGCTGCCTATCATCAGAGGCAGGGCATGGCCCAGCACAATGACAAACCCACTTAACAACACTGTAAAATTAGCCCTTTATGAAAACAAATCAAATACTGCAGCAGAGGGTGACGTAAGGAGAGTTGGCTCCAGACAGAAACAGAAACTCCTGTAGCTTGGATTAGCAGAGGAGCTCCGTTATATCAGGGCTCAGACAGAGAAGCTGATAACAACTGGGGTCCTCTGTGAGATTTTTAACAGCCACAACAAGCTTCCCCTCTAGGCACACATGTGGCTGCTCTGACCTGCAGTGACTACTCGCATCCTAGCAAGGAGGGATGGAAGGGCAGCAGTCAGGCTGAGGACAGGGGGCAGAAAGTAGATGAAGGTACAAGGAGGACTCCGAAAAAGATCTGTACTCCTGTCAATCCCGCCCTCTTCCTGTGTACAGAGTTTCCCCCTGTGAAACTGGGATGGAAGTTGGGGAGAAATCTACTTCTGGCACTGTCAGCAAATTTGACCCAGATCCCAGCGTACACCACACCCCCCCAAAACACCCAGAAGGGCTTTTGACTTCAGTGGGGTCCTAGAGATGCAACTTCAACTGTAGAACAGATTCTGTCACATCCCAAAACAGTGAAAATGAGAAAGCCAAGAGTTTTGGCAGCCAGAACCCTTGATTTCCTCATTGAGGGAAGCGTAATCTCTTCCTAAGCTTGCTGCAGGTCTGGGAGGCTGTGGTGTGTGGAGGATCCTCCAAGTGAGTTCCTCTTGGATCCCTTCCAGGTGTTTACACACAGAGCCAAACCTGGCTCCTCTTCAAGAGTGTGTGTGACGGGGGAGGGGGAGCTTAAAAATAAAATAAAAATCACAAAGTCCTCCTGAGCTGAGCTGCAAGTTCTACGGTGTTAAACTGGGGCATTTCTTTTCATTTTTCACAGTGGAATGTTATTTCCATGCATAAAATGGGTCAAGTGTTTTATACAGGCAACAACCCAACCTCCCCCATTCAATTACAGTATTTTACTACAAATGATCTTTGTGTGTGTTTGTCTAGGTTCCCTATTGTGTGAAATAGAGATTCTTGCACCATTGAGAAACAAGGGGTGTTAGGTGTTGCATTAAAACCACTAAAAAATACAGTGACCTTGTTTTGTCCCTTAGGAGACTCATGTAAACCTAAATTCTGTCTCTTCTACCTTGAAAGGGAAACACTTTGAGCCTTGGGGTTCAAGTTAAGATTAAACAGCAGAAGAGTGGAGTATGAGGATGCCAGAGGAAACCAAGTAATAATCTATTTCACCTCAGAAATCACCCATCTGCTTATCCTCCTAAAGGCAAAAGGGACCAGCCCCTGCCCAGCCCCTCCTGCCCACCCCAGCAGCCACACACACACCACGTCCCCTCCTCACAAGCGAGCAGAGCAGCTGGGATTGGGGAAAGTTAAGGAAAAGAACCTCCGAGTTCATCTTAGGTTTGGGTTTTTTGTCGTTGTTTCCTACGGACAAAGCAACTTTCTTGTGAGAGGACAGTTGTGCAGGTCAGGGATGGGGCAGCAGAGCTTGAGGGAGGGTGGCAGGGGAGAAGCTGGGCTGGTGGGAGCAGCCGCGGTACCACCGGCACCAGCAGCCACTGCCTTCTGGTAGGAAGTGACTCCAGTTAAAGGGAAAGGGGAAACCCTCCCTGTCTCTTTAAAGCATCCTAGGACATGGAAACTTTGTACATTCAGGGAATCTCCTTGCCAAAAGAACTGTAAAACATGTCTTCCTCTCTCCCCTGAACCCCAATTGCCAGTTTCTCTTCCTGACTTGTTTTCTCTTTTTTTCTTTTTTCTTTCTTTTTTTTTTTTTTTTTTTTTTTTCTTTAAAGGGCATTTCCATTTTCTATGACTTCCTTCAGAGCAAAGATGGATGTGGCGACATTTATAAGGGCTTGTAACTCTCTGAAAAGTATCCGATTTCACGGCAACTTCACTGCACTTTATCACTACAGCAAGGAGAGGGCGGGAGGTGGTGGGAGGGAGGGGAAGAGGGAACAAGCGCAGCGAAAAGGACACAAATTCATGATGGGCTCATAAAATTTAAATAGGAAAAGTGCAATATTCCTCATTATTGTTCAGTTCAGACAGCTTAGACTGGTAGCTGCTTTGAGTACTAAATGATTTTATAGGGTTATTTGACCTTACAATCATTCGTGTTACACTTGCCATTGCTAAGGGGAGACAAAAATACTCACCACATCCTCTAGCTGCAGTGCTACTCCCAGCCCAAGCTGAGTGGTGAGGGATTGGGAACTTTATAAACTCATTTGATTCATTTGAGGTTTCACAATAGCCAGAAGTTCCTTTATAGCTTTTTGGAAACCACACGCTAACACTGCATCTAAAAAGGTAACAGTGAAGTACACTAAAGAGCTAATAAAACTGGGGAACTCGTACAGGGAACTCAGATATGCATTTCTTTGTAGCCACACACTAGACACACAGGTTTCTTTTCATACATACTTATGAGCTACTTTCAAATGCTCTGTTTACTCCTTTCCAACGTGAAAATCAGGTAAAAACCCTGTAACAGCACTCTCTCCTATCTGCACCTTCATCTGTACACCCAGAAATAAAGCAACTACCCAGGATACTGCTGTTTTCCAATGCAAAAGTTTACATAACTTTTCCTGCCAGCATAGACTTCCAGCCAGTTCGCCGAGCTCCAGGATTTCACGGAATATATATATAATAAACTCACCCCAGCATGTTTCCACATGCACCCGCATACATATGCATGTTGCAAGGCACACACACACACACACACCTCGGAGTACACACACGCGGATACCATACACACGCACGCCTACAGCTGGCTGCTCTGCTGGCTCCCGAAACCTAGGAGGGATGCTGCAGCCACAGGCACCACCAACTACCTACCTGCAATGACAGCCGGAGATCTCTGTCCTCCTTCAGCTTTCAGCCACACTTGCAAAGTGAAGGCATCTCGGGGCAGCTCAATATCTGCCTTCAGCCGCAGCTGATCACCTTGTCCACTGAAATAGAGCGCCCTGCTCGGGGTAAGGGACTCCTCTTCGTCCTTTACCTCCCGCTGTTGCCTCCTGCGGGGGACATGCCCAGGCTCCAGCCCAGCCGTGGAGCGCCTTCCTCGGGCTAACCTGGTGGCACAGGTGCCCGGGGCGGTGTAGCGGAGCTGGCGGCTGTGCCTGGTGTCCCTTCGCGCCCTGCGGGAGCGCTCGTCCATCCCACATTCGGGTCCACTGGCGAAGGCTGTACAGAGAAGCGCAAGAGGCAGCAGCAAACTCCAGAGCTGCATTTCCAATCTTCCCCCCCCTTCTCCCCTGCAAATCCTCCCGATCTGCCAGCTTTGGGCTCCTCCTTGCCTTGACTTTCTTCTCTTGTTCACCCTTCTTGGTATTTGCTCTTTTTATAACCCTTCTCAGTTGCTTTTTCTTTTCTTTTTTTCTTTTTCTTTCTTTTTCCTGCTTATAGATTTTTTTTTTCCTTAAAACAAATAAAAATAAAATAAATCAAAACTCCTTCTTGGTTGAAATGTATTTCTGTTCTTCCTCCTCTATCTGTCTTCTTCTCCTCTATTCCTCCACAGCTGGAATTCCTCTCTCTTCTTTTCTCTGCTGGATTTTCTTGCCTTTATTTTTTTCTTCTTAAAAAAACCACACACACACTCTCACACACACACACACAAAACAAAACAAAACCCCAAAACAACCCCCCCAGCTTTCTCCAAGACTCAGACCCACTGATTTCCCTCCCCCCAAAAGATGCTCTAATCTATTTATTTTTTGGCCTCCTTTATAACATAAGCCACAACCCCCTCCTTCCCCCTAACCTCCCCCCCTCCCTTCTTCTCCACAAAAAGAAAGAAAAGAGAAAAAGCCCCTCAGAAGATGAGTAAACAAGAATATGCTAATCTACTCTAGGGTGCTCCACCTTCCCAATTGAATGATTCCCATTAAAACTGCAGGGATCATGACTAATCAATCAGCTTGAAGGAGCAGATAGCTCCAGAGGTTCAAACACTTTTGCTGTTTTCTTTTTGCCTCTTCTTTTCCTCTCTTCCTTTTTCCCCCTACCACTTTCCTCCCTCTTATTTATTTTTTTCAAGAAGACAATCAAGATGAATGGATCAATGTGACAAAAATCCTGCACCCCTCTTTTTGCAATCTCCCCAGATTTCTTTCTCAGTCCAGTCCAAAACACACATTCCTTTTTTTTTTTTTTTTTTCCTTCTCTTGGCAAAAGAGAAAGCTATTTCTCCTCTCAGACTCCCCGTTGCACTTTGCTGGTAAACCTTATGCTCCTCTGCAGCACATAACGAGTCTTGAAACTTGAGTCTCAGATATTTTTTTAATTGCTTGCTTGCTTTCTTTCTCCCTTTTTCACTCTGTCTCTCTCTTTTTCTAATTCTTTCTTTTCCTCTTATTATTTTCTTAAAGTTATGCAATCAGCCAGGCTCCCCCTTTTGTGGTCCCCCTCAGTGCAGTTGTGTGCAGCTAATCCAAATGTTGCATCAAAGGTCCCCATCGAATCATCAGGAGCTAAAAGGAGAGAAGCTTTTTGAAGAGCATTTGCCTTCCAGAAGCTGTAGCAAGAGAGCAGGATTTGGCTTCTGAACGCTCCAAAGACTCCTGGTTTTTTGAAATAATAATAATAATAAAAAAATTAATTTTATTGGTGGAGTAAGTAAAAAAATCTTCTCTCAATATTGGTAATTTTTCAGCCTAAGAAATTCAGCTCCCCTGGTTTCCTTGGCTTAGTTGTAGCCACAGGTAAGAGTCTGGCTGCTTGCTGGTTTGTAGATCTCTGTTTCTGAGCTGGGACGGTTTTTTTTTTCCCTTTTTTTTCTTTTCTTTCCTTCCCTTTTTTTTTTTTTTTTTTAATTTTTTTTTCACTCTTGAAAGATCTCAAAAGCTCCCCCTGATGGCAACAAAAAGGATTTTTCGAAGTACTTAAAATAAATGGGAACGATTTAGCAGTAGCACACTCATAATCTATAGGCCACTATTCCATTCAGAAGAAGTCCAGCAGAACCAAGTTAAATCACACCAAATCACACAAACCCAGTAACCTACATCATCCTCTTCTTCCATCTCAAAATTAATGATTGGTGCATCACTGTCTTAGAAACTTTTAACAACAATAGCACAAGAGAGCTTTCCTGGGATTATAATCTTTCTGCTTCTCCAGATTACCCTATTAGTTTGGGTTTGGTATGATTACTAACACTGAAAATACACATGATAAAATCAATGAAAGTCATTTTTTTTCAATGAGAGTTGTTGCATGCTTGCAAGGCTTCTAAGAGGTCTTTTTTTGTTTGTTTCTTACTAATTTGCAAACACTGAAGAATGTACAATTGGCATTTTCAGAGACCACATCCATACATCCACAAAATCCCACCAGAAGTCACCAACTCCAGCTGAGCAGCCTCACACAGACCTTCCCTCCACAACAGCTCAAAATAGTGGCAACAGCTCCAAAGATTTTAATATGGGACCTCCCAACAAACAAGAGAAATTTGTTGCCTAGGAAGAAAACTATAGCATGGCATGAACTCCCATGTCCCAAAGAACTCAGAAGGATAAAAAACAAATAAAATGAAATGAACTTGTTCAAAAAAGAGCTAACCCAGATAGAGTCCTGCTGCCAGGGTCACTGCTTCCTCCACTTGACAACTCACCTGAAGTCCCTGAGAACTTTGCCCATGTGCAATGGTCAAGAGCAGGCTCTAATTTAAATGAAGTAAAATGAAGTTTTTCCAGTGGAAAAAGCTGATTCTGTGAAATCCCAGTGTTTCTTGGGGATCTTATGATTCGTCTGAAATGATCAAATTATTGAAACATTTTGATTTGATGGCACTGTACCATCTGATTTTAAATGTATTTGACCTTCTATCTCTTACAATATTACTGTCAAATGAAAGGGTTTCATTGTGACCAAAAGGCAACATTTCAGTGAATCAAACTGCAACTCCAGTAACAAATTCTGGGGTGTTCTTGCTACAAAGGAAAGAAAGGCCCAAAACTCAGCTTTCTGCATTCACAGAAGAAAGTAGGAGAAATTGGAATTCACCTCTAGAGCACAAATTTCCTGTTCAATCAGTTTATTTCAAAGGCATAGCAAAAGCATAAGGAAAATACAATATATGAACTCTTGGTCCTGAGTGATAAAGAAGAGTGGTGTAAGAGATGAAGTTTTAGAAACAGCAAGTAAATCTGTGATTCCTTAAGTCTGTGGGTCACATCTAACTTCCCTGACAACAGATGAAATTCTACCCTGCACAGATGGACATTTATTCACTGCTTAAGCCAGTACTTAAGTGATGTACAGGCCTTCTGGCAGAAGGGTTCCTACCCAAGGAGAATAATCCTGCTGTTGAACTCGAGCAAAGTATTCTCCTAAGTGAAGAGAGCAGGATATTGTCCTGCATCTAGAGGTATTTTCACAAGAAAAAGGAAAAAAGCACCAAACCCTAGATACACACACAGAGACAAGAATTAAAATAGATATCTATGATATTATGCCAAAAAAATAGCATTGAGCTACATGCTTTATGCAGTCATTATAAATAGAAATACTCAGCAGGAATCTTAGCTGAAGCTGCCAATATCTCCCAGGTTCAAGACTAGAGCTGAGTGAATAAATCATAACAAATAATGGGTTTGTCAAAGTTTGATGCAAGCAGACTGTAAAACCTCTCAAATCCATTTGAAATTATACACCCATTTCTCCTTCACATATAGCATTTCTCTAAGGCCAATTAGCACACAGTTTACTGTAACGTATACATTTTCACATTTGTTTTGTGTTAATTAGGCAAGGAAGTCACAGAGTATTATTTTTGTCTCCCTGGGGGGTCAGGTTTAATTACTCATGATACAGTAAAATTACTCATTTTATTTAAGATGGGAGATTCCATCGCTTGAAACTTGTGTTGTGAAAAGCAAGGTTGGCTCTTCAAATCGCTCACACCCAAGTCAATTAAAAACAATGTTTCTTGAAAGTCAAGCTGAAAAGTCTGCCAGTTGCAGCTGAGTTGAGGATCTTCTATTCTGAGCAAGTATTTGTACGTATTTGTCTTCACTGTGCACAACCCCATCAATCATAGCAGAGGTTTGCATGGTTTTTACCCCTCACTGAAATCCCAACCAAGTCCCTCCAAGCTTGGCTTGAGGATCACTCAGATGCAATCCAACAGCTTCTCTGTTCAGAATCAGACAAGACCCAGACACCAGATTTTAATGCAATATCTTGGATTCAGGGAATATTTTATGCAATCAACAGTGGTATGATTGGAATTACGCCGCCTCCACAGAAAAGTGAGGAATGAAACCCAAAGAGCTGAGAAGTACTTCAAAGAAAAAGGGATTTGGGCATTCCATGTTGTGAATCCCATAAAGTCCAGCACCTCCTAGGAGATAGAGCCACTTGCCTGGTGTCAAGACACTTAGATAGGGTTGCTTTAGGTAGAACGTGGCTACAGCTCCCTGTTAGCCCAAGAAAACACAGAAATGCTAATAACCAAAAACCAACAATAAAAAAAATGTCAAACATGTTCAGCCTTGGAAAAAATTTAACAGAAGACCTAATTTGGACTTAGTGTGAATTCACCAGTTTGTTAAATATTTTCTCTATCTTTCCTTCCCCCCTCTGTTTTAAAAAGGACAAATGATTAAACGTCTGTGTGCTCCATTTACTGTCCCACTCTGTGCTAATAAACAAACTTGATTTTAATGTTTCTGTATAATCACTGCCTGTGTCCTCATAACTCCATACAGCTACACTAACTTGAGCAAAAAACAGAACACCAGCACTACCCTTGCCTTTTGTAGTGGATTAGAGACTCTTCTACTGCTGTTCCTCCAGTTATCCCATATGTAAAATACACACTATGCTAATTTACATCAATAAAACAGCTTCATGTCAATTTGAAATACACCCATTAATGCAGAGAAGTTTACTGAACAAGTAAGACATGCAATAAATGACAATCAAGACTAAACATATGATTGATGATTTTATGAAGGTATCAGTAATTTTATAAGGTAATTTGCAATCAGTGGCTATAAATTCCTATTTAAGCAAGCATTCCACTCCTTTTCGCCCTGCAGAGAGCTGTATTTCCTAACAATACAGATGCCTGTTCCCCTGGAATTTGGTTACTTTATCCTTCAAATTTCCCTCATGAAATATCATATTTCCAGAAAAGTTACATATTCTTTGCATTTTTTTCATCACATTCTTGAAATACATTCTTGGGGGTGGGGCAATATTCCACAACACTGTGGCATGAGCAAAAAGATATTGTAGATGATGGAAGCAATGGGGCACATTCCTTCCCCTTCAATTAAACAATGTAAACACTAATTGATTAATTCTGTGGGCCCACTTTGGTTTGGACTGTGTCTTGTCATTCAGGTGACTGGGAAAGGCAGACTGCTTGGATAAAATCCTTGCTCAGGCATGTAAAGCAGAATGACAGCCCTGATCTACATGATACCCAATCACCTCTCCAAGGCTGTGTTACTGTGACCCAAGATGCACGTGTGAAGGTGCCCAAGGCTTGTGTGAAGAATCCCAGTGGGTTCCACTGGGTGGCTATGGGGCCACTCTCTTCACCTGTCCCTTCCACCTGTCCCCATCCTGACATGGGAGAGCACCACACAGGCAATGGAGGCAGACTGCTAAACCAACAGACTGCTGGGGGCAGCAAAATCTCAGCCTAAAGCAAAAGACACTGACAGAAGGAAGAACCTCCAGGGTCTCAGCAAGTGCCCATAGCACCATGTTCAGCCAGCCCCATGGCACTGGGGTGGACTCCAGGGTCTCCCCTGTGTGTTCTTGACAGGAGCAAGGTCCCAGCAGCCTCCCAGCCCTCTTACCATTGCTCCTCTATCAAACACCCTGCTCAAGACCCCTGCCCCTTTTGGATCGTTCTAAAACCCCACCAAGAACATGAAAACTCTTTGTCCCCCTTACCCTTCTTGTTTAAGGAGAATGAAATGATGTGTATTTTACAAGTTGGCTTGCACATAGATTTCAGATTCTTAGATGAAATCTGGATGCTGAGACCCAGACCTGTAGATCACTTTTTATGGCTTCTTCCCTACTTGCTCAACAAGGAATTTCTGAGGGGCCAGGAGGAGGAACAATCAAATGTTGCTCCTGAAAAAATAACAGGTAAAAACCCAGAGAGTGCTTAAGGAGATGCCCTGTTTTTCCAGAATGCAAGCTATGTTACAGGGTTCCCAAACCACCCCACCCAAAGGTTATGTGCCCTCCAGTATTTCTGGGGTTGGCTCAAATGCCAGGGGAAGAAAAGTGTACCTAAAGAAGAAAAAACCTCCCTGTGATTTGCATCTTTCTAGTGATTTGCAAATACTGGCACTTGGCTGATGAGCTGGAGGAGAAGGACTGCACAGTCCCATTGCTTCATTCACTCCTGAGCATTTTCAGTTTGTTAAGGCTGCCTTGATGCAGCTTGTAACTTCAGAGACTTGCATCCATGACAGGACCCACAAATCAACCCTGACGTCTGCTAGGGCACTTCAAAACCATCTCTAAGACTCACAGGAGTACTAAACTCCCCAAACAGCCAAGATCAAATTGGGATGGTGACTGCCATTGGGATGGAGAAAATACTATTTCACTGAACCAAAGACTTCTTGGACAGCATCAAAGTCAAACAACTCTAAGACAGATAGAAAGAGGGCTTGCTTATTACAGAGGGGTCCCCTGCCTTTGTAAACATATGCTACATTAGCAGATACATTCCACCCAAAGAGACACCTATCCACAACATAAACCACACCACTGCAGTTGCTGTTAATTAGTCACTTCTCATTGGCAAGTCTCAGCCAAGAGGTCAAGGACTTGGGCAAACTCTGGAGCCTCAACTATCCTCTTAGGCTTACTGTTTTCTCCACAAGATAAATAGCATGCATGGGTGCAGAGAGGGGAGAGAGCTGCTTTGGCAAGGCATATGGAGCCTCTGCTAGCTGGGTACCTGTTCAGAAGATACATGAGAGGTCATAAGTCTTACGGTGCTCTGTTCTGACATCTTCCTCTAGCCATATATCACTTTTAAAACATTAAAGAAAGATCATTATCAGCTGTCCTGGAAGAGGAACACAGCAGGAGGGGAAGCTCTCCAGTCCCACATGCCAGGGTGGGCTCCCCCCAGCAGGGTGGCATCAGCCACTGGAGGAGACGTGGGTCCTGGAAGTGGAAATGGAGAAGAGGGCTCTGTTTGCTGCTCTCCCAGATCCCCCAAAGTGTAGCCAGCACATTGTGGAACTGTATCAGAAGAGCCACACAAGCTGCTCTAAAAGCCAGAAAGAAAGCCTGATGCTGGCATGCATGTAAGTATGCATGAGGAGAGACAAGACTCAGACAGACAGATGGAAATACATGGCTTTTTTTTCTTTCAGGAAGAACCTAGAAAATTCAAACATATCAGGCCATGTTTTGGTATTCACAGGCATCATCTCCAAGAAGGTTTAACATATCCAAATGTTTTTTCCTAAACTAAATTTCTGCTCCAATGCCAGTACTAACAGGATTAACAAGAGAAACCTGTCATGTCTTGTTATTGAAGAAGATAATCAAGCAAATGACAAACAAATTGATCAAGGGAAAGATACTGTGTGTCACTCTGCAGCAAGAAAGCCAAAAGACAGAATTAAGAGGAAAAAATTCTTTCTGCTTTTTTTGAGCTATTCTCAGTGAAGTGGGATTTCCCCTTTCTGCTTTCATTTGAATGGCATTTGAAAAACACAGCTGCAAAGTCCCATGCACACAAGGGGAACCCTCCCAGCCTCCAGCAGCAGAGCTGAACTCAGCAGCTTGCCCTGTCTGCACAGGATGCAGAGCCTTAGGTGGAGGCCTTGACTCAAATGCTCCCAAGCCTCACAGGCTTCTTACCCTCACCCAGATTTGTGTCCTTGAGATCACCCATAGATCAGGCAATAGATCATAGGTCAAGCAATTCAAGGTTAACTTCTTCCCTGAGCTGATGGAAGAAGCTATGTTGGTCCAAACACAACGCACCCAGCATCTGTACCAACCTCTGCCACACCTTAAACCTGAAATTCAGAGCAAGGCAGGCAGGAT
The DNA here is from genome assembly GCF_003957555.1 of Calypte anna. NCBI lineage: Eukaryota > Metazoa > Chordata > Aves > Apodiformes > Trochilidae > Calypte > Calypte anna. Next base: position 2,301,314 of record NC_044262.1, on the reverse strand, counting down.
CTGGCATCACAGGCCAAGGTGATTATCTGCCTGGGTGGAAGATCCAGTCTTTTAATTCCTATACTTTGCTTCAGAACCTGAAAAATCTTGTCACTTCATCTGTCATCCCCTTGCATGTGAAGCAAGCAGTCCAGAGTCCTTCCCTGCTCATGCCACCTGTGCTTCCCCATCCTCACTGCAGATTTGCACCCCAGCTGCATCGTCTTCCTGTACCCCCCAACACTCAGCTCCCAGAACCCACAGATATTGATTGATTTTTCAAAAGAAGGTTCAGGCAAGGATGTATAAGATCTAAACATTCCACTCATACCTCCCAGACTACTCAGTGCAACTGAGATTCCTCAAATACAGGTGTTTTTTTTTAAAAAAAAAAAAAAAAAAAACAAAACAAAAAAAAAACACCCAAAGCAAAAGGAAAGAACAGAAAAAGTGGAAATAGAAACCAGACAGATGCAAAGCAGAAGGAAAAAGAAAACCAACAACATAACACAAGTAAATTGGAGGACAGCCCTGGTTAAAAGCTGCAGATTGGAGGTTTTTTTGGTAAAATTTTGGCATAGGTGGCTGTTATATGTCACTGCATGAAATAAAGAAAATATAGCAAGCACTACTGAAATGACTGCCATATGTGAGGGTGGTGGCAGGCTGTACTTTCTCTGCCACCTCCTATTGCTTTTGTCTTCACTAAAGCTACATTTAAACTAGTGACATCCATCTCTATCTGTCTTCACGTATAAATACATTTTCAGCCAAGACCCACCACTGGCTACAGTTGTATGGCAACTCTCAAATGAAATGTCTAAGTGGGGTTTTGAGCTTATCCCCAGCTCATTTTTAATGCACTTAACAGGATTTTCAAAAATTCCCTTAGCTCTTTGAGGTGATACCTGGTCCTCCAGTGATTTGTAGCAGATCCCTCTGATGCAGTGCAGCTCCCTCTTGGGTGTCAAACCCTGTTTGCCCACTAGCAGAGAAACCAGCAAACATCTTATGGGCAGCAACAAAAAATGCAGAGAACTGGATCTGAGAAAAGTATCACTTTGTTGGTATTGTTCATATATCCTAGTTTTAAAACTGCAAGTTATTGCCTGAGTACATCTGTGCACACTAAATGAACTGGACTGTTCATTTCACTGTTGAAATGGCAGCTCAGATAATTAAACCAATGAGTACCTGAGTGACCTGGTTAAGAATCTCAAGGAACTAGAAAATTCCTCAGGAGGCAAAAACTGGAATTGAAATATCAAAATTTATCCTGTAGCAAAAAATAGTCTCCTTTCACTCCTTTGCCACCAGTGCTTTAAAAAGAATGTGGAAAAAGAAAAGTGCATCAAATGAAAACCCAAATAATACATGAAAACATTCTGAAAACTAAATAGGCATAGAAGCACAAAGGCCTGTATATATTCAATACTATTTTTAGAAAACATTTAAACCTACAGACTTCAAAATTAATTCTCTAAAGTAGATTTCTATAGCACAATACAAATCTTATTAAATTCCATAGTTCACAAAATTGATACAAGAATGTGGCCTTTGCTATTAAAAGCTACAGGACCTGCCCAGAAAGGTTAGCAACTCTTTCTAAGATAGCAAAATCTTTTCAGTTCAGTTCTTCACTAAAAAATAGTTGGACTGATTTTAATATGATCAGACTTGAGTTGTTATCAGAGTAGTTTACTGAACAGTTACCCTGAAAAATAGGGAAGCTTTTTATTTGCAAATGAAATCAAATTTGTTAGGGGTGTTCACAGTACAACAGTCCTTACAACGTCTTGTGCTCCAGAACAGTGAATGCTTTGTAGCAAATACTTTATTTCTAACTTTTAATAGGAAAAGCCTTCTGTGGAGTTTACAGCCATTACTTCATGGGGAATGCATGCAGCATTCTCACTAAAGGTGAGTGGGGTGATGAGCCCCATTTCATAGCTTCAGACAAACCCACTCAAATCAAGAGTTACATAGGTATGTGGATGCCTACCTTTCCAGCTATGTCAGTGGAAGTGAAGGATTTGAAAAGGAGCTGATGTTTATGTACTTAGCTGCTAAGTTTCTACCAGGTTGCAGCAATAGCTGTTCTTCCAACCTTGTCAAGTATGGCCAGGATTATCAAGTTGAGCTGATCAATTTTGATTAACTTCTGTCACAAGATTTTTTTGAGGATGTCATGAGCCTTCACTCCTCAAAATCTCCCCTAGAAGCCTCCTGAAGATACCAGGATGCAGCAGAGGGATCAGAGCAGAGGTGCAGTAGACAAAAACTTGTGCTAACATTTATTATTCAAGTTCAAGCTTCCATTCTTCCATGTCGAGTATCTTTGCCAATGCTAAATTCACCAAGACTGACATCAGAAAAATAGAATTGAAAAATGAGAATGATTATCAGGCTCAAGAACCAATACTTTAAACCACATCCTATATTGGGTTTTTGTTTCCTCATTCCACTTTTACTAAGGCTGATTATAACAATGGCATGAAATTAAGCGAGAGGGAGAAAATAAAAAAAAAAAAAAAAAAAAAAGAGAGAGAAAAAGAGAGAAGAAAAACACTCTTTGTTTGTTTAGATTGGGTCACATTGTGAATTTAGGTTTCATTTTTTTCTTAATTTTGTGCAAAGATTGGCCTTAAGAAAAAACACATTTCTGGAATTGGGAACCTACAGCATGGTACAGCTTTCAAGACACCATGCCAAAGCATCTCTTTAATTATTTTTAAGATGAATTTTCCTTGTTCTGAGGTAATGGGTAACAGACATGTCACAAAAATACTCCACATTCTTACTTCTTTAGCAGAGGAGAGGGAAAGCTGTTTCTAAGAGTTTTCAATGGGTTTAAAAACTACAGGCAGGGTCCTGAGAACCAATGCCTACAGTCTGCTTAAGCCTACAGTCTCCAAGTTCACTGGAGCTACAGTCAGATTCAGGCTGAATTAATCCACATTCAGACTTCCAGTTTCAGTTGCAATTTAAGATTAAACTCAAGTTTAATGAGGCAACAGACCTGTTGGCTTTCCTCTGTTCCCTCTACCTTCACAGCCCAAAGAAAAACTCTAAGAGAACTCCCACAGACTACATGTACACCTTCAACATCCCTTTAAAATGTACTAAATAAAAGTGCTTGAGTGATTAAGATGGTTTTGATGTTTAAGATTACTGAATGCATGAAAATCAACAGATACCTCCAAGTCACCTTCAACCAGAAAACCCCAGAGCAAGCCATTTGCAGCTAATAAAGGTGCCAAAATTCATGGCAGGAGTCACTGGCTGAGAAGCCTTGGTCTGGGAAGTTCTCAGCCTCTTGGGGTTCAGCCTTTAACATCAGGAGCCACTGACACAGCAACACCTTGGCTTGGGGCACCTCAGGCAAGAGATGGCCAAAATTGGTGTAGGATGCTGATGCTGGTTGAGGAGAGGGCAGCCACCAAAATGCCCCAGCCAGCCCAACTCTGGGGTACTGGGTGGGCTCCTCTTTTTGGAGGAAATGACATTTTTCTCTAACTTAAGTCCTTCCCAAAAGGGCTGCTGAAGCCAGCCTGCTTTTTGTTCTCAGTAATCACTTTACCAAAATTTCAAAGGCTTTACGTGACTGAAACAGTGCAAAGTTATTGCTACCGACACTGTCAATGAATCATTAACATTTCTTAACAGGAACAGCACAATTGTTCATGTCATGGCTGTCTCATTCACTTTCAAATCAAAGCTTTCAAATTAAATATTCATCTAATATTAAAATATTAATGCAGTCCCACTGTTTCTGTAACAAATATTAAATTCTTATGGCATTTCCAGGCAAATGCATATATCATAAACTTCATCTCCCACAGGAATGTCCCTCAGCCTTCCCTTTCCCTCCTTCAGCATTATCCTGATATCAGGCCAGGAAGGGACTTTGAGAGAAGGAGGGGCTGCCTGATGAAGGGGAAGCAAGGTGGATAATTTAACTTAAAGTGTACCCCATTCCTCCCCTCCCACACAACTTCCCCACCCTTAGCTCAGGATATCGAAAGCTGCCATTATATCTCCCGCCTACAGACTGAGTCATTCATACGTTCAGCAATTCCTGTTGGAAAAACAGTGAATGCCTCTGTCACCAGAGCCCATTACAGACATTAAACTTTGCAAATCATCAGGGAGGGGCAAGATTTAAAGTCTTGCAGGGTGCACGCCTGGTCTCTTTGCTCTCAGTAAGAGCAGAATTGATTTGACAATCAGCTTTTACAGCCTTCACGTCTACAGGAGACAGCACGCAAGTATCTGGTTAGGAAACAGGTCAGAGGAATAGAGGAATAGAGTACTTCTGTCCTGGATATTTTCTGGTTGTTTTTTTTTGTTTTGGTTTTTTGTTTGTTTGTTTTGTTGTGGGTTTTTTGTTCATTTGTTTTTGTGGGGGCAGGAGGGGGAGTTTATTTGGGTTGTTTTTTTTTTAGTGGGTCATCTGAGGCAAAAAGACACTGGATGGAAATCCACAGTAGTGTCCCCATTGCTGTACCACAGCTCAACATCTAAGGCTTACACAAAGAGCATCTCTTGTCTGTTGGCTCTGGGTGTTTCCACATGAGGCTTCCCAAAGGTGGTCACCTGGGGTGGTGACCTTGCACCCTACAGAAAGCTTCAGGCTTTCAAAGATTTAACTCCATTTAACTCTGATTGGAAGGATCCAAAGGAAAAGCTAAGATTACTCACTGACAAATGGTCAAGACATAGCCCCATTCAGAAAGGCTCATTTTCTGCACAGTTTACTATAATTGCTGTGCTTGTAGCTTCCTTATCCCTCCCTCTTGAGGCCATTAAATCTACACTACTCTTGAGAGTGAGGAATAAAAGCTTTTCAGCCTTCAGGCTCACTGGTGTTTTCTCTCACAATTTCCTTCTCCAGTCATGAGACATCTTGGGTTTTTGGGGGAGACTTGTTCAGGGTTTTTTGTTTATGTGTTGTTTTTTCTTTTTTTTTTTCATCCAAGTATTTCATCTGCATAAAAATCATTACTGTGTGTTGTTCAGGAAAAGGGAATTTATTTTTTGTCTCAAATTGATACTGGCTCTGGAATTTCCCATTTCTGTCTCTCTCAATAGGATGTGAGGTCTTTGAGACAGGAATAGCATTATCAAGGTTTAACTGAGTTTTTACCAGGAGTGGTTGCAACTGTAACACTCTGGTGCTGCATTTCAGATTGGCTGTTGGATGATGACTTAAAAAAAATATGTTGGGACATCCCTTCCTCAATAGGATGAGCAGAAGGTGCCACCCTGAAGGTCCCATGTCTCTTTATGCTCTTCTAATCCTGTTACATGCCAAGCCTTTGTGCCTCTGTATTCATGTTCTCAATAGGATTACAAGAGCTGCTTTTAGTTTACTCTGAAGCCAAAAAAGTCTGCTAGCTCAAACGGGTTCTTGGGGTCTTGGCTTTCTTTGAGGTTTGCCAGCACAGTGTATGTTGCAGAATATACACTTATGTGTATAACCACCATATAATCATTTATGACTAAAACCACCAAGGACTATCTTTGACAACACATCTTCAGATACTTCGAGAGAGGAGTTTGGATGCTTCATCCACCTGAGGGTGTTTCTGCTAAGAAATCAATCTTTCAATGCAAATCCCATACAGAGACAGTCTTTGGAAAGAGTTCTGTGCAGAAACTAATGGCATGACCAATGAACCTAATACTGGAATCAAGTTTCCTTAAATTCCCCCAAATCACATACCAGGACACAACCATCACCTCCAGGAGAAGCATGGAAAGTCAGTGAGTCAGTCAAGCAGACATCTCATGCAGCCATCATTCCTCATCCTCCCTTCTCAGCAGCAACCTCCTGCTAAACCCATCGCTCTCCCCTCCTGCTGAAATTTGTTCCTCTGCATCTAGACCCAAACGTAACACTCACCCCCACCACCCCCACCTTTTTCCCTTTCTCTAATTGTATCCTTCCCTCCTCATCCAACTCCTCCACGTTTATTTTTCATTCTCCCATTACTCTCACTTTCCATTCTCTCCCCTCAACCTTTCCATTTGTAAATGGTACCTGTCCTTCTTTATATACCACTTCACCCTTTCTCCCTCCAAAGCTGCATCCAGATCCTATAAGCATTTGCTGCCTATTTTACCTTTTCCCTGTAAAATAGTTCCTGACTTTTTTTATTTTTTTAAGGATGCTACATAAAAATAAACTATATTCTTTTTTGAAAGTCCCCATGATCATTAAACCACCACACTCAGCTGTGAGTTTTTACAGCTTATCATAAAACCTTTTGCAGTCTTATTATAGTGACTAAAGGAATAAAACACTGTTCGAAAATAATCCCAGCAGTCAACCACTACTGATTTCCTCCTGTGCTTCTTAACTGATTAAAAAAAAAAATAAAAATCAACATATTAGAAGTACTGTATCCCCAAGTTTTCAGAGCAATGCCTGCAGGACACAGGCAAAGAAAGAGTATTCAGGGCAGCTCCTGCTGAACCCATTACACTGGTTACCAGTCCTCAATGCAAAACAGAGAGAGTGCAGTGTCCCAACCACTTGCCTTGCCCTGAGATGCAGAGCCATCCAGTCACAAAACTGCTGCCAGTTGGGATACCTCTGAGTGGCACCGACCTAAATTTTCAGCCAGAGATTACAGAGGGTATACTGAGGCTCCAAAAGGGACGCAAGAAACTAAAAATAAAAAATAAAAAAAAGCACAGGAGAAGCCTCTGAAGCAGAGAGCAATGCTGGAATGGGCCCCAGGCTTGGCTGCAAGACCAAAGGGACAAAGGCACCAGAGGGCCCTGCTCCACAGCAATGTTTTGGGGTGGGTGTGCAGGAGGAAACGGTGCAAACATGAAGCATGAGTCACAGCCACACCTTGCAAGTGGCTGTCACCAACCTCTGTTATTGTTACGCAGGAGGCTCTGGCATCAGTGGGAAGGTCTTCTGGGCTGTGGCCAATGAAGCGATTGCTGTGGAGGATATTAGGTGTAACAGGATGCTTTTCTAGCAATGGCTAAAGGCAGAAGCTATGTCATTCCACACCTCCACCAGGGATGAAAATGGATCCTAAGGTGGGGAAAAAACTTTGAATGCACAGTAAGCAACTCACTGTCTCTCTTTTTTGAACAAGTTATTTAGAAGGATTAATAACTGTGTTAGGGATGAGCACGTTTTCCAGTTATCCAGCTCACTCTCCCTCCCTAATGCTGACATTTCAAATAGCTTGCTATAGAGTTATATCACTACCAGATTAAAAGGATGTCACAGGCAGCCTTGATTATAAATTCAAGTGATTGTATTAAGTGAAAAAAAATCTCTTGAAAATAATAATGTTAAGTTTTATAACATTATTCTCCGCAGCTGTAGCATGTTCCATGAGCAGTAGGGAGGATTAGAGATGCTCCATGTGCTGTATCAGAAGGTGAGTAATGTTGGCCCAAAGTTTCTCTTACATCCATATAATGATTCTCAAGAACTCATATAAGAAACCAGATGACCAGTAAAATCTATATTAAAATAGACTTGCAGCTTTTCTCAGCTGATCTATGGCTGATCCTTGGAAAAAAAAAAAAAGAAAAATGCAGTCAAAAAGTCCACCACTACAACACCAAAAAAAGCATTTCCTTTCTTCATACTATCACCTATCCTTAGCTCACAGCCTGGAAGACAAACAGGATTATACCTTCCCATCATTTTGTGCTGTGCCTCAGCTATGTGCAGGTAGGCTGAGGATGATGATGAATCCACATGAAACTGCCACAGTAACAGTTCCTGAAGTGACAAGTGGCTACTACCCAGGAGAAGTATCATGAGCTATCAAACATATAAGCTGGGATTTTTGAAACACTGATTAGGAAAACGCACTTCATAGCCAGGTAATTCCAAATGCATCCTCATATCAGAACCTAACCCTTCATACAGTCTGTATCACAGACCCCAAGACTCTCCATTTTTTACAGTTTTGGTGTTCTGCTGCATCATGGTTTAAAAACAAAAAACAACCTAGCCATCTGTTGCAATTATAGCACTGAATTACACCACCACAGATGGAAAGAAATTCATAAAGTTGCAGCATCAAGACTTTAATGATTAGGAAATCCCTGATTTATTCTTGCTTGTGCAATCAAAATTTGTTTCCCATGTGCACACACATTACAATGTCCCCAACACTAAAATGTCATGCTCCTTTATCACAAGCTCCTTGGGGCTGCTTCACTACAGGAATGAACTCGGTGGAGAGCAAACAAAGATCAGTTTTTTGGTATGGGACTATGGACAACAGTTTCTTTCTCTTTCATACATCAATAGTTCAGAAGCAGGGGATCCAAAATCATGCAACCTGCACAACTGGAGACAGAATTAGATGCAAATTTAGGACCAGAAAAAAGCACTTCAGCAGAGTGAGGCCATCATGTCCTATCAAAAAACACCAAGTCTTTTTCTGTGGACATTTGAGACTTTCACAGCTGTGAATTTGTTTGGGTTTTTTAATGGATAATGCAACACAATTTCCTCCCAATTTGTTCCTGGAAAGAGAAAACTACTTTGGCTCAACTGTTTTGAGAGACGAACAAGCAGGAAAAATTTCAGCCTGCATGAGTAACTGAAAAAAAAAAAAAAAGTCATAGTTTTATAGCGAAAGCAGTACAACATCAACCTTGGCTGTTATCTCTCCCATGGCCTGTTCTCAAAAGCAGCTACATCGGAGGGCATTTGTTTTAAGGTAGTTTTTGTGTTTTGGCCTGGTTTTGTTAGGTGTTTATAAGCTGTAAGTGAAATTCTGGACCATTCACTATTTCTCTTGAAGTTATATAAAACTAAACTAATAGTTCTGGCCAAAAGAGATGAAAAAGAACAGAAACCAAAAATGCTTTGGCTCCAACTTCTGAAAATGATGGGCTTCAATTTTTCACTCCATTGCGAAGTTTTCAGACAAAGTTTACCACCATTTCGTTTTCAGTCATTGAATGCCTACATTCAATGCTTTATTTTGGGCTATGCAAAACTTGTTTTCTAATCTGACGCCTTCCATGTCTGGAGGGGAAGGCACTTCACAAGGTGGTAATGACAAGAGCCCATGCAACAAATGTCAGCAGCGCTTTTCTGCAGGCTGAAATCTTTCCCATGCAAGATCTGCAGGAGTTATTTCCAGGAGTTTTTGGACACATGCGAGGCAGAGGAAAATATTTGCAAGACTCTGGTTATCTGAGACTCTGGGTGTGGTTTGGGAGATGCTTTCCAGAGACATCCTCCTCAATCACTCAGTCACTGGTGACTGCGTTAACGCCTCAGTATTTGGCTAATTTGCTGGTTCCAGGTACCTTCTGGTAGTTACTTGTCCAATGCTGACCTCCACTTGCAGCAGAGACAGTCTGCTATTTTGGTTCATCTCTGGAAAGCTTGCAGGAGATTGGGAAAAGGTGTCCATTGAATATACTCCAGTGTGTTGCCTGTCCTTGGAACAGCCCAGGGGTCACTTCTTCCAGGGCTAACTTATTATCCTCCACAAGTTATTTCAGAAGATGCATTTCTTCCTTCTGGGAGGGGTGGAATTCATTGTATAGCTCTATCATCCTAATTGGTCCTATTTATAAATGAAGGCATCTGTCACCTTGCAGAGGAGATTGGACTTAGGGGGGATGCTCATTCCTCTTGCCATTGCAGGAAGCACAAGTCAGATTGTGCTGTGCTATCAATACACTCAGTCTATTTTTCAGGAACAAACTATACATTTTTCCAGCAAGTGCACTTACTATAAGTTTGTTTGCCAAGTGGAGTGGTGTTGCCTCCCTCCTTGATTATTGTTAAGTAAAAGTGGTTTTGTTTTAAATGAGAAAACAAATGGAGCAGATTCTCTGGCCTTCCAGACCTTGCAGTCACCTTTGGTAAAAGGTTTATCACTCAGCTGGGGTCAGGGGGAGGAAATAATGTTTTTTGGACACTCTTTGCTGCCATATGGGCAGTTGATCATAATACAAGATAATCCACAACGAATTATCTTTGACAATGTTTTGCAAAACCACCACTATGGTATGCAAGGTAGAGAAAGAAGCTCAAGGCCAAATCCCTAGAAATCATAAATCAGTTTATACTGAAGAACATGTCCCTTTGTCTAGAACTTACAGATTTATTATTTATTCAAGCAGTCTGGGCTGTTTTCTTGTTGCTGAACCTCAGGATAACAGTTTTGCTGGTTCCTGCATAAGAATAACCTCATGATTGGTCCCCCTCTAGCTAAGAATCCTGACTTTAGGGCAAAAGGCAGTGTCTGGATGAGAAGAATCTTCATCCATATGTCAGAACAGGTGAGACCTGAAGGTAAATCAAAGCTTATTTGACCCAGAGGATAACAGAGCCAAGTTCCTGCATCACTGTGTGCCTCGAACTACCACATTCCACAGATAACTAATTTCATAGTTCCTTAAAAACTCTCAAATTTCTAGCCATGTACTCATTTCTACCTGCCACCTTCTGTTAGATGAATGCCAAGAGCATCTGTGTACATGAAATGCTGAAGTACGGGCACCCATTTCTGGGATTTTAGATGAAACAACTGTATTTCACCAGCAGAGTTAAAAGGAAGCACTACCTACTTCTCTCATCTGGGATAGCAAGAAACCTTCAGAGTGGGATTTCTTACCTACTGAACTTTCTGAGGACCGGCCTGAAGGACATAGGCTCCTTTTCCTGGAAATAGCACACAGCGTATTACATCAGGCTCATGTCTGTCCCAAGCTGAACTACAGAGTAACTGGAGAATGGAAAAATGTTGCCAGTGCCCAAGATGCCTGTTGCCACCTCCCACTGTAAGCTCCTTATCTGGGAAATGCCTCATGAACTGGGTGGCAGAGCTTCAGCCAAAGAACCGCTGCCTCTTCTGGTGTCCATCCTGCCCTAAAGGGCCCCCTGTGGCCACAGAACTGATCCCAGGCAGGACAGGCCTCACAGCCCAGTTCAGAAGGAGGGACAGGGCAAATGGTCAAGTTCACCAAGAAGGATTGTCCTTTCCAGGCTTTTGTAGCATTGCATAAAATGCAACAGGAGTCTTGATAAGGAGGGAGGAGGAACAACTACTTTTGCCATCAGATGGAGTAAAATTAGCTTAGGTGAGTAAGGGTGTCTGGCTGGCAGACAGCCTGTTTTAAATACAGTCCAGTGAGCTCAGCTCCACAGCCAAGAAAAGAGTGGGATTTGTATTTTAAAGTGCTTCTTTAGATCAAGTGCTCATAGCCAAAGCTGAGAGCAAGTCATAGGAGGAGGAATGGGGTGGTGGCAGCTGGGAGTCTGGCAGCTGTGTGATCTCTGGGGGATAACAAATGAACATGTAAATTTCTATATTAAGCAGCAAAAGCATCTATTAGAGTAAAATTGCTCCAGCTTAATTGTTAGATAGGCATGTTTGTTAAAATACAATTTAAGCAAGATCGTATCGTTCTTCCTCACTCAGGAGTGTGTGCTTGATAACGTCGTTTGTCAGCAACTGCCTATTATGTTAAATAGCTGAGGAATTGCTGGATATCTTTCTGCTTAGATAATAGCATTAAAGTTTCTTGAAGCATTTTAGAAGTCTGACTAATCTCTCTGCCTCTCTATTTTATTTTTCTAAAGTGAATTTAGTGCTGGTGAAAGGTTCCAGATTGACAGCCCTGGAGACAGGAGCTGATTGCTTATCCACATAATAGGTACAGTCCAGACAGCTGCAGTGTGTGTATCACTCCTTCCCAGCCACCAAGTCTGGCTCCTGCACCTTGCACTGTCACTTTGAACACTGAAGAGCAGCTGCAAAGCTTTGCTGCATGCATGGCAGTGGTGGGCATTCACAGAGATGACCTATGTTTTGCTTTCTCATAGAATGGTTTAACTTGGAAAGGACCTTAAAGATCATCCAGTTCCAACCTGCCTTGGGTTTCTTTATAGCCAGATAGGGGTTCACAATGAATCACCTTTGGAAAAAAAAACAGCAGGAGCCCAACTTCATCCTATCTATCACTTTTTCACTATCAAGGAAGCCTTGGGGCTTTAGGCTTATGAAGGTGTGGTGAACAGGGTGTTGGTGCGGTTTCCACTGATCTCCTGGGAAGTGACAGCTTTCATGCAGGTGTCTTTTACTACATACAAGCAAATACCCACAATCTCAAACCAGTCTTGAAGTCCAGGCTTTGAGAAATGCCTGCAGCTGAGAACTGGCAAAGACACAGAAAATAATCTTTGCCTCAAAGTGCAACAACCAGTGCCAGACAAAAAACAGAGGATTTGTGTGCTTCTGACAGGTACAGAGCTGAAACCACTTGGATACCCGGACAATTCATCAGCTGGCAGCAACGTTCAGACACCAACAACCCAAGATGCATTTGAATGACAACTTAGTTACAGAAAAAGCTAATGATGCATGGTACTCAAGCTGTCCAAGTCCCTGACTCACAGCTTCACTCTCTGTTCAGCTCTCATTACTGGGCATTCCCACATACTGAAAGAGATATGCATTTGTAGCAAGACTATCATACTGCAGGAGACATGACAACTTATGGGAAAGTACTTTCTTGAGAATACAAGGCAGAAAAGGCACGTCTGGAAAATGCACTGAACTAGAAAAGTCCTCTTGAGTGCTTCACATTCCACACATTTCTTCTTCTGGCAGCACTTGAAGGTCTGCTTTGGCAAATCCATGCAGTACATGGAGCAAGCAGGTAAAAAAGCATCAAATCTAACCAAAGAAGATCTGGATGCTTTATTAAATTAATGATGAGAATTTTTAGTTTGACTGTAACTCCTGTTTTGGTTTATAGAAATGTTACTGCCTTTTGGATCCCAATATGGCAAGCAAAGAGGTAACAAACGAAACCAGTCTGTTCATAGTGGACAAGGCTTCTCCTTTCTCCAGTCAGTTGTCTCCCAACATCCACGTTCAAACTCTGCATTAGCAAGTTTGCTTCTATAATGAATTGGGGCAGTTTCCGGCGTCAATTCTGTGTGACAGCCAGAGTGAAAAGCAATTCTAGGGAAAACCACAAGAGATAAATGACCTTTACTCAACAATTCTTAGGTTGCTCTTGAGAAACTGTAATTGTTGGAGGAGGGAGGAGGATAAACCACAAGCCTCGACCAGGAGAAAGGTTTTACACAATAGTTCCTTGTTTTCCAAACTTTCCTCAAACAAACATCACAGTGGCAAATTCTATACTTTTATTCCATTCTGTTTTGGCTCTGAGAGAATATCTACATCCTCAGCCCTATAAAGACATATGCACATCATTAATATATATTTATGTTTGCTATTTCATGCAGCTACTCACAGGATGCCAAGTTTTGTTTACTCACAAAAGCTTTTCCAAAATTAGGTTTTTTCCCCTCATAAGCTTATTCAAATACAAACAGACATTAACAATTTCATTTCCTGCCATTGGGATATTACAATTGCAAATATTTTTTCTTTTATCCCAAATATTGACTATTCCAGGGCACAGAGTGAAATCACAAATATTTTGTTCTAGCTCTAAGCAATACACACATCATAAGTGTGATGAGCTGAGCTCACTCCAGTCTCAAAATCGATTTGGCTTCCACACTTCTGCTAATTGGATTACATATTTCCATGCTCAAGTGAAAAAAACAACCTCCAGCTTTAATGCTTAGTATTTAAACAAAGTGCTTAATGTTTACACACTAAGTTCTTTTTACTAAAATTAAGCTTTTGCCTGTTAGACAGAAAATAGCAATAGGTGAACCTCAAACCATTGGAAGGTTGGGTCCATTTCAGAAGCTTATCCAAACCCTGTTGTGTTTAAAAAACATTAGCTTAGAGACTTGCAAGAACATGAGTCATCTGGATGCCACTCTGCCTTATTATGGGCCATCCAACTTTGAGTGATGGTCCCATGTTCTCTTGCTGATCACCAATTTGGCTATTGCTTTCAGGTTTAATGATGCTGAGTCACACCAATGATAAAAATATTTTGGAAAACCAGTTTAATCTGTCGGCAGAGCCAGAGCCAAATGTAGGTCTGTCTGAGCCATGCCCTGATTTGCTCCCATCTCAACCTATTCCAGTCCACCCTGGAACATTCCCCAAGGCAATTGCTGATGCAAAGGTGATACAAAATTAATAGATCTGCATTTGACTCCCCAGTCCTCCTATTATCAAGGGTATTCCAGAGAGGCCCTAAGATTTCACCTTCAGCACCTCTCTGTCACTTCGGTTTATATTAAGAGCCATGGAAAAAACATCAAATCAAACACTGTGGCTAAAGCAAGATGTACACAGTTGATGTGACAGTTATATATACTCCTGACAACTTCCTTCACCCAAACTACACCCCAGAACTGGGCAACATGCCAGAAGAAGAGCAGTTTTTCTCAAGACAGACCATATGGTTGCTGTGAAAAGCTGCATGTTCTGCATTCATCCTTAGTGACTTATCTCTAGAGACTGCCCAAAGCCTTAAAAGGCAGTTGTGGCCAGGTCTGGATGAAATCAGGGGCCTTCAGAACATCACCTGGAGCTTTTGTTCTGCTAAAACTCACCATTAATCCAGCAGATTGAGGCATCCCATCTCAATTTATCAAAGAGTTTATTGTAGGATGATATGGATGCACCACAAAAATCACATCAGCTTTTATATACTAATAAACAATTTAAATAATAGTAGCTCAGTGGTCCAGAAATAATAACTATCCTTATCATTCAGAGATAAAGGAAGATGAGAAAAGTTAAGAAAAAGGGAAGAATCAAGCTTTCTGGAGCCCAAGGAAAACTTAATACAGCTCAGAGTTTCAGTTAAATCATGGTCATCTTCAGGAATAAACCTACAGAAGTAGCTTGTACCACTGAGTTTATAGCAAACCTTCAACTGGTAGAGGGTGTTTTGCAGACAACAGAGAGCTGGTAAAGCATGATTCATAATAGAAAAAAAAAGAATTACATCAAAACAGTCCTGTTTAAGCTCCTCTAAGCCTATATTCAAGGCCATTGAGCTTAGCAGAACTCTTCACTGGCTTTATCATCTTCTCCATTTTTGCTCCATTCTCCAAAACTGCTCTTCCCTTATGAGGAATTAGCTACTTGCCATCTAGCCAGCCTCTCCTCTCTGCTGTTGTTCAGTTTAGGACAGAGGACTGCAAGCATTCACATGCTTGCTGAAGCAGAAGATTGCATCTACTGGCAGTCTAGCAGCTTGCTGGGACACGGTGAACCAGCTGGGGACAAAGTCCACCATAGTGGGAATTCCTCCACAGGTATTTACACTTAGTTAGATCATTATAAACAGAAAAGACCAGGGAGACCCAGCATTTAAGAACAAATTACTGCCTTTAAGTAGCAGCAGTAACTTATACAAGAATTATCCTCATCTGTGATGCTTCTCCAGGAATTTTTGGATCCATTCCTGTCACAACTTCAGAGAAGAAACCTCATCTGTGGAAGGACAGAAGTTGTTTCCTCTGATGGCAACATCACAGAGATCAAATTCAAACAAGGGGAACTAAATAACCTAGTTTTATTCCTGCAACTTCTGGTAAATTTTATTTTTGTGACTTGAGGTGATTACTTTTCCCTTTTGATACCATTTTCAGTGCATGCCCTTCATCTCCCCTGTGGAGCCAGCCCAAATGTCACAGAGACTATTAATGGTGTATACTTAACACACATACTTACAGTATGTTCATTCTTAGGGAGACTAAACATTATTGAAAGGTTACAGCATTTATTTTGATGTCTGTCTGTTTAACCAATTCTAGCAAATGTTACACAAACACAAAATGGGCTTTCCTTCCCTGGTCCTCACCAGTCACCCTGAGCCATTGATTTTTAAACAGAAAGCCTCCCTCAAATCAACGAGGAATTAAAAAAAAACTGATGGTACGTGGACATACTTCAAACGTACAGCAAGACAAACATGAAAACAAAAAAGAAACATTTAATTCTCACTCCCCATATCTCTACTAAAGCTTGTTTGCAGCTTCAAGTCTACTCGTTTCTACCAACTTCTGCCTGATTTCAGGGACCACCTCTCCAGTGATGTGACAATAAGGAGAATCAGCATTTTGATTCCTCACTGTTTTGATTCTCCTTCAGTTGATGAGATCTGGATAGATGTGTTGTGATTCCAAAGGTTTTCCTGTTTTCCATTGGAACTGAAAAAAACAGTCAATAAATAAAACCTTTGCTGTGGCCAAGTCCCTAGCAAGAAGCACAAGCATGGAGAAAACACCAAACCTGTAAACCACTGGTTAGAATTTAGATTTTCATAATATCCCATCTGTGGTTTAGAGAGGATTTAAACATTCATCCATCCTTAACAGTCAACACTCATCTGCAAAAGTGGAATTTATAATCCCCACAGTAGCTGCTAACATCCCTATTGACTCTTACGTGTTATTTCAAGAGACTTAGACCTTTAGGAAAAAAAACACAAACAAAACCAACCAAGCAGTTTCCCCCTGTTGCCTCAAACTCTGTATGAAATCACAAAGATTTAATGCTAGGGAAACCCCACATAACACCTCAACTGACTGCAGAGAGTCGAGGGCATATGAGGCCATAGCAAAGTCAGGTAGTTCTATTTATCATGTGTTAAGTTCCACCTTGTTTTACCATACCTTAGGAGTTGATGGTGGGGAATACATCCAACACCATCAAAACACAGGGCTAGCATGAACACTGTTCACAAAAGGCAGAATAAAGTAGTAGCAGCAACTAATATTCATAATATTAGGAAACCTAATGAATAGGTTCCCTCAGTACACAGCCCCAGCCCAAAAATACAACTTTCCTCTGCAAGTCACCAATTAAACTCAGTGTCTTGTCTTTATGCTGGAAGAAATTACTCTGACTGGATTCCTTAACCAAAAGGTCAAATGTGAAAATAAACTAAGAAAAACCAGTCTGTCCTCTCCTCAAGCATCACACTGCTCCAACACCTTGTCCTTGGACTCTAAACTGTCCTTTTCCTCAGAAATTCACCTTCAAGCAACCAGCATTTCACCTCCTGCTACTTACCTTCCTTCTAGCTGCCAGCCAGCGCAGACATCTGCCCAGGCACTCCCCAGACCTGGAGAAGCAGGAGCAACCAGGAGGTTTGCTGTTACAGGCAACTGGGAAGTGGTGTCAAAGTCCTCATGGCTGGCCTCTGGATTGTTCCCAAAAAGCCCTGTAATCCTACCTGTGTCTTCTCAAAATGGACCAGAGTTGTATCTTGGGTGATATTATGGGGTGAAGGAGGAGCCTGGAGCTAGGCTGGTACAAGTAGAATAAAAGAGCAACCGGTTCTCCACCTCAGCCACTATTCCTGCTCTTCAGAGTGTCCTTGCATTCACACTCATCACATCCCAGGCAGTTAGACTGGAAAGCATTCAGTGCACTGCTTCCAGCTTGGAGAAGAGGAGAGAAGAGAGACCCTGTTCCTTGTCTGAATACAGAAATCCTTGGCCTTCAAGAGATGACCTTGAAGGAAGTGCCCTTCTCAGGCCAGACAGCCGAGCGATGCCATGGAATGGAGCTTAGCAGCTCCTGCACAAATAGCCATTGGCATTTGCCTATTGCCAAGACTGCAGCCTTAAAAATAGGTAAATAGAAACCTAAGACTGGCAATATCTTCATTCATTTGCCAATCCTTAGGAGTAAAAGGGAAGGCTGGACCCCCTACTGCTGCAGAAGAGGGTCACTGGGGCAGTAATCTCCAAATGCTTTACTAGTGACTTCCACCTAGAAGCATCATTTCACTTGACCTTGTTGCAGGCTCATCCACTCCTGTTGTGCCAGAGTCCTGCTGGGGGCACAGCAGCCTCCTTGTGGGACCAGCACAGAGGGGGTTCACAGTGAACTTTTCCTATCATGGCATCCCATGTTGTCCCTGTTCACAAAGGGCAAGTGGGGATGGACTTGTGGGAAAGCCCCCAGCATAAAGAAATGCCCTTCTCTCACCTCAAAAGTTGAATGAACCAGAAGAGAACAAAAAATTCAGCCCAGCTGGAATCCAACAGGAACTATTCCCAAGCACAGCACCAATGCTCTTACTAAAAGCAAATATTTTCATTATTCATTTTTCAATTTCATGCCACCTCTCCACTAATTATTTGAGGCCAGGGTTCTGCCTACCAAAGGTTACAAAATGCTACCAACCAGTGCTAGAAGAAAAATCTACTGGGGGACCTGGGAGCTTCTCACAGAACAGTCTCACAGCAACAAAAACTGAGGGAGGATGCTTTGCTTCTAAAGAGCCACCTAGAGCACTTCATTCACTCTTCCTGACACAGGTCTCCAGTCCCTCAAGTGCCCTCCCCTCTCCTCCACCCCCTGCCCATGTTTGCAGCAGAGCTGGGCTATCTGCTCTGTCAGGCTTCACGGGGTGTTAGGCAGCTGTAGGAGTGTGGAGCTGCTTAAGCAGAGGAATCAAACAGCTGCATAGTTTCTGACCATCTCAGCACAACATCCCCGTGTTGATACGCCGAGAGGAATGCACAGACCTCAACGGTGCCTCTCGACACCCATCTGTTTTTTAGACTAAACTTCCCCAAACTCCTCTGCAGACTATTAGAGTGCTGAATGTCCAGGGGAGAGCTGTGTTATGTGTGTGCTCTTTAATTCCAAAGAAAACTCTTTTGCCTTGAGAAATGTGCAACACAATAAACTAATTCGAGTTGAGCTTAGTTTAATCTGTCTGGGCTTTTTGTTGTTTTGATCTGATCCCAGAAGTGGAAGCCTGGTTTAGGTATCGTGTTTTTGTTTTGTTTTGGGGTTGAGACTTTTTAGATGTGGGGGGTTTTTTGGTGGGGTTTTTGTTTTGTTTTAGTTTTTTTGTCTTTCTGAAACTTGCTCTGCACAAGCCAGATTCCTGGATTTGACAAGTTCTGTTTTATGCTACTTACACTGCCACCTGCACAGTCAGAGAGAGATTTAAAAGGCCGACTTCCCTGTTAGTAAAAGCAACAAGCAGCAAACACAGAGCTGTGTTCAGGACAGGCTGAAAGGAAATTTACTTCCTTTCTTCATATTATTTTACAGATACACCCTTCCCCATTTCTGAATGCTCTATCCTTGTACCTGGCCAATGCTTTTCCTTCTTATAGTCCTTATTCGATCTTGTAGTTCTCCTGCCACATTACTTTTGTTCAACAACCCTCTTTTTTTTTACATTGACTGATTTTGCCACTGCCTGAAGACAAAGTGACAGAGAACACACAGGTACCCAGGCAGCCACAAGGATGCTGCCATGGTAGTCTCTGCTGAGCATCTTCACCTCCATGTTATCTCTTCTCTCACCAAGTCACGAAGACCCAGAGACCAGAGCTGTCCTGTCAAGAGTTCACTGATGTAATTTGCCCCATATTCAGGCAAAATGGTAAAGTGATTCACGTTGTCCAGAGAGTCCTGCATAGGGTCAAGAGGAGGTTCAGCAGTCCTGATTCAAAATCTCTTGCGTGGCTGAACAGACCACAGCTCAAACGGGAAGGGTGGGGAGCAAAAGCGACGGGGCAGAGAACAAGGTTAACTGCAGCCCAAACCCAGCAGCATTGGTCTGGGTGCTTGGGTGATAAGACTAACGTACACATTTCTGCTGCAAATTTTAATTTTGGAAAACCAAAGATCAAGGGATTGGAAGTTTTGCTCAGTTCCCAGTAAGGTCTGCCAAGCACTACTGTAACAGCCCAGGTTTCTGAGTACCTTGCGGCACAGGAAGGCAAAAGGAAAAACAATAAAGGAACAAGTAATCCCTTTGTATAAAAATGAAAGCAAATAATGCACTGTAAATAAAAAAGCTATTTAGAGAGGTGAGCTCTGATGTTACAACTCAATGGGATTCTCCAATATAGTGTACTCAGAAAGCCACCTTAGAAAAAAGTATTTTTCTGGACTTTTTTTCACAATTGTATTACTATTTAGAGTAAGCCAATGAAATAAAAATCAAAAAAAAGTAAAGACCAACTGTTTCTAAAGCTAAGTGGAACCTTTCCTTCAGTTTGTGTACCCTTCTCACTCACTCCATGTGCCCTTCCTCTCTGTTCAGATAAACCAAATTGAATAAACAGCCTGTGATGCAAAAACAGAATAAAATGACTAAGACTTCGATGTGTAATAGTATGTCTGTACTGTAACTAGACAAACCTTTTGAAATTCAAAATAGGTGACTCAAAGCTATGGAGACTTTTACAAACACCAGACAGGACAAAAAAACCTACATTAGGATATTTCCAGTTAAAGAAATTACATTTAAATAAAGCTACTTCTTGTTGTAATTGGAGAAAAGCTCTACAATTTGGTTTGGCTTTGATAATGAGGCATTGACCAAGAAGCATCTAGAACACACTCAGCCTTAATTTGACAACTGTGTCCCTCCAAGTCACTCATCTTCACCCACTGGAGATACAAGGATAAGGCTGTTATTTCAAGCAACTGCACATTCATTGCTGTTTCAAGAAAGTTTTGATTCTGCATATAAATCACAGCTTCTTGTAAACATTACAGTGCTTATTGGTCTGCAGGAAAGGAGGTGCCAACAGGTAGGAGACGATATGGAGCCTCCTGTGCCACACACACTGCATAAACCAGGGGTAAAAGCATGAGTCTGAGCTCAGGATAGGATTGAGACCCATAAGTTAAGTGCCAGACACGAGCAGACTGCTGCACAGCTTATCCAGCAATAAGTGGCACCCAATCCTTCAGCCCTGCAGAGAGGCAGCTTCACAAACCAAATTCTTCTTCAACTATCAACTTCCAGCTAATTAGCTTGAAATGTGGCACAGAGAATAACTGCATTCAGTACCAGTGATCAGATATGCCCTAAAATACCTTTCTTTAAAAAGAGTAGTGTAATTGAATATTCAATCTACAGTTGACAAAAGATAACTCCACATCAAGGCACTCCTAGAACACAAGAATGCAAAATATTCTGCTCCAGGCCTAATCCTGATTAGGTGCCTTGGGCTAAAAGGAAATACTTTTTATTTCTGTTATAAAACATGAATAAACAGAAGGCCTGGCTAACACAAAGTTACCCAGTAGGGATTCCAAGGTTTACCCCATTAATCATAAATTACTAAGAAAAACAAAATATAAAATAGCTCACTTTGTTTTCTTTGGTTTTTGAAAAAAGCAGCAGCCACAAAAACATAAACACAGATGATAAACCAGCAATGATTGTGTAGAAATTACGTCTAGGATGTGCACAGCTAATTGTTCATTAGATGGCTCACTTCCTAATGGAAGAGCCAGGTTGTGCAACAACTTCTTACACAGGGCAGAATCACCAACACAGTCGTCCCACTGGTGGCAGCAGAGCTGGGAGACACCCATCAGGAACACGAGAGGCTGTGGGTCTGACCCAGCTCCTGAAGTGATTCAGGCAGCTTCAGCTTTGCTTCTGGGAAGCTGTGCTCAGATCATCAGAGAAGCCCAGTTAGATCATACAGCTCATTTCCCTGACCGTGCAGGTTTGTTTTCAAAGACATTTTCTATGATTTTGTCCAGATTGCTTTTTATAAAGCCCTAAAAGATGGGATTCCACCATTGTGCTGCAGTGGCTGTTTCATAGCCCAGTGCCCTTTGCCTAGAAACATTTGCTGGTAGCCACATTAATGTGTTTCTCCTCTATATTACTCCATTATTTGTAGCCCTAGACAGCTCTCTCTCTCTGGTAAGAGGATGGCATAGAAATAAAATGTAGACAGATGCACCTTGGTGAGATTGCAGCACCCTACCCTCTGGTGACAAAGTTTCTCTTCTAAGGAATCAAGTGCAGCATTTTGCTCCAGGAAACTGGATGTCCCCTGGATCCTTATGATGGGAGGAGAGTTTGGGTCACTAGCTCAGCATATCTGGAAAGGCTCCCTGCTACTCTTGGTTTTTCATTCCTTCTCTTCATATTACCCCCTTGATTTAGGCACATTTGGGAGATTCTGCTCCCTTATTTACAGGGTGTATATCCCAAAGTGACATTACTCCCTCACTGTGTACTTCTCACCGCCTTTACAAAGTTTCCTTTGGCCATGTCATTACAGAGCTAGTCTTATCTTTGCTTTGTCCTGGACTTCAGGTTTATACCCAAAAAAACAGTCTATACAGCGTAGCTGGTTCTGTCTATTTAGACTGTCTTTATCAAGCAGTTCTCACCACAATGCTCTATGAATCCTAAAACTCTCACTGATAAATAATGCATTAGAGTAAAATATAAATCCATTTCCTTCTATTAACTACAATTACAACTTAAAATAGTAATGGAGGTATTGGGTTACTAAAGCAGCCATGCTTTCATTAAGAGCATTCACCATTCAGATCACACTTTGAGCCCAAATAGGTTAATTTCACATCCACCTTTCCCTTTGGTCCTCATCTCCCTCCACTTATTGGCACTGAGAGGTTTACCCGATTTGCTCCTGCACTCCTTCCAAGTCCTCACAGGGACTAATGACTGAATCAAGCCTTCCTTTGCCTGGGTTATTTAATCCCACCTGGGCATAATAAATGGGAAATCCCCAGCACTCTTTACAACATTTGTAGATCTGGGACACTTTTACGACATTATTACAACAGGAGCATTGTTATACCTCGAGATTTTTAGAGAGGTCTCACTGCTAGGAATTTTCTCCTGATACTCATACTGACTTTTTCTTGTTTTCCTTCCACTGCCTACAGGTTTGCCTCAGTGGCTCAAACTAGACATTTCTGCTCCTTTCTAGTACTCATGTGTTTGAAGATAGTTATCATATACCTACTTACTCATTTTAAACCAAGAAGCCATATTTAGTTCTTTTTAATCTTCTACTCATAAATCATCCCACCCTGGTCTCCTTTGCCAATGTCAGGAATGTTTTGTATAGTTCCAAAAGTGAAATACACCCCTGTTACAAAATACCTTGTATCTGATTGCAGAGGGAAGAAAAAAATGGAGTCAGAAATTACAAGAAAAGGAAAGCTGAATATCCTCTGGCAGGTTAAAGTCCCATGAGTCCAGAACCTCATGCCTTATGTTCTATATTTCAAAATCCTTAAAGAACCTCAGAACTAAGCAATGGTGTATCAAAATACCCAATAACGCACCTAATCATTCATGTCACTTCTGACCCTTGCCACTTGGGATCAGGGCATTTCCTTCCTTACACTTTGTTAAATGTGTTTTTAATCTGCTTAAATTGCATGACAACATGGCACAAAGTAAATGGGTGCATGACCCAAGTAAATTTTAAAATACCTTATTATAAGGTGGTTCTTTCCCATTCAGTCGGTGAAGAGGACTGGGCAACATCTTGCCTTGACCTTGTTTAGGATCTGAGGGACAAAGGGAAAGACAAGAGCCCAAAAATCCTTTTCCCCCATTGCTGATGATGCAACTCCCTCTATCTACCTGCAGTCATCTACTGAAGGAGTAATTAGACTGTTCTGCATTTTCAGCAAGGCCACTGTTGCCCCAGGACAGACCTGCTGTCCCTTTCAGGTCTCTCTGGGAGGGAGAAATGCTTCTGCATCACACTGCCCAAGTCTGGCCCCAAGGATGTGCACACATCCATACCCCACACTTGCCCAGCTGCTGCTCAGGTCTCCTTTGACTTTTCATTCTCACTTTTCTAATGGGATGGCAGGTAGGGAGCAGATTTTGCAGAGTAATTATCCTGTAAATCAAACCACACTATATTTCCTTTTTTAATTTTTTTTTCTTTAGAAGAGTTAATACACTGAATTTCTACATGCAATCAGCCAAACACTGCAGTACTACTCTAGAAGAAAAAACAAGGGTTGTGGGGTTGTGTTTTTTTTTCTTAATACATTCTCCCACTGTTCACTTGTTTATAGGATTCAGTCACTCTCATCAAACTAAACCTGGCACGAATAACTCTGATCCCACGTTCAACAAAATCGCTGCTGTGTTTATATATCCAGGGGGACTTTTCAGAGAGGGAGAAAAGCACCTCCAGTATGTTAATTCCCAAGGACTTGACGATTAATGAACTAATCTTATTACACGTGCCGGGGGCGGAATCCTGGTAGATGAAACCTGAGCTAATGAATTAAAACCCAAAAACTCCTTTGGCTGCATAAACGTGCTTTTAATTTCAGCTAGCTTTTCAATAATAATCCTTCAGGATTTTTTTCCATAATGCTTATATTTTCTGAAGATATGTGACTCCTCCTGGATACAAGCTCCTTTGTTATTTTATTTCTTGGAAATATTTAGCAATATCCCAATAAATTTCTTGTTAAAAGTGTATTTGCTTTTCCTGTCCTGAAGGTTGTAGTTGAGTTTTTCTCTCTCTATGGAAGGCCCTTGGCTTTTTACTGAATTTTTACTGCTGGGAGTAAACACAGAATAAGAGAAATGTTTGCCATATGTTGATATAATGGTCACATTGTGGGAGGGGAGCAGAGAGAAAGGTTGGCCCCCTGACATCATGGTAGAAGTGCCTTTTTTTCACAGTTAAAAGTAGGTAAATAAATTATGGTAAATAAAAAAACCAACCTGAACTTTCTCTAAGGACTTCAAAGGAAACCTAAATCCCATGTGATTACAGAGGTTGAAAACAGATCAATTTGCATTCCATATGTTTAGAGACATTGGTCAGAAAGACATCTTACATTATGAGCAACTCATGCTCACACAAGGACTCCCGAAGAGTCACTTTTTCCTGTGAATACCTTAGATGCCATATTGAACAGCAGTAGAGGAAACACAGAGGTAGAAATCTTTGAAAAATCTTTCAAATCCATTCATATCTCTGCACTTCCTGTTCAATTTAGATCCTCAGCAATCTCCTTTTATTTACTATTTGTGTGCTGTCCATGAGAATGCACACAGTACTCCCTTAGCACATCTGTGCATTTCCAAAATAGATGATGATCTAAGAATTGATCTAAGAACTTGTACCAGAATATATTGTTTGAGTCACTGATTAGTGTGCTGCCATGCTCTTTCTTTGAAATTTAGTTTGGAAATCTTTTTTTCTAGGAGCAAAGAGATCTTAGTATCTTACTAGGTCTTACAAATTGTGAACAAATAGAAAGCATGAACAACCTTCTACCTCAGCTTGATCTACCTAAGGGACTGGCAAAGGACCAGCAATTTTATTTTACCTGGGTGAAAAAAAACAACCAAACAAAAACCAAAAAACTGAGCCAAACAAAAAACAAGCAACAAAAAAAAAACCAAACACACACACACAAAAAAAAACGCCATAAAATTCCTTTGTGATTTTACACCATGACAACTACTACAATGTGAAACACAAGGTGGACATGGAGGATCACTTCCACATGCACCTAGCTGGTTATGAAAAACCTGCTTGGGAAGAATCAGTGGAGAGACCTTGTCAGACTCTGGAAAGAAAACTTTTCCTTATGCCCTGTGCACACTACAGTTTCACGCTGAGTTAACCAACTCAATGAAAATGTTTCCTTTTCTTTCCTAAAAGAAGACAGCAAAACTCTTCCCCACAAGCATGCCTTCCCCTTTCTGAATCCCACTCTGGTGAACTGGATGCACATCCACCCACTGTTCTCATTCCGTTTTGATTTGGTTAATACCTTTTGATAGCTTATATTTATCATACACTTCCTGACCCTGTACCTTTCAGCCATGATTTTCATTTTTGAGTTCTGAAGCCACATTTATCAAGACTGGGAGACAGGTAGGCAGCTTTTGGTCAGCCATAAGTTAAATCAAAATGTCAACCTTTCAAAAACACAGAAAAGTAAGAATTAAATCCAAAGACATCAGGAAAGCACCTGACAGAGAGGAAAGAATCACAAGGGGAACAGATACAGGAATGATAAGTGCATCCATTGAGATTCTGCTGGTAAACTTATATGCACATCTTGACTACTTTTGATATGGCTTAGCACCCTAAAATATATTCTTTCAGGAGGAAGAACACCATACCTTTTGCAAAACAAAGGACTTCTCACTCTAAGAATGGGTCAGAAAGAGCCTCACAGAAAATGACCAACACAGAAAACTGCTGAGCAACCTCTGGGCACTGCACTGGGAGCAGAGCAGACCTGGTTTTGCCACCAAGCTCCAGTGTGCAGCCAACCTCCCCATGTGCAGTTTCTCTGTCTTACCTGCATAAACTTGAGCATCAGTACAGCACTACCTACCCACAGTCCACAGGGACCTGAAAATAATACTGCAACATGAGCACTCAGAGCTCAAAAAAAGCCTTGCTTTGGTCTGGATGCCACCCCACGGAAGTGTGCAGGTTTGCCCTTGAGAATAAAAGAGGTCCTTCCTCATGGCTCTCTTCTGCCTCTCAGTCTATGGCAAAAGTCTTCAGCAAAGTATTAAAAACATGCTAAAAGGAAACAAGGGGGAGCAGGAATGGATGTCACAAGGGATCCCTCCGACATGCAAGAAACCAACTGCCTGACTAATGTGCAGCAGTGAGGGAGGGCTCACAGCCTGAGCCTGGACAAAGCCCATGGGAGACAGGATGGCCCTGACAGACTAAGCAGCTCCAGCAGCACCAAGGAAACTGCCATGCTCATGTGATACCCTCTCCCCCCCTCCATGCTTATTTTAGAGGGGTGCCACTAGAAAACATCACATCTAACGACATGCCTTGGCTGGCAAAGTGTACAAATAATCCTTTCAGGCAGGACAGCGGGGGCGAGGGCACCTATCCTAAGCCCTTCTTGTGGGCACCGTGTGGGGAAGTTGTGGTTTTGGTTGGCAGCCCTGAGGCCCAAGCCCCTTGTGCTGGGGAGCTGTGGGAAAAGGATGGCGGGAGGAGGCGAAAGCAAGCGCAGGGTTTGGCAGCCTCATGGCAGCCGCCTGCCTCCTGAGATGAGCGCACGCACACACATGGGTTTATTCCACACGTTGCTGTTGGCTATCCCTGCTATTTTTTCCCCCCCTAGGTCCCCCCCCTCTTCTGTCAGCTCCATAAAATAATATATAACTATGCGATACCTCAGAAATTGGACGGGGCGGTTGTGAGGAGAAAAAACCCACTGTTTTTACATTCTCTGGAAAAACGGGTTATAGATTCTATATTTAAATAAAGGTTAGAACAATAAAGCGACGGGGTTTTTCCACAGTAACTCTCACCTTCTCAGACAGCAAATGCTGAGTAACCACTGGGCCCTCCTCGCCCCGGCTTACGGGGCTCCGGCTTCCCTTGTGTTTACTGAACGTCTGCAGTGATGGCGGGACAAGCCACAAGGCAGTTCCACTTGTCACCGTGTTAGAAAAAAACCCAAAAAATAATAATAACGAGGAGGGAGGCAGGAGCAGCTGCCTGATGTGGGCCGGACCAAGCAGAGGGCTGCTCCAGTCTGGGCTGGCGGCGCTTCCACCCACCTCCGGCTGTGCCAAAGGCCAGGAGCAGAGGGAAGGATCCTTGCAGACGTAAGAGGGGCACTGCCTATTTTTAGGCAGCTGGAGTTTCCACGAGGATTCCTAAATCTCTAGTTTCATTAGGGTGTGTGTGCTTTTTTAAGAACAGGTCATTTAAAATTGTGGTTGTGTCATGCTGCTTCTTTCCCTTCTGTAGCAGCACAAGGCTCATGATATAAATAACAAAGCTACCACACAAAGGTGTGAGCCTGATGTGAGACACAAATAAGGTCTGGCCAAAAGGCTGGAGCCAGGATGATGAAGATGGGCACTGGTGGGATGCAGCAGAAGAGCAGTGGGGACTGGTGGCAAGTGGCCTGCAAAGTCACTGGCCATGGCTTGCTGGTTCAGCAATGGGTCTTTGCCTGCTCTTGGCTATTTTTCCCAGGCTACAATAAAGTCAGATTTACCCACTGAAGCCACTCCTTGTCCAAACCTGGCTGTTTCCCATATGCACACAACTTCTATACGCTTTGAAGTAAACAACATACATTAGAGTTGAGCTCTCATGCCAAATCCCACTAACTCACACTGGGGTCTTCCAGTTTAAGCCTCACACAGCACTTACAACTGTCCAGTGATTGGGCTTGTCAGCTCACTGGCATAGACACTTGTGCACATTACCCTCCCGACCTCAGAATAACAATCTGCCCCTTGCCTCCCACCCTTTATTTTCTTTTTTTTTTCCCTGCTGCCTGACAAGGCTGAACTGCCTACTTACTGTTCCCCACACAGCCACAGCAGCTGGGAGCATCTGGCATGGGACATATGGAATTTAATTTCCCAATATTGACATAGATTGAAACAATTCCGACTCCAGACTTCAGAAGGCCTATTGCACCAGACCTCAAAGCAAAAGCTTTCAGTTCATTTCATTTTCCTCCTGTTCGTTTGGAGAATGAGCTGGGAATACCAGTTTAAAGTCCACACGGGCTTTAGTATGTTGAAAGATACTCAAGTCCTTGATCTATAAGGCTTACAGGGTAAATGCTGCTTTTTTGCTTATGGGAAATCCAAAGGGATTTTTGAGAGCCCTAGCAACTTAAAAAATATCTTTTTTTCAATGACCTTGACTAGGTTTGAAACAGCCCATTGGAGAGTTTTGCACATGTGGCTACAGATAAAAGTTTCTTTGTAAAAACTAAAATAGCTAAAGGGAAATATTTGGTCATACAAAGGAGAATGAAAAGGGACACATCTAGGGCTGCTCCTCAGCTGCTGTTGTGCAGAGAGTTAAACCAGGACACACTCCTGAGCTGGACAGATGCTATATGAAAATGGCAAAGCAAAATGTAGCTGAAACACACTTCAGTCCTCCAAAACAGTTGGTTGTCTTTGCTTTGCCGGTCAGTTACCATGCATGACATTTCCAATAATTGCAGAAACAGAGAGTTTAAAGGTGATGGAGTCCATTATCAACAAAGAATTGCCAGGGATGGCAGAACACCAGGCCAGCTCTTCAAAAACCCTCTCATATCCCTCTTTTAACAACACTTGAAGAGAATGGCTTAAAAATTCCACCCTGTTTTAAAGGATGTCCACAACATTCATCCATTAGAAAAGCAGATAGGATGCTTGTCATCTTTATGGCTATAAGTGACTAGTTTCTTAAATGGCACTGATGCAAATACCAGCAGTATCAGTCATGGAGCTCCTCCAACATCCAGCATTCTGAAGACCTCACACATTGATGTGCAGTTTGCCAGTAAAATCCTGGTGGCGGAGCAAGAAAGATACTATGGTTTCCTGGGAGAATTAATCCACCAAAAATCATTCCTGTTGCTTGGTGTATACACATTTTTTAAGGCAAAGATAATTCTTTTGAAAATACATCAGGATGTGGCCAAAACAGGACTTGGATCTGAAGAGCCAAGATTTAGATTTTTAATTTAGATTCTGATGTTCAAAATCACAACCTGAAAACTGAGGCCAACCCTGAGGTACCTCAGTTGGTTCCTCTGCACTGCCCAAAGCTCCTCAGCTCTTGCTTCTTTACTTGCTCAGATGTCCACGAGAAACCCTTAAGGAACCTTGGAGTTACAGCTGGAACTTGAGTCTTCTGTCACTGGTAAAGCCACATTACTTTTTTTTCTCCCCCACCTCCTTATCCAATGACTCCTGTGTTCTCAACAGGAGATCAGTAAAATTAACTGGAAAATCCCCACAGCTCAAGAGCATCCAGCACTTGCGGCAGAGATCTTTCTGAAAAGAAGGAGATTTATGTCTAAATTATCCCAGGCAGAAGATAAAACTAAATCATCCTGGATGAACATTCAGACACAAGGTCATCTCATAATACAGGGTCACTTTGGGGAATCTGACACACCATGAGAATCAGAGCTTCAATCTTTTCCTAAAAATGGCAGTCTCTCTGATAATACTGCTGCTCAGGTACAGCCACCACAAGGGAGGGTTTGCAATACACAAAGCAGATCTCCACTTGAGCAGTTGAGACTGGAAAGAAGTTTAAAAACCCCACTCCACATTGCTTATTTAACTCACTTGTTAAATCTGATTTTGTACTTGTGTGTGCCAAAGGACCTCCTTGTTATGGACTTCTAAAAAATATCTAATAATATATAGTGTTTTAATACTGGGTTCATTCAACTTTTCTTACTCTATTTAGAGGACCTTATTATACTTTTATAGCTATTAAAGAACTGTACTCTCCTTATGATTATTTTACAGGACTCCAGACAGCTGATCTGGATGCTGTCTTATTAGCTGTACCAGGTGGTAGAAATGCCAATCATCCTCTTTAATATCAGTAATTCAGACTACATGGCAAGGCTGACCTCAGCATCTCTCATGCCTCAGTAGGAACTGCATTATGTCAGTGCATAAGGGGTCAGAGATGAGAGAGCTTTTGGCAATGGGCTTCCAGTGTGTAGATGAAAGCATCCCGGTTAAAAATGATGCTTCCTGCATAACACTGCTGTTTTCCCACTTTCCAAACCCACAAGAAGCTGCTTTCTAAAATGATCCCTGTATGGTTCATGTAATATATTTGCTGTTTAGTTTCAGGGGGTTTTTTCAGGATGAAAGATACTGTAGTACAGTCAGACTTCAGGACAGGTTGTCTAGCATTCAAAAGTAATTGGTACTGAGAAGGAATAAATAGATGGCAAGATGCCCCTAGGCTGCTCTAAACTGGGCTTTAGAATCAGTACATGAGGTTTACACTGTCTCTATTACCTTAGTTCCCAAATACTTCTTATAGTGTTAGTGTACTTGTCCTTACTAATCCCTAGGAGGCAAGAATATTAAAAAGAAAACAAACAAACCAAAAAGTCAGAGTACACCAACAGAGAACGAATCTCTGGCTGTAGCACTTCCACTCTCACTGCATAATTTGGCATCTAAATAGAAGAGTAAAGGTAGCTCTGAAAGTCAGATCCTTTCAAAGTATCTCACTTTCAGGATTCAAAATCTGAACTGCTTCCTTTAGACCCTCAAGCACCCATTAAACAGCCTGAAAATCCCAGCCAAAGACCCTGAAAGCAATCTGTGGTGAAAAAGGGAATGAAATGCCCATCTCCCATGTTAGAGGCCCCTTACCACTTCCTCCCACAGCATCCCACAGGATGTCACTGCTGACACTGGATGGCATCACACCACTGGAAACCCCTAGCCAAGGAAGGCAGAATCAACCCCAAGGTATCCCCAGACATTCATTGTTTGCCCAAGAACAAGAAATTTGAGGCCAGTTTTCTGAAAGCCTTGAGCCCCAGAGTAGACGTGAAATGTAGACTCTTATTTTCACAAGTGTTCAGCACGCAATCTGTTGAGCTCTTCTGGAAATCTGGACCTTATTTAGATGTGTAAATGAGAGCCAAACTCTTTTTAAAAAAGAGGGTTTAATAGAAATGTCTGCCGCCTCCTATTCTTAGGACCCTAATAAGTGGTGCTGGCTGTGGTGAGAGCTGCTGGTGCATGGCTGGTGACTGGCTCTATCACCCCAGGAGATCCTACGAGTTGCTAAAATGTTCATGAAAAGCCAACAGAAAAATGTGCACAAATATTCAGGGAAAATGTTTGCATAGGTCTAGTGTGAACTGGTTAAAAGTCAAATCCCAGTACTCGTCTCCTGGCAGCTAAATCCATATTACAAAATCCCATTGCCTTAGTTCACTTCAGAATTGTCTCAGCTACTCATTCCTATATCAGTGGGAAATTTGGAAGTGACTTTGGATTAGCAGTTTCCTTTTGATATATGTATTAAAAATACCAGTACAACAGCTTTTTATATCATAATAAAAATACATGGAGGATTAAATCCTGCCTAACTCTTGCTGACTTGGAAGCAAGTCTGCATGCTTTCTTCACGTCCAGATTCGATTACACCAACTCTTAATGTACAGCTTTGCCAGAAATGTTTTTATTAGAAGAAATTGCACTTGGTCCAGAATGTGGCAGCAGGAATGATCTCTGGCATGCATGGTAACAGGCTTTTTTTTTTTTTTTTTTTTCACCAAGTTGCAGTCTCTACATGGGTTTCTAATTTCAGCTGGAATTGAGTTGAAAAATTGGCTTTTGGATCAGCAAGAGATTAGACATGATTATAGGTAATGCTGGGTTTTCAAAGTCTTGGACAACAACTTTTGGCCAATAGACATTCTGCATTATATTCCTCAGCTGGGAAGCTCTGTGCCAGGGTGTACTCACATTCACTCTTGACTTGCCTCCTCTTGTTACTGGTTTGCATTTTATTCCTTTAAACAACTTTTTTAAAACCTTCCTTTCCCAAAATAACTTAGCTGCATCTGGAATTGGACTATCTATCCCATATCTTAAACATATTGATAATTTTGTGAAGGACTTTGAAGTAACAGCTGTGATCTTTCACAGAGATGAAAAGGGATTGAATGGCTGACAGACTTGCTTCTTTTTTATTGGTTCACTTTGTAGTACTATTAAATTTAGTCAATCAACCAGATATATTTCCATAGTGGTTTCTATGCAAGCACCTTTAGTTTCATACACAGCCAACATAAAATGAACCAATGATAGTTTTCAACAGTGAATGATGATTATCACATTTCTCTTTCCATCAGATGTATAATTTCCAAGTACCAGAACTATTCCCTTACTTTGCTGAAAGTAGGCAAAGGCCGAGGGAATCTATCTACATCTTTTTGCCCACTGATTCCTACCTCTCCCTTGGGGCCTGTGGACAGGAGTATCCTACCAGTAAAACAGGACAGTTGCAAGGCTGTAAATAACACAGTTCAGGACTGAGACCCATCTCAATGTTCTAGCTGACTGAATTCTGCGTGGCTGAACACTGAGGAGCACCAGCTGCAGGAGTTGAAAGTAACTGCAAGTATTGGGGCTGGGGGTTGAGATTAAAATGAAGTTCAGACTGAGGTTTCTGAAACCATCTAAGAAAGCCTTGATCTCAGCCTTGCTATATTCCTGAGACAGTCAGAAGACACTTTAATTACATGATCAATACAGCTTCAAGTGAGCATGGAAGCCACAATGACTCTGAGGGCACAAACACTATTTGAAGGGTAAAGTAAAATCCTGCTGAAGAAAAACATGAGATCTCTGCTTTAAAGAAACCAATCAATGCCTGCTCAGTCTCCTGTATGTAACATTTAAAAACACTTGAAGACATCTGAAATGGAAGTGTAAAGACAATTGTGCAAAACCAGCAGTTTACCATACTGCAGGAAAACTGTACAGTGGAGCAGACAAACACCAGCATGAATTCATCCTGTTGAGGCAAAGCAGGTGCCTGAAAACATTGCACTGCTTGTTGCAAAATCATAGGACTCCCATCACTCAGAACAAGGCTTGTAAATAGCTTGTCCCCTTCTTCCCAGGCTGTTGCTTCCTTGGACAAATTAATTTCCTTTTTCACTGAGAAAATGCTGGAGCTAAGTATCCCAAGAAAGACACTAGGCTCAGATGCTGCAGTAGTAAATATATGACCTATCCTTTCTTTACTAATTAAGGTAATTACAGCACATACAGCAGGGAAGATTAAAGAACAATAGCAATGATCCCTACTGGTATTTATTTGGTTTTGGAGCAAAGGCTGATTTATTGACCCAAACCCTGTAGTGGTAAGTTTTGGTTACCCTATTGTTTTAAAAGAAGATTAAGTTTGGATTCATGAATCTATTCCAGAATACCCTCTAACATGATTAAGGTACCCACCTAGATTTGACTCAAGGCCCAAAAAAAGAAAAGGAGGACTCAGTCTGAGTCATCTCAATCCAAGCCACTGGACAGTGATGGTTTCAGATGGATGTAATCATATCCTTCCATCTCCCCATCCTGAAAAATGTTAAAAGTTTTAAATTTGAGAAAAAAATGAAAACAAACATCAGAAAGTCAAAAAATGTTTTCTGTTCAATGGAGTTCTCATTTTGGGGCCAACTGTAACAAAATCATTATAGAAGTACATGAGCAAAAGCCTAGACACTCTCCAGGCTGGAACACAGCACTGCTCTATAAAATCACTGTTTGGTTCCTTCTGCAACAGACAACTGCTACATTTTATAACTTGCAGAAACCCATCACTCTTTATCCTAAAACCACTGTGATTTTCAGCAATTCAGTAAAGTCATCACAGGATACTGCAGAAGAGTGGTATCAGACAAAAACTCTGCAAAGTAAATATAAGCTTGAGAATAACCAAAATTTAGTTGATAAGGTTAAAAAAAGACAAGCTGGTAATTAAGAACTTTTTCTGATATGCAGCCCTCCCTGACTCTGCTTTTCCTCTTCCAATCCTTTTTATGTTCTGCCTACTTGAGAACTAAAGCCTTTGTGGCAGGGACAGTACCAACTACACATCTAGGGCAACTGGCTGCATCCAACACCACTCTAAGTCAGTCCCACTAAGTCCTTACACCAAACACCCAAGAAAAATTCTTCACCTCCTTGGTCATGCCCCACAGGGTGTTGATGAGGCAGAGGAAGAAGCAGTGGAACTTCCAGTGAAACTTATCAGGATCCAGGTGCCAGGTTTTCTAGGCTCCACAAAATATCCTCAGTAGTAAAAAAAAATATTCAAAATCCTTTGCCCTTCACAGCTTCTCTTACCCAAAACTAGCCCGGAGTTAGATTTTATAGACTTCAGATTCAAGGGCAAGCACGTGCAACACAATGATAAAACGTGTCCCTCCCAAGGTGTCCCAAACGCCCTGCGAGTACAGAATGAGGACACTGCAGGTTTTATTGCTGATGAACTCCAAGAGCAAGAAATTTTCCCTGTACTTATTGAGAATGATAAAGATGCAAGAGTGATTATTAATGTGCATCTCATGCATTTGAAATTATGCAAATACATATGCAAATGAAGCACAACCTTTGGGCTCCTGTCACATTGCCAGTGCTTCCTTCCCTCTGTGGCACAAATTTTGGATACGTTCCTTGCTTTAATATCAAGTCTCAGACACAGGGCCCAGGTGCTGTAGGATTCTGAGCATCTTCTTAATGACATGGGCCTCCCTCTGATTCCAGCAGATGCTCAGGGTTCTTCATACCATCCCCAAATGTCAACCCCCTTCAGGGTCAGGTTAGGAGGACACCAAACTCATCACAAACAGGGGAATCTTTGAGGTAAAACACCAGTATGTGAAGAAAGGCAGCAAGCAGTGCTGCAGTTTGCTGGCTCTGTATTCATTCAGGAGATTATTTAACACTGTGGCTCACAATGAAGCTTAAGCACATGCCCACCTTTCTGTTTAATTAAAGCACAAAATGTAATTGGTAATTTGTTTGGGGGTTCTCCTGGGATGCTGAAGAGCGGACCTGCTGAGGAAGCCAAGGTGATGTGTGTGTGCTGAGGTGAAACTCATCTGAATGCATCTCACAGTGTGCTGTGGACGTACAGAAACAGCTCTCCCTGTCCCAGAACCCATGCCCTCTCAGGAACTGCTGAAACAGGATTAACCCACCTGCTAAAGGAATAAATCAGTTGCTTTCATTCCTCTCCAGCCATGCACACATTGAAAGTCTTGATAAATTAAGAGCTTATGAAACTTCCTACAAGAACTGCTGATTATACATCCATGTTAGAGCACTTCCACTGCCCAGATGGTGGGGGAACCATTACTGGGACAGCCAATGATCCCCTGCATGCCAGAGCCAACTAAAAGCACATCCCAAGCATGTTTCTCAGTTCCTGAAGTTAAAGGGTTAAGTGACTTGGGTTGAGCCTGAAGCTTCACCTGACCCTCTCTGTCACTATCTACAGAGGCAGAACCAACACAGGGGGCCTATGGCATCATGCTGCAGATAAGACAAACCTGGAAGCTCTCTGTTTCTTCTAAAAGTTATGCAAAGCACAAAAAAAAACCCCAGAAATTAAAGACTACCTCAAGAACTCCTCTGATGTTTAGTCACTCCTCTGTTTCAGTGACTTTACTCCTGAGCAGGCGCAAATAGAGATTGGTTCCTCAGCTTGAGGAGCTGTAAGAACAAACTGGAGACTGAGGAGTAAGTAGGCACATGATGTACTGGGTATTTTTCCCTGCAATGCAGTCTGTGCTGTGAGTTTCCTCTCTTCACGAGATGTTGAAATCCAGTCCTAACTTGATTCCCATCAAAAAATGCTAAATAAAACTCCCAGATGACAAATGTGTAGCAAAAAGCATTGAATGGGACTCAATTGCAAGGTGACTACTGCTAAGCCAGTCTCTGTATAAGTCTACTATTCATCCAGCTCTTAAGGATCATCACCCAGAAGGGAAACTGTTTCAAGAAAAGAAAAAGAAACAAAAATACCCCAAACAAGAGGGGTCAAATATAAAAAGGTCTAAAAAAAATTAACAGAGAAATCATTTGGCAGAATATTTTTAAGCTTTCTTTGGTGACTCTAGGACTGCAGATGTGGGTAGAGTTGGAGTCTAAACTCTGAAGAAATCCTTTCCCAGCCAGTTACCTGCAAGCCTGGGCCATTCTGCAGAGCTCTGTACTGTGCTCAGCACAGCAAGGGGCTTCAGGTCTTAGCCAGGACCAGGAAAAGTTGTATAAGAACCAGAATCATGCTCTCAT
Organism: Calypte anna; assembly: GCF_003957555.1. Classification (NCBI taxonomy): domain Eukaryota; kingdom Metazoa; phylum Chordata; class Aves; order Apodiformes; family Trochilidae; genus Calypte; species Calypte anna. Next base: position 2,265,020 of record NC_044262.1, on the reverse strand, counting down.
TGTCCCTCTCACCACAGCAGTGGTGGACCAGACCCCTAATTCTGTGGAGTCAAAACATTCTAGAGGTTTCTTGTTAGAGGGATCTAGTTCTGTGAAGAGCTCTGCTCTCAAGATATCCTCCAAAATTTTACGCCTGGTTCCAAATTCATGCACTCCTGGAAAACTTCTTTAAAGCCTGTAAAATCATCTCTTGTCCTCATAGCTCAGGGAAGACTTTTCTTAAACAACCCATCACTATGAAGGGAAGAAATGGTTTTACATGTATTTCCAGAAATACATCAGCTCAGGTGAAAACAAACCAACAAAACCATAGGCAAACAGAAGAAGATAATCCACGCCCTTTTAATAACCTTCCCAATCATTCACCTTCTAATGCAATTAAGAATGAGGGCTGTGAAAACCCTGATAAATCACAACTCCTTTCTCTTACCCTCCACTGGGACTGGCACAGCACTTACTGCTCCTGCAGCAGTGTCACCAGCAGTGACTGCCCTCGCTTTCACTCTGGACAATACAGACATAAGATTAGGAATAAAACTTAGAAAAGTAAGTCAAGATGAAAGAAGTCCTTCTCACAACAAAGACCTAGCACTTAGTCAGAATGGTGCCTTCCTCAGCTACGCAAAACAGTTGAAAGGAGAACACCATGCACCAGCCAAAATTCTTCATGTAACAGGATGTCATCACTAAAGCCAGAGACATCAGAAATGTGCCAGATGACACCAGAATTTGAACTCTGAAGCATTTCTGTGTTGGAACACACCCATCAAGATAGTCTCTTGGATCAACCTAGACCAGTGTGTGTTGAGAAAGTTGTCATAGGTTGAAATTCAGAAGAAACTGTCTCCGTCTGCTGATATTTTTTGTTGAGTCTACACTTCACAAAAAATGCAGTGGCACCATTCAAAGCACGAGCAGGATAATTCATCATCAGTTAGATACCATGTATGCTCAAGTAATGGATGCAACTTTGCCCTGGAAAACCCAGGTGCAGCAGAGGTACTTGTTTAAAACTGTCAGAAATCTCTTGCTAGCTATAAATCTGGAATTGTATATAGGAAAATACTTTACTTTTAGCCTGAGCATCTAAGTACCCATGTCTATTCAAACTGCAAGATCAGTAGAGAAAAAACCAAGTCATAAGCTACAATTTTCAAAGCAATTACAGGTCTAATTCTCTTAGCACTTAAAACTCCATGTCTGAACTAACTTTTCTAGAGATCTCAGAAGAACCACCAACCAGACATTGTTGTATTTCAGACCCATGCAACAGACTCCTTTAGTCAACCGTTTTTGTTGTCCCAACAAACAGGATAGGATGCTGAAACCATGAAAATACAAAGATGGCTTCAAAACCTGAAATTTGGAAATATCAAATATTTTAGTCAAATTAACATCACACTTTTAGAGTTTTCCTTTAAAAGAATCAAAACATTTAACTGCAACAACCTTCATTCCCTCTCAGAGGTGTTCAGTTTGGTCCAACACCCAACAAATTCTCAGGATCTGTGTCTAAAATGGTTCAGCCAGTCTATTTAAAAACTTTGGATGGGGAGTGTTCAGCTCCAACCATCTCCTGTTGAGACACGACCTCACCATTCATAAAGAGCCTCACAACATGCAATGCCACATGGATTCAGTGGGAAAAATAAAACAACAACAAAAACACAAAAAAACCTCCACAAGCCAGAACAATGGCAACTTCAGTCTTGCAGCTCTTTCACGTTCACTTTCAAAAAGGAAAAGTAACAAGGCTGGGAGGCTGCCTTAGCTCAGGCACCAATCCCTCAATATGCATGTGAACTCAAGTAACCTCCTATTCATCCAAGCCCTAAAATAGGAAGGCACATTTCTGGATAAGCATATTGATCTGGATTCCTGTAACTATCCCTTTGAAACACAAATAAACTATTGTTAAAAAAAACCCCAACAGATCTCAGTGTGTGCTCTGGTTCCTTTGCAATGTGTACTATCTGACTACGATCCATCTTGGCAGTGGAACAGCTCCACAGACGTTCTTCTGAGCCAGCTCTAATGTAAAGGGATGCCAAGTATGTCTTCCCTTTTGTATTTACAGTAATAGTCTCAGCTTTCCTCACCGCTGGGAGTGCTGTTGGGGATCAGTTGGCAAAAATACACTTATCTAAAAGGACCACTGTAACTCCACTTGAAGCTGAACTGTTTTGCAGGGGTTGTAGGCGAGGACCTTCTCCCACATTAATCTACAGCAAATAATGTTGTGGTGCTGTCACTGGCAGGAAACTGACAGCAAATCCTCTTTCTGCCTCCTCACAAGCTGGGCTATCTGCTGACAAACCACTGGCCTCGGTTTGGCACTCTGACACTGCTTTGTGTTTGGAGTGAGGCTCTCTGGTGTGCCTGAGCTCTGCAAGTGGAAATCAGAAGTGATCTAGCACAGAAGTTGGTGCTTCAGAGAGACAGGTAGACACATGTTAGAATCAAACAGTGCTAACGTGCAGCCAGGGTATTCTGGCCTCCAGGAACTAGCAAGGTAACAGTAAGCAACCTGCAAATGGGACTGGTTTGTGGGAGTAACATTTGCCAACTTTAGAGCTGGTTCACACTGCAGAGCCTAGAAAATGACATCTCATGGCAGGTCACCTCAAGAAGCCAGTGCAACACTGGTAGACAGACAGACTGGCCACTAACTGTCATGAGGGCTTCCAGTAACTGAGCAATACAAAGTTTTGCTGCTGATGATCATAACTATGCTAAACACAAGAGCTAGAGAACAGTTTTTAACTATCTTGAACTATGGATGGACTCACAAGTGTCAGCAGTCACTGTCCTAAGGAAAGCATAACAGAGACAAGCAATACTGCTCTGGAGTTCTGAGGACTCCCACCACTCCACACATCTCTTCTGAGCTTCTACACGTGGTCCCAAGGTCCTACTAGTTGTGGCTTTATTTACAATCATATGAAGGAAAGGTGCAAATCCCACACCAGCATGCAACCAGATCAGGCTTGCTGCAGCTCTTTGGCACTCTTCCACTCCGTCACATCTGCCCAGAATAGCATTACATTGTCTCTTAGCAAAACAGACAGGGAATCCATTAAAGATCCCTTTGCAGAGAAGCTGAATAAGGAAGAAATTATTTTATCTTTCCAGGATGTATGGTACCAAACCTGCCTGAATTCCAGAAGCATTTGGATGACACTCTCAGACACATGATGTGATTCTTGGGGTGCTCTACACAGGGACAGGAGTTGGACTTGCTGATTCTGATGGGTCCCTCCTAACTCAGCAGATTCTATGATTCCTGAACATTGAAGCTCTGCCCAAGGTACTGTGCAACACAAAGCAATCACTAAAATCCGTGGAAAGGAATTGCAAGGAGTAATTTCCAACAAACTCAGCTTAGAGAAGTTTGGGGTACAGAAGTTTGAACCCAGCCCATGTCCTGTCCAAGAAAACAGAGCACAACCATCACATAACTGCTCTGTCTCCTCAAAACTGTAGAATGTGCCATTCCTGCCACAAAGCTAAGACTCCCTCCAGGATTTCAGAAGGACATTGTTTATTTTTTTTTAAAGGTGATAATTCATGTAGATAAACCACCCCCCCACAACCACTTAACATTTAACTTATTATACCATTATCCTAACTTATATTTTGTTAAGCCTTAGGGGATTTAGCTGAGAGCACAGATCCATTGCAGTGCTATAAAGACAGTAGAAAGCAGTCTCTGCTTCAATGAATTTACAGTCTGAATAGACAAAAGGCAGGAGAAAGGCAGAATTATTCTCCAGGCCCCACCAAAACAGCCAATAAACTTACCCCCACTTCCTGCTGACTTATGCTCCAGAACGTCAGCTTTCATTAAAAAAGCAACAACAACTGAAGACATTTCTAACTCCTGTGGTTGTAAAAAGACTCCTGAAGACACACTAAATCAATGCAATCACATTTACTCAGTTATGCAGATGACTTTGAAGAGAGACACAGACATTCATCTCTGACAGGACCCAAATAATTACAAATCTCTGCAGCCACAGACTTCTCCATTTCAGAGCAGCAACTCTTACTCTATATCTCCCTGTCTTCATTCATCCTGCCTAAAGTTGTGACTTATCCTCCCGTTTTCCCACCCCTAATCCACATTAACATGCAGATTTCCACCACTATTGCAGCCAGCCGGTGACCATCAGCTTTGGCTGCCAGAGCTGGTGTCCACCTTAGGTTCAGCAGTAGGAGAAGCACAGCATGGTTAAAACTTGTGAGCCTGGAGTGAATGGCCTGAACCAGGACCCAGAGGAACAGACCAATGGGAATGAGCAGAGAGAAGAAACAAGCAAGCAAGCAAGCAAACAAAAAGCAACATGAAAAAAATCTACCATTCACAGTAATTCCTCTTCCAGAAAGTCTATGTCTGAAACATCCCCAATCTGGGGAACAAAGGGAATTTCATGGGAAAGAAAGAAAGCAACTTTTACCACATTGTTGAAGTTTGTACTACAGAGCAGGTGACCTACCAACAAGCATTCCCACCACACAGACAGAGCTTGTGTGACCTCAAAATCAGCACTTGAGCCAAAACTAGATCTTCCTGAGTGAAACCAGCAGTGTACCCACTACCTTATCCTTCTTTTCCAACAAGACATGATGCACACTAGTAAACCTTCCCACCATATAGAATTACACATGTTGAAAGGACAGACAGGTCTTCAAGAACAAAAAAAACCCAACAAGTCCTGTCTTCTCTTGAAAGGACACGGTCAATCAAGGTGATGTTGGGAACATTATGCACTTGGGAACACACCAGTGCTTTCCCCACCTGCTGGCATGTTCAAGACAGATCTAACTGCAAACTTCACCTCCCCTGCCAGCAGGAAATAAATCTTGTGGTTTTAGAGTTGGAGAGTGAATCCATATTCAGTTAGGAATTTATGGTGACTTTATGGATCCCACAAATGCTTCACTACCACCATTTTCTGGAAACTGTACAATTCCTGCAGTTCATTCACTGTGTTCAATTGCCTTTTTTCAGGGAAGTACTTCTAATTGCTTTTTTACAGATATGGGTTTCTGTAAAGAACAGAATATGGCTCAATCCATATAAACTGTTACCATAGCCTTTTCAACTATATATAGCTTTTACAGCTAGTTTTAATTTCCCCAGTGTATTCATCCTAAGGGGGCAAATATGTCCCTTGGGTAACTCCCATGAATACACACTGAAGTGTATTTGACACAATAATCATAGTGCTTCAACTCAAAAAAAGTGCTCTCACACAATTTCTGCCATCTCAGGAGGGCCCTTTCCTCTCAGCTGCAATGAAATATTTAGCAGTAAGCAAATACCTCTGTAGTCTGCACTGATTTACAGATAACCAGGCACTGATACCAACCCCTATATCCCTGTGACTGGTTTTTGTTGGGTGGGTATTTTTTTCTTTTAAATGTTGAATCAGATTGTTCTACTCTTTCCCTGGGAAACATTTGTACACATTTCTGCACAACAAATACTGTAAAGCCAGTATCAATTTTCTTCCTTTATATTAGCCCCTCTGGTACCTTTACATTAACCCAGCACGAATCACTGCTCCCCCAGTCATTTCTTGCTACATACAGTTTTGAGAAACGATGTAACTCACACTTCAGAGAAGGCCTGGTTTCTCCAGATGGGTTCCTCCACTGCCAAATAGCTGGGGCGATGGCTCACGCTTCCTCTGTACATGCATCCATCCCATCCAGGCAGCCCCTGGCAACAACTTCCATTTTTCTCCCAGCTCTGCATCCAGCGTCCTGGCAGAGAAACTCCACTGCAGCCAGTGCGCTGAACAGAAGGAATGGTGAGGTGATTCCAGTCCTCCCAGAAGCATTATTTGTTTCCACCAAACAGGGTCAGTTTTCACTGCCAACCTGGTGTCCTTTTCTCTATCCAAAGGGCTCATGTTCTTCATGAACTGATTCTGTTGCCCTGTGCAAAGAGAGACAGATTTAAACCTGTGGGCTCCTCATTGAGAGAGCATCCAGCTCCAGTAAAACAGACAAAGGGAAGACACAGCACACACAGGCTGAGCCAACATTTAACAAACTGCCCATCCCTGGCAAACTCTGGGCAAGCTACTACTACTACTACTACTACTAATAATAATAATAATAATAATAATGATAATAATAATAATAATATAATTGTGTCTGGGTTAGTCTGGTGCAATGCAAGCCACATTATAACTTGCAGCAGACTCATGAATAAGAAAGTCTTAATCCCAGCATAAAACCCAAAGCTCAACGTCTCCTTCATGGAAGTCATGGAAGAAATATGGGAAAACAAAGCAGATATCAACGACCTGAGGATTTAAGTGCAGTTTGGTCCCCCTCCTGCCTGGCCAGCATTTAAAAAAAAAACAACTCTAAGGGTAGCAGCCCAGACTCTGGACCTCTGCTGGGCTCTGTGTATGTCATCTGCAAACCCAAAATATACTTTCCCAAGGGTCTTTTTCCCTCACTAAGGGAAACAGTAGCAGCAACAAGGAGAGACACCAAATGACCCTCAAAGCTGAAAGGTGTCTACTAAATGGTGTGCCTTTGGGTACCAGAACAAAACTGAAAGGAAATTAAAGGGACTGTTTAAGGAGCAATGAAAACTGCAAAATGGGAAGAATTAATTTAAACAAAATAAATTTTTTTTGGTCAGAAGTCTCCTTGTTTCATCTATTGAACTCCATTCTCCACAGTGTTTGTTATCCCCATTTAACTCATGAGAAACTGGGGCATAATACAAGTGAATTGCTTTTGAAAGGCCATGCCAGGTTTGTATGGCAGAGCAAGAATAAAATATTTATGATGCTAAACACACAGCCCTTTTTTCCTTCAGGCACTAGTGAGCTGAGCTATGGACTTCTACAGCAAATCTCTCTTATCTGTCTTGACAACTACAGTAAATCTGTCTCACGACAAGAGTGTTAGGATCAGCCCACTACAAAACATGACATAAACCTGTCCCTTATAGTTTGAGGACAGGGTGTAGATTTGGGCATTAAACCCAATGAAATCTCCTATTGCACACCCCCAAACCTCATGAAGCACATCTGTTCCTTTCAGAGACTGATGTTCTGAGCTGTGGTTCATGAAAACATTGATTGGGGCTAATACATTGAGTTGGCAAAATACAAGACTGATATTCAAGAAATGCAGCTTCAGTCCACAACTTCAACATGATTTTTTTGTTGCTTTTGGACAACAGAGTCCATTTGCCTGCCAGGTTGGAATAGCTGCTGTCTTGTCTCCTTAACTTCCAAGTTCCTCACACAGAGAGTCATCTCTACAGCACACTGTAACTCAGGCCCTGAATAGGGTCTGGAAGTCAGCTTAAAATACAGCTTCAAATGACATCAGATCCATTCTGATATCCTGCACAATTCCAATAGTAGCTAACATTTGGTTTAGGGCATTGTTGTCCAAATCGTGGCTGACATCCCACGAAAACTTCTGAGGGTTCCCCATGATGGAAAGTCAGCGTGAAATGAAAAAACAAAACCATTCAAGTACATTTTGGTGCCACAGCTGCCTCCAAAGCCACACTGCTGGTGCCTGCCTAGCTGTCCCCAAATCTGGGTCTACCATAATCCCTCCTTTGCCTGCACAACAGGCTGCTGAAAATGGGCAACACCCTTCCAGAGGGTTCCATTAAACAAAACTGAGTGGGCTCAACAAGGAATGTATTGTTAGCAATTTAAGCTGCATTAAAGAGCCAGCATGAGTACTCTGTTGGTAATAAACTGCATACATTTGTCAACCAAACACAAATCCTTTTGAGTAGAATTCTTGTGTCCTGTTATTTATGAGGGGAAATTTCCCCTAGTCTCTGGGCTGATGAGAGCCCATGCTTTCCCTTTTAATCTTAACTGTCTAGTATTAGAAATCCTGTTTATAGAATGCCCCTCTGCCTCATATATCCCAAGTGCCCCAGTTTTCCACCCTGCATGGGCATGTGGCAGGGGAAGACACAGAGCAGTCAATTACTGACATTTCAATGTGCCTTTTGCAGCACACTCCTACACTTGGGATAATCTAATTACACAGGGCAGAAACCTCACTCAACCATATATTTTCCTTAGATTCTATTGCCACCAGCTACTTTTACTCCTCAATGAAACAGAGTCCCCCCTTTTTTTATTTCCTTTTTTTTTTTTCCACATCATTAAAAATTTATTATTTAGACCGATGATGACATCATCTGGAAAGGGACCCAGGCTGTGGTCATCGGGGCCTTTTTCTGCATTACAGAGAAGCAGTTTCTCCTCTCTCCCTTGCAGATCATTAATTTTTAAAATAGAGCTTTGCTTTAAATATACACAGCTCATTTTGCTTTCAGCTGATGAGTCAGAGGAGCTGTCTTTCAACCAGGTCAGGTGCCCCCCTTGCCATGCTTCCTGCCCAACCCAGCACGCACTGTCCCTGATGAAACTCCAGCTTCAGGGCTCTGCAAGGAACAGCAAGCAGCTTTTCTGTCAATAAGCAAATAATCACATTTGCAGGCTGACCAGCTCTGCTCCACCAGGCATCCTGAAATGGCTTGGAGAGTGCAGGCTTGGCCCCACAGCTGCTCTTAAGAGGTAGGATCTCATCAGCTTTCCCTGCAGATATTTTATTTAAGGAAAGATTCTGTCATATGGCTGTTCTACAAGGAACATGAGCGTGTTTCAGGCTAGTATGGGCATATTTCACCACACCATGCTGTATTTTTATGGTGACTGTCCCATGAATCCTGACACCACCTGTTTGAGAGCTGTGGTTTTCTCTCCCCAGCAGACACCAAGTCAGGTCTCTGCATTATCTGTAGGATAATACAAGGGATTAAGAAAGAAAATCTTAATTGGGAGTATTCACTGCTTGCATTCTAGACTCTAAAGGCTGGACCACATCCCTTTTCAAGCAGGCTCAGCAGGCAGATGTGTGTGAGCACCACAGCTCTGCAGGCTGGCTGACAGCAGCAGAACCAGGACCCAAGGCATCACAGAGCCCTCCAAGAAACATCTGTGCTTTCTGCCACGTGCCTTGCAACAGAAGCCAGGACAGAGTAGATGGAGCTTACTGCCCAAAGGAAAGGCTGCAGAGAAGTGTATGTCTGTAGCATCCTTGCTAGCAAGGAAGCATCTCCACCCCTGCAGAGCTCAGCATCCACATCTCACCTGGTCAGGAGTAGGTGGTACAATTCTGCATTCACCCACTTGAATCTAACTTTGAGTCTACAGGTAGTGGCTGCTGTGTTATCTAGAGGGGAACCATGATCTTCATCTGTATTTCTTCAACTCTTAGCACGTGCAAACCCTTGCAAGCATTTCTCTTACTTAAGGCAGTATTTTGCTGCCTTGAAGTCCCCCTTCAAATAAAATAGATTTTGTCACCCCCATACACATCTGGATATTCACCGAAGCACACGGATCCCAGTGGATCTGCAGCCACCTTGGGAATGCTTTTACATGGAAGAACAATTTAGGAGGAAGGGACAAGGCATTTCTTATCTGAATGAGGATGCAGGACACCCTTAGAGAACGGGGTTGTAAACACCACTTACTTTTAGGTACTTAGCCTACTTTATGAGGCTAATCTCTCTAGGCTTCTTTATATACTTAGTGAGAGGGGAAAAAACAGACTTCCAAAAGGCAACTAAGACAAGAAACATAGTTTAGATGCACTCTCACTTCATTGACTCAGTGGAGAAAGCCTCTTAAACAAGATTCAATAAATAGAAATAATCAACATGAAGAAAAGACTCAAGTAAGCAGCTGACCAGGATAAGGTGTTGCTCATCCAGTACAGCAAAAGCGGCCACGGGTTCTTTAATGAGCACAAGTGGCTTCAGCTTTGGTTTTAAGTTTACTCCAAGCACAACATCAGTCCTCAAACTGTGCTGGGGCACAAGTTCAGGACAGGTCCATGAAGAACAGTGCTCCCCATTCAATCATGTCCAGCTCTTACTTTCTTTAAGGCCTTGTTTTTCACTGAATTTTCCACACCCTAGAACAGGCCCATCCCCTAGCTTATGAGCATTCAGAAACTACTGAAACCCTTGCATGGCACACGTGAATTCATAGTTAAGAAAAACAGCTTTATAGTAGTACTATATTATTTCCCATCGCTCTCTAGTAGATAGAGAGGGCAAAGTTTATACAAAGAAGCAGTGTCATCCATGGCTTCTGCGAAGAATATGTGTAAGTATAAAACTGGCTGTTATATGGTCATGTACTGTAGTATATACTTGGACTCAGTAATCCAGTAAGAGAATTCAACAAAAGCTGTCAGAACATTCAACAGTGCCTTGCTCCCTGTCAGAATCACCGTTTTCCCCTCCAGCTCATCACCCTGACTGTTTGCAGGTCCCAACCTCCCTCCCCACCCTCCCAGCTTCGGAGAGACAATCTACAGAACACTCAATAATTCTTCCTTTTTGGCTGAAACAAACAAACCAGATGGGAAATGGAGATGAAACAAAGAACAAAACTACACAGCACAATCAAAAACATTTCACTGTGCATGGAGTTATAACTACAAAAAGGGTTCTCCAAACAAAATCTCTCCAGAAAGTAGGCAAAGGAAGGGTGGGTAAAATGCTGCATGGCAATAAAAGGACAGAAGCAGCCTGTAAGTCTATCTCTGGGTGCAAGCAGCCTCTATACTGTCTACATTTTTAAGAAAAAACAAAGAAACAAAAAAACCTATGCCAAATTACAGCAGAGAACCTGCTTCACAACTCACTGTTTCATCTACACCTCTTGGCTCTGATTCTCCTATTCATGTATCATACTCTGAATCCCCTTTTCCTAGACCTCCCATTGGCCTTCACAGAAAACCTCTGCCACTTCTACAGTTGTCACTTTGCCCTTGTCAGGGACCTCCTGTTCAAAACCTGACTCCCAGCCTGACTGTGCGGGAACCTTCCCATTATCTTCCAGGAGCCTGTGAGCTTCCATGAGCCATTATCTTCCAAGTGCAGTGCTAGAGGAGAGAGGAAGGTTTTATACGCAGGAAGAAGTTAAAATGAATTAGATTACGCTCGTATTAATTCAGGGCACCCACCCAATCCTTTCATTAGCTGGATTCTCCTGCTACTGTAGCAATCTATAAATGTTATAAGCTTTAAATGCTCTCTGTATTTTAAGCTTCATAGGAGACCTCAACTACTAAGAGTTATACAAGTTGGGAGGAAAGGGGAATGTGATAAAGGGTTATATATGAACCTGTCAAGGCCATGAATACACAATCTTACCTTAAACATTCCCAGACCTTGGGATGAAACTTCCAGACACTTGAATCAAATAGCTCCCAAGGGGACACCCAAGGCTACATTTCCAAGAGCATTCAGGTCCAACCAGCAGCCTGTGAAGCCAACTCCAACTTTAAGGCCATCCATTGCCCTGAAAATGACATTCCCTGACTGTCACCAAGTCCACAACACTGAGCGATTCAGCCTAACGCTTGACCCTGAAGCCCAGACAACCACAAGCATGTGGTCATCAGAAGAGTTCCTTGAACTTCTGAACTCCACTTTTTTTCCTCTTAGGTGGGGAATTAAGCAGACTTAGTCACACAGACCTTCAGTAAGGGGTCTTTGAAGACAAGGAGCTGGCAGTGACAGCATGTTGTGTGTATGTGTGGAGAGGCATTTTTTCCTCTTAGTCCTGAATACCATGTTCAGCTTCTCAATGAGAAAAAACACAGAGAGGAAGGCAGGAGCCTTCATTTGGCAATGAAATTACTTCTTCCTAATCACCATTGAAGCTTCAATGGTTGAGACCATCAGGTCACAATCTAATACCTTTTCCAGTCATAAGTTTCCAGATATCTCCAGTAATAGGTCTGATCTCAGTTTACTGGAGCTGGGCTTTCATTCATTTTTTCTCAGAATAGCCTTATGGACAAACAGTGTCTTTCCAAGGCAATACTCTGAATTTAGAGAGCTTTATCTCAGCCACTGACCATTACATTCCATATTTATATTTATAGCCAAATGTGTAAACAAGTAAGTACAATAATTTTAAAAGTCAAATCACCATTAACTTTTATGTAACTGAAGAGAAGATGAAAGCCCATAGGCACCAAGCATAGCTTTGACATGCTTTCCAGGAATAAAACTATGCTGCATTGCTCTGTTCCATAAAGAGATTAGGACAAAAATTAATCAACTCACTTCTTTTTTATAAAGAGCACGTCTCTAAATCAGTGTTTTCTCCCACTTCACCGGTAGCTGCATTACCAACAATTGCCCATTCTCAACCTTCCACCTGAACAACAGTGTCTCATAAAAACAAGTTTCAGAATAGGATACATTACATAACCAAAAACACAACAGCAATGAGGAAAAAAACCAGAAGTACTTGCTCACAGTAATAGCTATTTTCCTTTCCTCTTAAAGCAGCACAATGAAGCAATTACTGTACACTGCCCTTCCATGGGCTGCCTCAGCCAAGGCAATTGGCTGGATGGGTTGGAGGGGGCTGGAGGTGGGGCACAAGTAAAAGAAACAACTCCTACCAGATATGATTCACTAACAACAAAAACATCTCCAAAGTACCTCTTATTTTTCATAGGATGCAGACAGGTTTTCCACCAGCAGGGTTTTCCAATTAGAGGAATTTTACTGTAATGGGACTGCTGACGTAGGTGTCGGTGTGAAAATAGGAAGGACCTCAAAGGTTACAGCTAAGCTGGGAGTCTCCTTGTACCTGAACTCCTTGTGGTCTCAGGAGGACGTACCACATGGGAAACCCTTTAATTTACTTGAGAGAGGAGAACACATTCATGGGTAATTATCTCTCTGGAATTACGCTGCATGGAGAATATATGAACAAAGATAGAAAGGTCCCTGTGAGGAGAGACATCATGTCTCACAAACATGTCCCACCTATTGCTGGCTACCCTGCCTGGAGGACCAACAGATTAAGCCAAGGAACATCATATAAATTAGAAATAGATTAAAGAATACCATGTAAATATGTTCTGCCTCCAGGCATGAAATTAGGTGAATCATCTGACCCACTTTATACATCTATATTCTACAGCATGTTTTTAGCTCGGTTGGCCCTAGGCATACAGCTTTGCTACAAGTCTGCCTGTACATTTGTGTTTGTTTTAAAAGTATCAAACGCAGAACTGGCAGAAACTTCGACATTTAGCTTGCTTGGCACTTCCTTTTAGAGAAGGTTTTTTAAGAGGTTTGGGGTTTTTTGTTTGTTTGTTTTCAAAACTTAAAAACATTAGATACTTGCTTTAAATTAAATTGAAGGACAGGCAGGTGGGAGAGAAATACCATCACTGGTTTTCTCCATGTTGGCAGACATTAATACTTCAACATTTTATGCTGTACCACATGAGCTTTTATAATTGTCTCACAGACATGAAAGTTTGATGAGAAGTTAGGGCTGTTTGTCATCCTGTAGAAGTTTTCCTTCCATCCAGGTTGTTGTACTTCGCTAGGGAGTCTGATGTTGCAACACTGGATGCAGCTAGAAGTGATGTTAGGCTGACAAATTATTAAATTAATATATAATATATTGCAGCATTAAGCAGATGACTTTTTATGCCTCACAGCTATGGAACCACAGCAAGTGAAACGATGATTTTATACCCAAAATGTGCTTTGAATGAATAAAAAAAGAGAAGTGTAAAGCTAAGATACAAAATGCTACTTATATTGCCTGTGTTTTTCAGGGGGGTTTTGGCATTTTTAGTTTTGTTTTGTCTTTTTTTTAATAGATAAAAGGCTAATGTGAAAAAGGATTAATAATAATTTAACTGCCCTTTCAAATCAATGAATCTGCAGCAGGATAACTTTCTATTAATACCAGATTTCTAGTAAAGGGTAAAAACAATCCTGGGTAGAATAATTCTTAAAAGAGAAACACCCATGGCATTGGCAGGAATAGTAGATGCTGTCGAAAAAATGACAGGAAAATTCATAAAACTACTACAATAAAATAGCTTATAAATACTTTTATCTTATAAAAATATGAGGAAATAAAATACACTAAAATAAAAAAATTCAAACTAAAAAATGCCATTGTGTGCAAACATTTGTTTTCAGTCCCATCTGAAAGTGCTAGCAAAACTTTGGATACTGATGAGTAGGAAAGCAGAGGAAATGCAAAACCATGTTCTTTTTACTTTTCTCCAGATGTCATAATTTTGATGGTATTTAGAAGAATGAGAAATTTCTGTCCCCTAAATCCACCAGTTACACGACAGTCTGCGTAGCCTGAACTTGAGATCTATCACCTATGGATGTTCTACCCCAAAACAGGCTTTGAAAGACCTAAAAGACTATTGTGCAAAGGCATCCACTTTATCCATTTATTTCAGCAAATGGTTCCTTAATTGAGCAGTAGGAATCACACCTGCCTGTCATAAACCTCTTGGAGCACATCACCTGCTAATGCCATTCTGAAATATAACTGTATGCAGCACTGCCTTAAATATCTGCTGATTCATTGATGCTTATCTTTCACTTCAACAGCAAATATCTGGTTTTGGCTCAAATAAACACATACAAATAAAGCCAACCCTCATGTCAATAAATTATGGTTTGTGTACTTATTTTCCTGCCAGTGGGAAAGATGTAAGAGAAGCAATTTGAGGATGGTCAAAGAGAATTGTAATTAATCTGGCAGAAAGAGTTATGGTAAATATTATTATTACAATTATTAATGATTTGTAAAGAGCTGTAAATCTCCATGACAGTAATTATGATTCTTTGTATATATACATTTGGCATTCTGCATATACAAGCACTTGGGCTTGAACTCTTCCTAGATCATTAGGAAATTAAAGTTCATATCATCGGGTCACTTGAAAAGTAATTTCCTCCAGATTTTCAGGCAATACTGAGATTTATCCTCACTGTAAAAAAGATACTATTGATTTCTCTGCAGGCAAACAAGCTTACAGGGATGCTGTGATTAACAGCCTATTATGTACAGCACCCTAGAGCTCCAGAAGTCACAGAGAGTTTGGAATCTTTTTGTGTCATCCACAAGAAACAGTACAGCCTGTGGGGACAAGGAGGTGGAAGGCTGAGGGCCCCTGTTCTACAAATGTTGGTAGAGTTTCCAAAGATAAACTTAATCTATGGAAAGCATTAATCTTCAGGGGCCTCCTCTAAGTTACGTGCCACTATTGAGAAAGGCAGTGGGACTGAGATGACCTGTCACTCTCATGCTAATCCTTCGTGTGGAGGAAATTCTCCAAGAGAGGGGTCTGCTTCTTCCCAGCCTCCTTTCTCAAGGGTTAAACTCAGATCTTTGAAAATGTAGTTCCAGGCTGGGGATTCCCACAAAGCATAACTTGCTGTTAAAAGAAGGAAGAGGCAGCTTCCCATCATCTCTTGCAGGGAATCAATAACCTTACTGCTGGCAGTGGTTCAGCTGCCTTTGGTGCTCTGCCCTCTTTTTCAGTAGATTCCTCCTCTGGTGATAAGCAAAAAGGACACTACAAGTCAGTTCACTAAAGTGTAAAACCCAAGCATCCACTGCTCAGCTAAACAAGCACTTTCTGCTGTCTAAATTCCAGAGTGAAATAACTCACCTATTCCATCTCTTCTACTACAAACCCTACCTTTCATCCCAGCCAAGAGCAATGCTCCCCAGCACCCATAAGAGCACCCACAGGAGCAGCTGGGGATGCAGAGGGGTAACAGACAAAGGACAAGCAGTGGCAGCCTCAGCTGAGAGCAGTACCTGGGAAGCACAGCATGAGTGCTCATGTTGAACCTCACTGCTCAGTGCTGATTAAACAGAGAGTGCCTGAGCACATTGGGCTCTGACATGACATTATTTCTCGATTTAAAAAAAAAAATACATATTTAAAACAAAACAAAGCAATTGGGAGTACTTTATTCACTCTATTATGACTGAGTTCAATAGCCTTGCCATTTCAGGCTTTGGAGTGATGGCTTTATGAGAACATCAAAAGCAGTGAGCCTGACCAAGCCTCCTGGATACATGCACACTTCTCCTGTGAGGAGCCACAAGAGGCTGCAGGCAACATCCATTGGGAGCTTCCCAAAAGAGAGAACCCTTCCTGAATTATGAGCGGGCCCACACATGCACACACTCAACTTCACAGTCCATTGCTTTCCCAGGAATGGAGTCTGTGTTGTCTGCACCAAGGCAATATATCTCTTTATGGCCTGCCAGTGACTTTACAGAGAGATAAACAAAGCTTTTAAATCAAAAGGAGATGGAACAGAAGAAAAAGTTTGGCACCCCAGGACACACATTGCTATTTATTTTTTAACCCTTAATGACAAACAGGAAAGCAAAAGGTTTCCTATGCAGGATCTGCCAGACGACAACCACGGGAGAAACAACCAAGGGTGGAAATTTGCAGAATCTGCCTAAGCTTGAATATTCATGGCAAAACGTCAGCAAAGACAGGGGCTGTATTAATTTAAAATAATCTGAGCAATGATTATGGCACTGGATTAAGCTGTAGTATATCCTAAGTGAGAACAGCCTGAATTTGTTCTTAACCAAGGATGAGATGTAAGGCTCTTTGCCTCATCTATAGTGGTTGTAAATTTTAGGGGGTAAGGAGGAACATTTACTTCACGTGCACAGAATGAGATTCTCATCAAGGTGGGAGTCTAGAGAGGCTCCTTCATCTAAACAACAGCAAAATAATAACAAATCCCCACATACTGTGCCAAGATGCTCTTCAGCTGTGCAGTCTTCCAGACAGGGAGCAGCAAGTAGGACTCTAGCTCCAACAGTTTAGAGCTGAAATTTTCAAAGGAATAAAAATCCAGAGCTACTATGAGTCAGAAAGTGCTGGGAGGACCCAAAGCAGTCTGGTGGCTGACAGATTTCCTTACATTTGATAATTTCCCTGCCCCAAAACCTGTTCCATGGATCTGGGACGTGGTTTGCGTATTTAGTGCTGGGAGAATCTCTAAGCCCATTAATAACTCCTCCTCCTCTACATACAGAGAGTCTGAAAATCCCTTCACTGTTTCACTCAAAGGTGAGGGAAATGTTTGAGCTACTCCTTCGTTCCCTCCTCAAAAAATCCTGTCTGCAAAGCCAAAAACTGCCTTTATATGCCAAGAACCAGCAGCAGCTCAGAAATTGTCCAGCAGCTACTGCTGTACAAAAGTTAAAAAGAAAGCTTGTGGGGATAGATTTCACAGGATCAGGTCATTCAACTTCAGGTAAGAGAAGAGGATGAGAGGGCTTTCACACATGTACCAGGATATGCTTTTTTCATACCCACGAGCCAAGCCAGATGCTTCCAGTTGTGTACACAATCTGTTAGAAAAGCTACCAACTTGTACACTCGAAAAGGTCATCTGTGTGAACCAGTACAGGCCAGTTCTTCATCTTCAACTCCCTGTTTGCAGCCAAAATGCCTTCACAAGAGAGGTTATTTTCTAAGAAGCCAGGTACTTTCACTAAAATCCTAGCCTCTGTGAACCAGCTTAGATTCACCTTTTCAAATCCTACTCCAAGCACCACACTGATGGAATTGAAGGTGGGCTTCAGGTTAGGTTCCTGCAGAGGATGATTTGCAAAATACAAAACTAAATTGCAAATGAAGCTGCAAATCCTTTCCCACCTGCCCAGATGCTCAGATCTTTCCCTTACTCCAGCTGCAGAGCTACCCTCCAGCTGCAGAGCAGCTGGACCCAACAGCTTCAGTAGGACCATTTCTGATTATACCTACGTAAAATTCAGAGGTCAGGAGCCCAAATTCAGCCCATGGTATAACACTCCCTGACTGGGACTACAAATCTCATCAAAAGCAACCCCAGCACACCTCAGCCCCTCAGCTTTTCAGTATTTCTAGCTGGTTTCACAATTCTTTTTACCCAAAACTTTAAGAGCAATAAAAAAAAATTTTTTTTTTTTAATTTTTTTTCTTCCAATTATTATTTCTAACGTTTTGGGGTGTTTTGGTTTTTTTTCATCTCTGTGATCACAGCTGAACTTCCAACTGGCCCAGAGGGAGTAGAGAGCAATAAGTTTAAATGGCCTCATAGATGCAGCCATGGCCTCAAGCCAGCACTAATTTCCAATCTTGTTATGCTGAAGGAAGAGGGTAAAGAGGGAAAAAAAAAAATAAAAACAAAGAAAAGTTGTGGTGGGGAAAGAATGAAAACCAGAAAAACCATAAATGCCCTTTAGCATTAGAGAGAACTGCAATGTCCTTTTGGTGGTTTCAACAACAGGTTTAAGTTTCTATTAAAAAAAAGAATTTGGAATATCTGTTTAAAACGAGAGTGAATATTTTTCCTTAGACACAGAACATCCTTGTGATATTCAGGTCTTTGCGTACTGCAGGCAGGAATTTTACTGACCAAATAAAGCATCGTCACTACTTGAGTACAGCAAACATTTGTAAAAACATATTAAACATGTCATAAATTAACTGTACTTGGGAGCCTGTAAACACTTATTTCAACTTAAAGTTCTTTGATTTCACCAGAATATCCAGATATCTGGACACCCAGAGGATACAAAATTCCCTTAACCTGCTAGGGCATTGGCTTTTTAACTCCTTTTGCATTTTTTTCAGCTCCCTTGGGTCTATTTAGCCCACTCACCATCCACTTCCCTGACAGTGGATGAAAACTTAGAGCAGTGGGGAAAAGGTAACATTCTGCAGCACCATTTCCAAAAGCTCTCACTTTCCAAGCTCACACTTTTAACACTACTGGGGGATAAAATACAAATGTTAATCAAGACAAAGTAAAACTTTATACTGCACAATGAACAGATGCAAATCAAAATAAAACTCCAAGAGGAATTTAGCAAGGAAGTCTGGAGTTGCCCACATAGATATTTGGCCAAGAAAATTACAATACTCTTGTTGAGACCTCTAGGACCACAGCTTCCCAGAGCCAAGGCTCCAAGCTGGCAGCAGTAATGAGCTCAGCTTTTATCCCCACTGAAGGAGATGTGGATCTGGAGCAGGAGCTGCAGACTGATGGAGAAGAGAAGCGACCATCTCCTTACAAACTGGTTCCTAAGTCAGTTAGGTCAGACAGCTCCTCAGGTGTGCACAATCACAACAACCTCCCACCAGTGCAAAGAGACAGAATTAAAGGATGCTGCCACTCTTCCAATTTGTTTTATTTTTTCCCCACTGTGTTGCTTCCCCTCAACATGCAGCACATATTCAACCCTTCCACCCAGAAGCATCCTCATCCCAGTTCAGGATTTCTGTGCATGAGAAAGGTTGGGCTGAAGCAAACCAAGAGTCAGAGTTCAGCACACTATCAGCACAACATAGAGTTAAATCTAAACTGAGGAGGTCTGGCAGGTAATCCAGATTTGATCCAAAGGGAATCACACAAAGAAGCATAATATGCTCAAATGTGTGAGGAAAAGCTGATTATAAAAATTAACAACTCATTTTATCATTCCAAGATTCCCTGTCCTTTTTCTTCGGCTTCTTTCTGTCATGTGTTCAAGCTTTCCAAAATCACTAGAGACACTCTAACAATAAATCACATTTTCTTTTGAGGTTGCATGTCTTGAATCCCCTGGAAAAGCCAGCAAGCCACGTTGACTCCTCCTAATCTCAATAATTAGTTTTTAAGGCTGCCAGGCATTTTATTACCTTAGGTGATGCAAAGCAGAATATAGGTTCCTAAATCAGGGCCATCAGACCCAAACTTTAACTGCAGATGAAACTATCCATGTTAGATTCTCCAAAAGCTGCCACTAGAGCCAAGGAAACTGCTGCTACTGTTTTTAGTGCAAAGATCTATCTGCCTTGGACAATGCTTGTGAGCACTCGATACAGACCAGGAACAAAGCACTGAAACATGGTGAGAAATAACCACAGCAGGAACCCCTTGGAACAAAGCAGTAGAGCTGATGGGACAATTAATGTTGGGTGATAAAGAGCTTCTTCAGTGTGAAAGACACACAAGTATTACTCCACCCACCATTCTTCCTCCTCACTAGGAGAGCAATTTCCAGGCACTTAACTTCTATTGATTTCTCACTGATCTGAACTGGAATTATTGCCCAGACAGCAGTCAAAGAATCACTTATGCAGTCCCTTAAGCTTTTAAGTGCATAAGGAACATTCAAAAACAGGGTGACAGAAATATCTGTGATGTCTTGGTCCCTTCTGAAATTGGACTTTGTTTCCCTGCTTGCTTTCTTCTTGATTTAGTTGATGAAGAAAATGAACTTTCAAGCTGGGCCAGCATGCCCAAGCCTCCCACACAGACACCCAACCCACCCTGAACCCCTTTGCACACAGAGAGCCCATGACACGTGCAGAACAACGCTACAGAAGCTGCCTCTTTCATTTCTCTTTCGTGGCAGCAGCCTCAAGGCCAGCACTGGAACACGTGGCCCTAGGAGCAGATGTTGCCTCCTAATGTGCACATGCATCTTTTCCCTCCAAATGCCGATTGCTCCTCTTGGTCTGATGCCAAAGATCCTCTCATGAGACACACACATGCACACACACACACTTCCCCCCCCCCGCCCCTCTTTTTTTTTTTCACCTTCCTGAGCTGGGACAAGTTGGGAGTAATTTTCTTAACATCATCACTGCCT
The DNA here is from genome assembly GCF_003957555.1 of Calypte anna. Taxonomy (NCBI): domain Eukaryota; kingdom Metazoa; phylum Chordata; class Aves; order Apodiformes; family Trochilidae; genus Calypte; species Calypte anna. Next base: position 2,244,480 of record NC_044262.1, on the reverse strand, counting down.
GGGTACAATTGTAAATAAATCCAGCTCAGTATGCCAAAATGAACTGCAGGTTAAAAAAAAAAATAAAAAAATAAAAATTAAAAATCCAGCAAATAACAAAAATAACAAATAAGAGTCATAATTTCTCAGCATTTTATGTCAGCTGTGGGCCCATGCAGAAACTGAGGCAATTTGGTCAAAAAAACAGATGTTAACTGAGGAGAAGCATCCTGCACTGCAGGTCCTTGGCAGGAAAAACAAGCTGTGCTAAGAGTTCTGTGCACTGAAATTGTCTTTAGAGGCAAGTTGTCCCTAAAGGTAACTGTTGGAAGGTAACTGGGGCAAGGACCAACACCACATTTCTTTCTATAGGATACCAATGATCAGGGATGTATTTCCTAATTTCTAACAAGACAAAATTGCCATCAGGAAAGCTTATACTGTAGAGGTTCCATGCAGGGAGGGAGGGAGGGGATTATGTGGGTGCCATCCCCCATCCTGCCAGGAATCTTTCAAAAATCCCTTGCACACTTTGAAGAGGCTGTTTCTGCATCCATTAAACGAAATCTCATCAGATGGCCTGGCTTCACCTGAAAGCTTATAAGTATCTTGCTTGCTTCTAACATTTATTGAGTTCTCCTAAATGTAGGTACTCAGTAAGAACAAACAAAACAAGAAGATAAACTACTGCTTCTCTTTGAAAAACCACATTGAAAAACACAACAGATGCTGTCCTGGGCTGATCAGCTCCACTGATCACCAAGCCCACCATGACCAGAAGCTCTCCAGAGGACAGCAGTGTTCCTGGGGGTGAGGAGCCTTTCCTGGTTTTTGGAGAGTCTGTATTCTGCACAGGTCTGTATTTTGCCAGGCTGCTCTGAGGCAGTGAGAGAAGTGGTAATTGTTTCTTCTATTTTGCATCTCTCCTCCATCTCCTCCCTAACAACTTGACTACAGCCACATTCTATTTTTTGCCCTTACAATTGTTTCAATAGATTCTTTATGGTTTATGGGTTGGGTTTTGGTGTTGCGTTTGTGTTGTTTTTTGGGGTTTTTTTTTAGCCCCCCTTAAACTGAAGCCTGAAATATGCTCTGAATTAGGAAAAACTCCATGTCACTGGGGATTGGACTGCTGCTGAACTGTTCCGTGTGTGTGCGCATGTGTGTGTGCACAACCTCCCGGCCAAAAATGCCTCAGGGGCTCTTCCTTGACTGTTGGGGTCCTAAAAAGGGTCTGTTTCTCCTATTGGCCACCATCCTAAAAGGCTGGGAGGGGGGTTGCTTTCTCCACCCCCACTAACACCACACTCCCTCTGTAGCACATCTGTCCAAGCTTGCTCACTTCTGGCCCTTTCCTTCCCCATATGCTACAGGCATTCTTGGCCTGACTGAATCCTTAGTGCATTAAGCAGGAGGCCCCTGGTTCAAGAAATCTTCCCCACTTACAACATGCAATGAAGAAGAAATGGCGTGTGCAGCAGCAGCAGGGTGAGAAGAAGAGATCAGCCAGGAGGAAAGAAAAAAATAATGAAGGTGTGTGGGGGGAGGGGGAACATCTCGCCTGTTAACTTTATCAGACAAGAAGTAAATTCACTGCAGGCAAGTAACACAAAGCCTCAGCTTTTAACCTTTCGTGTTCCCCAGGCAAAGTGTGAAGGTTGGATTTAACAGAGGCTTGTAAGCACTGATTCAGAGCCACAGAGATCTCCTTCGTCCATAGAGCCTGCCTCTAGTCAGGGAGTTTATTCTGGGATGATGCAGCTGTGCAGCAAAACAACACACGCGAACACACACCCACCTCCAACGAGAGAGAAGCCTTCTGGATATCACCCTGTTTGGTCCCAGGTTTCAAACTGGAATCTGGGAACTGGTCACTGAAGCTGGCAATTGTCCCACCTGGATCCTGTGGGTCCATCCCCAGCAAGGGTCATGTGCTGGCTACTTAATCCTGCAGCTCAGCTCCCAAAGCATGAAAACCATCAATCCCAAAGCTGAACACACGCTGCAGGGGTGAGGACTCAGCTCTCATTACTTGGACGATTGCTTCCTGCTGCTTAGAAACACAAAGCAACATCGAGTAAGAGAAGACAGGGTGCTGGGAAAGCAGGAAAGCTGCCAACCTGCCAACCTCCACTTCTTCTCTCAACTTGTCATCAGAGTGATTGCTAACAAAGTTACCTAACTGCCAGCAGACAGGTATCCAGCATCCCTCTCACTTCTGTGCCAAAATGAGCATGGGCATTGGGTGGTGTTAGTGACCTTCTTGTGTCTCAGTTTCCCATAACTGCATGAGCTGGGCTCCACAGATCCTTGGGAAAAAGCAGCTCTAAGTAGGATAACGAGGTGCCGGATCTCCCCTGGCAGAGCCTTCCAGTGAAGACCCCCTTCAGCACAGAGCAGTCTTGAGGAAATGCTACAAAAGCATTTCAGGTTGAAAGGGCAGAAATGTGTTTTGTTTTCTATAGTGTGATTTAGACTTCTGTGGTTTTCAGGCACTTGGCCTTTCCAGGGGCCACAACCATTTACTCAAAACCCATGTGCAACAGCTGCACTTGCACTGCCCTTTATGTCCATTTCACACTTGTGGGATCATGCATGAAAAACAAATAGTGTATGATATCACTTGTGTCCTACTGGTCACAGTTTTAGAAACAGGGAAGAAAGGATTACATCCTAATGGCCATGAGATGCTCATCAGTCTTGGGAAGCTATAGGTCTCTGGACCACTTAGACCCTTTGAAAGCTCCAAGCTTCCCTTGACTTTTGTTTCAAAGTCATCTGTGATTTACAACAAGAGGACTCAGTCTGCAGGGAGTAGTTTTCACTTGCTAGTGGTGAGCTTACAAATGGAAAGTTAGATGTGTATCCTTGCCCCACTTCCACTCGGCCACAGGTATCTCACAGAAAACCTGTAAATGACAAACTAAGCCATGGAAAAACCTAAGTATGGTAATTATTACTCACATGATGAAGAAGAAGAGAAGTTAAATAAAGGTAGAGAAAGATATGAGAACCACAGTGCAACTACTGAGGAAGACTATGATCATACAGAATGATTATTCCCAAGTGTGCAGCACCCAAATAACCAGAGATGAGACAGTCATAATGCTTCTAAAAACCTGAAGATTATTTTAGTTGAAAGGGCACCTGGCCAATTCACATAATCTGGTTAGCTTCCACAATAAGGAATAACTTTGATGAAACAACTTGATCTACCTTGTTCCTTCCCTACTGTATGAAATGTAATAGTCATTTACATCACAAAAGTGTTGGATGAATAAAATCTTTCATAATTAGAACACCTTAGTCATCTACCAGCATCATCCCTCTGAAAAGCACAGTAGACAAATGATCAACACTTCATCCACCTGCCAGTTGCTAATATTTAAATGCACTTAACAATTACAAATGAAGATATAAGAGCCAGAAGATCCCCAAAGCTGCAGTCTAGCCTCTTCCCTCATGCAGAGGCCAATACAACATACTCTAGAGCATCCCTGACAAACGACTATTTAAAGACCTCCAAAGAAGCAGACCCAGACTGAACTATCCTTGAAGCTAGAAAGCTTTTTCTCATATCTAAACTAAACCCCTTCTGCTACAATTATGCCAATTATTTTTCTCCTACTCATTTCTGCTATGAAGAACAATTCATCACCATTCTCTTTCTAGCAATGTTTTATATATTAGAGAAATGTTATCACATCCTGTCAGTCTTCCCTTCTCTAGACTAAACAAATCCAGCTCTTTCAATCTTTCCTCATAGGATGCATTTTCCAAACCTCTTATCATTCCTAGGGCTCTCTCCTTTCGTTCATTTCCAATTTGTCAAGATTTTTCTTGAACTGCATAACCAAAGCAGAACACAGCCAAGGCTGTATGAAGGTTGCCTGAAAAGCAAAATTTACCCCTTATCTTTTACCCACAAGGCCCATGGAAACTCTCCATTGCACGAGTTGTCTTTCCTGAAGCAGTTTTATGATGTTATATCATATTCAGTTTATGATTTTCCAGCACTCTGAATCCTTAATTGTCTTAATTTTTAAATATCTTTTCTCTTGGTATTTTCTGGTCTCTATTCTGTACTTGCATTCATTTTGTTAACCACCATGATTTCTCAATTTCAAGTTACTAACTTCATACAACCAGATCTATAAAACATTTTAAAATGTTTTATAAAAACAGTTCTGCTTCTCCTTTCCTAAACTCTACAGTTCCACTCAATATGACATCAACGAATTTTATTGGTGTGCACTTTATATAACCACACAAAATACTCACTGAAGTACTTAGCACTTCCTCAAAGCAGAGCAGACCCTTGAGGGACCCTATTTGATGTTCTCTCCCACCCTGAGAGGAAATTATCCCTACCTATTTGTGCCCCCACAATGTGTCAGTTTGAAACAGAGAACATTTCTCTGCTCTGATTGTGAGGACACCACAAATAACAGCATCCAAAGCCTTACTGAAAACCAACAAACATCACATCCCCTTCTTGGTTTTATTTCCTATCTACCCTGCAAAGAAATTGTAGTGGTTTGATGTGATTTGTTCTTGACAAATCCATATTTGCTGTTTCTTATTAGCTTCTTATTCTCTGAGTACTTGTAACAGGTAATTCTAGAAACTTTTGGGGTATTGAAGTTAGTTTTACTGTTCCATAATCCCCTTGGTTCTCATTTTCCCCCTATTTAAAAACAGACATTATGTTTACCCTTCCCTGGGCCTCTACCTTGGTCATCTGTGAACTCTGAAAGATAATCTCTGATCACTCTGGGATTGTTACAGCTAGATCCTGAAGTACTCCAGGATAGATTTCATCTGCTGAATTGCAGAACATTTAAATTGTCTAAATTTTAGCCAGTAGAGTCTTTTTTGCTATTTCAGATGATCCCCTTGCTAAAACAATGTACAGGCACACCTATTTTTTTAATAAGGAACCAAAAAGTATTTCTTTCTCTTAATCATTTGTTATTTCTTCTCCTTCCTTTTTAAGTAATGGACTAACTATCATAATATTTGTTGGTTTTCATATGTTTGCAGGTACATTTTTAAGGGGTATTGACTCAGCTACTGATTTGTGAGGCATACAGTAACACAGGGATCCACACTATCTTGAAGGTCAGACACCATGAACAGATGAGTTGATGCACAATTTTGGGCTTCAGAAATAACTCAGAGCCATTAAATTCCCTTGGAAATTAACAAGTCTAAATAATGTAAAGACGTGCAAAAGCTTCTGCTTCCCTTTAAGTTTATCATGTAACTGGTATAACACAAGCCCATGTGTGTACACTCATTCCTCTGTGTACGAGCTGATGACCAAAATAATTTTGAAAAGTAAATTGTAATCCCATTGTGTTCCATATATGATTTCTCATTTAACTGATCAAAAACATTTTGCACACAGATGTCACAGAAAGAAAAGGAAGATGATGACAAAATTACACAGCTTGCATTGAAAGCAAAATAACTCAAAGTACTTTTTTTTTTTTTTTTCCCCTGCCCAAGTGTAGCCATTAGTAAAAGATACTTTGAAACCCTGCGGGTTTTATGAGGTTTGATGAGCTCTTAATTAGAAATGGCTGAAATTTGAACTGAGGATTTCTGAATGTCTGGATGGAAACAGGAGGCTTGCTTCTGCCTCATTTCCTACTTACCACAGGCTTATGTGCAAATTCAAATAAACCTGGCTAAGAATAAGAATGTCAAATCAGACTGGCAGCACAGGGCCAAGTGATTCTGATACAGAGAAACTAAAAAGAATTTCTTCCCAAATTCAAACCAAAAAACGCTTTGATGAGAAAAATAGGTAAATGGTTCAGAAGCAGGTTAGAGGTGTCAAGAAAGGAAAGAAGGATAACGCTGGCTCAGAGGAGGTCAAGGAAAAGAAACTTGGAATTTGAGCAATGGAAAGAGTCAGGGTAATCACAAAAACTCTGGAAAGCATCTGGGGAAAAAAATCCAGATTTTCAAAGAAAACTAGGTGCCTGTCTAGCTTTCCTGGGATGTCTCAACCTAAACTCTGAACTGGAGTAAATGAACATTGCTGGAGTGAAGGCAATGGAGACACTGCTGATTTCACAGGCAGCAGAGCTAATTCTTTCAGACAAGCTGCATCCTATGAGCATGAAAGAAATCTGGCTACTGAACTTTGCTTGTCTGTCGTGGGGACATCTTCTGTCTCTTCATCATTAACTCATAGACCCCAGATTCAGAAAAAAACCTGCAGAGCACCTGCAATTGCTGCAATTTTCTGTGCATTTACAGGAGCTACTGAACACCCTTACTGGAGCACTAAGACAGTTCCCCTATAGATCTGAGGCTTTTTATCTGTTTCCAAGTCATATCTAAAAGCAATACTTTTATCTCTCACATATGCCTCTTAGCTGTTCTACTTTTTGTTGAATTTCAGGCTGTATTTATTAAAGTCTGCAAAATATTTTGGGATGCAGTTCGTCTGGAACAACACATGCAGAAGAGATGATGATTATGCAGGGTGAACCAGATCACTGAACATGACTCATATTAGCAGCTATCCTAGACAGCTGATCTCTAAGTCTTCTGCATTTCATTGTGATTCAATTTCATTAAAATACTGTGGGGTTTTTCCAGTGCATTACTTGAAAATAGTATTTTTTAATTTTTTTTTTTATCTGGAAGGTTAATATTATTATTTAAGGGTGTTCCTGTTCTTGACAAAACCCTCAGTATTTTTTATGAAAACCCTACAATTCAGCTCCTCAAAATCTGATGATAATGATTCTTGTTCCCTGTCCCAAGCTGAAACACAAAAAACTTTTTCAATTCAAGGTTAAAGGTTACGTGAAGGTCAATTAAAAAAAAGTAATAAAAAAAAAAAATTACAGGCCTAGAACAGAGTTGTTGTTGTTGTTTCTACTAGAAATATTAATGACAAATAATTGCTAATGTCAGGCTGCCCTTTTGTATGAATCACTGTAGAGCTGCACTCAGTAGTATTCAGATCCTTCTGCACCTTATGAAGTTCTTTACTGCTTCTATAAAACATCTGGACAGCTGTGCTGACTGCAGCATCTTTCTTTGAACAGAAAGTGTGGTCCTAAGGAAGAACTTCAGCTCCAAATGCTCGGGTGCAAAGATTTTCCAGGGGGACGGATGCACAGATAGCAGCCACATCTTCCCAAACACCCGTGGTCCCCTCTTTAGGATGTCAGCTCATTACAGGCTGCTGGGTGTGGGTGTGGGAGACCCCTTAGACTGCACATGGGCTGATGTGGAACAAGCTTGGAGGGCAACATAGGAATTGCATGACAAGCAGAAGTAGCTTTTAATTTCAGACTTTTCTGAAGTTAAAGTGAAGGTAAGTTTCAGTGGCTAGACCCTGAGTAATTCTCAGTCATGAAGCCTGTGTAAATACTGAAGTTCCAGAAAAATGGATTCGTGCCAAACAGATTCGTGCTGGGGCTGGAAAGCTGAGGGTTTGCTAGAGAAACTCTTGTTTCTTGAAACACCCATGGGCATGTCCAGACAGGCCTGAATTTGCCAGAGGTTAAAGCCAAACAGAAATTTCTGCCTTTTAGCCTGGCCCCTCTGTTTAACTTGGAGTGATGGCATCAGAGGAAACAAAGGCTCAGGGATGAAGGGAGGGACGGAGCCATCAGAGGCTGAGACATGCTCACTGCTGAGTGCCACAGCTCAGCTTTCCCAGATCAAATACCTCAGCTTTAACTTATGCAGAAGTTGGCCCCCTTCTCCATTGGTGAGCAAGAAACACAGTCCTGTGTTCAAACTCATGGATGGAACAGAAGAGTGATTTGATTAATGCATTTAGACATATACATGAGGGGAAGAGAGATATATGAAAGTGCTCTCCTGAGGCTCTGTATTAATTAAATACTATTCTCCAATGAAATAACCATCTTCCAATTGCAAGGCCTCCCATAACAATTTTTGCAATATTTGCTCCTGGAGTTTCTGCCTGAAGGCAGACAAAGACCCTTGCTCCTTCCCATCACCACTGGCCCTGCTCCTCCAAGCCTGCCATGAGCCTCAGCCAGCAGAAGAGGACAACCCACAGGTAGCACAAGAGGCTCCACAGGGAAGCAGATGGCTCTGTTCACCAGAAACCAGGGGCCAAAGAAGAATGGGAGGTGGACTTCCAGTAAAAAACAATGGGAATGGGGGCATTAGCTTAGTTGAGCTTAAATGTGTTCTCTGCAGCACAGGGATTTACCACAGAAGACCTGTGTGCTTACACAGTAAGCTCAGACTACATAAGATACTGGTTTATTAGTTCTCTTTCTGCCCTGAAAAACCCTTAAGCCCTCTTGTAACTTTATCCATGTGGGTACACCCCTACACCTGGCTGGAAGCCCTTTCTGAAATCCAGAGGTGTCCATATGAGATCAGTGTCTCCCAGACAGATCCCATTTCAGTTCTTCCCCAGCCTCATGTTAAAAAAGCTTACTTAATAATTTCAGTTTCATAGTCTCATTCTACTGGAGTTTCCAACATCCCCTGGGATCACTGTAGAATGAAGCTTTACCTGTCTTGTAATATTTATTCTGGTATCTTGCAACATGCTGGGTATTACAATGTGAGGGGAACAAAACCAGGTTTTTTTACCTTTATCTTTTTTTATTATTATTTTCCCCTAATATGAAGACAACAGATGAAAACTGCTTTGGGAGACTGAAAGACAAACCATACCTCTTTATACAGAATACAGCTCCTGGGAATGTTGCTCTGGTGCAAAAGGTTGTTGGTTTTTTTTGTAACTTTATTCTACTCAAGAGCTATTTGCTAATTGTTCTGATCAGCAATAATATCTTCTGTTTTGTCATTTTATGGACATTATGTAAAGTAAAAGGACAATGAAGTAAAATGGATTTTGTCAGAGCCACAAAACCATTACAAAAGAAGATTCATTGCATAATGGATGCCCTTTTCCCCACAGGGAAAGAAAAATACCCTGGCTTCAGCTTAATTTTTTTGTTTTGTCTGTTTGATATCTGATGCCTACCAGAAGGATTTGTAAAAAAAAACTAAGGCATTTAGACTGAAATTTAATGGGATTTAAGCATTTACTTTGGATGGAAATCTTTGAAAACAATATTCTAAAGCCCAAACTACTGAGTTTTAATCACCTCCAAACTTTGATACCTTCAATAATAAGACATTAAAAAACAGTAGAAAATAATGGAACTGGAGGCAGCAGAATGAACTCTTCCATGCCCTGAATTTCCAAAACATTTCAGACTATTAGACCTCAATAATTTCAACTGAAGCTGCAATTACTAAAGTCTTCTGAAAGTCAGCTGCCAGCTTTTAAAGTATAATTTTTTTTCCTATAATAGCAGATGGTTCAGAGATGCAGTGGGCTCTAAATGCTCACTTGAGGAAACTGAAAATTCCAGAAATAGGATAGTTTTAAAGCTGACAGTCAGTAAGTTTAAAGATTGTTTTACGAAGCTGAAACAGGTGAAAAGAAAAGATTAGGAGAAGATATTGAAAGAGAAAATATGAACAAGCTTTCTGAAAATAACCAAAGCTCTGTAGCAGTAACAGGGGAATAACAGAACCTGCTCGGTGCCTGACTCTGCTACTTCTGCCTTTCCTCTTGTTGAGCAGCAGCATTAATTTCACTGAAATCAATCAGTCTGCCTCTGGAGTCGGCTGTTATTTAATTTCACTGAAGGGAAAGGGCAGAATCAAGCCAGTAAATACTATCACGCTTATAGATATGTTTTGTTATGTTACATGAGAAATAGTAGCATGGCACTGCTGGGACTTTTCAGACTGATAAAGCTGTTATCATATTTCTATTTTCCACCGAGCAACTGCAGCACCAAGAGATCAAGGTCATGTTTAGCAGAGAGGGCTTAAATGCTGTTTTACGTCTGAATGACTTCAAGCATTTGTTTAAGTGTTTATCTGAACTGGAATCTCTTAACAAGTGGCCTAACACAATACAGATCAAGTCAAGAAGTCCACATGGGTGAGCAGCAGTGAGGTGCAAGGACCCATTGAGGGCTTTAATTGCAAAACCCTAAACTCTTTGCTATGATAGCTCTATTTGTGTCCCTAAAGAACCTTTCTGCCTCTTACAGCCCATTTAGCAAAGGAACATAAGGAGACAAGAGCTCCAAGTTCCTCTCCATTTTTTATCTAAAAACAGCCTCTTTAGTTCATCAAGAGCATCACACTGTCCTAAGCCTCTCCTTTGAACAAGAGAGGAGAGTTTTACCTGAAGTGCTTCAGTGACTCTCTTAGACAAGTCTGAAGCTCTCAAGACTAGTACTAAATGCACTTGGTGTTTCTTCTGCATTACTTAGAACATTCAAGAAGTCAAAGGGAGAAATGAATATGTATTCTATATGTCAGCTGGTTATATCAAAGCCTATCTGTGTCTAATTATGGAAAACAATCTGCCTATGTGAGGTTAACAGGGAAAGCTCTAAACAGATGTTGATTAAAGAGTGCCTCTGTAGAGTACTTTTTGAGAGGTCATTTTGCTGAGTTTAGATTAAGATGGATGAAGGTGAGGTGTTTGGCACTGAATTGAATCTTTGAAGTGAGTGACAAGATTGGGTTTTAGTATGGAAGCACAGAGGTTGCAGTGACATTCACCTGCAGGGGAGACAAGTGGAATTATTAAGAGAATGAGCAAACTAATTCATGTGTGGAGAAACATTTCTGAAGTGAGTTGCTGCGTTTACTGTAAAGGTATATATGAATGTAAAGGTTAGCCCAGGTCATGAAACAGAAAATTACTGAACTTTTTGCTGGACATAGTGGAGTAGAGAGTACTCAATAGTTTCCAATGAAAGCCTCTTAAATGATGAACCTATACTACAGGTTAAGGGCTTCCCTACCTTTAGCAACATTCAAGTGAATATGTTCCATTAAAAACTTATTCAAAACTCTGAAGGTACTATGTCAAAGCTCCATAAGCTTAACCAAAAAGAGGGCTGTTTGGTTTATTCCCCTAAAGCAGATACAGTGAAAATAAAGCATGGTATTACCCAAAAAAAAAAAAAAAAAAAATGCAAAGGATAGGCCCAGCCCTTCAGTGCTGGAAAGAGATAGATATGCTGAGCTGAGAATGTTGGCCTTCTTGGAGATTACACCTGAGATGGAGCAAAGGAAGTGCCGTAAGTTCCTCTTTCTCAAATGATGTTGGCACTGCTCGTGACCATCCCAACAGATTCATTATCTCCCTAAAAACATCCTACTGTGCTTTATACCTCCTTGTGGAATAGCCACAATTTACTGGTAACCAGAAGCCATTAGGTGGAGATGGTCCTTTCCATTTCTCTTTGATTTCCACAAACAAAAATCCAATGTACAACAAAGAGCTGCAGATAGGAATTCCACTGAATGTCTGACTGTAAATGAAACCCTCAGAAGCTTATTGCTTGGAAGTGAGAGTAGAGGTTGAAAAGAAAAATACACTTTGTCCAGGGGAGAACATCGCTAAAATATTTCTGATAGCCTGTGCCAAGGCACTGAAGTCAACTTGGCTAATCCACCCTGAGAAATGCAGCCATTACAAAAATAAATACCTTCAAAAAGCAGTTGGGAAGTGGCCAATCTGAACAATCCAAAGACAGCCATGCTTGACACCCCTAAACCCCAAAAACACTCAATAGGAAAAAAAAATGCCTTTCCTGATCCATTTCTGCCAGGCACGGACAGTCCCTGCTTGCTACCAGACACGGACACGTCACTGGTGAGCAGCCTGTTTTCTGCTCCAAAGGACTATTAGTGGTACCAGCTATATGGCTGTGGTTTTATTTCCATGAGTCTCTTTATCAAAACCACCATCAGCTCTAAAAAAAGATCCATTGTTCAAATTGTTTTAAAAGACCTTCTCTGGATTTTGCTGCTTGTTTAGCATGGTTGTCACCTCCTGACTTAAAAGGGGATGGGCAGAACAATTTGAGGTGACTTTTGAGCCCATTGTATCAATGCTTTCATACTTACTACTGCTGTATGATGTCATACATGATGGAGAATGAAAACATAACTATTTTTTGGCAGTTTGAATTTTTTTGGCAATTCAAAACATAATTCACAAAGTACAGAGGAAAAGCTGCCCTAGAGAGAAATGTATAAGAAGAGTGAAATAGATAAATATATTTAAGAACTCTCTTTTCTTTTGGCCCAAGGAGTCTTTCCATCTAACTTATGTGGTACTGTGAATCTCAGACAAGTCAATGGACTGCTTTGCCACTTCCAGAAGAAGCCAGGAAAGAAAGATGCAAGCACTTGTAAGGAAATCCTTGAATTTCCAATAGCTTTTTATGTAGTGGCTTAATGTCTAGACTCTTTCTTGGAATGAAGGCTCTGGATCATTTTCCTTTTTTCCCCCAAATACTGCCCTGCATGTCTGCAAGGCACAAAAAGCCAGTGACTCTCAAACTGTATTCCTTGCTTTCAATGAATTTGTACTTCTCTTCCAAACTTTATAAAGTGAGATTATATTCTTAAATATATAAGTGGAAAGCTAAAAGGGTATTTTAATCACTAAAGATTTCTAACTAATTCTACATTAAACATTCAGAATATTGCACTTCAGTAACTGTTTACCATCTCACAACTAGGCCTTCATTTCATAAAATATTTTATAAATCTACGAGATTAAGCTGTAGCTCTCCATACAGTGGTGCTAATCTCAGATTCCCTCTGCTTTCAGAGCCTGCACACTCTGATTTTGCTCCCTTACAACAATTTTATTTCAGAGAGTGAGGTTCTGTTGTCACCTATACCAGGACACCAGCAGCCTCACTGCAGTTCTGCTAACCCAAAGCTTTAGCTCTGCTGCTAACTGGGCTTTGCAGATCAGTTTCAGTGCCTTACAGAAGATGATGATTTACTACAATTTTACTTAGAGACTTTTCTCTTTTCTCGGGTGCTAGAAGCTGCTGCTTTAGTATTTCAGAGCCAAGCACCCACTCTGCTTTAGCCCAGCTATGGACCAAGTGCAGTCTGTCACCAAATTTATGTGATCAACAGCACAGCCAGTTGTCTTTGTCCCAGCCTGAACTCTTGCCTCCAAGTGTGAAACCAGAATGATCCTAGGAAGAAGCACCATTTATTAATAGTGTCAATTTATAGAAGAAATAAACCAAAAATCATATCCCTTCACAGATCCAAGCTTATACCTCCATAACCTTAGGAATACTAACCCAGTATGTTACTTTTGCACACCAAGGTCCCTCCCTCATCCTGTCTGCAAAGGAACTAAAACAGTGTGGGTCCCACCAGAATGCCTTGGTCCTTTAAAACAGTTTTATAGACATGAGCAACACTGGTGTCACTGTACATCCACAATAGGAGCTTGCAGTGATTTAACCACCAGAGGGTCCAAACTGTTCTTTATTTTAACCACAGCTTCCAAGTTAAAGTTTAGAACAAAGTCATGGTGGAAATGGCAGAACATTGCTTCTCAGGCAGCCCTAAATCTGGGATGCATTAATGATGGTTGGAGACAGCCTGCTTCTTAGTTCATACTGTAGGTTTACAGAGGAGTTGACTACTAATCTATTAATGCAGAGAATTGTTGTTCTGAACTTGAAGGAGCATGGGATCACCTAGACAGCAACTTCAGTACCTACAGCAGCAATGAAAATGAGAGGCTTCAACTTGGTGGAAAGGTGGCTGCCCATGATGCAACCCCTCGGATGAGCCAGAGTGGCAAACCTGGACCTCAGAATACATCATGGATCATTCCTTAGTATCACTTCTTTACAGGAGGCATGAGAGAGAAGGCATCTTACAGGAGCTAATATATGCATGTCTTAGCACACTATGTAATGCAGTGCTGACCTTGTTCAAAGTTACTAAGTGCTATTAATATATATAATGGAAATAAATATTAGCCTTGTTTTGCAGATTGAGCAATCTGAGACTCAAGTCCCCAAGTGATTTGTCAGGACTGACAGGGAGCCAGGTATCCTGACAATTCCTTTTACTCTAAGCACCTGGCAAAGTTCATTCCCATCCATCCCAGGGCTCCTGCAGGATGTGTGTGTGGGGAGGGGGGAAATTGCCTCTAAAAACGTTCCTGCTTTATCAGCAAAAAGAGGGTGATAAGAAAAGCAGGTCAGGCCAGAAAAAAGCTAACTGAAGCACATGGGCACAAGCAGATACTTAGAAAACCTGCCTTAAAATAGCCCAGCAAGACTAAGGGATGAATCTTCCTCGAGAACTGCAATAGTCAGGCAAGGAACCAGCAGTCAGCAGGAAGGCTTGAAATGAACCACAATAAAGCATTTCCAGGCAGGTCAGACACCTGCTTCAGGCTTTCTGAAAGGACAATGTGGTCCACTGTGCTGCAAGCAGCAGTGGTAAAGAGAACATATCCCTAAATAACAACCCTACATGAGATGGCTGCCTAAACTTTCCAGTGGGCAGTCTGAGTCCTACCATGCTCTTGCCTTAGAGCCAGCCTCAAATATATGTATGATATCATGGCTATGGAGGTGCTATTGATGCTGCACTGAAGTGACCTTCTCTAGAACCTTGAATATAAATGGAAAACACCATAGGAGACCAGACAAAAATTTGACACATTGCCTGGAGAGAGAAAAGACTGTTGCAGTGCTTGAAAGAGGAACACTGTATGGCAGTAAGTAATAGGGAGCGTCCATTAAGCTGGATCTCTTTGGACACAGATCTGTGGGATAAGTTTTCAGTGTGACATTGAATTCTTCAGACACTGAAGTAGGCTTAGGTTCTTTAACGGAAATTTGCTCAGAGGAATAGAAGCCATTTCCAAGCATGAAGAGAGCACATTAAAGCACTGACTCAGGCTTTGATTCAGAAAAGCACTTAAGCACCCTTCTTGTAAAGGGATACGTTTCGGCGCTCGGACCTTGGAAAGAGAGGTGTATTGTGGCCTCTTTGGCTTGATGCCACTTATCAGGGCATAAAATAAACCTCCAACTAACGCAGCTAAGGAAGAATCTTTCACAGTGGACATATTTAATCCATTATTGCCCAATGCAGCAGTTCTTACACCTAGAACTGGTCATTGCCAGGAGCAGTGCACTGACTAGACAGAAGACTGACCCATTTTCATAAAAGCATTGTCTGAAATATTTGAGAAAAAAATAAAACAACTATTTGCTGTAAATTTGAAAGTGATGACTTTGCTCTTCAGCTGCTATAGTTTTGTATGGGTTTAAAATGTGACACACAAAAAAAGAGGCACAAGGGAGACAGCACAAGACACGAGATTCTGTGGACAGAAGAGATTCTTGCCAAGAGCATTAATGGGCAGCAGAGCCCAAGGGGACTGTGGAATTTTGTGCATGGGAGCAGGGGAGTGGGAGGGAGGAAGAGTGGTAGAATAAGGTTGGCTTATTCGTCAGACTCATTCATCTCGCAAGCAAAATTCATTTGTAATTCCACAGCATTTTATTTCATGATGCACTAGTAAGTGTTCAGTAGTGCATTTTGCAATAATAATAAACTAAAAGCAACATGAGATCTCAGTGCTGTAACTTGGCCGTTAAATCTTTTCTTGAAAGTGCTATGAGCTTGCCAGAATACTTGGTGAGAGATGTCAGGGTTACAAGCTGACATGATAAAAATTAACCAGGTTCTATTATATACTAGACTATTCTTATAGACATATTCAGTTACGATTAATCTTCCAAACTTAAATTCTTATTGTAGGACACCTAGTTCAAATTCCAGTTTGATTTTAATCCTTATCACTCAGAATGTAGACAACTTCCTCATGTCTCTGTCCCTTCAAAATATTATGTAGGCACAGCCACGTTATAGAAAACAAGAAAATAAAAACAACATAGGAAATTTTTTCCCCTTCAGGTGAGAAAACTGCTCTTTAGTGTCACAGCCAGGGCTACACGAGGAGTTAACAGCAGAATTTGTTATTCCTGTTCCAGTGCCTTAATGATGCAATCATCCTTCCTTGCCAATTAGCTCTCCTTATAATTACAGCGTACAATGATGTGTGTTTTAAGAGTATATACAAGCACAGAGCTAATACAATTTTAAGTGAATTGTCAAGTACCAGCATCAGCTCTCTTGAAGTCTCTCCATCTAGGGATGTACTCAGAAGAGTGGGACCAGGGCAGCTGTGGATTAAGAACACCCAGTAAAACTCCGAAGATTTATTTGCAGCTTAATTTGTACTGTTTCTTTCCATAGTTCCCAAGGAAATAGATATGGTCCTCTCAAAAGTGTGAGAAGGGCAGTGCAGCACTTCCTCTTAGAGCATTGGTGCTTTTCCATGAAAAAGAACTCCAAATTTAACTATATCCTGGAAAGTACACAGACTAAGCTCACTCATCTGTCACCAGGAGCTGACCTCTCTCTGGCTCATTTTACAGCTCTATCTTCAGCCTTGTGTGACAAGAACTCCTTTTAGCCATGGCTGCACAAGAAGGGCAGTTTGAGTTCCTGAGACTCCATCCCTTTTAGATTTACACAAAAAGAAATCAGCAGTGCAGCTGATGGTGATGTACAAACAGGGAGATCCTCTTACACCAGTACAACACTCCTGGGCAACATCTACATGTGGGTAGGAAGCATCACCTTCCTGATTCTTCCGAAGTCATGAAGCAAGATAAACATGTCTGCATTGACTGTCACCTTCTTGAAATACCATGCAAAAATATTAGCAATTCTCTTTCAGATGGCATTTTAGAGCAAGGTTGACTAGACAGTGTCTCAAACTCCCTCTCATCCCTAGTTTGCTAGAACTATACACTACAGATAATGAAAGGCAGAAGCTCTGGTCCTCACTGGCCCTGTAGACATTTTCTTCAGCTGCTGGACATAGACCTTACAAATTAAATTTACAGCTTCTCATCCTATTCGTTTCCTTCAAAAATGACATGTTTCTTGCATGCACAGACCTCTTATGCATTTGAAGACCAAGCACACTCTAACTCTTCTTCTTAGCTAAGAGGAGAATAGTTACTCAGCATTTTCTCAGAAGTCTCAGTCTGACCACCCTATTGACTCCTAACCCAGATTAACAGGGAAATAGGAAAGAAAACCTTTCATAGTTTTGCCATGTTAAGGATTTATTTTTTATAATTAATGTCTTTGCTGCAACTCAAGCTCCTGCCCTAAGGGTCTCTGCAGAACAGCTTCTTTTTGATTGAACTTTTAATAAATTCTTCATTTTTCTAACTTGGTCACCTGAGCATTAATGGCTATTTGTTTACTTGTGTAAGCTCAACAAACACTAACTGGCAAGACTACTGTTGGAATGACTTCATTTGCACAAAACACTTTGCTAGAATATCTAGATACCATAATAAAGGCTGAGTCAAATTATATGAAGCACTATAGAAACACATGGAAAAGAGAGCTGCTTACTAGAAGATCTAAACTAAGCCAGAAAAGACAGGAGATGTAAATATCACCATTATTTCCATTTCATAGGTGAAAAACAGAACATGGAAATAGAACATTTTAAAGGTTCCTAAGCAGTCAGGGTAACAGGTAATTTCCTAATTGGATCCTAGCCTTAACGAGCTGCTTTGGAGATCTATTCAATCTTAGATCAACACTTCAGTCACATTCCTTCCAATCCTTTACAGTTTCAAGGGAAAAGCTCTGCTTCATTCCTCACAAAAACAGCTCCATTTTCAAAGCCCAAAGAGGCTATGAAGGCCATAAACTATGTGAAGACTTCAACAGCAACAGGAATACTCTATTGAAGCAATGAAAGGTATGAAGATGATCTTGTGAAAGGCTGAGCTAACATCATGCCCCTTAAGTCAAAGAAAACTCTCCTCATTCATCTGCCATTTTTGTTACATCCCATTTCTTTGATTTATCCAAAGCTCTGCAAACGAAGTCCAGAGTTTTGTTATTTATTTATTTGGGATGTTGTGTGTCAGAGTGACACATTGAGAAACTGGCATCTGCAATTTTCACATGTCAGAGTGACTGTAACTTGAGCTGACAAAATAAATTGCTGTTCACACACTCCCACTGACTTTGTTATGTCCCTGAAGCCCTAGGCCTATTTTTTCAATTAAGATTCCCCCTTCTTCCATCCCCCCTCTTCCTACTGCAAAAGCACAATGAAGGACTGGCAGGAAGGAATGTGACTTCTCCAGCTGGCAGCAGTTGACTAGGAAAGGCAATGGCACTGCTGATACAGAGAGCAAAGAAGTCTCCTCAGCTTTTCAGGCACACATCCTTCCTCCATCAACTAACACTACCTGCTCAGTCTGCAGAAGAAAACAGGGCTGTGTCAGGTTTGCTGTAGTCTTTAGGCTCACAAAAGGAGTGTAACAGCTTTACCAGAACAGTTATTCTCAGTTAAAACCGGTAGAAAATTTCCTAATTAGGAGACTGAATTGATTTCCTGATCACAGGGATGTCAGAGATCTGGGTGAGTTCACTAAGAATGATACTCACACCCCTAGGACCAGTGAGTAAGAAATTCTCACATGAACATCTCATTCACTGCATGGTCCAGCAAGGGAAAATAATCTTAAAGAATTGAGAGGCCCCTAAACTTTAGCTCATGGAAGGCTCAATTATCATCTCTCTCCCTTGTCTGACCCATCACCTCACTTCCAAATCCTACCTTTATTCCTTCTTGTCCTGTCACAATGGGCATGGAAAACATTTCTTTCCTCTACAGCTCTGCAAGGCAAAGGAAGCAAGCAGCACTCTTTCAAGCCCCAGCACCAGTAAGGTTCATGTAACAAAACTGCCCAACTTTCTTAGCACTGGGACAATTACCCCTCGCCTAAGCCCCTGACTTGGGCTCTGCATGGTTTTCTTCATTTGGTAAAATGTATCACATACTTTTATGTGCTACTGAAGGAAAAAGTATTTTGCTTAGCACTCCAGGTTGACCCGAGTTCTCATTTTGTAATCTTTTCCATTTATTTGAGCTGAATTTGGAGCAAGAAAACCACATGTGGCTTGCATGACATTTAATTGCAAGTACTTCACACACTTCTAAATTCCTTTCATGTGCAGCACTACGTATTTAGTCAAGGACATGTTGGGGGAGGTCAACAGGAGGGAAGAGAGAAGAGAAAACCATCTCCTAATCCATTGGCCATTCCAGAAAGAACCCCACTCAACCACAAGAGCAAGTCAGATGTATGAACAAATCCATATTCCTATGGGCAGAGATGTGAGGGTGAACTCAGTTACCTAACAAGAGACAGTCATCAACTCAGTGATGTGTTCGAATGTCTTGTGGCCTAGGAAGTCATGAGAATACAACATAACTGGATTACAAGTAGGGTTATTTGGAGGCTATTTGTGGTAGTGATTATCTCACAAAAACATTTCTTCTGCTGGGCTAGGAAACTACAAAGACCAACACAGTTCTGCCTGTCCCAGATGATCCATGAACAACACAGCAATTAAAGAAGTGAGGAAAGTAAAGAGGAAGGGAGCTCAAAGCCTGCACAGAAAAGTATTCTAAAGTAGTGGAGCATAAAATACAAAACAAATCAGTGATATTAAACTAATGCAATTAACCTGTTAAGTACATGACAAGAGTTAGTGTTTTTTCTCACTATTTCTTAAATGACATGGTCAAAACCAAGGTAAATTCAAAGAACAGGTTTTTCTTCACAGCTTAGCACAGGTGACCATTTCTGAGCTCAAGAGTAATTACTTTTAGTCTTCAGCTCAGTTATCACCCCAAGATTCCTGTGCTGTCAGTTTCTGGTTAGCTTTTTAAGGCCCAGTCAGGAGCTTTCAAACGTGTTTCCATTTTATTCCAATATTTAAATGCATTGGGGAAGCAGCTGGCACGGGGGTGGGGGTTTAAATTTAAAATGGGAGTACTGGATTTCCACAGAAACTTCACATTTCTGCCTTTTTGGTACAAAATAAATGAAAAAAAAAAACTCCTCCTAAGGCTTTCCCATAAAACATAAATATTAACCTCGGAGGAACAATTATCCATACCCCTTAATTTCAGGTTCCTGAACTAAACCTGCTGCCATCTAAACAGGACTGCTCACACGTGCTCTGTTCAACCCCATTCCCCAGTATTCCCAAAGCCAGACATGTACCTACACGTTCTACTCTGCTCTGGTTCTGCACTCAATTTCCACAAGAACAAACCAGAATTTTAGACCACTGAATCTCATACAGAAAATATGGGAGATGAGTGCTAAGAACAATGTATTCTGCCCTTCCAAGTGAGCATGGACTTGGTAACAGCAGCTAAAACGGGTGTCTAGCAGGGAGAAGAGAGTGAATAAGCAGAGACAGCTTTGAAATGCCAACATGAGCTCAGCATCCCTTAGGCACAGATGCCTTCATTGCTTGCTGTCATTTCAAGCCATGGAAATGAAACTTTCTTCTCAAGTGGACAGCAGAAGGGCCTTTGAAACTTCAGGCTTCATGCCAGGGAAACCAAGGGGCTGCAATTGCTCTACTGTTGACCTTGAAGTGGATCTATGGAGAACAGAAATTGCTAACTTGACAGCTGATGAGAGAATATTCCTCTGCATCTACACAGCAAGTAGAACAAAAAAAGCAATAGTATGAAGTTCCTCCCATCAACTCACTTCTCCTCAGCACTCATCTTCAATGTATCTGTGACCTTTGTGCTGTGCAAGTAAGGCTGGTCTGTTTCATAGGCCACACAACAGGGATGCTGGATCAGTGGGAGGTGTACACAGGAACCACCACACACACCCCCCTTCATGCAAGAAGCCCAAGGGTCTAGAAAACTCCCTGAGAGCTTCTGAGGTCAGTGTGTCACTGTTTCCTTACTCACCTCTACCTGATCTGCACAAAAAAATATAAATTGTTCCCATGTGAAAGCATGAACTGAGATGCACAGAGAACTTTAAACAAATCTCCTCTTCAAAAGGACTGTCCAAGAAAGAATGGTCTGATTCAGACAATTTAGTATGACTGAAGTCACTGTATAAGCTTCAAAAATGTCCTTAGGTATTGGCAGCCAACTCGGATCATAAGGTGTCAGTGGGTTAGAGATTTGAAGACCAAATTAAATCTTTCAAACTCAATGCCATTCCAGATGAAGGCCTTAGCACTTGATATCAGCAGCACACACTAGAATTATTTGTAAAGAAACATCAGTTTTTCAAAAACAAAGGGTTTTTTAAGAGGTACATTTGCTTCAGCAAAAGCAGAGAGATGTTTCTTCTGGTCCCCTAATTCAAACTAAGCAGGCAATAGCTGAGGGGTTACAAAACTCCCAGACCTGTGCAGGTTGAAGACCTATCTGCTTTAGGGAAAGCACTTGAATTCAAGTACTTGCCTTGCTGTGTGGATGCCCTGTGACCATCAACATAAAGTTTATTTGGTTAAGGCATTAGAGGGAAATAGCTGAGTTATTTTGGGGAAACAGAAGGAAGAAATGGAGGGATGAGGGGGAAGAAATCTAGTTTGTGATTTCAATCTGTAGCAGAATGCATGTCTGAACCTGTGTCACCAAGCTGGACCATGTGTCATTCAAGGCCCTTCCCATTAATGGGACAGTCATTCAGAATTCAGCAAGGCTGAGACCACCCCAAAGTGTTTATCAGTCAGCAGCAATATGCACAAGAGATCCCATCTTTACTAAACTACATCAACCAAATTCACACAGTGTTTTTCAGGATACAGTAAACTGTTTTTCTACTGTGCTGCAGGCTACTTAACAGATACATACATATGGTGGTTAAACAGCATTTTTCCCCACAGAAAACCTTCATACTATCCAAAATTTTCTTTGACCACCTCCTCTGGGCATATGACCAGCAGCCATCACTATGATAAAGATCTCTATTCCAGGAGACCTGGACATACATCTGCTCATCTCCAAAGAGGCTGCTAAATCGTATTACTCCTTCCCCCACCCTCCTTCCAGAGCAGAGCTGACTGAAGAGCAAAAGAGAATTTCAAGGTGAATAAAAGCTGTGTGTGTTAAGCATGAGGTTATACAAAGGGGTCGTGGTATCACAGCAGCTTTGGAAATGCCCACAAATCCCCAAAGCTTTGATTTCAGCATTAAGTAATGCTGGTCTGAACATTCATCCGGAAATGTGCACTGCACAGAATTTTTTGTATATCACTTTATGTATCACTTTTCTTTTTTAAAAAGCTTTGCTTCTGCCTTCAGGTTGTGAGACTAAAAAAAAAAAAAAGTGCCAAGAACATCGGATTCACTACTGGGGTCAGTCCAGCAATACATCTCTTTCAGCACCCTGCCTGGCAAATGAGTTGAGCCAGCACCAGCTGCTCCAATGGTAAATATGAAACTCTGCAGTAGGCACTTAAAAAATAACCTTGGTAAGAGAAGGTTTCTTGCTAGCCTCATCCTAACCCCTATCATTTAGTATCCGGCGTGAACCCAGGAGTACATAGCACCCAAAAAGGTGCATTTACCCCTTTTTAAATTATCCTAACATAATTGGATTTTCTCATTAGCCTTACAGATTTCTACTGTGGTCCACCATTCCATAGACTGAAATGCCAATTGCTTATTTACATGTCAGGGGCAATGTTTAATACTTGATGTTTATATCCTAACAGATCTCCCAGTCCAAGCCTGACCATGCAGGACACAGTGGCTGCTCCAGCAGGAATACAAACTGCCCAGTCTGAACTGCTGAGCAGCATTGCCCCTGGTGAGAAAGAGGTCGGTGAATATTTTGGGGCAAAATTAGCTGCAACATCTGTCACAGAACAAGGAACTGGAGCCAGATCAACGTTTCCCACACTGCCTAGGCTGACAACATTTTTGCACACTTTTGTGGCCAGCTCACCAGGGTGTTTTGGAGCACGGAGGAAACCAGCGTCACAGCCTGGGGACAGCTGTGCTGTGCAAGAGCCTCCTCTCTGTGCAGTAACTTCAGGATATGCTGCAAAATAAAGGATAAAGTTGTGGGGCAACTGGCAAAGCTAACATGGCTAAAGACATAGGAAGATTTTTCTGAAGTGGTCACTAAAGCAATGAGACTTGTCCAATAGAATCTCTTTTATATACATGATGTGATTATGTAATGTATATAATTATATTTGTGGATCTGTAAGTATTTCTCAACCAGGTGAAAGCTATCCAAGCAAACCCACATTTTTCTCTGCTGTCACGTGCATGGTAATATTCATGAAAAACTTGTCCTGCTTTCCTTCTTCTCAGAGAAGAGTTAGAAAAAGGGTATGTCTCTTACCTGATGAAACACACTAAATTACCTTCCATTTATTTTTGAAATTCAAAACACTTTCAGTTGTATTTGAGCAAATGGTAGCTTTTTTTATTTAATCTGCCTTTCATTCCTCCTCCAAAGCAGAGGTAAAAATAAAAATCTTTTCACAGATAAGATTTTCCTTTGCTGGTCTGGTGCTACCCCACTTCATTTAGCACTTGTTTCCACTGCTGGGGAGATCCATCTCTCAGCAGAGCTACTTTTTCTGGTTTACATGGAAAGTGTATACAGACAAAGGCAGCAAGCACTGATAAGATTAGTTAGGACTAGAAAGAAACCATCACAGCAGTTATATACCAGCAACATAGTGGGAACTGAGCATAAAATCAGACCCCTTCATTGCATTACAGTTGTACTACACAAGGACATGCTCCCTGAAACAGGGACTCAAAGACAAGAAAATAAAATGGTGAAACACATTCTGATCTTAAATGATGAGTGTTTCCAGAGTAAGAAATTTGGTTATTCTTCTTTTTTTTGGTACAAAATAGGCTTCTGAAGGATTGATTCTGATCTTCTAAGTGCCTTGCTATTTCATCCAGACTCAAGAGAAAAAAACAAGAACCTTTGAACATCCTGCTCCAAGTCTTCTTACCCTTGGAGCCCTGGATCACAGTAACCTCTGGAAAGTACAGAGAAGGTCCAGCTACAGCATGCTCAATTCACCTTCCTCCTTATAAACAAACCAATAATTCCTTTTTATAAGTAAACAAATAAATAGCCCTTAAGACTTTGATTAAATCTCTGAGGTTTTAGCTTCCCTTGCTTGCAAGTCAGCCAAAATTTGAGCCAAATTTTAGCTTGCACAGAAATGAAGGAAAATTGGGGGAGTAGGGCAGAAGGAGAGGAAAGAAATAAATTTATTTCCTTTAGGATTTGAATATACAAACTAAAACAAAAGAGCCTGTGAGGTGACACCACCACCTTATCACAGCTCTAAAAGCTACATCACATCCCAAAGGCAGGAGAGTGAAGTAGCAGCTCTGAACAGCTCAAATATATTTGCAGATGCTGAATCAGATAAAACTCTTCACAAGCATAATATAGCAAACATCATGTTCACTCCTATAAAAAATAGAGGCCTGTGAATTGAAAGCAAAAATATTCTTTGCATCTCCAAGATGCAGAAGGAATTTCAAGGTGGCTGCACCATTTTTTCTAGCCTTCTAGATCCCCATTCTAATCAATAAAGAGACAACCACATCTCTCCTATCTTGGTGAACAACAAGAAATGTTTTCCCTTTAATCTGCAATGCCACCTTGTGGCTACAAACAATGAGAACATTTAAGACATCAACATTTTAAACAAAATTCTAGGTCACTTGGAAGTGCCACATTTGTAAGAGAACCACCTGATGCAGGAGGACAAAAGTAATATGCAGATGCCTGCATTTTCTTGAAGCTAGTGTGTGATCTGTGTGGGCTCAAGCAATGGAAATTCGTAGTGGAATATGGGCAAGGAGCTTATCAAATAAGTCCAGTGATGGCTAATTTCGTTGTGTGTTCTCTACATGCTGCCAGAAGGCAGACAGTTTTCTTGAGAGATGAAGATTTTCTTCAGGTTCCTTCTCTCACCTCTTGAAATCCTTTCTGCAAGCCCCTCAGACAATCATCAGCAGCTTAAGCACACATCCAAGACATAAACCATGTTTCCAACCAGCACTGACATTTACTGACAGCATACAGTGATTATTTCAACACCTTGGGCACGTGCAGGTGCCACTGTCCAAACCTGCCCATTAGTCACTTCTTGTGAATTACAACCCTTTCAAGAACAGAATTCCCAAAGACTTCCCCAGGCAAAATAAGATTTGTCCCAGGTAGAACCACCTGCCTAGCAAAGATTAGTGCTGAGAGAGAGTAACCCACCTGTAAAAAAGGCAATTACAGCCATAGCTTTTAGCTATGTGCTACAAAAAGCCCCAGCTCCAGTCCTTTCCAAACCTCCTGGATGTGCCAAAAAGCCAGTTGGACTTTTCTTTCCCCCCTCAGCCCTTAAGAGAAGCTCTTTCTTTAAGAACATTTCCTTTCTCCAATAGCTCCTCCAATCCAAGACATCCACAATCTTTACCTTCTTGTTCTATGCTGAGAGATGAACTGAGATCCTTCTAGACTGGCAGACATGGCTTAATTCCATTTGGACACTTAACCTGTCACTGTGTCTGGCATCTAAAATCCAGTGTAATTCTGCTGTTTTCTTCTGAAGGCCTCAGAGATATATTTTGAAATAATTTAGCATGTCTCAATCTTGCCTTTTGAGCAGACAAGTATTCTTCCATCTCACAGTTGGCAGGCCAAGGCACACAAATACTAAACCCTTCTGGGTAGGGAGTAGCTGCCCTGCTATGCACAAAAATTATTGTATTTTTAAGCTTTAAAATACGATTCTCTCAGGCAAATTAGGAGCAGCTGTCTCTCCCTGGGACAAGTTGACTTCTCACAAGTATCTGGCATTTATAATACTCTTGTCCTTTGGCCACTGGGCCTGGTTTGCAATTAGGCTTGATTTTAAGACTGAATAACCAGGCTATTGCCCTGGGCTGCTGGAGAATGAGAGGTACCACAAGGCTAAACTCAGCAACAGTGCAAACCAGGGCACTTGCAGAAGAGCTGGATGGAGGAGCTCCCACCTCAATGCCACCCCAGATCCATAATCCTAATCCTTGCAACCTGTGAAGTTGTTTGAACCTGAAAAGAAGCTGGTAGAGACTACTTAGATTATCACATAAACATCTGCTCTACCAAGGTGCCTCTCTCCTTGGGGAATATCCAGCACATCACCTATGGTATTGAGTACTAAGCAATTTCCATTCATAGTTCTGAGGGAAACTCCATGGAGCCAGTGAGCTGCTTTTAGCACTGAATACTGGCCTAGATTTATCCCTCCTTACTTTATCCACTTACTGAAGCCTTTAAGTAGAAAGTCCAGGAGGTAAAGCCTAGGGTAAGCCTTCTAGATCCCCTCTCTAACCAATAAAGAGACAACAGCCCTCCTGAAAGTAATTAAAATCTTAGGACTAAGACAAATTTTTCTATAACTTATGATGTCATTGAGATGCTGACAAAACCAAACTGAAATCTGAATACATCAACCTGCTGCTGCTTCTCTGTCCACAAGACCTATTGCCATGCTGCTGCCCAAGGAAGTCAGATGGTTTTCCATGAAATTTTTGGCACGTTATTCTTACCCCTATTATCTTGTAGGTGTTTAAAACAGGTTGCTGGATTACTTATTAATGTACTTTTCCAGAAATAATGTTTAATTGGTGGATCTCTAGCTCCCCAACTCCTCCTCTATCTTCTTTTTTAAGAATATTCACTGTGCTAGTCTTCTTGCAGGCTTCTGAATCTCTCCTTTGCATGTTAAGCCTTCTAACAGCACTGATATATATTAAGTATTCTAAAATTAAATTCATAATCCAACCCAGTTTGAAAAGACTTAAATTATCTAGGTTACCTAACCCATTTTCACATATCTAGTCAGGGACCTTATTGCT
Source organism: Calypte anna (assembly GCF_003957555.1). Taxonomy (NCBI): domain Eukaryota; kingdom Metazoa; phylum Chordata; class Aves; order Apodiformes; family Trochilidae; genus Calypte; species Calypte anna. The sequence goes on along the minus strand of NC_044262.1, from coordinate 2,217,830 downwards.
TTGTAACTAGTCCTAATTACAGAAATAATCTAATTAGAGTTGAACTTCCTATGAAGGAAAAACATTAAACAATTACCTTCAGTGCTGATATGCTGATAACTTTCTTTCCCTATTGTGTAGCAGAATAGCCTCTTGTAACAGTGACACAAAATGATATCTAGTTAATGCCAATGGCTCTTAAATATTATATCTTTATTTAGTTCCTTGGCCTTTCTGATTTTGTCTATGCTCCTGCTACAGTTCTGTTCTCATTCTGGGAGCCTGACCTAGTTTCCTTTATTGCATGTTTCCTTCTTTCATTTGAGGTCAATGATGAGCTCATATTTAAACCACTATAGTCCCCTACTATACTTTCTGAGTGGGATAGCTTGAACTTGTGGCCTTAAGACACCCTAAGGGCCTGCCAGCTTTCCTGAAGTCACTTTTCCCTTAGCTCACCCTTTCAGATCTTTTCCTTCAATTCTTAAAGACTATTTTTTCCCTGAAAGATACTTTTTATGTTTTGCTGTGATTTTTCACCCACTTTGCCTTCACAGTCATTGTAAAAGGCAAATAATGAATCTCCATAAGCACTTCATCAGGACTTGATTTGGATATAATACATACATAATAAAATGTAGAAAAACATTGGTAAGATTAGAAAAGCATTGGTAAGCAGCAGTTACAGCAGATTATGTGAACACCCAGATACTTCAGGCTTCCACCTTAACAACTGGAGGTGCAGTGAATTTTAACACTGCATGCAGTACCTGTTTGCTCCCTTTCAGGATACAATGAGAACAGAGATGGCAATTAAAGCAAGCCAAGAGCATGAACAAAATCTATCTGTATGACTTCTCACATAAAAAAAATGGAACATAATGGTCTTTCTCAAAATTTCTGACTCAAACCCTAAAACAATAGGTTCCATACCGTTCTTCTAGTTGGAAGGCTCATTGCACTTACCCAATTCTAATGCAAATAATCTGACAAGCTGTAATGTCATAAACAATTACACAGTACCTGGAACCTGCCTTAAGGCTGCAAAGAAAAGAAGAAAAGCTGGTTAAATTCTAACCAAGTTAGACACTCAGTCATCCCAATCTGGCCCTCTCTGCCTCCCTGATTTCCTTTCTCTTCAGCTACCCAGGAATTCCTTCCTTCCAGTGCTACCTCTTCAAGAAAGTAACACATCAGCTCGTTTTAGGAATTCAAAAGCAGTAAGACACTCATCACAGCTCCACAGTTTTGTCCCCTAATCATGAGTTAAGCTCCTGTTTCCCAGGATTCTGAAATAAGATGGTGACAATCCCATCTTCCTACACCTTCTACCCTTATGTCTTGAACAAGTGGTTAACGATTGCCACAGAATTCAAACTTCACAAAAGCAAAAATCACTTCCAAATGCTATTTTTGTTGTTTCTCTGCTTTCCAAAACAGCACCCTCACACCTTATTCCTGGCAATCTCTACCTCCTGCCATATTACTGTAGTCAGCTTTTTCCTTAGAGACAGAGGTCAGCAGTTATCAGTCCTGGGTTTGGTGGAAGCCTGAATGAAGGATCCAACTTGACAATTTAGACAGTCTGTGTCACCACTAGACTGAAAGATTTCCCATCTTCTTATCATATACTTCAGCAGCTTAATAGCTCAGGAAGAAAATACCTCAGAATCAAAGCAACAGCTTTTTCTCACTTATTCTGTGATCAAGCATGGGTGCCAAATACTGGACAAACAAATGAGTTCCATGGATAAAGAAAAATGGTGAGCCACTCAAGCTGGCTGAATTACAGATGTTGTCAATGAAGCATCAAACAAGTTCATCTGGGGATATATACAAAAGTCTTCACACTCTACAGTCACTGAACATCCTTTAGCCTCCCCAAAGAGGTCAAGATGAGATTGACAAATAAATACCATTCCAGAAAATGAGTGAATTTATTTTTTCCCTGATGTGGCTTTTTAAGCACTGGATGAAGCTTGTACACTCTCCCATGCCAAGTACTTTTATTTATACAAAGTTTGATGGGCCTCAGCCTCCCAGAGACACCTGAAAGGGATGCTGAGATGAGACAGCCTTAGCCTCCCCCTGCATCCTTTCCAGCAAAACAAGGAGAAAAATGAAGCATTAATTTTGAAACCTTCAGAAGAATGAAGTAGAATAGATTCACTTGTCAGTAATGTCTGTACTGATTAATATAAATGCACGCAGTAGCCAATATCAGAGCATTTTATGTGGATTTATTTATATAGTTGAGAACTCATCCCCCCCCCCTTGATTTTGATGCTTAGTACATATTTATTTACACAACACTGCACTACCAAACAAGCCAAATGTTTTCGACATCAGAAGAATTACAATTGTTTGAGCACTGGTTATTTCAGGATGATAAAAACCAAACTCAACTCAAATCCATTTAGTAACTGAAGCACTTTCCGCAGATCATAAACAAGGCTGCTGCTGTCCTTGCGTGGTCATTGACCTTGAGTGGCTCTGAAGTCACCAAGAAAGCTCAGGAAGGAGCTGTCAAAGGTGTAACTCAGGCAGAATATGACTGTGCTACATTCAGCAGTTTGGGAGCAGGGTAGAGAAAAAGCCCTGATGCCCACAGGTGTTATGGATAGGGAAAAAAATGTTCCCTCGCATTACAGGGATTGAAGAGATGAAAGTCAAGTGGCTTGTAGGTACTTGTAACTTTCCACAGCTGATCTAAAGATTTTCTGGACCCTGCCATGTGCACCCAAAGCCTGATTTCCATCAGTCTCCAGACTGCTACAAGTCCCCTGAGGGCTCCTGTTCCATCAAAAGACTGCTGCTTAGTTTTGCTGCTCAACACTTTAGCAAGTCAAACCACAAGTACCACCTGCTAACAAGGGGATATGCTCTATATTGCCCTTTATACACATTCTAACACTCCTTTGCCTAAGTTATACAGTCAGACATCTTCACAGTACATCAAGCCTCAGCCCATCTTTGCCCAACATAAACGCAACTGCTGCAGCTCCAAGCAGTGTGAACACAACCCCAACACATTCCTCTTGTAACACAGAGGGAGGTGCAACTATCCAGTGTTCACTTGGTATTACATTATTATTGTAATATTTCTCATTAGTTTGCAGAAATAATAATTAAAAATATTCTCACAAATTAAGGCTAATATGGGGAAAAAAGTTAACTAAACATTCCACTTGTTTCAAAGATATCAGTTGGAGTTTTTGGCAGAGGAGGTTCTGGTTTTACATTCATCTGGAAACAACATGTTTTTTCCCCAGTTCCTAATTGATCACTAGAGTTACTCAGCACACAAACAATGCCTGTTGTTTTGGAGCTGATTTCTAAACCTATTATGTGTATTCCTGTTTACAAACAGTGGCTGCAGCATGCAGAAAATCTGCAGGGGACCTGACTGCACTCACTTAACTCTTATGCTTGTCTACATGTAAACAACCCTAAAGTAATTTTCCATGTTCACACCGAGTATCTGGAGCAGGAAAAGCAAGGGAACCCAGAATACCCAAAACCTGCTGCTGCCCAGACAACATTGGATTTGGAAGGAGGCTCACTAAACAGGGGAAGAAGCTAAGAAGAGTAGGGGAGGAAACACTGTAATGCTTTTGATAATTATTATAACTATTTTCATAACACGAGATGGTGGCACATGTTCTAAACATGTTACTCAGTTTACCTTCTGGATCACACATGTGGTTCTCACTGTGCCTACAACTAGAGACATCAAGAAGCAGGGAACAGAGTTGAATCTATTCATATGCACTTTAAGTTTTCATTTGCACAGAATCATGGACTCAGAGATGTATCTTCAGCCCGAATTTCAATAAAAGTGCTCAGAAGCTGAGTGTGAAAAATCAGCCAGATGAAGTTTTGCCTGGCTCAGGAGAGGGATCGGATTCATGTAAAATTATAGTTCCAATTGGTTTCCACCCAAGATTATAAATCCACCTAGGTTTGCCAATAGGATTCTGACTGTCAGCAAATCCTTTCTTTTGGCAATGCTGGATCATTTCAAGAGCTTCAGAGTAAAATTTTTGAGGGTTTGCCTGAGCCATTGGTCTTTATGGGAAGAGAGGGGAATGACAGCCAAGGACATATATGAGAATAATGTACACCCCAATAGCCTACCTACACCAGGGCTATCATGGCAGGGAGGACTCTGTGACATTTTTCCCTCCTGATTGGCATAAACTGTGCAGCATGTACTCCTGAAAGATAAGACAGTATGAAGACCAGGTAGTCCTATGACATTTATACTGGAGGTTTCTCCTTTCTCTGCTTCACCACTGGTATCTCAGATTAGCAAGTTAAACAGGTAAATCAGCACCTGACTACCAGAGGAATTAGAACACCACATTTTCTAAATCTCTGAGGTCCTGTGGGTATAAATACCACCCCCTAATCCTCCTCCAGGGACTTTCATCCTCAGTTAGAGAAACAGATTCTCTCCTACCTCTCCAGAGCCCAGCTGCATTTAGCTGGTGACATGAGCTGGTCCCTCAGAAAGGGAAACACAAACTGGGCTAGCTGGGGGGAAAAGGTGTTTTGAAATGAAGGAATGATTAACCAAAAATCATTTTTCAGAGCTGCAGGGACTTACTATTTTGCCTGAAGCATATGGCAGCTCAGGGAAGCAGCATTCACAGTAGTATTCTTTCCTGATAAGTGGAAAGGGTCTTCTCATATTTCTACTTCTTTCTGCAATTTAATACATGAGGGCTGAGGCTGTGACCATGACCTCAGCTGTCTTATAATGTTCCTCCCCCCCAGGGATGCCCCATGCTTATCATTTAAGCAAGTATTAAGTCTGCATGCAGCTCTGTGCATTGAAAAAAATCCCAGCACACATTTCTCCTCTTCCACCCAATGCAAAACGAGGATTGATTTTGCTCCAAGCAAGGAGGAGCATTTGGAATATAATGAAGTTGGAAAGGGTGGAGTGGGAGTACAAAGAGATGAGTCCAAGCTCAGCATGACAAATGGTATACAGGACCACTCGGTTTTATTACACACTATCAAATATCCCTAACTTAAACAGCAGAGCTAATAAGCATGCCAATGTATATATTTACATTGCCTGAAATGTGAACAACCCTGTATAAAAATTAGAGTGCAACTGTTACCATCAAGCCATTAGAGAAAAGAAAATTAATCCCAAGCACAGGCCAGTTTTGCAAACAAGCTCCCTGCTTTGCTGGCTCCTCTTTCCTTAAGACTTTTCAGCAAAGCTTCTCTGACCTCAGAATGAAGCAGCTTCCACAGGAAGCCTTAACAGCTAAAATTGCAATGGTACTTCATTCAGCTAAAATACAAATTAATAGCAGTTGTGATGAGCACAGCCTGTGAACCAGCAGCAGGAATTTAATTGCCTCTGTAGTGGTGACCAGGTAGCCCAGACCTTCTGGAGAACTTTAGCAGCAGGCAGCCCAAATCAGCCTCCTCTTGGTAATCGTCAGTGATTCTTGCTGTTTTCTCTGTACAGAAAAGGTATTGAGGATTTTCAAGAGGGTCTCCTTCCCTGCCCACCTAACCCCCGTGCCAAAACCAGACAAAAAAAGTTGAACTTATAGAAAGTTTATATGGAGCAAAAAGCTAATGAGGAAAGAGATCAAACCCAGTTTGGATAAAGTGGAATGCTCGCCTTTTAAATTTCAAAGTTATCCTGTTTTGCTTTAAGTTGTTTTCACTTGATTTTTCTAAATTTAGCTTAATTTCAGCTATTATATAATTCAGAATACTTTGTTGTTGGATAAGAGAATACCTATAAAAAACCACAGACCTTCTCATGAGAAATTCGGAATAATTCAGATTATTACTGTCCATTAAGATATTAATATTTTTACTGAAAATTTTCCAAAACAGTTCTGCCTCTTTGTGCAGTGGGAGAGCTCTCCATAAGTTTCAGATGCTGTTTTACAGCCTGCATGACCTTTTAGTTCTCACTCAATTTTTATTTGCATTATATTACTCAAATAGTGTATATTAGCAGACTATCAATAAAACACACTTAAGCAGATTTTAGAGGATTGGATGTTCTGCAGGCTCACCTGCACAACTGGAGAGATGCACTCGACTGTCAGGGAAGTTCCAGCCAGCCAGTGCTTTCCTTGACAATGCAGATTTCTCATATTTCTGCCTTAGGATGATGACAACCTGCTTTGCTGGAGGATGTTGCCAGGCTGGCTGTCTCATAATGCCTCCACATTCTGCTCTGTGCTCAACAGAAGAGCACACTGCTGCAGCACATGGGGTAGGAACAACATGCAAGAGCAGACGAGGAAGAGTGAGCAAATTTAAAGCTGTTTCTTAGGCCAGGGGAAAAAAAACCAAACAAACAAAAGACAAAGAAACAAAACAAAAGCACCCAACTCTTCTGGATTGAGGAGATGGTTTACAAGAACCAAATGCTTGACAAAGGTACCTCTTAAGACAGAGATGTGCCTCTGTCTGATTACAGCTTGAGGACTGAAGACTTTCTGGATAGATTCTTGGCATTCATTAATTTACATCTCCTGAGGATCCACTGCTTCTCTACTATCATGTCAGATGGGATATAAATAAATTTAACGTAAAGAATAAATTTGCATGGCATTTTTTATCAGGAAGGATCCCAATGGAACACATTTAGCACTTTGCCTTCAAAATGTAGTCACCACAAAGGTGAAGTACAGAAGCTTCTCAGGTGCAGCAAAACAGATCCCATTTATCATACCCATTGGAAACTGGAAATTTATCACATCTATTGGAAAAGGAGGTGTGGTACAAATAAAGATTTTGCCATCTGGAACTTAGCCAGCCCACTGAGACTAAGTCTTTGACATTTCCATAGACCTTTTTTCAACCCAGAGGTAGAATGTTGATTTAGATTTCCAAGGTAACTCCTACTGTCAGATCTCTTCTCAACTATAGTACCACATGCTGTCCATATAGCATCAAACCATGAAGGAAGAGGTCTTGCTGCTCAGTAACTCATGTTCCCATCACCTAGTCCACAACTCATTCTGCAAACATCACCTATCCAAGTCCTCTACTGGCCATGGTTCAGGACCATGTGCAAGCAAAACAATACACATTTTCTCCTGGCTATAAATGTATGCCAGCTGATGTTTGAGATGATGCATTTCAAGATGCATACAGTCCTTTGGGTATGTAATCCCACATGTAAAAATCCCTAACTTCCTAGAGTGAGCCTTTGAGTTCAGGAATCCCATATTAGCCAAAAAGAAGCATCCACTGCGTTTTAAGGACAAGGTGTTTTTATCTGGAACACTAAATCATCTTTTCACAGCAGTGAATTACTAGAACTGTTATTGAGCAGTTCCTGAAATGAAACAGAGGAGTGACCTCTACAAGACCTCCAACTAACGTGAAACCAGGCCAACAAGGTCAGCTAAGAATCACTTGAACCCTTTGCATTCTCACAGCTCGTTAGGAAACGCAACTGAAAGAGCCCTACCATGTGTCAGAGAATGGTACAGGAATTCAGGAATAAAAGATTATTAGGTAATTTCAACTGATAATTATCTTCAATGAGTGCAATTACTAGAAAAGGGCACTTGCTGCCTGCTGTTTCTTCCCACTTGGCATTAATATATCTATTGCTTTTATTAACCAAATAACCAGAAATTCAACTCAAAATTGAAACCCCATTTTGTTAGGTATTATAAATGCAGAGACCTGGATATCTGTAATGGTGCAGCAATTCAGAGCTGCATTGAGAAGCTCTGCAGGGCTCCCAGCCCCCTTAGCAGTATTTCCTAACAGTCACTTAAAATACAGCTTTGCTTCCACAGCCTCATTTTCTTTAACTTCATGGGTCATTCCCATCTATTCTCCAAGTTTATCTAACTATATTCCCTCTTTTTGATACCCCAACATTAAGCTATAATATCAGGACAAAGCAAAATATTTGTAATAAAAATGAGCAGGAGAAGTAGAAAGAAATTACAATCTGTAGAAAGGCTCATGTGCTGAGTGAGAGGAGTGTAGGCTTGTATTTCATCAGAGAGACAATGTTCAATGTCTGCAAAACCAGTTAAAATTACATTTTAAACAGATTCATGACCATAAACAACATTTGACATGTTTGACTCATATTTTTTTGGCATTTCCTTTGGATTTTTCTCCTATTTAAAGGCAAGAACCAAATACGCCCTCCTTTTAGAGCATCTATCCTTTATCTCATCCACCAGATCTTGTTCACAAAGCATTTATTGAGAACTGGGTTAGGGCAGAAAGAAAGTATTCTGATATAACATTAGCAAAGAAATAATTCAGCTAACTGTGGAAGTTTGAAAATTTAACCTTCCAAAAATTGGAACTCTTGAAGTCTGGTATTGCAAGGACCTTACTGCAAGGTCTATCTCTTGGAGATACTGCAAATATGGTTTCCTAAATTGTATTTTCACACCAATCTCAATCCTACTGGTAACAGATTAACACTCATGTGGCAGTAATAGCCCACAATTTCATCCAGCCTAGCCCTTACTATAGCTTTTTAGCTAGAAAGTATTTCTAGAGTTATGTTTTAATAAATGTTTAATTAATGCTTAAAATTAGGCTGAAACATCTATTCAACAGCTCTCAGATGCTATTAATATTCATTCCACAGCTCCACAATAAATACATACAGGGGGGTTATGACTTCTAATTCAAATTCTGAATCACTTTGATTAACATCCTTCTTTTTGTTGCCCACTCACAGATTGTTTTACAGTTTTGAAAGCATGTGAGTAACTCTGGTTCTCTGTGCAGAACAACTCTACTTAATTTTCATATTACCCCTCTTTTAAGAATGCAGTCTGCTTATATTTTGAAGTGCCTGAAAGGCAACAAGGGACAAGGAGTGTTACTGCATAACAATTCTTTATCCAAGTGCTAGAAATCAATTGATCAGGAGTTCCCCGATGCTAAGTGCTGTATAAAAAAAACACACAAAAACCCCATATCTTCTGAAAAGAAGACACATAAAGTCTCCTGAGGCAGATCTGCCCTGGGCTGGTCTTGGCAGAAGCAAAGGAGAAGTAATAGATTTGGCTCAAACCAGAAATGGTGTGCTAGAACTGCCACAGCCTTATAAATATGCTTATACCTTCATGTGCACTGCTGCCACACCAGCAACTGGACAGTTTATGGAGAATAAATGAAAAACTGCCTTTCTTCAAGGAAAAAGAATAACCTAGCAATCATACTCTGTCCTCCTATTACATTTCTTAGGACTGATTTGAAGAAAGTCAGCAAAGAACACATTGGGCTAGGTACTATGTCACTTGCATGATAATATATTGAATGCTATGTAGTTAGTATACAAATGTATACATATGATTGAGCATAAATAGTTGTTCCTTGCAGATGTATCAGCCTCGTTTAACACATGCTAAGCACATCTCAGTGGAAAAAGTAGAGTTGGTTTGGGTATTATGAGCACTGTGAGGTTAGCTAACCAAAGGTTGTACTGGATTCTCCACTTCTACCAACTTGCACATCGAAACAGAACTCAGGATACCCCAAAGATTTGTCCCTGAATGCATTAAATTTGTGGATCTGCTATAGTTCATGCAACACAAGATTCATGGAACTGAACTTCACAACAGTCCCTTTTAGTTTTTTGATCCTTACTTCTCTATACCCCATTACAACCTGCTGGTTATCCGAGGAAATCAGCAATGAGTAATTCCTGGATGCATTGGGTTGGAAGGAAACTTGAATATCACTGAGTTCCAACCTCCCACAACACCAGGTTGTGCAAAGCCCAATCCTTTCCAAATACTTATCTTTTTGGTTGGTTTTGTTGTCAGTTTTTTTGTTTTGTTTTCAAGAGAGACCACAGATGTCAATATCTATATGAAAAAAAGTTACTGAAACACAAAGCAGAGTACTTGTGAGAACAGTGTAGGAGGAACTGTGAGAAACTATGTCACCACATTGCTCTTTGGTTATGGGCAGATCCAACTTCCCCTCCCTATTTTTGTTTCAATTCTAAGCATTTTCATGCTCTCACATTAGATGGAAACAATACCTATCATACTGAAGGCCAGATTCCCATCTGAGGATTAATGATAATGTAATAATCATCTTAATAGAGTGAGCAGTGTTATAACACAAATTCAGTACCATGGATCTTTCCCCACCCATTGAGGTACCCAGGCTTACTGATAAGGAATGTGGGAATACAACTCTTCAAACGTCATGTGTCTCATTAAAGTAGTAATTTATAGCCTCTCATTAGAGAATGTGATTTTGGTTTAAATTGCTGTGCCTGAGAAAAAGCCAACTACGAGCAAGGGAATTATTGAAGGTTACGTTTGCTCCTTTCTCCACCAACTCCAAGTGGGATTAAATTGCCTTGATACAGATTCAAATTTAATTTCAGAACAATGCATCATATTTCTCTGTGCAATACCAACCTGAAGAAAATAAATTATAATAAGCAAAAAGGATATAAAAATATGATATCAGATAACTTGTCTCCACTTCAGCTGAATTACTTTATTTATTAGTCAAAAAAATGAGTGAGTCATTTCTCTCTCCACTGAACTTCTGACTCTGATACAGTTGCTGATGCAAATGGATGGAGCTCTGGGTGAGTCCATCTGCCTCTCTTGGAAAATACTGAGGCTTTGATCAGGACTACAATGACAGCAAGTTTGCTGGTGCTATTTATTCAATCATCAACTCAAACATTCCTTCTGCAGCCATAAATCTGACCAGATTTTGTTCTGTGAAAGAGAGTTGACTTGACTAGTTTAGCATATGATTGGAACTTTCCAACACACACCAAAAAAATTAAAAATGTATTGTTACAGTTAACATACTGTTTATCTCTGTTGAAAGGAATAATAATAATTCTCCACACTGAAGAAAATAATAATACTTCTTCATGTTTAGAAATATTCATATTATTCTTTCACAGCATTTGTTCAGGCTTGGACTCAACTCACAGATACAGCCACTAAGAACTGCAACTAAAACAATTTATAGTTGAAATGACCCTGTTTGAAATATCTGGAGTGTGACCCTGATCCTTCTTCAAGTTAAGAATGACACTGGAGACTGATTCTGGACAGTACTTTTTCGTTCACTTGAGGACAGAATTTATCTTCATGCAGCCACCTACCACAAATGTCCTTGCTCCAGAAACTACCTGAGTGAATCTTATCTGTCCCACAGACAATGCAACTCCATCACTATTCTCTTCTAGAGGGTATTAGTTTAAGCCAAGTAATTCACACTTTCAGTCTTCATTTCAGTTGCAGCTTCAAGCTTTTGGATGTAGTTTCAATTTCTACTAGCAGCTAAAATTGTGTCCATCACAAGTATGGCTTTTTCAGAAAGAGACTTGCTGGGGGTTCAATAAATCAGGATTTATTTTGCCTAAGAGAAGCAATAATTTCTCCAGAAGATGTCTAACATATTCTTTTCCACCCCCACAGATCGTGTGCCATGGAAAAAATGATAACAGTGAAAGTCACCTCCTAAATTAGGACGCAATGGCAATTTCTGGTACTGGGTCCCACAGTCCAAAAGCTGCATTCTCACATTGCCAGTGGCCTTTTTATTCAGGCTAAACAGCAAGACTCTAGAAAGATAAAACCTAGCAATCTGCATCCTGCAAGGTAGGTGTAAACACCCCTGCTGCAGGGTTGCACAGAGATACTCTCCTTGCTGCCTGCACAACAGATTTCTGTTTATTTTTCAACAAAGTATTCTCAGAGAAAAAAGAGTAATAACCTTCTGTTCTCTGTATACTCAGGTTACTATAGGTTACTGCAGAGGGAATTTAGTATCATACCAGAAATGGCTGAAATAATTTTTCAGATTGAATAGCTTTCCTATGGGAAAAATACTTTTCCAAATACAGCTTTTTTTATTTTGTGGAAAATTGTTGACACTGTTGAATGATTCCATGGGGAAGAATTACAGCTACAACTCCTTCAAATGGTAAAGGATGTAAAGGTTTCATGATGCTAATTTTGGACTGCTTGGTTAGCTTTAACCTGGTCCCAGTTCTCCTTGATTTTTGTGGCAAGTGCAACACAGATTCGCACAGAACCTGCAATCATTGCTGAAGGGCACCCGAGTATCTGCAGAAGTGAGGGATAAAAATTAACCTTCAAGACAGGCACAAAAGTGTGTGGATGTGTAGAAATGACAGGAATTTGTGCCCAGCTCTCACGCACCTCGGGGGTCAGTATAAGGAAAGACAAATTACTGAGTGGTGAGCAGGAGCACCACGGGTGACAAACACACCTGTTACGAAGTAAAGATGTTTCAGCCGTCTGAAAGATGTGAAGAGCAAGCCAAGAGATGCTGGAGATGTGAAGAGATGCCAGAGTGAGCACAAGCCACAGGTTAGGATCCTGCTGAATAGTTTCACAACACACGTTTTGTAAACCTGTGCAGCTCTTGGCTCAGTTCAGCACCCAAAAAGGTCTAAGCTTTGGTGTATTTGACTACAGCATGTAAAGAAAAAAAATTACTGTCCTAATTTCTGGTTTGCTCACAAAGACCCAGGACCACTGGAAAAACATCAATGGAAAACCTGAGGGCACCTGCTCATAAAACCAGGGCACAGCTCGCCCAAGGAATGCAAATACTTTAATTGATGGTTCCCTCCAGTGCAGGGAAAACAGACTGGGATTCACAGCTCCACCGTGTGTCCCTGCTTCTGCCCCAGGCCTTGGTCCTGGGAGCAAGAGATGGCAGTTCAGACAAGAGGGAAAATAAATTAATAAAAAGCATACGGCTAGACAGGACACAGAATGTCTTTCTGCCTCTTTCCAACAAAGCAGGAAACTGCCCCTTGAAGGTTTGCCTCACTCAGAGTAACCCAGAGCATGGCCACAGCTCCATGCTTCTGGCTCATAGAGAACTTGTGAGGAAAACATCCAGAAGAAATAAACCCTCCTGGTGCTCAGAATAGGACTCTTCTCCCTCTAGCTGCTTAGTGCTCTCTTCTTCCTTTTCTTACTTTCAGAATTAAAGAGTATTTTTAATAAGAATACAGATTTCTAAAGAACAGAGTAGGCAACGTTTTTTTCCCCAAGACCACAGCAACTGTTGTACAAGCACCAACAAAGAGGAGAATGCTTTTGAAATCTATCTAACCAGGAGACACAAACCAGTATCACACTGACCATAAACACCACAGTTATGTCTTCGGATTGAGCATCAGCGCTCACCTGAAAAATCCGTGCACGGCAGGGATAGTGTGACTGCATTAACAAACATCCACTTCTGCAGCTAGCTGTGCTTGGGGGCCAAAAAGCCATGAATGTTTCATCTCTCCCCAGCCCTGGAAGAGAGAAACCATGCGTGGGAGCTCCAGGATGGAACTGATGTTGTGCGTCTGTAAACCAACATCGCGTTCAAACCTTCCACTGCTCCGCAGGGATCCACAGGAAGCCTGAGCATGTCTCAGGACAGGGGGGAAATGTGCTGTTGCTGAGCTCCTAAAGCTTAGTGAGATGGCTTCACAGAGTATAGAGGGATGCCAAAGAATAAATTTCATCTTCTAAGTCTAAACCTTGACACAAAGCTTATTAAGGTCAGTGGAAAACCTTCCACTGATCTCTCTGAATTTTGATCGAGGTACAACAATGCGCTACTCTCAATTAGCATCACTATCGTTTATTTTTGCTTTGTAATTTCATGTATGTAATTAAATTTGTAGTCGTTGGGTCCTTGTGACATTCTTTCATTAAAATCTCAGGTTGTTTTGGCAGAAAGAAATGGCTTTCACATTTTCAAAGACTATCTGATTGTAAGAAAAACAAAGGCCTGAAACTTTTACCAAGGACAGAAAACAAGAAAACTGAGGAAAAAAATTAAGACCTAAAAATCTTCATTCTGTTACAAAAAAACCAACAAAAACCACACAAATTTAAAAAACCAATAATTCTCCCTGCTATTTGGCTGAGAAGTTTGTTTGAAAGAGTCTCCAAAAGCATTTTTATACTTTGAAACTTCATACTGGGGACAACTCCACTCTTCGATACCAGAAAAACAGACTAAAACACATAGGCACAGCATTAACCCTGATCAGAAAAGAAGAATTAATCACATTGTTGGGGAACACTCCAGTAAACAAAATGAAAAACTTCATTCAGCCAAGATTTAAACCAAGCCCTGGATACCAAGGGAAAACATGCAGCACTTGTTTGGCTTTAAAAATAATAAATATCTTTCTTCAGGAAAAAAAAAAAAAATCAGATATATAGATTCAGTCTGTACAAAATCAAACCCTAAATCTGGAATGACTAGAAGTAGGAGATGGATGGGAAGAGACAAATAATTCTATATAAACAAAAATATTTGTCAAACAGCCAGAAAAAAGTTCTGATCTTAGAGAAGAACTGAGGCCCAGGTCCTCAGCGAAGATAAATCACTCCAATTCCATCAAAATTGAGGGAGACACAGTGCTTTGCAGCAATTGCCAATCTCATCCACCAACCAAACTCTCAACCAATTTGTATTTTGGGTCTTACAAGAAATTTCCTCTTGTAGTATAAAGCCTGTATTTATCCATTGGCCTTAGAAAGTATGCACAGCTGTGACATAAGTAACCCCTGCTCTGTTTTTAAACGTATGCAAACACAAAACGAAGAAGAAAAACGACATTAAAATAATGTTAAGGATTTGGCTTGGGGCCATCAAAGCTAGGACATTCCAAGTTAAAGCTGAAACGACATCCTTAACCTTAACTCACCCCATTGTGCCTGGGTATTGCAGCTGCTGAAAGGGGAAAATCAGAGCGGTTACGGTCTGGCGTGTGAATGAGTGCAGAGGGACTCTTAAATCCAGGATTATTTGGCTGCTGCACACCATGCACTGTATACACGTGCTAGCAATCCTATGCAGTCTTTGCTGGAGAGGAAAAGAAATATCCCTCAGGCTGCATTTGAACGGTGATGGGACTTCTGGAGAAAGTATAGGCCACTTTTTAAATTAATGCAAGATCTGTAACTGTGTCTGCAGAGGGCACAAGGAGCAACAATGATCTGACCAGAGTACCTGGGATTGGTGCATGGACTGTGGAAGGTCTGTGAAGTGAGTGATGCTGGGGAAGCAGCAGGTGAATCCTTGACCATTTAAGTATTTCTCAGTAGAGGGTCTTTTTGACAAAAAGTTCCTCTTAACAGATTTTTTTTCATTCAAAGTTTGAATACACCAATGCCAATTTTCCTCAAAGTCAAGACTGCTTTTTGTTTCCAGAAGGAAAGTCAAGATTCTGGACACACTGAGGATTTGGTTGAACTGGATTTTCCTTTTTTATGCAGTTAGGCATAGGATCCTTCTCTTTTCTTTCTCAGTCTTTTTTCTCAACCACTACATTTTTTCCTTTTTTTTTTTCTACTCCTGACATGGTAGAAATAAAGATTGAGAATGACAAAGAGACAGTAAGGC
Organism: Calypte anna; assembly: GCF_003957555.1. Classification (NCBI taxonomy): domain Eukaryota; kingdom Metazoa; phylum Chordata; class Aves; order Apodiformes; family Trochilidae; genus Calypte; species Calypte anna. The sequence continues at coordinate 2,202,437 of NC_044262.1, read as the reverse complement.
TAAGAAAATAAAGACTACCAATACAGAAATCCTTCAAGTCGGGACTTAGTTAATGCCTCAGGACTGCTGGAAGCTCTAGGTAAAAGCAACTGAAAAAGCCTCTGGCACACACCCATCTGCATGCATTAAATAGCAATACATAAATATTTGTAGTTTAGCCTAATATTTGCTTGAATTAAACAAAAACAACTGTGGAAAAGCTAGTCAAGTTAGTCTTTCCATTTTTTTAAAGTCCAGAGAGTCCTTGAGTTAAAATAGCTGGTGAACTGTCAAGGCTCAAGGAACATCAAGAGCCTCTCTAGCCCTGCAGTTCTGACTGACCACACGTACAAACATGCCTATGGGTTTAGCACATCCAAAAGCACTCAAGTTATTTGGGACAGTCATTAAAAGCTGTAGCTAAAATTCAGACTGCTACTGTGATGATCTCCAGAAACTTGTTTCTCTAGCCAGCTTTGCCATTGTTTCTAGCAACAGACTGCATCCATCAGCAGGTAGAATCAGTAGCCCCATTCTCTCTTTGCCTTGAGATGCAACAGAGAATACTTGCCAAGGTATATATTTTCCAACTCAAGTGTTTTATCTTGCAGGAGAATTCACAATAAAAGACATAAGCATTATTTTTATAGAACAAATTACAATGTCTGAGCCTCTTTGCTTCACCAGGGATAGGAAAATAACCGACTTGGTACAATGAACTCTTCATATTTCTCTGTTTGCACAGTGTTGGTAAATTTATGCCTATGTATACTCAGCCCTGATCTCATAGTTGAGGAGGAATGGAAAGACCTGAGGGCTCAGATGTTTTGCTTTGCCACGGCCACCATCTGGGTTGTGCCCCTTTGAACACTGCAGGATACACAAATGAGAGTAACCCAGAGAACAGGAAGGGCCCAGGTGTCCCTGTTGGTCCTGCAAGGACAAACCAAGTTTAAAGATGCCTTTAACGTGTCCCCAGGACACAGCTCTATGGATCTACTACAGTGACAATCAAATGGAAAGAAAAAAGTTCACAAACAGGTTCTGCATCATCTGTTGGGCTACACAGTTACTCAGGACTAGTTTGTTCTTTGAAAAGCCTTCAGCAGAGTGAGTATCTCCCTGCTCTTCTCACCTCCTAGCCTACTATTTCCCTGCTGCTGCTCACAGCACTTCATTCCAACATGAAGGAAATGGAATAGCAGGAAGATTGATTGCAATAAGAATTTAATCGCAAAAAATAAGCTCCAATGAAAAATACTGATGAGTGGTCATATTTAACTGCCTGGCTATTATGTTTGATTAAAGCACAGTGCAAAAAATATTAATTAATTGCTCTAGTTACATAGGCATCTTTATGTCCTGCAGCAATTCATGTAATAACAAATTGATTTTTAGCTAAGTGAGACACTGCAGGCTGAGGAAATGGAGAAACTGGAAACAGTGTCTGAATGCATTATGTATCTTCTGTCTGAAGTTATAATGTATGTGTGGCATAAAATGCTGGGGAGAAACACAGAGAACAGTTCCTTCGAAACCCAATTCATTTAGTGCCCTTTGAATATTTAAACTCCTCCATTTCACATTCATGTAATTTCACCCTCACTAATACTGCATGCTGGGCAGACTTCAGTATTTAAATCCCCAAAATAAATTTACAATACATCAACAAGTTAAAGAAGCTTTTATATGGAAATGCCTGTGGCTGAAACAGGGACAGTTGTATTTCAGCTACTAACAGGCAACTCTGCACAACCAAAGTCATGTCCAAAAATAACAGCACCTTCTACCACTCATTACAAGCAGAGCCAGGAGAGAGAAAGAAAAAAACAAAAAAGTTATATAAAAAGAAATTTTATTCAGATCCCTAATTCAAGCTTAATGGGTTTGTACTATGATTTTAGTGGGATCTGTGCAGCCCCCAGAAACTACTGCTGCCTGCATGCAGGTGTCCTCTGCAAGGCTGTCTAAAGGGCTTGGGGATATGGTTTGCCTGTGCCACTCAGGTACCAAAGAACACTCACAGATCAGGATGTTGTTACGTTTATGCCTCAACAGTACGGGCAAGCACTAGAATAGATTTGCCCAGAGAGACTGTAGTCAACAAGCTAAAAGATAACCAAACTCCAGCTGTACAAAACCCTCAGCACCCCATCTGACCTCATGCTGAGCCTTTCTGTGAGGAGGGATGGACAAGGAACACTCAGGTGTCTTCCCTCACACCCAACCTTGTTATTCCATAATACATTTCATCTTCTTTCAAGGCAGTATTTTTCCTAAGAAAAGAGGAATTTGGTCTTTTAGCAACAGAAATGAACCTTTAAAATGCTGTTCAATACAAAAAAACCCCACCTTCTTTATGTCACTTAGCATACAGCAGTGCCTCTAATGGTGAGCACACTGAACAGAAAAGAGAGTATTCAGTCCCGTGGAATTTGATGCCATTGGTTTGGTGATAGAGACAGAATGAAAAAAAGCAATTGAAAAGAGATTGGCAGAGAAACTCAATTTTAACATGTTCTTCACAATGGCACAGTTGGTTAGTTCAGATCCTCTCTGAACAGCCAGAGCACAAAGTCCAAAACTGCTTGGGCAGACACTGGTTGAACTTCAACAGCAATCAGACACAAAGGGCAAAAGCATCCTGACTAAATTAATGTTTCTGGGGGCTCAGCATCTGATGAGTTTGATCAGAAGACAAAAAGTAAAGCTTCTTTCCCTAATGGTGTCCTGCAGTAAGCTTCACATAAATATATAAATATATACACACACATACATATATAAATATATATATGTATATTACCTATATGTATATTTCCTATGTACCTCTATTTCCTACACCCTCCTCCTAAAGCAATGCATTCATTCTCCAGAGGAATTTTCCAGTCTGAGGAGCTAAACAAGCCAGGAATATGTTAAAACAGGTGTTTCAATCAGCTCTGGGTACAATCCTAGTACAACTGAGGTTAAAAATATTTGAGGTTAAAAATTATTTTAAAATTATGTAAACAAAAAAATAGAAGTTCTTGCTGTATGTTTCCCTCCACCCATGTAGTAAGGTGGTCTATATGGAGGCCTTCAGCTCACCTCTCTTTTTGTACATTTTCAGGTTCAAGGGCCAGAGTCAGCTCTGACTTTTGCCAAATTAGGCTAGAACAGCTCAGGATGATGAGAAAGAGATGCTACAGAGAAGAGGTGCTGCTAACTTGCCTGGTTAACACGAGACTGTGCTGCAACACACATTGCTACAGCTGCTACAAAACCCTAATAGCACCTGAGTAATCTATAGATGTAACTTGGGAAGAATAAGAGCTCTTCATATTCTCTCTACCTACGACTGAAGATTAAATCCTTGTGGGCTTGCAGTCCATCTTCCTAGGCTGTGAAGTTTGCTAGCAAGTCAAAGTGTACCCCTAAATCAGTGCTGAGATACTACAATCGTAATTACTGCTCTACTTGTTGTCTTCACAAACTCAAGTATTACGTGGTTTGTCATTGCAAAGTGCTTAGGGAGACTCTCAGCACAACAGAAAAGCCTGTTCCAGCTGAAATGAAGGATGTTAATAGACAGCTCAGATCATTTCCATCCTGTATCCTGATCTTAAGAAAGACCAGGCTGCTTCACTTGGAAAATATCACGTCACTTTACATTCCACTCTCCCCAGCTATAAATCATTGCTTAAGACTTGGCTAATTTAAATTTGGAGAGCATCCATCTGTCAGGCTCCACATCCCCAGCACTTTTTGTGCCAAACACCCCCAGGTGTTCTTATCAAATACTCACATTAACAGCTCAATTAATTATGAGTTAGCCAGATCAAACAGGGCAGTCTCTAGCTTGACAGCCATCTGATGTTCGGATATCCTACCTATGAAAACTTTACAAAGTCAAGCAAATTCAAATTCCAGAGGACTCAGATCAATACCACATTAAGATGCTGAGCTTATCTTTTCCCTTGAAAAGCTCAAGAGTTTGTAGAATCTGCTGTTTGTCAATTCATCTACGGAATTCAAATAGAAAAACAACCCACGAGATCTGAGCTGCTTGATATGGTAGTAAAGGACACAGACTGGGAGGCAGAGAAGTGAAAAACTACATGAAGCCAACAGAAAGCAAAAAGCAATGCCTGCAAGATGCATGTTGCATCATGACATGGGAGGTAAGCCTTTTCCAGCTATTCCTAGCAGGCACAGGAGGTGCAAAGAACTTTGGCCATACAGCTCTCTTTGCAAATCTCAGCCTACATAGAGAGAAAAGTTCCATGAAGAGTTTGTTTCATGGACTATCTTCATCAGCATTTCCCACCTAAGAAACACTCCAGTGGGGGGCATTTTTCTCAGTGTTCACCAACTAAAATAATTTGGTCTTCTGAATCCATCCAATTCACTCTCCAGACTAAGGATGCTGGGGAGGCAATGAACATGACACTGCTCCAAACTGAGCCTCTGTATACAAAATGGCATGCAAGCTTTTGCAGATATCCAAGCCTATTGTGTGGGATTTTAAGAAACTCCTAAATGCTCACAGAGCTTGAGATATCACTGTTTTCAGATAGGAGGCCAGATAAAAGCCAAGGTCTTAATCTTGACTGCAAAGAAATTTGAGGAAACACATACACCGAGTTACAAAGCTAAAAGTCTTCAGCATGCAGAGTTCCAGGTCTCAGGGCATTCAGGTCTCTGAAGTTTGAGGATCCTTTCCAGTTCGTGCTTTGTCAATTCAAATTTGTCAATTGCAAATTTGTAGCTGAGCAAGCCACTGTGCATTTATTTTGTTTTTGTTAATGACACAGGCTTTTATTTATTTAAAACTAAGGAACTGAGTCACAGATGCCTCACTAAGAGTACTACTTAGCATTTATGGCAAATAATGCCTCCTAGTTTCCCAGCATAATACAGGCAAGGACTAATCAGTCTTCCCAGCACATGAATGAGATAAGAAAGTATTATCTTAGTAATGTACTATTATTGGTCAGATCTCACATGCCTGAGAGTACTGAGCAACATCCCTTTATTCTTGTCACCCAGTTGAATTGCACTGGTATAATCTGTTCTTTCCCCTGAGATTTTGTGTAAACAACTGTGACTTTATTTGCATTGTACCTCTTAGTCTGCACAAACTGAAGGTAGGATTTTTGCAGGAGCTGAAGGAGGGAGGAAGACCCTAGCCATGACTGTAGTTGATGGGCAGACAGAGCAGCAGCTGCCTTCTACCCTGTGTGGGTTTTGTATCCTCATGGGGAGCTGACAGGCTGACTGTTTCTCTGGGAACCACACTTCCCATCTTGCAGAGACCCAAGCAGCTGGGCATCTTCAAGCAAACATGGTCCACTCTTCTCCAAAAAGCACACCTGGCTTGAGCTCAGCTGAGCTTGCTGGCTGCTGTACAGAACATGAGCCCAGTCCTCAACGTGACCCTAGGGCAGATCTCTAGGTGCTGTTCAACATTCTACACCTTTCTCTGAGGGACTGGAAGCCAGAGCATGGCTACAGCTGGAAAATGTCTGTATTGTAAGAAGGAGACCAACTTCCATACGCTGTGAATCTGTACAGAAAACTGAAGGTGCTGAGGAAGCCTGAAGATACTTTCAAACAACTGGGTGCTTAACTGAAGTTAAAAATGTCTAATTTGATAAAGTTCACAGAGCCCTACATATTGGGTTTTGAACTCCCCAGAAACAAAGATACAAAGAAAATACAGTGCTGAACAGGTACACACAGCAGTGTTAAGCACTTTCTAAGGCAAAGTTGCCATCAGAAACCAAAGCACTGGAGTTCATTGCTCTGACCAACATCATCTTTCTTCCTAATTCCTATGATTTGATGCCATGGCTTTAATGCTATCATATACCAGAGTGATCTGCTGGATCTGGGCCTTCTGCCTGACCCTTGCCATTGCCAGCTGCATGCTGAGGTAACAAAGAAAGAAACACATAAAGGCTGGAAACATTAAATGGGTCTAAGGTATTTTTATGGCAAATTCTTTCCAAAAATCTGGAACCCCTACTGGGTCTCTTGCAAATTTCAGCTCAAAGATTGCACAGCAGGGCACAACAGAGGCATCAAATCAGCCTGGACAAGAGAAAGTTTCTCTGCCTTAGAGAGAAAAAAGAACCTCTACAGGGTGATTCAGAGTCATTTATTCTTTGTAAGTTTACATTTATGACAGCAAAAGATTGTGTGTCACAAACATGCCAATTCCACCAGAGTCATCCATTTTGACTGCCATAGGAAAATAAGTGAAATGAAAATAAAAGGAAATAAGTTTAACTTTTCCTCCTTCTTGGTTGTTTGCTTTATAATGCATTGTCTGTTATAATCTTCTATTAGGAACCTCTATTTTATCCACAAGGGCTTTCCTCATGGCTGAAAGCATCATTGTAATTGTTTTCCTCTTCCATTATAATTTATCTTTTATCTTTTATAAAGAGGTGTTAACTATGACACTTGTGTTTGAGAGGCAGTTTTTCTTGCTGAAAGCTGAGCTTCAGAATAATGGGAGAGCTCGTGATACCTTTAAATTGCCTCAATGCTTTAGAAAACCATGACAGACAGAAGATATTTCACAAAGTCAATTCACTCATTTTAAGTATTGCATTTAATTATATGTAGTGTACCTATATTTCTTAAAGGATGCTTTTATCTTTCCCAGCCACGAGTTACTCTCAAGAGCCTCAGTCTCCAGTTCTCTGGTCTCTGGAAGACATTCAGAGCTTTTTTTTTTTTTATGCCAAAACTTTGGCAATTAAACAAGTAGGAGAATAGGAGATATTTTTCTTCACTACAGAAAAGTGTAATGACCACAAGTGAGTCTTCCCTTTAAGTCTGTCTTTTAGTCAAAAAAAATTTTAAATAAATCTTTCTGAAATTACCTTTTTCTTATCTATTTGGGGCTGTTCACTTCTATTTAAGGGAGGGGAAAACTGAGGCTGTGCCACCTGAGCAGGAGCTTAGTGCACATTGGAAGTAGACTTGTAGTAAAGACAGAGATGGGAATGGGATTGACCCACATAGCTTCTCCAAGCCAACTAAGCAGCACCATTCCTCTGGCTAATCCAAAATTCCCATGTCTACTCAACACAAAAAACAATGCAAACTATTTGCCACAATAACTCCTAAATATAAAGAAAGGAAAGTGAATTACAACCAGTAAAATAAAAAGATAATACACAATTGGAAGCTGTAAATTGCTTGCTCACAAAGACAATCAAATTTTATGGGCTTACAGACAGTACACACAAGCAGGAATCACAGTTTATATAACATGAGACCTTAAAAGAATCTTCATGCATTAAAGTTCACTGCTAATAATTTTCATCGGACATCATGAAGGGGGAGAAGTGAAGAGCTCAGATGTAAAACTGACTGCATGCAAAGTGATTTCAGACACAGAACACGAGCAAACTAACAAGGCAATGGTTTTTTCCCTACCCCTTAAATCCATATCCATAACAGTACCTTTGAAGGTCATTTGTATAAAGTAGGTCAAGTGTTTCTGACAGATGTCTGAGTTTCAAGTGAGCACTGTCTCTCAGTGCATCTCTGTTTCTGCTTCGTGAACATTGTGTCACACAGTGCTAAGGCACGAGGCATTGTCATTTTTAACAATAGGATTAAAAAATTCTTGGGATTGTAAATGGTTTGGAGCAGGGGACTTCTCTTTGGCATTTGAGCAGTGCCAACTACAGTGGGAGTCTCGTCCATGGTGGCAGAACCTCAGAGCTACAACATTAATAAATTTTCATGTCCTATAGAAGCCTGGGGTTCAGAAACGTCAAACACCTGCAGCTTCCATTGACATAACAGAGCAGTTTGTTATTAATTATTCTCATGCTTAAAATGTTTCAGTTCCCCAGTCAGGGAGCAGAAATTATTCCTCATCACTTGGGTGACATGATGGGCAGTGGAAATAGAAAACAGATTGGGGCCTGAAGCCTGGACACGACCCCTCTGAGTTGCCTCCCAGTAACTGCAAAAAAAAATGCTCTGAAAGCAAAGCAGAGTTGATTTGTGACTACTTAGCAACTACAGAGGCATTAAGTTGTTAATACTGTTCTTAATGAGCATTTTTGCCCATTCGAGTCTGAGCATTCAGGGCTCTTGAAAATAGCTCAGTGATTTCTGCCAAGCTGCAGCTGGGCTAATTTCTTCCTTACATCCCTACTTCACAATATCATTTTTTGAAGTCAAATGCTGAGCTGGAATAAGTCAGAGCAGATTCACTCGTCTATGGAAATACACTAATTTTTACCAGCTGAAGACCAGCACCAGAAGTCTTTGTTCTTGGTGATAAATGGTAACTACATGAAAAGTCACTTAAATTAACAGAAGAAACGATGGCTTTTTAAAAACATAAAATATTTATCACTTCTATTTTGCACTTCCAGAAAATTTGAAGTGTTTTCACTGAGCAAAAGTTCGTATCCCACATTTTTCCCCCATGATATCCTTATTCACAGCCCAGTGGAACTGGCACGTGTGCTGTGTTCATCACAGAGGTGACTTGGAACTCTACAGGCTCAGAGGAACTTGCTGTGCAATGGTGCTGCTCTCCCTTCTACAAGTAATATCAGTTTTCAGTCTGCTTCAGCAAAAGCCTGGAAAACAGCAAACTAAACAGTTTCTGTGGTTCTGAGTAAATAATGTCATTAAAAGAAATTAGAAAGAGCATGTGAAGATTAAGTTAATAGGAAGAAAAGCCTAAATGGGAAGTAAGGGTACGAGGAATCATATGTTTGACTCCAGAGATTTCATGGTAGTTTCTTATTGAATTTCCTTCCTTTCCTAAGCACTAAAAATTATTATCTGTTAAAGTATGGGTCTCTTTTGGCAACCTTCTTTGGTTTACATCTTTCTTGAAATGTCCTCGCACTTTCTGTAGAATGCATAATCAGTGAAAAAAATATTTCTTGTGCAGTGCTAATATATGACTGATAGCAGAGAAACTCTGCACCACCTTTTATGGCTTTCAGCTTTATGTTACTCAGGTGCCTCTGTACTTCATAGAATCATAGAATTAGCCGGGTTGGAAGGGACCTCAGAGATCATCTGGTCCAACCCTTGACCCACTTATCTTTCAGTACAGAGAAGGGCTTGATACCCACCCTTAAACTGTCGCATCAAGCATTTAAAGATGTAAAGGCAAAGAGTAAAAACCCTCTGGACCCCTGAATATGCAACTTAGTAAAACAGAATCAAGAACTTAGTGGAGGGATTCATTTTGCCTCTCCTGCCAGACAGCAGCCCTGAGGCAGCAGCACAGGTGGGTCACCCTGGGCCCATTCTAACACACAGGTGACAACATCTGTTCTCTGGCACCAAGTGGTGTCAGTCAAGCATTTCTGTCTTTTCAGGTCCAAAAAACTTTGATAGTATCATGAAATAAAAGAAGAGTTCTAGGATTCCATGAACTTAGATGGAATGCTACTCATCCAAAGGCCTCTGGCATGTTCTGGACAAAAACAAAAACAAACAAACAAACAAAAAAACCCAACCTAACAAATAGTTCAAGCAGCAATAAAATAAGCAATAAAAATACACACAAAGCCATAAGGTGTAGAGACAGTAATAGCAAAACCAACAATAATACCAAGTTACCACTTAGCAACTCACTACCACAATCAGTGTATTCTCTGCTTTGAAGATCCCATCTCTACAACTTAACATACCTTTTATTATTATTATTATTAACACCATTATCACTTTAGAACATTTCAAGGAACAAATAAAGTCTTCACTCAGGTGGACATTCCATACAACTTAAGATGAAATGACACAGCACTGGCCATTGGGCTCATAGAAGTGAAACACTTGAATATCCATCTAACCCTTAAACCATTTCTGTCTGCCAGCTTGGACTGCAAGACTTCCAGAAACAGCCTTAAAGCTGCCTTGTAGTGCCTGCCCTCCCCTCTTGGCCCAAGAATGTTGCAAGAAGGAAGACATCTGGAAAAACTGAAAAGCACCAGAGAAAAGGAAAACAGAGCAATAACTAACCACAGTTTTGTGAACCTCAAACAATCAGAACAGAAAACAAAAGAGGAAATTATACACATTCTGGATTAGCCTTACTCTGTATTTGTTACATCCATGCTGATTCTTTTACTCCAAATGCCAAAGCTAATGCTACCCCTAGTGCTGAGCTGTGCTGGATTGCAGCTGAGCAAAATCCACTGTGTTCTGGGAACTTCAGACATGGCAAACTTGAGGAAGCTGCTTAGAATAGTTTAATCTCTGGATGAGATGACTCCCTAGCTCCAGAGGAAAAATATGAACCTTCACCCATGAAAAGGAATTCCCCTTAATGTACAGTCTGTTGGGAGAGTCCTTCACCCTGACTCTTGGACACTGGCAGTAGGCTGAGGGCCAGCATCATGCCTTGCCATGGCCTTTACATGGGAAATGAGTACTGGAAACCACCATTTTTGGCTTTCCAAAAGCAACTAAAAATAACAACTAGCTATGTATATCCCTCATTCTGACAAGAGTAAGAAAACCCCCTAAGGGATAAGAAAACATGAAAACTGTGGGGACAGATCAAGTGGATTCCCCTAATGACATCCCTGCTCCTCCTTGGAAAATCTTCTCCTTTCAGAAAAAAAGAGTCATAGGGTAAACATGACACTTGTTACAATGGTGCCTCTCCCATTCAACACAGACACATTCCTGTGAGTCCCTAAAGGAAATGAAGAAAAAAATAAACAGGCACAAAACATCAGCACTCAGGGGCAAAGGGAACATAAGAAGGGATTATTTGTAAAGAAAAATATATAGGAAAAAGGACTTTGCCTCTGACCTACAGCATCCCATTGAGAAAAACTGTTCTAGATAAGTCTTCCTATAATGGAGTTTTACCTACAAAATACAGAAAATACAGAAGCTATTGAAAGAAAACTCTGGAAAAGATACCAAAGAAACCTCCATATCACAGGAAAAAGCTCCAGGCTTTGACCAGTTCACTGCAGAGCTACACAAGACTCAGTGGATACAGAGAACTCTTTCTCCCTTGCATCCCAGGTGCTGACACACAGGACCCACAAAAGCTCAACAGAGTCACAGCAGTGGGAAAGGAGGGGACAAAGCAAAGCCTCCTCCCAAACCCAGGGAATGCCTCACACTGTGCAGCTTCAAACCAACATGTCAAAAAAGAATTTCCTTTGCTGAGCAGTAAACTCTCAATCCAGCCATATTTCCTCTACATCTCCTTACTCCTGTTTGCTCACAAAGTAAAATTACTGCTCACCCCACAAAGGATTCAAAACAGCAGTCTGCCAGTGCCCAGCCCACACCATCCCACTAAAGAAGTAGGTAGTGGCCATTCCTGCATTTTCACACAATAACACAGATTTCACCAGTGGTTTGCACATGGCAATGATGGTACAACTACTCTGTAGTATTAAAAAAAAGCTCATTCTTGACATGGCAGATCACACAGGCATATCAGATAGTGGGACAGACATCCACCTCCCTGATACTGCATATTCCTCTGCCCCATCACCCAAATTGTTCAGTGTGTATCACCAAAAGGGTATTTGCCACAGGGCCAGAAAATGGATGACTATTACACGAACATAAGTATTTTTGAAAAGTAAAATAAAAGCAGCACTTCTGAAAGGTGCAAAGCAAGCAACAATAGGAAATTAAAAAGCTGGAGCGGGAGCTGTTGCCAAGCCAAGAAGGGGGCACACAGATCATAGCCAGCTCTGCAGTGAGGCTGGGAAGGCAAGGAGGAGTCAGTATGGATCAGCTTCCCCTCCTTGTTTTGTGTATTCTTTTACACTGTAAATATTACCATGTTATTTTAGCTTGCTCAAAGCTGTTAAAATAGTGACTCCAGATAAATGCATCTTTTCTAACAGTATCTTTTTCCCCCTTCAGCTGGGGCAGGATTTGGAGAGGGACATTTTCATAAATGTTGTTCAATTGCAATCCTTTTTTAATCATAGAAAGCCTTTTCTTTTCCTACTATGCACATCACAAAGCTTATCTGCTTTGCAAAGACAAATAGCTGAGTCAACCCTCTAGGCTTAAACATCATGACTGCTTCCATCTCCCTCATTATCTAAAACAATTAGTAGGGTAAAACAAAAGCTGCATTAGAGCTGGGAGCTTCCTCTTCTCATCCCTTGGTACAACAACTCAGAAATGCCTGTATTTCCATGAGCTGATCCTGAACCACTGATACTGGATCCAGACATCAATTCATATTGCTATCAATTCCCCTAACCTGAAGCTGGTTAGAATAAGTGATGCAGTTCAGACACATCAATTAAAGAAGCCTGAAACTCAGTGATTTGCTTCAAATCTGTCTGGCAAGGCCCTGAAGTTTGACACAGGGGCTTTTTCATCTATCCCATCTGGATTCCTCTCTAATGCTCTTGCATCAACGCTCATTGTCAGATCTAGACAATTAAAAATTCAGTAATTATCTGAAAAGCACCTTGATTCCAGGAAGAAAAGGCTCAGCTACAATTCAAAAGCAGCTCAGATCACAGCATAATAAAACTGATACAGCTCACATGTTTCAGGCATTTGCCCTCATCTGTTTAGTACTCACCAGGTCCACTTAAAAAGCTCTGGGCTGAAAGTAGGAATAGAAAAACTTAGGATATAGTCTAATAGTCTTGATTAAGTGGATGTTTAGGGACCTTGGTGCTCTGATAAAAAGTGAATGTTAATCCTATTTAGAGCAATAAACCCACTTAAGTAGCATCTTTCTTGGAAGCCTGGATCATTGTTCAAGCTAAGCCTGATAAGTGAATGGCTTCAAATTGCCTCCTTCTGCATTTACAGTTGGTAATGGCAAAACAGTCCCTTCCTTTCTCAAAGGCTTTATGTCCAGTTACAATTTACTGCCTTAGAAACTATTGTCAGGAGGGCAAAGAGATGCTAGGAAGGCTGTGAAGAAAGACTTGAGAACACATCTCATTAACCTCCCTGCTAGGGCTAGAACAATATGGTTCCTTTAGAATTTATTCTGAGGTTTCAGGAAAAAAATCTCAAGACAGGCCTTTAGCTGAAAGGTAGCAGGCTTTAAGGTCTCTCTGCTGGACTCACAAGACTGGGCAGCAAGTTGCCTTTTTCTTTGGAAAAGGGCTGATGAGGCAGTAAGCAGGATATCGAGTTGGCCTGTGGCTTGCTAACTCTCCACAGATTCCCCAATCTCTTTTATTACCAGGACTTAAAGCTGCACTACACAGAGCCAAGGGGGATTTGAACTTCACTCAGCAAACCAGCTGACTTTGATGGGAATTACTCAAAGTTCACTTAAGGGCTGGAGGACTGGACAGAAAGAGGGGGAAGAGTGGAGGAGGATATTACATTCTTGGATCTAAATTGTTGGCTAAAGAACATATGAGATGTGAACAGCCACTAAAGAGCATATTCAGGCTGCCTAGATGTCTCCTGAGTCCCTTTGCCTCTTGGCTGGCTTCAGATTCAGGTCTTCAGATCTTCCTTCAAGTCTCCAGAGAATTTCAGTAGTGCCTGGATTTCGATATAGCCTATGCAGAGCAATGTAGGTGAAATTTAAACTCTGAATAAAATCCTAAATGAATCATTATTTCAGTCTCCCCAGAAAGGGCTGCTTACACTTAGGGGAATGCTTATGAGCAGAGCCTCTACACATTTAGCAGCTTCATCTGCCATCTGCTTAGCAATAAACTGAACTTATTAGTAGTGTATGCAGCCTCTACTGATTTGTGAAAAATTTCATCATGGCCATCCTTATATTTTTCACACCTCTTTGCTTCACATCACTGTATTTTCTAGATAAATAGTAAAACAGAATTTTTATTACTCATTATCACACTTTAGAAGGAAAAGGTGAAGATTCTGTACTGACGCTGTTAAACTTCCAGGCAAGCTTTGTAAAGGTGAATTTAATCAGAAGGGGCAGATTTGGCAGCTGTTGCTCAAGGTTGAGCCATGCAATGCAACCATTTTGGGGCCAAGGTATTGGGAATGTTTGTCTTCTAAAGCTATGGCAGAAAGCAGAACACAGATTATGAATAAGTTGTAGGAAAATGTACCAACCAGAATATACACTACATCAGCACAGACCTTCACCTAAATGCAGACTCAGACTTTACATATATGCACATGCATTCACCCTTAACTTGAGGGGACTATAAGCAGCAGCACTGAAGCATGAGACATAACACGAGAAAGATGCAACTCAGCAATCCCAGTCAGCCTCAGCTCTCTCAGGGCTCTCCAGACAACAGGTTAGAGCACCATGAGCAGGGCTGGAGCATGGAAATAATATATGCTTTGGGAAGTATATTTTCCAGTGTTGATTCCCATGCTGAGTAGAAAGCACTAAAAGAAAAGCAGTCTAAAATAGGTGGAGCTTATACCTGCTGATACACACGTGTGTCCCTGACTTGCCAGATGCTTCCCAGTAATATAAGATGATGGAACCCTGCTCTAAGAAACTCACAGTTAAAGAGGTAGGTATATATTAGACAGAAGAGTAAACAAAAGGTGATTGTGTTTGCTTCACAGTAATTACCATTGTAAGTATGGGTCTCTCTAGAAATATATGGTATAATTCAAGGGAGGGGAAGGTGCTAGAGCAAAGACACACAAGGTACCTTTAACCTGGTTTACTTAAGTATTGAAAGTAGTGAAGCAGGAGTTGCAAATATTAAATGTGCACATGTACAGAGACTCAGAGTCATTCTGTGCACCTTTCACTGAAGCCTGGACTACTGAAGTACAGATCTGTTAGCCCTTGAGCTACCCAGACCAAAAGCTACATGTTATACACACTTGCTTCCAGAGTAGAGTCCAGCTCAACATGGATGGAAAAGAAGAAGCTACAGTAACTGCACTGAACCTTCTGAGCAAGCTGGGCTTTTCTTACCTTCAATTAACTATTTTTGTCCATACTTCTCAGTCCCAGACCATGAGGTTCAGCACACAAAAAAACAAAATCCCAAACTCCAAACACCTTTTACTAACTATTCTGACATACAGGGAGTCCCCAGCATCACTGAAAGACTGCCCAGCAGGGTTGGTTGGATGTTTGAAACTTCTGCTTCTGGTGCTTGATGTGCTTCAGGTCTCTGGTACAGAAGCATCTCTCTTCCATGGATGCTGAAAGTCTCCTCCTTCTCCAAGAGGCAAAAGGCTGTTGAGAAGAGAGCACTGTGCTGGCCTGTTTTGATAATTGATGCTACAATAAATTTTTGGCCTGGTTCCTGGGCAAGACACTGCATTGCACTGAGATACCAGGGGCTTCTTCAAGCATTCACACTCACTGGCTCCTTCTTGGGATCTTTTATGAGAACTATACAGACAGGCATACATTTCCACCCCTCACCAGAGATTTAAGACAGTACTGTTACTAAAATTAGTACTTCTTCAACCCTCTCACACAGACCTTAAAAGGAGCCACGTTTTACAGAAGTTATCCTCTGTAGACTACCTCTCCGATGTTGCTGGAACTTCTCAATGAAAACCAACTTGATCAGATGACCAGCATGGATTCTGTCAGTATTCTCAGTGCAAGAGGATACAATGACCTACCTTTGCTCTTTCTATATTCAGGCAAAGCAGGAATAACAGTATGGAAATCAGATTATATAGCTATACATGCTGTTTGTGTTTAACTGAAGAGATCAGTTTCCTGGTTACCTTTGTGTCTGACAAAGCATTTTCCTGTGGGCTAGAGTTTGATCAGAAAAGCTGTTTTGCAACATACATATATTACACATAAATGTATATGCAATGGAACAGACACACATTGCATAGCCAAGAAATTACTTCCATGCAAGGGTCACTCCATGAATATCAAGAGACTAAATGCATCTTAGTTAAATCACTCTGTTACGTACCCCATCCCCACACTACTCCCTCGAGCACTTTGCCAACTAAAAAGATAGAAAATTAGCACATTTGCCTCGCTGCAGTCCTGGGGAAAAGGAAAGAACAAACAGTCCTGACTAAGGCAAAAGAACATGCCATGTGGAAAAAGGGAACATGAAAGCTTTATTGAGCTGGTTGCTTTAAAAAACTATGAAAAGAGGGGAAGGGTCCACACAGATTTACATTGATGAAAGCCTGGTTTCATCTTTTCAAGCAAAAGTTAAAGTTACATAGGTTAAGTTACAAAGAGGAGTGATGCCATCCAGCACCTGCAGATTTTTCACCTGCAGGTTCTCTCATGAGCACATAACATGACAAATGCCCATTTCAGTTCATTAGTGGTACTCCTCCAACTGTTTCCCTGGAGGGGAAGTATCATTATTGATAAAGAAATGTTTTTTCCTTATCATTAGAAGAAATGCTTCAGCTAAGTTGCCCAGATGGTGTAGGAGTGTTACACTCCCATTTATTAGGGCGTGCAGCACAGCAGTGATGGGAAGGACAAGACCAACTGGTGAAGACAGGACTCTGGACCCTGAGCTTCCTTTTTCTCCGAGCATCCAAATTAAAAGCAGGCTTTCTGGAAGACAGGCTGTATCTCGAATCCTGACTAAAGCTAACAAATTTATTTTAAAGCCTGGAAGAATGCCTGACAAATCTACAGCCCAGCAGTGTGATAGCCCTACAGACCACCCTTCTAAAGAGAAACATCAGAATGATGGAACTGGTCACTGACTCTAATCATCCATTTCTTCTCTTAGCTTGGTAGAGGCCAAATCTGAAAGACTTTGTGACTTGCAGCAAACCTGTGGAGGATGTATCCAAGTGACTGACTAAAAGGATCCAAGCAGTATTTGATACCTAAGGTTTGGATGTTAGAAGAGATCTTTGTAGTCTGCTTATGGATTTATAAGCCAAGTTGAAGCATAAGTGGTTTCAACTGCTTTGTAACAGAGCAACTCTAAAAGCCAAAAGAAAAGGTCTACATTACAAATACTAGACTTCCAATTAAACACTCATATTTTCTCTTTTAAGTTTTCTTCCTCTCCATTTTTAAAATCCAATAGATGATTATACACTAAATGGGGCTGATAGTGGGGAGCCATTGATTCTAAACAAGATCAGCCTGGGAAAAAGAGAATTAAATGGACTGGAAAATAAGCTAAAATTGTTGTCTGAACCTTCAGGCAGGCCCATTTCCACAGAAATGTAGCTCAGGCAGGTAAATCTAGGACAGGGAGAGAAGAATGTGTGTATTTTTCTATACCTGAGTTGCCCTTAATGCACAGGGAACAAAATCTAGTGCTGCCTCACACTTCAGCTGCAGGATCAGCTTTTCCAGACCAGTCTTGTTCACATCAATCACAGCACTGTTCACACACAAACAAGAATTAGCACGATGAAGCCCTAGGATACCCATGGTCAAGCTACTTGTTTTGTCTAGGCTTTACTTTGAGCCAGCTTGTTGGTTGCTGTAAATCAAATCAGCTTCCCAAAAATCAGTTCTGGAATTTCACCCAGAGGCCTTCTCAAGGCACTGGTCCAACAAAGGTAACATTTGGGCACAGATACTTTGAGAGGGACCTGGGTTAGACCTTATTAACCTCACAGCAATGCAGAAGCAACTCGATTGAAGCTGATGGCACAGCTCATATGAAGAAGTCACTTCCTTCAGAGATGTCTGTAAAGCAGCAGAAGCACGTCAGGACAAGAAGGTGAAGCATTTGAGTTCCTTCCTCAAAAAAGTCAGCTGTATGCCACTGTCATTCTGTGTTTCCAAAACAGAGTTAGGGAATCATACCTGCATTGCAAGCACCCACTGTTCCAAAAACCTTTCCTAGGAAACTATCAGGTAGCCAAGAAAAATGTTAAGCTACCTAAATGACTTTCAGATCTGGTTTTGATATTTGTTGTTACGGAGGTTTCAATGCAGAAAGATGTTACACTTGGGTTTTCAGTTGTTCCAGTTGTTTTTAATCAAACTGCTAAATTACAAAATGCTGGGGGACTCCTGCTTTTCAAGTTTGCTCATTTATCTGTGTTAGAGTCTGCTCAAGTCAATTATGGCACCAATCCAGTTTCCTTCACAAAACTAACATTTAAAGAAGTAAATAACTGAAAATAGTTAAAAGGCATAATTATTTCTATAATGCAGCATCTCATTAATCTCTGAAGCTCACTGAAACAAGTGATAATTGAAAAGAATACCTTAATAAGACTTTCAAAAGGAACGATTAGACATGGTTAGAAACAGGAATTTTGCCATGCCAATAACTGAAATCAAGCTGCAAAGTCACTTTCACATTTCTATAGACAGAGGGTAACTACAGGCAGGGGCTGAGGAAGGTTTCTGTCTTCCTCCCAGGAGCAGCCTGATGCAATGTGTTGGTTGTTTGCATCTGTCTGAGGCGTGACACATCTCCCGTTATCAGAGACAAGGTCCATCTAATCTTGTACCATTCATCTGTTTTCTTGTGGCAGTTCCAATATTGTCATGTAACGTCAGAGGAATGTGATAATGAATAACTGACTCATGATGAAGCCATCATTTCAAAAGCCTTCTCTGCAACTAAATGAATTAGTGCTTGGTATGAGCAATATCTTGATGTGACTAAGCTCCCAAGATAACTCAACCGTTTACCCATTAGCAAAGCAAACTGGAACCAGCCCAGAATTAAGCTTCTGGCAGAACACCTTCAAGGTAATTTCCCCATAGCAAGCCTGACAAGAAAAATTGGAGAGAGGATGGTAGTTATTGAATAAAATATGGCTGAAGTTCCAGCTCCACTAAAGCTCCAGGAGTTCTGCCATTACACATGGATCTGGAAATCCCATCCTGCAGCTTGGGGAGTTGCTATACAGTTTTGGACACCTCCATGCAGAATTACCTCTTTTCTTCACAGGATCAGTATCAAGTTTGTATGGAATTTATTTTTCTTGCCTAGATGTTCTTGTTCTAGATACACACAGTGCTGAGGGCTGCCAGCGTGTGGAAATGAACATGAATCCTTCACCCCCTGTTTCTCCCATGACTCTACAAACCCAGTGCCACTCATATTTTTCAGGGAGAAGAGGCAATCTCCAGGAAAACCTGAACATTTGAAAGCAAAATAACAGTTACTGGCCCCATGTACATTTCTTTTTTGTTTAGGAGACTTTTCTCTATCTTCAAATT
This sequence comes from Calypte anna, assembly GCF_003957555.1. Classification (NCBI taxonomy): domain Eukaryota; kingdom Metazoa; phylum Chordata; class Aves; order Apodiformes; family Trochilidae; genus Calypte; species Calypte anna. Next base: position 2,183,413 of record NC_044262.1, on the reverse strand, counting down.
TAATCAGTCAAAATTCTAGTAGTAACCATAACCAAAATAAAAGATCAACCCAGCCTCTGGTATATGCTTCCAATTTCAGCCACAATCAGCCAATTACTACACTTTGCTGTTACAAGCCAACTATTATGACACAGGAAAAAATACTGAAAAGAGTTCAAAAAAATCTTAGAATACGCACCCAAAGTATTAGCTGGTTTCCAAATGAGTAAACATAATAAAACAAGGTTTGTTCAGATAGCAAATGTACTGGAAATAAGGAAGCCACAGAATCTATGTTTAATTGTCTCAAAGTGAAGAAAAGTTATGACAGATCCACTGCTGTATGATGTTACATGTACAAAAATGGATATAGTTTGAGATGCTGTACAAAAACATTTCAAGAAGCTTGAATAGAGTGTCTGGGCCTGTTATTCTTCTATTACATTTTTAAGTTCTTTTTTTTTTTCCACATATTTAAGAAATGGTTTCCTCAGGATTTCTATCGCTCAGCTCATTTTGCCCAATATCAAGTATTAAAATAAGTGGGTTTGCAGATACAGCTTTTCCCTTTCCCATATCTCTTATCACAGAAATATTAGCTGGGAGGGACCACTCCCTCTCAGCCTGGGGCCGTTGCCAACGTTGGCTCAGGTCAGCCACAGCTTTTTTGGGCCAAGACTCAACAACCTTCAAGGATGGTGCTTCCACAGCCTGTCTAGACAACCCATCCCAGGCCTGCACTTCCTCTCTAGGGAAAACTATTTTCCTAATATCCATCTTGCTTTCAAATGGCTATTTTGCAACCACTGCCCCCTTGTTTCCTTATCTGGTGCTAACATCTCTCTCGTCATTGTAACTTCCCTCCAACCTGTTGTAGATTGCCCACAGGGAGCTGCTTCAGCCTCTCTTTGCTCTACTAAACAATCCCAACTCCGTGAACCTCCCTGCTGGGTCACATACAGTTGTTTCCCCATCATCTCAATAGCTTTATGCTGGATTTTCTTCCTTACACTTGGGTAGCTGAAGCTCTGATTTCAGTGCCCAAGTACTGCAGGAAAATGGGGAAAACTTGAAAAGGAAGGAAACAACACATTTTTCTGTACTTCAGCAGATGCCCAAAGTCATGAAGCTGTGTCTTACTAAGACATTCCACACCTCTTCTTTGGGAAAATGTAGGATCACAGCAGCCAGTCCTCCAGCTGGCAGTACCTGACAGCTTTGGCAATTGTGCATCATCACTTTACAATTGCAGATTACGTTGCCATTGGATCACCAAGTACCCAATTTGTTCAGAAAAAACAAAACAAAACAACAATGCAATACAACTGCTAGAGAATAAATTAGCCTTTATCCCAATTTTCTCAGATGGGCCTTTTACAGCTGTTACATTAACATCCATCTGTCTCTCGTGTTTCTGATGCCATTCACTGCTATCATTTTAACAGCTCCAGTCCCCTTTCATTCAAATGAAGGATTTGTATGGGAACAGCTGGACAGCAACGTGCAGCTCCCAGCCCATTGCTCCCTTACAACTGCAAAACATGGAAGAGAAGTTAAAAGCTTTGGGTGCTGCTTCACGAGATTCCCAAGAGAAATGTGGCCCCTGTCCAAAAAGAGTTCATCAGAAGGCTCAAAAATCACAAATAAAGGCAGCCCCAAAAAATTAATTTATTTGGATGCTTCATTCAGCAACTCTTAAGTAGGAAAAAGATGCTGAAATACTTGAAGGATCTGGGCTTTCATAGCTCAACAAATGATACTGAAATAAGTCTGCCTACATTTATAGGGAGGCTTTTTAGTCTCACTTTATGGATTAAAGACCAAGTGAGAAATGTCAAGGTTTGACAATGCTGGCAAAGCAAAACCTTTACTCCCGTTAGTCTCTGCGCCTCATTTCAGAGCCATGTCCTATAACCCTTCCTCCTCATCACTTCATCATCCAGAGATCTGTAGCAGAAGACACGGGAGCACAAAACAACAGAAGGAATGACCAGGTGAGATGACAGCTTCATTAGAGACAAATTGGAGGAGATGCTGCAATTTACAGAGGATGCTGTGAGCTACACAGGCAGCTCTGAAGGGCAGTTGCACAAAACTTTCCTTCCTAAGAGGGCATCTTGACCTACCTACAACAAATACCACAGAGCTCTACCAGTTCTTTCTCAGCAAAGTTATTTATGTGGTCCAAAATAGTCCCTGGCAATGAGAAAAGCCCACAAAACTTGAGTGTGCCACTGCCTGTTTCAGTGTGGTGACCTCAGGTATGTCTCCTCCATGGACTGCTTGCCAAACTCTTTGCCAAAATCCTACTGTAAGAATTGTTTTTCAACTGACCTTAAAGAAGGCAGAGCAGAACAAGGTCAGCTTCATGCTTATGGGAGAGCCAGATCACTGCTGGTTTCTCAGCTCAATTAATGGTGCTTTCATCAGACAGCATGCAGGAACTTTTCACCTGAAGTTTTCTACACTTCAGAATTGGTTTGGAGTGACCCGCTCAATCTTGTGTCCTGAGGAATTAACAGAGAGGATCCAACCCCCTTTTTATTATTATTTTTTAATGAATCTTTGATTTTGGACATGTCTCCAACATTTTCTTTTAATTTCTTACTTTCACTGGAATGGAGCTAAGTTATGTACAGCTTTTGAACCAGAATTCTGTGAGCTTCTATGGTAACAAATTGTTACACAAAGCCAGGCCAAAGGTCCAACAGCAATCTTGAAAAACTGAGTTAGCTCAGCAGACATAAAAACAAAAAGAATCCCAAGGATTCACCCACAAAGCACACAAGAAGAGCTGGCAGAGGAGAAAACAGCATCTTTTCACCTGATCCTTATTTAGTAGCCACTCCTTATTTAGAATCTCATCCAAGGATTCACACACCCTTTTGCCCATTCCAGCCACAGCAGATCCACTTCAGCAGAAGCAACGCTGCCCTACAGCACACAGCTTTTCCAAGAGCACCTATTAGTTGCACAGACAACTAATGCAGCATTACCTGCTGTCAGAGAGATGCTCTTCAAAACAATAAAGCTTAGAGCATGAGTCTGAAAACTGCAGAAGCCAAAAACCTCTTCGGTGTGCAGTAAGTGATGTGTTTACCCATCATGGCTTAGTCTCTCTCACCCTCTCCTGATCTCTAACACACTTACTCCATACCTATTGTTGGTACTGACAAATTCAAATTCAGTTTGCATGAGACTACAATCACAGTTCTTTCAAACACTGCAGATCTCAGCAAAGGCACTCATCTTCCAGTTCTGAGGTGATCATAATTTTTATTATTTTAGAAGTTCTTGCCAGTTTTCATTGCAAATCATGCAATGTCTGGTGAGCAAATGAAAGGGGAGGATGTTCTCATGCTTGGGAGAGACATTCAGTGTGGGAGAAGGTTTTAGAAGTATCTGCATTCTTTTCTAAAAAGAAAAATACAGTACATACTTGGACTAGGAAAAAGAGAACAGAAAAGATGACATTAAGACAGGAGTGTAGGGAGTGTTTTGATGGTGATCTTAAGAGCTGAAGACCGTTCTCTGCCACAATGGTAATGGTGAAACATCTGGATGGAGAAGGATCCAGAGAAAGAAGTCTTTATTACAAGGCCTGGTGTAAAAAAAGTGTGTTTACTTGCTAAAGAGAATACAGGGAGTTTTTATGCCCAGTTCATACAGGAAGTCATTAATAACATCCTTACACTATAGCTGCTGCAAGCAGATGCACTCAGGCTCCAAACTAAACTGAGCTGACAGACATAAATTTCACCTTTAATGTGTGGCTTTGCACAATACTGCAACCGTTGCCCCAGCACCCTCCTTGTGTTTAGGGATCCTGCCACAACTTACAAGTCTAGGAACACACCAGAAACTACTATTCAGCAGCAGAATGAATCTGGGAGGTTAAAAAACCCCTTCTCTTCTGTCTACTTCACGTGCATAGCCCTCACCAGCCATCCTGTCTGAATTTCAGTAACTTGCAGTTGCACTTTTACTTAATCTATAACTGTGCCAAGTCTGGGACTGGAACAGTTTGCACCAGTACCTGCTACCCAGAGCCAATCCTCCTTTATACTTACAGGAAACCTAAATTACACATCTTAGCAAAGCAGGAGTAGAATCTGCATCACAGTAATTTACATGAAAGTGAGTACAATCATCTGCTGTCCAATAACGTGTAACATTTGTGACTTCTGCTTTGGTGGATGTGAGTACAACACGAGGCAACAGAGAATATCTCAGCATGTTTAAACATCTAGGACATAACACCATGGTACAAGTTTAATGGTAATTGTATGGTGATCTATATCACTTTTTTTTCATCTTTAATTACAACCACCATATAAAACATATGCCATGAAAGATACGATAGTCTGGCAAAGAAATACTGAAGATCTGGGATCTGTAGAAGCCTCAGTTTGGCATTTCTCAGCATCATGAAATTGGATGAAGCAAATAATATTTTATGTTATAAGCAGGGGGTGGGGATGTTCTTCTTTTTTTCTATCCAAAGAACTTCTGAATACGATCAGCTTTGGGGGCCAAGCACAGGATAAGAGCAATTTCACATAAATACAGGAAGAACCCATGGCAACACTTGGGAATAATCACAATGAGTTAAAGCTGCAGAAGTCTTCCCAATGCAGCAGAATCATTTGGAAAAACAATCTCTCATTTTCCAAAGACAGAAAGTGATGATAAGTGAGGACACATTTATTAAAAGGGAACTTAGCATCCAGTTTTCTTCTCTAAAGTCACAGCAAAGGATGGGGTCTCTTTATGCTGAGCACTTTCCTCAGGCAATAATCCCAACTTGCTATTGGGATAGTAACATCTGGGACCAAGATGTTACTAATAACCTCATTGACAGGTTTGTTTAACACCTTGAAGAACTTTACAGCTCCAGTAAAAAGAGCTAGCAGAAGCATAGTTATTTTAGAGGAGAATCATTTTCTTGTTTAACCTTGGATTCCAGAGGTTCAAAGAGAAGAATATGTGCATCTCAAGGGAAACTCTTTATCTCAAAAAATACATAATTAAAACTGGAATGTACTAAAGTGCTGAGGACTGCCCAGAGCCCTCCACCAGGATGGGTATGAGATTTAGGCAATTAAAAGATTTTTCTCCCTGTAATCCAGTTAAGGACAGATGAGCCAACCCAAAATCCAGTAGCAAAAATGAACAGGGCAGCTGGCAGCTCTGCAGCTTTTCCTCCTGCCATGGATAGCCACTGTCTTCATGCACAGTGTTCATCTCTCCCCACCTTGTTTTTCATTATTTACAGGACATAATCACACTTGGGTCTCATATAGGACTACTGTGAACTGAAATTCATTCAGACTGGGTGATGGATGATATGGGAATGTAAAGAATCAGCCACACCAGAGGAGCCTGCAGGCAAGCTTCATCAGACAGCATGTGCTGAGCTGGAGCAGAGGACGCACGGGAGAAGAATTCCATTTGGGGAAATTATGAAAGCAATTCAGAAGCATTGTAATAAAGTACAATGCACTGTAGTGCTGCTCAAATTCAAAACAGGAATAAATTCTTTCATATGTTAAGTGCTCCCTGAAGTACAGGGTTGCCTAAAGCACGAGGCCCTGTATGGGGGCACAGTGGTACATGCTTAGAGCTGGCTTTGGGTGCATGACACAGGACTGCAGCTGAAACTCAAACTGAATTGCCCACAGCTCCTTAGCATGTGAACTACAAGAGCCAAATTAAACATTGCTTCAGCTGGAACTTAGCCTTTGTACCTTTAAAACCATTATATTAAAGAGCAATGTCATTTATGAGCCAGCTGTGGGGAAAGGCAGGTGTCTAACACTGAGAAATCATTTCAGCTATGGGTGATAAATCCAGTCTATGAACTGAAAGCATCCAAAATGAGCTCCTAGTTCAGTCCCACCCCTTTTCTTTGTCAATTGCCTTTGCTGGGGTAGAGCTGAGCTCCAAACCTTAGCAATCTCCCTTAGTGGCAGTGGCACAGCTGTAATCTGAGGTCACATCAGCATGGGGCTGGCAGCTTGATCCAATACCTGCTGAATTCAATGGAAATCTTTCAGTGGGCTTCAACAAGTTTGGGTTTACTCCCTAGGTGACACTGCATGGTTTTTGGAGGGCTTTTTTATTCTTTTAAGCTTCACAGTATCAGGCAGTTAAAAGTGTTATTTAATCTCTAGCCAGTTTGAGTTGGCTTCTCAGCAGCAAGTTCAATCTCACCAACAGATCTTGCAGCCTTCCACTGTGAAGCAGCAGAGAGGAACATGTATCACTTGGGGGCTGTTTTAATCATAATTTCCTTGGGGATGGTCCAAGAAGAATCCGACATCTAAACGGTGCAAGTTCAGCAGTGCAGAGAGGTATCTCCTTGCCTCCTAACTACCCCATTGGGAAAACAGTCCCAGAGATTAGGTTGATGAGAAAAACATTGCCAGGTATTATCTGAGGGCACAGGAGTTGGTCCATCACTCCTTGCTGAGCATTAGGGGCCACCCAGTTTTATATTATAACTTCAGAAGAGATACCACAAGTGCCACTTCTCAGGCTGGTGTGAACTGAACACAGAATCCTCCTCCACTGATCTTCCACCCCGGGTGCTTTTTGGGGTTAGTTTAAAATACAGATGCTTTGCTGTTCAATACCTTTTCTGCAGCAACATTTCCAAAATATAGTCCCACTGATTGAACATATTTAGTTTTTAAAATACAAACTGTGTGTCAAACTACAGTGTTGAAGAGGACTTCTGCTTTGAGTCTCAATTATTGAGTGGCATTTTTAGGTGCCACACTAGGCACACATTATGCCCATCTGTATGAGTGGTCTCATTTCCCTACATTCACAACCTGCAAAAGCTGTGAATAAACTTTGACTTTATGATTTTTTTTTCCCTCAGATTTGTAACTTGGCAGAGGGAGCCATTGTATTTAACCACCTGTGCATTAGCTAAACACTTGAGCTTTAAACCCAAAAAACCACAAAGTGTTAACACTACTTAGATAAATGTTTGGGTACCTTCCAAATTCTCTTAGCAAGACCAGGTTGTGAATACACCTTTATACAGTCCTTGCTCTCCCTCACAGTAAGTGCTGCCTTGTGCAGGAGGATTTATGGTGTTAGAGCCATTCCCAACAAAAGTCACTGCAAGGAAAGGTGCACAAAGGGATTTGTGGAGTCACAGCCTCTCTCTGTGCTGTGCTTACTCAACAAAGGTTTCTCTAGCAAGCTGGAAGCCGGAGAGATCTCACAGCTAATCCCAGCAGTGGTTTCCACTTGTGTTTTTCTAAAAACTGCATTGAAAACCACCACCAGGTCTGAACAAAGCTACAGCCTTGTACTGCAAGGTACTGCACATGCACCTGCCTACAACTGGCTCCATCCCAGAGTTGTAGTCTGTACTGACAACAAACAGAAAAAAAGCTTTGTAAACCACATTTCATAGGTGGGAAACTGAAGCCTAAAGGGAATGAAGTAGTTTACTGATGGCCACACAAGTCACTGGCAGAACCAGGATTTCAGCTCTGGTACACTGCTTTCAAGATCCATGCCTTAACTCCAACACTATCCTTAGCTAGTACCACAAGAATTAGCTGCAAAAAAAGCACTCAAATTCTTCCAAGCTGGAGACACAACACAGAAGAAAACATTATAAGTGCAGGAAAGGCAAATCTATACCAGACCCTGGCCCTTCTTGGACTCTTTCCAAGTCCTTGCTGTTTTAACACCCCAGAGACTTTGATTTCAGAGTTGTCAAGTTTCAGTTAATTATCTCTGTTTCAGGCAGTTCTGATCTCCCTCATTTCTTCCATGTAAGACACAGCAGTGGATGCTGTGCCTACCTATGGACTGGATCCATGAAGCATCACATTTGTCTGTTTGATTTGGTAGGGACAGAGCTAACAGGCTGAAGCCAGTGTCCTTTACACTGACTGTATGGGGCTCTGCCTGGACCTCTCCAAACCAAAAAACCAAACCAGTAAAACCTGGACTCTTGCAAGGCTCTTTCCTTGTAAGACAGAACTGCAAAAGCTACTGAGGCTTCAGAGCAAGAAGCCCCTGCTAAATGGTCAGTTCAGAGTCACTGCAAATAATCTGACATAGCTTCAAAGTGAGATCATTGGCAATTTATTCCTGCCCAAGCCCTACCAGAAAGAAAGCTGTTTCATGTTGGGGCTTTTTTCCTCCTCTCTCCTGCTTTCATTTCTCATCTCTTTGCTATTTCTATGTGCTTCCCACCACACTGTGATTAATCTTTTCTAAGGCCTAAGGGACTGGAGTATAGAGGTAAGTCAGACTGTATCAAAGGCCCTACAGAGAGGCAGCCAGGATCTGCCCCAGCCTTTGTGGGGCTGCAGCATTCCAAGAAACGTTTTCCATCCTCAGAAGTTTCAAAGAGCCAGAATTTCTACAGCTCATTAGTAAATCATTAATGAGATATTCCCGTTACCTCTCAACAAGCTCCTTGCTTCCCACCCCCAAGTCAATCCTAAAATCCTCAGGTGCAAAAGGGCATTTTGTTTTCAAGGCCTTGTAAACTCCAAACTCCTTTTCTTCCACCCTTCAGCACATTTTTCCAAGAGCTCAACCAACTCAAACCTGGCCAAAACTACTGCCAGGGAGGTACAGAGTTGGAGCCAACCTGCCTGGTGTAAGCAGCAGCATCACCACACTCTGCCACACATACACTGTGCCTAAATTCTGGCTTTCCAGAAAACCCACAGAATTATTGAGATGGAGCCCTGGTGAAAGCCAAGAAGATATCTGACTCCAACACAGATCTTAAATCTACACAAGCACCTTGCCAATGTGGCCATCAGTGTCAGATAAAGTGAGGAACAGGGTCAGCTTTTGTGCCAGTAAAAGCTCTTCCAATGCAGTTGAGTAAAAGCACATTTATCAGCACTTTTCACTCATCAGTTATCGACTCATACCAACAAAAGTCATTTCTGTTAGCATAAGTTATGACTATTTGATGAAGATCTTGGAAGCACAGGTGTATAAGAACAGGTGTAAAAAAGGTCTATAGCTCCTGCATGGAGAAATAATGCAGTATTTTCCAAAAATCAGTTACAAAAAGGATCTGAACACTTGCCTTAAATACTTCAAATGAAATAGGCTCCTGCCAGCTACCCAGATACAAGAAAGTCTTCCACAGTATTTGCAAAAGTCTTCCAGAGTATTGGCAAAGATTTGGGTTTTCTGGATCCAAACCTTATGACATTACACTTGGCTTTAGGAAACAAAAGGAAAGTTTAGATAACTGCCTTGTCATATGACTTCTAATTTTCTTTATTTTTTTAGTAAGTAAAAAACTCTCTCATGTATCTCATGGCATGGGAGCACTTACCCCTAACCCTTGCCACAGGCTCCAAGTATCTGCAAACATTCACAGTGTTTTGGTGTGGTCATTCCTGCAAAATTATCAATTATCTAGCACTCCTTGACACTATCCCTACAGCCTGAGCTGCTGACACCTCCTGATTGAAAACAGAATTCCCCAATGAAGAAAAAAGCCTGTCCTCAACTTTGAAAAGTCAGAAAGTATAAGGCTGCTGAAAGATTAGAAGTAAAAGGGAAAAACTCCAGATATGTTATATATTTAAATATCACAGGGAGTATGGTACTTGGACATAATGTTTTAACAAATCACAGATAATATTGGGACACAAGGGCTAAGCTTGAGTGAAGAAGTATCAATGCCTAAAAGATGGCTGGAAATTAAGTGCTCAATTTAGTTTTGTGTTTTAAATGTATCCTGGTTTGGGCCAGCAAGTTTCTCAGTCAGTGTCTGCTTCTGGGACTGATAACACTCCATGTTTCTGGTTACTGCTGGGGACTGGGATGCAGAACCAAGGACACTGCTCAGTTCTGATGTCACTGTCAGGGTAAAACTTCTGATTTGAATCACGTCTGGTTTCCCTCTTTGTATTTTGGCAAGCAGAGAAATACTTTACTTTTCTGTGTAGCTTTCCATTGAATAACTAGAGCATCTCAGTAGTTTCTTAAGGAAAAAAAAAAAGCTGGGAGCTGCCAGAGACTGGATGTGGCACTCAGTGCCATGGTCTAGTAACTGCAGCGGTAGTGGAACAAGGGTTGGACATGATGATCTCTGAGGTCCCTTCCAACCCAGCCAATTCTATGATTCTATGAAATCTTTCCTAATGGAACCACATGCAACATAAAAGTGATCTGTTGCCAGGATGCAAGTGTTCTGGTTGATTCCAAGCCAATATCTATCTAATTCTAATATCTGGGTATAACTGGTGGAGCCCTTGTTTATGTATGGCAAAAATCAGATGCAGAACAACTCTCGATTGGAAATTGAATACTTAGACTTGCTAAAGTTCTTTGGACTTTTCCCTGCTTTAATCTTTTGGTTTTTAATAGAGGCTGGATTCTCAGGTTGTGTCTTGTAAAGGTGGATTTAAATACTCTTCTGGCTGGAAGAGTTAAAAGAGGGACATACTCCACCTCCATGGAGTTGGTGAAGACAAGAGCAAAAGCTTTTGCAGAGAGTTTGCAAGCTGAACAGATACAGTCCAAGCCCATCATTTGTGGTCCCTGTGCCCACAATATCCATATCCCTTTTCAAGGGACTGGCATGCAGCTCCCAAGCCTCTTGTGCCCTTCTGTCATCCCTGTGGGGCACAGAGCAGGCACCTCATCCAAAGTTCCCCATGTCTTTAGTCCTTAAAATGCCTTCAGGACAGAGGTGAGGAGGAGGAGGATGCAGGGACACAAATAAGCTCTGGCTCAAACCTTGCTGCTCTCCACACTGCATGAGCAGGCCCAGGCAGATGTGAAGCTATCGAGGAAATAAGTAAATGCCAAAATATTAGCACAGAAGCAGTAACAAAGGGCTACATTAGGAAAAAGGAATTTTTAATTAGGCCACGGTTATGCAAACCAAATGAAGCAAGAACAGCTACAACTAGTTAACAGCCAAGCAAAACCTGCCCGTTAGGAGATATTTGCATTTTGCAAGGGCCCAAAGAGGCCTATATTTCTATTTTATTTCTTCAAACATCTTTTTTTGAGGGAAAGGCTAATTTAGATCCAATTTTCCTTAGATTTTTCTTTTGTGAGCACAGTCTGGTTTTTTGGAAAAAGAATAATCTTTTCAGGAAAGCTATTAAAAAAGCAAGTCATGAATGTTCAATTAAAATTTTAAATAAGATATGAATTAATTTGCAAAATATGAAGTGCAATAACCTGGGCATATTTTAGTCAGATGCACTTTAAGAACAATTCTTTTCTCTGTGAAAAGCATTTCATATGAATAGCTTAAATCAGCTCTATTAGCAGTTTTAGAAACAGGGATGTGGTTATGAAGACAATTCCAGCCAGAAAAGGGCAGACACTTGTAGGGGAAAATTAAGGGAATGTAAATCATCTTCCAATAAATATTCCACGCAGAATATTCAGTTCTGTGATATAAAATACTGGTTTTTTCCAGAGATATTGCCTTTCCTCCCTGTGGATGCTGAAAGTGATTGCAGTATTAAGTTTCACCTGATTGTTAACAAAACCCCAAGCCTGTTCCTACTTCTGACTCAATCCACTTAGAATAGCAGTCTGAGTTTTTCTAATCTCATTTTAATTTTCCATGGGGGACTAAGTGTCCAAAATCCTTGTGAAGGGGCTGGAAGTTTCAGCTGTAGGATGCAACAACTTGATTCAGAGTCAATGAAGAAAGACTGCCAGTTAGACCAGGTCCCTGATGGGCTCAGTATCCTCTGGAAAGTGCCCTGAGTTCCATCTTTCTCATAAAAAAAATATTGTTCTGCTTATATGAGGCCTCCAAATACAGTTAGTGCTCAACCTTTTCAAGGAAAAGGGTCACAAGAAACAGCCTAAAGAGACTGGTATGCCAGTACAGGACAGTTCTTCCTCAGCTGACTGTTACCAATGCTGGTCTGGAGTCCCCAGTGCTGTGCCACTTTGCAGAACTTTTACCTCTGCATACCTAAACTCTGTCACATCTCTCCTGAAGCACTTGCAGGATTTAGGAAATCATTCCCAAAACTCTACTCTTGACCTGCCCTGCTCTACCTGCACCACCTCCCACCTTTGTCACCTGTCTGTCCCTCTCCATATCCAGCAGAGAAACAGGGAGTTTCCTCCAGATTCACCATCCTGATTCACCATCTTTTCACTCACTTTTGATCTCCAGAAAATAAAAACAAGTAAACAAAAAAAAAAGCAAGGAACAGAAACACTTCAGCTTCTCAAGTCACATGCACCCCTAAGGCCTGGTTCCTATAAATCTCCTACTACTGTCTCTTCAACACAAGCTCTCCCACCAACCCCATAAGTGCTGTGGTGGTGTTCAAAGAGGAATTTCAAATTTGGCAGATGTTTGGGGGTTGCCTCAAAAGTCTGGTGCAAATAGCTTACATCCTCCTAAAAAAAATCAACCCCTTAACCTGCAATTTCACTCTTCTTCCTTACCTTAACTGCCTTCCTCTCTGCATACCTTTTCTTTGCAACTTTGACATTTTCAGCATTAATTGGATAAATACAGGAAATTCCTGCTGCATGTTAAGATGAAGAGGTTCTACAGTAATGCTTCAGGCCAGCATATCAAAATAAGAATAAAATTCTTCTACAGCTCAGTGCTTGACCCCATATACAACTTTTTGGAGTAAAGTAAGACACAAAAATAACCATACAAGTTGAACACAACAACTTAGGAAATAATAGAGCAGTATCCAAACCACCCCACAGCCATCCCCTTCTAACCAGCACTGTTTAATACCTCTGCTTTAGAGCTTTATTCTTCAGACTTAATGAGACAGATGCAAACACCAGGCACTTATTCTCTAATTAGCCAGTCTGGCTGCCACTTTGTGATCATTAACTCAACATTGCTGGGTCAAGAATATACACAAAGTATTTCTCTTCCTTCCCTACACTCTCTCCCCTTCAACGCTAACATGTGCCAGGCTTTGAAATCAGATGCTTCTCTCCATTCCCTAACCATCTTTGCTCACTCACTGCAGCACCTTGCAAGACGTATTCCTGAGATCTAAAAATAAGCTTGTTAGATTATTTGACAGTCAAAAATTGAATGAAATTGGAAGTTGTAATTATTTTCTTGATTATTTAATATGGGCCAGACTTTTATCAAAATATTTTGACAGGAGAATATTTATGAAAATTGGCAATCAGCAAGTCATTGCTAACGGAAAAGGATTTTTTTTTCAAGGAAACAAGTATATATTACCTGTCACTGCTATGTGAAAGTCTCAGGCTTAAAAAGATGATGTGTTAACAGCATTTTTTTTTTGGGAGACAGTATAATAGACACAGATCAACACGAGCAAAAGACAGATGCATGCAGTGCCACACTGAACATGGCAGAGTCACTGCATGTTGCCAAGGATTAATGAACTTTCATGTATTTAGGTATTCCTGGGGAGCAAAAACTGGAGTGCAAGTCTCTGCTCAGCTTGATGAGAACTAATCACTGGCCTAAAAACACCTAAAAAGAAACTGACATTCATCCAACCCCCTCCTTTCTCAACCTAGAAGTTCAGGACAACCTGAGCAGAGGAGCTAAAGGGCACTTGCTTCTCAGTGGTTTAATGTCAAAGATGAAGGGGGGGGTTGACAAACACTGTGCCATCTACCATGTTAGTACTTAAAATCAGACAAACTTAGGCAATCTCAATGTCCTTCTCTTTCCAGGCCACGTATCTGTCAGAGCTGGCTGTGCTCATTTAACTTGCCCTTTGTACTACAAGTTACTGGGTGCCAATGTTAGGGGAGCATTTCTTGTTTCAGATCCAGGTAAGCCTTTGTCTTTCAGCATCTTTCATGAAGAGTCATGGGATCTGCAACAGATCCACTGTTTAGCTATGAACACCCAGTGCCAGTTTGTTACAGCACAAACAGCTGTTATCATTATTTTTGTCTCCTTTCTTTAAAAGAAGAGGAATAACATATGAAATGGATTTTATCTGCTTTAGGGATAGCGTTAACGTAATTTTCCTATGCTTGCCTCTTTTTTGGAACTACTTTTCATAACATTTCCTAGAAACACACTCCATATGTACACCAGCTTGCTACACCAACTGCACCAGGACATTTCAACTTGGGGCACTTCAGAGGCAGGGAAGGAGGGACCCATCCACCCACATTTGTTAACACCAACACAAAGATGGGCTGTGGTTGAGCCAGGTGAATAGTTCCCAAACAGCAGGACAACTCCCATCAGACTTAGACAAACTAGGTCTGGAAAGTTTACATTCAGCACAAAAAAACCACACACCTCCATTTGGAATGGCCTCATTTAGCATCTGGTGTGGTGTGTCAGATTCCATGTGAGATACTGGGCTCTGGAGACCAGTGGGAGAAAACAACACACTCCAGAGTACATGTGTAACATGAGGAGTTAATCCCACACAGGCATTCATCTTTTCAAAGTATATATTTCTGACAGTTTTGGAAAGCATGCTTACAATTTCCATAATATTTGAAAACATACAGACACTTTCTCTCAGTGTCACAGCATCTTGAACTTCCGAGGCCCTTTTCACGACACCATAAACTTCTCCTTGGAAGCACAGTATGATGTCAGAGAATGTAAGAGTACAAGAGGTGAAGAGAAAAGCTGTGGGAGCATTCAAATAACTTTTTCTGGATTAAAAAAAATATATATATAAAAAAATAAAATAAAACCTGGAGTTTGATCCAAGGACATTTTGTTCATTTGCTATACAGGGGTGCCTTTTGTGTGAGAACAGACTGTTTTGTGGACTCTGGTCCTCTGTAGTCACCATGAAACAAAAAATACACAATGAAGCTAGTGAGGTGCTATCATCTTTCTATGAATGCTATTTCTGTCCTATGGTCACAGTGACTGCTGGTGAAACATTCATCCACTACAACTTGATAAAAACAAAGGGTTTAAAGAATTATCACAGACATTTATAGGCTATTTTCTTCTCTTTGCCCTCATTTGCACAGTTGGCATGATAATGCTCATTAGTGTTCAGGGTTAAGTGAATCTTCAAAAATAGCATTCTTTAAAAATGCTCATTTCTCACACATTCATCAGGGTCAAAAATGTCTGTATTTTTAGTAAATACATACTCTTTGATACCATCCAGGTAAGCCAAACAAGTTTTATGCAAGCATAACTGAACTGCTATATCTGTCACCTTCCAGCTTGACTTCTGCCATAGTTCCAAAAGAGATTTAATGAATAAGTTAAATTTAATGCAAATTTTCAGAAGTTTCACAGCTCTAATGAGCAAAATAAGTGTGCTAGATAATTACTGGAGTGTTGATATTTGTCTCTCTAAACCCCTAGATGAAAGGATTAGATTTCACAAGAACAGTCTTTATATTTAATACCATATACAAAAAAAGACATAGCAACTGATTGAAGGCAAACATTGAGATGTTAATGAACACTGACTGAGCTGTTTACACCTTCAGCCCTGCTCACCCCTGTGAAATTCTTTGCTTTCAGGACTATATTGGCTGTCACCAGGATCAGGCTCAGGGTTAGCAATGTCCATGTATTCCTCTCCTCCTCCTTCAGCACTGTTTTCCCCTGGCATTAATTATTCTAAACTCTTCAGCCCCTGTTGTCTCACTTCATCACAGGCTTTTCTGCTGATAATCATCATCTGAGCAATAAAGAGCTCACAAATAGCAGCAGGTACTTAGGCCTCTGCAAAAAGGCCCACTACCAACTCAGACTGGCACTGAGATAGAAACCACAGCCACCACTTGACACAGCCAGCATCAACATCTCTTTATAGGGCTGTGTTTGGTTTCAGACTTGTGTTGATGAGGCTGAAGCTTCACATGTTCATACATCTGCAGGACGGAACTCATGACACATTGGCAAGACTTATTTCAGTTACTCCAACACCCTAAAGTTAAGAATATGTATTTAAATATGGGCAAAACATCCAGCTCCATCCATATGTCAAACAGAGCAGCTGTATCAAGATTCCAGAAAAATACCAGTCTGCAGTTAGCATTTAGCACCCAAATGACTACCACTTCAGAAAGCTTACTATGAATGCAAGATACCATCAGTAACAGCATTGGACAACATTAGAAGGAGTCGATGCTATTTTTTTTCACTCAAAAACTCATTAACATCAAGGTCCCAGAAGTGGTGAATACATTTTGGACATATCAAACTATTTTTAAAGCCCTAGGTGGAGCACAGCTGTTCAGAACATCACCTTTATCAACCAGCTTTTAATCATTACGTTGACATTCAAACCTACACAGACACAGAAATACTTTGTGATTAATAAATTAAATATAAATCAAACAAAACAAAAATTTCAGAAAGAATACATGGACTTCAGCAGTAGAACATGCCTCCATATGCCAAAGAAGGAAAAGGAGAGAACAGATGGCTTTCTTGCTTTGTCTTCATGCTGCTTTCATATTTACACTACTTCATCCTTTAGGTTAATATTTTTACCCAAATTCAGTGATTAACAATAAAGAGAGACAGACAGAGGGTTGTATTTCACTCCATAATTAGGGAGCTACAATGAAGTGAGTTCTCAGCATGGAACAGAGGAAAATGAGGCATCCGTAGTTCCATTAATGATATTTCCTTTGCAAAGGGGAATTACTTTTATTCCAGTATGTACAATACAGATCAGAATTTTTAAAACCCTCAGACCTACAGAAACATACAAGGGTTGCAATTGTATTAATGAAACAAAATAGCACAAGGGCTATTTTTCAGGACAAGATTTAACTCTTCCTTAAGGCTAAGAACAAGCTTCTGTGCCTGATGACCTGGAGTACATAGAAATGTCCATAGTCCCTTTTCAATGCTAGAAATAACAATGGACTTGCTGTTCTCAAACAATCTGGATAAAAAGCAGCCATAAACCCAGTTTAAAAATCAGACTGCAACATCCTTCAGAAATGTTTTGTGCAACAGAAGCATCATGAATGATTGCTGACTCCATCCACACCCACAGTGAGACTGGGCACATGGATCAGAGGACACCTCACATGTCATGAGACTTGTAGGTAATCACACATTGAAAACAAAAGGCACACAGCTCTGGGAAACACACAAGGCTCTGCAAAGAGGGTACAATTCAGGAACTGATCTGCTATGATTATCAGGCCATGCACAGAGCAGCCTCTCTACCAACACTGTGTGAGCATTTTGCTCCTATTGGCTTGCTCACAACATGAAGGGGTCAGAAAGGACTGGCTTTTGGCAAAACACTTGAGACTAAGTCACACAGGCAGAAAAAAAAAGCCCATTTACCACAGTCTTGAAGATACCTGAAGTTTCAGACCCAAAGGTAAGAGCACATGCTTAGCTCAAGAGACTTAGTAGACACAAAGGCTACAGAAGTGACAGCCCTCATCACTCACACTCAGCTTAAAACTGTGGTGGGACTACAACCAAGAAAAACCACCTGCAAAAGGGTGTACAAGACTCTAGACTGATGCTGAGGTGTCTCAGGAAGCTGGAGTGGATCTCACCAGCTTTTGCTTCTAAAACAATTTGTACTTTCCAAGTTCAGCAGCGTGACAGCTACCTTGTTATTACCAATACAAAAAAAACCTCAAAGAAGGTGACAAAAATATCACAAGGTCTGCTCTGTTCAATGCAAGAAGCAGAAGCCCCCAGCCACAGCAGAAGCCCAGTCTGGACAGGGTGTGCTCAAGGCATGCAGGACAAGATCTGATGATTCAGCTCTTCTGACCAGCTCACCCCCTCTGTTTACTTCAAGGCACAAAGTACAACAGCCTCTCATGTCCCTTGCTCTCCCCTCTTAGAAGCACAGGAAATACCATGGTAACAGACTAGTGGCCCAACTACTTTAATACCCTGCTGACAACAGGAGCTAGGACTCCAAAGCTCTGCAGCAGGCAGAGAACAGTCAGTCAAGAGGGAAAGTTTCATCCTAATCCCCTTGCCATTTGATACTGGTTTATGGCTTCAGTAGCAGAAGACTCAGACCCCACATGAGGAAGTATCTGAACACAAACATAGCATTAAACCTGGGCTTATGGGCACATGCTCAAATCCAACAGACTTTTGAATGGACTGAGTGTTTCCTTGCACAGAACTCCTGAGCTGAAGTCATGGGGGCTTTCCCTGCAAGAAACACAGCTCTTCTTGTGAGCAACACCAGAGCCTCACATCAAAAAATCCAGCCTTATAATGGCAATACAAATTGAAATGCAACTCTTAGACTGCCTTGGAGAAAGAGAGAAAAATTTGCTCCAAATAGGTTCACAGATCCAAGATGGATTTCCCTGCACATGCACACTCCTTGTGGAAGGAAGGAACCCACACCCAGAAAATATTTAATACTGAAGTGGCCTGAGGGCAGATTTTGATGCAATTACCACTACTTCTGGGGCTCAGTCAGTATTCCCAACTGGGTTACATTTTCAAAAGGATTCAACACTTATCACCACCAGAGCTCTGGCCCCTCTGGAAAGGTGGAATTGCCTCTGTATACTATAGGGTGATGGACAGCACTGGCCCAGACAGATATAAGAGGTACCCAACAGCCTTTTGTTAAACTACTCTGGACCAAGACTTCCAGTTGTGATGGAGAACTCTCTCAGTCAAATAAAGCAGCATATGGAAAAGTCCCAGCACTGCATGTTCTCATAATTTTTGGAACACTAAATATTTGAGTCAGTAGATCTTAATCCATAAACACAGCTGGACTCAAGAAACAATGATGGCAACTTATTATAATTTAAACAATTGTGTAACAAAACAAACCAGTGATAATCACTTTGGTTTTCTAAGGACAATAGACACAACCTTTTCACAAAGTTAACATGATGGTACATGTAATTACGTAAAAAATAAACTTACATATGCTAAGATAAATTATTCTCAGCTTTTAAAGAACACTGTAGAGGAATGGAGAAAAGCTTTATGGTGCAAAGCCAGCATTTCATATAATGTACAGAGCTGGAATGGTAACTGCTAGCCAAAGGACATCCCCTTTCCCTTCTATCCTCTTCCAGAACATATTAGTTTAGTTGCTTTGTGACCAGAAACAAGTTCACCCCCCAAGTTCACCCTCAATTTAAGCCCTTGTGCATGCAGTTTACATACAAGGAACTCATGGCTGATCTCTGCTGTGATTAAGGAGAGGAACATTTATCCAAACTGGATAGGAACAGACCTGGGCAGTCAGCTAACATCTTAAATAGGTTAAAGGGAGTTTAAGTTCTTTCCTGAAAGTTCAAATAAGTTCACTTCCCTCTAATTTTCATTGCTTCTTTGCATTTTCACAAGTGTTTGCATTCAGCAGTATAACCTAGAAACAGAAGTAAACACAATATGGTACAAATCCACTTCAGAATTGTCATAAGCAGTGTGCTATTCTTAAGTTTTTACCAGAGATATTGATTCAGCTAACTCCAAAACACAGCCAAGACAAAAACCATGCAAAATCAAAACAGGATTGAAATGCACCCTTTTTTCTTTTTTTAAGCAAAATCCTGATTATGGCTATAAAGCCTTTATTACTTACTAACAACATAAAAGAACTCCAGGTTTTATATTTTACATCCAATTTTCAAGAGATAGGATTCCTACTCAAACTTAGAGAATCCAAAGTTGAAATGAAAACTGCAAATAAGGCTAAAACTCTTTAGTCAAGCACTATAAAGAATTTATGTTCCAGAACTGCAATATCCATACTAACATAATTTGGGGCCCTTGTGTATAGCCTTTAGAAATTACTGTGGATAAGCCCATAATCAAGTTACATGTATGCAACAGGCCCCAACTTCCAGCTCAGTGAAGTCACCAGTGCCACATAAAATGAGACAGCCAACATCTGAACTAATTCCTTATACCAGGAAAATTCCTAGTTCTAAAATTACTAGTTGAAAAAAGGAGCATATGAGCTCTACAGTGTATTTTCTAGTTCTTTCCATTGCATTGAGACACAGATGAGCCATATTAACTGCAACTTGCAAACAACAGAAAAAAACAACAACAACAACAACAGAAAATCAAAGATGGAAAACCTCAACACCACAATACAAGTCTGGCAAAGTTATCAACTAAAATCAGGATCGTATAATAGAAACTAACAGGGAAATTCTAGCTACTTGTGCTCCTTATAAATGTTAACATTATGTGGCAAAAGGATGAACCCATAAAGATCCAGTTCTGGATGAGAACTTCTCCAACTTTCTGGAAACTGAAAAAGGAGTTCAGTTTGGTCCAGGTGGAAGTGTACAGAAATCTTTCAGATACAAGTAATTAAAAGGTTTAAGAATAATTATTGTTCAAATGAAGTCTTTCCATTCAGATTGGAATTCTTCTTTCAGTATGGAAAACCACAGACCAGGATGGTGATTTCAGTGTCTGACATCTGACCTCTAAGTCAGTGTGCTGCCCTTCAGACTAGAAACATTCCTCTTCTCTGAATGCATGTATAAAAACACTCTCTAAAAGAGGGAATAATAAATCTAGAACAATAACTACATTAATCCAGACCCTATTTGGCTGGGTCTGCCCAACAACTGTTGGCAGCCATTTATGCAGCTTCCTGAAAAGGAGATCATTTGTTGACCTGCAAATGACGTCACTCTCCAAATGATGGAATTGCTGTTTTCCTTTGGTGGCTTTGCCATCCTATTTCTTCAAGGCTGTCAGGCAGGTAAACAGAATTCCATTAATCTGTCTGCAGCTTTTTTAAAAAAAAACAAAAAAACAAACAACACAAAACACACAGAAACCCCAAACAACAAACACACAACCTACAGCTTGACCATTGAGGTCAGCATTTCAGCATTTTCAAAGATGAGTCCTTAACATGAGCCACATAAATCCTAGTTCAAAAACATGAATAAGTGCATTGGGTTTTTTTTAAAAGCCTTTAAATAAGTATCTTGTGTTCCACTGTTTTCCTATTCCATGCTGTTCTTCAGTAAGTACTTCTAGGGGAGGGCAGAGAGAGGGGATGCTCTTATCTAGATTTATTGTCTCTCAATCCACTTGCAGAGGAGGAAGAACAGCTGGAGAACAATTCTGCTTCACTAAACCCTCCACCATCTTGAAATTTAGCTTCATTCCACATCACTGCTGTGGCACGAGGAGAACAGATCTGCAAGAGGTTTAGGGGCAGGTGAGAGAGTGACTGATGTGGTGGAGAACAGAAACTTCAGTCTGATTGAATCAGGAAAGCAATTGCACTGTATCCATCTTCCAAGCCAACAACTCTGTCACAGAGCTGCCCCAAACCTGAGGGAACTTCCTGATGAGTATTTCAGGAAAACTCCACTGGCTTAATGCTTTCCACAAATAAGAGACTTCAAACAGTAAACAAATATTTAATCAAACTATTCTTGGCCATCTCTATTTATAGGACAAGTAGTTTTCCTAGTAGATATGTTTGCAAATGCAAGCTGGGACCTGACATGACAGCACAGCTCCAGCACTACCACCATCGCCACGAAGTCAGCTGCAGGAACATTTTCTCATCATTTCCTTCACAACAGATCCATGGTGAGGGCTCAAGGGAAAAGAACGGAAGCTGCTTGAACTTTGAGAGTGGGAATGTCAGAAGTACTCACCCTACTCCCACTGGGGCCAGCAGTAGTAGCAAAGTGGGCCAAAACTTCCAAAAATTGCCTTATTTGTATCAATTTCAGGAGTGAAGAGGCTTGGGAGTGATCAAAATGTCTCCTTGCTGGCAAGCGGTACCGCATCCCAGGTAGCCCCTTCTCTATTGCTCATCTAGGGTGGTGATGAGCTGCAGACCACTATTCTACTTCTGATCACCTTGGCACAGACCTGCAGTCACCCTACCTAAGGTACAAAAGAGCCTTGTGACCCCTTTATTTGTCAGTGCAGAGGCAAACCATCTTCCATAAGGATCTTACACTGTGCCAGGATCTGCATCCCTACCTGTATGCCCCTTATCTACATTAGGACACCAAGACAACAGTCAGCATCAGTGAAGTACCAAAAGAATTAAAGAATGAAGATGCTAGAGGCTTTTCTCCCTCTGCCACACAATAATAAACATTTTTTCCATCTATTTCTTTACCAGATCTTGCAAGCACTGGGCCAGTTTTACGTGGACAGGAATATAGCAATGGAGATGTTGGGGATATCTTCAGTAGGATCATATTTAGGTCAAGACTCTAAACAGGAATTAATTGGGCCACATTTGGTTCAAGGATTGAGACAAAATGCTCTCAAGCCAGTCTTTCCTCACTTTGTGGTTTAAATGCTTAAGTCACCTAAACCCAGAGACATGATGAATTGCAAGAAGTTCCAGTTGAACTTAACTTTCGGATTGCTCCCTTTCAGTTCTTGTATTTCTCCTCCTTATTTAGTCTTCCCTCATTACTATTTTTGTGAATTATTCACATCAGAAATAGTGAGTCACAGAAAAAGTACATAAATAGCTGCTTTGGTTACAGGACAGAATCCCTCAATATTTTCAATCTGCTAAATAGCTGATTCTTGGGGGTCTCAATTTGTTATTTCCACAGAGGGCACCTAATCCAGCATCCTATGCAAAGCAAGTTGGAGGGAGGGGATGACAATATGACAGGACACCTTTATTACTGGAGAAAATCATAAGCAAAATAAAATTCCTCATGAAACTTCGTAAAAAGACTCCAAACTACTTTAAAAAATGCAAAAGTAGTGAGCAACTACCGAGAAATCCAGGTAAATTAAAAAATCCCTGTCTGGGAATCTGTGGGGAAGCCAGTTTAAACTAATTCAGTTTATCCCATGCACATTTGCAATATTTGTTGTTGTTTTGGGTTTTTTTCCCCTGAAATAAATGATTTCTCCATATTTCTATTATGAAACAGGTCAAGGAGGGCAATGAGCAGGGTGTGATCTGTGCCTTTGTAGCCCCCAAATCCTGCTTTGGGAGCTCACCTCTGCTTAGCTGAGCCTTGATCTCATGCACAACTTTTTAGCAGCAGGTTTTAAGCAGCCTGAAGTTGACCACACATTTAGGAGTCCATTTGTAGGTTATGAATTCATAGACAGAGCTTTGACCTCATAGAAGCAGACTCAGGAAGGCTGAGTTCACACCAGGACGGTCCAACACGAGGACCACTTCATCTCCAGCTTCTTTGGGCACTGCATTTACCTGACAAGGTCAGCCTGCCCCCTCCCTCCATCAGCTGCCCAGGCATCACATCAGCCACACACCCTTTCCCATCAGCTCTGAGGACCACTTGTTATCCAGGACTTCTAGGATAAAACTCAGAGGTGGGAGGCTGCCCAGAGGCAGAGATGGGATCTCAGTGCAGTGCCTGCAGTATCCAGCCTGATAGTGTTTTGACTTCAGAGAAGTCAGAAGACTTTGAACAATTCCCTGAATACCTATTCCAATGTGATTGGCAGATTGATATAGAAGTCCATTGGAGATGAAAAGTCAGCATTACCAAAGGGTAAAAAAAAATTAAAATTTTAAGTTAAATTTTGAAAAGTCAACGAGACAACAAAATATGGAAAAGTTGTTCCAGATGGCAGGAATATACTTGGAGAATTTAATTTAATCAGACTGGAGCAAGATGTTGTGATTCCAATGACAAATATCAGATGCATACTTAAATTAAGTCTTTCCTACTGTAACAGATGTAAAGTTCCAAGGAGCAGGAACAGTCTCAGTGCTTCTACTTTAAGTGCAAGCACAGTATGTATGGAGCTGACAGCATTTTTATTATTCTCCTGAAGAAAAGCAATGGTTTATCAGGACACTCTGCAAGAACATGTCCATTTTGAAAACAGCCTGACTTGTAAATAAATATGATGGGCTGAGAGAAAGAAGGTACCCTAGAAAAATATGAAAATTCCAGCTCCTATAATCATATTCACATTCAGCAAGTGTCCAGTGCTCTGGTCCTAACATAGATCACTACACAGTGACAAACCTCTGGAACATCTAAGACAGACCACACCACCCAACTCTCCTCGAGTAGATGGGCATGGGGTACAAGGTCAAACAGCACTGAGGTTCCAGTTGGAAGGGAAATCTCGTGTTCCACCAAGGTTTTCCCCATATTGGAGCCATTTAACCCTCCAGAAAACCTCATGGTTCCAAGCTGACAGTTATACATATAGGTCTATTACGCAAGCTGCATCCCCATAAGGAGACAAATAATGTTCCAACTACTTCCTGAGTGATTTCATTCATGAAAGCCTGAGGATGTAACAAAGATAAGACCATCTAGCACATGAACAGGTCAATATAAGGACCACTGCACCAATCTTCTACATTTTAAGTAAAAATCTTTCCATCTTTGTGGCAACAGCCTCTCTCATATACAGCATTAAAAAGCAGGTTATTTATTTGCAGGGGAGTTTTCAGTAGAAGTTGAAACCCAGTTTATACCTGAAGCACACAAAGTTAAAAACGTGGAGAATTTCAGTCACCTCCCAAGCACTGCAAATGCAAACTATCTTCTTGCATAGCTTCATCCTACAGCTGTACTCTGAAGGGAGATATACATATACATACAGGTATGTATGTTAGTTATTACCAGTATAACTGTAAAATGAAGCCTTTTGTTTGGTGACTGTTTCTAACAAGTGAAGCATGATGAGCTTTAGTTTGCCAGCTGCACATTTCACTTTCCCATATCCCCAAACAGATATTTCAAATAGCCTGTTTATCAGATGTGTATCTAACTCATATTCCACTGTGAGGTCTAAAAAGGAATTTCCATTGTTACAAATGTCCCCCTGGTGGGACATTACCGTCTGTTCTGATCAGTGTAAAGGGTCCCTCTTCCCTTCTAGTCCAAAACCCACTGAAGCATTCCTTTAATGACTATAAAACAAAGGGCTAGAAGGCTTTCCTGCCTTAATTTATACACAAATATATTACCAATTAAAAGGTAACTCTGAAGAACAGAACTGATAATGAAATGCCTTCTGCAACCAGAACTGCAGCATTGCTACCGTGACATAATTAGATAATCTACCCTATAATTTGTCTCAATTTGCATTGGCACACTAGAAGCTGCTGTCTACATGATTTCTCATTGAAAACTGTGACAGAGGAAAAGAAAACAAAAAGAGATACACCCATTCTATGCATCATCTTTCCCCTCTTCTCTCTACCTCCACTGTAAATCTGGAATATGTCTCCATTAAAACAAATGGAGCTGTACTCCAGACCTACTATGAAAGCAGGATTTGTCTCACTCAGTACCACCAAAATACAACAAACTCATGCACTAAAAAATGGCTTATTTTTGCTGCCAGCCTCCTGCCTAGGCTCCTACTCCACTGCCAGGTTTATCTCAGCAGAGCTTGCAGCAAACAACTTCTCTTTTGAGCAGACATCCTTTCCTTTCTCACTTCAGTGTAACACCAGCCCCACTTTCAAAGTGTTTGTGGTAAGTTTGTAAACTCCCTGATCATTTCTCTTAGTATTCAAAGTAACAAAAGCAGATGTTTTCTTGCTCAGCTGGATGGAACCTCCCTGCATCAGGAACTCAGGGGGTAAAGGCGAGTTTCAAGACAACGCCTGTAACTTCAGTGATGCCCTCAGATGACTTCAATGCAAATTTCTATCCATCAGGAATCAAGTATTTTGCTACCACACCTGTGCAGCCAGATGTCACCCAAAGGTAATTCAAGCCATTAAAAAGACATTTTAGAATTTGTATATCCAAAAAAGGCAGGGAGACAAAAAGTGATAGCTTTCCTTTTCCAACTAGTTCAACACTGACAAAATACATCTTCACCTTTTCAGGAGTTGCATTTACCCCTAAGCACCAGATTTGTGATACCCCCTGTTTCCCAGATCAAGCTCCATTATGACAACTTCCACAAGATGAAATCCACCATTATCTAAAAAAACAAGTACAGAGCATACAGTTCATAGCAATCATTTTGGCTAAATCTTAGCCTCCAGCACTTTAAACAAACAAGAAAGGAAATGAGATGACCTTTAAATTGCTTCTTGACATGTATTAAATCTACAGAAATTAGGGAGATTCTCTGGAAAGAGCTGTATAATTTTAGTACTCACAGCATATTTTTAGCATCTGCTAAGAGTGTTTTGTATACTAAAAGAATACTGTCTGAAATAAACATCAGGGATTTTATCAGCCTCTGAAAATCTAGGGTTTAGGTTAAAGGGCAGTAGAAGTAGTAGGTGAATGGGTTGAAGCAAGTAGGAGATTACCTCAAGTTAATCAAAGCTTGCATCAACAGGGTAACACCCTTTTATTACCTCCATCATGTTACCCTTTATAGCAGTGCTTGGAGATTCATTAGCAAATTCCTCCTTTATTCACCCATTCTGTCCCTAAAACACAGAGAATAAGGAGCAAGTGACAAGAATCTGATCTGCAAGCTGCACAGGTGGACAGGAGCAGATGTCCAAGTCAGAGCACTAAGACAGGATGAGTGTCACTCTTCCCATGTCCTGTGTCCAAAAAGAAGCTGGGTGACACAAGAGCAACAAGTGTCAAACAGAGAAGCCCAGCTACTGCCTAGAGGGGACCCCAAGAGACCTTCTGCATCTGTGGGGTGCATAAGTTGAAGCATTCACTTCAATTAGCAGAGGATTTCCTGAAGACCCCTGCTTGGTGTAAGTAGCTCACCCCAAGTAGGAGATGTGTTTCATTGGGAGGGAGAGGATGGCAGCAGTTCTTTCAGCCTAAATGCAAAGAATGTGGTTTATTTTTATAAAAAGTGCAATGAGCAACAAGATTCCCAGGGCAAACACTCTCCAGCCCAGGTTTCACAGAGCTGCACTCATTGGCATCATCACTGAGTCTGGTCACAGCACTGCATACACTGTGTGGAGTATAAAGGTGCATCTTGGAATACAATCTGAGATGTGATGGAGTAAAAAAAAAAATAATGGACATATATACAAAACAAATTTGTTCCTGACTAAATTGAGGAATGGCTCAACTCATTTTCCTAAGAACAAAAGTGCTGATCAGAGACACATGCACATTTATCAATGCCCAGTTCATTCTGTGGCAGTTCTAAGTTCAGTGTTCATTTTTTAGCCCCTTCCACAGGGCAAATCCTACCAGAAAATACCAGCAGCTCCCAGCTCTCTGTTCTTCTTTCTGTGGATCCTCCTGTGGAGTAACTTTCCCTTTGCACTGCACTCAGGAATTTTGCTACATAGCACAATACAGAAGGGTAGGCCACTGAAATAGACAAACCTCATGGACAAAAACACTGGGAAAAATTAATAAAACCAAGGACTTAACTTACACATGACCTGATTTTCCAGACCTAAAGTTTGTGAATTTACTTTCATTGGAAGTAAATACTTTAAGCATAATGACCAAAGTTTTGTCTGTTTTTGCCCTTAACAGGCAGGATGACAGAAAACCAAGACATAGCCCAATACCAGCATTCAGAAGAGATCCATTGTCCCACAGGGATAAGGGCAACCAGGCTTGACATGGCTTCTTGTCTCAAACTCTGCAGTGTCTTTTATAGTCACTTCAAAAGATATTCATGTCCTTATCAAATATCCTGGAGAGCTTGATTACCAATGGGTTGTTACCTCACCTATATGTCTGATTGTAATTTCTGTCTATATACTGGTACAGATCTCAAGACATAGTACTTCTGAAATAATACTTCATTCATGATTTGCACACATATCCTACACTTAAACAGTATTTACCTGAAAACTGAATTCACCACTGATTTAAATTGCTTAGAAAGGCTGCTGTTACCATCCAAGAGAACTGGCAATAGGCACACGAAAGAAAACAACTTGGTATTTTCAGAGAAGGCAGGAGAGCAAAGCTCCACATTGGTGAGAGCTGATGAGGCAGAGGAGTTACTGCTGTTTCTGTACAAGACACGAGTGGAAGCAATAGATCAAACTCACATCTTGAACTCCTGTAGTAAACACAAAGCACATCAGGAGGAGCTGCTGGCAAGCCCAGCACCTGTGAACGTGCTCATGACCCCATCTGTAGGCATCCCAACAGCTTCTCTGAGAAGTCAAACAGGGGGACATCCTAGGTAATGAATGGAAGCCCAGCTGCCCCCAGATGAGGGATTTTCCTTTGTGCACCAGTCCCTACATTACTGCAGAAGCATCTGGCAGTGATGCTCTTGTTAAGGCTGCTATTTATAAACCTGGTTGTTCATTCAGGGACAGCTCTTGGCACACAAGGCCTCAGGAAAGCTGGAGTGATCTGGTTAACAAAACACCCAGCAAGCTGGGAAATCAAGTCTGCTTTTGATTTATAATGCAGCAAACTAAAATTATGATTTGCCAGGCTCATTTTGACACTCTCATAATTCAACTACAGTTTTGATTATTAAAAAAAATAATAATTAAAAACCCACCAAGTTTAATTACCATAATTATAGAAATACTCGGAGTGAAAAGGACTTGAAAATAATGAGGCAAACTCACACAGCTCGAACTTCAATTCACAGGGTGTTCAGTTTGCAAGACAAGTCTGGGCAAAGGAAAACCCTGCTGGCACCATTGCAGCAGAAGAGGCGAATTCACCTCTCCTGTAGGTTTTATTACAAACCTATTGCACCCTCTTGTGCCGAGGTGTCAGAATTACTCTGGCTTGGCTGGCTGGAAACAAACTGCTTTGCAGCACTTGACCTTCAAATCAGCTCTCCTGCAGCAGGATCTGGCAAAACATGCAACATCATAGCAGCTATATGTTGAGGGCTGCTAGAAGTGTCCAAATGATGAAGTAATTGTCTGTGCAAGGCTGAATATTGCTAATTTATAAGTTTTAGTAGTTCCTCTGGATCCTTATTTTGCATTTGTGACCTGAGATTTTTGTTGAACTCAAATAGTGCCAGAAACTTTTCAGAATCACTTGATAGATAAAGCACCCCACAAATCTGCCTGGCCAGATGGAGCTGAGCTGCACCTTTTCAGGGTTCCTAGGAGGGAAACGCACTAAATAGCTATAAACACTGAGAGAATCCTTTTAAAACATGAATATTTATTTTCCTGCATTGGTTAAAGCCTCAGGTGGGGTTACCACATGCATTTGCATTTTAAGCAAGGCACACAACTGGAGCCAGATCAGAAGAAACAAGAATGTCTAGAAAACACAGAGTCAAGGCTAGCAATCAAGGAGTGTCCTGCCTAGGAAAGAGCAATGACTTCCCCTCAATCTTCAACTAGGTAGCAGGGAACTAAACCAATTCTTTCTCTCCTGCTTGATAGGACAAGGACTAACAACTCTAATTTGAACCATGGGAGATCAAGGTGAAATCTTAGGAATACAACAATCTCCACAATCAATCTGTTAAAGTATCCCCCTCTTTGCAAATTAAAAACTGATTAGGCAAGTCTGTCAGGAATAATGGAGGTAGAACAGATCCTGCCTTGAAGCAGAAGGCTGAATTAAATGATTTCTTGAGGTCTCTTGAAGGTTTGTTGCTATTGTGCTCTGGAATTGTTCTCTCTGATTAATGTCAAGGCTTCTTTTCATAGAACCAGGCACAAGCTTGTCCAACAGTTAAACACAGAAGTTGTTCTCTGGCAATCCCCAGCACTGTGTCTATCTCCTGCTGGTATCACCACCAGCAATACTAATTTGCAGCTCCTGATCACCGTGAAAACAAAACATTCCTAAACATTTCACTGCTTTCACTGCAAATTTTAGTCTGCGTTAAAGCTGGTTCTGCTACCATGGAAAGTATTTTGGGTATCAAAATGCAGAGACACCACAAGTGCCCAAATCAATAAAACAAAAAAACAAACAAACAAAAGGAAAAAAGAAGGAAAAAAAAAAGAAAAAAAGACCAAAAAAAGGGACAAGATCACCTTCTTTTAGCAGGGATAACTTTCCCTATATCATCTTCTCATGCACACATGCTGCTGCTGTAGAAATGTGTGAGGGATCTGAGAGCATTTGCTGAGTGCTGATGGGGCCTTTTCCAAAGCTCAGGGCTGGGGCTGTAACAATTGAAACTAAATTGCATTCTAATCCATGAATCAAAGCACTTGCAATTACCATTTCAAGGCAGGTGAAACAATAACAAATAATGAACAAAGAGATATTTCAAGTCTTTGCTGATGCACTCTGTATTTACAGCAGAAACTGCTAACTGGACACATTTTACCCAAAGCCAAGGTGATTGTCTCTGATAGCCCCAGTTAACCAAGTCTGAGAAAAAAAAGAAGTGTAATCTCCTCTACTGTGAAGCAGTAGCTCAAACTTCTTCCAGCACACAGGCAATGTAGCTTTTTAAATCTAAGCAAGGGGTATGAATGGGAGAACAGGATGCACATATGAACTAGGCCAATATGACTGCTGGCTTATAAACAGTGCAGACTCTTTAACCCCTCAGTATGGGTTAAAAAACTATATAGCAAGTCAAACACCTCATCTGACATGGTTTTATACTACAGAAGATGAAGCTACAACATTGTTTGATAAGATTTACATTAAAATTCATGTTACAGACCTAATTTGTCAAAGTGCTTGGGTTTTGGTAGATTTTTTTCTTTGTATTAGTATTAGTAGTCAGGTTCCTCCCCCATTCCACAGGTTTCTCCTCCATAGACAGTTATCTGCATACTGATGATAGGTTCCTCTAGAAATTTCTTAGCAACTCACAAACCACAGGTTAAAAACCAGTGGTTGCAGTAAGTTCCTGGTATGCTTTTCTTTGTCTCTCAGTCCATCCAACCCCTGGGCCATCTTTTGCAAACCAACCATCTTTTACATTCAAACTGCCTCTTAGCAGCTCGAAAGATCCATAGGTCAGAAGGATGAAGTATTATCCACAGCCAGCACCACAGAGGCCTTTCAATATTAGCAGTAAAACCACAAACGAGGCTCTGAAGTCAGCAGAGGGCAACACAGAGGAGAAGCTGAGGCACCCAAATCCCTGGGCAATCAGCATTTCTACCCTCAGACTCCTGGAAAGAAATTGCAGCACATCAGGATGGGTGAGTAAATGAGTCTAAGACCAATTTGTGACTAAGGCTCTGAGAAGAGAGTGGATCTCTTGGGGAACTTATGTTGACAAAACTTGGCCCTATTTTTACTTTCAGGTGCATTGAAAGGGCAAAGGTTGCTGCCTGCACCATTGAGCTGCTGTTGCCTAACCCCACACCACAACACGTTTTCAACAGCAAAGTTTACCTTGCAGGAATGATGATTTATCCGAACTCTGCTTTGTTATTGAATAGAAACAGCCTTAACTAGCAGTGAGATTTCGTCTGGACAGGTACAGAAACCCAGCATTATTCATCCCCCAGTCCTCCCAGCTCAACCTGCTATTACCACATATGCTAAATCCCTGTCAACAGTACTGGAAGCCCTGTAGATAAACTGAAAACAAAGCTGGCCCTTTTGGATGAGCTGATGGAGTAGGAGTGTTTGCCTGCAGAAGAGAAAGAAGAGGAGAACCAGCTAAGCCTCAGGCTCCAGGGAAATCAATGGCTTAATGATTTCTAGGCTCCCATCCTCCACTTCTTCTCTTGGAGAATTAAGTTCACATCAATTTAGAGTTCACACTGCTTTGGATGTGGCAACAGTGATGCCCCATCTAGCAGGAACAGAGCTCCTGTGCTGGTCAGGACCCAGCTATACCCCTGCTGCATCCCCACACAAGGTGTTTGCCTTGGCCAGAGCTGCAAGGCAGCAGCTGAGCTCAACAAATTGCATTTTGAGCACAGCACCATTGCAGCCGGGCTTCTTTGCTGGCAATGTGACTCATGCTACAAAGGTCACCTTCTCCTCCATCCCCTGAGCCAAAGAGGGAAAGAGAAGGGAAAAGGAGGAGTAGAGCAAAAGGAAAGCTGATTCTCATCACAGCTGAAAGCTCCAGCTCTAAACTGCAAACCCCTTTGCTCCTTGGAAAGCTGACTCCCAAATCCCTAGGTGTTTCATTATCTTTACCACTCCCTTGCAGAGTTTTTCTCAGGTAATTGTTCCCACATAGCAGCTGCTTCAATTTGAGCCAGCTTCCTCCTTCACTGCAAAGTTTTTCAGCATAAGCAAGATGATGGCTTTGCTTTGGCTCCCTCATTTCCCTGCACAAGCAATAAAAACTCTGAGAGGCAAATAAGCAAGTTTGTGCAGGGACAAATCTCATACCATGTTAGAATGGGAACCAACATCCCCAAGGGGAAGCTATGTTGTCTGCAACACTGAGAAACAGACTAAGCACAGAAACAGAAATAACCTTGTACCAGCCAGATAATGTGACCAGACAATGATGGACTTATCTTTAGACCCCATTCTGCTCATACACCTCCAGGAAGAACACAGGGATTGTCATTCCCACATCACTGCTGATAAAGCAGTGCTTTTCAGAGAATTCACCATTCCTTCTATGAATAGCAGTCAAAAGGAGCAATGAGAACTTGCATCTTAGATCCTGGTTAGGTCATTGTAACCCTCCCAAGACAAGTGAGAAATCATGAGCTCATCCCTTGGCAGAAAGAAGCTGACTGTAGCTTGCAATATTCTAAGTAATTTGTGTAATTTAATGCTGAAGTTCTCAGCCAGGGTAAATCAGAGCAAAGTCAGTTTTGCTCTATTAGAGCAGCTGGGTCAGCCTGTTAATAAAGAGTTTATTTCTTGTTAAATTTCCTTCTGTTCACCTTGAAGAAGGCCTGTTTAAAACTAGATACTGTTTGTAGGTCACTCTGCCAGCTCATTGTTACCTGACCAGTGCTGTAAAAGGCAAAAAGCTCTCCATCACAGTTTTGTCTGATTAGATTCATGTAAATAAAGAAGAAAAAAAAAGAAAAAAAAAAAAAGCAGAGATAGATCAAGTTAGGATTCATCCATTCATATGGGTAATCATTAATTTCAACAACTAAGTAATTACAAAAAGAATAATTCAATTGCTTTTTCCAGATATCTGCAGCTTTTCCCTGGAAGAAGGACTTAATAGCAGGCAGGACCCTTTTCATGGCTGTTTTATTAAATAGTACAAGAGAAGAAACTACAGTTGAGCACCAACAGCAGACCAGATTAAGAACACTTTATTAAAAAAGAGGAAGAGGAAGGAAAGACACTGAGCAACACAGCACATGGTGGGCCACGAATAAATGCCTCCTGCATTCAGACAACTTTGATCTTATTCAAAGGCAAGAGACCAGTCTGAAAAATCAGCATCTGATCTTGGTCCAAACATGCCCATGAAGTTACCTGAGTCTGAGCGCACAACACTGATTTTGGACTTTGGACTCACTGTTTTTTCCCAAACCTCCTTGCTCAAACACATTGCCATGGAAGTCAGAAAGGTTGTTCCCTGACATCCAGACCCAGGATAGCCCTCTGCTTCCTCCCAGGCTAGGTTCTGAGGGGACCACAGAACCATAGAATTTTCAGGGCTGGAAGGGACATTGCCAGTTCCAACCCCCCCTGCCATGGGCAGGAACACCTCCCACTGGACCAGGTTGCTCAGAGCCCTGTCCAGCCTGGCCTTAACAACTTCCAGGGATGGGGCTTCCACCACCTCCCTGCACAACCTGTGTCTTACCACCCTCATGGTGAAGAATTTCTTAATATCCAACCTAAATCTATCCTCCTCTAGTCCTAGTCTAGTTTGAAACCCCTAGTCCTATCACTATCTGACATCCTAAAAATTCCATCTTGAGCTTCCTTGTAGCCCCCTTCTGATACTGGAAGGCTGCAATGAGGTCTCCTCAGAGCCTTCTCCTCTCCAGACTGAAGAACCCTAATTCTCTCAGTCTGTCTTCATGACCACACTCTGGATAGCTCTCTTCCAGCAGCTTTATTATCACCTCCCAGTAGAGGGAAGATTCTTTCCACCCCTGCCACCAATCCTACATCAGGAGTGCTTCAACTGCAACACAATCACCTCATCTTGCAGACAGAAGTACCAGGTCCAAAGGTTTTATACCGAGCCTGAGGCTTCCAGCCATGACCTCCATCCACACTGTGCCTGTAAGTCATTTGCTTCTGCAGATCTGCTTGGGATCTGCTTTGAAACTGAAGTGCAGCAACCAAATAGGTGGCCTCTTAATATCTCTGGGTACTTTCAGAGAAGATGAGGTGAAAGTCCAAATCCAGGCTGATGCTCCCTCTCTGCAAGAAGCAGGCCTGCCATAAATAAGGCTGTGTGTAAGTTGTTGTCCCTCCTATGCTGCTCTGCTCAGCCACTTACTGCCAATATGTTCCTTATTAGCACTCTGGGAATCTGTGAGTGCAGAAGGCACTCTGTGCAGCCCCCTTTTTACTTTATTCTCAAACACATGGAAACACTTTAAAAGTATAAGCCTTGGGACCTGTGCAAGGGTGACAAGTGACAAGCTGAGGAGAGGAGACCAGAGCCAGCCCCTGACAAATTTGAACCATCCAGTTCACATCCAAACCAACTAAAAAAAAGAAAAAAATAAAAATGGTAAACAAACCTAGCTCTTTTCAGAAAGGAGATTACATGTGTAATGAAAAAATGATGGGTACAGGGAGTCTGGTGTACTAAAGTTGGTTAAAATTAAGAGCCTTCAGCTTGCTTTCCATGATTAATGGAATTTCCCCTACATGAAACTCTGTCAACATTTCCATTCCCGTCACAGCCTATTTGAGAGCTCCCTATTTTTTTTTTTTAATTTAAGGAAAATGGAATTTTAAGACTCTGTAACAATTCCATTCCTTACTGTGACCAGGTGACCCCTCTAAATACCATCTCCCTGATGAGGCAGGGCTGAAAAATAGGGGACAAGAAGGGTATTACTTTCACACCTCCTACCCAGGACAGGATTCACCCCAGAGCACCATTGCAGCAAGAGGCAGGAGCAATGTCACAAAGCAGAGCACAGATTCTGACCTGATTCTTTGAGAAGAAGGTGACATCCCTATACCTGTTGGGCCTCATAGACCATGGGGATGACCAATCCTCTCCCATAACTGAACAGAGGCTTCACAGAAGTGAATTCCTAATGAAACCATTGAGCACTAGCACTAAGCAAAATAGAAACCATCCATTCATGACAACCCCACAGGCCTTCAAGTGTTAAATCTGTTGGAAGAACTATTTGTGCATGTGCTTTCATGCCAGTGGAAACATTAGAAAAAGCCTAAACTCTGCACTGGCACAGCAGGTTCAGCTTTGATCTCTCAGGAGGTTCATTTCCTTCATTAAGCTTTTCTTAAAATCCACTTTTATGAACCCTTTTAATTTCCCCCTTGCACTACCTCCCCCCATTAAAGTCTTTTTTAGATTCATTCAAGAAAGGGGCAGGGTGAGGGAGGAGAATCTCATTTAATTGCCACTAAATGTTACCTGAAGCTGTTAGCCATGCACAGGGATGCTGGAGCTGCTCATTGTGTGAGAGACAGGAACTGAAGGAGGGAAAAGCCCCACTAAGACTCTATTAAACCATAAAAAGGAACACAGGGAGGAGAGAGGGGAACAGAACCACAAAGCACCAACAAAAGGAAAGGAAAAGCAGCACAGGGAACATCAGGAAGAGCTCCAGCAGGACTTGGGTGGACACTGCTGGAAGGCAAGCAGAGTACTTACAACCCATGGTCTCCCCTCTGTTTCATCTCTGTTAGTGCTGGATCAAACCCCAGCCTCTCCCCCTTTCAGGTGTCTGCTCTGTAAACAGTATGATGACAAAACCCCTTCCTCTTTAGAGGGGCTGGGAAGCTGAAAAATCCCAGACTAACAGAGTTTAAAAGGGGTTCAACATCCCACTGCTCGAGCTGTAGCACCAAGCTGATTACTGCATTTATGGCTGTAAGGAGAAGCATGGGAACAGAGGGACACTGGAAGGTCTTCCTCTTCTGACTGCAGGTGCAAGAATTTGAGCTCTGCATCTATTTCTGATGGACTGCTTGCAAAAAAATAAAGAAAAAATTAAAAAAAAATTCACATATGCATCAACTCATCTGACCTGTATGCAAGTGACAAGCAACAGTGTTGAGTTCACTTCTCCAAATGGAGACCTGGGTCCTCCTCAACAAAGTGCCAGCATACCCTGCAAAACCTTTTAATAGCAAAGGATGGAAAGGTATTGCCTGGGTTGCTGAATACAGTTCCTCACTATTGTAACCTACTGGACTGTATAATTCTATTCACAAAAAGCAACTTCATTTTAAGAGTTTGTGGCTTTACCCCCACTATTCCTATTAAAAGCTTAGCTTCTTATGATTAGTCAGTTACTTGGAGTAGTTTAAACAATGAAACAATCAGAGCAAATTGTAAGACTATTCACCAGATCACTCATGTAGATGAACTTGCTTAAGTCCTTGGAAGCAGATACTGTTCTTAATTCAAATTCTTAATGAGAAAACTGTGTCCAGATTCCTGCTTGGGCTGTAGTGAAATCTCAGGGGCTGTGTCCTCTAACAAAAGGAACAATCCCCATTTCACTCTCTCAGCTTGCTTCTACTAAAGAAAGAAGTTGCCATTTCTAGACAATTTCCAGGGCACAGATTCTGACCTCAGACAAAGGACTATGAAACATGAATCCACACAAGGAAGGTTACTTGGTTATTCTAGCTTCAAGCCTGGCATGGCAGACACAAGGTTCTGCCCTTTTTCATTTCTGATATTCACTGAACTCACTGCAACTGGATTTAACAGGACTCAGCTGCTATAACTCACAGTATTCTTAATGCTGGAAGCACAGGTTTCAGCTTTTCTGCTACATCAACCCTGGGCCTCCCTCCACCCAAACTCAATTTCAGTTATATTTAACAAATCTAGGTGGATGGGCAGCATGAAGTCAGATGAAGTTCAGCCCAGACAAATGCAAGGTAATGCACTTAAGGATAATTTCAACTATGCAGAAAAAAAAAAAATTCAGAATGCTTTTGTGAGATAATCATCTGCTGTGCAGAGAGAGGTTTGGAACTGAAAAGACTGTAATGGAAAGAGATGGCAAATCATTTCTGGGGAAGCTCTTCACTCCAGCTCACAGTAAGCTGAGCCCAACCTAACTCCTGCAGCACTGCAGCAACAGAAAAGCTCTGAGAGATCACAGGGGTACTTCCATGAAGGTTGTGTCTGGCAGAGTACAGGAAAGGAGGCCTGAAAGAGCAGTGCTTTGTGCAACTTTGAGTAAGAGCAAGCTGGGGTATTCTGGGTACGCAGCTGCAAACCCCAGGGTAGGGAAGTTTCCTCCCCAAAAAAACCCTCATGTTTTAGCCCAGATCTTAACTACTACAGATCTTAACTACTAGATCTCTAGTAGTTAAGAAGCTCTACAAAGACACAGGTAAACAAAACCCAGAACATGCTGAATATCAATATGTCATATGCAATATATCATTGTATAAGATTGTATTCCATAGCAAGATCTTGGTGCTGCCTCTGCACATAAGCTCACCTTACACCACAGCACAACTGAGACCCAAACCCTCTGTGTGCTGGTGAGACAAGCCAGGGTGGGCACACACACACAGAAGTACTACACCAGCAATACAAAAGCTAACCAGAACCTCAAGTTCTCTATAATACCATCTAGATTTCCTGGAAAGCAGAAGCAACCTCAGCCTCTTCCAGCAAACACTCCTGTTCCCCATCACCACCAGCCGGTGTCCACACCCCAGGGGAGAAGCTACATCACCTGCTCACACCTATACTGCTGTGAGATGGAGAACAAGCCTGCCCTAAGCACCATGGTATTCCCCTCCATACACCTTAGGAAGCCAAAAAACGACAGCACAGACGTGGGAAATGCAGCAACACGCGGTCAGGACTTTGCCAGCCCTCCCAAACTGCCTGGTATCACCCCCCCACCAGGAAAAGGAGGGATCACAGACCCAAGAAGCACCTCCCAGGCTGGACAGGGAGTAGATTTGGTGAAGTGTGGGGCCATCTGATGGCAGAAGTGGGCAGCGCTGTTCCGAGCACACCGAGCGCTGCTTTGCTCCATTCATCCCCAGTAATTGAACGCATGCCCTAGGGGAGTGCACTGTGCAGGAGTGAGAGGAAGGATGGGGGAACAGTATTTATATTTGTCTTCTCAGATTTAGTTTGTCCTTATCTCTAGCTATTTTGAATGTCATGGGGAGTTAATGAAGACATGTTGTGCATCTGCAGCGCATGGAACAACTTCTTTCCTGTCTCAGTATATTAAATACTTTCTTACTTACGTTAGCAGTTACAAGGAAAGAACAGACACAAAAAATGGAAGAGAGATAAAAGGAAAGTAGAAAGAGATAAGACAATAGAAGAAAAGAAGGAGGAAAATTCCTTTTCATTTCAGCTCTCCAAGTTGCATCACACAGCCCCTTCACCATGTCAGCCCTGGGAGAACTGACCTGATCCAATTGGGATGGCACAGAAACAGCTGCTGAAACATCTCCTTAAAGATCACTTTGCTCCACAGTCCACTCTCCACTAGAAATGCAAGACAGGGTTGAAGGAACATAGCAGAGATACAGCACCCTCCCCAGTGGCAAGTGGCACATCCCCAAGCCCTTATCTCCCCTTCAGAAACTAGGAAGGACATGTCACACAGCAAGACCTCAGCTCCCATCACAGGCACTATTTTGCAGTTAGATATTTTGCTTTCACTGCTGTTGCTGTACTGCAGACAGCATACTGAGGCAGACAACAAACAGGCTCAGATCTAAGATGTCTTAAAATAATCCCTAGTTTAGATCTTAACAAGCATTTCCAGGAAAAGAGTCAAGGCAGTGGCAAAGAAAAGCCTCTTCTTTAGGATATCCCTTCCTCAGTTCTCCTCTCTCCCTGATGGGAAGGGCAAGAGTACAGACTTTTCCTTAATCATAGAGCTGTTGGTTTAGAAATTAAGTTCTTCCCTTTCCTGGTATTTTCTATCCTCTCTCTTTCCCTGAGGCAGGATCTGGCACACCTTAGATGTTCTGGTTTGGCCTAAAGCTTTATTTAGACTGCTTCTTGGTTTGGGGATTCTCTGTTTATATCATTGGAGGGTGTTAATGAGGGCAGAATGGTTTCCAGATCCACATCAGCTGACTAGATTTCCTGAATCCATGCCATCTGTAAAAACAGAAATGTTCCCTTCTCCTTATACACAAAGATAAATGAATTAAGGCTGAATCTCCCAGGGCAGGAGTACAGGAGAGGTTTGGACTTCTGGCCAAGTGAAACCCAGCAAGCTCTGGAATGAGGTAGAGAGATACCATTTTTAATACGGAGGCTCAGCTGAAGACATGAAAGATCTCATCACTGTGGAGCAGACAGAAGATTTTGACATTTGAAAAGAGCACACCAAGGAATTTCTGGCACTCTCAGCTGCATCTGGCACTGGCTACCCTCAGAGACAGAGAAATATGCAAGCTCAGGCCCTGGCTGGTATTACAGAGCTCTTCCATTTCAAGTCAAGCTTCTCTGGAGTCTCCCCATGCCAGCACAGAGGACTAATCCAGATGCTTCTCACTTATGCAGAGGCAGAGAGTAAGAGGAGCTTGGGAGATGGGACACCTGGGGACCAATTCCTGGGTGTGCAATGGGTTTGTTGGTAGCCTGGGGTCTGTCACCAAGAAGGGTTTATTCCTTGTAAGCCTGACACCAATTTGATAAGAAATTCCCTGTCTGAAGTGAGCCATACACACCAAACTGGGAACTGAAAATCTGATGTCTCAGTCAAGACTGCTGTCCTGTTGCACCTTGGCTCACCAGGTTCACACAAAAAAAACCCTATCTGGGCACTGGCATGCAGAGGTGAACACAGGGCTGAATCAGCTATATGTTTTGACTATGTTCTTCCCATTTAACACAACTAAATATTGCCCAGACTCTTAGGAAGAAACTCACAGCTAGCAGTACAGCCAAAAAGTTCATTTTTCTAATATACCAGCACAAAAATCACCCTCAAGTGAAAATGGGCTAAAACATCAGAGTTAGGCTGGGTGAAGTAACATCAGCAGGCAGCTTTTAAATATTCACCAAGAAAAAAAGCCTGAGGAGAGAGGGCAAGGAAGTGAGCAGGAAGAGCAACGAGTTAAGTGCCTTATCCAGTGATTTGCATTCAGAATTGGTAAGTTTATTGGGTTGCCCCCAAAAGGGATACTTTCATTAACTCAACAAAACATGTCAGCTCATTGCATCTGGTGTGCAAGGAAGAGGAGCTGTAGACTTTTTAATCAGGAGTAAGAGCAGATATACACAATTTACCCTCTTCTAGCAGGAATAGTGTCCCTCAGGCTCAAACACAGCAATCAGTCCAAGTTGTTCCTTTGATAAAATTAGTCTTGTCTCAAGAAGGGAGGAAGATGCAGCAGAACTGGAACAGCAGCAAGTAGACAATTTATGAGACCTCAGGAGTGCACCAGGTCATGGGTAAGAGCAGCACGAATCACCCCACCCAGATACAGCAGCATGCAGCCCAGCTACACACAGAACCAGGACACTTCTCTTTCCTCTTCCTATGCTAAGTGTTCCTGTATGATTTGGGGGTCGACCTGTCCTTTACCAACTAAAGTCACCACACCTGAGGGAGTGACCCCACACACCCAGATAGGGCTGTTCCATCCTCCAGGACCACCTGTTCCTTGAACAAGCAGCAGCTCTAACCTCTGAACCTGACTTTAACATATCTGATAACTTCTTAGTTCCCAGACAGGCTTGACACCCAGACTACTTAATGTCAAGCATCTAACTTGGGAGAATGAGAATATTCCCCTTTAGAAGCTTCTCCTCGGCTCCAGCTCACTGAAACCCCAAAAACCTTGTTGGTTTCTTTTGTGTAAATAAAAATGCTTCCTACAACAGGCACCTCATACAGCTACAGCACTGCAAAGGATACAAAACATGAGCAGTCCAAGTCAGCTGAATTTTCTTTGTAACAACATTACACTGTCCATACCCCAAAGCATCTTACAGGAGCATCTTACACGTGGCATCTACTACTGCCAGACAGGCTGCAAAGTCGCAGGCACCGGATTGCCTGGGGAACAGGATACCAGAGCTGGCTCTTTACTTGAGAAAGTGAAAGGGCCCCATTTGTGTTTGGAACAAATCCAGTCACCAGTTCGGTGTTTCTGAGGAATTTTGTTTTGTGATGGCATAAATACTGCAGTGCCAAAATTTTCAAGGGCTGCAATCCTTGATGTGTTCAGAACTGCAACTTGAACCGGAAAATTGAATGATGATGCTCAGGTTATGCCAACGCCCTGTTTAGCAGATGAAAATATTTACCTCAATTTAAAGGAGCAATTTGCTACAAAATATTCATAAAGTCACAAAGCTGGAGAAGAGAAGCTCTGCTGGCCAGAATCCAAAAGTACTCCATTACAATCTTTCAC
This sequence comes from Calypte anna, assembly GCF_003957555.1. Lineage (NCBI taxonomy): Eukaryota > Metazoa > Chordata > Aves > Apodiformes > Trochilidae > Calypte > Calypte anna. The sequence continues at coordinate 2,142,265 of NC_044262.1, read as the reverse complement.
TAATACAGAACTAATAATCCACATACATGGAGTTTCATAGCCTTAACCCATAGGTTCCATCCCAACAAATTAGAGTTCATAAATTCAGCTCCTTCAGATTCCAACGCACTACATGAAATTCATTGTATCTTTTACCTGGCCATTAAAGCATTTCGTTGTTACACACCATTGATTTATTTTCTAAAGTAATTAAGAGCATGAAAGACAGGAATGAGTCTCATTAGCTCCCACAAGAACAGGCATTCTGCAGCTCTTCACGAGCCCTTCCAAAGAGCAGCAGCTCACTGGATGCACACACAAGCACGTAAAAGAGCAGAGGGATATTTGCTGCAAACAGATTGCTTTTTCCCTGATCAGCTTTTCACATGCTGTGTGGCTCAGCAAGCTCATTGATCTCCCTGATGGCTGTCACATGTGCAGCACCAAGCACAACAAGCATTGCTTTTGTACCAAGTCCACTAGATGATGCCCTAACAAAAATCCCATGTTCCAACCTGGACAAATCAGAGAGATTGGGAGAGAAATGCAGTGGAGAGCATCCCACAGAGCTATCAGCTCTAAGTTTCTCTTCCTTTCCCCTAAAACCCATTGACAGTCTCTCAGAATAAAATAAGCCATTTGCTGGATCTCCCTTATCTTATTGTACATCAATTTGCTGAAACATTCATGGGATCACTATGCATTTCATTTACCCTTAAGGCCAACCCCTCTGCTTATTAAATTAAGAAGATGAATGAGAGATTTGCTGTCTTGCTAGCAGCCCAGGGGATTCATTAATCACATAAATGATTGCACTTGCCTCAAGTTATGCTACTGCAATGTTTGTAATGCGTCTTCTGATCCCAGTTCCCTATGCACATTTTGGAAACAAGGTTGGCTTTCAGACAGGTCACATTTAATTCCAGTCATTCGACTTCAGTAAATAGAAATAAAGGCCTCAAATTCACTATCCCATTCCCTTCCTCTGCACAGCCCCCTCCGAATGTTTCGCAGAACACACACAAGGGGAATCATGAGCTACATGTAAACTACCAATATTCATCCCATTTATGTCTGTACCACGCAGTTACCATTTTAGTGCTGACACAAAATACAGATTTGGGTGTATAGTGACACATCACAGTAACAGAACCGCACTGGGAAGAAGGGAGCTTGTCCAAGTTAGACCATTAAATTAAGCACTGAGATAACTGTTAACATGATCCCTTCTGCCTTCCAGAAAGGAGCTGGCTCCAGATAAATGCAATCCAGAGTACGTCAGCATTTCTGTCTGCAATATTAGGAAAGCAGGAAGAAAATTTCACCTCAGAAAAAGGATAAAATTCACACCCCAGTTCAACTTCAATGAAGCACAGAGGGGAATAGAGTTGCACCTACATGAATTCCAGGGGATTACTGCCCCCAGTTTTGTAGGACTATTCCCCCAAAAAGCAGAATCTTGGATGAACAAATCCTTCCAGCATGGCTGGGTGAGCTCTTCAACACTATGACAAACATCAGTGAAGAAATCACCCTGGCAAGATACAAGTCAACAAGGAAATGGAAGTTTGCACATCTTCAAGTCACTTACATGTTGTGCTGTCTTGCACATGGACTTCTGTAAACAAATCTGCCACTTTTAACACCACTGTTGCAGTTTCTGGGTAACAGACCTGTGGATGAAGAGTATTCCATTTTTAGCAATGGCTATAGCAAGAACCCTTCTACTTCTCTACTTGTTCAGCTCCTAAACACTCCCAGGTAAACATTGACTCTACTACAAAATTACACAAGGGCATCTGCAATATCAGGCACTGGGGAGACTGACCACCTTGTTTCCCAGAATAACTGTAACCAACCAGAGAAGAAAGATTCAAGACTCTGGGGCTGCTCTCTGCCCAGCATTACACCTAAGTAAACAAGCACAGCAGGCAAACAATCAAAAGTGCTCACTCCCAGAAAATGCTCCACAGCTTCAGCAGGAATGGGATGCTCTCCATAGCCTAGGAAAGGAGGAGAGTGCATGCACAGCACATCTGACCTACAGACAAGTGTGCAAACGGGAGGGACTAATCTAATGGCAGCAACAGTGAAAACGGGATTAAAATGTCTGAGCCAGTACCATCCTCCCTCTCCTTTCCACTGCCCATTACTCAAGTGTTTATTTACCTCACAGCTTTGCCACAACTTTCCCACCTGACCTTCATCGAGTAATTTATCCCATCTACAAACAGAATGACACAGCAGTTCTGCATCTGAAGGGAGTGAGGCTTTTAGCCAGGGTTCACACAACACAGGGCACATATTGAAGATCCATTTGAAAAAGCACATAACAACGGATGAGATTGAATGGTCGGTTTTGGGGGTTTTTTTTGTTCGTTTTTTTTTGCTTTGGCACTGATTCCACAAGAGCTGCTGGTCAAACTAACCAGTAATTAGCCACCACTTAGGTGTAACCACCTACAACTAGGAGTTGAATTACATTTGCTTAAAGCAGTATCAGAACACAGTCCACAACGAGGTGACACTCCACGAAAGGACACTTTTTTTAAGAGAAAAGTCTGTTAAGTTTTGCATCTCCAAGTTCTCCCAGTCACCAAACAGCATGATCAGGACAAAGAATAGCCTTTTACACAGCAGAAAGTTTTATGATGACCACAGCTGCGAAACCCCCTTTATTCCCAACCACTTTCTGGTTGCTTTAAAAGAAATAGTGAATTCTCCACCCTTAATTTTCTTGGTCACATTAAGTGCTAACAGCTGAGGCAGCTCCACCCAGAAAAGGGCTCTTAGTCCCCAACAGGTGGATCTGAATAACGAAAAGAAAGACAGTAATTACTCAGTCTGTGTAGATTTAGTGTAATATTCTTTACCCTAAACAGGTGGGCATTAATTACACTGCCACAATTCAGGAATCTGCATCTACTTCTCATTCTGACCTCTAAAAGACTGATTGTGAACACAGCAAAAGTTAGAGCTGCTGAAGCATTTTGGCACGCAGGACCTACAAACCCGTGGAGGCTCCAACTCTGAACAGAACCCAGAGCTTTTCAGGTAACTGCAAGGTTTACAAACATCTGAGCCTCTTCAAAGGGCTTTCAGCTCTGCTCTACACCCATCAGCACCCCTGAGACTCCCGTGGGGAAGGAACACACCAGATCTCGGTCAGGGGAAAGCAGTGGCGAGGATCGGTGTCCAGTCCGCTCAGACGTGGGCGGGAGAGGCAGATTTGCAGCGTTTTTTTGGATGAATTAAACATTCGAGGTCTCAAGGCGCTTCCCCTTAAAGTAAACCTTTTGAATTGCACAAAATGTTTTGAATTCCCCCCAAGCTGTCCTCCGGGGCTGTCCCCAAACCACAGCCTAGGGGATTCGGAAACCCCTGGGAACTCAAGCGCTCAACTCCCTTCTACAACTTCGATCGGGACAGACTCATCCTCCACCTTTTCTGCTTCAAACGCACAAATTTAAGGCACTGCCGCCATCTAGTGGGGCTGAGCTCCCCCCACCCCAACACCCCCGGAGCCCTCAGACGCTGCGCGGACGGGCGGGCGCCTTCACCCGGGCCAGAGCTCAGCCTCGGCGGGCTCCGCAGCTCTTCGTCACCCCTAATAAACCCCGAACCCCCCTACCCAGTGCCTTACCTCCAGGGTACAGCGCTTCTTTCTTCCAGTCTCACTCAGAGCCTTGTCCTGAAGCAGGACTCCTTTCCCGTGGGTGGAAAGCCCGGAGCTCACCCCGCAGGACCCTTTGTTGCCTCGGCTCGCGCAGGATGAAACCAGAACGTTCTGCCGACCCGCCCTTAAATACTCATTGGAACCACCTGGGACGGCCCAGCATTGCCTGCAGCTGGGGCCGAGTTAATTGCAAGGTCAAATTAAGGGTCAGAGGTAGCACCTAGGGGTGCTCTGGCAGTAATACATACTCATGCCTTCTTTCCCTGCTGCCTTCTCCCTGGAACAGAGTGTGCCCACATCCCTGCTCCTTAAAAGACCAAACTTCCCCCCTTTCCCTTGGTGGGGAGGCTGGGGAGATGTAGGGTTCAGTGTGGCCAAGGCCAGATTCTAATGGTAATGGTAAGAAAAGGATGGAGCAGAAATTTCCAACAGAAGCCAAGGTGGTGGGTTCTCATTTTCATTATTTCAGCATTAAGGACTAGGTGTGCTCCCAGTCTGTTGGCTTGAGAAGAAGGTGCAAAGGCGAAGTTGTATTTCAGAAAAAGCTGTGGGAGGCAATTGTGCTGCTTCGAAAATGAAGGATAACACAGGAACCCAAAATTGTCTTTGGTATAACAAGAACCTGAACTCTAGAGCTGTATGGGTACTCCAGCATGTCTGCTTGTCCTGGCCAAAGAAAGAGACAAAATACAGAATGACTGCATGCTTTGTTTGGCCTTTCAGATAAATCCTTTGTAGTGGGGTTGATGAAAACTAAAAACAAGCAGGTGCCAACTGCTACTTCTGTAGTGCCTCGAAGAACATATCACACCAACAGAGATGCTGTGATCCCCATTAACAAGCTGCTCTGGCAACTAGAGAGCCAAGGAGTGCTCAGCAGGACTGACTCACCCAGTCTTGTATGGCCACAAAAAGCTTGCTGGCCATAACCCTCACATGGAACTTGAACCACAGCATCAGGAACAATATGGGCTACGGGTTTGCTTTTTGCTATATATGGCTCCAAAAGTCCTCACAAAAGGACCTGGCAAATAAACGCAAAGAGTGACCAGTGAAAACTTTTGCTGGCCCTAGCCCTCACATGGAACTTTACCTACAGTGTCAAAAAGTATCAGGCTATGGGTTTGCTTTAGTACCAAAAACCTCGAATATTCCACTCCTCAGCAGCTCTCCCACTACTGCTATATACAGCTCCAAAATTCAACACAAATGGGCCTGGGGAAAAAAAAAAAAAAACCACAATTGGTGACGACTGAAAAGTTTACTGTCCCTAACCCTCACATGGAACCCTACCCACAGCACCACCAACAATCGAGCTACGGGTTTGCTTTAGTACCACAAACCTTGAACATTCCACCCCTCAGCTGCTCTCCCACTGATGCCCCAAATGGCTCCAAAATGCCATAAAAACCTTCTGCTGCCACGAGCCACGCTCACTGCTGTGCAGATGCCCCACTCGTGGGCACAGGTCCCGCCCCATTCTCTTTGGACGAACACCCAGGTGTGCAGACACCCACCCTGTGTGACACAGACCCCACTCACTGGCCTCATGCACACCCTCCTTTGTGTGAGAACCCCCCACTCCCTCCGAGGAGACGCACCCCAAGACGCGGCCGCCACGCCCCTGTGGGTTTTGTGGGCACCACCTGTGATGCAAAAAACACCCAACACCACACACCCACTTTGGGTGTGTTCACGCTCTCTTTGGTTATAGACCCGCCCTCCTGAAAATAAACACTCCGGGTGACGCAAACCTCACCCCTTTGTGTGTGGCGCTGAGGTAACGGGACCCCCCATTGTCTGGAGGACGGGACTTCACCAGCACCCCTGGGACTGCTTTCCTTGGTCTTCAAGACTCGGGCACTCATCTTTCTCTGAGCTGATCAAGCCGCTGATTAATCACCACTTTCCTGCCTCCCTTATTCACACCCACCCCCAGGGGCTCCACAGAAGTCAGGGGTTTGTCATTGCCCTGTAGTGAACCCCATGCTTACCATACTGACCACCCTTGATTTTCGGATCTGCCCCTGCCCCATAAAACCCCCACAGCACCACCCAAAGTGCCCCCTCCCCACCACTCTGGGGTAATTTCAGTGCAGCCCCACCCCAACCTTTCCTCACTTTACCTCTCCTTTCTGGCACAGGTTATGATGAAGAAATCAATTAACTCCTTTCAGACTGCAGTACTTTTGTGTTGCTGCTACTACTCCTGGAATGTCTGATCAGAGAAAAGGTCTTGGTCCCAACTGGAGAAGAACACTTGGCTCTCATGGGTGCTAGTGTTGTCTCTACTCTTCCTATTGCTGTCCAGTTGGCTATGAATGTATTTAATCACAAGAAAGGCAGTAGCTCTTAGGTATTTCAGAATTTAGGAAAGGGCATCGCTTTTTCAAAAGGATCGCAAGAGACAGCAAAGCCAGAAAAAAACTGTCTGTTGTAGTGTTAATTAATTGTTCCAGGGGTAAAGATCTCCCACTGGAGGACATCTCTGATAGTCTGAAAGATGCCTGGAAACACGAACCAATACTGGATTATACTTCTTGTCAAATATGGGTAATGCTTACACCAAGGTATGATACAGCACATAAATGAATGACATCTCAAGCCAAATTTCTAGAGAACTCAAATGGAAACTGTAAGCCAGAGCTATCTGCAAATAGTGTACTCCCTCCTTTTCTTTCATTTGCCTCTTCAAATTTGGAAAAGCCCTTAGTTGTCAACATTTGAAACAAAGAAGTGACATCATGTCTACATTTTATTGCATATGAAGGTATAAATCATCTATTACTTCTTCACAGAGATGATAAATGGCACTTTTAAAGGTTCCAGATGTTATATAACTGTTTCTAGTTGGATTTCACATCTAAAACACAAACCATACATATCTCATGACATTAAAACCAAAGGTAATACATGGGCATTTAAGACAAGTGGTAGATGGAGATTTTTTTATCACAAATGTAGCAACAATATTAACAATATGCAATTATTAAATTACAAAGCAGTCTGCTAAAACTCAAAGACTTACTTAAAACTGACATTCCAGGTTGATAACACTTGAGAGACATAGCATTTTTCATTCAACTAGATAAAGACTTAATAGAGCTATAAATAAATATGCACAAAATCTTTATAATTTTCTTTCAAATCACATGTTAATTTAATGACTTCCAGTAGCAAACAGGAGTCAAGTCAGTTGTGGGTCAGCATTAGAGTGAAACAGCTAGGCAGGATACAGCTTGGTGAAGTTGCTATGTGCAACTAGTAAGAGTAAAAATACTTTCCAACCTGCATGCAAGTACATGTGTTTGCTGCATACTGTCGTGTGATGTTTCTCATTTTGTTAGTGTTAGGTTCTTGGGATCTAATTTCTTCCTCCACGAAATCAGGCTAAGTCTATCTGAGAAAATACTGCTTTAACAGAAATAGCAAGCACTGAGCATATGAACCATGACATCAAATTGTTACTAATGACAACAGTATGGCACTTTTTCAAATACGTAAGGCAACAAAACCAACTCTGAAATACATTATCACTTGCAGATGGAATTCCCCCCCAAGCTCCCCACAAATCACAGTACTTTAGATTCCTACGTATATGCTTAGGACTTTTAATCCATTTTACTTGTGGTAAAAATTACAAATATATACACATATTCATATATATACATCCACATATATATATGTTAAAAACAAATCCAAGCCCATAGGATTATATCTCCCAAATGCAGACTAAGGCAACAGCTCCAAGAAAGCTGATGCATTTGCAAGCACAAGTTGTAGATCCACACTGCTAGGAAAACACACGTGAGCCTGAATCCAAGGTTTGGTCAAATATACACAGAACCACAGCAAGTAAATGTCAGGAGCAGCAACTCCCACTCTATGTAACTGGTTATGCAGTAGTGTTAGACTTCACATGTAACTCATGATGGTCTGAGACCACAAAAACTACATCCATGTACAGTGGATATTTGTCCACTTGTGGCAGCAATTTCACAGGATTGTGTGGTATTTTGTCTTTTGATCCAATAAATGTGATAAAGACCTTCACGGAATTTGGTTCTTGCAGCTTATGTCAAACAAAATTGGAAATTACTATGTTGTCTCCCTTCTACTTACATTCTAGGCTGCTCTCATACAGCAAGTAGGTAGTAAACTAGATATACACGACCCTAAAGCCTCAGCTGCCATCTCTACGTGTCATACAAACCAAACTTATGGTGCCTGAAGCCTCTCAACTTCTTTTGCAAGGTCAAATATTATCCCGACATCCCTGCAACACACACTGATTAATTACAGAAGCAAAACCTCAAGAAGTAGCAGCCTTGATAAGGCACTTACTGCATAAATGAGGAATTGAAACAGGTAATTTTTTTTTCCATGTTTCAGATTTCTCCTGTCCTGTATAAGTAAGAGTCTTTAGGTCTGGTAGTTGCCATTGCCCCTTCACAACAGCTTGTGCCTGACCTATTAAGTCAGGCCATACCAGAAAATTCAGGTGTGGGGGAGGCAGATCTTGGGTTTCCCTCTTCAAACTATGCCAACATCTTTCCCCAGATAAGTACCATGACACTTCTCTGATCTGGTTTTGCCAAACTTAACAAATTTCATCTGTACTACTTACAGCTCTTTTGCTGTTTGTTACTGTTTGCTAGATGTCATCAGTACTGTGATGACAGGCAAACCTTCAAAGGTTCTCACACAGACACACTCTTACTTTACACCAATACTTCATAGCCACTGCTGTGGTTCTGGCTAAATAAAATATCTACAAAGATTCATGGCCCTTTCTTTCTTTAATCATCTCTATGTTAGGACATGAATGCCACACCTATACATGTCCTGACTACCACCACAGACAGTGGGCAAGCTTGCTTTGTCTTCTTTGTCTCCTTAGTGCTCCATCTCTAAGGCTTCTCTTTCCACATACCTAAATATGTGTTTGTTTGGGTTCTACAAAGCAAGTTTTAAAATCTCCATATATTGCTTCAACTACTACAGAATGGCTATGTCATGTTAAATCATGCTAGAATAGCACACGTGAATGAACATCTGCAATGTATTTAAATTCTGATATCCTAACACTCCAAAGCAAATTTTCCAGACAAAAATATATTTTAACTAAAGTCCCAGTTCTGCAACACCCTGGTAGACTTCAAAAACACCCACATAGCACAGATGAAATACATTGAGAAATCTGTTTCTAGAAAAAGGCAGTGCATTGACTTTCTAAAAATATCTAAGTGCAAGCAGTGTTCCCCAAAGCAGATTCAGTAACTCTACAAAGTGCTTAAAACTTCCAGGAGAAGAAGCACTCCGTGATGTTTTCAGATTGATTTTTTTAAACCTCAGTTGCCCGGATGAATGGGATGGGGTAAATCAATACAATCAATGGAAGTAACATCCTCAAAAAGAACTGTAAGCTCTTCAAAAGACTTAGAGCTGGCACTTTCTTCTAGATGCTCATGAAGGTTCACCCAACACCTCTAAAGGTACAAAAATACTAAAATAGATAGTAGCCACTGGTAAATACTGCTTCTGCTTCTACATTAATTACTGTTGGAAATACTGCTTCTTTCCTTGATCTGCCACTCCAATTTAGAGTAAGAAACTATCTTTACATATAAGGCCTTGCATATTTTCCTAGGTGGAGCAATTAAGCCCTTATATACAAGAAATTAGGCAAAAATTACCTTGCGAAAATTGTTTTACATTCAAACAGATTGAAGCAAAAGGCACACATCTCCAGACAGTCATGCTTGGATACAAAGTGAAATCATAACACAGGAATGCTATTACAAAATAAAAACCAAGGATACAGTATTTTTACATATAAAAAAGGAAATATTTCTTAATAAAGCTAAAACCTTGACATATAAAAAGCCTGGAAGCATCATGCTTTCATGAAACAAAACAAACAAATAAAAACCAACAAAAAACCACCCTTTAAAATACTGTTTAAAACTTATTTTTGGCATAGATGAAAGGGTTAAAATCTAATCAGGCTTTAAACATGATAACCTGTCTTTTAACTTAACAAAAGATCTACGATGACTATTTCACCATAAAAAACTAGCTTCTCTTAGCAGTGAAATATCATTCTGGATAGAGTTTTAAAAAATTTGTGTAGTCTGGAAGAAAATCAGGGGTTGATTCTTCTGCCTGGAATGGGAAAATCTGGAGGTGCACTATAATAACAGTTTTCCAGCAGATGGAGAAATACAGTTGGATTTTTTTTTTTAATTTTTATTTCAACTTCTGATTCTTAAGGAGTATTTAAAAAGTTTGTGTTGTCTATAAAAAGTCTCTGCTCAAGGATTTTTAATGCCAAGACAGTTTTCAAATTCTCTAAAAAATGTGCATTGACAGGCCAGACTAAAGGAAGCAGCATCTTTGTATCTTACCTGATATTCAGAGAACATCCTTGATTCTTCAGTGAACATACCACAGCTTCATCATTTCAAGGACAGACTGCACTGTTTGGAAACACTTTGACTGCAAGCCTTGTTTGGTGGAGGGGTTTGTGGGTTTTGTTGTGGTTTTCTGGTTTTTTTTTTTTGATTGGTTGGTTTGTGTGGTCAGGTTTGGTTGTTTTTTTAAAAGACTGAAAAACAAGAGGATGATTTACATTATAAAATTCACCTTCCCACATGACATACACCATTGTAAAACAACTCATGAGAGTAATAGCAGTGATAAACTTAGCTGAATGTTGTTCAGGTACTTCAAGTTATAAGAAGTTCAGAACAAGTAATAGTTTTTATTTTAGATCTGTACCAGCCTAAATCTCTCATTGATTACCTGTTATTAGAATGCCACAAAAATAGGGGTTCATAAACTTCAAAGATACAAGCATCACCAAATCAGGATGAACTAACCAGAACAACAGGTTTTATAAAGATTAATCATCAATACTTCCAGTCACATTTTACCACTAGAAGCAGTGTTTGTGACGTTCCCATAGAGCTCACAGATTTGTAAGAAAATGTAAAGGAAGAAAGGTTTTAAGACTGTCTTCACTTCAAGTCAATGATGTCTTCATCATATAAAGAAATCAGCTGAAAAGGATAGCTGGATGGTGAGCTCTCCTCCTGGTTTGCAACAGTATTGGGATCTGAACTAGTGGGAAGAGGAAGATGACATCCTTCAGAATAGGTTTCAGAAGAGCTGGAGATCATTATCCTGCAAAGAGGAAGACAAAAATAACTTAAAAAAAATACACAGATCATGGCAACTAGGATCAGTGGCTATTTCTACATTCAGTCAAGCTATTCTGAAGACAGGGACAGATTACTAAAACTGAGTTTCAATCTGTTTTACTTTCTGGAAAATCATAAAAAGGCAATGTTAATGAAGCCCCCTGCTCAATTTACAAAAAGTGAAATAAATCTAATATGGTTTTACATCACATGAGTTTTTGTTTATCTCACTCTACTGTATCTTGGCAGAATTCTGCCACTGCTCTACTCAAACATATGTTGTAAAAACAGTAAGAACAAGACAGTGGCAGCGGGGTCAGGTAAGCAGTGCCAAAGAGACAAATGGCATTACTTCACAAAATGTATTCTGGAAATAGCAACACAAAAGCACATGAAGGAAACAGCAAGTGATCTGCACCATGCAGTCCAAATCCTAGTGATATGCTCAACTGTAGTAGGTCCTCACAAAATCACATTTAATTTTGCTCAATAACATGTCTTTAGAAAAAGTATCATTGTTTCAGTACTTAAGAGTACGTATCAGATACTCTTTAGCACACACCTTAGCATGTAATTCACATTGTTATACATGGGTCTCAGCCAGATCCATGCCAACTGAGATAAGCACAAACAAGCTGAAAAACAAAGTAATTCTGAAAACATTTATAGTCTGCCTTAAGTTCTTTTCTAAAGTCTATTTATTTACCTGTCACTACTCGTTGATCTTACTGCTCCGGGCTTCAGGTCTGACTGTCTTCGAGGAACCTTTTTTTGCTTCTGTGCACTTTCTGTCTTGGATATGGGCTCATCCGAGAGGCCTCAATAAAGGAATATAAAACTTAATATTCAACATAAAGCATTCATGAAAATGCTAAAGCATCTGTCAGTGGTTTCCATTCTTAACTAAATACTTTCTACCTGCTTTAGAATACAGTCACTTTGTATGTGGTGAGATGCTGACTAGACTAGTTGCAAAGAGTGTTTTCTCACCTTTTCCTTTGTTTATTTATACTATTAATTTATGAATACTGGTTACATGTTACAAATCTGATGGCCCAAAGATTAGAAATTATATATTTGGCAATTGATATGCACACTGAAGAATGAGGAAAATTTACCCAGCAATTCTTTACGTGTTCTGCTTGCAATTTCTTTAATTTCCATGCGAGATAAGGGTAGTGAGTGAGCAACTGGGAGAGAGGCACTGCCACTGGGTGCTGTAGTAGTGATGACTTTGGGAGCCAAAGGTGACTTCAGAGGTCGTTCAATGCTTCGTCCAACCAGATTACTGAGGGGAATTTTGTACAGGCTTTTACATGAAGATTCACCTGAAACACAGGAGGAAAAAAGTAATGTTGCACTTCCACAGCAGAACCAGTTCTTAATACTTCCAAATGAAAAGTTGCACAGAAAAGTCACACATGCTGTGCTGGGTGCTTTTTACACAAGTAACAAAGATCTTTGCCCCAGAGATCTTCTGGTGTAAGTATGATCTTTCAAGGCTAGAACTTTGTACTTTTGGTTTGGAAAAGAGGTTTAACAGTGCAGTAGTAGTTCAGCTTTTCTTAAATGAAAGGAATGGTGTATGTGAAATCTCAAGTTTTCCCACAGTTTTATACCACTTTTTGCACTATTAGTCTTGGACACATTGCCAAAGATTCATCAAGGTAATGAAGCTTAATTCCTCCCCTCCTACAGAAATTATTTCTTCAAAAGAGTGCTACTGTGCATTCAGAAGAGATGCCACAGGCCAAAAGCTCAGTCAGGTGCTTCAGGTCCATGGATAAAGAGAAAATCTCTATCTTCCAGACTCTCAGCTAGAACCTCAAAATCTTTTAACTGATCAATTTCATCTTAGTAAAGATCAGCTGCACTGAGATAATACAGCCATTAGAATGATCAGAGATTGTTATTCAAGCTATCTGGAAACCACATTACCTTCTAGAGAAGAAAGAGGACATTCTGGCACTTCATAAGCTGTCGGTGTTGGAGGAGAACTCACTGAACACGTTTCCAGTGAGCTGCTGTCGGATGATCCACTTACTGCAGCAGTAGCTTTGAAATAAATATCTGACTGAAATGACAAATCACCCATCATTAGTACAATCCAACTTTCATAACCATATTCTTCTAACTAAGAGCTCAAATGTTTGTCCACTAAGTTCTATTGCCACTATTGCTGCTAAGTCAGCTAAGGTTGGTCATAAAGGTGACACAACTGTTAGTGGTGAGAACATCTGTGATGTTGCAGATACCATTTTTGCCCCATAAGCAGTCAGATACCTCAGATCTGCATTACCATGAGCAATACAGAACAGTGAGATCAATTCTGATTCTCTTTGTACTTGATTCCACACAGGTAACAGTCACCATGGATCAAGCAGCACATGTTTTGGTTTGTTTAGTTTTTGGCTGCAGCAACTTTTAATGTAAATTAGATCTCAACATATCACTGGAATAGCTTAATATGATTTTCCTGTGTCTTACCCTTGATGCTATAAGTTGGAGGTCAGGCACAACTGCTATGTGGACTAAGTTCCCATTCACCACTAACCGGATCTCAATGGAGTAAGTAGTGAAGGCAAGGATGTAAGGGAAAGCACAGACTGCAACAAAACAAAAATTATTTGTTAAGGAAAAATGGTTAATATAAATGTCTCTTAGATGCTCCATGAAAACTGTTCTTGAGTATCTGACATCTTCTTGCATCTCCATTTCCTACAAAAAGGGCTGTCTAACATACTGAGGGACACTAAGCTACATCAAGAGCCTGAAGGGAACTTCCTTCTCCATGCCTGATGGAAGGTAGGCTGAATGGAAAATAAAAAGCAGAAAAAGGAGAAAGGAAAAAAGTTCAGCAAAGGAAGAACTTGGTACCAAGACTCCACTTCTGAAAATTATCGTATGCAGAAACTTAGCTAAGGTGGCATGACAAATGTTAACATGCTAATTCCTAGCACACATATTGTAATTCCACTAATAGCCAAGTGTAAGCCTAAATGATAATGAAAAAACAGCCATCTAGTAAAAAGAGGTATTTTTTACCAACAGCATAAGGAACTTGATTCCAGCTGAAGTGGAAGTCATAAGCTGATGGCTGGATCAGTGGAGAACCTCCATTGAAAGGGTATACCTTTCTGTACTGACAAATATCTGTAACAAAAAAGGAAAAGGCAGCATCCATCACCTTACACTGCAACTGACAAACACCAACTTTATAGTCAGATTTTGCAGAATTGTGGGGATTATATACATAATCAAATATATAGGTCAAAGTCTCTCTCTATCTAAACAGGTAAGAGAACACAGCATTTGAAAGATCAAAATAAAAGACTGGTGTTCTAGTAAATTGCCACATTTCACAAAGTATTACTTTATTCCAAGTTACCAGTTTCTTACCTGACATGCGGAGAGAGAAATAGGCAAGAAAAATTCAAAAAGCATTGTCAGCAGAATTGTACCTCTGTCAGCAAGAACTGCTCTTCAAGCAGCTACAAGCTAGCACAGTTCACCTTCTTTGAAGACTGTTATACATATGAGAGATTACAGACACCAAGATTTTATGTATCATGTAACCTGTGAGCCCACTTCTCAGCTGCTGCAAGTCTACCAATTCTGAAATTAACACTCTTTCTATGAGTCAGATACTAATGCTGGCTTATCCAGCTTCTTATTGACAGTGCAATTCTGAATTTTTAATTTGATAGATGTGGATAATGAATACTTTCCATTACCAACAGAGTTTTCTTTAAACACATGCACTAGTGCTGATCAAAATGTATGAATCATGGAATGCCACATTGGAAGGGACCAATATTACAGTTCAGCACTTAGAATCATAGAATTGGCTGGGTTGGAAGGGACCTCAGAGATCATCAAGTCCAACCTTTGATCCACTCCCCCCGTGGTTCCCAGCCCATGGCACTGAGTGCCACATCCAGTCTCTTTTTAAATATCTCCAGACACGGAGAATCCACTACTTCCCTGGGCAGCCCATTCCAATGTCTGATCACCCTCTCCGTAAAGAAATTCTTTCTAATATCCAACCTCAACTTCCCCTGGCACAACTTGAGACCCTGCCCTCTTGTCTTGTTGAAAGTCGTCTGGGAAAAGAGCCCAACCCCCCCTGGCTCCAACCTCCTTTCAGAGAGTTGTAGAGAGGTCTCCTCTGAGCCACCTCATGAGGTCTCCTCTGAGCCACCTCTTCTTCAGGCTGAACACCCCCCAGCTCCCTCAGCCTCTCCTCATAGGATCTGTGCTCAAGTCCCTTCACCAGCCTGGTTGCCTCCTTTGGACCTGCTCCAGGACCTTGATATCCTTCCTAAACTGAGGGGCCCAGAACTGGACACAGTACTCGAGCTGTGGCCTCACCAGGGCTGAGTACAGAGGAAGAATCACTTCCCTTGGACCTGCTGGCCACGCTGTTCCTGACTTGAGAAGTCACACCAGCAAATGAAAGCTTAAAGATGAAATGCAATTGCAATCATCTCCTTTTCCTGACAAGCTCATATGAGTGTACTGCATGCTCCAGGTAAACATCTACAATTGTTTCAAAGTGTAGGAAGCTGGCCACTTCCAGATCTTTTCTATTTTTTAGGCAAAATCCTAAATAGAAGTTTATATCCAGAAGTGTATTAGAGGTCTTTTTTTAAACATAAATTTAGGATACAGCCAGATTCTGTGTCTTCATATTTCTCCTATATACTTTCAGAATTACGAAACTCAAAAACAAATGTAGGTTTCCCTGTCCTAGGAAGAGGAATTCAAGTTGCTGCAAGTTGCACCTTTATCGTTATTTTAAGATCAACTAAGTTTGCTAGCTTTGGATCAGCACCAGGTTTACTAAAAGAGAACTGATTCAAAGAGCAACATAGGTAGGAATTTTCTATGCTCTGTCAGGATAGCTTTTTAGTTCTGAAGCAGTGCTAAGTGAAGAAGCAAGCTACAAGAACCAGTAAGACTTCACCAGAGTTTAGAAAGATACAGTTTAGAGACACTTAAAACTTGCTCTGTGGCACCAATCTGACAGCCAGTGCTGCAACACAGGTGCATTCATCCTGTCTGCATCAATGTTCACTCTGGAGTGGCAAATAGGACATGCCTTCTGCAGCAAAGCAAGCTGTGTCTTGTCCTTCAGCACTGCCTCATAAAGGCTGCTTCATGCTAAGAGCTTCTATTTTCGTGAAGACTGGAAGAAAAAGTACCTGTGTACTGCAGATAAAAGTGCATATGCATGTAATATCCCAGGCCATCTTATAAAAATGGGATTGAGAGAATGAAATAATGCAACAGTGCAAAGTAGTAGCTGGAAGAAAAAGCACACAGACAGGATGGAACAGCACACAGAGGAAAAAGGAGTGGAATGCTAAATTGTACGTGTCTTGAAAACAGTTGGTAAGTGTGTAGCTACCTGAAGAATAAGGTAGATCTGGAGAAATAGGACTTTTGAGCATAAGGTGGTACCATCTATGAATATACAGATACACTCATATATACCTGAAATTAAAACCTAACAGCTAGTATATCTAAATTCAACATACCCTGAAATAAAATACTTCAATTTATAGTCTCTCTAATACGCATCTAGATTAAAAAGAACCTGTATTCTGTATTCATGGGAAAAGTTTCCCATGAAACACTGAATTTTTTTTAAAACACAGATTTAGTCTCTAGTGAAAAAAGTATTACATATGCAGATTGAAGCATTACCATTTTTAGTCTTCCCTAAATACTTACAGTTGTAACACAACAGTAGACCAGCTTCACCATCTTCATATACATCAATAGCTGCAACAAAATTAACCTGCAACGATAATGGGAAAGGGTAATGAACAGGCAGTAACCCTCAGGAAACCTCAGTTCCTCAGTAACCTCAGGAAACTGAGGTTATTACAACCAGGTTTTGACTAACAATCAATACAAACTGTTAGGAGACAGAACAACTACAGATAAGCAGATGAAAGGGGGTGGGGAAGGAGGGTTTTGTGATTTCTTTCTATGTTCCACTCAGAATTCAAATCTATTTCTTTTGTATTCAGCTCCAGATAGTTCAACACCACACCCACAGTATAAAGCAATAAAAACTGCCATAACTTACTTGGCAATACAAATTTTGGGAAATGGGGTGATTTCAGGTGAGCTGTGAATCAACATGATAGGCTAAAAATAATAGTTCTTTTCAAATAGTGAAATCCAAAAAGCTCCACTATACATCATGACTAGCAGAAGGATCAGATCCACCATTTACTGCTTCAAAACTACTAAGAAAGGAGAAAAATTAATTCATACTGACAGTGATATTTCAGAGCCTGAAACACAGCGTTTTTTCCTAACATGTCACACCTAATAACTAAGCTTGTTTGGGAGTGATTATCATCATGTATCCCAAAAGGAACATCTCAGAGTACCCTAAATAAGAGGTTACAGAAGTGAAAAGGAAGAGACGTGAGGATCTACATAAATGATAGATTCAGGAGGCCAGCACAGGATGCAATGAGTCTGCAAGAAGTTATGTTCACTGTGATTGAGCAAGAAAATTGTTTCAATTATGAAAACTTACTTTGTTTGCTTCAACATGATGCAATCTATAGGATTCTCCAGTACTCTCATTAACTAAATCAAACTGATGCCGATATGCTACACAGATCATGTTGTCACTGTCACTGTCACTGTCTCCAGTAGGTCCATCCACCAGAGTCATAAGCACTGGAGGGTCAGAAAGGCATATTTCCTATAATGTAAATAGTAGTATTATTCTCTTTTTTCCAGCTCCCACTGCAGGTGCTGCAGATACTACACATATTTAAATGGATGTGCCCTAAGCATAGAAATATGATAAAGAGCAAGCAGAAACTTAAAAAGTCTGAAATATTGATTTAGCATACATGTGATGGAACCCTCATCATATGGCTTCTCAGTATCATTTTACTGGAGGTTCAGAGAGATAAAAATACATGCTCCTTATAAACCCATCCCATCCCACCCACTAGCCAGGTGCTTAACAGTCTGTTAATTAGTGATTAGATTACACATACCCGGATGTACTGGAACTCCTCTACTGGAGATTCAGATGATAGCAGGGAGCTGCTGGTTAAACTGCTGCATGGATTATATTTCTTTGTGATGAGAAGTAGTTTGTTCCGAATAGCCACAACAATCCTCAGTTCACTGCCATGATGAGTGTTAATGGCATACAAATGGCAGCCTGAAGAAATAATGCTCTAGATTGTAAGTATTTGGGACAGGGCCTGCTTTTGCTTTGTTTTTTTTTTTTTTTTGGTATTTGTATGATGACAACATACATCTATGATTCTGGAAATGTTCACAGTTACTACATTTAGCATCAACACCCAAACTAATCTAGCACTGCTATTTAATAGAGATTTGCCAGTGTTTGTCCATCTTACGACCTTCATTTCAGCTTCACATCCCTGTGTTATTCTTCTCATACCCTTCAATCCTGAAAGCAACTCGTATACTTTTCTCTAGAACTTGGCAGTGATTGCCAAGTAATGTGGTATTTTTACAAAGCTCTAAAATGTCATATTGGACTATACCAGACTTATTTTCATGTATTAGCTTAAAATTGGAATTGACTGTCCAGAGAAAAACATAAAGATGAACACTTCAAGAGAGCTAATAAGCCCCTGACAACTGCAGACTTCATACAACAGTGGTTTTTTTCTTAACACAAGAGAAAGAAAAAAAAAAAAATCACCTTTTGTTCGCTCCAGTTTATTTTCTTTGCAGTCATATTTGCTTTTTATAATTTGCTTTGTTTCTATATCCTTTTGGAGAGCACTGAGTCTGAAGACAAGGAGACGAGAGTCTTTCCCTGAAGGATAAAGGCAGCCAGGAAACAGTAAGTTATAAAAAGATGAAGGTAGTTTGAAATTAATATTCAAAAAAAGAAGCAGCACCTAACAAACAAGGCAAAGATAAACAAGGCATATTGCTTCTCTGGGGGTAAGCTGCAACATCATACAGGATTGCTAATGAACTCACTAGGCTTTACAATTCTAGTAATCTCCTTCTGGTCAGAAGCTCAGTTTCCCACCAGGTGGTGCTGCAGCAAAGAACGATTCAAAAGCTTAAAACCTGACACATAACACTACTTCAGAAACATTAAAAAGTTCTCAAGAATGTAAAAATACCATAAACTAAAGGACACGAGTAAAAGGGTTAACTTGAATAGCTGGACCCATCCAGCTGAGCAGCTGACAACTGGATCCTTAATAAGAGTTCAACACCTTTTGGGATGACTGGTTTTGCTTATCCATTGTTCAAATGCACATTGCCTTTGGTGTTCAGTTGGTGAACAACCTGAAAAATCTATCAACAGAATCCTGAATATTTCTCAAACAAAGATCATAAATACAGTTTTCTGTGGTGGGAAAAAACCCTACTAATCAGATAAATATTGAGGCATAGAAAGCATACATCTTGTGTTTGTAACTTCAAAAAAGTTGCCAAATGATAAACTATGTAGATTCACAGGAAGTCAACTAGTCCATGCTTTAAGTCCTGGTAATACTAGGTTGCTCTTGCTAAAGCCTTTCTCCTTTGATGAGTAAAGCTGCCTATAAGGTGTTTCCCATACTGTCCAAGAATCTCCTTGACTTCTCTGAAGTCATGCCTGCCCATGGCATTTGGCCAGCTAACATCTTCCATACCAGATGCCCCTGGCCAGTGATGTTCATGTGATGGTAACGTGTCAAAACATAGGCAAGTAAACAAGTGACTTTTGACAGCATCTCCCAGGACTAGGGAAACCTACACAAAAAAGTGTAGGAGGGTTTGATTTCACTTCAATTATTCAGATGCAGACAATTTGGGCAACTCTCAGTGATACAAAAGGAACCATGTTTTACTCAAAGTGTAGGGATATGCAGCTTTGGCCAAATCTGAGCAAATAGATATACTGTGCCAAAAACAATAAAACAATCATATTTATAATCCTTTGTGTTAAAAGATTCTCACTATCTGTATGTTCCCTTTCTGAAATTCAATCACAGAGTACTGGGTAAGAAGTATCTCACTAGAAGAGTGCATATTTTATAGACATTTAATGTTTGCAAATGAGGCTAAAAAGGAAACATTGCCACTCCAAACAACTTTTAAACTCTTTTTGTACCAGAACCTTTAAGAAAATACATTTTTAGCACTAGTACGTGCTGTTAATAGAATAAATACCAATAAAACCAATGGTAAAACAGTGCCACACTCATATGAAAATCAAAGAACACAGATCTCTCCTACCTTTGTCTGTTTGGGCAATCAAAAGATCCAGAGCTTCTAACACATGCATTTGCTTTATTTGGAGAGTTTTATCAAACACTTGCACTGATGGTTGACCATCTAAAAAAGAAATGTGTATTTATTAAAATTCTTGCTAAAATTTGCTCATCACTGGTTTTGTCCTATTTTTTTCTTGTAATAGAAGCCTCAATTGCTTCTTACAAAAATGAAGAAAGAACTGCAAAAAGTTGCTACGCAGCAGCATAGCAAATACTTCTCCACAGGAGTGTTTTATCATTTCCATGAATCAGATTATGCAACTGAAACTTTAAAAGGGACCTTCCTTTGGAAAGTTTGAGAATTATCCCTGAGAACTAACTTCATTTCCTCAGTACCATTGGCCTTATGTGACACACAGAAGAATATAAGGGGTCAAACTGGCAATAACATTGCTATGAAAGAAGCAGGCTTTCCATTGTCCTATAAGCCTTTGGTATCCTGCTCACTACCATCAAGGGCTAAAATATCCAGACAAGCCATTTAGGCACTCCTTAAGCTTGGATGTGACTTTGTAAGGCTTATCAGATGATCAAGAAAACAGTATCTGAAGTGACATAACATTCAGAAATCTGTATCAATATTAGGTCCCCAATATGGCTTGATTCCAGTACAGAGAGAATTTTGGCAACTTGGCTACATCAATGTAATAAATTAACTTGGATTGGTAACTATCCCTGTAGAAGACCTACCAACACCTGAACAGAGCTTATGAACACACATTTACAAGAAAATACTCAGATACATAAAAATTGACACAAAAATACTGGATCATTTACTAACCATCTATTAACAAGATGCCAGCATCTGTAGAAACCAGCAAGGACTGGCCCCAAGAATCTGCACAGACAACCTCATGAGGAAAATTACTGCAGAAAGATTGAGATTCCCAAGGCTATGAAGTAACATAAGGGATATATATTTAGTACGCTAAGAAATACAGATCATACAGACACAGAATGTGATGAACAATGGTGAGTAATAACATGTAAATGCTTTTGGAAGGATACATTTCCAAACAGTACAAATTTTTAATCTCAAATATCAATACTTGGTACGTTTTCTTGCAGAGGAAATGCTCTCTGTGTTAACTGGGTTTGGAGACTAATAAGACCAAGACACATTCCTCAAGCACGTGCAGCTGATACTCAAGTGCAACCCCAGAAATACTCAGTATGTATTTTATTTTAAAAAGCCCTACAGACTTAAAACATATGTACCACCATGTAAATGCAGTCTGCTTACATTTGATATTGCAGCTGTAATGCCTAATCACTACCACATGGTATAGTTAAAAAACTGCCTTTCTGCCAGAGTTTTCTTGTGTCATGTGTTCTCTGTACCTACCTCCCAGAGTCTGCCCCTTTCTCCCCAGTCTAAAAATTAGCTGAAGTCGCTCAAATTCCAGAAATGCTTCTGAAGCTTCTGCATATAAGATGCATGCAGAAGAGTGTGGTCTCCATCTTTCATTTCCTAATGCCCTTGAAACAAATCTGGTACTACAGGAAATAAAAATGCAACCAAATTTTGTTTTAAGCTTGATGCAGAAGCTAAAATGTAAGTCAACTGGATATGGAAAATGGTATTTTCATAAAATATTCTCAGATATAAAAATAACCACACTTGCTTTTACCTGAGAAATGCTTCTGCCTCCAAGCTTGTCCTTTATTAATTTGATATTGGCTGCAGAATCACTTTAACACTATACATTTCATCTTTGCTGCTACAGCATCTAATCAAAAAAGTAAATAAACACTATGCAAAACTGCCACACTCAACAGTGTATAATTTTTTCAGAGCTCTCCTCAGCCATGTTCACTCACCTCCTTTTTACAAAAACTTGTAGTTGCCAGGTTAGCTGTGGCATCCCCTTTCACAGTGGTTTTCAATTTCAACGCCTAATAAAAACAGAGGTTTTGTTTAAACTGAGTTTTTGCCAGCAATACCCAAGCAAAAGATTATAAAGAAAGGACATTTTAGGATGCAAGCTACTCCAGTTTGGAATTCCTATCATATTTTAAGTGATTAGGAAAGAAGCATAAGTCTATATATCACGAACAAAGCCTGCATTAATCACTAGAGGGTTGCTAGAGATCTCCTCAACCAGAACATACGCTGGTTGGATTTCTGGTGGTTTTTTGTTTGGTTGGTTTGGGTTTGATTTTTTTGTGGGGTTTTTTGTTTGTGGCTTTTTTTAATGGAAGCTCAAAACCAGAAAAGCCTTTACCTCAAAGCATACAAGCTCGTTATCTACACAACTCATTCTATAAGCAAGCTGGATCCTTGCATTGATACAAGCTGGCCTTTCGCTTGCAAAACTCGGTAACAAACCACTAAGTCACACATTGCCAGGGATGCAAAGGACACACAGTAACAGTATGCAAATTCTTTAACTGGAAATAACTAGAAGTGAGCTGATTATGAAAGAACTTTAGGGAACTACTGTATAAACACAGTTTCAGTGAGATACCCAGTAAATCTGCTTGGGGTATCCTATCTATCCTCCTTGCTAACCTTTTCAGCAGTATTCTGACAAAGTGATGAGGCATGGAATTGTCACCTGTCATCTTTAATGGAGTTTTAGAAATTTAGAAACCAATTTTTTGCCCTGAAGTTCGCCCATCATGCAGTCTCTGAAATGGCAGTAATTACCTGCATGCACCATTCCCACATCTGCACTAAACATGGCTTAGAGAGAAGCACAAAGTACTTCATTGCATTAACATTTTAATGTCATCCCACCAGTCAGTAGAGATTGCCTTGACAATACAGAAATTAGTTAAACATACTGCTGAGGCAAACATCAGTGAATTCTGTGTACCATCTAAATAACTACAGGACAGACATATTCACAGAGTTTGGCAAGAATGATTAAGATCTCCTTGGAAGGCATGTCAGAAAGTGTGAGGGCCTACAGTTTGTAAGTAAAAAAAGGACAGAGGAGCAGAGTTTGCAGTACTGTCAATGCAAGCTTTTACTTGGATCTGGAACTTCTCAGACTCTTCTACTCTTTAGTTTACTAACACACAATGAAAAATGAGAGGGAAGGGAGGATGCTTGGGTTTTCCTGGTAGCAGGGGGTTTTTGTTTGGTTGGTTTGTTTCATTTTTTTTCTGCTTTGGTTTCCTGCTCTGTTAACAGCAGCTGAGTTAAATCATCTTGGAAACAAGATATTAAGGTAAGCAGGAGAAACCTGTCACCAGTCCAGGATCAGGAAGAAACAAGCAGAAAGGAGCATAAGTGTCTGATAAGCACAGACACTGTCTTTTTTTTTCTGCTGCAATGAACCATCAGATCAAACCAGACTGTCTAAATTAAGAGGAAGTTTTACTCCTTGCTGAAACAAAGTATCAATAAGCCCATAAAAGACTGGAGTTATGTTCCAAGATGTTTAGCAACCTCTGATTTAGCAGAAAGACTGTTAAAACATTTCCTGGCTCAAGCAGGATAAAAATTTCCAAGAAATTCAGTCTTAATATAACATAAAGAGGAAATCCATGAAAGATCATGTTTCTCCAAAGCACAGAAAAAACCAGCACTCTTCTGCTTGGTGACAGAAAGCACCTGCTGCATGAACCAGGAAAAGGCCTTTCAGGTTTGATCCTAGGGTGCAATTTTTCCAATGTTCCTTCAGGCTTATCTGGTTTATAAAGATTTCTAATTGTGTTGTGTGCCTCAGATGTTACAGATAAATACTTCTATTCATATTTTACCTTAACATAATTCAGTCCAATGCTACAAAACTATTTCTGAACACAGTGAACTGCATTAAGTCCTGACATAACTCTGCAAGTTACTCAAATTCTAATAAAGGGGATGGCACACTCCAATCTTCATAAACACAGGTGCATACCTCAGCTGATCCTACCTGACCAAGTCGCACAAACTCTGCTTGCCGAGCTTCCTCTTTTTTCCGTGTTGATTTTGGGGACTCTGGCAACACATCACTGAAGGACCTTCTGTTGAGCATATTCTAAAACAGAAAATGTCTCTTTTTTTTTAAAACTGAAAGTTTTCATAATCTTTTAATCTAGTTTGCTTTAATGTGGTATCATTTAAATTTTCTGTCTTTTTCGGGTATTCTGTAGTGATGAATCTAACAGTCAGAGAACAGAAATCACAGCTCTTCCAATCTTTGAGTGCTTTGCTTTCCAACTTGTCATGGATTATCACTGTCATGTTCTAAGCAATCATAACAAAGACTGCAAGATTGATGTACTGACAAAAAGGCTGAAGCAGATCTACTTAGCTAAGAGTAATAAACAGTGAGAAAAATAGCACCTCACTAATGTTAGAAATATTGCAGTTCTTTATTAAGGATCACCTTAAGAATACATCTTCATCACCTAAAATCAAGTTCTCATTGTTACCCAAGGGCAAAAATGATCCAAATTTACATTTTATGAAATGAGGAAGTGCAGTTTTTATGGTAAGGTGACTAACAGCTGTATTTGACAAGCCTGAATTTCCCTATTCCCTTGCTGCAGGAAAGCTTACACAAAGGAGAAGATTGTTAAGTTTATCCTTACTGCTGGGTTAAATAAATGCATGAAGATTCCTATTCTGAAATCACTGCCTGTCAGTGTTCATATAACTGTAAAACAAGTTATGTGACAACTGGTATTTAGCCTAGTGCATACAATTCAGTGCTCATTAGCACTCCAGTCTTTTAAAGAAACAGAACATTCAGTCTACTAGTGAGAACAGGGAAGTGTAGTGTAACAAGGCAACCAGGTGCCCCTAATTGCCAGGGAGTGAGCATGAGCTTGTGTTAAGCCCACCTGTGCCCAATTAGGATTGGCCCCCTGGTCCTGCTCATGCGCAGTGGGTCCAACCCTAATTAGGCACAGGTGGGCTTGACACAAGCTCATGCTCACTCCCTGGCAATTAGGGGCACCTGGTTGCCTTGTTACACGACAGGAAAGCACAGGTGAGGGGCAGAAACTTGTGACTCACATTTACTTTGTGTAGATCAGGCATCAGGTCTTGGTACAAAGAGCGGATCAGCATGTCCAGAGTGCGCTGGCGTTTCTGAGAAAATGTTGGGGTTTCCAAGGTGGCTTTTTCCCCATTTATTACTAAAGTATTATGGAAAAGAAAATACATTACATAAATAAACTCTGATAGCTTCCACTGACTCTAGTTGGCCTCTGTAAAAAAATTCCTGTTTTCCCCTTAGTAATTCAGAGCTGCCTCCTTTTTCGTTTTTTAGTGAATAACAGAGAAAAATTAGGAATAGGAGAATTCTATCAGGCATACCAACTACAAAACTGCTTATCAACTTTAGTACTAAACCAATTTAAATAGGCAGAATGAGTTATCAGACAAATATCTAGTTACACTCATCATGATCAGTTCTCACAGATTTCCTTCTTGCTGATGTTGAACACTTAATAATAGTGTTTCTAACAAAGGAAAAACTGACTTACATTTCACTAACACAAAATCCCTGAATTCCTGGTGATTTGTAAACACAGGCGGGGATGGAAGGGGAGGCCCAAAGAGAGGAACACTTTCTTCTGAAAATATTTTCAGCCTATTGAAAAAACATATTTTTATCCATATTAAAAGTCACACTGAAATCCCACCATTTTTATAGACACTTTTCAAAACATAAGAAGTGGAAAGTGGTTTCTCTGTATGTCTTACATAAGAACTTCCATGGGTTCTAACAAGAAAGATTCACTTAGAACTATCCCCTTGGGCA
This sequence comes from Calypte anna, assembly GCF_003957555.1. NCBI lineage: Eukaryota > Metazoa > Chordata > Aves > Apodiformes > Trochilidae > Calypte > Calypte anna. Next base: position 2,116,407 of record NC_044262.1, on the reverse strand, counting down.
AAATTCTGCTCCCTCTACACAAACTAGTAGTGCAACACAACAGTCACAACAGAAGCTTGCAGTTCTATTCATCAAACAAGGCTTTTACTGGCATTAGCAAAATCTAGTCCTTTTCAAAAAAACTGTCACAGTTCTTTCCCTACAAAATATTATCTCCTTACAGATTTCTACCTGACCAATACATCCACCACATGCATGAAATTCTTGATTCTTTCTGAAAAACAATGGCTTAACTAGAGCCAAATTTGTGCATCAGGAGTAGCAAATTCATTTTCACTGAGGAAAAAAGAGTCAGAGTAACTTCCATGACAGATGGACCTGCCAATTTCTTTTGATCCATAAGGAATCTGGCATACCAAGAATGAATGCCAGGTAGAAACACTGTGTATACACCATGCCCAGCAAGATGTAGCTTCTTTAAGGTAATCATAAAAAAATAATAGATTGAACAAGAGTCCTATGAGCCCTAAGGTGAAGAGAGTATCCAGGGATACAGCTGGTCTCTTTCACATTCTACTTGAGTCCTCAGCCTTATGGAACTGTCAAAGAAAGGAGGAAAGAAAACTAACCTGCTTAGGGGCCCTGCATTTCTAGAAGCTATTTCCAAGTGGTTTCTTTCTTTTCACTACAAGCTAACCAGCAAATCACCTCAAGGGATCACAGACCCAATGCTGTCTTGTAAATATGGAGCAGCATGCTTTGCAAACAGCTGAAAGTTTTGCTAAGTAATGAGTAATGTGTGTCATGGAGGCTCACACAGACTTTAGAAATTTGTACTCAAAGTCTAATACACTGACTGACTGACTTCCCCCTTCCAACCTGCAAAGTTTTTAGCCTTGAGTGTTGTGGACATTCACACACACACACACACAGATTACAGTTTGAGACACAATGTTAGTTTCATGACCCAAAATTTTCTTTCCAGTGCTGGAGAGACCAAACATTATGGTTTCCTAATATAAATTCTTTAGTCACCAGAGACCTCAGCATCTGAGCTGGCAGTGATTTCAAACCTAACCCATCCTCTCCTAAGGTGGATATGCAAAAAAGAATGGCTCTTATTTCTAATTAACTTCCATCATACACATAGTTCACCATGCCATTGATGTCACTTAGTCAGAATGTTCCAGCTTTATCTTTCATAATTCTGTTATACTTCATCTAAAATATTACAAGTTTTTTTTAATCCCTTGGCTTCTGCCTGTTCCAGAATTCCATTTTTCTGATGGTTAGAAACATGCTACTTATTCCCAGCCAGTTTACAGCTCTTTGCCTCCACATCAGTACTGCTCTTTAATTCCATCAGTTTATTTCACTTCTTGACATAAAGAGCAGAGGACAATACAAAATGTTCTCTTGGTATCTCTAAACCATAGGAAATTCAGTGTGAAGTTATTTGCTTCAATCAGCACCTACCTGTAGCTATCATTCTGCTTATTGTATCTCACTAAGGCAAAAATATCTGCCATGCAGTTAAGGAAGTTAACCCAGTAGTAATGAAGCTCATGTATTTTAATACATTTTTTTTTTTCCTGGAGCAGATCACAGATTTAATGAAGGTAAAATATATTCATCAATGTAAATTCATAAAATGTTCTAGACTATACACATTAGAACAACATTTATAAAACAATATGTAGGTTCCTCTGGTATCTAAAGATACATTTTTTAACGTGTGGAATTATTTTTCTAGCCCTTTCTTACATTTAGAAGAGGTTAATATGAAGAGCATAAATCTAAAAAATAAGGCCAGACACAGGTGGAACCTGCAAGAAATTTCTAAGTACCTTCAGTAAGCCCAAGAACCAGGTTTAGAAGTCATAAACTTTGTGATCATTCTTAAAAACTCAGCAGCAGAGTATGAACAGAAATAACTTTTCTCCATCCATCTTTTCTTCAAATCATGCCACCTAACCTAGAGATGCCAGACTGGGGGTGTCACTAATGTGACCCCATAATAAACCCAAGTGACTGGCAGATGGCTCTTGGCATCACAGTGCCTTCAAAATGTTTTCAACCAGAAGTCTGAAACACACAGGATGCCATAAATATGGAGAATTTGTGATGTATGTTCTGAAAGATTTGAGAAAAGCTGATCTAAAATACATAAATGCCTAAAATAAACAGCATCTACACATTAAAGGGCAATATTCAGTATTTAAAGCCACATTAATTCACATCAGCAACAGAAATACTGTTATAAATTTGGATTTTATGAAAATGTATGAAATTTATTCTGTGAAGTGACACAAACACCTTCAATAAAAATACAATTTAAAAACACATTCTTGCTTTGACATTTTCTTTGATCTCCTAGGTGGTTCAACTTGATTCTTTTATGTTTTACGAGGCAGACATTCAGACACCTAGTCAAGCAGATAGCAGATGAAGGTAAAGAATGCAAGAATGCAACTCTTTCTGAACTAGCTTTCACTTCCATGAATAGCATATAGGAAAGACTTAGGGTAGTAATAATGAGTAAAAAGTATTATTAATGTTTCAAACAAACAAAAAACCACTAGAAAAATGTAAGGAAAAAGATACGTGTAAAATGAGAGCGAATCATAGATGGCTTGAATGCTGGAGAGGACTCTTCACCTTCCTGGAACACGATAGTGACAATGTCATTCCCAATATGTCGCTTCCTTTCTACCTGGAAAAAAAAAAAAAAAAAAGAAAAAAAAAAAAAGGAGGAAAAATAGACACGATGACTTAGAAGACATAAATAAGTAACAGCTCTGTGGGAGAATGGTAAAACAATATTCTTGAACTGCAAACAGAAAAACTATGGTCAGCATGACTGAAGTCAGTACAAAATCATTATTTAATTCTGTGAAAATAAGCCTAGCAGTTCCATGGTGCACACACAAGGCAGCTGCTATAATAGCAGCTATTGCTTATTTTTAAGTTAGCAAAGCACTCATGATTTCTGTAATTTCCATGATTAATATTCACAAACTTGGCACAGAATACCTACTATTCCAGAAGAGCAAATCTACCATTTGAGATAAAAGGAAAAAAAAACCTGATGCCAAATTATTCTTTTAAACAATAAATTCCCAGGTTGGTTTCTGGCTTCTGCTAGGATCTAATCATCAAACCAAGGCAAGAGCATGAGAAAACAGACATGGAAATAAAGAAAAAAAAGGAAAATATAATTATGTATTTTAACTATATTATTACATGAATATAAAATATAAAATTATTGCTTAAATAAGAAAATAGTGAAAAAAGTAATTTGTGAGTAATTTTAGGTAAATCATTATAGATGTGTGATGTACAGGTAATTGCATGTGCTCATGAAGTATTTTTCATCATACAATATACAGAAAGGTTCAAGTAATGGATTCCAGCACACTTGAATACCCAAGAAAACATCTAGTCAGTGAGAGGGCAACAGAAAAAAAGCACAGATCTTCCCAGTAACATGGCCACATGGGGATTTTCTTGAAAGCTGCATAAATTGCTGACTATGAGCTGTGTGCTACTTATGCAAGCATTTTGACAATTCACATACAAGCCTAATTTTCAACCTTCCTATATTCTTTGAGGCAGCAATTGTAGCCATGGAGCTCTACAAGCCCTTGGATTAACAGAATATATTTTCAGTCAATCAACTTTCACTTGCTTTGCAAATGTCTTTTGCAACATAATAGAAACTATATGATGATTATCTTCTAACACATCATGATATTTTCAGAATAAAAAAAAAAAAAAGAGAGAGAAGAGACCCATGTACCTGCTGCTTGTTCTCTCTAGAATATGGCAGCATGGTTGAAACATGGAACATAATTTCATGCCCTTGGAAAACTGTATAGATGGAAGAGGTTCCTGTTGTGTCATCTGAAAGGGACAACAACGTTCTCAGTAGGAATAAACCCTTCAAGTTTTCTAAGGAAAGAAAGATATTTCAGGCCCTTCTATCAACCCTTCTTTGGCTGTCCTTTTTATTGATCTGTTTTGGGAAGTGTCTACACTCCAAGTTTTACTTAGGTCCAAATGCAAGTTTGTAACCTGATCTGTACATTCACACATTTAAAACCTATGATGTCCCTCACCTAGCATTCTGAAATAACACATGGTTCTTCAAGCCATGATGCCCTACTATCATGAAGCAAGTAATGTAACAAGCCAGGTTATTTTTCATCTTATTGCAATTTAAAATTAAAATGTTGACCTTGAAGATACAGATCATGTAAACACTTTAACTGCATTCCATACCATTGATTTAAGCTAACCCATGGTTTTCCTGGTGAAGCATTTAGCATGCATGAGGAAGTCCATTTTGAGACTGTTATTTCTGCTAGATAAAAAATTAAAGCATCCATTAAACATAAACATGTATGCTGTAGTGCCCATCCCCCCACACCATTTCTGCTTCAGATGAGTTCTTACTTTTAATGTCCAGTCCTCCTCTGTAGCCTGTCCAGCCTTTCAAACTAATTGTGTCACCCAAGAGATGCAAAAATCTCTGAAAGCTTTCACTTCCAGTTTCTACATGTGGAAGGAAACAGAAAATCATGCACAGTGATAGAACAGATTAGTAAAAAGATAATCAAAATACAGGAGGAGGTCCTGCTGCCAAGACATGAGGACCAAAGCTTCAGCTGAATTAGTTTCTTCTCATGTTTTCCAAGGCTTCTACATTTACAGCATCACAACCTTGCTGAATAGGCATCATCATGTCACATAAAGCAGTGAGTCCCACAGATTACTGAGTGCATAGAACACCATGATTGAGCTGCAAAAGCTCAAAAGTGAAAAAACTAATCAACACCCACTTCTTGCAGGTAGCATGAGTCACCTGCTTCACCTACACCCTTTTTCTAAATCTTACTTTGCATGGTCTATTTCTAGAACAGAAATAGATGTAAGTTTCAAACAGCCACTGTTTACAAAAACAGAAAATTCTTACCTGCAATTTTCCCACCCAACAGGAAACATAACAAAACTACTGTTCACATAACCATCACCTCCTTTCTGACTTCCAAGTGTAGGCACTATCCCATACTTTTTATTCAGATGAATAAAAATAAAATGGTGAAAACCTCACCATTGCTGAACATTTCATCATCTGTAAGCTGCCCATCCTTAGCATACAGGACTCCAAATTTAAAATTCACCGATCCCTAAGAAATAAAACCAAATATTATATGATAAAGCAATCAAAAGACCTAAAGCAAGGTCTTCTTTATGGACTTTTATAAATGTACTTTTTTATGTACACATAAAAATATACATTTCATAACAACACCATCACATGTTCAAGTAAAATATCTAATAATTTATCTTTTATCAGATTAGGAATTTTATTATATACTAAGCTGGTGATCTATTAATATGATATATTAAGTTGGTGCTTAAAATTATTTTTCATCTTGTATGCTGCAAAGAAATACTACATTTCTCACTCCACTGAGCAATTGATTTCTAAGTTGTCACAAAACGTGCAAGTATTTCAAATAAAAAACTGCATTTGTTGAGCAGCTCTGTGAGATAAGAGTGGTAAGGTGACATTTACCTCTTGTTCTTCAAGAACCAATAAATCCTGTAAATGAAACAATATCTTTAGCACATTAGTATTCAAGATAGCATAAATAAAAATGTAACATCCTTATATATTTAAGTTTAGTTTGAAATGGCCATTTCAGCTGATTAAGACAGTTTACTTTGTACTATCATGTACCATCATGTACCACCCTGCTACTGAAGGAAACAAACTAGTAGCACTTACACTTAACGACTTAATTAAAAAAAACAAAGTAAAGCAAACAAAAAAAGAAGTCACCTCCTACCTTTTGTATCTCAGGATGAAAGATTTCCCTTGGGCTCTTCTCAAACTTCTCAAGATTCATAGCACTGAACACAAACAAAACATAGCTTCACAGAAGAGCAAGTATACATTTCAACATTAAACATCAAGCTCTGAATTACAGAAAAAGACACACAGAAAAATAACTGATAACCTATCTGTAAATACATACCTTAATATAGACTTCACTGATAATGTTTTTGTGGGACTATAAGGGAGGCATATTTTCTGAGTACCCTATAAAGAAAAAAAGCTGGAAGATATTACAAGACAGACTGACTGTTTCTGTATATTCAAATAGGAATATTAATAAAAACCAAGTAAAAAAACCAAACCAAAACAAACCATGATAGCTTTACTTAGCCATATTTAGAAGTGGTTTGAGAAAAAAACCTACTACTTAGTTTTGACTAAGTTGTCATGTGCTATGAGTTGCTGAAACTGACAGTCATTAAAAACTATTCTGTTAAAAAAAAAAAAGTGATGCATGCATGCATGCAAGAGACTTCTAAATCCACTACTTGGATAAGAAACTCTTACAGAATGTTAAATGAAAAAAACCCTCATCAAACTGTTAGTGAAACCAGTACCACACCTGCCTCCTTTTTTAACACTTTTAACTTTTTTACCACAGCAGTATGAAGTCATTGCCTATATTGATCACAGAGTAAGATCAAGAAGAGTTAAGGCATTTCTAAAAATAACACCAAGTTGTAGGTAAGAACAACTAAAAAAAATCTGGCATTGCAAACCTGTCAGAAAGTTTAATAAAATGTTACCTACAAAGCTAGTTTATTTACCATGGTAGAATTATATGCACTGATTCTGTAAAATGAAAAGTGTGTTAAATATTGCAGTTCTGAAGAAAGGAATAAAAAGTATGATAAACATATCAAAAAAAGACAAGTAAACAAACCAACAAAAAAGTCAGAGCAGTAGTTAAATAGTTGTTTCTTACTGTTTTTCTCCAAAGTATTGAATGGTACTGAGGAACACGCTGATTATTTTGGTCAGACAGTACAACAGACAGAAAGAAAGGATTCTTCTCTGCATCTGTACCTATGTAGTTCTGATGAACTGTCAGGGAGAAACAAGAAGCATTATCAACCATAAAGACAACACACATACACCTGCTTGTGCACACACACAGATATGTCTATAAATGTATAAACACATGCACTCATATGTAAGAACATATATTAATCTACCTACCTATGTATTTATATACACTTCTGTGAAAAAACTCGAGGTAGGTACAGCCTTCAAGGCAAAGAGTGGTTTCAAAACATCCCTTTTGGTAGCAGGGGTTCTGCTTCTTACAGAAACCCATTCTTTGTTACATGAATACATGAAACAAGAACTTGTTTTCTCTACAGCAAATGCAGTAATGCTGAATTAACACCATACTTTTTTCCATATTTCAGTAATAGCAATTCAAAGCTACACTGCTTTGTATTTCATTGATCAAAATGTCAATCCATTTACAAAAAGTTAATTACCTTTCCCTAAAAAATATCTGAAATACCATCTTGTATGATACTCTGGGTTCTCCAAATGCACGTCTGTTCTATGCCATGTATCTGGAGTGTAGTCTGTATTCTGAAATAGAATTGGGAGACTGTCACATCCATTGTCAAGTGAAAGCAAGAAAGGAGAATTAATGCAGCAAAAGCCAATCAAGAGTGCATGATTCACCAAGAGTTTTAGCTACATACTGTTTTTAAGAGGCATAGAATTATTCTGAAGTCAGTTTTGTGAAGTTGAATTTAAAATTTTTCCTTTTTTTTTCCTCTCTCTTCTTTCTAAGTAACAAAGTATTATCCTATTGGACCACTGTCACAGGTAGCAGCTTAGTATTCCCATGAAAATAAGGTATTTCAGTTTGGGTAATATTTTAAAACCTAAAGGTAAATGCATTAAAAAACAGAAATCTACTGCCAGGTTTCAATTTCTCATTTCTTCACAAACCAAATCTTAAGGACTCCTCACTAGACTACTGCATGTTCTGGAAGTTCTTCAGAGTGTTTCTGAACTAGTTGCTTAATTTGAATTCCCAAGCATCCTTTCTTTTCCACCAAGGATTAACATATGCAGAAAAAATGCCATTCTCCATATCTATTCACCATGTGACTGTTCATCAGCTACTCAGATAATGGTCCTGTGATCCAAGCTAATCAGCTTCTGAATTGCATGACATTTAGTGTACACAGAACATGGCCCTAGAGAGTCAATACAGAACAGTTAGATTCCTTTAAACTCTGCTGATGCTAACAGATCACCAGTAATAGTTTAGTATTAAACATGAGCTTACCAAGACCTTACACATATTTCAAGAATATGAGGTCTTCTTTGTTTCAATATGATATTTACAGCTGAAAAAAGTTTTGCAAAGGAAGATAAAAAATAAAGGTATGTAGAAACTTAAGTGTCACTGGAGTGGGTGCAAGAACACGACAAGTTAACAGCACAGGAATCCAGAGGAAATGACTCGCTCAGACTCCACTCAGCTCCTTTATCTCTTATATAAATGACAAACATAGGTGCTAAAAGACAACTAAGGGGCAAGAAAAATGAAGCTATAACCTCATCACACACAGGAAGAAACCTAAAAGCACAAAGGTCAGCTTGAACATAGTAATATCAGCAGGATATCAGTATAAAGTGATGGACTAGAACCTGTGAAGTGTTATTCAGAGGGTTAAGATGTACTTTTCTTCTAACATGATCAGGTGAGCAAAATTATACTAAAAAATAAACAAAATACCAGTTTTCCCCTTAAAAAATTATTGCATACTCTTGAAAGGGGACCTAAGAGACTTCTGGGGGAAAACATATACCCTACTCTTAGATTCCTGCATTCCTATATTATTTAGCATTTCTCAAGTCCTCTTCCTTAGTAACTGACTGCAAATATGTCTTTCCATGGTAAGGAAAAACTGAAGCTGAATTATTTTTTCAGCCTTCTATGAGTATCTTTAGACACTTACCTCACCAGAGGAGCCATTTTCCACACGGAACCGTCCAGCTCGTTGAATGGCTCCATCAGCATCACTAGAAATAAGCTGTAAGAGAGTTTAAGACAGAGGTTCTAGCTTGCAAAATAGCTGTATGATCAGCAATCAAAGATTACCACAGTTTCTTCTCTTCCAAAGTATCAGACAACTACCCACAATGAAAGGAATCAGCACACCTAATAATTTGACTAGAGATTTGGAATGATCCAACTATAGGTCTAAGGAGACATGAGCAGAAGAGCTGTTCACTCTTTTCACAGTACTCATCTCCTGCCTCAGATTTTGGCCACATGAACACACAGAATGCCTACAGAGGAAGAAAGGCTCAATTTCCATCTGGGAGTAAACATGGCATTTTTATAACCCTTCCTGTCTTGTTATGATGAAATGTTTATAAATAAGTAAAAAGATTTCCTAACACAGGCCTAATATGTCTCTTCTGAAGTTTCTTTTCATTACCCTATAACTTTCAAGTCCAGCTTAGAAAGCATGTTTTCCAAGCTAGATCAAATTTTTCACCTGGAAATGGAAAGGACTTGAGCTCAGCATTATAAGCTGCTAAAATCAAAGGACAGCCTGTGTAAACTTACAAGCTCCACAGATCCGTAATGTTTTCTGCTAAATTCTCCTCGTCTGCAACCCAGATCTTCAGAGACAGAGCTGGAATAGAAACACTTCATCAGTGTACAAAATTCAACTAGCCTTAGATCTCCTGCAACACTATACCCTGGCATTAATTAATTTCATTCCTGTTGAACAAGGCTTGCACTGCACAAACTCCTTACTGCAAGGAACACTCCTTACAATCTGTACAATCTCTAGCAGCCATTGCAGTCTGGCTTTCATATTATCCCCAGCAGAAAATAAATGTCTATGTCCTGAATTGAAGAAAAAGCCATGATTAAATTAGATATTTAGTCATAATATGATCAGAGTTTCCAAGCAGGTGGTGGCTTATAACCATGTCTGAAATCCAAGTTTAATATAAGGGAGGAAAAATCTACAGCAGACAAAATGTCTTGAGTAGGACAACTGCACTGTGCTCAGTAAGCTCATACATAGCAGGGTGCCACCTGTACTGGTGACAGAAATATTACAGAAACAGCACTCAAGAGAGATTTTTGCTGAGCTCTGAAATTCTTTGATGAAATGAAGAAATGTATACAGGATGTTAATTCAAGGAGTGGTTAAAAAAAAAAAAATTATAAAAAACAGTCTCTAGCACAATAAATATTTTCAAGCCTAGGGAAAGCCAGGTCACTGTTTTGTGTGCCTGACATCCAAACAATCCAAATAGAAATATAATGCAAATCACAATGTCACCACAAAGAGCATCTGGCCTGCTGTGTTTTGAATGGAACCACCTCTGCCAAGATAATTTTTAGGGACTTTGTAAATAATGCTCCACAGAGCAGGAGAAAAAGCAGGCTGAGAGGTTTATCAAACTGAACTACTTTCTGCCTTGTGGCAGAGCTAACCTCAAAATGCATTAACCTAGACAAAAACACCATCTCTTGAATCACCTGCATAATAAACCCAAGGAGTAGATCTGCATATACAGAAACGAAGTCCTGTAACTTAATTTGGTGATAGTTTAGCTGGTTGAAAGTCAAACCCACATCACACTGAGATATGAGCATATTAATGCTACAGAGATAAAGTCAGTAGTTAACAAAAAGCCTTAAAAAATAAAAGAGCATCCAAAATCAAAATAAAAATCTTCTATAACTAAGAAGTTAAACACATTAATAGACTCAAGTAATAAAATATAGGATATCCAGATAAAGGAGGGCACAGCATGAAACCCATTAATTTAGAAATACAAAAAATAAAAATGTGTAATAAGGTATATACCAGGTAAAAAGTCTGGAAAGAAACATCCAAAACATGGTGGCAGAAATATGAGCAGACAGGATACACTGATAAGACTGTCAGCAAGGACTCCTGCAGTAACAGTTCCCAACCACAGATCCACAACAAAACACAAAGTGAGGTGCAGATTAAATTTGGGTTCTACCATTCACTTTTTTTTTTTTTCCCCCCCTCAACATGGAAAAGATTATTGTCCTCCTGTACTGGCTTTGCTGGGATTGAAACGTAGAATTAATTTTTTATTCAGGAAAGCTGCATTTTTTTTTTAAAGACTGCAGCACACAATTCAGTGGGAACATAGCTGACAGGACACCTACTTTTGGTTCATGGCTTGCATGTAGGTTTCCATAGTGATCAAAGCCTTTGGCAGTTTTGAAGTGACCAAGTGCTAAAGCCAGGTCTATCCTGATCCACACTGGAAAAACACTTGCTCCAGTTATGCCAGTTTTAAAATAGTTTTCATCCTAATAAGATTACCTGTCAGGACTGAAATACTTGGGTTACTTTACCAAGTGGCTCAGACCAGTTTAACTGAAAATTTACTTATACTGTAAATTGCCTAATTTGCAAACTGCTTTAATACAGATGAGGTTATTTTTAACAGGAAAAAAAACAAAATACCAAAACCTGCTTACACACATTTGTAAAGCAACCTGAGTATATACATATATATATACATACATATATATATACACACACAGGAACACAGGAGCTATTGTATAAATGCACAGTAATGAGGAAAACAAAGAACAAGCCTCCAACCATTCCAGCAGGAGCTCCCACAAAATTTAAAAGCCCTGTAAATCGAACAAAACAAGTATAAACATATTTGCTAATCTAACCTTAGGCGTGTATTTTTAGGATCGTAGTGCTAGGTAAGTTTTCCCTTTTACGAGTGTGACAGCCTGAGGCACTCTACTGAGGCTGGGGTGGTGGCAGAAAGGCCCGAGTTTGCAGCTCGCACCTGTGTGATCACCACGACACAACCCGCATGCCTCTTGGCTCCTCATTCTCCTTACCCCCTGAGCCTTTACAGTCCCCGTTAGCCTATTTTAATTGAAGACGCCCTCAGCAATGAGGCAAACTGCGATTTCTACCCCCGCCGTATCTGCTCGCATCACCGTAACGCTGAACCAAGATGCGAAATCGCCTCTGAAGACGCCCGCCCGGTACCACGGCACCTGCAGCAGCCCCCGAGGGCGGAGGCGGCAGCTCCGGGACTCCCGCGGCTCCGCTGCCCGAGGGTCAGCCGCACCTCGGCGAGGGAGAGGCCAGCACCGCCGCACCGGCGGGCCCTCCCCAGCCAGTCACAGCACAGCACCGCCTCTCCGCCACCGAAAGCTCGGGCCCGCATCGCTTCCCGCCCCAGCTCCGCCCCCGCCTCCCCGGCTCCGGTACCGCTGAGTGAGGCCGAGGAACCGGGTGGAAGCTGCCTCTGCGCTGCTCGGCTCCATGCCGTCTGCCGGCCCGAGGCCTCACCCCTCCAGCGTCGCTCACGCTGCTCAGTCCCGCGCGGCAACTCCGCGCTCTCATCCCGCTCCCGGCGCACGGCCGGCTGCAGGGCAGGGCCCGCCGGGAGCTGTAGTCCCGGGCTGCGAGCGAGCAGCCGCCGCCCGACGCAGTGGGAGCGCAGCGACGCGAACGGGTCCTGCGCCCCCGCGCAGCGAGGGTCTTCAGCGGCTCCGCCCTGAAGGGCCGGGCCCAGGCCCCGGCCCCGGCCCAGCCCGAGCAGCGCCAAACCCGCGTCGGGAGGTGCGGGAGCTGGCTCCCGCCCAGTCCTTGGCTCCTAACTGGTTGCTCTTCAGTAGGAGCAAAACCTTCTGCCCGCTCTCCTTCTGCCTGTGGTCTCTGCCGCGTTCTAAAAGCAGCAACTACCGGTGCATCAGTAAAGGCACATAAAATGTTTTCTCAGCCTGCTCCCCCGCAGCTCAGGTTCTTTACAAGCGCAGTCGTCTTACAGAATAACTCTGTCGTGTTCAATCACAACTGCCAGAAGGGTGAAACCTTAGCGGGAAGGAGTAACAGCTCAGTTGGTGTTACTCCTTGAACAAAGTCTGAGAACCAGGCAGCAGGATGGCAGAGCCATTGTCTTGCTAGCCAGTAGGACCTCCGTCGCAATCGAGTTTTAAACAACCTCGACCCGTGTGACTTTAAAAGTCTAACACATACCAAAACAGTACCACTTTCAAGCGTGCGAAGCCCTTTCCTCCGTTTTCTCCTTTTACACAGATAAATGCTACGTTCTCCTTTTCAGAAGGTAAACATAGTCTACGTTTGTCATGTTACAAATATGAAGGTATTTTGACTGTGTAAGGACTTATTTTAAGCTGTTTCCATAAGAGTTGAAGCCAATATCACAATCAACAATTGTGACCGAATGTGTCACTTGAGTAACCACTTACACCTTCGGAAATCATAGCTTGGATAACTGTATTCTGATTAGAAAATTTCTGCCAAAAACTAAGCTTCACTTCTCTTATTCCTCCAGAGGAACCTACTTCCATGGAAACAATGAAGCAGAAAGAACCTTCCACTTTAAGTACCTAATTTCCAGTTTAATGCAGTTGTCAATCACCCTAATCCTCTCCTGTCTTCCAACTTAGTAGAAAACAGAATATGAATCCATGCACTCACTCAAACTGAAGTACTTGATCTGTGGGCCCCTCTATAATCCTGAAGAATACCAACTTTTCATTCACAACCAATTTTTCAACAGCAAAGAAATATATCCTGCTTCTGCATTGATCTTAGCAATTGCAACAGTAGTTTTTCCTCCTTTTTTTTCCAAGTATATCTCCTGAATGGAAAGCCTGAAAAAGTTCTGGCCCAGTCTTACACCATACACAAGTCTAACAACATGCTGAAGTTCCAGACCTGGTGGAATGAAGTGTGGAGCCTCTGCACAATAAATAAATAAATAATTTTAAAAAAAAATTGGGCCCTTGTTTTTATTTCCAAATACTTGAGAAAAAAAAAAAAAAAGTATTTTTAGTATGCTATGCTAGACACAAAATTTGTTACATACAGAAAACAAACCCATGACCACTACACTGTATTTCTTCCAGGGGAATAAAAGGGGAGGAAGAGTGTTATTACATAGGTTGACCTAAAGCAATTATCTTCTAAAATGCACCTGAAGCATCAAGTACATCTGTCCAGTTCTAAAAGCTTTGAGTGCTTTTAAAGGCAGAGTGAAAACTCACGCATTTCTTTTCCTGTAGGCAAGACTCTCCTACATCTCTGAGAATCCTTGCACCTGAGTACCAGTACACAAGAACACATATCCACTGGTCACAGAACACAGACGTCAACAAAAGAAAACGCAGCTTTATCAAGGACTGGAGATTCTCCCAGACCTCATTCGAAATAATTCTTCTGAGACCGATGGTTTATTTAACACGAATCTCTTAAGGCGTGATCTTTTCTTTTCATGTCTCAGGTCTGTCAGACCGCTGCCACCCCGCGTTCTGCGAACCTCGCCTGCCCCTCCCAGGCTGGCGCCTCGGGCACCACCCGCCCTTTGCCATCCCAGGGGCCGCCCGCGGCCCGCACTCCCTCAGCGGCGGCGGCAGCTAGTGCCGCCGAGGGCCCGCCTCTCTCGGACGCTCCCGAAGCAGATAGTTACCAGAGGACTCCCAGAGGCACCGGGCACCAGCAGCAGCTGGCAGTGACGGTGGCCGTGGCGCCCGAGAGGGGCATCGGGACACTCTCCCGGCGCAGCTGCCCCGCGCTCCCGTAGCGGTCGCTGCCCAGCTGACGCGGCGGGCGGGCTCACGGTAGCTTCGGGTGCGCTGTGGCTCCCGCCCCTCGCCCCCTCCGCGGCGGCGCAGGAGCCCTCGGCTGTAGGGCATGGCGCAGGCCGTGGAGCCCCGGTCCGCGCCGGGTCCTGAGCCCACGGAGGTCATGGCGCGGGCGGTGGTGAGCGCGCAGCAGCGTCTGCTGGGCAGCTCGAGAGGGAAGCGGGGCCCTGCTGCTGTCGCTGTCCGGGATTCGCTCAGACCCTCCAGACGTTTGAGGAGTGTTTAGAGGGTGTGGGTTTTAGCCCGTTGGCTGGACAGGGTTTTCTGAAGGTCTGACTGCAACCACTGGCTGCTGTGGCACTTACATGCCCGCGTTTGCTGCGGCTGAAGGACTGGGACTCCACTTGGTGGGCAGCCTTGGCACCTCTCCTGTGGAAAGAGAGGCAGCTTCTGGTGGCAGTGCCATGAGCAGGTGGCGCTCAGGCACAATGACAGACGGTTCCCTGACTTCCCTTCTGCTTGTGGCAACTGAGGGGGCAGATGACAGATGACTGCTCGTTCCTCCTTCGCGTTGGATGCACTCATTTGCGTGCCAAGTAAACACTTCTGGCACTGCAGCCTCAAATCTGTGCTGCGGTTTCTCTGTCTTCTGAAAGATGAGTCTTACCTGGGTGCCTGGATGAGCCTGATGGACATCCTGGTAATGAAATGGAGCTAGAGGTGACCAAAGCACTGCAGAGTTAATCTTAATTGTGAGAACAATTGCAGGCATTGGAGTAGGGAATTGGCCTAGGAGGGCATTTTTGTTGTCTGGCCACTCGGTAACTTCCCTTTCTTGCCTTCTGCAGGTGCTGACGTGGAGCCTGGCAGTTGAATATTGCACTTCAGAGCTGTGCAGACATCTGTAACCTACCATGGAGGACAAAAAGGCTTGCAAGGACAAAAAGGCTTGCACCCTGAACACAGCTAAGTCCTGCAGCCACATTGCCCATGAGGGAGGTTGAGCAGGTGGAAGAGAATGGGAAAATGTGAGACAGTCTTGAGTGCTGCTGCCTGGAACAAGCTGGATGGGGCAAGGTCTGAGACCAAAGCAGAGTGTGGGTACTGAGCCAAGCTGTGACAATCTGACTGATTTGATAAGCAGTTAAACTGCTTGAATTACAGATTTTCAGAATGAGGATAACAAGCTAAAGAAAACATTACTATTCTACCTGATAAGAAATATTTTCCCAGCTGCTGTATTTTACCTTTGTTCTACACAGCATTTTCTGGTTAGTACTTAGGGTGGAATTTACTGGCCAGAGGCAAATGTTTCAAAAATGCTGTTTATGACTGCAAGAGCAGTATTACCAGTTGCCATGAATGCTTCTGTCTTAATAGGTTTTAATTTCCTTAAGGAAAAGCTGGTTGCTGGTAAATAAATGTCACTGGCTCTGGATGTTTGTCTGTGGAGTTGAGAGAACCCCAAAAAATTATGTACCTAATGCATGTACATTCTCATGTGGGTCTTCCTGTTCTTCTGCAGGGAAACTTTTAAAATTGTGGTTAGGGATTCCTTGTGTTCTCTTTACTGTTTTCCTGCTTATACATGAACGTGAACGACAGCATTATACAAGATGGAAAAGAACACAACAGTGCCAGCCAGTGCCATGTCAGTTTTATTCCTGATTAATAAAAAGGAAGGAAAGAGAACTATGAACACAAATTAGTCATACAAGCAAAGTAACATTTACTTTCAGTTCTCCAGTGTAGTTCTTCATTACATGTACTAATTATTCTTTGTAACCTAGAGCCATAACCACAAAACCTGCAACATAGGCTCCCAGTAATTCCAGTCACCACAATCAACTGAACACAAGAGCCAAGCATACCATGGACTTTAGGATGAGATACTTCAGATATATACACCTAAAAACATAGGGAGAAAACATCTAATAATTACCTCTATCCCATTTTGCATCAAGGACTTGATAAGTAATTAATTTCTGAAAAAAAACCCCAAAGATGTATTTTCTAGTAACTCCCCTCCTTAAAAAAAGCCTCAGTAAAATGGAAAAGTACCATCTCAGAAATGTAAATTGGCATTATGAAAAACCCTGGATAAAATGAAGGGCCCAAGTTAGAAGAATGTTGATGCAATATTGGTATCACAAAGATAAATAAATTTGCATTAATAAATAAGCTTCCTTTGTTAGTCATATTCAATAAGAAACACTGCATCACAAAGCAGGTTAGAGCTTGGAACAGTCTTTGCATAAACATGTAGCCACATATAAAACTGTTTGCAATTAAAGTTTTCAATTTTTATTTCCATGTAAGGAGTGCAAATTATTTCATTCTCCATGAAGTTTAAAATTCACAGCTGGCTCATCTTAACAAAAAACCAAAAAAACACCAAAAACCAAACAAGGAAAAAATAAAAAAGCCACCACACATGCACACACTCTCAGAATAATATCTTACTTATATCTTATAATATCTTACTTACCAGAACAACTAATGAAGAAATTTCACTGGCTAAGCCAGTATTCATCCAAAATAAAGTATCCAAACATTCTGAGGAGACATGATAACTATACATCAGAAAACATACATTATTCAGCACAGCTGAATAAAAGTAATAGAAGTAAAAAGCTGAATTTAAAGTTTTGAAAAGTAAGAAGCAGCTTCTAAAAAAACCTGCAAGAGCATGCAGGTGTTTTAAAGTCAAAATAAATGTTAACTTCCTAATCGAAACACAGCCAAGAAGTATCACAAGTGAACAGCAAGTAATTTTTATATTGGCTACTCTTTAAATAAAGAAAAGAAAATGTAGCAGTAACTGATCTGTCTACAGAGCTGTCCATTTGCAGGCCCTGTTTTTAAGCCCTGAATAATTTATCATCTTGCCTAACCTGAATTAATTAACCTTTTTAATTAAAGTTTATTGTCTGTAGTCCCTTAGCAGATGCAACTGAGAAACATGAAGGATTAGAAAATATTTTTGCACCAAAAATTGCTTCAAATGATAGGGGCATTTGTTAATACATGCTAAGAGTTGTCAGAGCATAAGAGCACTGGTACTCAGGAAAAAACTGACTCAATCACCAAGTTCAGAAGAAACACAACAACTGGGTTTCACTATTCAGATCTGCACTTACCCTCGTTCTTGAGAGAAGGCTCCATCATATAAGAACCATCATATAAGCTTTCAAGGGAAATGATATAGCAGTAACACATCATTACACAGACCTACCCCAAACCATGAGGCTTGGCTGCTGTCCAATCTTAACTTAAGATCCCTGATCTACCTCAAACCGGGAATAACCGGTGAGCTCTGGCCTCGCCCAAAGCCAGGGCCAAGTGGTCCGACAAGAGCTGCAAACGTGTCCAAGTGCAGGTTCCTGTTATGCACTGAGGCAAAACACCCCGACAAGGATCAGACCGTACCGACCTCCCGCTTCTGCCCCCTCACTCGTGGCAGTAACGCTGGGGTGGAGCTGCCAGAGGGCTCGGCTGTCCTCGCTATCGCCCGCGGCGACCTCCAGGGCAGGAGCCAAAGAGGCGTTCGCGGCGCCAGCGCTCACCGCGGGCGGGAGTCCCGGGCAGGCAGCGAGACACCTCTGCAGCCACCCCTTCCTACGGGGGCGCCTCAGCGGAGCCGGCCCCGGGCAGCCGCCAGGAGCGGTGGCAGGCAGGCAGGCAGGGTGGCCGGTACGGCGGGATCGGGTCGGGCAGGACCTGACGGGACCCGCAGCGCTCCGGGGCTACCGAGAGGACGGAAACGTCGCCTCCGTGGCAGCGGGGAGTGATGACGTCCAAGGGGTGCGCCGGAAGCTGCTGAGTGCGGCGAGCTGTGGTACCGGAGAAGCTCTTCCCTCCAGTGCCGGCCGGTTCGCCCGGCGCAGGGCTCGCCCCGCCCTTCCCGCGGCTGAGGTGACCAGTCCCGTCCCAGGGTGACTTCCTGCCGGTTGCGGCGCGGGCCGCGGAAGTGCCCGGAGCCTGTCCTGCTGTGGGAGCGATGGCCGCGGGAGGGCCCCAACCCACGCCGGGCTCCGGAGAGCCGCGGCGGCTGCCTGCCGCACGACGCTCCGCGCCTGGCCGCTACCTGAGGTGAGCGCCTCGGGACTCGGGCGAGCGGCGCCGGCAGCTGCCTACAGCAGCGGCTCTGGGAGCCTCCGGTTCTGGCCGCGGTTTTTGCGTGCGGAGGGAGGGGAGCGGGGCGGCTGGGAGGCGCCTAGAAACGAGCCCCGGGCACCGTTTTCGGGGCCTGCCGGCAGGCCTTGAGTTGAGTGTTAGCTTCGTGTAGTGAGTGCAAGAAACGCCTCGGAGATCACCTATTTTTCAGTCCTAGCGAGCCTGTTAAATTTTGTTTGTTAGAACAGCCGATAGGGACTCTGCCGGGTGTGCTGAGGAAAGCTGGTAAGCATTGTAGCAGTGAAAGTTACTTGTGAATTAGTGACTCGATTGGACCAGATCAGTATAATCCATGAGTAAATACCAGGTTTAAAACTTAAATTAACCCTTACCTTATTAGATTCAGAGTTTGGAAGTGCTAACCTACAAAAAGGAAGGTGTTAACATTCATAGTGAATGCTAACATTTCATACAATTCACTTTTCAGTCTGATGTGGAACAAGTGATAGTTCCACGTGTGTTCATCTGCTTAGTCCTAACCTAATGAATATTGTAAAATGGGCTTGATCACTTCAGTTAATGTGTAAACATGCCATTTGGAATACTGATGTACCAGTAATAAAGATGTGATGCTTACCTTGTTTTCTGAAGAGAACTAATACAGTATTTTGATGTATCACAGGTAAATTTTTCCATAACCTTATGGAGAAAAAGGACTTTGAAGCATGGCTTGATAACATTTCTATTGCATTTCTTTCTCTGACGGACTTGCAGAAAAATGAAACTCTGGATCACCTGATTAGCTTGAGTGGAGCAGTCCAGCTCAGGCACCTCTCCAATAATCTAGAGATTCTCCTCAAGAGGGACTTCCTCAAACTTCTTCCATTGGAACTTAGTTTTTATCTGTTAAAATGGCTTGATCCTCAGACCTTACTCACGTGTTGCCTCGTCTCTAAGCAGTGGAATAAGGTTATAAGTGCCTGTACAGAAGTATGGCAGACTGCATGTAAGAATTTGGGTTGGCAAATAGATGACTCTGTTCAGGACCCTCTGCACTGGAAGAAGGTTTACCTAAAGGCTATTTTAAGGATGAAGCAACTGAAGGACCACGAAGCCTTTGAGACATCCTCTTTAATTGGACACAGTGCCCGAGTATATGCACTTTACTATAAAGATGGACTTCTGTGTACAGGTAGGAAGGACAGAAGACTTGGAGTCTAACAATTGTTTGTTTTCTCCCCTCTCCCCACCATGTGATTAATACACTTTGCTTTTCCTTTACCAGGCAGATTATTTTTGTAGTGCTAACACATTTTAAGATTATTCAAAACTGATGTTTTTGGTGGGTTTTTTTGATTTCTGAAACATCTGGCACACTAATAAATCACTAATCACTTTAATAGAAAACCAAGGAGGCCAGTTTGTTGGTTAAAAAACAAAACTAAGCCAAAAAAACCCAGTAACAGCAAGTATCATGCTTCAGATTAGTAAGGTCATTTGCATAGTACAGATACATTATCCTCTTAGAGGATAACTTACAGCTAAAGGACCTTGTTTGGGGTAGGTGATCACTGCAGTCTCCCAAGGTGTGACAGAAGAAGCCTGTCTTTCTCCAGATTATTTCTCTGATGCAGTCTGTAGGCACTGTCAGTTCTTAACATAAGTGCTTGTATGAAGATGTGTAAAGCAGATGTAACCTTGCTGCTGGTCTGACTTGCACACAGTAGGGATAATTTCAACTTCTTCCCTGAAGACTTCATGCAGACTTCAGGATTTCAGTTGGAATTTAAAAAAATACAGCCAGAACAAATATGAAACCTTAAGTATTAAAGAATAGTAATGAAGTTACAGTCAACTGTTGTCAGAGCAAAAGTTTCCCAATCACTTGAGATGACAGTGCTATAGAATATGCTGGGAATACTGGCCACCTGTCTCATGTGTGTTTGTCCCTTAAGATGGTTACCACAAACCAACAACTAAACTCTAGCTGGTCTTTCACTTCTCAGAAAGAAATGTAAATATCCAGGAAGCAGCATAATATTTAAAGTATATCTTGTATATTGAAAGTATAGTCAGTAGCTTTACAAGCCTGAGAGTGATGTATCATCTGAATCTTCCATGCATCTCTTTCAGTAAACACTGTCAGTCAGAGGCAGTGCTAGAATCCATGGAAGGTTCTAAAAGGGTATGAGCAAAACTTGAAAGGTCAGGCATCTAATAGCTTAATTAACATGAAAACAAGAGGCTTTGCTGTAGTGCTGAGACTTAAAACTAAAGCTTATTCCCCATCCAAGCAGCTTAAAAGTATTATTTAATGAGAAAAAGTTCAACAAAGAGCAAAGCTCTGCACCTAAGGAGGAACAGCTCCATGACACCAGAATATGCTTGGGGGACACCCAGAAGGAAAGCAGTGTGGCAGAAAAGATACCAGTGCTGAACACTGAGCTGAACATCAGCCACTAGCATGCCCCTGCTGAAAGAAGGCTACCAGCATCCTGGGCTGCTTTAGGAGGGTTTTTAGTCGGTAAAGAAAGATGCTCCTTTCCTTCTACTTAGCACTGGTGAGGCCACACCTGGAGTACTATGTCCAGTTCTGTTGTGCTCCTCAGTACAAGAGAGACATGGACACACTGGAGAGTTCAGTGAGGGGCCATGAAGATGATGGAGTGGGGCAGCTCTTGTGAAGAAAGGCTGCAGGAGCCCTTATAGTCTAAAGAAGAGAGGACTTGGTGACAAGCTTATGAATAATCAAAGTTAGGGTGCAAAGAAGATGGAGCCACACTTTTTTCAGTGGTGCCCAGTGCTAGGAGAAGAGACACAGGAGGTTCCCTCTAAAACATTTTAGTACTGTGAGAGTGATCAAGCACAGGTTGCCCTTGGAGACTTCAGAATGTCCATCCTCAGACATACTCAAAAGCTGTCTGGTCATGGTCCTGGGCAGCTGGCTCTTGGTGGCCCTACTTGCACATTTGGGGTTGGAAGAATTGACCTCCAGAAGTCCCTTCCAACCTTAACAATTCTGTGATTCCATTAAAATACTGTATTTAAGACAAACATGGAAGATGAGTATAGGATTGGAAAAATTACTTATTCTGCTTCCAATTACCCTGTTCTTTATTATTGCAGGATCTGATGACTTGTCTGCAAAACTGTGGGATGTAAGCACAGGTCAGTGCATATATGGCATCCAGACTCATACTTGTGCTGCAGTGAAGTTTGATGAACAAAAGCTTGTAACAGGATCTTTTGATAACACATTAGCCTGTTGGGAGTGGAGCTCTGGAGCAAAGACACAGCATTTTAGAGGACATACTGGTGCAGGTATGTTGAACTTTTCAATTTGTCATTTCATTAGGTAAGTGAAATACATCATCAGCAAACAAACTGTCATTTAAATTAGCTCTTTGCATGATAGGTTTTTGTAGGTTTTGTCCCAAGTCACCTTTGAAGGGATGTGGGGAAGTGGCCAGAACAGATCTAGATCTGTCTGCCCTTGAATAATGTGAAAGCAGCCATGTAGTGGTTTTTACAGTTGCAGGGAAATAATACTAACTGCTATGTAGTATTTTCAGTACTTGCAAGTCTACCAAAAAGATGCAAACCCTTGGTAGCAAGGAGCACATGCCAATAGCAGTTACCTAATCTCCATGATGAAACAGAGAAAGACCCTGACAGGAGATGGGCTTAGAGCAAATAGCACAATATGAACTGTATTTGCATTTCCCTCATAATTAACTTCTCTGTCCTCTACTGCAAAATACCCTTGAATCAGCTGTAGGTCTGTTCCCCTGTGAGTGATAAGATGGATCAAATGTACTAATCCTGCTGGAACTGACTTAATAGAAGTCATAAAATAGCAACTACCTTAAGTTATGCTTTGCCATAATCCAGCCATAAAGGAGCCATGCATGCTTTAATTGGGAAAAAAAATCAGTAATTTTGCAATGTAAGCTTAGAAATCCAGAGCTACACAGTTCAAGAACAACAGTTAAAGCTCTAATAGCATGTGAATTTAGAGGCTATATGACATAATAACAGGAAAATGTATGCACAGAGAATGGTATTCCTTATTTATTACTCTTTGCTTGTAGTTTTTAGTGTGGATTACAATGATGAACTTGATATTCTGGTCAGTGGCTCTGCAGACTTCACTGTGAAAGTATGGGCCTTATCCACAGGAACGTGCCTGAACACCCTCACTGGACACACAGAATGGGTCACTAAGGTGGGCATATTGATTTTTAATTAATCTTGCAAAACACATACTTGCAATAAGTTTGTATCCCATGTTCTGAATTTCTGTTTCCTGATCTTATCACTGCAATTACGTGTGGGATCTAAAGAACATCATGAGATATTGCCAAATAACAGTCCAGCAGAAAAAGAGCTTAAAGAAGCTATAATTAAATGTCTTGGGCCATTGGAAGATATTTCTATTCCAAAGCAGCTGGAATAATACTAGGAATCCATGCTTGATTCAAAGACTGAATAAAAACAATGATTCTGAAAGAAAGTTACTTTAAAAGTTATGTAGAAAAACAGTGATCTTTATGATGAAAATCTGAGCATTAATTGATCCTGAAATCAAGAAACAGTGTATTTCTTCTATTTCAGAACTTGGAAGGTAGGGGTGTGGTTCTAGAGGTGAAATACATATGTTTGCTTATTAATGCAGTAAGTTGTCACTAAAATAAAAGTGTAAACTGCAATTTCCCTTCAGTTGCTAAAAGTATTTGTATTGCCTTTATATATAGAGTATATATACTCTATATATTGTTAATGGAGTGAAAAATGGAAAGCTTGGTTATTTAAGAGCATCAACATAAATCTCTGTATCCTTCAATTACAGGTAGTCTTGCAGAAGTGCAAAGTCAGATCTCTTATGCATAGTCCTGGGGATTATATTCTTCTGAGTGCAGATAAGTATGAAATCAAGGTATGTACCATATATCACACATACCATTTTGGTACCCAGGGAAATAAAATGCTTGAGAGGTTTAGGGAGACATCAGAGCACCTCCCAGTCCCTGAAGGGGCTACAGGAAAGTTGGAGAGGGACTTTTTTTAGAAGGACATGGAGTGATGGGATGAGGGGGGACAGTTTGAAACTGAAACCTGATGGATTTAGTTTAGACATTAGGAAATGCAAATAATGCAAATGTTTTATGGTCTTAAACTGTGTCTTAATTGTAGATTTGGCCCATTGGAAGGGAAATAAACTGCAAGTGTTTAAAAACACTGTCTGTTTCTGAAGATCGCAGCATCTCCTTACAGCCCAGACTGCACTTTGATGGTAAATACATAGTGTGCAGCTCAGCACTAGGATTATACCAGTGGGACTTTGCCAGCTATGACATTCTCAGGTAAATCTTTCAGTATCTTCTTTAAATAATTAAGAAGTAGGATGTATTATTTTTCATAACTTACTTTAGATGTAGGCCAAAAGATTCTTGATAAAAAGTGTGTATACATCTTACTTTATGCATAGTGCCAGATTTAATCCTCATTTATCTGTTAATACAAATAATTTGATTGTGGTTTTGGTATCTACCCAGAGGCTACTCCTCTTCCACATTTTCAAATTATAAGCTCAAGTGTTTCAATGTAGATTTAACTATCAGATTGCAGTGCTGTAGTGAATGTGAAGCTAGAAGTTAATGTTGCCACGAGATTGCTCTACAGACACCAAGGCATCCATTTGTTTCATGGGACAAGTAATTAAAAAGACTCTTCTTCCTTATAGCACTACTGATCTGTCATACTCAATGACAGTGTGGAATGATAGTGAAATCTATCAGACTGCAGTAAGGAATCAAACAGGATGACATTCTGTTTCCATAAAAAGAATGAGTCTTTATCTATGAGAAATAGTGGTATCAAAACCACTCCACTTATTAAAGAAAAAATTGCATTTTAGAACTTTTAGCCAACTCTTAATTGAAATGGCATGAATATTTGTAATCTACCAATCACAGAAAGATCTAGTAAAAAAATGCTTCTTATCTCTAAGAATAACTGAGTAATTTCCCCTCTTGGCTTACCCTCCCATCTTTCAGAAAAGAAAGAAGTTCTCTTACCACTGAGAACAGATTTTCTTGACCATTTATGTTTGTGCCTCAGTTCTTTGCTTTACATAATGTTATTGTCAAAGGCATAGTCAGTTGTGGAAAACTTACTCTCTTCAGCTTCTGTTCCAAATTTTAAGGCAAAAATATGCTAAAGGTGTAGGTGAACAAATACTTGTATTTCAATAAGAGAGCATCCTGGTTAGGACCAATCTGGAATGATATATCTGTCTTCTTACAGAAGGCATTTCTGCATTTTATTTTCAGGTGTTAAAAGAGTGGTCAAAAGAATAAGAGGTTTTACTTTGTAATTTAAACATACTGATGCACTAAATCTCTCTGGAAATTTACTGTAAAACACATTTCCTACTGTAAAAAACATTTCCTTTTTCTTGTATATCTGAAATCAAGACTTTCTCCATTGTGCTATACAGAATCCTTTTCAAACCCTAACCTTTTATGTTCAGAAGGGTCTGTCTTGAATGCCCAAAGTCTGAACTGAAACCACAGGCCCTACTGCACATAAGGGTTCAGTTGCTTTATTTGAAAAATGTGCTTTGTTTGCTTTATTTCAGTTGCTTTATTTGAAAAAATGCAGTTCTGTGTCCTTTCAGAATGATTAATTTAGACACTTTACTTTGTATAGACACAAGGATTTGTTTTAGTAATGCAGTTTCATGGCTAAATCATGAGAGTTTCTGACAATATTGTCTTGTCTTCTAGGGTTATCAAACCTCCTGATTTCTCAAATGTGTCCTTGCTGGGCTTTGGAGAGATATTTGCTCTGCTGTTTGATAACAGATACTTGTATATAATGGACTTGAGGACAGAAAAACTGATAAGCCGCTGGCCTCTACCAGAGTATAGAAAATCAAAGAGAGGTTCAAGCTTTTTGGCTGGTGAAATGTCTTGGTTAAATGGACTAAATGGCCAAAATGATATGGGTTTGGTTTTTGCCACCAGTATGCCAGACCATAGTATCCATTTGGTGTTATGGAAAGAACATGGCTGAAAAGCTCATGTGTGCAGAATCTTCAGGAATATATGGACTATCAGCAGTGTGTCCATAAAATGAGACTTTGCATGAACCAAAGTTGCACACCTAATGGTATCATCATGCAATGCACAATCATGTACTTTTATTTGGGCATTTGGGAATGGGTTGTTTTGGACATAATGCAATACAGCATGCTAACAGTATTCACCACTAAATTTTGTCTGTACTCATGTTTAAGCATAACTGTTTGGGCTCTGAAGCATAGCTTGCAACATTTAAACCATTCAAATCCACCATTCAAGTCTGAAATGAGGTAGTGTTTGACCTGACTTCTGACTTATTTGTTGTTGAAACAGAAGGTGAAGCTACAATTGTAGAACTATAGGCTTTTGTACTACATGTAACAGCAAGCATTGGTTACAGTGCATGGCTGCTTAGCTCAAATGAGAAGATGGCAGACTCCTCTCTGCAGTATCATTCTCTTTAAAATGTTTTTTTCCTAATGGTAACTTTAAATACATAGCCCTTGAAATAGGAGAATCAAATGAGTCCTTTAACTAGAATCAGATGCCAACAATTAATAGTGCATTTAAGTTTGGGAACACATCAACATGAATTTTACTCAGTGAGAATGAGCCAACTTTTCATCTGTTTGATAAGGCTTGCCATCACAATTAACCTTAGAGAACATCTGATAGTATTTATTATATCTGTTGATGGTAACTCAGAATGGCTTGATCAGCATTTTATAGTCCATATTTCCTGTAGTTTGTGTGAGAACAACTTAGTTCACAGGTAGGTAGAAATATAATGAATGGGAAGATGATGCTCACTCTCAACAGCAAGATTCACTGTTAAATTAAATGATGTCCAGCAGCCATTCACTTTTTCCAAAAGTTGCAGTTAATATAATCATGCACTTAAAGTACTTGTTACATCTAGATTTGGAAAGCAGTGGCAATTAACACTGTGAATGCCATATCTTGAAGAGAAAAAAAAAGTCTGGGGAAAAGGAGTAGAAAAAGTCTTTTACTTTGATCATCACAGAAAACCTGATGTACACAAGTTAACTGTTGAGTAGCAAATACCTATTCACATAATTTTGTGGTATTTGACATGTACTTAAAAGCTGTATCTATAACATCACATGCTTTAGAAACACTCTAGGTTGGTTTCCCCTCCTCCCTTAAAATAAAATCTCCCCTTATGGTTTGTTTTTTGTTGTTGTTGGTTGGTTGATTTGTTTTGGGTTTTTTTTTTACACAATTTGAAAACAGGTTTTCATGAAGATTGAGTCATGTCCTTGAGAATACAGAATTGCCTAACATAACTATTTCTAGCATTATTTTTTTTCTTCCCACTATCCAAGGAGTCCTAATTTCATACTTTGTACTGAATGAAGGCCAAAGTTCCCAACTGTATTCAGTATGAATTACACCAATGGAAGGAAAGGCTTTGTATACAAGAATCAGTGAGTGATGTGGTGGGAATTGCATGAAGTCACAGTGAAGCACTGTCTCTTGACTACAGGGCTAGTGTCTTAAGTACTTGTTTTTCTTTATTCACACAAACTTGCTTTGAAAATGTGCTTGTAGCCAAGGATTTTATCAATTCAAAGCCAAACTCACAGTATTCAGTTCAAACCACCCTGCCTAGGGCACAAATGATCTCTTAAAACTTTTATGTCTCACTCAAAAGTGAAGAAAACTTACATGCAACAAAGCTTTCAATAACTTGTCTAAAAACCCAGTTCTCATCCTTCATGTGGGAGTCACTACTGTGTGTGATGTGTGAAGAGCCATGTGATGATGAGCCACCTATAAAACACTGCACTAGCTTTGAAAGGTTACTTCACAGCAGGAGTTTAGACAGGAACATACCAGTAATGTCCTTGTACCCAAATCAGTGAGATACAGAGTGAATACTGGACTAGAAGATGACTAGAAAAGGGGCTGGTCTGCCAAGCTCAGAGAGTGGTATCATCAGTGATACAAAATCTAACTGGTGACCAGTCAATAGAAGTGTTCTTCAAGGGCTAGAATTAGTTACCTTGTTTTAGTGAGCTTTACTCTCCAGGCAAGTTTCCCACAATACAAATTGGAGGGAAAGAAGAAAGCACAGCAGAGGGAAGCAGTCAATACACAGAATACTATTCTCGAGAGATGAAACAACCTGACAGACTTCTCACAAAGTTTAACCAAAGCAAATGCACCACGAGACAGACTGGCCCCACACAACAGGCAGGCTGGAGTAGCTTCCTAAATGGAAAGTAACTTCTTGATTAAGAGCTCTGAATTCTCCTCTGCCTTGTCCCAGAGTGTGCAAGCAGAAAAGCATTATGAGAAGCATCCAATACACCCTACACTGCTCTTTGACCCTTTTAGTTTTATAAGTTTAAGTTTTACCATTACATAGCAGCTGATGATTATTACAAGCACAATTAGCAGACAGTTCTGTACAGCCTCTGTCTTCTGAAGATTTCAAAGTAAAAGTTCCACCTGGACATTTGCTGGCTAATGATGCTGATGCACTAACAAGAGAGCTGCCTAAGGGAAGCATAGATACATGGCACCACAAAACAGATGAAGGAATGAAAACATGACACTGCTGTAGAAATTAAAGCATGCTCATGCACCTCTGCCACACAATCACCAGCCCCAGACATCCCTTCATAGGCAGGTTCTAATATTTTGCCCCATGAGTACACTGCACATATCTCTGGGGGCATAGCAAACAGGAGGAACAAAATTACTGAAATTGTGAGCTTACTGCAAGCAAATATTTTTGTTTGCTTTGCTTTCCATCTGACCCTTCACAGAAGTTACCTACTTGGCACTATTTTTAGATAGAGGTTGAAAAAGATGCAGCTCCCATACCCCTACACTTACATAAGAAAGCAACATAATTCAACTTACCTATCACATAAAGCACAAAAATCAACTGGATGGCTCGGTTTTGTGAATGTAGAAACTGCGTGTAGAAACAGAGGCTTCAAGGTCCCAGGAAGGAAGCAAACAAAAAAAAAAAAAGGCAAAAGAAGAAGAAAAAAAAAGCAACAAAACTATTCTGTATCCTAAGTAGCTATAATAGTTATTAGTCCATCTTTTTATATCAAATTAGCCACCTTCTCAGTTCACATTAGTCTCTTCAACATCAATCTGTATCCCTTGCCTCTGCTTTAAAGCTTTCCAACCCAACTGAGCACTTACCACATAAGTAATTCAGAACAGCTGTGGGAAACAAAAGAGCAATCACCTCCAGAAACCCAGCTGAACAGTCATTTCAATCAGCAAAACTCCAGACTGCTATGTTGAGTGACAGTACATCATCACATTTACACGGTTTCAAAGAATCTATGGGGTTAACATTTTGTGTTTTACAATTGGAACTGGCAGATTTGTTTTCACAATGCATCTGTTTACATGTTACTCAGTTGGGTACACACAAATTATGTACCCAAACACTGACATACAAACTGCAGGAATTAAGCAATGTTACCTTTAATACCAGTGCCTGTAGTTTATTTTTTGTACATAGATTGAAAACTGCAGAGACTTTTGCAGTGTGTGAATCAGTTGACAAATACTGATTTATTTTTTTAAAAAAACCTCATTATAGATTTTCCAGAAGAGTTAATACCATCTTCATTGATCCTTGGTATCATTAAATGACTTATGGCTCTGGAAGGGAAATTCCTATTTCCCTTTAGAAGAAATACCTCTAGTAAGTGACACAGTGCCACAGCCAGTGTGTTTGCTTACCCTACCTCTGTGATTATGAGTTACAGCATTACTGCAAATGTAGTTCTCCATCTCAAAGATGCTTTCCCAAGCCATCTTTTACTATGCACCACTAAGGACAGCTGTGTTTTTTATTCACCAGATACTTGAGAGATACAGTTAACATAAATCAATTCATTTGTTGATCAGGTAGCTTACAGGTTCATGCATTTACAAAATTTCAGCAGTGATTTTATCTGAGGAACCCATTTCTTAAACAGGACTGTGGACAAGTAGAAGGCACCATGTCCCAGTCCACAAGTCAATCACATTTACCTCTGTACAGCACATTAAAAGACTTTTCTCCTAAAACTCTGGAAGATGTAAACTTCATGTGGAAATTATTTTAATGTGATGTTTAATTATACTCTCTGCTGCCCCACGCTATGTGCAGCTCTTCACTTTCCCTCCTTATAACCAAGGTTTCACTTTCGAGCTTACAGAATGGTTTGATATAGCACCTTGTTAACATTTGTGATTAATGATGAGTTGTATCTCCACAGTGTTGTGTCCCTGATGAGAGACTCCCTGGGAAGGTCAGCTTGAAGGGGCACTCGACAGTGATAAACAAGGGCAACATCCATGGGAACGTTCACACTCTTCCCATAAGCACGTAGGACAGAATGCACTGAAGTCTGAATCACCTTTCGAGGATCAATTATCATTTTCTTGGGGTTGATTACTTTTCTCCTGTCAGGCTCCCTGTAGACATGCTGTAGTATATTAACTCCTGGCACAGTGTTCCAGGGTGAAATGTTGAACATGTCAGTAGATACTGTTTCTGGGAAGATGTGGTTCTCAAAGAGGAAAATGTCAGTCCCAGGGTTTTGCTGCTGAAGACTGCTCATCATAGTTTTCCAGTCTGGATGCTTAAGGGGAAGAATTATTTCATCAGCATCAGTGAGAACCACAAACTTGCTCCTCTGCATGTTACGGTATATACAGTCGTTCAGAGCTGTGATTTGCCCATAATAGCCAATATCTGTTCCATCTTGCATGAACTGCCAGTTAGAAGAAATCTTAAGGTGTGAATTTATTGGCCAGGGAATTATCTCTGCAGTTCCTTCATCCACATAAAACTTCAAGACTTTCTCCATCAGGTGGCTGCAGTTGTTCTTGTAGATCACCACTTTCTGTACCCCAAGGATCTTGTACATTTCCACACTTTGTATAAACTGCAAGACATTGTTGTAATTTCCAAACATGGCAGAGATGCAAACAGTGAAGTCAACAGAGAAGGTCTCAGCCTTGCGGTTTTTAATTTCAAACCTCGGGAGCTGGTCAATATTTCCATGTGGAGACTGATTAATTGATACATGTGTTGGATTGCAGGTCGTGGGTTCCAAACAAACTATATCTGCTGTGCCATAGGGGAAGCCAAATCTGTCTGA
The DNA here is from genome assembly GCF_003957555.1 of Calypte anna. Classification (NCBI taxonomy): domain Eukaryota; kingdom Metazoa; phylum Chordata; class Aves; order Apodiformes; family Trochilidae; genus Calypte; species Calypte anna. The sequence continues at coordinate 2,085,621 of NC_044262.1, read as the reverse complement.
GTGAACATCAATCTTTGCTTTTGATACATATATATTCCCACTGGGCTGGCAGCAGAACCAGCAGTAGAGTTCTTTTACATCTTTATGGTGAACAATCCCAATCACACGAGTGACTTTGTCTTCTCTGTCATCGAAGTATGGGGAGATAATAAAAGTTCTGTTATCTTTCAATGCTGTTATCGTGCTATTGATAATTTCCCCTCTACATCTGCTACTTTCCTGAATTATTTTTGGCAGGTGAGAAAGTCTCTGTAACCTAAGATAAGAAAGTGTGACCATCAAAGATAGAGTAACAATGCACACAGCAGCAGCAAAGTAAGATTTTTTCCCACCACACATTTTGAATGTATTTAAAGGTGGATGCACAATTCTTTGTCCTTGCACTTTATGCTGCCACATCTGCAGAAAAGAAAATATGTAGTATGAGATAATATTGACTCATGATCATTGCTCAGGAATTTCACAAACAAGATACTTGGGGCAGTGTACTTTTATGAAAAATCAATCCCAGTACACACCTTTCATGGGATGCATGAGACTGTATGCATTACTCTGAATGCCTCTGCATGTCAGAGGTGTGGAACAGTTTCTGTACATGATGGCTTCTTTGAGAGGGTATAATAGAGATCTATATGCAGGAGAACAGGAAGCCATTATTCTTTAGAACTCAATTTTTAGAACATCCCATAACATATGCAGTAACTTTCAAAGCAAAACAAAAGCACTTTTTTTTTTTTCCACTCTACTCTGTGTACATGTAAATAACACACAAAAATCCCCTCCACCTGACTTCTCACTGAGAAGTTAGGGGCAGACATACAAATAATGAATCAATCAAATTCATTAAAAAAAACCCCATGGCAATCAGGGATTGCCCATGATGGTCCAGACACAGTCTCTAATGTATACATTTCCTAACTTGCAGTTCAACACAGATGACACAATACACACAGAGGACAGTCAAATCATACAATTCAGCAGAAGATAGGTGAAATCTATGGGGCTATAAAACTTATTCTTACTAACCAGCTGTACCCTACTGAGCACTGTACAAGGCAGGGCTTGCAGGGAAGGTTGCCCCATGCTATGCTTGCTAGAGATCTAGGCCTCCGCACATGACTCAGCTCCTGGCATGATCTGGAACTTTAATTCTTGCTGTTGAAGGAACAGACTGTGCCCCTTGAGCACCTGGATGGCCAAAAGCCTTAACAGCACTCTCAGGCTAGCTAGGAGTTGATGCCTCTCTCAATTAGCAGTTTCTGGAAGAGAGGCTCAGATTAAAGTTTACAAATTTATCCTCAGGCATCCAGATATGATCCATAAACAGCAAGGTGACAACAAGTCTCTTCAAAGGCCACAGAGATGTGTGCCCCAGTTTAATTAAATTCCTGTTAAATCAGAAAACTGAACTGATAGAAAAGAATATCCCCAACTGCCAGGAAGAAGAGTAGGGTAAAAAATGCCAAGATGTAACAAACTGATCCTATTGCACAAGATGAAGAAAATATTCCTTAATAGGCATGTCATTGCTGCATAAAGCCAGCTGCTGAGGAAAGATATCCACACTATTAAAACACCCAGATTTCTAGTTATACATGTTACAGCTAAAACAGGTAGCAATGTCATAGGTGTACCAGGTGTTGAAAGATTACTGTACTTCTTGCCCTTTCATTTACTTTTCAAAACTTTTAATAAAATCACTTGTTTATGTACTTAGTAACAAATGTCTTCAGAGTATGCATATGCTAAATATCTAACTATTTTCCTCAAACCATATTACTCAGTCTATTCTGCAATAATCATTAATCCTCATATTTAATACTTTCGTTCTGGGCTTTTTTTTTTTCTTTTTTTTTTTCTTTTTTTTTTTTTGCGTTTCCCACACTGTGTGAAGCTATTTTGAGAACCTCTATCTCAATACTGTTTTCTGATGGCCCAGAAAACTGTAATTTTCAAGAAAAAGTAAGGCAGATACAAAACTACAAGGAATCTAAATCCTTAGTTTCAGTTGGGGTATCAGACTCGGCAGTTTCACAACTTGGGAAGTGCCTAAATTCACTGGCAACTTCACTGCTTGGCTTGAAAACTTCTCTTAGGGTCTGTTTTTCTGTTTAAACAGTACTTTCTAATGAGCAAAATCTAGCTTCTGAATCTCAGCTGAGCTTAGGTAAAAAGTAATTGCCCACACCTTCAGAATAATGTGCAATATTTCCAGACTTGCTCTTTCCTGCCACAGCAAAGTAAGGAAAACGATGGCCACAACACACCCCTTAAAATCCCCCATCAGCCAAGACTGATAGGATTTATAGCAGCTTTTCCTAGCTACCAATAAATTGCTTTGCTCAGCAGGACAATCACAAGGCACCAAAAATCTCACCCTGTCACACTAGGCACAAAGTAGACTAACAGCAGGGTCTGAAAGCACTGACACTTATCTCTCTGACATGCAAAGTCCCTTTTAGAAATCCTCACAATTTAAATCAGAACTGCACATACATGGTAACAGCCTGCTACTGTCATCAAAAAAATTCTGGGAGAAAGCTGTAAGTCTTTTTATTAAAGATTCTAAAGTCAGACAAAAGTTTCCCCTGAGCATTCTTATTCCCAGGTTGCTTTATATTTTAGCACATTCAGCATAAGAGTAGGTAACATTTAATATTTTTCCTTAGTCTTACCTATTTGACTTAAAATAAAGTTCAGTCTCATAAATTAAATAGTTTTTACTAAATAAAGTTTTTTTAACAATTAACATCTGAAAGGAAAAGTACCTTTTAAAGCAGATAGCTGAGTGAAGTTCTGTTCAGTCCTCCAGTTTTTTTGTTAAGATATAATCTACAAATTGCTTATTCTTACCAGCTAAAAACGTAAATATTTTAAAGATTAATTCCAATAAAAGTTCAATACAGACCAGTACTAGGACAAAAAATGTTGGTACTACACTACACCTAAGACACTTGCTGACACATTTTATTTGAGATGTTTGGTGTTCTTTAATGTCTGTAACAGGAGCCACACCTACCAGAAAAACAAGTTTTCCTACTCTTGGGCAAAGCATACAGTAGCCTCCCAGTAACTTAATTTTAATTACAAACTTGAGTGTGGAGTTGTTGAAGCAAATCAAACCCAGGTGCTCGGGTGATATTTTTTAAGGCTCCTTAAGTTTCCTACTGGAAATTATTCCTGCATGTTGATATACTTGCAGTTCACATACAGATGAAAAGAGAACTAGAGAAATATACCATAAATATCTGTATTTCTTGGGCAACCATCTTTTAGTAACATATTTTAGGCCTAATTAAAATAGGTAAACACAGATTTTGATGAGGAAGTGAGTGGGATCTGAAACAGCAGCAGGTTCTAGAAGCAAAGAAAAAGAGCAAAATATAGAACTAAGGACACAAAACCACAGAATCTTAAATAAGTATGTAATTATTTGAGGTGTGAAATTCATAGTTTTCCCAACATGTGACCCTTGACTCCTGATGCCCTAAAATTAACTGCACAGCTATGTAACCCGAGAACATATAAAGTCAGACAAATTAAGAATGCAAATTTCAAAAATGCTTCCAGCATAACAACAATTCATTTGGGTGTTGTGTCTTTTAATTCCAATTACTATTCAAGTAGAAAATGATGCAGATTTGTTTTAATGTTAAACTTAGCTAATGGTATCAACAGCTACTTTGCACCAGCTTGGTCTTTTTCAATATTCTCTTTATGATTAAAGAATCTTTCTTTCTTTATTCCTATTGCATTTATGGACTGCAGTCATGTTACTTCTAAGGCTCCATATTTGCTACTTTTTCATCAAACAGGATAGGCTGTTCCTACACCATCTCATAGGAAACACTTCCTTGAGCAGCTGCTGCTGCGAAGTTGGCCCAGTTCCAATTCTGCTCTAGGACCAGAGACCAGAAATCTCCTTTCCTTTTCCGTTTGTATATGACACTGGTAAGCCCTCATCATTGGAAATTTTCTTTCTTAACATAAAATAGGATTATGATTTTCGCAGGTGCATCATATTGCACAAACACATTTGGGATTCTTACCAGCTGAAGATGAAGAGATCTACCCAGCCCTTCAGCCCAAAGCAGTTACACAATGTGTTTTCCTCTGCAGCAGGGTAATAACACAGAGCTCTTATCCCAGTTACAATCAGAACCACTGAATGGTTTTAAGTTAGACAGAACCTTTAAAGATCATCTACTTCCAACCTCCCTGCTGTGGGCCAGGACACTTTCAACTAGATCAGGTTGCTGAATTTAGTCATGTTTCTCCTTATTCTGTCATAATACTTCTCCGATCTACTCTAAAAACTTTAATGTGACCAAGACTGCACTTAAACCCTGAATATACTTAAATAATCTTCTTTTTTCCACTTCCCGAACCAAGGAACTGCTCATGCTTTCCTTTGCCACATTGTATCACTACACTCAGGACACATATATTAAGCACCTATTACAACAAATAGATTCTTCAAATAGTTTATCTGTTTTCTTAGAGCTTTGGAATAGAAATTATTCACTAACACCTTTGAAGTGGAATCATGGTTTTACATCTATTGTACAACTTCTATTTTCAGACTTATTTTCCGTCGTCTTTCTTTAACCCTCCACAATTAGCATTGTGCCTACTAAAATGTGGAACAAAGTGCTAGTTTAGTTCAAGAGACGTTGCCAGGTCAGTATTAATTCCCCCCATATGTTCTCTGTATTGTGGCCCTCCTTTGTAATTTGTTTTCTTTGCACAATGACAGCAGAAAACTGTCCATGCTGCCTTCTTTCAGCATCTTTGCAATGTCTGCACTGAGTCTAATTTTTTACCATTCACAGCTTATTACTTTATGTCCTGGTCTAGGGTGAGGAGAGGGGCACTTGGCAAGAAGTGACAGTAAAGCTTTCATTAGTAATATGCAGTATCACGTACAGCAGCATAGGAGAAATAAACAGCTTAATCCTTGGTTTACCCAGGGTCTAACTAAAAAGCCTTATTATTATTTTTTTAAAAAGTTACTCTCTACTTCATGGTCTTCACCAGAAGTAGTAACACAAACCCCTGGTGCTTAAATAAAAATAAAAATTCCAAAGACTAGCAAGCCTTTAGCATCCCATCTTTATATAGATTGCCTTTGTTAATCTTTTGATGACCCATCTTTTTTCAGGAAGACTTTTTGAAGCACCAGTGTCCTTCTTCTTTTGTGTAATCCAAAGTCAGAAGTATAATGTTTGAAGGATTAAACTGAGGGTAGTGTTACTCCACTATTGTAAAACAGTGCTCTAAAAAAATAAGCTGTCTGTTTCTATTCTAAATACAAAGAAGGTAAGTCAGACTGATGGACAGTGTTGCCATGTACTAAATCTGTGCCTCTAGGATTGACAAACCACACATTTCCCTGTACACACAGAAACCTGTCCATTATGTCTGCTGCAAAGCCAAATTTCCCCTATTGTAAACAATTAGACTTTGTGCCATTTGAAAATAAATAATTAGGCAAAACAAAAATGCACGTCAACATCTAAGATAGTTATTTTAACTTTTTATCTTTTGTGCTGTACTTGTTTTAGCTGGGAGAGAGAGTTAATGTTCCTCATAGTATCTCATGGGGTGATCTTTGTTAGATTTGTGACCAAAACAGCATTTAAAACAGAGCGATCTTTTTACCTGTCATTGGAGAGTTTGTACAGTGTGAAGGTTTCTGTTTCTTATGCTGCTCTCTCCTTTCTGTTCCACACAAGAAGTTTGCAGGGTATAGAGTCAGGACTGCTGAACCAAGGCCCTTAGGCCTGTCCCATCCCATTGTACTCACTAATAAAAGCTGGGGGAAGGAGAAAGGGGCAGATGTGGCATTGTGACACTTCCCAAGACACTATTACACATGATAAAGCTCTGCTTTCCTTCAAATGGCTAAAAACCTCCCTGCTGATGTTATGGAGTAATTTAACTTATTTCATTTTTCTTGTGCATGCAGCTTTACCTCATAAATTATTTTTATCTCAACCCATGAGCTGTCTCACTTTTGCCCAATTCTCCTCCCCATCCCACGGGGGAGGGAGGGCGAGTGGCTGCATCCTGCTGAGCTGCCGACTGTGATCAAACCAGCAACGTGAGTGACACCACTTGTTACAGTCGTTATGCATTCTTCAAATCTAAAATCCAGCTCCAGGCTTTCAGTGCATTCAGATGGAGACTTCAGAAAACTGGGCTGTACAGCCCACACATACCTTTAACTTACCGTCAAGCAGCCTGTACCAGTACTGAAAAGCAGCGCTGCAGCTGACCACCATCTTATTTGCTATTTCTTGAGCGGAAATAAAACCGAGAGCCTGTCAAGCCTCTTCTGCAAGAGATGGATTACAGGATACCCCAACAGTATCCGCCTTCTTCGGCCCAGGAGCCTGACCAGGCGAACACACGGACGACAGCGAGCCCGCCCCGCCTTTCCCTGGGTGGTGGGAGGGCAGCGACGTTCCCGCCGCTCCTCGAGTCCGTCCCGGCACCCAGGTCCGCAGCCGCCAGACCCGTCCTGTGATGGCTGCCGCTGCACCCCGATCCCTGCCGCCCGGTGAGGCTCTGCGGGGCCCCTCCCAAGCCGGGCGGTTTCGCCGTGCCGGTCCCAGCGGAGCCGGTCACACACGCCCGCGCCTCCGGCCGTTTCGGTGCCGCTTGGCCCCGGTTAGCGATGGCCTCCGAGGCCCACGGGGCAGCGGCTCCGCCAGGGCGCGGCCCCAGGGAGCGGGGCTGGGCCGGGCGAGGCCCGCTGCTCTCCGGCCCGCTGCTCTCCCGCCATAGTCGCAGGTTTTCGGGAGAGGCCTCGCTGAAGAACGCGAGGTGTGGCCGGGGCGCTGAGGGGAGCGGGGCCTGACAGCCGCCGGGGGCTCCGCGGATGAGGGGCAGAGGAAGCAACAAGTGAAACGGGACGAGGGTTGTTCTGTACCTTGCAGGAGCAGGCCTCTGGACACGGTCCTACGGTATTATCTGTAAATTAACTTGGGTAAAATGGAGAAACACAAGCAAGACGTTGTATTTTCAAAAGGCAAATCAATTAAAAAAAAAAAACAACAAACAAACCAAAATCAGAAACTTGATAATCATACAGTTATAAACTCCGGTGGTTTACATCAGTCCTTTTACCTTTCAGAAACAGCTGCTGGTTGAATCATGCCTACAAGAAAACTCAGGGCTGGCATTCGTACAAGTTGGTGCGGTTTGTTTTTTTTCTGACAGTGAAGGCTATAAATTACAGACCTTCATTCCTGTCTGTAATAGAAGAACTTAAAGATACAGTGCACTTATCTTTAGGGAAACATAGCATTCAATGCCCATTGCAAGACCATTAGATTTCATTATTGCACTTAAAACTGTAGCATAGCCAGCACAGTTAACTTTTAGAGCCAAAGGGATATATCCCTGAAAAGAGGTATGCCACACAGACATACCTGTCTGTGTTCCTGCAGGCGTACAACAAAGTTACCAGCCACGTGCAAACCTCTCTTTTCATTATTTTCTGGAAAATAACAGACCTAGGCCTCAAAAACCCTCTTTAGCTTAAATAAATTTTTCATTTTTAGAAATCATTCCCCTGAATACCTTGATTCAGTCCACAAGTCAATCACATTTACTTCTGTACAGCACATTAAAAGACTTTTCTCCTAAAACTCTGGAAGATGTAAACTTCACGTGGAAATTATTTTAATGTGATGTTTAATTATACTCTCTGCTGCCCCACGCTATGTGCAGCTCTTCACTTTCCCTCCTTATAACCAAGGTTTCACTTTCGAGCTTACAGAATGGTTTGATATAGCACCTTGTTAACATTTGGGATTAATGATGAGTTGTATCTCCACAGTGTTGTGTCTCTGATGAGAGACTCCCTGGGAAGGTCAGCTTGAAGGGGCACCCGACAGTGATAAATAAGGGCAACATCCATGGGAACGTTCACACTCTTCCCATAAGCACGTAGGACAGAATGCACTGAAGTCTGAATCACCTTTCGAGGATCAATTATCATTTTCCTGGGGTTGAAAACCTCTTTCCTGTCAGGCTCCCTGTAGACATGCTGTAGTATATTAACTCCTGGCACAGTGTTCCAGGACGAAATGTTGAACATGTCAGTAGATACTGTTTCTGGGAAGATGTGGTTCTCAAAGAGGAAAATGTCAGTCCCAGGGTTTTGCTGCTGAAGACTGCTCATCATAGTTTTCCAGTCTGGATGCTTAAGGGGAAGAATTATTTCATCAGCATCAGTGAGAACCACAAACTTGCTCCTCTGCATGTTACGGTATATACAGTCGTTCAGAGCTGTGATTTGCCCATAATAGCCAATGTCTTTTGCATCCATAGAAAAGTGCCATTTAGAAGAAACATTAAGGTGTGAGTTTATTGGCCAGGGAATTATCTCTGCAGTTCCTTCTTCCACATAAAACTTCAAGACTTTCTCCATCAGGTGGCTGCAGTTGTTCTTGTAGATCACCACTTTCTGTACCCCAAGGATCTTGTACATTTCCACACTTTGTATAAACTGCAAGACATTGTTGTAATTTCCAAACATGGCAGAGATGCAAACAGTGAAGTCAACAGAGAAGGTCTCAGCCTTGCGGTTTTTAATTTCAAACCTCGGGAGCTGGTCAATATTTCCATGTGGAGACTGATTAATTGATACATGTGTTGGATTGCAGGTCGTGGGTTCCAAACAAACTATATCTGCTGTGCCATAGGGGAAGCCAAATCTGTCTGAGTGAACATCAATCTTTGCTTTTGATACATATATATTCCCACTGGGCTGGCAGCAGAACCAGCAGTAGAGTTCTTTTACATCTTCATGGTGAACAATCCCAATCACACGAGTGACTTTGTCTTCTCTGTCATCGAAGTATGGGGAGATAATAAAAGTTCTGTTATCTTTCAATGCTGTTATTGCATTTTCAGCAGGTTTTCCCCTACAAAGCTGATTCTCTGGGCTGAATTTTTTTGCCTCAGGGAAGATTTTTCTAGTTATGTTATTCTGTAGCTGAAGATCTCCCCAGAAGCAGATCAAAATGCTTGCAAACATAAAAATACATGTAATAACAGCACAGATGTATTTTTTCCCGCAGTGTGTCATTGCTGAATTCCACAATTTGGAAATTAACAGACCTTTACACTCAGTCTTCTACTTGCTTTCTCTAAAACAAAACAAACACAAAAAAGCACACCTTCAGTGATTTCCAAAAAAAAAAAGATTTGTATTATACTGTATTCTCTTAAACACAATATTTACTGTTTTGATGCTTCAGAATTTAGTATGAAGACCTGACTTTTCACACAGATTTGGAAACAAATGAGATTCTCTTACATCTCCTCATTCTGAACTTTATTGTATTTTACTGTACAGTTGGGTCCAGCACACCTGTCTCAGTTTTCTGGTATACAGTAATGATAATAGTGTAATTTGAATCACTTTGAGGCCTGCAAGAAATGTTATTTCAGTAAAAAGCCATATTCCTTATCTTTCCCTGTTCTGAGAATCTTATGAAACTATGGAGTTATTCTTTCTTCTTCCTAAAAATGCAATTGTGAACACAAAATCAGACTGCATTGTTTTGTATTGGGTAGGAGTGATCTTGTCACAGTCCCTCAGAGTCTTGATTCTCAGGTTACAAAGAAAATGTTTTCAGAGGCTGATGTGTTTTTAGAGCCTAGTGGGATCCTACAGAATTCAACATTATCTAAGAAAAGAGGTTTGAAAAGAATGAACTTTTCACTTTTTTAGGTGGCCAAGATTAAATTGCTTTTGGCAGTTAAGATCTCTGTCTCAGACCACAGCTCTAAAGCAGCAGCTGATATCAGTAGGACTTTTTTTTGTGAAGATTGTGACCCTTGATTGTGACTGCATGCACTACAGAACTTGTTAACCTTGCCATAAGAACTTCAGGTTCTCCAGGATGTTACTAGGTCAGATTATAAAGTTAAGATTTTTTTTTTTAGCATACAATCAACAGTTTGGTATCTACATGTGATTAAACCACCAAGCAGATGGAAGACAAATGAAAACAAAACCAAACTAAACCAAAACCTGCTTTATTCTAGGAGTGACTATGGGAACAAGGTATAATGTGACACATTGCAACAACACTCAGAACAATTAACTGTTGTCTGTACCATTTGTAGGTGTTCTTGTCCACTTCTGCATATACTGGGTCTGAGCTGAGTAACAGCTGCTTTTCTAATTATACTCAAAATTGCCACTTTAGTTACAGCTCTTTTCTGACATCCGAGTTCTAGGCTTGAAGAACATGATGAAAGCACTGCTTTCACTTGCAAACCTGAGATGTTGCTCAACTGTTCTTTTTCAATTTTTTTGTCCTCAAAAAATGTAAGAAGTTATTTTGGAAGATTTATCAACCCCCATTCTCCAAAGTTAAATTCTTGTGTTGCTCTCTGCAAATTGTCATGTAAGCTGTACATCTTCCCCTTTCATGCAAGTATGGGGATTACATTTTAAGATTATAGTGCATGTGCAGGATATTTTTTCCAATATGCTTGCAAAGATTAAAGTTGCTTGGTTCTGCAGATATCTCCTCATCTGATTTAAATACTTCTAAAATTGTCCCTACTAACCAGTAAAATTCAAATATGCCATTAGCTCGCCAGAAGTCAAACAGGACCTTGCAAGAGACATTCACACAGAAAAGATGACAAAATATAGAAACTCAGGGCTGCATAATCACTTATCTGTCCTTCAAATACTTTTTATTGGGAATCATTTACAATTACTAACATGCTGTCTACTAGAAAACTAAAAGAAAGAGTATTTTAGAGTGAGGTATTTTTTTTCCGTAAGAGTATTAAGTGAGTAGTAGGGTTGAAAAAGGCTTACAAAAAAAAAAGAAGGAAAACACAAAAGAAGCCAACAACATGGAAAACTAGTGACCTCAAATTCTAGTTCCTGTTTTTTATCCACAATTGCTTTTATTTGACTTTTTTCTCTGTTTCTTTCATTCCACTTTGGACGTGGGGTTTAGGTGTCAGTGTTACCTTGGAAGAAATCAACTGAATTCCTTGCAGTGATGGGAGTAGGTCTGAAGATGAAGAAGCATGTAAGAAGGACAGAAGCTTCAATGAAGTAGAAGCAGTTTATGGATCTAGTCTACCTATTCCAGAGAACAAAGTAACTGAGGAAGGTAGAGAAAAATCAGAGAATCCTGAGGAGGATAAATTACTGCATAAGAGACAGGACAAATTTACTAATGGGTGAGTTGGAAAAAACACTAATGTATTTTCTCATCATTAATATCTATCAAATACTTTTTACAGAAATACAGGTTTGGATACCAAGTTCAAAAATCATTATGCTGTTCTGGTGATATAAGTTTCCAACTGTTAATCTCACACCAGCAGTATTAAGCCTTAAAAATTTCCTGTTAAAGTAGACTTGAGAAATTGACATGGAGATTGCATTTCCAAGATTTAAGATATATTAGAGAACTAGTAGTCTCTTCCTACAGTAAGACCTGAGCAGCTTGTGGCAAGTACTCCCATCTATCTCTCATTCCTTTTGGAATACCATTTATTTATAGCCAGTGTAAAAAGAGAAATTCCTCTATAACACTGTACACAGAAGTCTCCATCTTAGTTTTACGTGTGAGTTACACGAAGCAGGAAGTTTACTCAAATGTTCCCTTTCATATCATGTCTCCTACATGAAACATTCTGCTGTGCATTTTTAATTATGTACAAACTTTCAATATTATTTATTTTCACAAATTTTGCACGCATACATTGCCCAATTTGGGCAATACAGATTAATCCCAGTAAGCTTATTTTTAGACGAATAAAAATGAGTAGTTTTAGCCTGCCAAAGGCATTATTGAACACTTGATCTTAAAAAAATAACTACCATTCTTACTAGAAACCAGAGGCCACCTAGGCATGAATGCTGACTTCATGGTAAGGTAAAACTTCACAGATAAGGACAAGAAGGAAAAGTTATAAAACTATAGACATGCACAGAGATCTACCTAGCCCGTTTAAATAACTTACTGTTTCCTCCTCAAATAATTGTTCATCTTATTTTCTGACTTTCATCGTGACCTGCTCAAAGGGAGATTAGTTAATACATTAATTTTCCAAGAAAGAGATGGCATCAGCTCCTAAGTATGAACTATGATTTTGAGTTCAGGCTTGTGCCATCTCTGTTAGAATCCACAGGCTGCAACCATTAGCTGATATCCACTGAGTGAGGCTACTAAAAATGCCACCTTTCTTTTTTCTAGCTGAGATGGTATCATTAAAAATTGCAGTATCTCCACTGTTGTCAGAGCACTAAGTTCTCACATGTTATTCTGAAAAAGGATTAGACACATGGAGGTAAGAAATGCTCATTGTTCTGCTTTGTACTGTCCTTTGTTCAAATGAACATATGTTGGCAACACTTAATGTCGTGTAATGTGACATTCTGAAGTTGAGCAACTGAATCCTTTTTCACTTTGTTTCATATCGCTATGGTCTGTGATACTAAAGAAAATATTTTGTGTGCTCTGAGACTGAAAAATGTCCTTCATTTTTAAAAGAGGTTTTCCATATGTTAGCCACTGTGGCTCTTCTCTCCACTTGCTGTACAGAGAAGAATCTGGAAGACTGTTTTACTGCAAGGTATGATACATCAACGAAGTGCTAGAAACTTATTCACACAAAACAATAAGAGCCTTTGTTTTAATAATAGTTTTAGTAAAGCTTTATAAAACAGTCACCTGTTTTTTTCCTGGAGTAGATACCACCTCAGCATTTTTCAGTTGTTACATAAAGAGAGAATAATGGAGTCCATGTTTGTTATCTGCAGTCTTGATGTTTCACCACAACGCACAAAATCATGCCCTCCTAAACATAAGAGGAATCAAACGATAGTGTATTTACTCACAGTTTCAAGCCTCTTTGTCTAGCACTTCATGCTTTCCAGTGTTCCAATTTTGCCTTATGCTCCCACTGAAATGAGACACCTTGCAACCTTGCTTGTTCCCCAACATCTGCTTCCTCTACAATTATACCAGCACTTTTGACCGTCTGTGGGAAATCCCGTGACTTGGTTAGCTTCCTGTACAGCAGATCAGTTTGCTTTCTGTTCTTTCATTTTCTCACATAAACAAATTCAGCCTAATTGAATTATACAATTTTGAAGTCATATTCTCAGGCAGTCGTATTTGTTCACTGGGAGACTGATAGATAATTTTCCTCTGCTTATGGAGTGTGTGTTCTTGGAGATTTATCTACATCGGGATTTAAATACTTCCCATTAGATCAACTGTAACCCAGTGTGTTCCCACAATCTAATCTTAGGTCATTAGTTGTGCTTTTCAGAGGAGGTCTCAGGTAAGCTTAGTCTTTTTTTGCTTTATAGTGACACAAAAATCAACACAGCAATTGTGTGCACAGTTATGAAACCAGTATTTAATCACATCAACTTTTGATTTTCCACAGCAGGTATCTGAAATAGCAGGTGAATATAACTTGAGTCAACACTCAATTGGCCAGTGGAGCTGTGTTAATAGCTAACATAAACACTTGCTTAAACGGGTGGAGTAGACTGGGAGACACACAAAATAAGGGCAATTTATTTGGGGGATGGCAAACTAGATTTGCCTACTTCACTAGCTACTTAGAGAGAAAAACTTAATAGGAGCATAGTGTTTGCAATTTTGATTTTAAATACTATTTGGAAGGACACAAATCATCTGTGTTAAAGGGAAAGAGGGAAATTCCAGAGGTGGCTTGATTATAGCTGAAGTATTTTGGAGGGGAAATTCAAATTGTAACTACTTGTTAATGGTAATTTGTGACTCAGGAACAATCTGGCATCAAGGACAAGAAGGCTTAACTGCTGCATGCATTAAGCTGCCTGAGAGCAGGAACACCAGAAACAGCATGACTCCATCTAAGGGAGAAACCTTTCCCTTCCAGTAAGATACACAATGACACAGTAACTCCTGAGTAACAATTCTCAGGTGTTGTAGAGTGCTTAGGAGCTGGCACTGGGCAATGTACTCAATGCTGGGCTGAGTAGCCCGTGCTGATGCTCACAGGTATCAACATAGACTGAGTGAATGCAGGTATTGAGAGCAGCCCTGCAGAGAAAGACCTGGAGTGCTGGTGGATGAAAAGCTAGAGGTGAGCTGGCAATGTGTGCTTCTGGCCCAGAAAGACAGCAGTGTCCCAGGCTGCAACAAAGGAAGCATGACCAGAAGGGTCAAGGGTGGGGATTCTGCCCCTGGACTTGGCTCTCTTGGATTCCACCTGGAGCACTGCATTCATCTCTGGAGTCCTCAGCACAAAAACCAGATATGTGCCTGGGGAGTAGGTTCAGAGGAGGCCACAAAAATGATCAGAAGGATTAAAAACCTCTCCTGTGAGAAAATGCTGAGAGTTGGGGTAATTCAGCCTGGAGAAGAGAAAGCTCTGGAGACACCTTTCTATGCTTAGGGGGGCCTATAACAAAGACAGGGATGAGCTTTTTAGCAGGGCCTGCAGTGATGTGACAAGGAGTGATGGTAAGAGAGGATAGATTAAGACCAGATATAAGGCAGAAATTTTTCTCAGCAAGGTGGCAGAAGTCCCATCCCTGGAAATACTCAAGGTCAGGTTGGACAGAGCTCTGAGCCACCCGACCTAAATAAAAGAGTCCCTGATAACTGCAGGGGTGTTTGAGTAGATGGCCTTTAAATGTCCCTTCCAACCCAAACCATTCCATGATTCTATGTCTTTACTGGAGTTATTTCTGAAGGGATTTGGAATTTATGCTTGGCTTTCACTACAAGAGTCATCTGGGGGCAAGGGAGGGGAAGAAGTAACAAGCACATAAGCTGTTATGACTTGCTTATTTCATTAACACAGAAATTTAGATTTTAAAGATCTGACCTGGATCATGCTTTTCATATAAAAGATTTTCAAAGGTTGAAGGTTTGCTAGTAACTGACTTATTTTGTTTGGATGCTGTTGTTATAACTGCAAGTGTTCCTATGGTAGTGGCATGTCATGACTGGCTATTTAGTGCTTCTGAGAGAGAAGCCTGTACAGTATCTGCAGTTCTCAGTCCTACTTAATACTCAGTAGGGCTGAGGCTGTCATTCTGGTTCCAGAGTTTGCTCAGGTGTTAGACAAACAGACAGGAATTGGACAGTTTGAAATGATTAGCCTGTGTAAACTTAAGTTGATGGAACCAAACTGCTAACTCCTGTAAAAAGTGGTGGACTTTGAGTGTTTAGCTAGCAGTGCTCTAACACCTTCCTTGTATATTAAGCTTGCTGTCACTGCTCAGCAGGTTAAAAAATAAATCTCACCAAGGAACTACCAGGATTTCTTAATTTCTTATTTACAAAAAAACCCACACAACTTTTCTAAACCACCCAGTAAGTAACATTTTTTCCCTGGTTATTGGTAAACGTCTAAGAGTTTAGGTAAGTTTCTTTTTCTTTTGTTTTTCTTTTCTTTTTTTTTTTTCCCCCTAAGTTTACAGTGACTAACACTACAGTTATCTAATACTAATTATAATTTTCCGTAAAGTAATGTCAAGAGGGACCCCACCCTAAAAGCAGTACACTCCTTTTTAAATTCCAGAGAAAGTTCAGGTTGTTCAATGAAGGAAGGTAAGGTACAAACAGTCACTTCTAGAGAACTTACAGACAAACATTGTGGCTACCTGACTGGAAATCTTAAAACTCTCTTTGGTTTTAGTATGACAACTAGAAAAATCTGCACTAAACCAATTCTAACTAGCTTTCTGTGGCTTTTCTGCATGCAAGAGATGCATATCAAAGAGAATTTTGTTTGTTAAATTTTGCTGCTGTGTTTTTCTAATAATCCAATTTTAGTAAATTACACTAGTAATATGCATTTCCATAATTCAAAAGGAAATCAGATACTCGGTACTGTCTTATCCACTTGTTTTTGTTTGATACCAACTTGTGCTTCTTGTGTGTTTTAATTGTATTGAAAGTTCGTTAGGTAAAAACGATAATGGAATTTATAGAACTACTGGCACATCCTTCTTTGTTGACTGCAACCAACACGTATGAACTAGAGAGGAAACAAACCTCAGCAGAATCAAAAGGGAAATTAATTTATACTGGTCAGGTGAATGAAGTTACACAGGTGGGCAGCAGCTTAATTCTTTTCTTTTTTCTCTAGTATTCTTTTAGCCTTTTATATCAACAAGAAAGAGTGACTATTTTTTTGCTGAACAACCTGTTTCCGATAGTTAAGCAACCTCTTATCAACACCCTGTCATTGTTTGCTTTTTATGGACATAGCAAGAGCCCAGCCTCATCCCCCTTCGTACCAGTTCTTGCAAAATCCTCCTATGCCTCTGCAGTTTTAGAAGTGCTTAGGATTTCTGCTAGGAAACACACATTTCTGCTTCCCTACTCCCCCTTTCTTTTTTTTTTAATCTTCAGAAAAGGCATAAACTGGGCCAGCTGTGGATCTCTCCATTTCTCAGCATTGGCACAATCACACAGAATGTGTCAGAGAGAAGCAAGGGCTGCTGGCTCTGCAAGTGAGAGGCAGCTGAGACCTGAAGGGGAGAAGAGAGCTGCAGGGTGAGGGAATCAGGTCCCAGGAATCAGGTCCCAGCCCCTCCATACCTGAGTCAGGTGAGCAGGGATGGCCAGGACCAGGTCCAGCCCCATCCAGATCAGTCCCTGGGATGCAGCAGGTCAGCAGCCAACACACAGGCAAGGCCAGGTCCAATCCAGCAGCTGCTGGGCTGGGCAGGTCCATGGGGACAAAGCAGGATCAAGGCCAAGCCAAGAGGCCAGCCTGCCAGTCAGGGGCTGAGGGCCCTTGGCTGAGTTTAAATAGGCTCCTGGCCCCATGGGCAGAGTTGTGAGGGGGCCAGGTGGGGTTTGTCAGAGCCATTAGGGCAATTAGTGTCCATAAGGCCCCAACAGAATGCTTAAAAAATATACTTATTTTTAAATGAAGTACAAGAACTCAACATATATGCTCATCATATATGTCAGGTACTTAGAAAAAACCCCACCACCAACAAAAAGCAACAGCAACAAAAAAAGCCAACCCCAAAACCCGACCACTACCAGTGACTGGCAAAAAAAAAAAAAAGATCTTTCACTTTTAAGACTTCACATTTAGCACAACACCACGCCTGCACCATTGTGCCCTGGGCACTCTGGATTTTCCAAAGACTTGTGCTCATGCCTAGAGTCTTCTCCTTTTCTAAAGGAGCTCTGTCACCTCACAGATGGAGGTGACTCCAAACTTCTGTACTTACCTTTGACTTCCAGTGAAATCTGCATTCTAGGAGGTCTTTTGTCCTGGCTGCTATCACTGTGTCAGGTTACTGAGATGAAGAGTGGGAGTTTGTAAGAGGCTGAATTTGTGTAAGTAACTGGCAGAAGGAACCAGGCCATTGTCAATTAGACATTGTACTGACATGTCCCTCTTTCCTGGTACAGCTTTCCTTGGTAGCTGTGTTAACTGTTAATTAACTACAGAGAGAAGAATGTTTGAACACGTTAAAAATATACTGAAATACACTGACAAGTTTCTGTGTAAATAGAAGGTTCACTGAGGATTTCTGTTTACTCTGCCTGGTAAAAGATAATAGCATAACAAAGTTCAGAGGCAGGAAGGGAGAGTAAAGGGCTCACTTAAAGACACAAAGGAATCACTTGGCTCATTTACCTTAAAGCACAGGCAAAAAAAAAATAAATTAGCTCATGAGAAAGATTTAAAAAATAATTGGAGAAGAAGAAAAATAATTAAAAAAAAAACCCCAAACAACAAAATCACCCTTAATGCCCTTTCTTCTCTCATTCCCCTTTTCTCAGGCCAAAAATTCAGCACATTTAGAAGTTTTAAACTCAGATATATTAACCACTTTTTGGTCTCTTTAGGGCTAATGGAGCCCTATGCCCCTGATAGTACATGTCCAAATTGGCAGCTGGGTGTAAGCTCGAGTGTAAGTTGTGGTCACTGTGTGTGCCTTCCATCACCTCTTCCTGTCCATAAATGTATACAGGCAAAACCCCAACAAACACATTGCCTTAGCAGGCCACTATGCTAGAGAGTTAAAATAACCACAACCAGAAGTTTAAAGTCCTGTTATAAACTGCAAAATATATAAGACACTGCAATTAACCTGAACCTATGGTGTGCTAAGACTCAGGGTGTATGTGTGTAACCACAGAATATATATGGGTACTGGAAGTGTGATCTGAGCAGGAACAGCTTGCTACAGATGGTTGTCTTGCAGTATAAATGTGTTCCTAGTGCTTTTAAATAAGAATGGGTATGTGGATACCAAAGTGCAGAAAGGTGAAGCAAAGAAACTTGACTAAAAGCCATGCAGATACCCACAAATGTTTTGATTGTACAGTATATTCTTGCCCCATTACCCATTTTGTGTTTCTGGTCTGGTTTTTGTCCAAGTTTTTTGATAAAACACACAAACCACCTTGGAATCCTGCCATACACAATCTAAAACTCCTGCTATCATTACAAAAATTTAGAGAAGGCTTGACTGCAATATGGCTCTGAGATTAAGATACACTTTCATTAATAATTTATGTACAGAGAGAAATTATGAAAAAGCCCTTCTGTCTCTTGCAAAGCTTCAGTTAGGCAGCAGATAACAGGACAGGAGAGAATTATCTTGCAGTATGAATACTGCCTAATGTCAGGATTGCTTGCTGCTTCTTAAAGAGTAGCTAAACCTAGTAACTAATTAATTATGATCAGACAAAACCAAGCTTGCTTTCTACCCAGACACTGTTATTGTCCACATTCTGACAATGGGTACAGGACTTGCTGAACATTTATTTTTTGTTTTGAAGAAACAAAACAGGATTTCCATTCTTGTTCCACATGTAGTTATTACCAGCTGACCCAAGATTTACTAAGGACTGTTACCACTTTGCCATACTTCTGCACTACAAGTGTGAGTAAAAAAATGCTCATCCAATAATAAAGCTCAGATGCTGTAGCATTACACTCATTGAATAGTAAGAAAAATAAACAGAGAAAAGCAAATTATTTTTTTGACCTTCAGCTCTGTAAGAAAACAGAAGTAATCATAAAAAACCTCCCAAAACATCTAGGGAACCAGCCCCATCAGAAATCTAAGTAACAACAAAAGCAATCTTGAGAGACAAAACTCACAAGCATTTAAGAGAAAAAAAAATAATACAAGCCCAAACCCAGTCTTCTCTATCTGCTGAAACAACTTTTCAGAAGAATTAGAAAAAAAACAGTTTGCTAACACCTTAATCTAGACTGCCTGTTTATCACAGTGTTAAGGGTTTACAGTAAAGGTTATGTTTGTCCTAAAACAATTCATTGCTGAGACAGAAGCTCAACAAACTTACGTAGGAGAAATTACAGGATACCTGCACGCTGTTTCCACCCCCACTGAGATGATCCCAGTTTTATAGAATGAGTTAGCATCAATCCTTTAATTTGTTTCCTACCTTTTTATGATGTTGCAGTGTGGTGTTGTTCTGACTTCAAAATGAATCATCTGACTGAAAGAAATGTGTTCCTGTCACCCCAATAGCCATGAGTCAGGGGTTTGTACAATAGTTGGTTTCTCTGACATGAAATCACCCACCCCACCCTCTGCCCCCACCTTCTTCATCTCCTCAGAGCACAAGGGGCAGCAAGGCAATGGGCAGACTGATCTCAAAAGATGTCAGAAGAACTGCAGAGCCACATACACTCCACCTGATGCTTCCCCTAATGGTTAATCAGCACATTACTCAGGAATTGCTTTATCTCCTCTTGACATTTCTTCCCTATTTTACTGCTAATTTAATGTAATTAGCCCATTGGATTCACAGTCCTGTGCACCTCTGGAGCTGGAGTATGCCCATAGGAGATGACACAGGCACAGAATAAAGTTAGGAATTGACAAGATCAGTGTCAAGGGCAGCCTCAGGTCAGGCTTTGCTAGCTTGAGGACAGTCTCTTTTTACCTGACAAACTTTAGCACCCTCTGTAACAATGGCAAGCTCCTGCTTCTAATCTTGGGATAAGAAGACTGCGTTGTTCTTGGATAGAAAGTCAGAACTGCATGAAGCCACCCAACCTACTTTGTTAGAGGAGAGTAACCACTGTTATCTTCTAGCAGGAGACTGCTCCAGAAACTTAATTATCAAAAGAAGTGCTAGTTCTTTAACAATTAATTACAAACCTGAACTATAATGGGAACATCCTTCTTTGTGTTACTCTAGGACCCTCTGTCTGTGATGAGTTCAGTACATGTGATCCTTCTCTAGGAAACAATTTATTTAAAATCTGAATACTATATTAACTCTGAGATACAATATATTAGGTGCTCATTTTCACACAGTGACCCAAACCCCAGTGTTTTAATGGCTGACTAAATTTTCATAACTTAGTGGCTGTGCTAAAACATGCTTTTACACTGCCACCTGCACTCACCCTCAAGATCTGAAGATCAAGTCTCTTCAGCAGTTACAAACATACCATCTTTTAAATAAAAACTATTCCTTCCCCTTCTCCCATTGCTGAAAGAACTAAAAAACTGCACTACTAAACAATGCAGACAAGTCTGGACTTCCAATTATGCTGTACTTGAAAGCAGCAAAGAACATCTTGTGATCTAAAAGAAAGTGTAGGTTTTGTTTGGTTTTTTTTTAAGCTTCCTCTCCTAATTTCTGCCCAGCTTCCTTTGCTTTCCATTGTTTTTGTCTCTTTGCCCAATGAAAGGATATGACAAAGCACACATTCTTTGTGTTTGCATCAAACAGGTTCACATCAGTAGCTTTGTATTACTGCAAGAAATGTAATCACTTTACTGCAACTATCTTCCAGTGTTTCCACGGCGTTCCTTTGTGATCAAAAAAGAAATGTATAATTTTATTAAGACAGTGGTATCAATTAACAAACTGTATCTAACTGTTGGGTTTTTATTCTGCAGAACTGGATAGACCTTTCCCAATACATACACTAGAATAAATCTGTTTTTCTGACCTAGTTTGTTTTCTTTTTATTCAGTTACAGAATGCTTGCAAATGCAAACCATGGATCATCTGAAGCAAATACTCACTTGGAATACAATCTACTCTTCCTTAAAGCTGAAAAGCTAATTTATGGCAGTAAGAGCATGGCTACAGCCAAAGTCCAGAAACATAAAGGATACTTCCTCCAATTCATTACTATCTGCACTTTCTTATGCACAACTCTATTTTAGTTGACGCAAAAATGGGTGTTTTCATCCTTCCTAATACACTTATCTGACTTGCTCTCACATCTGAGCTCTACTGAGACATGTAAACTTTGACTTCTTTTTTTTCTTTGCACTCCCTCTAAGGAAAGGTCTGGTGTGTTTTCAGAATGTGATAAACCAATGTTCATGGTAATACCTCACAGCTATGGGAATACCACAACAATTACTGTTCTCAGAAGAAAAAATAATGCAGTTTACCAGTGCCACTGCTTACATACATAGCACAGCCTGACATCTAAAGTAGGAAAAAGCTTTAATTATGTTTTGGTTCTTTTCTTTCCTCTCCCAGGTTATAAAACAAGAGTTTTGGATGTAAGCATTTAAGGAGTGCTTCAGTACTTAATCTTTGGGTGTTGTACCACAAAAGCATGTTACCTTATAGTGAAATACTGCAGTACAGAAACAGTCCTCTTCCTCCTCTGCAATTTGCCTCCATAACAATAATAATGATGATCTGGAATATAGTGAGTGCTGCTTTTCTCTCCTAATGTGCTCTCTTCGTTTAATTTCTATCCTGTTGTCTGTGGGGAGGAGAGGAATTACAATCAGTTTTCCCATTTAAACTGCTGATATCACTTGGTAGATGCAGGAGACACTTATTGATGCTTCCTTTATAAAATATTTACAGTGAAACACTGGACATGACCCCGCAGGCAAGTTCGATCTAAGTGATCTTGTAATCTAAGTATCTAAGTGATTTCCAAGACTACAAAGTAATAAAAAAGCTTTGAGAAAGTGTTCCTGTTTCTGGGGCATAGCAGGAAAAGGAGTTGATTTCAGAAGAGGGAAATGTGTTTTCTTTTTCAGCTCTAAAAGAAGCCATTTTGTATGAGCTTGTTTTGTTTCCACATTCATATTAGATAAAATATTATTCCTCTCAGGCAACTGCTCATAAGATGAGGTTTCTGCAGAAATTAAATCACCTTCTTTGCCAGTCATAATGTGGAGCTTATTACCCTGAATGGAGAATCATCAAGTGATCCAGGTTGGAAGGGACCTTTTAAGTCCATTTGCTCAACCATCTTCAACCAGAAGAAAATGACACAGTATGTTCATCTCTACTTTGGCCCTTCCAAATCCCCAAAGAACTGCAAGTTTGGAGGGTTTTTCAGATTGGTTAGAAATTTGGCTTCTGTTGTATTTGTACTATTGAACAGCCACCCACTGTGCATTATAAAGCCTGTGGTATATACCATTCATTCACAAATAAAACATGCTTGCTGCCTTTAAGCTATAATGTTCCTTCTGTACCTCTGCTATTCTTTTTCAGAATATTTTATTAACAGCATTCACACTCTGCACATTTTTAAACTTGCAACCAAATACAACTGCTGCTGAAATAAACAAACTTTTTTTTTTTTAACATTAAAGTATTTAATCAGTGAAACAATCATTATCAATGTAACAAACTGAAAAATACAGCAACTTGATACAAGACTGAGGTAACAAAATACTTCGCCAAAAACCTAGATTCCAACACCAGGGTTCTTATGGGTGAGACAGTTCACAAGAACTATAGAAAGAATCCCTACACAAATGGCATGCAGTGGACTGCTAGGAAAATACAGCCAAAAATAGTGCAACAGTTTTCACACAAAATGAATCAAAATGTTGAAACTGGTTTACATTATAATATGACAAATAGGTTGCAATTTGAAAACTAATTTCTTTGCCTCGTTTTAGTGCTATTTGGAAAACATGCATTTTGGCACTGAATCACATCAAAACATTAACAAATTAATGATACTGCCTACATTTGATATCTTCACAATCTTTCTTTAAGAGAAGAAAGATAATTTAGGTTGTGTTGGGTTTTTTGTGATTTGTTTTGGTTTTCTTCCCCCCCACACTCTCAGACACTCTTGCCCAACCTTCATTGCCACCATGATTTCCCAAGAGCAGGATCAAGTGATAAAGGTGCCTCATGTATTGGAACCAAGTGGAGCTGAGTCATCCACAGAAAGAAGAGAAGCAATGATACAGGATCATTCTGAGGAGCCATGAGTAACATCTGATCACCTGCTTCCCTCTACCAAGGCATTCAAGATGAACAGCATTCAGACTGAATTAAAAACCAAATCTGTAAGCAATGATGCCAGTAGTAAGAGAATGAAAGATGACCTTATAGCATGAGATAAATTTAAACAACCTTAAATCCTTTGTCTAGGCATTCTTGACTGATATAACTGAATGAAAAGTCTTCTGTCTGGTGCCAAAATACATTTTTCCCAAATAGCTCAAATGTGAACAGCAGAATTGTCCAGAGATTTGATACAAAATCTGAGGCAACCACATTGCCAAACAACTCAGTGCACTTAGATTATAAAAATGTTGTTCCTCAATTTTCTATTCTAATTGACTCTTTGCAGCAAGTTAACACTGTCAGTCATTCTGTGCATTAGAAATAATTGAAACCCAACATGGGCCAAATATTCTTCAGTCACACAAAGCAGTTTAACCATAAAAAGAACCGTTTAAAAAAGAATAGGCAGACGGAATAGGCAGAAGATATGTTGGTTAGTTTGTGGTCAAACATCAGTTCATGGCAGTCTGACCACAAAAATTTGAGGGCTCTGGAATCTGTCAGGAGTTGGGATTAATCTTCTGTCCATCTAACTTGTCTGCTTTCACTCAGTGAATGAGACTACAACAGGTCCTAAGGACAACATTCACTTTCTGCTTTTAAAAGCTGCATCAGAATCACTTTCAAGTTCCATAGAAAAGTGCTGAAATATTGTGGCTGGCTCATGTCAGGAAAATCATTAACAGCCTGTTTCTTCAGTTTGGCACTTGAAGTCACACCAGGTAGGAGAGCAAATTATTCAAACGACATAAGATTAGCAGGTACCTGGAAGAGAACATAAATTATTTACCCACTATAATGCTCCTAAGCCTGCTACAGCATTGGGAAACTGCAAGGTTACAAAACAGTGAGCTAATAATTTATTAACTAACGTGAAAAGTGTAATCAGTCTCAAACAGGCCAAACCAGGGCTAACCTCTTAAGTAAAGAGAAAGAGAAATGATTTTTCTATTCATGGATCAAATCTGGGTGAAGTATTCCATGAAGTCATCAGCACAGGAGGGGGGAGGATGTATGTTTTTAAAGAAGAATCTCAAGTTGCATCCTGGTTCAGGTCCTGTATGGATCAGCATCCTATTAATGTAACCTCTGGAAATCCTTTTAAGAATGAACATTTTCCTCAAATATATAATGATGCCACTATATAAAGGACAAACACAGCATTTTACAGCAGACTCTTCAACGGCACTTACGGACCCAGTCAATGGAGTAAATGCATGTTTGCTTTTTCTGTTCATGAGAAAGCCCCTTATAAAGTAGGATGGGGGTCTACCTCAAGTGGAAGAGTCAGTGTAAAGGCTGCATGCTGTTAAGTAACCAGACATTTATCTAGTGCCACACAAATCCTGATTTTGTGGGAATTCCGTAGTTTTAAATAATTTTTATTCCTCCTATTGAGAAATGGCATCAATGCAGAAAACGAGGAGTTATGTCTATCCTCACTGAACTGTGTGTGAACACAGATTGAAAAGAGGTGTCTTTTCTAGTAAAGATTTTCCAGAAGATATGAGAAAGTGGGGAGAAGTGTTTGACAACCTTACCTGAGGCTTGTTGCTTTTGCACGCATCATCCAAATGCTTATGCCACAGTATTGCATGAAACCTTGAGCCAGCCTGGAACTTGTAAACATTGCCTACAGAAATAAGAATATTAAAGACTACATTTGCATAGTTCCAGGAGATTCTATTTTCTGTGCACAAGCCAAAGTCCTGAAGCAAACTCTTAATTTGCACCTCCAGTGCTCAAACAAGATGCTGTTCACAGATAGAGACCATGTGAAGCATGTTATCCATCAATCCCTGGGTGAAGGGAATATAGGAGGATATGTGGCCTGCAAGGCTAAGTGTATGGGCAGAAAGGCCACATTACAGAAAAGACCACCTAGGTCACACCTAATTTACTCTTGGCTTTCTTCTCATTACGACTGTTGTGGCTACTGCTAAACTTTTTATGAATGTTTTTGACATTTGTGAATTTAGTTTTCTCCAGTCCTATTGTAAGTTTCCTCTACACCTTTATTTTGTTTCCTACAATCAGATACTTCGTGCATTTTAATCAATGAGCAAGAGATGGGCTTTGCACAGTAGATGCAAATCCATTTCGAGCACCGAAGCTGAAAAGTGAAAGAAACTTAAAAAATCTGTATGGAACCACTCAAAGTACAAATAACTCCAAGAGCTCTCTGATCTCCTTAAGCTTTTTAAGTTTTAGGCAGAAGAGTTATTTCACTACAAAATTAATTCCTTAGAAGTAACTAATGATTATGTAAGTGGAGGCTTTTTGTATACTGTTTGCTGTTTGAAGAAATTTTCATAAAATTTTAAATGGCCTCAGTGCAAGTTAAGATTTTTATATCAACCAATTGTAAGAAAGCTTTTCAGAAACTTGGAAAGTAGGGTATGCAGACACATGGACATGCAGCAATCTTAGATTGGTTGGGCAACTTCTACAAGATTTACTGTAACTGTCAAGGTACTGCAACACCTCTGTAGGCACCACAGAAGCACCACAGTGTAGTGTAGAAATATGTTCAATTTCATTTGTACCCTCCCTTGAGAATTCCATACTGAAAACTTCCCTTTTCAGCCTCTTAAATCCATGCTGCTGCAAGCTCTGTAATCTGCAAAGTCATTAAAAGAGATTAATCTATTTCCTGTCACAGAAATATAATGCAGACAATGTCCAACCTTTGTCAGGGTTATTTAGCTGGAAAATATCAGGATGCTCAGGGTCATCAGGCAATGCCACCATCCAGCCCACGATGGAGACTTTTTTACCAGGTGTAGATTTATACTGGAAAAGACACACAAGTCAGTAACAGCTGAGACTGGGGTAGGAATTAACTTCTGACTGTAAAAGTTGTGCAAATGTATAGCCTACACATCAAACACCCTTCTAGATCTCCTAATGAATACACAGTATTTGTTTTTAGAACAAAATTAAATAAAGCTTACATGTTTTCTTTCAGTGCCTCTTATAGATTTTGCTCCAAAGTATAGAAGAGTTGATCCTGAAAGCATAACCCAGTATCTTGTCCATGAGGAGAGCTGAATCAGAAAGGAAAAAAAAAAATTTAGGAAAAACTGTGTATCTCTGACATTTAAAACAACCTATTTACAAGCAAATCCAAGCATTATCAAAGTTAATTTCAGAAGCAAGAAATGGAGAATTACATGAAAAGTGTCTCCTGGTGTTAATTTAGCCCAGCTACCTTAATTTGCATGGCTGGCTATGAATACAATCCATCTTACTTGGGTATCTCAAACATATCAGGACTGATTGCTTCACAGCAAAATAGTGTGCTGCCTTCTACTGGACAGATGTTTGACTTCTACATTTGCTCAGTAAAATTTAGTTAGATTACATCTCTTCAATTCTGCAAATCTTTTAGCACGGGACAGTAGGGTTGCACATAAAAAAGCATCAATGAGCTCTACAGAAAACAAAAAATTACCAAATGTGCAGGACCAGAACCATATGAAAACTGTGAATTTAAGTTAACTATGTAAATTCCCACGACTTCAGTGCTATGGATGGGTGCCCTGCAGCCTTCCCATTTCACTAGGATAGCAAATTTCTACCCTCACAGAAATACATGATTTATAGAGCTGCTTTAATCCTGCTCTGCTGTCACAACTTAAGAAATGTGACTTGCAAATGCAGGGAGAAGTTGTAGATCAAAGGGCATACAAAGATTACAACTTTGCTATAATCCAGTTAAACTTTAAACAGAAAATGATTTTACAATTGATAGCAACAAGGAACATTGTTTTGTGTAGTATCAAGCTGCAGGTTCAATCTAATTCTGGATATTATGCAGCCACTACTCAATTTGAATCACAGGAAGAATTAGAAACACTTACAATAGGTTTCTTGCCTTCTTTGAGCAATGTTTTTCTTCTTAATGGCCCTTCCATGGTAATGACTTCTGTGGAACTACCTAATGTGCAGCTGCAGGCCCCTGCTGGGCTGGAATACAAAACGCTGCCATATGTATTTAAGCAGACAAATAAGCAGCATAATGTAGCTCTAAGTTTCCTGCATTGCCTTACATTTATTGTATGCTATGACACTTGACTTTATAATATGTATTTTCCAGATTAAAGTATCAGATAGGAACATGGATCTCTGAAAAACAGCAAATCAACAAAAGGTTCTGTTCTGAGGGCTCAGACATGAAAAAAACCCCAAACCAAAATAGAATATTGAGGCCCAAAATCAGAGGGAAACCAGGCAATTTTCTGGATTTCTGGAAATTTATGGCTTAAAATTTTGGGAAGAACAACTCTCACAAATGTAATTTTATCTTAAACCATAAAGAACGTAGCAAATTATCTTGACTAACTAAAAAAAATTGGGAAAACTATGTAACAATGTAAAATTATTTTTAATACAGTGTTTAAAATATTTTTTTCCTTTCCCAAGATGAACACAAAGCTTTCCACATATAACAGTGAAAAAGTGCTACACCTGAAAGAACCCAAATACAGGCTAAGTCAGAAATGTAAATAGCTATTTAAAACATAACCACCAGAGGCTGACTGGTCAGTGATGATGTCTTAGAATAACTTCTCTTCATTGCTCTGTGATCACAGCCCTGGTATTCTTATGAGGGCAAACAACTTTCCCAGAGCTAACTACATCAAGTCTAAAGAAAAAAGCAACATGCATGATCTACTATTCAGGTGTGAAAGGAGCACTATTCTGTCCAAGAAACAACTTGTGTTTCACCAAACACAAGTTGGTGAAAGTCTTATACACACAATAACAGCACCTCAAACTGGGAGATTGATCTTCGTTAATTAAACAGCCCAGCCTTTTCTGTGCTAATGTGTATTCTCCCCAATTCTAGTTTTAATAATAAAAAGCAGTAAAGATTCAAGAAAAGGAAGAATAAATTGTTATTACTTGATGGTAGATAAATGTAAGAAATGTATTTTAGGGTGTAATTTTTCTTTGTGGATTTTCTTTTCATATTTTTATCTTCTTACATTTTCTATTTCTAGCTTGTGGAGATTTTTGAAACAAACTGACATCAGACACACTAGGAGAGTATTTTCCAGAAGCAGATATAACAGTTGAAATACTGTTCCAAAATTTATTCCTTTACTTATTTGTAAGATATAAATTTTTATTTCTAACTTGTGCTGCTATCAGATGTTACTAGCTCAAGGAAAAAGCTGTACTTAGATTTGTACATTATATCAACATTTCTACACTAGCTGCAGAGAACTACTTTATACAAAATAGTAACTGATTGGATTCAAATTCCTAAAACTAAATCCCAGGACTTGCAAAGTACTGTTTCAGGGTCCTGTCTTCTTTACTGCTCACACATACTTCTTCACTTCCCATTACCATAGAATTTATCAAGTCCAGGCAAGGTATGGATGCAGTGAATGATTTTCATCCCCCAGTTTTCAAAGTCACTGTTCTGCAAACAGAATGTTTCTGAAAAGTCTGTGTCTTAGTGACCAGCAACACTGGGAGTGCCTGCTACATATGGAACTGCAGATGTTCTCTCTCTTACTTGAGATCCAAGCTAACACCTCCCTGCTGTACACAACCATCATACTACAGCTCTCTGACACAAACAGATGTCTGAGTAGTTGCCCTTCAAATCAGGAGATAAACTGTGAGAAAGGGTCAAGAAGGTGTCCTTTGAACATCATTACTTGTGACAGAAGGCAACGATGGCCTTTATGAGAAATTTGCTTCTGTTGTGTCATAAGAGCCAAATTAAACAACAGCCTCCTACAATATGAAAGCCAGATACAATTAGTTAAGACAATGGCTGAACTGCATTTCACTTGAAAGGCCTCTACACCTGCTCTAGCTATAAAAAGCAGGAGGTCACACAAGGATAGTTTCTGGCACACAATACATTGTACAAATACATTGTTCTGGGAAAGCGTAGAGACCCAAATTAAAGTTTATCACTACACATTGAGCAAAGGAGACCCTGAACTGTACCTGTAGACACAGCTTCGACTCCTAGAGTTCCGGATCGGTACCCTCCAGTTAGGCCCCAGAGTGGCATACAAACGACCCCTGTTTGTGAACGCAAATATCTGATGAGGGAAATTCTAGTCTGAGACTAGTAGGATTTGGTAAGCACAACAGAGATAGTTCCCAATCTTTTCCAGTCCACAAGACTGGAAGAAAACCACAGTAAATTTACAGGGCTTTATTCTAACATGTTTGCTGTTTTTCCCTAACTAATCAGTCATTTGATAAAAATAACTTGGTTTAAGGCTTACCTATGTTAGGAATCATTCGTGAATTTCTTAGCTAAGGCTGCAGGGTGGTCAGTAAGTGTATGTGAAGACTAACTCACCTTTCAAACCCTGATGGCAGCTCCTCACTATATTCTGAGCTTTCACTGCTGTCTAGAAAAAGAGTAGTACAGAGAAGGAGTAAGAAAACCACCCAAGGGAAAATGCCAAGCCAATGTATGTGGATCACCAGAATGATTTTTACACAGAACAATGGAAACTGCATATTCAAATAATGTTTCAAAGTTGAAGTCTTCAGAGCTCATGGTGGAATCTATAGTTGGAAGAGGCTTACATGAGCCTTCCCATTTACATTATTTCATGATGAACAAGTCATTGTTACTGCTGTCATAACAAATCAATATGATGGTATTATTATAGTCCCTATTTCTCTTCCAAGACCATGACTGATTTGTCCCTTCTTCCCTGGCACTGCTATTTAGCTCATAGTTTTACCTTGCCCAGGACTGATATTCTAATGTTCATTATAACTCACAGTGAGCTATGTACGTATTTTCCAAAGTTCAAAGATGATCTCAGTGTCAAGCTCTTCTTTAAAGTTACCTCATGGTCTATTTTCTGCTCTAGAAACAGTCTGGCTCACTTAAAAGGTGGATTTCTCTTGCTTATGACACAGATTATTATTCACTTAAATTTTTATTATAGATATTATTCTATTAATTATAATACCATGATGCAATTGTCATCATCCTCTTTCACAAGTTCATCTTCTGTTTCTTTTGAAGTTTTAGAGATCACAGCTAAGCTACTATCCTATCATCACTGCTGAAGTTTTCTTCGTGCATGTTAATCCACTTTTCAGTAACACTTTTTTTTTCCCTAGCAAAAGCTGACAAGTGCTCTGTGTCACATACAGAGCACACATACAGACACTCTGCATGCCACTTTTACCAGCAGTATGTAACAGGGAAGCCAAGACAAAGGTGACTACAGAGCTGAGTAGCAGCTCTACTTCCTTCTGTGAAAGTGACCAGTGCTTGCATGGGAGCTAATGATCTTCCCAATTTCCTGCTTCTGGGTATCTCTGTGAGTTTCCAGTGCACTAGGGACAGAGAAGCAGGAATGCCAGTTCTCCACATAGACTCTACCTATGGACAGGCCGTTGGTGAGGAGTGTGTCCAGGGGGTGTCCACGGGCTGGGCTGTGGGATTCCAGGACGCTGTCATCCAGGAGGTGGCGTGGCTTCTCCGTCGGGAAGGTGGCACTTTTGCTTTCCACCACACTGAATGGACACATCATGCTGGAAAAATGGAAAAACATAAAACCCCTCTTATGCTATCTAACAGCAAGCCCTGGCTCCTGACAGTTCCACTCAGGCTTTGCCTTACTACCAGGTTACAAAGGAGCAGGCTATTAAAAGGCACTGCTCACACTTTCCCTCTGATGTGCAGAGTTTTGTTTTTTGACTGCTCTGGGTACAAAAATTTAACTACTTGGGTAGAGGCAAAGGTAGAAAAACAGAAACGCCAGCCAAGCTACTGCTTCACTAAGCTGAACTAACACATGAACACTCTATGACCTTGGACAAGGCATGTGAACTTTTTTCCCCAACCCACCAACAATGAAATCTAGAAGCTGCTGAAACCTTAACTGGGGAGCAGCTGCTCTCACTTAGCTGGATAAATGGTAGAGAAAAATGCTTCTAATCCATATTACCCAGGTAAAACAGTGCAAAAGGTCTCAACTTTCCTGAATGATAAAGTGCATGAAGCAGCAAGTAAATTTCTTTAGAGATATTAGCAAGATGTTTTTAAAAAAAAAAGCAAAAATACAGCTTTCAAGCACTGGCAACCTCTGGGGCTAGCAGAGAACAGAGTTAGCAAAAAAAACTAAGTGTCATGAGAAAACCTAGAGAACCTAAAGCACTTTTGCAATACAAGAAATGGATGGGACAAATACCAGAGTGGTCTGCTACTCTCCTAAACCTTTGTGATGCATGAAATTGCCCGAGTGCAAGACAGCCTGGAGTACCCACTTGTTTCCCAGGCTGTGACTCTTCCTGTGCCGTGGTACAGGAGGTGTAGGTAAACTTGCTGCAACTGAGGCATCAGGACATGTGGGTCTCCTGCTGAATTTCATAATTGCTGACATGTCAGAGGGACCTAAAAGACAGAGATAATTTAACACTGAACTGATGCAAAGCACAGAAATGTCACAGGCTGGTTAAAATGAGTTGTTACAGATCATGGAAAGGCACCATGGATTGTTTCCTGTGCATTACAGTTACACCATCCATTTCTGTTATCAATTAATCTCTATATTCTTGAACTGTCTGAAAGCCATTTTTAAAACAGCTTTGCACATACTTTTAACAACGAACTCCTACAAAAAGACTTGGCACCCCTGCAGCAGCTGGATGTGCCAAAGTGTAATACACAGAGCCATGAAGTCAGTTTGTACATCGGGTGTGAGCAGGAATGTTTTGAATTTTGCTCACAACTCCATTTTGTGAATAAACTGCATACAGTCTGCTCATACTGACAGCTCGAGCATGTAAGAGAAAGCAGGGGTTTTTCAAGTATCTAATAGCCAGACAGATGCATTACTTCTCAATCATCTATGAGCTTTCGAGGTGTCTCACTGCAATTATTCTTCCTCTCATTTAAGAGACTTCAGGGGCCTCAAGGAAAACATGGACGAGCTGTCCTTGTTCTAGTTTCTTGAACTCAAGTTTTGCTCTTTGCAAAACACTGGCAGTAAACTTTGCAATACAGTGGATAACATCATGGCCCATTATCACCCTTGGTGATCACAAGGTGATTCACAATAAACAGTTTTCACTTTTAAACATGTAGCTGTGGCATTGGTGGCAGTGACAGAGAGGGAAGAGTGGTCATGAAAGTCACCACTTGCCCCATATCTATCTCCAGACTTGGTAGCAGCAAAATAGCCTTCCCTCTACATTACACAAACCACTTCTTGGAGGCCACAGTGACCTTAGTTTAGTCAGCTTCTGGCTTCTAACCTAAAACCACCTGTGAAGAGGTCGATAAGAGACAGAACCTTTGTAATGAGAAAAGCTTCATATAACTCTCATCAGAATTCTGCAGAGAAGTGTCTGGCCTCAAATTAGTGATAAACAGAAAAACCCAAACAAGTAAAACCCCAGCATTTCAGGGACAGTTTGACAACAGCACGTGAAGGTTCACTTGTAACCAAAACAGCTGTGAGAGAGTTCCTGGTCACTGGAACAGGTTCCCTTGGTCATGGCACCAAACCTGTCAGAATTTGAGGAGCATCTGGACAAGAGTCTTAATCATGTAATTTAGGTTTGGGTAATCCTGTGAGGAGCTGAGAGCAGTTGGACTTCATGATCCTTACAAGTCCCTTCCAACTTGAGATATTCTACATTTCTCTCTCAATAAAAGATGAAAGAGAAAACTGCTTTTAGTAATAAAGGGGAAACTAGGTCACTAGAGAATCTTCAGTAATATAATTCATCAGATCATCAATTTAGTCAGAGAACAAAAAGAGAAACCACCTTCTAATCCTGTTTTCTACCTTATTCCTATATACTCTTATACAGAATAGCATTTTTTGCCTGCCTGTCTTTGCTACCCTCATCTAATTAAGAAACGTGAAATTCAACATCAGTAGCATGAGTCACTGGCATATGCAGCTTTAGTGAAGGTCTTATGCTTAAAGGCCATATGCAGTTTTAAAAAAAATGCACATTTAATCATTCCTTTATCCAGAAACATATGTTTCAAGGGTTGGAAAAGGGCTGCGTACAATGTTTTGCTGCATTTTCAATATGTTGTTGCATTTGGGCTGGAAGGCAACATTGGAAGCTTTTTCCTTAAAGACAAGAGGGTTCATTTTCCTCTTCTGCTGTGGAGGCTAAGCACAAATTAGATAATAAAAAGTATGAATGTCAACATGATTAGGTGGTGGCTAGCTTAGTGTGAAAACTGAGTTAGTATTTCACCATTAGGTCTGAAAATCTTGCCTACTGCACTACTAGCAAGAACAGGGATTTCACTAAAGTCCTTTACCTAAGTTTTCATTACAAATTCTTTGAATTTATGCAATTACTAACCAAATACAATGAGAAGTTTCAGAAATTATTACAAGTTCTTTTATTTGAAAACGTCCATCCCTTCTAATGAACTAGGTTCTCAAAAATTTCTCTGGGTTCACAGAAAGGAGTTCTCTCAGTTCTCTCTACAAGTGCTGCTTGTGGTGCCTTTCCACCAATTTTTCAACTTGTGAACAGTAAAATACTGAGGATTACTGAGGTGTTTACTACCTGCTAAGAAGCCTAAAATACACTGGAACTGAGACCCACTATAAAGATAGTGGCAGCTGAAAGAGAATTTTCCTGGAAATTCTCATGTATCAGCAAGAGTTAGTCTGAAACTCAGCATAAACTTTTGTGTTAATGTGGCCACTCCAAGGTTTCACTCACACCTTGCAGTGCATTAAGTCACTATCTGTCCCTTAACTGGGCTGCAGGATTGATTCAGTTTTCTATTGCTTCCCCTTGTGTCATTCAGTTTTCTCCCTGGTGCCATTTCTAAATCCTGATTTACTTTAAGTGGATGACACTATAGTCCAGAGAGAACCAGTATGGTGCAGAAACATGCAGATGTGTTTTTCACACAAACACTATAGCACATGTCAAAATAAATGTTACATTTTCTAATACATAAGAGTTCACACATTTAAGTTTCTCACTGTGGAGAGTCACAGAGCTGAAAGCAGTAAGACTGCTAAATTAATTCTAAGATAATATTCACTGCATCACACTAGATCTACTTTATCTAGAGAAGTAACAGCAAAATCTTTTGCTGACACAATCAAGTCATCATGAAACCACAGTCAGCTAGATTTTACTCTAGGAATTCTGAAGCATGTGTAGACTCAAATGTTACCCTGATCAAAACCTACAAAAAATAAAGAGATGCTGACTACCAACAAAAATAGTTACTTGAGAGTTTCCACTCTAAGCTCTCTTATTTTTGGAAATTAAGACTCCCATTAGGAAGCATGGAGTGAAACTTGCATTAATGCAAAATTTAACATAAAAATGCTTAAAAGCTTGACCATTGTAACTAGATTTTAGGATGTGCTTTTACTACCTGCACAGCTCCAGAACAGAAAAGTTTATTAAAAAAAACTGAAACAAAGTATGTACTCTGTCTAAAAGGACTGTGTATCTCAGACTTCAGATTAAAATACTATCTGGCTAAGGTGACAGAATTTGTGGGAACAGGTATAGAAGCTTACAGCCAACAGAACTTAAGCCAACAGTTCCAGCCTGGCTTGCTATTATACATGGCAAACACAACTGCTTTCACCAGCCACGTGAAAGGAAGTAAAGGACTTATTCTAATTCTTAGTTATGCGTACCCAGTGAAGATCCTGATGACAGAAAACAGAATGCTTTGTGGGATAAGATGAAGACATAAGTATCAGGCGTGCTGTTATTACACTGCCAGGGTAGCCACTCTCTTCACAGTTCTGCATCTTCCTCATCTCCACAGCAAGAGAAGGAAGTATGTATGGCTTGGCTGTTAACCCTGTGCTAAAGTAAAAAGAATCTGAGCTTAAAATCACAGCATCTGCATCTGTTCTCCTGTCAAATGTATATGAAGAATTACTGTGAAGCTCAGAGTTCTCATTAGACAAGACCTGTGCTGCAGGTTACTCTCAGTTCTGGGGTGCAAAGGGTGTCAGCATGAGTTATGGGGCACAGCAGAGATGACCATCCTTCTGTAAAGGGGTAAATGACAAGAGGGTTTGTGCCAAGAAGGATGCCAAAGAGGGCAAGTGGTGAGATACTGATGAATACTGTGCAGACCAAATGATGTTTATGGACATACCAGACTGCTGAGCAATTATCTGGGGAAATTGCCTGATAGTGCTGATAACAAAATTCCAGTATTTAAATTAATTTGAGATAGTTATTTGGCCCTTCTTTCCAATAAGTGAAGTCATCTGCTACTGCTAAGTCCCCCCTGCTCTCCTGGCTCCACTCCTAGTGCATACTGTTACCATGATTACTATTCTGTTATTTTGCCTTTCATGGAGACAAAGGACTCTTAGCAGGATTTTCCAGTCAGCTGGCATGAACAAGGTTTAGTTTGGTTTTCATTACTTCTCAGCATCATTTTTGAGACTATGCTGACACACACAAAAATAATGTATAAAAATATTAAAACATTATTAAAAATTTGTTTGCGTTAGGGAATGTGAGACAACTTCATCACAGTGAGCTGAGTGCTGCTCAGAGATCTGTGGCAAGAACATTTGGAAAAGTTTACACATATCCCAAAGGATCTCACTGTTTTTTCCTTTGCATAATTTTTCCATGAATAATCCTTCAAATGTTATAAATGAATGTTACTTTTGCAATCCTTCAGTAAAACATGTGAACACTTACAGCCTCCAGAGCTTTTAAAAAAAGCAACAGGGTGAAGGAGTTACAGTCCACATTTTTCTCTAAACTCTATCAATAAAGCAATATTAGGCATCCAAACAGAAACCTGAAAGTCAGTCGCATATTATATGCTGGAAAACAGAGGGATTTTCAGGAAGGTAAAACAATCAAAACTATGTACTATTTTTTGAACGGCTAAGAAGTAAAAGAAGCATGTACCAGCTCTGTTTCTAGAGCTTTAATAAAGACATTCCAAGCCACAGACTTCTCTAGTTAAATCTTTGCTGTAAATTTTTACTGTTCTGTTGCCATTGTAACCGAAGTCAGTGGGTGATGATTAAAACTTTCAAATAGAAAGACCTACTTGCAAAACACACAATAAAGAACTCAAGAAAAATTCTGTCCACAGAATCAAGAATTACTCTAAAAAATAAAACCTGGAATGACTGCTAATTGTAAAAGCATAGTTTTAATTTTCAGAGTACTGGTTTACAACTCAAGACTATTCATGTACACACCATGCAAGACACGTATGTTATGGCTGCAAGAGCAAACTTGCAGCATCAACACCTCCCTGAGCTTTCCTAACGCTGACACGACACATATCTCAACCTTTTGTAGTGTCTACCAGTAACAACAGATGTGAAAAAGAGAACATTCTATTGCATGAGCATATTTATGTTTTTTCTTCCCATAAATTTAAGTGTAACAGTGAATCATGCTGGGGTGTTATTTCAGGATACTTATGGCCCTTAATGGGCACACTTCAGCAGAAGTTATAAATTTCTTGCAGCTGGATCTGCAGGGTAATGCATGAGCTTGGCTGACATTTGCCTTGGCAGAGCAGACAAACCCACTGTAAGAGGAACATAGCTGCATGGAATTCTGCAGCTTGGGTTCATCAAAATACATGGACCAATCCATAAAACATTTCAGGTGATTGCTTTGACACAGAAGAAAAAAAATAGCAGTCAAAATAAGTATCAGTAAACTAGGACATTAAAAAGACTTGTTTGGTAAGCAAGTCACAGAAAGTAATAGACTAAGTTAAAAACTGAGTACAATCATTCTCTCACTAATAACTTTGCATATGCTTTGACAGAATATTCTTTTACAATATCAACAAAGCATATCACTTCTGGCTGGATTTAGCAGATGACAACAACATGCAAATCCCATACATTTGTCTGGTATTAATTACTTGCAAAAATACTCAGAATGAAATCTAAAACTCTGTAGGGGAAGTATCACAAAGGAAAAGACTGGAAATGAGTTTAAGTTTTAAACTAAAGAGCAAAGTTTTGGATTGTCTGTAAACTTTTGATAAGAAAACTTGGGTCTTCCTTTTCTGTGTAAGAAATGCAGACACTATGCACATGAAAAAATCTCCAAGCACTTGCAGGACAATCCCATTTCCACAGAGCAATTGGCTGCTAAAGCACTTAGGACAAACAATTTATTAGTTGCCAAAGCAACCAGTAAAACAAATGGCAAAACTGAATGTCAAGTCAGTGTTTACATGGAAAATAATGGTGTGGGTTTTTTCATTCTACAATGCTGGGACTGCTGTACAGCTGTCACTTGTGTAGGATACCTACATCCAGAGGCTTGCAAATGTGCAAACATCCCAGTCTTCCTTCTCTTCCTGCATTTTCTACATTTTTAACTCCTACATATCATGTACTTAACATCTGATAAATCTACTGATTCTAATTAATAAAAATAATCAATTATATTCTTTTTCTAACTAATTTAGTTAAATTTAAAAGCTCTAGCAACTCTCAAAGCTGAATGGACTCAAAGCAAAATGGGCTGAACGTTACCACAATAACAAAAGAGAATGCACCTGTTTCAGATTATTTACCTCATACTCCTAGTAGAGCAGTAACATGAAAGCTCCAATCTACTTATTCTCCTCTCAAGAATTATACCACTACCTTCTTTTAAAAAGAAGGGAAGAAGGGAGGGGTCAATACCTAAATACTACATAATGAAAACGCCAAGATAAGGGCTGCCCACAGCTGAGGCCTGGATGTGGCTAAAAAATACTTCAAAATGCTAACTTTAGTGAAAGGGTTCATTAAAAACCACAGATTTATGAAGAACATTCTTTGACTCGTTTAGCATTAGAGATACACTTTCTGGATATGGTAATTATTTATCATTATTTTATCTAATTATATTGTTTTCCAAGACAGGATAAATATGATGTATTTCAGAGAATGAGTAATCATTTTCTATGTTCTGATTAGCACTGTAGCCTGAACTTTTCAAAGTAACATTAAGGTGATAAAGAACATGCATAAAATTTTCTATACTGATCTAAACTTGGTGTGAATATTCCAAGGAACTTCGGTTGCTCAGAAGGTAAATTTTTAACAACTATCACATAAATCTTTTCTTTTGTTCTGGGAAAATGTATCAAGTTATACCTTTCAAACCAAAATGTCTACTAGCTGTACCATAAACGTTGGGCACCTCATAGCCAAGACTGCAGGAACACAGATGTCTTTTACAGCTAATTCAACTGGAAACTGTGAACAGTTAGCATACTATAAGCTCTCCAGCTATGTTCTCTCTCAAGGCAGAATGAGCAGACTTCAGCTGCTGCCAAGGAAGTTGTGTGAATCACACAGTTCCTGAAAGCATACAATTAAACAGTTTAACACTCCTTTTTAAATGCTACTTGCCAGAGACAATCTCTGCAGCGTTATGGAAGGCATGAGATCTTCCTGTGAAAGCACTATTCACAATTATAAATACATTTGGTAATTAAATGAGACCAGCTTAGCCACTAATATACTAAGCATAGCTTGTTGTGAGATACTCACTTTAATCAGATGTCTGCCTCCAAATTTACTGGAAAACCAGTTGGCAATTTACATGGAAAATGGACACATGGTTTTCTCCAGTACTCTGCAAACAGAAATATATTCCAAGATTTAACTGTTTTTACTGAGCCTCAAGCTCATAAAGATACTTTAAGGGGGAAACCCACAATGTCCCTGGCTAAGGTATACTGTTCATCTTCTTTTAAAAGACAGAAAACTCAACTTCAATAGAAGATAAATCTCAGTGCTCGGAAGGAAAATTCTATTTGCATCATCAACACAAGTAATTATACTTTAGGGCATGAAGAAGAGATTGTTCCTTGCACTTAAGTCCTTTATAGAATCAGGAATCACTACCATGATATCAAACTTTTTCTCCATCTTTGGAAACATACTGCAATCTAGAAGAAGCCAGCTTGTCACAGGAAGAACTCTTAGACAAGAAGACTTACTGCTGCTATTAGCCCATTAACTTTCTGATGATTGTGAAAACTGAACTGATGACTGCCCTGATGCACCAAGAACCTTTATTTTACTTTAAAATCACACTATTCAGACTCCTATGCCTCAGCCTATTGACTGAACACTAAATGACTGCCTTCATTATTTTGAAATCATCTATCATTATAGCTTGCTGACTGTAAAGAGTTTACTCCTTGTACAGAGTTGCTTAAGTGGAAATAATCTCAACTTGTAATTTGAATCCAAATAAAGCTGATTCAAATATATTTGAATGTCCTAATTTTAATTCACCATGGTCAAATATCTCGTTACTGATATTTAAATTTTAGCTTAGCATTATTCAAGACTAACATGTGCTATATTTCTATTTATTAATGATGTGAAATAAATCATTGCCTTTGTGCTTACTTAACTAATCTTTCTGCAGGAATTAATTTGTTTTTTCAGTAAAGTTCACGGGATTCCCTTCAGTAGCATTTTTGCAGCCACACACAGGCACAGGTCACCAAAACATTCATGTGGTTATTATAAAATGCTGGTGGCATTCATTGGCAGTGTGTGAGAATGAGCTGAGCAAGAAACATGGTAGTGCACAAGTGTGTGGAGCTTTCAGAGGAGATACTAATGGAAGGATGGAGCAATAGGAAGGATTCAAGACTTGGTTTCTAGTTGTCACATTAATTCTTGCTCTGAGTAAAGCAACCTTACAGAGCATACAGGGGCACTGCAGATTCAGGAGGGAAAGTTCAGCCACTCTTCTTCACTTACATAATAATGGAACTGCAAACACTTGTAAAAAAACCCACACAATCTAATTTCTGTTCCAATGCTTACAAACACCCTGTGTTAGTTCTCAAACTGCAATCATTTATGTACAAGCCAGAATCTGATGACTCATGCTACTGATAACACCTCTGAATTACCAGGTCTGCTGGTGGACAAAGCAGCTCCCAGCAACACTACTGGGAATCATGGTTAGTAAGAGACTTGGTATTGATACTGACAGCCTTGGCAGTCTGCACTGATCAGTTCCAGAGGATAATTTTAGGCATAGTGTGCTGTAGCTGGGATCTTGATTTTAATAAAGTCTAACACATTTTATGCTGCCTACTAAAAATGTGAAATTTTCTAATAAATGATCTTAAAAATGCTCCTCTTTGCCATCCAGGTAAACCTGTTCTACAGAAAGGCAAGTAACAATATATGCCCCCACTAGAACCTCCTCAAATTAAGTCTTACTTCTGAAATAAAATTGTTTTCATTTCATTCATTTAAGATTAATGGATTTATTTTGCCTAGGCAAATTAATGCTTACACATTGAAATAAATCTTGATATGTGGGATACAATTTGTTACTGTAAGAACCTCCAAGGGTGACTATCAAAAAGGAAGAAAATTATTTAAGACTAAGAACAGTACTAACCCAAGTACAAGCTGAGCATGCAGAAATCTGGAATAAAAATCAGATCTTTTACAGCTATCAGGAGTGGTGTTCTGAACCAAGGATGTTGTGAAAGTGGGCATATGCATGAAAAGGGTTCATTCAGTTCTCTGACAGCCCTCAAAAGCTAATGCAGTAATTGCAACTAAAGCCCATATTTGAAACTGACACCTCCTCCAAACACCCTTGGATATAAAATAGGTTTTCCCATATACTTCAATGGAGAACTTATGTAATTAAAGTTACTTCCTTACTCAAATTTACAAAAGAAGTTTTATACCTGCAAGATCTTTTTTGGAAGAAACCAGTCGAGGAGAGCTGCTACCTGGCTCAATTCTTATTGATAATCTGGAAAAGCAAGTTTTTAGAGAAATTAACAAAAAAAAAATTCTCAAAGAAGTTTGTCTTTTTTAAAGGTTAATAATGAAAATATTTTCTGCAATGTGTTAGGGCTGCTGTTCTCTGTAAAGTAAGCTGGAGCTCTATCAGAGACTAGCCTCACATGAACAAGAAATTTAGCTGTTCCATGAGGAAACTGAACAAAACTTACCTGTCTTACTTGAGACAAGGAAAATACCTAAGTTGCAATAAAACAGTGTGGTCCTCAAACTGTTACTCAGGGCATTTCTGAGCAGTCCAAATTTTTGTGTCTGAAGTGAAACAAGTCTGACATACCTGGAACATTTAGAGCTGCCTGTCTACCACTTCATCAGTGGGTTCAACAGCCTCTGTTCCTGAGTGAGTCCTGTGGAGAATACCAGCCCTGACCTAATTGACACCAAAAGGTCAGCAAAAAAAAATGGACTGTTTTTTTTGGAACCACTGCAGGGCATGGCAGGTTAGGAAAGGACGTGACATGGTGCCACAAGGTTTGGATAGTGCTGCCTAGCTCAGGAAGAAAGTGCATACGTGGAGACAAGCACTCTCCTCAGATCACTTCTTACACTGCTGAAGGAGGAGAAGGATCCTGCAGCAGTTGCATCATGCATCAAAGCTGCATCTCTTTAGCCCACTGGCTGCCATGACTGTGTTAGCAATACATTCTTGGGTACACCTGGAAAGAATCCTGACACATTAGGTTCTATTTCTGCACTCTTAGTCCTTTAACTAGCAAATGTTAAAACCTTTCAGCTTCTGCACAGAATAGTATATAAGCTGAACAAGAAAGACCTAGTACTTTTAGGATAT
This sequence comes from Calypte anna, assembly GCF_003957555.1. NCBI lineage: Eukaryota > Metazoa > Chordata > Aves > Apodiformes > Trochilidae > Calypte > Calypte anna. The sequence goes on along the minus strand of NC_044262.1, from coordinate 2,043,703 downwards.
GACATCACTGTCAGGGGTTTTCTGGAGTGTGTGTTTGTACTTGCTGACTAGCACGAACCTAAAGCAACCAATTGCACTGGCACAAAAAATCATAGAGAAAATCTTTGTTTATATGAAGTGGCTGCCAAATTTTCCTTCTCAGTGTAATTGAGGTTCTCATTTGGCAAAATGTATATTGAGATCCTGCCAATACATTTTAGGGCAACTATCTAAGCTTCTCTCCCTGACAGCCTGGTACTGAAATAGTTGGGTCTGCCTGCCAAAGGTCAAGCATACATCTCTTCAGAGTATGCTAATGCTATCCCTGGCTCAAAAAGAGCAGTCACTGGAAAGAAAGACAGAGGAGATTCTTTCCCCATTATAAAAACTTAGCACTCTTTGCCTTTTTAAGGCTTACGGTTCCTTCTGGCATGGGATAAGAAAATGCTGTGAAACTGAAAATCCATCAGGGAAAACTGAGAGGAAAATGTGAGATCAAATATTCAAAACAAAATCCAAAAAATCCAAAATCCAAAATTTTATCCACAAAGATGAGAGAGGAATGAGAGTTCTCTTTATGGGTAGTTGTAGTTAGTTTTGATGAACAGAGACCCCAGTTTAAAGCTTTTGAGCACAAGTCCTATGAACAGCAGCTGAGGGAGCTGGGGGTGTTCAGTCTGGAGAAGAGGAGGCTCAGGGGAGACATCATCACTCTAAAACTCCCTGAAAGGAGGTTGGAGCCAGGGGGGAGTTGGTCTCTTCTCCCAGGCAGCTATCACTAAGACACGAGGGCAGGGGCTTAAGCTCTGCCAGGGGAGGTTTAGGTTGGGTATTAGGAAGAATTCTTCACAGAGAAGATTGGAATCAGGCATTGGAATGGGCTGCACAGGGAGGTGGTGGATTCTCCATCCCTGGAGGTTTTTTTAAGAGGAGGCTGGATGTGGCATACAGTGCCATGGTCTGGTAATCAACGGTAGTGGATCAAGGGATGGACTTGATGATCTCAGAGGTCCTTTCCAACCTGACTGATTCTATGATTCTTTATTCTAACAAAAGAAGCATGGTAGGAAAAGGTCCAAGTTCTCCAATGTATATAAACTGCAGCAACTCTACTACACTAAGAAACAAAATTTGCCCTCTTGTTAACACCTCTTGTGACTTCAGTTTTTCTTTGATATACCGAATCCTAAGCAGAAAACTTAAATTTGATTTAAATATTCTCACAAATAAATAAATCAAAATTAAAATTACTATATTATCTTTAAGATCTATCAAATGCCTTCCAGCATTAACAGCAAAGCTCCTGCTGAAGTTAAAATTATCTTCAAATTTAAACTGGAATTACTAATGATTTGTAGTTATAGAAATTATATTCCTACATATAGAAAGCATTTATTCTATTTTTCCTAAGATATTACAGCTCATGAAAACTGAGCTGTAACACTGTACCCAAATGGGCTTGGGTATATGTTAACATTGATGCATGATCAGGAAACTCCATCTAAAAATCAAATTAAACAACATAACCAGTATGTTTTTTATAGAAACACTGCATTTGATAGTAGGGATAAATTTGTAGTTTCATGGCTGTAACTCACTTGTTACAGACATCTACTGATCAACACCATCACTTATCATTAGAATAAATATGTAACATTTTGATTTTTGTGTCACTATCATTTTAGTCATCAGGCCATCTGATTCCTCCTTTGTGATATCCGTATCACCTTCTACTTTGATGAATCCTTCCAGCACTGCTTTATTAGTGTTTTGTTATTATATGGTGTAAGTATGCACAAATTCTGAGACAAAGATCATAAATGAAATATTTACTAAAACTGGTAACAAGACTGGTTTGAAGGAAGTTCATTAGCAACCTTGATCTTCAGAACATATCCTAAAACCTTTCCTACTGCCATCGTATTACTGAGCATCTGGTTGCCTTGAATGCTTTTAATTCTGCTCACCTAAATAGAGGTATTATACTTATCAATAGCTGATTATATAGCATTCCATCTGCCTTGCTTGTGTGATTTTAAACCTTGGCTGCCAGACCTATGATTAGGTCTGGACTGTGTTAGTTCTTTCAGGGATTATCACCTTCTTTAACAGGCACATTCACATATTGAGCAATGTGTCCTGTGGTGTCTACTTCACACCACTGTTCAGGATAGCTCTTCACCTCTTTTCTAAGCATTGCTTTAACTTGCTTAAATCTCCAAAACTGTCAGGTTTGTATCTAAAGCATCAGCTTTTTAAAAATAGTTATTTGAAACTGGAAGATTATTTTTTTAATGTATTATTTACAATAGCACAGTCAATTCTAGACTTCTTAGAAATGGCTTTAACATTCCTGAATAAAATTCTGAGAACACAAATATCACGTAATAGAAGAAAGACTAAATTATCATCTGCTTTTAAATTCTACAAAGATATTTAATTTTGGAAATCTGGTAAGAGGCTTGAAGGAAGACTGGATTTCACTCAAGCACCTTGGTATTTTCAGGTGTATTAATAAAATATTAAGAGCACCAGAAAAAACCCAAATCATCTTCAGCCACGGCTTTTTATTCAACTCTAATTCAACTAATGGCCAAGTGATCTTTCCAATATATTACCCCAAACCTTAAGGAAAGAACAGTACTTACTTATAATTGTCATCTTCTACAAATTTCTGCAGTTCTTCAATGTAACGTACAGACTTCAAATACTTCTGCACATGGGGCAGTGTTGTAAGATGATCTGTAGAGTGTTCAAAGAAAAAAAAAAGATGAAACATCCATGTAATTAATAATTAATTATTATTTCAGGTTTTTTTTCCTTTTTTCAGTTCTCAGTTATCTTAATGGAAACAGAAAAACTGAACCTTCCTAAATAATAAATCAGACAAACTCTAAGATGGTAAAGATAAAATTGAGAGAAAGTGATACTCAGCTGTTAAAGAAAACACATCTGCCTTTCACCATCATGAAATCATATTCTGTCTTTCAAGTAGAAGAGTTACTTTCTGCAGACTCTGCTTCAATTTTGTGCTCACTGTTCTGGGGCACATTAAAGCCTGCAGCCAGTGTGTCAGTGGTTGTCATAATAAAGTGAAGAGACTCAAAAATTACAATGCTGAATATCACTGAGAAAGACACTAAGTTCAGAATGAAAGAAAAATCCTTTAATACATGGTGCATGGACAGGAACAGCCTTGAAGTACCTAACTTAACTGTTACACAGTCACAACTGTTTCAGAGGCACCCCTTATTCCAGCATTATGTTCACTCAAGACCATATTTTAATTTACATTCTGATTTTAACAAATGCACTCAAAAATAATGCATAGCAATACAGGAAGCCACTAAAACTGCAAGAAGGAAAGAGACAGTGAAATAAGGAGGTTTCTTTTGTCATTCAAAGTATTCCAGGACACAGTGAAAGTCACAATAGGAACATGACAGCTGAATAATCTAGTTATTCAAAATCATACATTATTATGCCTAATCCCTACCTTTGAATACTTTATAACACCCAGGTTGAATACAGAGGGCATGGGCTGGATAGTTGAAGATACTTAAGTAATTTTTCACCTCATTTTCTCACAATCTAACTTTTTTTCTTCTATTCATAACTCTCTAAAACTGTAAAATTTATGTGTTCTGAATTTATTTCATTGTACAGCTGCTCTCAAGGTTTTCCAGCTTGCTTCATGTTTATGCTGTGCCAAATCATGCTAGGTCACCAGCAGCATGCTGAGTATTTGTCAAGATCCCCAAACCAGAACATTTGTTGACATAAACCTTCACTAGGCTAGAGCTGCAGAAAGTCATTTCAGAGTAAAATTGTCACAGTTAAAAAAAAACACCAAAAACCCATCAACATCAAGAAGCAGCCCCTTCATCTTCCTCACTTGCTCAACCAGTGAGGCATGTGGAATAGCTTCACACACAGTTTAACAGCTGTTGTACAGACTGAAATATTTGTATTTTTTTTATAAGCATATAAAACAATAAACTTATAACGAAAACTTAAACTTATAACGATAAACTTATAACGAAAGCAATGCATTCTACACTCCAAAGACATCCTATGCACTACAAAGGAAAGGGATTAAGATAATTCCCTCTGACTGCCTCTTGTGGATACAATATAACGTAAATACAATAGCTGTACTTGAAAACATGTAGTTTGTAGCCCACCTGTAGCCTTACTCTCTGCACAACTTGCTATAGCATTTACAATTTAAAATAAATGCTAATTTGCCTAATTCACTGGTAACATAGAAACTGCACAGAAGTGGAAGCTGTATCATTTACCAGTGTTCAACTGGAGTAAAGTTAGCCCCATGTTACCTTTATACAGGGCAAAAACCGGGTTACACAGTGTTGTATTAAAGAAATTGTAGTTAAGGCTTAAGAGGTGTAACAAGTTTTACCAACCATAGTTACAGGAGACTTGCAGATCAGCTATGATTCGGAGGATATTGTTCATTTGATTGGATCTCTGTTCATTCCCCATAATGCTGCCTGAAGCAGGATATGCAGAATCAATGTAGATTAAATCCAAGAGATAAATTCCTGAAACAAACAAGTCAACCAACCAATTGATCTAAGGTTTCAAACAGAGTTCTATGACATGAGCATTTATATTGGCTGTCAACTTGGAGCACTTTGCAGGATCATAACAAGGACACTGAAAAACCAGAAAGCAAAAGCTGCTCAGAATTTTGTCACACCACATACATGTATCCATTATTTGAGTAAATACAAACGTGATCAAACACATTGTAGCTACATCTTCTCTACCTGCTTAATTAGATCTATTAAAATCCATTCCTATCAGCCCTTTTCTCTGTGTATCTTGAAATCTCAATGTCATCAGTTAGCAACAGATCATGTTCCATGAGCACTCGTTCCATCAAGAACACTTTTATTTAAAAACAAGCTAACTGGAAATATTTTAACACTCTGCTAGATCTGAAATAGAATAAATCCGAGACTGCTCATAAAAAGTTTATATTGAAGCAGAATCTACTGAAAACAACAGCATGTGGCAATTGTAATGCATGAACCCTTGAGACAGCTCTGTAAACTGCAGCTTTTTCAGCATTTCAGCTCACCACTGAACTCACATATTCTTCTAATGGTTTAGTAACAGTACTCAGAATGTACTTTCCAACACTTGCCCTAATAAACTAATATTTATAGTTTTCGATTCCTTTGAGCTAGGGAAAAACATATTAAAACATCAGAGAACACCAACATCAACTACAATATTAGAACAGCTAACCATAACGTCCCTGAAGGCTGATTTAACAACATCTACATCCTACCAAAACACCTTTCTCTGAAACACCTTTCTCCAAACCACAGATGATCTCAAATACAAGCTAAAAGCTCCAAAAGCTCACACACTGTACTGTGGTCCTAGAAAGCTAAACTAATGGAATCTTCCTGATTGCTGACTGCTGTTTTCCACTCCACCCATCAACCTTGGCAGCAAACTTCCTCAGGAAGGGCATGATCAAATCCTCATCCTGAAGCAGACCTGTGCTGTTATCAGTAAGGACAGTGCAGCATTTCACTGCACCTCAGACACCTACAAGATGGTCTCAGGCACAGAATCTGCCTGTGGAGCTCTGGAGGGAGGATGGAGCCTGGCACATTTAATCCTTTCCAAGAACAACCATAGCTTTTCAGGAACATCTTTTCACCATTTACGTAAGTGCTGAGTACAAAGGCATTGCAAATTTATAGTTGTTATTCCACTTCAGAAAACACATTCAAAAGATATTTTCAAAAAGATGTTTATAGGTCCTCTTAAGTTTGCAAGCAGGCTTTAATTTAATATATTCCTAAACTATTCTATCAGCTGTGCAAAGAACGGAACATTCTTCTGAGTGGGGAAATAACATACACAGCATAAAAATGTACCCTATTTCCACATTAGATTTTCCATACCCTTTTTTGAGCATATTTATCATTAATGACTCCTCCTCTACCCCATGTTTTCTTACCCTGCCTTAAAAAGAACACTCTGCTTCAGGAAAAAAGCTAGCTGTCTCACTTGTGCTCTTCTACATTTACAACATTACGTTTTTTCAGTAAATTACAGCTATTAAAAAAGGAAATGCAGCCATGCTGGTCATGTACAATTGTTTTAAATGGAAGGGGCACATCTAAGCAACACACTCCTGAGAGAATTTCAGTATGCTTGGATAGTTACTGATAATAACCAGATCTCTGTGCAGTGAAAACGAATTACTTTAATGCAATCACCTGGTACTATGTATACCTCAAGCTTACTCGGATAAAAACAAAACAAAACAAAATAAGAAACTCCAACCATACCCTGAAAGTAAGATTTCCATCTGGGAAAATAATTTTTTTTCCTGAAAGTACATGTTCTCTGGTAGTGTCTCATGACAATAATGCAGTGATAGAGCTGCTATAAGCTACAGACCACCAGCAATAGTCTAGCAAATTTAAGAAAAGCCATGTGGCTCCCTAGGGTTTTCTTCTTTACAGCTTATTGAAAACAAACCCAAAACAACAAAACAAACAAACAAAAACAGACCAGGCAATTTTGTTTCATTTTAATAAGTAAGGAGTATAGGCATGAGCAAAATCTCATTCACATGTTGTGTACACCTCATACTTCACTGTGACATCATTTTTGTGGGGTGCAAGAAGAAGGAAATCAAACTGATGATGCCAGTAAAAACTCAAACTGAATGTAACATGCTGGAATGTAACACAACATATTCTTTCTAAATGCACAACAAGCTACACCTCTTCAAGGGTGTTGCTTTCCCCCCTCCTTTCAGTGCAGGATGGCTGATTAGTTTTTTGTGATTCTTTTTTTACCAGACTTCATCTGGGCAGTGGCATTTTCAACTCTTCTACACATGATGTGATAATAGGAATAATTAGAATCAGTTTACTTTGCTCAGAGAAATCACAAATTTGTTCCCTTCAGCAGAAGATTTTAAGACCTGCTTCTCAAAGGAAAGGCTCAGGGTTGCCATATGCCAAAGAAAACATGCAGCACTAGCTTTTCAAACCTTGGCTTAAGTGTGTGCTACTGTGCACTGAAAACAGCTCTCTAAGATGTGAAGCCATCAGGATATTTTCCAGAGGCTGAGCTCATGGGCAGCTGCTTCCACAAGCAAACCATTTTCCAGTGATACTAATTTTTCTCCATTTTTACTAGAACTAATTTTTGCAGCTGCATATTGTGTGCAGACAATGCTTTATTCGTTAGTTCATGGTATCATGGAAATAATAACACAGTCTGAGGAAAAGCATAGCCAAAGAAACCAGAACTAGAATTATCAATAGCAATCACACTGTATAAAGGGGCATGATTACTTCTAAATTGGTAAAAAGTACTACAATGCTTGGCTCTTATGGTTTTTTTTATTGTAGCACTCAGACAAAGCAGGAATATTACTGACAGTTTAAAGACATGGAAACTGAAGTACAACAAAAAAGTGACCTTGAAATACAGTGGTCAGTGGCACCCAGATGATGCATTTTGAGTGCTTCACCCAACGGACAACAACTTCCAAGTCTAAATTTCATTGAAAACTTATTTATGGAATACTGCAGTATTCAGCAGGATACAAACTTAAGTCTGAGTACTTGTGTCTTGATTAATAGCTAAGCTTCTATTACCTCTTTAAACTGCAGCAGCAGAAACAAAAGGAAATCTGTTTTTTTTTAAAGTACCTGGCTTGTAGTCAGAAAATCTGAGTTCAAGTTTTCTGTTCTGCCACATATTTCTTTGACCTGGGCAAGCTATTGTAATCCCCTACTTTCTAGGAGTTCAGTGAAGGAGAAAGCATTTTCACATCAGAAAGACCTCATGAAAATAAATATTATGAACAGGAAAACTTTTTAAAAGTGCAATTCAAATTCCTTATACAAAATATGTAATGAAGTGCAGCCCGCAGAAGTCGCAGCATGATTTATTCAAGTATCTTCTGTGCACTTATGACAACTTGCAGGCACAAGGTGTACCAATCAAATACCTCCAGTCACTAAAATCATCCCACAAATACACACTGCAAAAAATATGTGCAGATTAAGGTTTAAAATTTGCATCATTCTCAACTGTGCCCTTTCTTTGTTTTTAAGTGACTGTAAGACTGTGAAACAGTAGATCTAACAACTCAGTGGTTAGAGCACTCCACTACTGTATACTTTATATATGCTTCAGTGCATAATGCTCTGCTAAGGGTCTTTGCAATGCTGCAAAGGCAGCTAAGTTAGGAAACAGCTAGTTTGGTAAATTGTACTGTTACTGTGGCAACCATAAACATACAAGATGGGGGGGAGGAAGCTAAATGCTTTAATAAACAAATTTAGTTCTTATTTATCATCATGTACACTTTCTAAAGATATTCATGACCTCGAAGCCCCTGAGTGCACATGTGCTGCAGTGTAACATGGGTGCATTTTGTTAGCACAGGAAGCAGTACACAGAGCATTTGATTAGGTCACGCAGTAGCTGGCAGGCATTACACAAATGAACCTATGGAAAACAATTATTTTCCTTTTTTTCTGCCCCAAAGTTGACTAATTACACTGGTTTGATAGGCAAACCAAGAGAGGCAAAACATCAGCAGTACTTATGAAAGCTTTTGCCACATCCAGTAGTGTGGCTATCCTAAATAAAGCACAGGAGAGAGAGAAAGCAACTTATCAATTAACTAAGTGGTAGCGAGTCCAAATCACTACAGTCAGCAGTCTGTAAAACCAACTACACCATTCTTAGGCAATGAGCTCATAGTCAGAGCAGCCAACAGTTTTGTGGTATCATTGGTTTCAAGAAGAACGGGTATTTTCCATGGACTAAGGGCTGGAAAAATTTTCTACAAAACCAAATGTATATACTGGTTAACCCTGGTAGGACTTGGAGTACTCTAAAAACAACTGAAGGCAAATCTTTGCCAAAGCAATAACATGTGATTTGTGATACATATGTCCAGCACAGTAGCCAAGTGAATGGAGTCACTCACAGGAAAGTAAAGGTGGGATTATGAGCAGGTTTATCACCTCCATCTGATGCAAGCCAGCCAGAACACAGCATCAGCACACCACACACGTGCAAACACAGAACTGCAATGAGGCTGAGTCAAAAAGATCACTCCAAGTGCGTGACAGCAGCTTGTTTCTTGGCTCTATGCACAGATGCTTGCATTTTATCAGACTGCTTTCTCAGTCATACTTACTTCATGTCCCAAGTCATCAGAATAAAGACTAAGAACGTGTGTAGTAGAGTACATGTGTTTCAAATTGTTCAAACTAACGTTTTGATTCTTTCAAATATTTAATAAGAAAAAGTGAGCTTGAAGATAATTATTTTTCACCAAATAATAAATCAGTAAAAAATGTGGTTTTCATCTTCCTGAGACTATTTGTGAATTGAGTTTAATCCATTGAGAAGTTTTTGGATGGAAGTTTTTTCTCTCTTGAGCTTCATTTGCTATTCAGATTAATTGTAATTTGCTTCTTTAATCATTTCATTTACCTCAGGCAGAGCACTCTGCTAATTTAAACCATTAGATTGCACTTCATTTTTCTATACAGTTTTCACTATCTTTTAATAAAGAACAATAAAATCTTTCTGTGGAAGAGGATCCATCATAAGCCTAAGTGGCAATGTTTTTAATTGCAGTGGTATTATTTCTAAGTGTAACAGATATAGAATAGCCTTTTCAAACTTCATCAACCTTTAGTGGTTTCTCAGGTCTACCACAGCAGAGTTTGTTTATGTAGAGTCCTGATCTCCAAAGAGACTTTAAACTAAACTAATGGGTAACATCAGTCCTGGTAGGAATACAAAGAATATAACAGTGACTCAATATAACAAGCATTTTCTACTAATGTCTGTCATAGACAGCTGGAAATACTAGTGCTTTTACAGTGACATTTCAGCACAGTTAAATATTAAAAAGTTTTAAAGGACATAAAAGTAATACAATTTCAGTAAACTGACTTCTCAGATTGACATTTGATGCAAAGCACTTCAGCAAAAACATTATTCCTTACCTTCTGGTATACTGAATAATCAACTGAGGATCCTACCATCATGTTGCATTTCATGCCAAGACTGTTGATGTTCTATATGAAGCTTTCATAGAATCACAGAATGTAAGGCTGGAAATGACCTCAGGGTTCATCTGGTCCAACCTTTCCTGGCAAAAGCACAGTCTAGACAAGATGGCCCAGCACCCTGTCCAGCTGAAACTTTAAAATGTCCAACGTTGTGGAATCCACTACTTCCTTGGGAAGATTTTGCCAATAGCTGATTTTATTCATTATGAAAAATTTTCATCTTGTGTCCAGTCAGAATGTCCCCAGGTGTCCCTTGTACTCATTACCCCTCGTCTTTTCCAGGTGATTTCCTTGCAAGAAGACAGTCTCCATCTTCTTTGTTGCCACCTTTTAAACATTAGAACACAGGTCTCCTCTAAGCCTTACTTTCTCAAGGCCGGACAAACTCAACCTTTCCTCATATGGCAGGCAAGTTTTGCCCTTCACTCAAGCACAATGGTGACCTCAAAAGAAAAACTTTTATAAGCAGGGCTGCTAATCCAAAAGGCCATTAAAGAGTGTCTGCAAACATCTGAGACTTCTCAGAAAGTCATGCTCACCTGGAACACCAAAGAACCTCTTTAAATCAAGTAACTCACTTTCAGCCATTCCTCTTATCTATGTTTAATGTACAAAGTAAAATACTGTCATGCTTTGTACTCAGCCATCCCAAAACTGAAAGAAGAAAACAATCCCACATTGTTTCCTGACCAGCCTTACCCTCATGGATTACCGGAACCTATGATTTCACTTTTATCACTGTAGCAATTAAGCCTAATATAGAAAAATAGATGATCAAGTGCAGCACAAACCAAGTAACTCTCAAAATAAGATTCCAGTGTGTGAAAGAAAAAAGTTACCAGTGATTCAGCTGGAATTATAATCAGGAATTTATGCCCCAGATCACCTCTGACTGGTACAAATCATGCTCTTATGCACTGTCTAGTAGAAAGCATCCCTGCCATGGTAAAAGGCAAAGGTACAATAGTTGTTTTCCTCAAGTAGCTTCCTGTCAGCAGTAAGCTGGGGTTCAGGGACTTCCTGAGATAGATCTTTGTATAAACATATTTGTGCTTAAGTCTGGGTGTTATTTTTTCTTTACAACATTTCTTCTCGGATTCTGTCTGTTCAGTTTTTCTTTTTCCTGCTCTCCCTCCATAAACTTCCTCAAAATTTTCTCTTTCAAAAGATCTCATGGCAAATTAATTCAGCACCTGAACTGCACTGTCTGAAAAACTACCCAGTTTGATTTCTCCAATTTTGCCTTATTTAAGATTGGAACATTCTTATCCATTTCGGTTACATTGAGCTTCTGATCACTAATTGAAAGTTGACTTCCATGACCAGCTGTTCTATGGTATTTTCACCAGTTCTCAAAGCCAACTCTACCATTAGCCCACTCCTTCCTGACTGAATTACTCTGAAGAAGACAAATGTCTGCTTTCACAGCCAGAAATAAGTGGCTATTAATACCCTAGTACTAGTAGCATCTATTAATCTCCAATCATAGATTCAAACATAAGTTGATCTCTGAGATTCTCAGTATGAAAGCAAATGGAACAACTATAAAACAGTTTGAAAATGTAATTCAGCCCAAAGCCTTTAACAAGAGCAACTAACTCCACAGTGTTACAGATCCAAGTAAAATGCATTCCCATTTAGTTCAAGCACACTAAATAATGTCATTTTTCCCGCCAATCCTTTCCCAAAGGACAAACACCTGGTGTTATCCAAACAATTCACATATTCTACAAACATTCGGCACATCCAAATAAAAGCTTCCTGTCACCTATTAAGTTGGCACAACTTTGTTTTTCCAAATCGAAGAATCAAAGAATGAAGAAAGTTTTGTCATACATGACTTGGAATGACCCTTACACAAAAATTTCCAGAAGCAGGCTACTTAGACAGCTTTAAAAAGACAAAAAAATACTTTGAAGGTTGATCTGTGTACCAGTATATTGTTTCTTATTCAGAAATGGGGATGATCACAGAAATAAAGGGCTTGGCTATTTTTACTTTTTTATATATGTATATAGATTTATTATCTGGAAGAGAACATTAATGATTAACAAACATGAATTCAGTTTTAAAACTGATATCGAAATACCCAACTCAAGAAGCAATCTAAGTTCTCAATTTACATTAGATGATGTTAAGAACTTGCTTGCATTTGGACAGTTTTTATTTCCATTATGTTTGCACACATGCAGTTTCCTGAAAAATGGAGACTTTCAGCTTTACTCGAAATCAAGCGGTCTTTATTTCTCTCATTCCTTAGAAAGAGGACTGGTCAGTAAAAACAAGCAGAGATTACTGCGACGAAAAATACCCCTCGTTTCTCCATCGGCAAGGACGTCGTGGAAAGATCATTCAGCAGGAAGTAGCCCTGGTCCCCGACCCGACATTTTGGGGATGATGAATACTATGCAGTTACACATGCTAACATCCGATTTGATCTACAAAACCCCAGCAAAGCCATATTCCTGAGTCTCCAGAAATCACCGCTAGCCTTACCGATTATAGTTTTCGCACACAACAGAAAAAATAGCTTTAAACCGCGGATCCCCCTCCGTGGCGGGGCCGCAGAGCTAAGGCCGCGGCCGTTCCTCGGGCCCCGCCGTACCGGGAGCAGAGCCCGTAAGTTGCGGGGAGGCTACCGGGCCGGGCGGGCCGGGCCACCCAAAGAGACACCCGACTCCCCCCCGGGTCCGCTCACCCCCTGCCCGCCCCCGGCACAGCGCTGCCCCCGCTCCGCCCCCCGCCCCGGGCTGGGTCGGCCCCGCTGCTGCCGGGGGCACCCGCGGGCGCCTGTCGCGGGTGGAGCCCCGGTGCTGGTGGGAGGAGGAAGCGGCTTATCCAACCAGAACTTGTCAGCTCGGTGCAGGCTTGTCTTTTTTTTTTTTTTTTTTTTTTTCTCCTTTCTTTTTTTTTTCCTTTTTTTTTTTCTTCTTTTTTTCCCCCTACCAGGACGAGAGCCTGCCACAAAGAGGCTGAAGTTCAAGCGAGGCTGCGGCAGCCCCGGGCAGGAGGGGCTCCGGGGGCGGAACACCGAGCCCTGCCCTGGCATCGGGAACGCCGGACCGGGCCTGGGAGGCAGCACGGCACGGGGCCAGGCTGTGATAAATCTCCGAGAGACCGAAGGGAGGACTCCGCAGATCCCCCCCGCTATCTCCGTGACCAGCCGGGCACACAAAGCGGGTCCGCTGCGGGCTGCGGTCACTGATACAGCCCGGACACCCCCAGCTCAGCGGGATGTCACAGCTCCTAGGGACGGGCTGCCCTGAGAACCTGTGGTGAAAGCAGGCTGAGGACGGAAGAAAGAAGCCGAGGAGACAGGGTAAGAACGGATAGCACAGAAGGGACTGCGGTAGGAGCCCTCCCGTGTTCCCGGGGTGCGGGACTGACCCAGGCAGCCGGGCCTGTCAAAAGTGTGACTTGTGCTCAGCAGGGCAGAGCCTGGTTCTGCCTCTGAAAAAACAATAAATGAAATTTAAATATATTTGTCAAGGTAGTTGAGATATTTAATGATGCCAGACGGTAAAAAGCCTTCCTGCCATTATTTTCAAATGTTTTTTTCATCTTAATTCTGCATGTAACTTTGGCCTTCAGACTTCAAACTCACTGAAATGCCATGGCTCTTTCAACCAACTCTCTAGGTCATAGCAACTTCTATGGTAACTTTTCTAAAGGACTAACTGTACTAAAAGCTATGAAATCTCTGTTCAGCCTCTCACACTCACATCTGTTCAAGGAGATATAAAAGCTGCTGAAACTTTATTATAGTAGGCTCTATAAAATATTTGAAAGATCTCACAAAAAAAAAATTTAATTCAGAAACAAACCTAGCATTTATAAGTATCTTTGCATAAGCATTTGCTATTCGACCTAAATGGTATTTTCCATGGGCAAAATTAATAGTGTTTATTAAAATCAGAGTCTGTTGAAGGGCTGTTACACACAATGTGCACGTACACACTTGCACACACTCAGTGTGAACACTTTTTGGTAGTGACTGGATTAGGTGAAAATAAGGTGAGGCCGCTCCTAAGGGAAGTAACAACAAAAGCAGTGCTCTCTCTTAATAATTACATTCCACATCTATGACAGAATTTTGGTAAAGCACAAAGAACAATCCACAAACAACAGGACAAAAATTCTTGGTAATCCAGAAAGAAAATTTGTACTTCTTGTAACTAAAAAAGCTATCTTTTGCCAAAAATGGAAAATAGTTACATGGCAACAAAAGATAAAGAATCTTTTGAAGTTCCTTGCAGCACTTGATATTATTTCAAAACAAAAGTTCTCCAAGAGTTAATTAAGATAGCAATGCTTCAGAATGAGTTTTTCATCCATTTCCCTTGTAGAAGTATTTCCTTTCACCAAAACTCACCAGAAATTTAAGTGCACAGGAAAGTATAGAATACATTATAATAAAAGTATCTACAACAATGAATTAATTTCTGTCTTATAATGGAATTAAGTAACTAGTGGAAAAAAACAAAAAATCATTCCCCCTGTAAGTATGGAGTTAAAATTTTCAACTTAGTTTTACATCACATTTTCATAACTGAAACTGGATGCTTTAATGTGTCAGCTTTCCCCTATCCCCTATTATATTTACTTTAAAACTTCAAACAAAACTTTAAAGCTTTTCCTAATACATGTGACACACATACTATTGTGCTGTATTTTCACTGTGAATTGCTCTCTCCTTTTACAAAAAACAAAGCAAAAAAAAGTATTAATTTTTTCACAGGTGCTCTTCATCTAAAAATCAAACTATGGGATTTAATTCTAGAAGAAAACCTCTAAGTCCCTCTTAAGAGCAAACATTAATAAATCACACAAAAGATTATGGCTGCCTGGAAAACTGCAAGAATGGATTAATATAATTCCATGCAAGACAAGGAGTAAGAACAGTACATGAACTCTGAGAAAAAGAGGCAGGGAGTGAGAAAGCAGCTTCAGAAAATTCATTCTTATCTATGTTATCACAATGGTGTTATGAAATACAGATCATATTACTGGCCTGGTGCCTGGAACATGCCAGCTAACTGTAAGATGACAAACACTGACCATCAAAGGACTCTGCAGAAGCAAAAACTAATGTTTGTTAACATTAACAAAGAAAAACCAAAACAAAACCCTCTGATCCTTTTATAGTAGAATGTTACATTTTCAATACTCTTGCTCTGTTTGATTTTACAAGCCAATTAAAAATTCTAACTGCAGTCATTTAAAAGCCTCCCTTAATATCAAAGACCACAGCATGAAAGAAACAGGGAAGCTTGTTAGTTTTTCATGTTTTGTCTTTAGAATGAACAATTACCAAACTATGTGTGAATTCACAATCAAATAAAATAGTTCTCTTTTCAAGAAATGCTGGAATAGATAACACTTTGCCTTTTGTGTACATGCCCTCATCTGTACATCTAAGTGCTTAAGGAATCTGCACAAAAGGTTCCATAGCATGTAGGAAAAGCCAGACCAGCACACAGCAACTGATTAACCAGAACTGAATTTTATAACCCCAGTTTAGCCTAGCAAACCAACTCATCTGCATGTGGTGTATCACTGCTGCTTTGTTCTTCTCCATCAGAAGACTGAGAAATGTCAGAAAGTATCAGTGCTGTGCAAACAGTGTGTATCTCATCCTTCTTATATATGTTATTTCATCTATCTGGGTATTTCTGGAAGGTTCTGAAGTATCAGTTTAATTATGGTGTATTCAGTTCTGGCATGCTAAACCTGTATATGTGCTTAAGGATTAAGCCTCTAGACTATTATCCTTTGAGTAAGGACAATTTACAAGGATGGGAATGAATTGGGAGTGTTGGACCTTGCCTATCCACTCTTTAATGAAATGAATTAGCAAAAAAAAAATTACAAGATGACACAAAAATATATCCAGAAAATGCAGTGAAGTAATAAAAAGTAACCATCCAAATTGTGGAATTAACTCTCTAAGGAAGGTAATGGTCTGGAAGCCTTGTTAGGGTGCCAAGTGAAAATGACAGAAAACGGTAAATCTGTTGTATAAACAGCAGTTATCTGAAAGATATGATGATTTAAGTGGCAAATCCGATTTTGAAAGGTTACTGAGCACTTCTGCTTAAAAAGGCATAAAGGAAACCTCTCCATTACTTTTTAAACAATATTTATCTTAACTTAGCCCTGAAACTAAAAACAATACCTTAGCTGCACACAAAAGCCCCTGAAACTCTTTTCTAACTTTTTGAAGTGAGAATTGCTGCTATCTTCATCATGTATCAGATTCTGATAGCTCCTCACACCAAACTGGTAGTGGTTTTAATTACATTCTCTGCAGCAAATTCAATTATGCTGCAATTCAAATAGTTCCTGAAGTCAAATCTTGTTGAAATATTACACATAAATTTGAAGATATTCATAAGAATCAGAAAGCAATATATTTGACTAGCCAAAAGTTCCATATAAGCATGACAGAGTACAGCACAGAAAAGTATTTCGAAGCAATGCTTAAGAAAAATTCTATTTACTTTTTCCCTTTAAAGGGCAGGAGAAAATAATAAAGTGCTGAAACATCTGATATCCTCCTTTTTTTACCAGATCATGGGAACATCCTCATCTGGGCAAACAATGTATGAGCAAAGAAACCAACTTATTATTACATACTTCCAGTTATATACACAGATTGGCCAATATTTGGTATACAAACTGAAATCTTAACCAAAGCACATACCCTGGTGAGGGGCATGAAAAGGACTATGATTATAACCCACACAGTGATGCTGCTGCAAGTTTTCAGACAGATGGATGCCATTTATACTGGCAAAAGACAAATAGAAAAGAAATATTATTTTGTTTGAATAAAGTAATATATACTGCCAAGTGGGGTAAATTGGTTCAAGGTACATCTGCACTAGGGCAAGCTTGTCCTGACTCTACTCCCATGAAAAGTGTTTTTATCAGTACACAAGACCTCAACAGCCAGAATCTAGAAATGAAATTACTTCAAACTTCCATACTTCTAATGAGAAGTTCTATTTCACTTTTCATTAAAACGACACATCTTTCTTCTTAAGTTTCCTTCTTTTACTTTTCCCATTTTTGTTTGTATACTTGCTTGTTGTAGTAGTTTTGTCACTGTGCATGAGGATAAAAGACTTGCTGTTCTTCAGCAATGAAGAAATTTTTCACCAAACCTGTAAGCATGTTTTTATATAATTCTGTGTTGTGGTACAATTGGGAAGTCTATAGCCAAGTGGAATTTTGCAGTGGTGCCAAATATGGCCCAAGTAATATAGTTCTCTCCTGGTCCACTGCAGCAGACTTTCTGGGAGAGTGAGAGAGGAAGAGGGGGCAGAACCAAAGAGACAGGAAGAGCAGTGACCAGCAAGCAGCGGTGCTGGTTAAGTACAAAGAGCAACTACTTGGCAAATGTGCATCAGAAGAAAACTGTAATCTAGTGTGCTAGACATCATGTTCCTCTCCCATGGGAAGGCATTCTGATGCCCAGAAATCTTATGCTCCCCCACTCAAAAAGAAAAACAGACATTAAAAATCATTCAAGTACTCCTTAGAATTGTTTCTCTGCCGTCCTTCCAGTAAGGTTTGGTTATGAGCTTCACTTGAATCCAACTGGAAATAAGAAATGCCATTTATATTTGCTAGCTCACCATATAGGCCTCATTCTCAACACTTTTTTTTTTTTAATTTACTTTAAATCTGAACAATTACAGACAAATGAGACTTAAGAGATCACTTTGTAATAGGATCTGCAGAAAGAAGCACATCTAAAGATAGTACAGTTACAGCTTCTATTTGTACAGGAGCCTTCTCTTACCACTGTGTTTTCCCTTTTAATCTTTTTTTCTTCTGAGAAGAAAACCTTAGGAAAGGTAACATACAGCCAAGGTGAAGAGAGAAAAGCATTTCAGCACAATCTAATCATGCTGTAGTCATTCACTGGTGGCTTACCTTCTATGAACATTGGTCAAACTCAGGAGCACTGGAACAGGCTTTCCTAGAGGTGGTCTATGCCCCAATCCTAAAGAGACAACACCCTTAATTCCATGCTCTGACTTGACCAGCCCTGAACTGTTGACAGGCACTAGAACTAGATGATTAGATGACTGTTGTAGGTCCCTTCCAACTGAAGGTTTCTATTCTGAAAGATGTTTGACCTGATATGCTAAGATGAGGCTGATGAACTACATTACATTGTTTCCTTCCTTAAAAAATAGAGAAAAAACACACAATTTCTTCAGCTTAGGTAAGAATGTACAGCCCAGCTCCTGTGCTCAGGTAAAGATGAGATACTGTCACAAAGACACAAGTGAACTCTGAGGAAAAAGTTTCTTCTTAGTGGTCATAATAACTAGCAATTTTTGAGGAGGAAAAATAGATGTTCCAATTCAAATAGTGAAATAAAGCCCATTTTACACCTATATGCAAAAGAAATTTGCAAAAACAGTCCATTTGTGCAGAAATAAGAGGTCTGGAAATCTGCCAGGGTTTCCAAGTGTGACCTGCTGTGCAAATGCTGATTATTCAAGTTGAAGCTGTCTGGGGTGAGTTTATGTTCCCTGTTTTCAGGAGCTCTAAACAACATTCCTTTACTTACAGAAACCATGTCAAAATCCAAACTCTTATCTGACAAGTTTTCAGCATAAGTTCCATAAAGCACAATTCCTTTCCATTTGCAAAATGAAAATGAGCTTTATTCTCAAGAAGTAATTGAGGGCAAAAATGTACATATAAAAACTTTTATAATGATCAAGTCCTGGTTGCTTCTGTTTGAATCACTTACAGAAGCATTTAGAGAAACTCCTGTGGTTAATTTCAGAACAACAGACAAATGTATATGAATGACAACTAAATCTCTTCTTAGTATGAATAATTATTATGCATACATACTCATAAAAATGCTTAAAAGTCACCAGCTGTGTAGAATTGTAAAATGATTCTGATGGGATGGGATGTCACCTTGGTTTTACAGAGCAAGGCTAATTTCATTAGATCAGGCTGCTCAGAGCCTTGCCTGAATCAAAAGTTTACCTATTTCCAGCCATGGAGGTTCCACTATCCCTTTGGGTGACTGCTTCAGTCCTTACTCACTCTCACTATGAAATTCTTTTTTTCTAGAACCCAGAATGAATTCTTCCTGTGGCAATTTGTATCCACTGACCATTATACTTTCACTGTTCACTTCTCTACAAACACTCTTTTAAGCAGCTGAAGATAGGAGTAAGATGTCTCCTCCTTCCCCTTCTCTTCTGGATGCTAAACAAACGTAGCTGCTCCTCATACATCATGTCTGCCAGCCTCCAGCTATCCATGTTGGCTGCACTCAGCTGGACTCATTCCAGTTTCCCACAGTTGTTACTATCATCATTTAATGTAATTTAAAAATTTTATTGTGCTAGAGATGACGAAGCACAGTGACAGTTATTTAAATACTGAAAGGTCATTCCATGTGAAATGATGTATTTCATCTCAGCAAGCTGTATCTCCTGCAGTATACATGCAGCTATAAAATACTGCAGTTGAGCTATTTGATATTTTTAGGATGTTTGACAGCACATATTAGCTTACATTCTGTTTAGAGGTTGTATTTGTAACTGTAAGAAATGAAAATGTAGTTCACACTTAAATTAAAACTCTTGTGTTACTTATGTGGAAGAAAGGACTCTTCCAGGTATTAAGTTTCTCGTGGTTCTCGACAGGGTTCAGATAAACCAGGAACTATAGTTCTGGTGAGAGAATGATACAGCTATTCCCAGTGATGTCCCCTTTAGGCAACATAAAAGTTGATGCTGGACAAAAAAATACCCCCTTTGTTAATTAATATTAAATACTTCATAAAGTTTTAGAATAGATTACTCTTTGTAAGCTTGCACTGATTTCCTATTTGCTATTTATTGTTAAAATTTATTTTAAAACAGATATTAAAAAGTTCTTTGCAGAAGAATACTTGACCAGAACTAGAGGATCATGATGACGAGATTCATCTGTTTACTGCTAATAGCTGCTATGGGAGCTACTGCAAGCAAAACAGAAGAATTTGGAGCCAATGATGAGGAAGCAGAACAAGAATTCATTTATACGAACAGATACAAACGTTCCAGTGACACCCAGGATAAATGCACTTACACCTTTATTGTACCTCAGCAGAGAGTAACAGGTGCTATTTGTGTTAATTCTAAGGAGCCTGAAGTTCTACTCGAAAACAGGGTAAATAAACAAGAATTACAGTTACTTAACAATGAACTTATTAAACAAAAGAGACAAATAGAAACTCTCCAGCAACTGGTAGAGGTGGATGGTGGGATTGTAAATGAGGTTAAACTCTTAAGAAAAGAGAGCAGAAACATGAATTCTCGTGTCACACAACTCTATATGCAGTTACTACATGAAATTATCCGGAAACGTGATAATGCCTTAGAACTTTCTCAACTTGAGAATAAGATTTTGAACCAAACTGCAGATATGTTGCAGCTTGCAAACAAATACAAGGACTTAGAGCACAAGTACCAACATTTGATGTCAATTGCCAATAATCAGTCAATAATAATTGCCCAACTGGAAGAACATTGTCAAAGAATGCCATCCATAAAGCCACTGCCACAAACTCCACAGCCACCAAATAAAGCATACCAGCCTCCTACTTACAATCGTATTATTAACCAGATATCTACTAATGAGATTCAGAGTGATCAGAACTTAAAGGCTTTGCCACCTACCCTACCAACCATGCCTGCAGGTACTAGTATTCCAACTTCAACTGATAAACCATCTGGTAAGTAATATTATTGATACGTATACATTATTTTTTACTAATTTGCAGAGGACAACATTTTAATTCATAAAAAATACAATTTATTTCTTTAGCTAAATAAATGCAGATTATTATTTTGAACTGAGATTCCTTAGATCTGACATCTGTGTATTTCTCGTGTATTTTCTATATACATGTAGTAGTTCAAGCACAGAAAGAAAGCAAAATTCAGAGCCACTAGCCTTACAGATATTCTCATGTTACTTTGCCAAGACAAACCCACCAGCTATATGAGATGAGCAAGATAAAGGAACTGCAGAAAAATCTTATTAATCAACAATCAGTCATCTAAATTTTACTCACTCATGCCCAAGACCAAACTGCTATGATTCCTTACATCTGAAGGGGTTTGATGCTGTTTGTGTAAGCATTTATGAAGGTTTACAGGTTCCTTGATCTATCATGTGATAATTTTTGTACTTGTGTAACTCAAAAAGGAGTGTGTATCTGGGCTGCACCTCACACAGGGCACATGTTCTCTAAGACAGGAAGAAAGGGAAGCAAGTGTTGGAATAGCAAGAGATATTACACATCCTTCATTAAGAGTCTTACAATTTCTGCCACAAGCAAGATTAGAGGCATCTGAAATCACACTAGAGATCAACTGATCTACATGATAAAGAGGATAGGGGAGCCAGAGAGATCTGAAACTTAGACCTGAGTGACAGTAAGGCACATGAACTGCACTCTATTTTTCAAGGCCATTTGCAACATATTCCAAATGACATCATCAAACTCTTCAGAATTAGCAAACAATGCAACTGCCACATCAAAACCAACCAACCCAACCCAACCCAACCCAAACCCACTTATTTGTTGTGGAAATATTCACAATGAAAGCAGCTGTTTCAGCCTAAAACACGTTCTCTAACATCCTTTGCTACAAAAAGCAGTTATTTCACAATATTGCTGAACAGGAGCTGAAGCTTCACCATCACACAGCAGAACAGAACTGTACATGTGCACTGTACTTTTGTTGATCTATTCAGTTAGAGCATTTTTCTTTTTTGCAACGTAAAGCATTGACTCATGACCAACTTGCATCCCTGTGTAACTCCTAGATTCTCACCCAAGGAAATGCTACTTAAGCAGCTTTTTTTCATGTTCACCTCCAGAGGTCCTTTCCAAAGTCCATGATTCCAGGATAAGATTTGATAACTACTAGTTCTCCCTTCTTATCAGAAAAAGAAATGTCACATTTCTTCTGCAGAAATCCATTCTAATATTAACTTCTCTCATTTGAATTAGTTTTATTTGTTCAAGCAACTTTCCAACAACTGAAGTTAAGCTATTTAACCTTTCATTTCCAAGGTACCCTCCTCCCCTCTCCCCACGTTTCTTTCTGTGCAAGGAATGAAAGGAAATGGCATTTAATACCTCTTCCCCATCCTTCAGAATGTTCTTCACTCAGCAAGCAGATCGCAACAAAATCTCTCCCCACAATTAAGGACATAAATGACACTTCAGCCAGGTGTCTGGAATGAATTAGGAAAAACCCACAAAAACACCCATCTCCCATCCAGCCATGCTCACAACCAACAACCCAAAGCCCAAATAAAGCCCACCACAGCTGCCCAGCAGCTGGAAAAAATCCACCTATATTTTAACCCAATTCTTACAGTACTCAGTCTTGAGTTCTCAACCTTTGTCAAAGCTGCTGGATCATTTGATCATAGTCAACCTGTGCAATGCTAACTGAAGCAAAATGGAACAAAAATACTAAATGCCTTCTCAATTTAATCTGTTAATAGCCCTCCTTCCTCACAAAGGCAAGTAGTTTTGCTTGATTAAAGATTTACTGCAGTTTTACTATTACAGCTTTACTTCATTTTCTATATTACGTCCATGCTACTGTTATTTTGTTGAACACAAACAAACAAACCCCATGGACAACCAGCCATACCTGATACTTTGAGCTAGCCTTCTCATTCATCTACTTTTACCTTTCTTCACGTTTTGAAAGCCACTGGAAGGGTCATGATTTAGCTAGGTCACTTTCTTAAAACCTTCCTTACCCAATATCTGCAATCATTGCAGTGTCCTTAGAGCCTCTTTAACAATCTTTTAAACTGCTTGGACAAACTGCCTAAAGCATTTTCTGGGCATGCTCTCTGAATTTGCTCAAGTCTGTTACATTCAAGTTTATTTGTTTTGCTTTTCACTTTCCTTTCTTAATCACTGTGGCATCCATTACTGCATGATTAAGACCACCTATGCTGCTTTCTATTTCACATATTCAGTTAGTTCCTCCCTACTTACTGGGTACAAATGCAATACAGAGAATTATAATAAAGTGATTTATAGATATCCATGAAAAACATATCCGTAGCAAATTCCAAAGATTTGCTATTTATTTATCTGTTACCAACAGATAGTTGGAAGTTGGTTAACTTCCAATATCTGAAGGGGGGCCTACAAGAAAACTGGGGTAGAGCTTTTTACATGGTTGTGTAGAGGAAGTACAAGGGGAAATGGTTTAAAAATTGAAGAGGGGAGATTGAGGTTAAACATTAGGAAGGAATTCTTTAATTTGAGGGTGGTGAGACACTGGAACAGCTTGCCTAAGGAAGTTGTGGCTGCCTCTGGTTGGATGGGACCTTGTGTAACCTGGTCTAGTGGAAGGTGTCCCTGCCCATGCAGGGGGGCTTTGAAGTAGCTGATCTTTAAGGTCCTTTCCAACACTAGCCATTCTATAGCAAGAATATAGCAAAAAATAACTCACTGAAATAGGTAGGCAACAAGTGTCAAAAAAAGTTCTCTTCAAGGATTACTGTCATGCTTTGATCCATGCATTTCCCTAGAAAGTCTTATTTTATGAGGCATAAAAAACCACCTCGGTGTTCCTGTTGCTGGTTCATCACTAAAAGAAAGGAAAATGTTAAAAAAACCCAAAACAACAACTTGATATTGATTCTGCATAGAATTGCTTGATATGTTATCCACAAATCATTTACTTCAAATTCCTATTTGTGCATTCCTGTTTCCCATTCATGCCCATAAGAACAAGTTGAGTAAATTTAATTGTCTGCAAAATACTAAACATGTACACAATACTGAAATTCTACATAATAATTAAAAAATATCAATAAATAAGTCACCTAGTGTCACAACCAGATATTGTTCAAAATAACTATAGCTGTGGTTTAGTCCTTTCTACTAGGCAAAATATGAATTTCAAGTCATATTTCTTTAGTCCTATTTAGGAATATTGCTCCTTAGACTTACTTGAAAGAGCTAAATGCCTAACTGAAGATTTCAGGATGAAATGGTTTTCTGTGAAAACAACAACTCCTTTCTTGGAGTTCACACACAGAGATTTGGGGTGGGGTGTAGAGCTACTACACACCAAAGCCCAACAGTTTTGCATTAATTAATGATTAACAACCACAAGCTTTAATATGGTAATGAAAAAAGCAGATGTGGTTTATCTACAATGACAGGGTTTTAGTTTATAACATCAAAAAGTTTAGCCCATGGAGTCTAGAAATTCAAACAGATCTGAAACAATTCTCTACAGTGTAGAATTCTACATACAATAGGACAAAACAGTATGTGAAGCACTGCTACATTGTAGGTAAGAAACAGACTCACATGAATAGCTTATCTCAAACTGAAATATTGGTAGAAAAGATTATAAGTTAGTATCTAAAAAAAAAAATAAAAATCACCTGTCCTGGAAAAGTAGTATAAAACTCTGCTATGAAGTATTTACAACAGCTTATCTTCACCTTCAAGCACTTTCAGAGAAAAGAATCATAAGCAATAGAGCACTGCAGAGAAAGAAACTGCAAATCTTACATCATATACTACTATATATTTATTTCTATGAAGACAAGATCAAAGATCTGTAGTTGATTATTTTAGGACTGTTTTCCTTTAATGTGTCACAGAATACTGCATCTACATCAAAACTGCCAGAAATCTAAAAAAACCAAAGAAACAAAAAAACTCAGCCCTGCAAAATGCTGAGGTTGCTTCTGTAAAATATGTATTACTAGTTTACTGAGTACAAAGGTAGAAATACCATTACCAGTGTTGGACAGTGAATGACAACTTGTTGACCTTACTCTCCCAGTTACACAACATGAGGACAGCAGCACAGCAGCTGAGGGAGTCAATCTGCAGGTACCAACACAGGCTCCTGGTTCATTTAAATCTGTTTCTCAGAACTATTAAAATGAAATCTAACTATCTTCCCACTGGAGAAAATGTCTTTAGAAGTTATGAATGGAAGACACTTTCAAAAAGAGTAAGCTTTTTATGGAATGAACTAAATTCAAGGAAAAAAATGCATTCTCCTTCTGAAAACAGGAGAACCTTATTTGTAATTTCTGTGAACACAAAGTATTTTAAAAGCCTTCTCATTCATCTACAGTTTTGCTCCCTATGTAACTGGGCACTCAGAGCTACAAATCTGAATTTCTGTTTTGTGTTATCATTTCTTAATGTGACAACAGTAACACCTGTATTCTTAATTTATGTTGCCAATGCCATAATTCATGTCTGTGCCAACAATGTTTTTAGGGATCTATCTATAATACTGAATTTCTCAAAGACAGAAATGAAGCTGAACTTAACATTGTTTTTCTAGTATTATTAACACTAATCTATGGAGTCATTCATATTATGTTTCTTTAAAGGTATATATAATATGTATTAAGTGCAGTTGCCTTAAGTATTTTTTTTTAAATCTACCTTTAGTAATTTATTGTGAAATGTTCCAGAAATAAAGTTACAAGAGATTAATTTGGCTGACAACACTTAGGAAACACCATATCTTCAATACACAGGAAAAAAACCCAAACCCAACACTACTCAGCAGAAGCAAATCTACTGCAAAAACTTACCAATTCATTAAAGAGGTACTGAACTGCATCTTTGTTTTGACCCTGACAGGTCCCTGGAGAGACTGTCTACAAGCATTAGAAGATGGCCATGATACAAGCTCCATCTACCTTGTAAAACCAGAAAACACAAACAGGCTCATGCAGGTCTGGTGTGACCAACGTCACGACCCTGGTGGCTGGACAGTTATCCAGAGACGGCTGGATGGGTCTGTCAACTTTTTCAGGAACTGGGAGACATACAAGGTTAGGACAAGTGAGCAGTTTGATGTTTTCTACCCTCAAAAAAATTATTGGTAATGTTAATTTAGGGTGTGATTTGGCCAAAAGCTTACTTTAAAAGGAACTTGTGTGTTTACCCTTCCAGAAGAGAAAGTCTCTATGAATAAGTTACTATGGTTTTCTACTTAAGAATACACTCAGATTTACCACTAAAACTAAGATGCATAAATATTAACATGCTTCTCCTGCTTAATTTACAGCAAGGATTTGGTAATATAGATGGAGAATATTGGCTCGGATTAGAAAATATTTATTGGTTAACAAATCAAGGCAACTACAAACTGCTCATAACAATGGAAGACTGGTCAGGGCGAAAAGTATTTGCTGAGTATGCTAGCTTCAGAGTGGAGCCAGAAAGTGAGTATTACAAGTTGAGACTGGGACGCTACAATGGCAATGCAGGAGATTCCTTCACTTGGCACAATGGTAAACAATTCACCACACTGGACCGGGACCACGATGTATACACAGGTACAAGGTCCTTTTCAGTTGCTTTGCTTTTTATTCCCTCCTCCCTAACCCCCAAATAATAATTCTGTGTGTTATCTTGCTTGCTGTTAAGATTTGTTACACTTTTTTTGGCAGGTAACTGTGCTCATTACCAGAAGGGAGGATGGTGGTACAATGCATGTGCTCATTCAAACCTTAATGGGGTTTGGTACCGTGGAGGACACTACCGCAGCCGCTACCAAGATGGGGTTTACTGGGCTGAATTCCGTGGGGGTTCATATTCACTAAAGAAAGTTGTTATGATGATAAGACCTAACCCAAACACATTCCATTGAAATAATTCTTCCTTAGTTTAGTTTCTTGTTCTAAAAATCATGTAAAGCTATGATATTGGTACCGGGAATCATCTTCTCAGAAATGAGGAATGTAAGATATTGTATATTTACTGCTAAGATGTGAGGGCCTGCATATTGTGTTTTCAAAAAATCATTCCAGGTGGAAAAAAAAAAAAAAAAGAAAAAGAAAAAAAAAGGAACTGAAATGACATAATACTCAGAACACCTCAGTACTAGAAGTAGTTGTATGAAGCCTTTATAACTGGCAGTTTAGATGGACTGTAGATAAACTTTCTGGTTTTTATTCCCTGTAAATTAAGTTTGAAAGGTAAAAATACTGCCACTACATTTAAATATTTTTGTATGCTACTTTATGTATAAATATTCTCAAATATAGGAAATATTACAAACTGTACAGCAAAAGTTTTATTATTATTATTATTATGAGCAATAATTTGACACAGGAAAACATATCCTTTGAACTGTGTAGCTGGTATATGTACATTAGTGTGATTATTCTAATTTAATCTTTGTTAACTGCCATGAATTAAGTTAATACAATATCATTTGATTTGAGAGCAGATAGTGAAACCATTACTGTCATGATAAATCTAATCTCTCCCCTTTACTTTGAGCATTTTAATAATCTGCTCCTATAAATCAGAATTCACATTTGATTCAAATATTTTAAATTAAAAACACTAATGATTTTTCTTAAAAAATTAACTATGTACCTGCATATGGAAATTTATCCAGATTTACAGCAGATGTGCTGTATAGCCCACAAGGTTATCCTTCACATTTCTCTCAGTATTTTGTACCTGATTTCAGTCATAACCTGCTGTGTAGCCTCTAATCAGAACTGGCTGGATATAAATTAAAGGGACTATCCAAATTTGCAGGCAAATGATGGATACAGATACATAAGCTATTTACTGTCCTTAGCCAGTAGATGAAAATTATGTAAAGATGTTACTTGTAGCCAGGAGAAGTTATATTTACCATATTTCACAATTATAACATAGTACTGTCAAATTATTAAATAGATTTACTTGTCTGTATTTAGAGGTCAGTCACAACTATGAAACACTGACTAGGAGAATTCCAATATTATTCTGAAGTAAGTTTCTAGAGCAGATTTTTTGATACCCACTTCAAAACAGCAACTTCCATGAAAAATAAAGTTAAAGGCTGCATAAAAGAGGCAGAACAAAAGCCTCTAGAAGTTAGTTTTATTTTTCAGTAAGCCCTTAACATCCTTGGTGTGCGTCTGTGTGCGTGTACCTGCATATTTTTCCCTTATTACCTCACCACTTCTTTACAACAGTATGATGTGCATTAAACTGATTTGTCATGTAGCATGTGTTGTATATAACTGAAAGTAGGGGTTTTAATATATTAGATTAGTCCTGTAATATTGTAATCTTTTAATAAAGCAATAAATGTTATTTTGGTATGTTCAGATTTGACCCTGTTTTAGTTCAGATTACTCATAGAAATGAACTGATAATTGCTTAATTTCACACCACTCATGACTCAGATCAACTCTGATACACAACTACTGTTAACATGTGTGAAGTGTCTAAATGTTGGAACACCCAAACCAAAGCAATTTTCAGCTGAGAAAAATGCCAAGTTTCCACACATCCCAAGGAGCAGGAACTTTTTTAAAGTTACATTTCCACTATTCACATTTTATCTTCCACTGGTTTATCTATTGGACTCTGGTAAGTTTTAGGTAAGAAATACTAAATGCATCCACTGGCTCTACAGCCTGTCCCTAGTACTCTAACAATTAGAACTAGCATGAAGGCAGTAAAATTCCTGCTGAAATCTACAACTAACCACTAGTTTTGTCAGAAAAAAAGCACTTAGAAGAGTCACTTAGGAGTTCTTCATCGTGTGTGTTGTGTATGCACATCCAACTTTATGTCTATAAACACTTCCTGAGAGCAAAATCCTTAAGTCATGTACATACTTCACCTTCTTCTTGTGCTCCTTTGGTAACATGCTACCACAGCACATCCAGGGTGTGCACAACACATAACACACATTAAGATAAAGGTGCAGAAAACCAAGCAATACACTGGTCATATATGCACTAGTTTGGAAGATCTTCATGCTACTGGTAACAAACTATTCTGTCACATTTCTGCACTTCATGCTTGTCTGGCTGAAGGAATGGAGAACTTAAGGTATACCTTGTGCAGATCTCAACAATGGGGAATTCACTGTTTTTCTGTATCACATGTGGGTACAGATACATCTCCATAGCATACACTCATGACTGGGTTTAAACCTATGTCCAGGCTGACAGTCTTTTGTTAAAATAAACCTATTTAACTTTTCTACCTAAAAGGCTTTTAACCTTGTTTAACTCTGTCAGACTGCACCATGTGAAATGAAAAATGGTATCCCATAGCTGTCCTGCAGAGAGAGACAAGAGCTGCTACAGCACAAAACAGGAGCCCTATGAAGTCAGCAAATCTGCAGAGACTTTGGCACTCTCTTTCAGAGACTTTCAGAGACTCTTTCACTCTCTTTCAGTGTTCAAGTTCACTATTTACTCCAAACAGAGATGTATTATTCTACTTGTTCATTTACACAAACAGATTAAAGGTTTTCCATACCTCATACTTTCTCCTCTAAGTTAAAGATATTTATTCACTGAAACAAGTTCCCCTGGAATATTCTCTTTTGATAAGCTAAACATGACTTCAAACCAGAAATTATTGTCAAACAAGTTTCAGTAACTCATACTCATTTTTCAACACATTTTTTCAGGTACAGCCATAGGGATGGCCATCAAATTTATTAAATAAGATACATTTTACATAAGCAGTGCTGACTGTTAACCAGAGGAATTTGTGCTGGGACTCATGCTGTTCAACATATTCATAAATGACCTGAAAATGAGAGTGAACAATGGAGCAAAAATCTGCTGATGATACTAACTAATTGAGGGAAGCAAAGAGAAGGGCTGAGAGGAACTGCAGAAGGATTTATGAGACAGACTGCCTTGACAATTAGAAGATGAAAAAATCTACAGACGGAGATACATGCAGAGGTAAAAAAAAAAAAGTACTGACTTTCCATATAAAACAAAAAGAACAAACAATTGCCAACAAAAGCAAGACCTTGATATGACAATAAGCAGTTCCTAGAAACAACCTGCTTTTTTGATTGCTAATAAGCTTTGAACTAATTATTAAGCAGAACACATAAAGACTTCCTGAAGTCATTGTATAAATCTAGCATGCACTTTTATCTTGAATTTTGTGTGCAGTCCATGTGCACTCTCTTCTATTACAGCTGCACAAGGCATGATGAAGCAATCCAAGAACTCTGCCTTTTGGAAAAGAAGTAACTGAAAACTTAGTGTGAGAAAATTGAGATAATGACTGAAATTCATATTGTCAGGAGTAACTTCAAGAAGATGCACAAAGAACAAGGTAGGGTTTATCTAGCGAAGGTAGAAAATGCCATGTTCAAATCAAGCAAAAGAGCATGGTACTGGAGAGAGCTGAGGAAATCCTTCCCAGCTGAGTGCTGTGGATTCAAGGAGTTTATACTTGCTTAAAGAGAGGGTGCACGAGTTCATAGAAGAGCAATCCACTGAGGGTCATTAATAATACAAAGACAGAAATTCTGGCCCAGGGAGCTTTTGCAGAATTCCTGAGTTCAAGTTATCCAGTTTCAGTAATTTAAAAACATTTAGCCACAAGAAAGAAACAAAATTCTACTTTCAGTGATGATTAAAGCTATCAGAAGTTCCATTTTTGAGCCAAAAAAGACCAGACAAAAAAGCAGCATTAACTCAAAACCAACACAAAACCAATTATCAACTATAAGCACTAACAAAACTACTGTCACACAGAAAGGTCTAAAGCAAAAAGGCTTGTGTCATGGATTTCTACTGAAGTCTGTGCAGTAAATCAACAGAATAAAATGTGAAAAGGCAAATAACTGAAGATTCTAAAAAGTCTACTGCAAACCAGATGAAGCTACTGATATGTTAGAGTGCTTACACATGCACATAAGGTGTTTTGGTTCTTTTTAGTTCCTTGAATACTTCAAGACTACACACCTAACATTCTTCTAAATTCTGAAGACATTGGTAGGACAATAAGCAAGCACATATTTGTAGTTTCAGCTGTCAGTCATGCAAAAAACTTCTGTAAGTCAGAGACCCTAGGCAGTGTATAACTTAAAATCTCCATATCTCATTTTTCTCTATATGAAATTAAATCTGCCTTGAGTGTTCCTGAGGTGCACAACATGCTACAATACTGCTTGTCAGCCAAAATGAGCTACAAATAAATAAGGTAATTGTTCACACTCACCTAAATATGGAATAGTAGGGACCATTTTTAAGCTCCTGATGTACTCTCGTGTCCTTTTATAATTATCTTCCTTAGACAGTAAATAGTCTAATTTCTCAAAGGTGGACTTGTCTTTGCGGTTCAAAAGCTACACAGAAAAACATGAATGAGATTATATGAGTTTAAGCTGCAAATCCACACAGAAAACAACAAATAATAATTTGTTCAATCACCTGCAATAAAGGCAAGCAAGCATAGTCAAGTTAGGATTAAATTAATCATTACCCAGCCCAATGTTTGAAAATGTGCTATCTGTTAAGGAAAAAAAAAAAAACCCAGGCAGTTCAGCATAAACCTTAAGCCATGAACAAATACAATTATTGTTTCTGAACAGTTTATCAAGGATCCACATACCACTACCTCAGAGTCTGGAAAAGCCTTAGCAGTATTTTTTTTTTTGAGGAAAACCATACACTATTATACAGTCTCATGTTTTGTCAGAATTTCTAAAATCATCTTGACTCCAAAAGCAGAAGTAGCAAGTGAGAATGTTCTAGCTAAAGCAAACTGTGCTATTTCAATAGTGCCTTATTAAAAGTATGACAAGACTTATTAAAAAAAAAAAGTAAGAACAGTACATCCCTGCAATACTTAAATCTTTTTTTCCTAACTGGACTAGATACAGGAAATCAGAAAGATTATTTAGCAATGCAAAAGATCCTAATGTCACAAGAAGATTGTCACAGAAAATATGCAACTGAAGCTATAAAAACACATTCCCTGTTTCAGCCACTTTTAGAAACACCGGCAGTATTTAAAAGATAATTTCAAAAGCCAATTGAATCAGAATGAGTGGAGAATTATGGCACTGTATGCTGGCTTCTGACAGCAGACAGCTGTTCCACAGCACATTCCATAATGCATCTCTTCCCCTGTAACATTCCGATTCCTGCACTACAGAGCCTGTGAGCCTTGGGTTTTTTCTAGAGAACTGTCAGCCCTCCCACTGTCATAAAAAACCCTGCAATGGATATGTGTGTTAACTGCTTTGTTTGGTCCTGCTCAAAACAGGACAGGCTTGACAGGAGTCATCAGTAAAACTGCACTGAGTATGTCACCCTGAGGCACTCTGAACAGCACGTGGCACACCAGTTACAGTACAGCTGTTAATAAAAAGTAGCATAAAAGGTACAAGAGTGAAAAGATTTTGTATTAATTTTGCTGTTTTCTTTCTAACAGGCACTAAGAATTCCTTGAGGCTCTAACTCTGTACTGTAGTGTATTTTTGAACTACTGTGCCTACAAAGAGCCTTACATCTCTAGATCTAAGTCCTGCAACACATTTATTATTCACACTCTTAGTTTCAAGACAGAGAAGACAGTAACTTACAGCCCAGGTCTTGGTCAGTCTGAAGATAGGTGCACTTTGCAGTGCTGAGACAACAGCCATAAGAGAGTGAAGGTTATTCAGCTCTAGAAGTTTCTAAAAAATGGAATAACTTTTAGCACATTGAAAAGAGAAGCAGCAGAAATTACTCCTGTGGCTGCATTAGTAAAATGCAATTTTTAAAAGATCGAAATACAAAGTCCTTACCAACAACTGCAAATAACATCATTCAATGCTGTCAATGTTCAAAATTCTGAAGGCACTTAGAATTTGCAAGTTTTCCAATCGTACTCCTCAAAACATTAGGCATTTCAGATGTAAGAATACAAACTGTGTTTAGTTTTAATTTGTTGTTTTCTAAGGCTGTTCCTTCAGGAACAACAACAACAACAAACTATTTAATGCATTGTGTTTTAAAATCATGCATAATTTTTGAAATTAAGTATTTCATCAAGCCCAAAACATCAAAGATAGTGATGACCCTCTGAGCATTAATACAATTTTTTATTTTGTATCCCATTTTACAGGACTGATTTTTCTCACTTCTATGTTCTTTAAAATTCACTCTGTATTGACAATTATTCAAAAAGAGATAATACTTTGGAAAAAAGCTGTTGTATCCTGCAAAATAGTTTCAGGCAGACAGAAAAATGGGAACTACTGTTCTGTAGCTTTTTCACAGATCTTAATAGAGGCTGGATTCATCCTTCATTGTTTAATTTATTCATTGCCCAGGAACATTTGAGGGAAATCTGGATTTTTCTTTAGAGGCAGAGGGAAAAAAAAAAAAAAGAGGGCAGTGTTTTAGTGTTTTTAGTGTTTTCCTTTTAGTTCTTATTTCTAAGAACAACCTAGCACCTTCAAGCTGACCATTCTCCAAGTATTTGCACTATGCATTTGTGCCAGGAACCTATTCAGATATATTCTCTTCTGCATAAGCACAAAACTGCTAAGTAAACTGACTGGCAATATTTACAGTACAGAAATAATAACAACAGACATCATACCTTTGTCTTACTCATGTGGTACAACATAGCAGACATGCTAAAAGAAAATGTTACCCTCCTCAATCCAACACTGGCTCATAGGAGTGTTGCAGAAACAAACAAAAAGCAAGAAAGATTTTTTGAATGATATATAAGTATAAGGAATTTGCACTTACTTTAGCTATTTTCACAAAATGGCTCAATATTTCTGCCCTTATTTTTAAGGTCTGTGCTGTTAATATTTCTCGTACAACCCAAAAGCTGACCTACAAAGTAAAGATATATAACTGAATTGATTTACAAAAAAAGGACTTTATTAGATCAAATATTTGTAAACTTTCACGCTGCTCTGGGGAGAAAACAGTGTAAGGAAAGAAAAGAGTTTGATCCAGTGAATTCTCAGTTGTAGAGCTGCAATTACCCAAAAGCATTACCACTGGATATAAGTAGTATAGAGGCAACACTAAGATAACTGAGCAGGTGAATCACAGAGAAAGAAGGAGAAGAACTGCTAACGCTGTACCATGACCTGTCAGCAAAAATCATTAGGAACTAATAACTAGAAATCAATGGTCTAGAGGAACAACAGAAAAATGTAGACAAAGCAACTGAAAAGAGGAACTATCATTTTAAAATCCTAATCTTCATTTATACAAATCATAAGTACCTGTTCATCACAGTAACAAGTCATTTACCTGGTTAAACCTGCTAGTAAAGGCAACAATATTTGGAGCAAGGATATGTTTTTCTTTCTTATTCCATCCACAGCTTGATAGTTCCTAGGAAACACATTTAAAAATTGTCTTAAAAATTAGTAATTAAAAAAAAAATAAATTAAAAGTCTAAAAACTGATACATAACTGATAAAAACAAACCAAGGAACAAAGACACTAGTTGTTCAAAGACAACTAGTCTAACCAAACACTTCTTTTTTTTACTGATGTTTGTAAGTGATATAATTCATATACTCTCCTGATACTAGAAAAAATGGACATCATTACTAACGTTCAGATACAGAGAGACGAAGCATTCAGTCACAAGTTTCATTCTGTATTGATTACTGCAGTTCAGGGCTCCCTTGTATTAACAAACCAGGAGCCACAGAAGTAAAGACTTTGCTAGTGCATCGTCTTACCTTTCAAAATGGAAGCTAAAGCCAAACACATCAATAAGCAGTATCACAACAAGTTAAACAGTACAAAATTAGCCATGCAACTACAGGTGGTAACCTAACTATTACTCCTGAATGTCATCCTCATTATTACAGTTAGTAAACCTTCCATGAAGAAACCACAGTTCACCATATTCGACCTCTAATTGTTTTTAATAAAATGTGAAATCTAAAACATTTGAACAACACAGTTTTGGAACTGTAATAGTATTGCATACTCGAGTTGAAAAAACCTAAATATCTGTATGTGATACTCCAATCAAGAAAATCTGTTGTTTGAAAAAGGCTGGACAGCAACAATATTAAGTCTGAAGGTTGCCTGGTCAGCTGGGGTTTGATTTTATTTTTTTGGCTGTTTTTTGAACCAGAAGAGTTAGCCAGACCTGACTGAAATACAGCAAGTACTTTAAAATATAGATTAGTACTTTGGTTCTAATAAAGCAAAAAGTTGCAAATAGGCCAGAGAGTTGGCAGTATCCGAAGATTTTCTGGATGCTCTTCTATTGCAATGACTACTTCAAAGTTAACCCAGTCTGAAATAATAATAACTGTTACAAATTCTGTAGTGTACCTATAAACACAACTAGTCAATTTCAATGAATAACAACAACACAGTTTCTGTGGCAAAAATGTTCACCTAAACTGCAAAATAGATAGTAGAAATTCCGGTGGGATCTATAAGATAAACAGAAGAGCTACAAAGCAGGTTTTCTCTTTAAATAAACTCTATTAAATTCTGCATCAATGTAAATTTGAAAGCATAGCTACAAATTTTATTTAGCCAGAAACAAAGCATCCACTTTCCAATAGTTATTTGAGGCAGTTCCAAATAGACAGCCAGGCTCTTTTTAACTACAGATTCAAGTTACCACACATCTGTTCAATCTTCATATTCAAACCTGACAAATGGTAGACACATACATACTGAAAATGAGTTCTCCATAACACCAGATCTAAATCACACTTCCGTTTTTAAAACCCAAAAGTGCAGTTTCAATAGAATTGTTGTTCAACTTTTTTAATGCAGGCTGTTAACTTTAAACGCCTTCACAGGAGAAGTCAGAGTGAGCCAAAGAGAATTCTGCCTCTGAAAAGCACTTGTACAATCTGATAAACAGAACACACTCTTAAGATGTTCTGCATGTTCCTCTGTGAACACCAGGAAAAGTCCTTCCAGTTCCAAACACTGTGTGTCCCAGTCTTCCAGAATTTAAGCCTTCTGCAAGCAAAACCACCAATTCTCATCTGTCAAGATAGACTCTCCACATGACTGGTGCAGATCTGGTCTTAAGAGACTGGAAATTTGATGTTTATATGGAAAAATTTCAGTCACCCTACTAGAGACAGCAAAACTTACACTTGTCTGAAAAATGGAAGAGGTCAGTAACCTACAGATATGAAGCAACAGCCACAGGGCTTGTGAGTAACAGTGGAAAATCCTCTGAATGGTAAAATCGTTTGACAAGGTTTAAAATTTGGACTGAATAGGAAGGTTGATAAGAGTAAGTGATCCAAGTTCCTCTGTTGATTTTTTTTTAACTGCTAAAACATACTGTGTTTTGAATCACACTTCATCTTTTTGCATGGCAGGGTGCAGGCAATTTCCTCAATGCATCAGCAACTTTCCAACCAAATATGCAAGACAGGACTGAAATTTGTGGAGACTGCAACTTCCAGGACTTAGAAAAACACAGCTGCTAAATAAACATACACAGAAATCTAGAATGTAAGTATAGTTACTCCTGCTGGAGAGCAAAGAATTATTAATCAAACATCCTCTTATTGAGCTCTTGCAAGGTAACATGTAGAAATGTTAAAACCTGGAGAAAAAACTATATAACACTCTTCCAAGGATGTGAACAGCTGAAGAAAACCTACCTCAGGCTGTATAGCTTTAAATACTGGCATATCCATCAATGTAATCTGGCTCTGCAATAAAGATATGATTTGAAATAATTTATTATGAAAAGCTAACAATCAGGTATTTACATCTGCCCCTTCCCAACTACAAACTGCACAGTCATGTTTTCACTGCAGACCAGCCCTGAGCTCAGCCTCCCCCCTCCATGCCAATTGACCATGAGTACAAACTCCACCACGCCGAGTGGCAACATGTCCCTGTATTCTCTTACATTTCCTGAGGAAGGTTCTCAGTACTTGCAGCACTCAAAGTTCTGAGATCAACACAAATTCTCTTGTGAAGACTACACACCATGTTCTCAGCTCTCTGTGGGCTTAACATTCACTCTCTTCTGATGAAATCAGACAGCTCTGTCCTTGCGTGATTTTACAGGCCTGTCTAAATTGTGGCTCTTCATTTTTAAAAGCAGTTCTTGGCTGTGGATCAACTGAGCTGGGATGAATAGCAGTGAAAGCCCCAGAACATTTTTTAAATTAGTTGATACAGATTTGCCAGCCAAGTATTTTTATATTTTTACCTTATAAAGCTCTCATGTGTGTACCCTGTATTAGTGTTAAAAAAGATCCATCAGACTTTGTTCCAAAACGACAAACTTAAAGGAAGAATGTAGGCATACCTCCAGCATTATTTTTTTTTTTGTGAATGGAGATTAAACACCCTTATGCCAAATGAGGAAAGCATCATTTTGATGCCCAGAATAATGAAAACATTTAACTAGGTTCAATAACTTTCATCCTCACTCCTCCCTGCTTCCCAGAGCAAGCTAGCATATAAATTAAAAGCAAGGGATGAAGCACAAGAATTGCACTGGACTTTTGCAAAGACTGCAGTTCTGCTTACAGTTTAGTACTGAAAACTTGTAATTAAGCAATGCAAATTGTTTCCTCCCTACACTCTTCTTTTCTGCTTTTAAGAAAATGATTTTCCTCAGGAACTAGTGTTTCAGCAGAAAACATGAGTGTTTAGGGTTTCAGTGAAAAAAAAAAAAGACTGTGGTTAACTAACATCTTAAAATCTATGCTAGGGTCTCCTAAAACACTAAAAAACCACAAACCAATGGCTTTACAAAAAAAAAGCTGTGTCAGGTCAGTACCAAACTTTTAGAACCCAAGACATGTTTATTTGTTGAGGTTTATATAATCAGAAATTTGTTTCCCAAAACACTGGAAGTTCACTTAAACAAACTTCTTTTTAAAGAAAGAAGTTTGATATATTTTTTAACATTCTGCCAGTCCTGAATATTATACAAGCTTAAAAGCAAAAAAATCCAATACAAATCAACCCCACATTTCTACTTACAGCAAACTCCTCAGGAGTTACTTTCAACACATCAAACACAACTGCATCGTAGCTTTTATTGGCAAAATCTGAACTTTGCCCTTCCAGAGAATCTGAGCTGCTACTACCCTACAAAGAAAAAATAGTAGGCTGATCTGCAGAAGGATGAATTTTATGTCAAATGAATAAATTGAATACATGTAAAAATATTAAGAAACAGTTTTTTAAAGCAGCACAACACAGCTGCCTTGTCTCCAAAGGGACAAAACAAAAAATGTTACAGAGCATTTTTATTAGTGGACGAGAAAATCCTCCCCCAAAATCTACTGAAATCTTTCTGACTGGCTCCATTTAGACTATACATTACATTGTTCTTAACTCATTAAGAATAAGCAACTACTGCAAGTTATGGAGGGTTACATGTCAAGAATGGTATCGAAAACTAAATGAGTAATCATCACCACCAGCAATAAATTATAGGTTGTGAACACTCAGAACCACAGAGTGTTCTAAAATGACTCTGTTGTCAAATACTACATCATTCCTAAGAAAAAGGACTGATGTGACTGGAAGTGAAAAGAGCTCCTGTGAAAGCTGAAACAAGCCAGAATTTCCATTTTGATACAGGAGGTAGCAAAAACCATGGAACTGTACCTCTGGAGTGGCGGAGGTGACCATCACATTGGCCATGAGGTCATTCCTTTTATACATGCTCTCCCCCAAGATGCAGGAAGTTTCAGCTCACCCAGTACTGCTGAGACAACATGATGAAAACAGAATTCCTGCAAACCAAATGTATTAATGCAAATAAATAAATAAAATTTATGACCCTGACTACAGAAGAAATTTTACTGAGAAAAAGAAAATTAAGAAGCAAGATGATCTTAGGAGCTAGAATTCCTCTCTTTCAGGTACCAGTGTGAAGCAGTAAAAGTCCTCATGCCAAGTCCTCATCTCCACTTCTAATGAACTCAAGAAATGCTGGGGGGAACAGGATTGTATTATTTTTCATTTATATTCAATTAATCCAAGAGATTAACTGACTGAAGAAATGTTGTTTTGTCACTTTCCCCAGCTCATCACTTGAATTAGTCTCGTAACTGGTGATTTAAGTTCCCCTTTAGCATTCTTATGTGCAAATCCTACTTGCAGCTGCTTGTGTACATCCACAAACCAAGAACTGCTTACATAATTACCAAGTTATCTACAGGCCTCATTAACTTTAAATCAAGAAAACAAACAGAATGGTTGTTTCCTCATTCCCCACAACAAACACAGAGGAAGACCATGGCAACCACTCCCACTTACTCCTCCTGCACATGAGCTCTTCTACTGAAATCTGCAGTTGCTCAAATGTGCAAGTAGTATTGTACTGACACTTCCCTTGCCCTCACCCTTTCCCACAGCACTGGTCACACAAACAAGAAAGTGCTGGGAAAGTCAGCAGCTGAGAACAAAAAACCAAAAATAACCTCTTATTTTACTTCCTTGAGAAAGAGGAGATCTGCAGCTTTCTGGTCATCCCAAAAAGGTCTTAAATGACAAAAAACAACTGTCCCTACCAACTCATGAGCATGTATGACACAAACCAGTAACTGTGCCTCAAATAATGCCAAAATCTCCACAGTAAAACAAGTCAAGAAGTTATTTCCTTTATCTTGTGTCCTGATAAAATTAACTCATATTTTAAGCACTGACAGACTGCAAAGTCTGGAGCTGCTCCTGTTAATAATCCTCAGAGATACTGAAGTGGAAAGCAGTTTTCATGATGTAATTCCTTTAAAACGTGGCATTTATATCAAGGCCGCAAAAATATTCTTGTCTCCTCTTTCTCTGCCTTTCTGACTAGGCTTTCCAGTGTGAGTGGGCTCAAAAATGCTCTGAAAGGGGAAAGAAAAATCCCATGTGATCTTGTATCCTGTCCAAAAGCAGTTTTACTCCAAGTTTTAATGTTCTCTAAACCAAAGAGACACAAAAGTACTTTACTATTTGAAACCAAAAGAACTAACATACTTTTGCCTTTCGACATTCAGCACTTAGAAAAAGCTTGCAAGATTAGAAACTTTCATAATAAAAAAAAACAAAATAGATTTTTTCCCCTAAATGTTTCAAATATAATACAAGAATTAAATATACATTGTCTTTCCCTATGTTCATAGGTTTATCCAAAATTCACATCTCCTATGAAAAGCTGCTTCTCTACATACCCATTTGCTTTGCTGCCTTGAAGTCGTAAGAAGAATTAAATAAAGTTTTTATCATTACAAAATCACTTGAGGATCTGAATTATTTCCAAGCCTGCTATTACAAAAGTGCTACTCTGCAAATTAAGTAACACTGGAGCTACCACTGAGTCTACTGTAAAAAAGGCTGTCAAGATTATACACAGAAAGATATTAAAACAATTAATACAAAAGCTGCTCCACCATGCTTGCAATTTTTCACTCCAACAAGATTGAAAAGCAATTTCTGATAATTATCAAGGGTCTAGTTTGTTGGCAACAAAAGGTAAAAAGCCACAAAAATTACTTCTGCTTCTTAAAAATTCCTTCAACTTGTTCTGGTTAATTATTAAAATGATGCATTATACAAACAGTGCTAAGAAAACAAAAACACCTTATCTGATTGTATGGAAAGTTCACATGCACATTGCAGTAGATCTTATGTATAGGTTGCCAGAAGCAGAGAGGGTAAATGATGATGCAAACATACGTACCACCAGAGGTTGTCTGTTCTTCTCTGCCAACTTAACAAACCCATTTAGATACATAGTTCCCTCTGAAGCAAAAATGAAGACAGTGCCAGAACAACTACACTGGAAAAAAAAAAAACAAAACCAAAAAATAAAGCACTACCATCAAAACTTGAGAGCAAAGGTAATCCCTATTTCAGCATTTGTCATCTATGGCACAAAAGTGACACTCTCTGAGAGCAGAAATGCAAATTAAACATTTCTGTTAACAACATTCATGTAGTCAAGTGACAATGACCTTAAGTTCATACTCATTACTAGTTATTCAACTCACAAGAAAATCACTGACTCCTGAGCACAAGATACCACCTCTGACAAATGTTCTTTCTTCAGCTTAAATTAGCTGCACAACTCATTTAGTGAAGCCAAAGAGCATTAGGGCCCTGTTTGTCTGCTGATAAACTTGATTGGAACCAACAGAGGTCACCTATTTGTCTCCTTTTCTACCAACCAGACAAACCTAGAGTCTCAGCTGCTCCTCAGAAACCATGCCTTCCAGAATTTGGTATCAAACATCAGAATGGGTAGCTGCAAACAAACAGGTTAAGGGAATGAAGAATACTGAAATAATCTTGCTCCCTACCTCCAGCAAGATCAATGGGATACTACCCCACTTCACTGGCAACTGCCCATGGACACATTAACAATAGAGATTCATATTAAATCCTGAGTTGTTTTCCATCATTGCACTACTTTTCCTCTTTCTTCATTCCAAAACTATGAGTCCAGATGTTCACAATTAGAATGTTTCTTTCCTTGATGAACCATGAAAAAAATCACATTGTGATGCTATGGGTGTGGAGTACAAATAATAATATGTTGGCACTCTGGAAGAGGTAAATGGTACTGTATTATGAAACAATAATGTAGTTATAGTTGTGCCTCTGTGCTGGCACTCAAGACACTAATGTGAAACTTGGATTATCATCTACATCAAATCAGCCCAGAGGTTTGTAAGAGGAAAGAAAAAAGTCCCATATTTTTTGCTACAGCTAAATAAAGAGAAAAAGGTAATTAGCACCAAGGTATCTGTCCAAACCAGGACAGTATCTAAAGCCACATGTTGCTTGATCTCCCTATACCTTAAAAAAGCAAATTTTCAAAATCCTTTTAAGTCCGAGGATTTTAGAGCTCCTTTGTCATTGCAATGACTCTGCAAGTCACTCTGGAAGTATTTCTAAAGAATTTCTTTAAATCTTTCAAACAAGCAGCTGCTGAGAGCTATGTGGATATTTAGCAGAGCATCTCCTCCTCCAAGTTTAGACCACTGAAACACTACATCATATCTTCACGTTCCTGAGTGCTCCTGTTCAGTAAAGCATAACCTCTCAAACTCCATTTCTCACTTACATACAAGTTCTGCAAAGTGGAGACGAAAAGGATCACATCTCCTATAGCAAAGGCAGAAATGATCCATGAACCACACTTCTTCAGAAAATAGCAATCTTTTGTATGCCATCCTGAGCCTTTTCATGACCTACAAGGCATACACAAATGCACAGATGAGACAGGGCTGTCAAGTTGCCTCAGTAGTCACTGAGCTGCCTCAGTAGTCACAATGCTTTCTATGAAAAAAACTTTTCACTTCAAAAGTCCTTTTGAAATAATTCAACATTAGACATTGGTGGCCATCTTGTACAACCATGAAGAATTCTAAAGTATTCAAAAGCATAGATTTATACAATAATTGCCTACTAACAGTTTAGTAAGAAAAAAAAGCAATTAGGCTATAGAAGATTAAAAAGCCATTACATTTATATGACTAGAGAGCCTGCCAAGAGAAAACTCTCTTGTGTATTTTCATTATCCATTTCACTGGAATGTCCCCAATATGCTTCATTATGCTTTAGGGAACACTACCACCTATAGATAAAACATGCCA
This sequence comes from Calypte anna, assembly GCF_003957555.1. Classification (NCBI taxonomy): domain Eukaryota; kingdom Metazoa; phylum Chordata; class Aves; order Apodiformes; family Trochilidae; genus Calypte; species Calypte anna. The sequence continues at coordinate 2,001,207 of NC_044262.1, read as the reverse complement.
TGAACAATTTAGTAATTTCATGTATATTTTTGACTGAGAAACTTCTTGCTACGGTTAATTAATAAAAATGAAAATATTATTACAACTTGGCACATACATTCCTATATTGGGCTGTGACAAGATCCCATGAAAACACACCTTCTGAAGGAAAACAGCACTCCAGTGTTTAACGCAGCAACTTGTAACTGTAACTGCTGAACCACCAGCACAAACACAGAAGTTGAGCAGAACTAGCAAAGTGCATCCCAGATTTAGGATCACTAGACCTGTCAATCTTCAACAGATTAAAAAGGATTTTAACCAAAACCACTATAAACATTACTAAGGGTCTGTGGATTAACTACACGCTACCCTATCTGACCACAAACTGCAATTACCAAAATAAATAAATATTCCTGAGCAAACAGGCTGAAAAACTGACTGGTGCAGCACCTCTCAAACAATCAAGTCTAACTCATGAAAACGCAGATGCTAAGTTGGTTTCTTTTACTAAAACTGTCTCACTCTTCTACTCTAGTGCATGTGCACTCAAGTAAGTTCCATCATAAGGAGAGAAGAAGCTGCTGTAAGAAACAGCTTCAGAAACCAGGTCTTTGGGTTTTATAAATACACAAATAATGTGAATTATACCTAAAAGTAGGTTAGACACAACATCTGAAGCTCTGGTCATGACTTTATGATATGCTCTACTTAAATGAATAATAATGACTTTAAGCTACTCCAAAAAAAAGAAATCTAGTATCCTTTCCTGCCACTTGGAATCCCTCATTCTATGTCAATCTTAAAACCCTATGGACTCTCCTCTCCAGATAACTAGTTTTTGAACGCTTCGGTTTTCAATGTTCCACTAGGTGGCAGTGACTCTTAACTTATTACAGGTCTGTTTTCAAAATGTCTTAAATCTTTTGGTTTAATATGTAATAACTCAGAAAAGAAAATGTACTCATCTTTGATACATTAAGGAATTTAAATGGAAGAAAGTGCTTTCTAGGTTTTCAGATTTTTATGGAATTACTCTGTGAACACATTTTAAAGCATCTCATGTAAAAATAATGGAAATACAGAGAAAGTGTCACAACTTTGTTGAGGTGAAGTCACTCAGAAGACAATGCCAGATTGCACTGTACCTATGTCCTGATGAACAGAATCTACTCAGGGTTGTACAATAATTTATCCCGTAGAGTTTCCATCATCCCAAACTACTTTCATACTTGTATTAATTTTGCTGAAACATTTTGATTGAACAAGCAAATATTTTGGAAGAGATTTGCAAAGTGTAGGAGGCAGTGATTACCATTACTACCTTGCCCATGATTAACCTATACTCCAATTATCAAAATGTTCATGTAGGAACATGAACATGTCCCTTTAGCATCAAGAGTTATTCACTACAATTACAGACATGTTCCTTCACTGCTTCACCTGCACAGTTAGTTCAGAAAGCCTGCTGTCAACTCTCAGGCTGGGTAATATGCTCGATCTTAATAACTGCCTTTTTACAGAACCACTGAGGCTGGAAGGGCTCTCCTGGCTGCAGCCAACAAATAACCAGTAAGGAGGGGAGAAAAAAAACAAGCAAGACATGAAGTGGAGAGTACTTTAAATTCCCTTTTCCTCCCCATTTTTCATTGAACTAATGCTGAGCACTGTTGCAGCAAAGGTCAATTTACAGTAGTCCTAGGACCCTTAATCACTGATGTTTTTGTGTGAGACACAACGGGGAAGGTGAACCAAAGCAAAAGCTTTGGTGACTATTTATTTAAGCAAGTAAAATAATGGTTGCTATCCAGGAACCAACCAGTTCTTCAGGTCTGATTCCTTCAGGTTGTTAACTAGAAAAATGTTGGGTCCTGGTGAAAGTATTTCTAGGTTAGCAATGGTAACAACAGAAGCAAAAGCTGTCCTTAACAAAGTACAAATAATTAAAAAACCCCACAAGTTAATATAATACTATCTTGATCCACATCAAAACAGAGCAGCAGCTCTCTTTCTAGCAGAAGTCCTCCCTCAAAAGCCCTCCAAACAAGTCTGAAAACTTGAGTAGGTTAGGACAACATCCATGTTTATAAGAGTTATACTTCAGTGGAAACTCAATAAAATATTCACAGGAAAAATATGTATGTGCTGAATTATAGCATGATACTGCCTTGACTATAAATTGATTTCAGGTTCTCTAGACTGAAGAGAACTGGCAGACACTTCTGTAGTCTCTAGTATCAAACATAAGTGAAAACAGGAAAATAACCTACTTTAATTACAGATGCAAACTTACAGTGGAATAAGGTAGATCTGCACTCACTCAACCCATTTTGATGCACACTGCCATCAATTTGTTGTTGAATCCAGCAGGCTTATCTCTTGTTTAACAGCATGGCATTCCTGTAAATTAACAGTAAGCAGCATTATGGTCACATTTATCACATAGATTACATAAACCAGTTCTTCTCAAACTGTGCATTCCTTACCCAAAACGTGCACTCTGGTATTTTTGTTCTTTGCTCTCCCTCCCAGCTTTGATGGCCAGCTCCCCATTCTAGTTTAATTGGTATATGAAAAATCCCAAAACTCAAAGGAATCAGTGAATACATCAGAGAGAGAAGGGCGACAAATTAGGAATTTCATAATCAAGAAATATCCAAATATGTACTTGGTAATCTTTCTTGCTCTGCAAAATGAACACAAGGTCCAAGCTGATAAGGGTTTGCCTACTGATTTTAATCACTTTTTTCAAGGTGCTTTATGACTGCTAATCTTTCTCACTTCATTCTCCTCAAGATTTCAAGAAACAAAGCACAATGGACACAAAACCAATCATTTTCCTCTCTATGTATCAGCAAATGAGGCCACAGCTCTTCCACCAAATATGATCAAAGCAAACTATAACACTTTCATGTAACTGTTTTGGTGATATTTAAGACATAGCCCTTCCCCTTTTCTCCTCTTTTGCCTTAAACCAACTTTTGTAACAGCTAATATCTAAGAAAAGGATGCATCAAATGAGAAAAAAAATCTCATGGACACTTTCACGTGGAAAATGACATGAAAATCCAATATAGCCCTTGCTGCTTTGATAAAGGTAAAAATCAGGGCAGATCACATGCTGCTATTACTACGCCTCTACCAGAGTCTGTTCTTCTGTCATTAAATAACCTCCCCTGGAAAAAAGTGTATCTTCTCCTCTTTAAAAACATGTGATTGCTACTGTTATCAAAGGAAGCTGTAATTTGCTGGGAAATTAGTGTTCTCTTCATATACTCTGAACTCACCCAAACTCAGAGTGGGCATATAGCAGGTATTGCCCACAGGAGCAAATGCTACTTGTTCATAAAATAGTCAAAATGGCAAGTTATAACTGTGTTAGTATCCACTTAAGTATTCCAACCAAAATCACAGACATAATGTATGTTCATCTCAGCTTTGTCAATAAGATTTGTTCCCTGGCAGTTGTTTTTTCCCTAGTTTTTGTGTGTGTGTCTGTGAAGCCCACTCTATTCTGTCTACTTCTTTCACTCTCACTGCCTTTGAAAATTATTTTTCCAAGGAAAATTTTGATCCATCTAAAAACCAATTGCCTTTGCAAACTCTGTGCTGGCAGTCTCCAGTGCACCTGAATTTTCCAATTAAGCAGCATTAATTCTTTCTGTTTCTCCACCCCCCCCCCCATGCTGTTAATGGTCAAAAGTCATTAAACATTACAAGTAAAAAAGCAATCTTCACTGTTCACCTTTGCAATTCATGGTTAGAAAGATATCATAACCTCTCTCAGACATCTTCTGTAGGCTGAGGGTTCCTAGTCAAGTGATAGTTTACTCCAAGTCAGCCACATCCTTCACTTAAGCCCCACTGCCCCTCTCAGTAGCTCCTGCAGTTTTCTCACTCACTTTTGATGATGGGGGCAGAATGCCACACACTGTTAAATGCCACACCCTCTCTGTACTTGTCCTTTGGTCGCTCATGGAAATCCCTACCAATCCCACTTTTTTGATGTTCCATAGACTTCTCTTGCCTATGCTGAAACAAACATTTACCGTTTGTGTTTAAGACCCTACTTGACCCTGCATTTAATCAGTCAGGCCTATCTTGCTCTTTGAGCCTCTCATCAAAAAATTCTGAGATCATTTTTACTGCTAATTTTGAGGCACTCAGAACTCTTACCTTTCTTTTTTAAAAAAGGACATAAAAAATGTGCATTTTAATCTAGTAAAATGTATTCCAGAAGTTCAGTGGAGGATGTGGCCAAACCCTGAGGGTTTTCCTCTGGCCCTCCCATTACCCTGCCCTTAGACCAGTTGCACTGCCTATCGAGTCTGGACAAGCACAGCACTGCTCGCATCCTTATGGCCAAGAAGTAACTGCCCCATCCCCAGCAGTGTTCCAGGAGAGCCTGGATGGGGCTTGGAGCTACTTGCTCTAGAAGGAGTTGGAACTAGATTACAAGGTTCATTCGTTCCAAATCCCTTCTGTGACTGTCGTTTCATTACACCTTCTAGCCTTGAAAATACAACCGCTTGGGCACACACCGCCTCGGAGGCGCCCAGCGAGCAGCGGCTGCCGGCAGCGCGGGGAACGGGCCCAGAGCGCGGGCGGGCACAGCAGCGGCGATGGCACCAGCGCCTGCGGGCGGCCCGTTCCCGAGGGGCCAGTTCTCGAGGGCCAGCCTGGCCGGGCCGCCTGCCTCAGCCAGAGACCGTGGTGGCGCCCACGGGGAGGGGCCTCTCGGCGGAGACCGCGTCCCCTCCGTCCGCGCACCTGTCGAGGCCCCGCCACCGCTGCCGGCGGAGACGAGCTGCGGCCCACGCCGCGTTCCCTGTGCCTGCGGGGGGCCGCAAGCCGCTGGCTCCTCGCAAGCGGCGCGCACCTGTAGGGGAGGCTGCCGGCCTGGCCCCTCGCCGCAGAGCTCCGTCCGTGGCACACTCCCGGTGCAGGAACGGCGGCAGCCGGGCCCGCAGCCCGGTGGGGCGGGACCAACCGGGGCGGGGGGAAAGGACGGTGGCCGGGTCCCACCCGGTCCCGGCGGGAGAGAACACGTCTCACCTGTCCTGGGATAGCCGCCCACAGCTTCGCTCAGGAGCCCTCTCAGCGCGAGAACCCCGCCGTACCGAGGTAGGAGCCCCCCGCAGCACCTCAGGCCGCTGCCGCACCGAACCGCCGCCGCCGAGGCCGGGGCCCAGACTGACAGGTCCTCGGGCCAATCCCTGCTCCCCATGGGTGGGCCCACCAATCAGGTGCGGGGCGGGGCGGGACGTAGGAGCGCGCAGACACTGCGCAGGAGCCGCCGCAGGTGCCTCGCGTCCTTGGCCGCCTCCCTGGGGTCTGAGGGCCCAGCCTGGCCCGGCTGGCAAGGGCGCTGCCGCGGTCCGGTCAGCGGCTCCTGGGCCGAGGCGGACCGCAGCGTTAGGGCGCTAGGGAAGGGGCAGTCTGGGCCCCTGTGGGGACCGGTGTCCTCTCCGCCGAACGGCCGGTCCCAGCGCGCACGGCGGGACGAGGCCGAGTCTGCGCAGAGGAGGGAAACGAGTTGTTTATCCGCCCGTCACCTGGTGCGACAGGGACTGCAACCCGCCTTCCCCGGTACCTCAGCGAACATCTCAACTCCCCCAAAGCAGGCCCTGGTGCTGAAGGTTAAACGGGGCTCTCTGGGTTTCCTGAGGAGACATTATCCCCCAGCTACGAACGGTGACATTTGCCCTACTCTGAATGCTGGAGCTGTCAGAGGGGTACAGGGACCTTCAGTTCTTGAAGCTACCTGGCAAGAGGAGGGTTGACCTTTCCTGGAATAACCTCTGCTCCTAAAGCCGTGGGCAGTGGGCAGGTTCGACAGGCATCGCTGCAGGGAAAACGCTCCCTAAATCGGTAGCTACATGTAGGATTGCTTCCAGTCCATCAGACTGAACTGAAGGTTTGTACCTGAGTGAACAAAAGCCTAAGGAGGGTTTTGGCAGACTGCATGATGTCTAGAATACATTTAGTTCTTTCCAGTTTCCTAATTACCAAAGATCTTCAATGAGTATTAAATTCAGAGCAGTTTAAATATCTTCAGACATCCCAATTAAACGTGTATAAGCTCTCTTTCCCTAGCAAAAGTACTCATTTTCAGACTAAACTATAAAAAGAAATGTAAACATTTATTTGGAGTCTGCTTGTGACTACTGATACGTACAACTCCAATATACATGTTGAAGCTAAATGCACTATATGGAAATGTATTTTCCTTCCCCCCCCCAGTGGCTGGAGAATGGAAATGTTTTTGTAATTTAGTAGACATAAGCTATTATTTACTTATTAGAGTTTATTCTATTGGTACTGCTAAGCTACATACACTTTCCCCAGGTTTACAGCATCAGCTTTCACTAGAGAAGAGTACTGAATTCTATGGCAAAATATTTTCCAAACAAACCAAACATAAAATCTGAAAGCCAGTTACTCCTTTTCCTAATAACAATGAGATTTTAAAACAATTTCCAAACTGATGCTTTAAGTACTGCAAAGAGGTACCATCCAGTGCCAGAGTAGGACTGGTGCCTTAGAGAAAGCAGGACTGCCCTGCTAAGAATAGAATTACTCAGCTAATGCTCCTGTTGAAGGAATCAAAGGAAATTAAGACTGGAAACTTTATTTTTTTGTTTTGTTTCAGGTTTCTGCTATGTACTGCACCAGAAATTATCCCCACACAACCCATATTTTAAACAATTGGCCAGCACCCTCTAGTGGAAAAGACAAGAGGCATACAGAAGATTTAGAGTTGTATTGTGCTGCATTAATTGAGGAGGTTGGCAAAATGCATAGCTGAGTAGTGTTACTTTTGACAATGCCATTAGCCATATAATTTCCCAGAACACTGATGGAATGTTTCTGTCTGTATTTTAACTGACATTCGAGTGAGTATTTGATTTCAAATTTTTCCTAAATTCATGCACAATACAATTGGAATGTGCTGTTTCATATACTTAATGAAATGTAGCATTAATGGGATCAGGCTCCATTCCATCCCACATCTTTATTGCTGAAAGAACATTAATTGTATAATATGTTCACTGGGTGTTCTAACTTCCCCTAAAGCTACTTGCAAGAATCTTTATGAAAAGTTACATAATGTGGACTGTGTCTGCAAATACAGAAAGATCAGTTGAACAGAACTGGGCTGTTTTAACCTAACCCACTTTTTTTTCCTTAGCTGCCTTCACAGAATGTCTTTACAAAATTTTTGTCTTCTATCCTGCTGTGCTGAAAGTGATGTTTTACTGCATCTTGTGAAGAAGTATGCAATCTCAGAGTCTGGTTTTCCCTTGATGAATTCAACTGAGACAGCAAAGATGAGGAAAGTTATTTGAGAGCATTCATAGAATCAGAATCAAGCTTATGGAGGCAAGTTACACTGTACACAAAAGTAGGAAAAATGAGCCAAAATATAGTTCTGATAAGCTGCTTAGGCTTAGTGTTATCTTGGATGGAGAAGTTCTGTTTGCTGTTTAAAATGATGAACTATTAAGGAGCTTTGATAAACTTTGTGTGTGCATTGTCTGTTAGCAGTGCTTGAAATTGAGTTAGAGAAAATCTTTCTTAGGCTTTATCAAATCAGGGCTTTGGAAATAAGATGCTTCAGTTTATGCAATGAAATTACTTTATTGGGTGTCTCTGCTGAAATAGCCTGAAGTATTTTCCAAGTTATTAGGGACAAACTCCAAACAAGCAGGTAAGTTGAAGTTTAACCTCACATACTGTGCTATGGCACTGTAATTATTGCCATGGATTGCACCTTTAAGTAAATACAGACTACCCAAGGTCAATGGTATATTCTAGATGGAATTAGTGAAGTTAGAGAAAAAAGAGAGTTAAAGAAACACTGAAATTGTGTGTTAAGTGTAGTGAATGGCAGAATTCCTGTGATAGTCTAGATGCATTTTTAAAATCTTCAAATAATCTGGTACATAGCACCACAATTTCCACAAAACAGAGAAGTAGCCCTTTGAGGCTACCAGCCAGTTTACACAGGCAACTGTCCTATTCCATCTGATACCTGAGCACAGTATAAATCCTTGTCTTTGAATGAGATTTTTCCTCTCTACAAATAAAGGCAAAAAAAAACAACCTTAAGAAAGTCTATTCAAATAATGTTAAGTCCTCCCATGTCCTATGAAAGGCTTTTGATGTGAAAGACAGTTTTAGACAGTGTGACAATTTGATGCAAACACCAGAACTTCAGCTTCATTTGACTAGCTTAAGTTTTGACTCATTAAACCTACAAAGACAGTTTTCTAATCTTGTTGCTTTGTCATACCCCTTGCTTTCCTGAGTTTTCTCTTCCAAAAGCAGTTGTGTATCTTTGCTTCTAAGGGCTTTTCCAGCAATCCTCAATATATATATGTATTTTATCATCACATTTCACTTACACCTAGCCAGGATCACTGTCCTTTGCCCACTTGCTATGTTTTCAACAAGTACCTTTGTACTTTCTCTGATACTGCCTCATACTGATGAATTCTCCACCAACCTTGCAAAACTGCCTCAAAAAATCATCTTTCAAACCCCTCCTTTGTTTCAATGACAGAAGAAGTCTAGCATGGGTGACTACAACTTGCTCCTCTGACTAAACTCTTTCCTCCTGTGTAAATCTGTTGTCTTTTATACAGTAAGAGACTCCTGGCAGTCATACAGGAACATGTCTGTCTTAAACAGTCCTATTTATAGCACCACAGCAGTACACAGGGACACTTTTCAGAGCTCTGTACTGCTTTTGTGAGCCTTCTGTTACACTGTCATAAAGACCATCTTTCTTGGTACTATTTTACCTTTTTTTGTGATGTCAGAACTTAAGATGTTTGGCAGAAAGGGAGATCTCTTGTGCCTACTCAGCATTATTAGCTCCTACACAAACAGTTCTTGTGTAACTAGAAAAAAAACCCAGTCTGCACAGTGGACAATGGGGTATGAGCTTCATAAAAGTACAACTTTTCTTTGATGCCCTTGACCAAACTCCACTACATTCAGGGACAAGTAACCAGAACCAGTAAACTGCTGTCCATAGTGACATATTTACACTTTGCTAGCGCTACATTTTTGTGCTTTTCAAAAGAATACAATTTTAAAATGTACCAAAGAAATCCCAAACCAATTTAAAGAAAAGATGGTTTCATTATTAGCAACTTAAGTTGCTTTTGTAATTCACAGTACCACTTGTGCTATAGGGCACAGTGTCCAGATGCTGTTGTATACATTATGCATGTATGATGGTCCTAAAACATACATCCTGTTCTTACTGAAAACCACATTTCCAGAAGCACCAGACATACCACTTCTACATGAATAACTTTAGACCGTACTTGCATAGCACTGTAAACAAAACACAGTGTGTTTGTTGTGTCTTACTAAAGGCAGCCACATCAAGGAGGAAACTTCACACTTGCCTTCCCACAGAAGTAACTAACAGGTTCTGGGACCTGTGACTGATGCTGCAAGGCAGCCCCTTCTGCAGACTTGCATATGGAAAGCAATTTATACAAGGCCCAGTATGGTGTAACATCTGTGCCAGCATCCAGTGCACAGATATCTGCTGTAAACAAACCTATGACTTCCTAATGCAATTGTTGAGGATCATGTCAGCTCAGACTCTTCCCAGCTCACAAGTCTGCACAGCAAACAGCTAAAGCTGGTTGTATGAATGTGAATAGTAACTTAAAATGAAGGAAACTCAGCAAGTCTTTTCTGAAGGAACTGGTGAGCAGATTCACTCTGAAATATAGCTGCATCAGGTTCCACAGACACACTTTGCTGCATCTTATTTCTTACCTCTGTGGCAACCTGACAAGATGAAACAATTCTGTCAACCTGAACAAAACAAAACAAAGGTGTGGAGGAGAATATAAGAGGCATGCTACATGCCTGTTCTGTCCCTCTGCTTTCCAGGTAAATTCAACATTACATTTATTACTTTCTGAAGCGTCACATCTTATTTACCCCATTCTGTATTCCTTAAGTTTTCAGACTACATAAAATAAATAAGTCATTCTGAATCTGTCCGTAGGGTCTCATGGGACCAACCAACCACCCAACAAAAGTCCCCATCCTCCTCTAACCCAAAACCTGAACCAATCAAGGTAACTATATCATTTAGCTGCATTAGCATTATATAAACACACCCTTTGCTGCCATGTGAGTTTAAAACTCTTTTTAATTCAGATTTATCATAGGAGTCTTCACTAGCATACATCTCACACAGTGAAAAACTGGCAACAATGCTGGTCAATTTTAACCAAATTTATTAGTATCAGCTGTCTTTTCATGACTATAAAGCAAAAAATTCTTTCTGCAAAATTTTAGTAGTCCCAGGACGGGTGTCTCTCATCACATCAGCATCAGCATACATCTTGGGTGAGATTATTATTGGATGTATTAACTCCTCCAAGAAGCTGCTTATTATAAAGGCACTCAAAGATGTGCCAAAGCCAGCTGCTGGGGAAGAACCTGAGGCTCTGCTACCAGCTGAAGGCAGATATGCAGTTGCTGGCTATGCCTGTATCCTATGAGCTGTATCCTATATGTGCAGAGAACAGTGCTGGCTCTGCTCTTGCAGATGGCAAAACACGGGAGGCAAACACTGTTGTGGAAATGAGACCTCACCTCCTCACAGATCCCCACTGCCTGGCCTGGTTCTTTGGTTTGCTTTGAGAGCTGGACAAGGTTTTGAAGCACAAAACTGAAATCATCATCTGTTCAAAACTAAACAAGCAATGCAAGAGTAGTTTGTCTGCAGTGCTTTTGATTCCTGGTTGATACATGAGTATTAAAAGAGAACTTTTTATTACACTTCAGTAAAAGCATCTAAAACGCAAGTCCCTTAGTAATTAAATATCTAAATGCAAACACTGACACCATAGATTTGCTCTAGAAGCTTTTAATTTACAAACAGCAATTCCCATTGACTTTATACCATAAAAAAAGCAATTTACAAGCAAGAAACAAATTCATCAGAACAAAATAAAGCAGCACTGAAATATTCATGTCACAAATCTAAAACCAAAGTGAATACAAGAGTAAAATATCATTTGAATAAATATTTTAAAATTCATGCTATAAAATAATCCTTAATGGCAAGTTATTAATTGTTACAGCATCAGCTTAGCTAGCTTCATTTACTTCATATGGTGATGAAGTGTGGAGTTGTGAGGTTACCGGTTTATATTGCAAGATAATGACACCAAGTCAAGTCATTCAAACTGTTCAATCATTTATCATGAAAAACAACCATACAAATAAAAGTTATTTAAAAATACAGTTTTTCAGTCAGAAACACTGTTAAAATCGTGCAAGAGTTCTACCTCTAATCAGACAGACAACCAGAGGCTTGCAGTGCAAGTCCAAAGGCTGAGTTCATAGCATACATAAATGGGAGAGACAGCAGTTTATTGTATCCACCATGGCAGGAGCTACTTAGATAAACCTGAAGCAAACCTGCTCAGTTACTGATACTTAGCTTCACATCCTCTGAAGAAATACAGGAACTCGTGTCCCAGGCTTACTTCTTTGTTTAGATTTTATCTTTTTAAATGTAAACGTGCGTAGCTTGAAGTTAATGCTGTCACAGGGATGTGCAAGTAGTATTAAATCTACAATATTAAATACAACTATTCTGGCACTTGTTAAAATATATGTAAAATACACACAGATTATAAACTTTGAACATTTTGAATGACTTTACTAAACTTCCAATTCAATCACTAAGTATTATGAAATTTACAATTCATGAAATAAACAGATTCATATAAAGAATTTACATAATTCCCCAAATACTTTCAAATATAAAATTTAATAAATAACCCTGACCAGTCAAAAAGCACCATTCAAGGGTAAAACTCCCTTGGAAAATAGATTAGGTGTTGCATATTTGAGTCCCTTTCAATGGTTTCATGTGAAACCTGTTTATAAAAATTACAATAAAAGAATCACAGTAAACTAATACAAAAATTCAAATTATATATATATATATATATATATTTAAAGGTAAAGCTCATTCAATCTTTTCCCAGCCCTTGATTTTATTCCTGCTGTTCTTCCCATAATTCAACCTAAACATTAAGAGGCCTCATTGTTTTGTCTAAAAGTAAACCAAAGGCTGCAGCATAGAACATGTGAATTCATGCTTGGGAAGACTGCATTAAGAACTCTCAATTTTGGCCTACAGGATATTCCACTGAACAATGAACTGACAGTATCCTTTCTGCTATTGAAAGATTTCACACTAAAAGAGCTAAACCAATCTTGAGGCCTTGTTGACTGAACTGAACTTTTAGTATACTGTAAGTATTTACAAAACTATTTTCTGAATGTATTTACAAGTTTAAAGGAAATAATATGGAAGATAACTGATTAAGAAAACTAAAGGAAGTGTTTAAAACCATAAGCATTAGCAAAGGTAAAAAAATCATTTGTTTTCACAGTTTTTCATAATAGATTAAACATCTAGAGAAAAGGACACTGTCACTGTTTTCACATTTGTCTATAATTAAAAAGGTAGATTAAGAAGAGACTCAATTATGAACCAGCCTATATAATTTCATGATTTCTTTTGCTGTCAAATATTTCTTCACATATTTTACTGACTTCTGCATTTATTGTAAATGAAATGTGTAACAGCTCTGTGCTAACTTAAAACTGTACAGACACAAGACACTGTACAGTACTTCCATAATTTCCTTAAAATAACACAGCATACTCTGTTTTGGTGGACTTGTGAAATGAACTTCAATCAGATGATGCTTCATGTTTCATGGCAATGTTAATCCTGGCATACCACTATGTGACAAGGCACAATTTAATTGCTGTTGCCAGGTTTGAAGTTCGTTTCCTACCAGTCACACACTTTGTAAGTGTAAATGTAATGCTCAGTGATGTTTAATGTTCACCTATTATGCATCCTTTGAAGCACTGCTGAACTTAGCAGTACTGTGTTATGGCTTGATAATTATTAACACTGCTAGCAGTGGAAAGGGTAAATGGCATATCAACACAAACAGGAGCAAGGAGAACTTGCAAACTGCTGAATCATGATTTTGTAAAAAAAAAGCAATCATTTCCTGCCCCTTAACAGTCCCCTTTCAATGGTTTGAACCTGAACCTGTACAATCAAAGTGATGTTGGGTTTTTTTGTTTGTTTTTGTCAGAGACAGTTTTGGATAAGTCACTCTTTGGTAAACTCAAACCATTTAAATACATTTACAAATACAAAGAACTAGATTTAAATAATGTTAAGATTGTGACACAGAGAAATTCAAGAAATATAAAATTAGTACCCATATCCTGCTATCCTCAACTCATACTTCCATGAAAAAAAGTCACACCAAAGGCACCACAGCACAGGTCCAAGATAAAGGGTTAAAAGTAACTGTACATTTCTTGGATTTTGCATGTCTCAAGCTTAATTTATCAAAACACTTTGTTTTGTTGTGGTTTTTTTGCATTTAATTACTTAAAACATACAATTAGGGAAAAAAAACCAGTATCAGAAACACTAACATGTTTTTAAGTGGTTAAACATACAGACTACCTTCCCTAGACACAGACATACACTTTCCCTTACTGGAAAAAAAGTTCTGTTGCTTCAAGGACAGAAATACCTCCCCAACCTCTGCCTCTTTGTTTAGGCAATTTTAGGACAAAGAGGTAAATTCTGTATTCAATTTAACTGCAACTGCTCCAATGGAGCAGGTGGGGTTTACATTGTAAATCTGTATTTAGTGAAATTAATTCTTATTGCAGACTGTCACAATATTAAGAAATAGTGTATTTAATAAAGCTACTGCACAAATATGCCCCAACTTCACAGGAGCCAAAAGCTTTACAAGATAGCAAACCTACCTTTTCACTTTCCTGTAATTTGGCAATGAGCTTTTATTTCTAAATTTCAGGAGTTAAACAGCATGTTCATAGCTGGATTTTCAATATTTGCTAAACAAATGTAATGCCCAATTATATAAAACCTGTATATTAAAGAAGCATCTGATTAATTATGTTCATCAGGTAGAATTTTACACAGTGTTGTTTGCTAGTTCATGCTCCTAAGGTCTCTTGCTATTTGGGTTTTTTTGTTTGGGGTTGGGTTTTTTTGTTGTTTCTTGTGGGGGTTTTTTTATATTTTGTTTTTTAATTTTATTTTTTGTGTTTTTGTTTTTAGTTTTGCATTTTTTTGCTTAACTGTTACCATTAGATTTCACATTTTATATATTATACTGACCTAAATGATGAAGTTAGCACCATATTAAAAAAACATTTGGTGAAACAGAAAGATTTAGAGTCTTTTTAAAGGTGATGGTAGTTCCTTTATGCAGAAAACAACCACTGAAAATAGTAAGAAAGCCATCACAACTCTAATACTCACACATGAAATAACAGACATATTGCTCAAAATTCCCATAGAGTATTTGTTTTTTTTTATACAAAAAAGAAAAAAAAAAGGTATAAATTCCAAGTGCTGCCATATCACTTGGAGCTTTACATAGGAAGTCAATGTGCACCTGAAAACAGCCCTCTGTGAAGAGGCCTATTAAAACACTGCTTGGAAATACTGTAGTTTAAACTATGACACCTCTCTCAGGTTTTAACCAACCATGAAGAGTGAGGAAGTAAAATTTAATCACCTGGTATGGTTCTACAGTACAAAATGAAGGTAGATTCTGAGGCCAGTAAAAACACATTTAAAACCACAATGCTATTTTTTTTTTTTTTTATTTTTTTTTTTTTTCTTTTTTTGTTGTTGTTAATATATATAGATATATCTATCTCTATATATATAAAATGTCAGCACCACAGGTTGTCCAGCTTGCATTCTAGACAACTAACAAAACCCCTCTCAACAATTTAACCATAATTTAATAGGTTTATGGCATTTGGTTTACATGTTATAAAGCAAAGCTATTAAAACAAGATCATTCACTTTGCTCACTTTTGCACACAAAATAATAGTTTAATAAAATGAAAAGCAAACAACATTCTTTTAAAACCAAAACCATCCCCCCAGAGTCTGAAGTCCTAAATCCTAAGCAGGGAGGAGACTTAGCCATTCAAAGAGCAGTACATGGTATAAACCTTGACTTACTTTTACATTCACCTCTACCAGAATAGGAAAAGTGAAAGCATTTTATATATATAAAGCAAATTTATATATATAAACAGACTAAAAAAACAGTTAGTAAAAGCAAAAATATTCCATCTTGACACATGGAAGCAATCAAAGCCACAATATTCTCTCTCCCTGCCCCTACATGACTCATTACCAGCAATGGGATTTAGGAAATTCAGGAGGTTACAGCTTCTTGGTGTAACCAGCAGAGCTGCCAATCTTAATTCTAGTATCTTACTCCACTGAAATTTGTGTCTTGCCAGATCAATCAGTAGGAACACTTCAGCAGACTCTTCCTGTCCTTTCCCCACCACAGTTTTTTACATTTTGAGCATCCTCAAAAGTAAAAAAACCCAAAAAGAACCAACCCAGCCTCCTTCAAAAAAAAAAACAACAAAACACAACTTATGTAGTCTTCTCCAGAAACCATTTCAAACTGATTTCTAGAAGCTCAGCAAAATTAAAAGGCTGATGTAATGAAGATTACTAAAATATTTTAAAAATATATTAGTAATGTGCTTGTTTGTGTTGCACTTAGAATGTAGTATTTTAATCAGATGTGTGAGCCATTGCATGAATTTCCATACTAGAATCCATAGCTTCAGAAGCTGAAGCATCATTATCTACTTTCTGATCCACAAACCCTTCTGTTCTGTCCGGAGACTCTACCCTGTTTCTTACTTCTGTTACTCCAGGGTGATTTTTTCGCAAATGCTGGTTGAGTGTACCCTGGAAAGGAAAACATTTTCCACAGATCTCACAGCGAAAGGGCTTGTCATCTGTGTGACCACGAATATGATACTCAAGTTGGTCCTTGCGGGTGTATTTCTTCCCACAGAACTTGCACACAAAAGGAGTTATTCCCATGTGCAGTCGCATGTGCCGATCTAAGCTCCCTTTCTGGTTGAAAGACTTCCCACAGTAAATACAAATTAACCTCTCACTGTATGGGTACCAATGACCTCTTGTATTTCTTTCTCGTGGACTGTTTTCATATCCGGGGTTACTCACCATGGATTCACTGTCAGCCCCCTGCACCAAGCCCTGAACATCACTGTGCAAGTGACCAGTGGATACCCGTTTTTGGCGTGCACGACCTCCTCTGAAACAGCTCAGCATTGACCTTGAAGGACTTGTATTGCTCAGGCTTCCAAAGGCTTCAGACACACCTGTAGCCTGTGATGAGGCATGGGTAAATGAATAAACATGTTGTAAGACAGACCCATAGGAACCAACATTTACTGCAACCACCTGCTCTCCATCCACCATTTCAGTATGATACCCATCATCACCAAGGGAAGAGCTATCAGAGCAGCTTGGCCTGTCAGACTTTTCCATTTTAACTTTCACCTCTGCAATCTGACTTTCCCTTACTATCAGGTCTCCATGCTCATGATCACCTTCAATCTGAATCTCATATTCAGAGATACTCCCACTGCTTCCTCGATCTGAATGCCCTTCTTCTTGCAGGCGACTACGTAGAGTTTTGCCTGGAGTACTTTCCATCCTAAGATCGCTGCCTGCTGTTGACTGTCGCACCTGAGAGCAATAGGGGGGAGAGATCTCAATAGGGTTGGCAAAGTAGCTGCTGTCCTTAACTCCATTGCGATTTTCTGAATTTTCTTCAGCACCAACAGTGACAGAGTCAACATCACCGACACTGATCTTTGAGTGAATACTCTCCAGTATCTGTGTGCATTTGTCAATGACGCACTGCATCTGTAGGAAGCTAGCTGCAGTCAGAAAACTAACAACATCCTTCAGCTGCAAGGACATCCTTCCAGTGTAACAAAAAGAAAGCAACTGTTCAAAAACATTGGGATTTTTTATAACTGATATTGATAAGCCACTCATGGTGCTTAATGCTGAATGGTCACGGAAATATGGAGAACTGGCTGCTAAGACAGCTTTGTGGGCTCGAAATGGCTGACCCTGAATGTGCACAATTATGTCACATAGCTTTCCTTGCAAGCGGAGTTCATTTAACTGGCTCAGAACAGTGTTGCTGTACTCGGGCACATCAAACTGAATGAAACTGCTGCTGTCCATTTCTACTGATGTAATGAGTAATCTGAAAGAAAAACAAGAGCATTTACAACTGAGAACGAATAAAGAGTTTTCCATTTACAAATAAACGTTTGCACGTATTGAAGTTAAATCATCACACTGACCCAGTTAAGGTGCGTTACAACTGAAGAGTTGGTATAAACACTTGATACAATATGAAAAGTAGAGATTTCTGTAATTTGAATTATCCCTCTGCAAAATTCACAGTTTAATTGCTCACAACACATCAGAGGCTCCCTGAGGCAGTCCATGTCCTAAATGCAATTTCACATTTTCACTCTATGGTAACAACTGCAGTACAATACCCCCACCATGAAAGAGTATTAATTTTATTGCCACTAGGCATGTCAGAAACTTCAGAACTGGCAGCAGGTTTTCAATCCAGATAGTGTGTTGATACTGCACTGTTAAACTGCCAAAGAATCTTTGAAAAGTACTTCATGAAGTTTGAAAAATGTGATGAAGAAAAGCCACAGGTCCACATGTGTGTGCATACACACACAGATAAACATCATCATCATCATCCTTAGGTCTAGATATGTAAAATTTATTTCAGAGGGGATGAATATACCACACCAATGACATTGCTGTTTAAATATTTACCTCCTTAAAAAATAATCGTGATAATTATTTTTTAAAAGTAAAAATCAGTATTGCAATAGTTACATCACAAATGAAAGAAATCTTAGTGAAAGGAAGGATTTAGGCGTGGGCTCAGTTTCAAACTATTTACCCAGTGTGCCAGAGGTTCCCAAATGATGAATTTGTGTCAATACATAAGGCAGCATTTGAGGGAAAAGTGTTTGAGACACCCATAGACTTTCAAAGTGTAAAAAAATTTTTTTTGTGATTTTAATTTTTTTTTAATAAACCATGATGTGAGCTTTGAAGCTCACTTGACACTGCAGTGATTTCCCAGCTGGAATGACTTGATATTTAAATTCTCACCTAACTCAAAAGCCAAAGGTACTCAAACTTGTCTGATACACTGGGAAAGGATGTTCCAAGAGGCTTTACAGAAAGACAGACATTTTGAAAGATCTAGAGAAAAGCTCTTTACCATTCACAGAGTATTATCATAGAAACACACACACACTCCTGTCCCCTTTTGAGTATCTCTGGAGAAAGCACTTTACATTTCCAAGAACAGGCCCCTAGTCAAGAGCTCAAGAATCCTCAGATTTAATTTTTTTTTTTCTGTTCTTGTTCTTATTATTGCAGAAGTCTAAACACATAATAATTGTCATCATACCTGCTTCTCCAATTGAACAAACAGATCTCAACATCATCCATTGACTTCTGATGCAGGAAGCATGTCCAATGTATCACAACATACTAGTGGATTTTTTTTTCTATTTATGTCTTATGTTACATGCTGTAATGGGATATATGAACAATTTAAATCAAATGATGAAAATTCATACACTCTAAAAACAAAATCAACATGTAGGAATATGATTAAAATCCTAAAAGAAGAACTGGAAAAATCCTAAAAGAAGAACTGGAACTCTATCAGCTGACTGTCACTTAAAACTAACATTCATAATCTTCACAAATGGAACTTCTTTTAAGCAGAGACACAAGGTAGCCAGTTTCCTGACTAGACTAACGTGTCTGCTTCAGTTTTCTGTCAAAAGCTCTCACAGAACATTCAAAACCATGTCAGCAGAGTTGCTAAATGTCTTCTGTAAGTTACCAAAATATCACAGATTAAAATGGGCAAGTTAAACAGACTTCGTTTGAGTTTTTAGTTACATAAAAGCAGGGGAAAAGATGTTTTATATCCGATGAAGGAAATATGAACTAAAAGATGGTTAACAGGCATGGTATGATGGTAGCCATCTACACAAAAGTAGCTTTGGCAGGACAGTTCTTTTATTCAGTGAACAAAGCTACAATACAGAGCCTGTGAGCTGATACAAGTCAGACACAGGCCAGAAATCCAACGTAACAAACCAACCCCAATCTAACCGTGGAGTACTCCAATGGCAAGATTAATCTTGTTACTCTGAGCATCCCTGCAGGTTGTGCAGAGAACCACTGTCCAAGTCCCTAGCAGATGCATCCACTCCATTGGGAAACTGGCAGTCTCAGCAGTCAGGACATACTTTTTACTTTTGTCAACTTCCCTCTCCTTTTGACTGGGCAGCAAGTTTCCTTCCAAATCCAACCCAGGTCACTACATTTAGTCTGTGGGGCTTACCAGCTATGCACAGATGCAACACCAGGGCATTCCTGATTAAGCATCTCTTTGTTAAGTGGAGAAAGAGCTTTTGTTGACCTCAAGTGACATGAATTTACAAGTTACCTCGGTTGAGAACTGTGTACAAACTACAAGAGCAGTCACCAGTGGTGATAATTCCATGTTTCTGCATCATTTCGGATCCTTGAACTAAGGAACCAGACTTTGGTCAAACCTCACCTCCTTTCTCTTTGTGCCTAGAACGTACAGAAAGTTTGTCATATATATAAAGTGATCTTCCTCCTTGCCCCATAGGTCCCTAAAGACTCAGCAAAATGGAAAACAACTTGGTCCTGGACAAAAATAATAAAATACAAACTGTCACCACCATCACTAGGGCAGACATTAGGAATGAATTAATAGGCACCTGAGTAGAAAGAAAATCGACATTTTATGCCTTATGTAGAAAATAATTATGTTGTTTTGATCATGGCATCTGAGCATGTCTAGATGGATTCACACACCCAATGACATGGCCCCACATTGCAAACACACCGTGTACACATGCCAGAGCATGAGAACCAGGAGGTCACCAAGGGGAAAGGGAACCTCAGCAATCCTTGCACATCACAGCTCTATCAGAACCCATGCATCTCCTTAGGCATATATATCTATGAGGAATTCTATATTCTTGTTCTCAGAGTTGGTTTGTCTTTTTCTGGAGGGAGAACAAAGCAGTAAAGGAGTAAAGAACACACATCCTGGAAGTGAGTCGAGAGGATGATGGAGTTAAAGGTCTGTAAGTCTGGCTTAACTGAGTCTCAGTGTAGGAGATAAGCAGTAAAAAACAAGGATCAAGGGAACATATAGTATTGCTTTGAAAGCAAACAGATGAAGTACACAAAAGCCAGTCCAAAAGGCAGTGGGCAATGAGTTTCTATACCCATCTGCTCTCAAAAAGGAAAGTGAACACACTACAGCATGAGACTACTTTTCTACCCTTCTTAGTCTTCATCTGAAGACACATACTTCCTGTGATCTTGAAAACACCTGTAGGTAGCCAGGGTTAAATAACAAGAATTTTGAACAGAAGCACTTGTGAGCAGGGAACCCTTTTTTCACTTTCAGCCAAACTCTGAAATCTCTAGTAGAAGAGGTCCTGGAACTGACAGGGCTGCCAATAAACACCATGCCCAGGAGCAGGCAGGACTGTAGCAGGAACAGCACTGAGACTGCTGTGACTTTCCAGGGGGTACCAGGGCACCCCAACTTTCTTGTATCAATTTGGGAAGGCAAGACCTGGGGAAAAATCTGGGCATTACACATACCAGAGAAGCAGGCACCACTAGCAATATTTTATTGATGAAAAATGGTTAGAAGAAGAATCCTACTTATTCACATAAATCTCCAATGTCACTACCTAGAAAATAAAATATAAACTTTAGATTGCATTCCCATATGCAATAAAGTTTTATTTGTATACAGAATTAAGTTCAATTAAGTTCAATAACCAAATTCCAGTAGAACTAAACAAAATATAGTTCAACAGGGTACTGCACGATAACAGTACTCAATTATTCATCAACACTAGCAGGCCAGTAACTCTTTCAAGACAATATTATCTTCCACTGAAGTATTTCAGTGAACCAGCCATGGAAGATCACTACAGTTTGAAAAGACTTTTAAGAAATCTCACATTTTTTAACAGCTTTCTCCAAGTTAAAATGTCTCCCTACCCTCTTCTCCTCTGTGGTGAGGCAAGCAGCAATACACTGGAGCAGAAAGGTGCTCTAAAACACAAATTAACTTTGGGACTCATCCACTGCACGCTCTAAAGAAAAAAAATAAACCTCTATAACCAGACAGACATAAGACAGCTTTGCTCCCCAAAGCAATGAGAATGTAGGCACTTCAAATCACATGGCAATTCTTTATAGAATTTTAAGAGTTAAAGAAGAAAATGATTTGTGTAGTCAGAAGTTGGATCTAGTACCTTCTACGATAATTCAGCACATACAGAGGTAACTTGTGCTCTTTAGGTCCAAGACCACAGTATAACAGTTCAGAATTAAGAAAATTTTATTTGTATTATACAAACTCAAGCACTTGGGGGTAGTGAGAACTAAGGAAACTTATAGAAATATTAGGTACTCTCATTGTTAAATAGTAAAGCAGTTTGTCTTTTTTTACCTTCCACACCTGACTGTGGAATAGTGTAATGTTAGGTTAAAGTTCTGTAAAATTTAAGTCCACTTCTGGGCACCTGTCTATGAACAGGCCCTCTCTTAACCTTGCTGCATAAGTAGATTAAAGAGTTTAAGGTTTTCTCAGGTATTATGTATCAAAGAAATTGGCTAGAAGGCTTAGAAGTTTTACAGTACAGGCCAGAACTGGACACTAAGTTCACTGAGACTTAGCAGTGCTCTGTGTTGAGCCTCTTGTCTATTTTTGTAGGAGAAAATCCAGTCACATTCACACACAAAAAAATCATATAAACTCTCTGTGTATCTGCATTATGTTTATTCATCGTGGCCTTAGCCAGCAAGTGTATAGTACAACTTCAGTAGTAGTGGATCACTGCCCTACATCTTCAAACAAAAGTGCTCACTGAAGTAACCTGTGAACATGATAGTGATAAGCATTTATCTTGTTAGATGTCAAAAGAAACTGAAACCTCTTGCTGCATCTAAAAAAAACAAGAATAGAAGGTGACAAAACACAGTTGGTATTTCATTTTACTGACATCATACAGTAGCAGCAGGGAAGCATCATATAACTACAAGATGAAGCTGTGTCTGCCAACATCATATTAGTTTCTGCACCTGTTTAATTTCATTCACTTGCTGATGTGTGATTTGCCATTCTCACAGAGAGGTGAATGATACAAATTATGTTCATTTTAACTCACACAAAGCTGTGAGAAAAGGTCCCTTGAATTTCCTTTAGTTAGCTCAGCAACATGGGTTCCTTGGGAAAAAACATTACAAGCTGTTCCAGTTACAGCATGTGTCTGAAAACAGAAGTATATAGAAAAGTTAGGAGGATCATAATTAAAATAAAGACTAAAACAAAAAAGTGCTCCATGACACCAAATATACATACTCCATGCATTACTGCTCAGAATACAGAAAGAAAGCAAGAAAAGGAACAAGTATTTGTGTAAATCATTACAATCCTCCCTAGAATTTTGTAGGGCTCAGTATTTATTGCATGATCTGTGAGAACTTGAGACATCATTCCAAAAGTGTATCAACACCCAAGGGAATTTTAATTGATGAACGTAACCCTATCAGCTGTTATCATGGAGTTTTGAGGGAAAATGTTCATCAATCCTTTCAGTTTGCATATGCCTTGTACTTCTGATTCCAGCAGCCACAACAGTAAATGCTGTAGCTGTACCAAATAAAAACTGCAACCAGATATGTCACAGTCCAGCATTATTTCTAAGCCAATCCTTATGAAAGGATCTTTGAAAACAGGGAGGAAACTGACCCTACAATGTTTTACCAATGTATATGTTCTGTAACAGTAATGTACTATATTATCTTTTAAAAGGCAACATACAGTGCCCTTGGATGGCTTTTTGTGGTGTGCCACACAGCATTTCTGCTTCACTGAAACTCTGGCCCCCTGAAGTATGGTAAACTTCCCTACAGATGGAAAACAGATTTTAATAACTCAGTAATAAAGGAAAGAAAAAGGAGTAACAGAAAAGGAGAAGGAGAAGGAGAAGGAGAAGGAGAAGGAGAAGGAGAAGGAGAAGGAGAAGGAGAAGGAGAAGGAGAAGGAGAAGGAGAAGGAGAAGGAGAAGGAGAAGGAGAAGGAGAAGGAGAAGGAGAAGGAGAAGGAGAAGGAGAAGGAGAAGGAGAAGGAGAAGGAGAAGGAGAAGGAGAAGGAAAAGGAAAAGGAAAAGGAAAAGGAGAAGGAAAAGGAAAAGGAAAAGGAAAAGGAAAAGGAAAAGGAAAAGGAAAAGGAAAAGGAAAAGCTACTCTCCCAACTACTGAGATAATTTTGTGCAGAACTTGTAAGAATACAAGGAGTACTACAACTAGCAAGGCTGCTACATATAAAGATGAAATTTTGGCATCTCAGAATAAAAAAGTGACCCTCATGGGCTCACAGAGAAGTTTAACATAAAGTTGATGTGCAGCTCATGCTACAGTACAACAAAACACTGACAATATTTCTGTTGCAGCATTAAGTTTCATTGTGTTTGCAGCTTGTCCAGTAGGATAAAATGCACTTTATTTATGCCATCTACAGTGATCTCAAACCTCTTTCAAGCTCAGTTCAACACAATGTTCTGTTAGATTTGCCTCTAACAGGTAAATAAAAGTGCCAGGATGACTAAAACCAGCTAGCACAAGCCTATGTTTACATATAAACTTCCTGCCCATGTTTTGTTAAGCTCAGTGCTGTTTTGAACAGCCTACAATACAGCTGATTCCAAATCCAAAGCCATCCAAAGATACCCTAAGTGAGAACTAAGCTATCTTTGTATTAGTCTAATAATAGAGGAATATCAAAGTTATGGAAACAACCAAGTTTCTCAAAAATAAATGGCTATGGTAGCAATCAGCTCCTTTCTTAACAAATCAGGATTTCAAATCCTCATTCCTCCAAACGTTAACCATTCACAAATCACATTATAGATTAAATTCACAAGGTGTGTTAAGTTTTGGTAAAGTATTAACTAAGGTAAAAAAAAGTGCTCATTGGAACAGAAGGAAACACAGGCAGTTCAGCCAAAACTTGAACTAGTGAGTTATCTGCAGTAAAGCACACAATGAAAGGGGCATACATCTTATTCAGCAGAAAACAGCTTAGAAAATGAGTCTGCATCACTTCTATTTCAGACTAAAATACAGAATCTGTTATAGTAGTAGAGACTACACACCAATTAAAAACTTCATTACATTACCTTGTAAAACTGCAGGAAACCCCCCAATTCCTCAGAAACTGGAGCCAGTTAGTACAGGCTGAAATGTAGTTACTGGAAAACTTATTTCTTGCACACATTCATCAGGAGATACCAAAACACTACAGTGAAAGACAGTGTCATTATTCCTCCTCTGCAGATGGGGAGGCAACACTCTGCTCAAAGTATTAAAGATCCACAGAGAAATCAATAAGATTCATGTCCATCAGGTAAACACTTTTGAAGTGTCACAAGCTTTAAATCGGCAAGATCTTACATGTAATGATCAGAAACTTTTGTGTACAGATTTCACAGTTTGTAATCCTAAGTAGATATGATTGTGTTTTCTGAGTATCTGGTAACTTTGAAGTTTAGTTTTGAGATGCCAAAAAAAACCCCCAGATAACATGAGACTTGATATTCATATACACACAGAGAACTTAAAGAAGTAGGGAGGGGAAGGAGGTGGGGACTTTTGCACCTTCTGCTATTATAATAAGCAATTTGTTACAAAGGTAATGCTTATGCATTTTAATCCATCTACTTTAAAAAAAAACCACAAACAAACCACAACTTTAGCCACTGTTGATCAAACGGTAACTTCTTTGGCTCTAATGTTTCTTATAAGCATTAAGTACCTATACTCTCTAGATACCAGCAACACGTTTTGCAGTAAAGTGCCTTGAAGAACACACGTTCTCGGTGTTTGCCCGGCCCGGTGCTGCTGACAGAGGGAATGTTTTGCAGCTCTCCTTACACAGGCACATCCCGAATCCAGATGCTGAGGATTCTCTAACACCTGTAGTGCAACTACTCCTATACCACCTTTTTTCTTCTGGCAACCAGGCTCCCTCGTATAAACGCTTCTGAGACTCTTCATGCTCGTTCCAAATTGACTCTCCACTTTGGTTTATACCAAAATAAGGACAATTCTGCCTGCTATGCACACCTGGAGGGATCCCCAAGGGCTTTCGCAGTGGCAGAGGTTTCACTCTCACTGAGCGGCAGCACCCCAAGTTCCCCCCGCTCCCCCGTGCTGCTCTCACCCATCCCGCTGCCCTGCGCCTCGTTCCGCCAGGGAAGAACCGGGACACACTCACACCCGCCCTCCCCAGGGGAGGCCGAAACTCCGCCAGACACGGGCTGAGGTTACGCGGCGACAACTTCTGGCGTGCCGGAGCGGGGACAGAGCCAGCCCGGCCGCCCAGGGACGGCGGAGACAGCAGAGCCGCTGCCACCGCTCCCAGCCGGTCCGCCCCGCCGCGGATCCCAGACCCGGCCCGCTGGCAGGGAGCCGCGGCCGAGCCCCGATCGCCACCCGGGCCGCCGCCCCTGCCAGGCCCTTCAGGACGCGGGACCCCCTTCCTGGAGAGCGTCCGAGCTCCGCGCAGCAGCGCGTCCGGCCCAGCCCGGCCCCATGGCGGCCCGCCCGCTGCTCACCTGGCGCTGTCAGGGCCTCTCACATGGCGGGTCCCCAGCCCGGCCCCTGCCCGCTCCCCCGCCGCTTCCCGCCCGCTCCCGCAGCCACTCGCACCCGGAAACGATTCCCTGAACGCGGTTCCGCTTCCGTCTGACGCGAACAGGCGGGGCCGAGATCCGACCCAACAGCGGGCCGGGAGCGGAACCCAACCCGACCCGGCCCGACCCGACCCAGCCTGACCCGACCCGACGGGTTGAAGCCACTGGTGGAGGGCGCAGCGCCAGCCGAGCCGCTGGCCCCGGGACCCCTCCACGGGCGCAGGGGAGTTCAAACTGCAGGACCAGGCGGATCCAAGGCGGTGCCAGAGGTGTTTGACACCGAGCAGCACGGATTTTCCCAGCTGATCCCGCACACGCCTGTAGCTGGTGTAGAGCTTGCGCACCGGCAGGCACCGCGGGGGCACCCGCACGGTCTGACCTTGAAGGTGATGTGTGATCTGCTGGAGGTTTGTGTTTCTCTCCATATAAAACGCACGAAGTCTTCAGAAACTGAGCGCTGACTGGTCATGAGATAACAGAGCAGCCTGGGGGAGCATCCTGCCCAGGGCACAAATAACAAAGTTAAGTAATAGCACAAATGGTGTTTGTTCACTCATGTAAAAGAAAATCAAATTATTGGTTCTGAACAGACAGGATACTCTGGGTTTGTTCTTATGGGCACAGGGTAGGTCTAACCAACAGCAATAGCAAATTAAGCTGCTTGCACCGTATTCCATTTAAATCTGAATCCTGATTTCTCCAGAAAATGAGAGAAATGAGCTTGCTTTAAATGAGTGTGCTGTTCAGGTAGGGAGCACTAAGCTGCCGAGTAAGAAGCATCTTAATGGAAATGACAGTTCCATCAGAACTGAACAGACGTAGGCTGAACAAAGTAAACAGTTCAGTAAGAATACAAGAATTTAATCAGGGAGAGAAGGAATCCTCAGAGGAAGATAACATAAACCTAACCCTTAATACCTCTTCACAGGATTAAATTGCTTTCATACTTGAACAACACCTACGTGTTATCTCAAACTACTTCACATTTAGCTGGAGGCTTTCTGGACACAGAGTTGTTGCTGCTACAAGGGGAGAGTTCTGGAATTTTTCTCCCAGCCTGTACATTCTGTACTGTAACTTTTAGAGATCACCATTCTGAAAAAAATCAACTACAAATAAATAAATAAAACAATAAATAAACAAACCTATTTGATACATTTGGACTAACCGAGTAACTAATAACCTAAGCACCACAGAAATGAGCCCAGTTCCACAAAGTCATCAACTTCTTGTGTTCTAAAAACCAGGTTTTAGTTTTGTGTTTTCTTAGGCTAGGCTGGCATGTTCCCAGTATCTAAAGAAGACACACTACTAGATACATTTTTTTTCTTTATGTATTTAATAAAGTAATATATCAACAACTTTTGGATTTGTACTTTTTTTGAGCACTTATCGTTTTGGCAGAAGTGAAATATTAAATACTAGTACTAGACATGCATTCCTTTCATTCAAGCTTAAGAAAACATTTACAAAGTTGACAGATGACATTTATTAAAACATATACAAAAAAAGGGCGTGGGACTCTTCTATAAGAAGAAAATATTGAATAGTAACATTAAAACCATGCTGTACAATTAGGACAGCAATATTTATAGACAAAACTATCCAACCTCTGCAAAACAGGCATAACATCTCACAAAATATCAAGATATGCAAATTTACTATTATAAATGACTCGTTTAGAATAAACCCAGATCATTAAGGAAGATTCACTTGACTTGCATTAACAGTTACATTTCTGGAAGAAACATGGAATCCCATGAATAATAAAAAAAGGAGCAGCAACTGAGAGAAACAGGCTTCAGGCAAAAAGCTGAACTGAAAAATTAATCACATTAAAAATATACCATTTTGTTTTCCAGCATCTTCCCCTGGGGCACTGGCAGTTTACAGCTTACAGCTCAAGAAGCCAAACTACCCAGTGGAGCATTTGTATGACACAAAGCAACGTTCCTTGTTGTTTTGAGAAAGATTCTAATTCCCTTAGAGTACAACACTCAATACACTGCTGTAGGCTCTCAGGTCACCTCTCAGGCACCAATAAAGAGGTGTTGAGATAAAAAGACCTGACTCACCTCCATTCTTTCAGGCTCAATAGGGACTTCAAGTATTCTTTTCATAAGGAGAAACCCAAAATACATCAGCCTTTGATCGTCTGCCTTGCTTTTGGTATGGGACAAAGTTTCTCAACCCCAGAAACACCTCAGATGAAAAAAAAGTTGGACCAAAACCTGTATTGACCGTACCTCCTAGAGTCTGCCTGCTCACCCATAAAACAAACATGGTATTGTTTAAAAAAATAAATAAATAAAAAACCAACAGTGGGGTGTGAAGTAGGAACCTCCTCCCTAATAAGGGTGGAATACACACTTAAGCAGAGATCCTAACAATGATAATAGCTGAATTTTCCAAAATAGCAGTTATACTGATTCCATGATAATTAACATCTTAGTTACAAAATGGAATGAAAAGGAGCTCAGCTGTAGTTTCATTAAGTGTTCTTACCACTGACAGAACAATGAATGAGTTCACAGTAGCAAAAATTTCTGAAATCCTGTGTGTACAATAATTCTGGTTTTCACTTCACTACAGCCAACATTAAGCAATATAAAAATGCACAAATGTTTCTAAGCCATATCATTAAAGGTGATGGAGCTTAAGGGAAGATTAATGAAATCTATCACATACATATGCATTCATATTTTATATATGCAATATATATATATATGGATCACCTCCTTTTCCCCACAAACAAGAAATAATTTCCTGTATCTTTAGCAAGACCTCTCCATTAGCAAAGATTAAGAATTTGACAGAAGCTGCATCTGCTTATCTTGGTTTGCTATGTACAACTGCACTGGCCACAAGTTGCAGGGTTTCAGTAGCAGAGGGCTCCAGAGGCACCCCGTGGCAAGAGGTTGCAAACTGCCCTGGGCTACTCAAGATTGGTTCCAGCCTCCACTGAAACCCATGTACAAAATCCATTGCTGGCCAGAACTTGAAATAAAGGTGTCAGTGTCTCTGCTTTACCATTTGTAAGAAAGAGTAGCAGCAGCTCCACAGAGGTGCAGGGAGACACGTAAGATACTCCTGGGGAAGGAACATGTGGAGAAACTGAAGAGCTGCTCTTGGGAAAATACATGGAGAAGACACTGAGGACATGTACAGAGACATGCTCACAGGAGGACACAGGCCATGCCTGGAGATTCATTGTGGAGGGGACTTTGGTCTGTAGGTAAGCCATGCAAGAAGCAGTACATCTTCGAAGTAACTGAGGCCCATAAGAGACCCAAGCTGGAACAGGCACCTCCCTGAAGGGCACAGTGTCACCAGTAACAGTGCAGGACAGCAGAGGACACCCACTAAGAGATGAAGAGTGTCACACAAGCCAGTAAACATGAGCCAAACCTCCTGTGTCATCTGTCACCTCACTGAAGGAGCTGGCATGGACCGAGAACATGGTCTCAGTGACAACGAGGGGAACGGACTAGAAAGGCAGGGGAGAGGTGTTGGAGTGAAGCTGAGCCTGAGGAAGCAGGAGGAAAGAGGTTTCCTTAAGCTTTTGAGAAAATTTTTGTTATCATTTTCCCCCAATACCTGAATTGGTGATTAGAAGTTTGCCAGAGGGCAATAAATTAAGTTCAGGAAAAACACTGCAAGACAACTGTTCTGCCTGTGATAAGCAAAAGTACAGATTTTAAGACATGTATTTCAAGCTTCCCTTAAATCATCAATCTCTTAACTAGATCTTGCTGGACTTTCAAGACAATGTCATAACACAGGGTAAAACAGTAACAGGCAAAGATTAAGAAGTTACTACTCATGCTAAGTCATTAAAAAAAGCCATAGTTCTATACTATGATCTACTGGACCTGCTATAAAACCTTTAAAGTGTCTCTCACAGTACATTTTACTTAAAGCTTTATTTCAAAGTAATTTGACTGCAAACAGCAGTAATGTTTAACTCTGAAATGTCCCATATAAAACCCATTCCAAGGTGGTAGAAGAAACCGTTTTGCTGGCAGCTCTGTAGGATGGTCTGGGTTTACAAGAAAGTTTTTGCCTGACCATGGTTTTCAGCCTGACATTCCTGAACAGCCTTTGTTATCATTACATGGGGAGAGGCACCCTTAACCTTTTTATGCAACACTGCAGTGGCAATTTGTAAGGGGCTGAGAACTGATGTAATATACAAGATCATTCTTGAAATGAGCATGAGAATACCTTCCCTCAAATGTGAACATGGTACCTGCAGAAACGACACCCTGTGTGTAGTAAGGCCATGGAGAATGGAAAAACTAGGGCCACGGAGTGCAAGAACCCTTTACACTCATGTAAACAGGCAAGCATTAAGCATTACTATTATTTTTTTTTTGTATTAAAAAAGACTAGGTGTTAGGTGTGGAAACAAACCATAAAGGGAATATTATTTCTAAGTTTAAAAAACATATAGTTTTATGGTTTGTGGGGATTTTTGTGTTTGTTTTTTTTTTCTTTTAATACAAAGTGCTTCTATACATTAAGCAGGTTACAGTGTTAATGAGCAAATCCCTGTTTAGTTACCTTGATTACAAGGGTTATATATGGCCACCATGGTATACTGTAGAGTTCAACTAAGTGCTAAGAATAGGAACTCTGTGGCATTCACCATTCTGACCATTCATGCCCATTGCCAGCAATGGGTTCATCATATTTGGGAATATCTGTTTTAACAAAATTTCATATGAAAAATATCTGAAGAATTAGAAGATTAAGAATTAAAGAGCCTCTTAAAAAATTTAAGATTTGTAAGTAGAATGCCAGAAAAAAAGTTACAGTCATTTCAGTCCACTGAGTAGGAATCCCCCAGCTTGTACCAGACATTCATGTTCAGGATACAGCTCAGTTCTATCTTTAGACAATTTCTAACTGGGAGTTGAAAAAATCATCTAAATAGTAATTATGTCTTCTTTTGCTTCACCACACAGGGCCATCTGTTTGAAATCTGTTATCCTGCACATTGAAGCACCTCATACATAAACTGGGGCCAGACAGGCTTAGTTAGGCCTTTGATGCTGGGTAACACTTTGCCCATGTTACCAGCACTGTTCTTGGACATCACATCTTTCTATTCTAGTCTCTATGCATGCTCTAAAGGCTCTTTCCTTTTTATATGTTTCAGGAAACTACAATGAAGGTTTATTTGCTTTTGCATAGAACTGCATTAAGCTTTCAACCCCCAAATCCTGTTGTTACCTTTACAACTGATGCATTCACTCTACCTGCAGAGCTGGCAGCATCTCTCAGAACTACAAATACTCATCCCTCCATCTCTAAGAATGAGAGCCCAGCATATAGATCCTCATCCTAACGAAGCAGAAGTGCCATTTTCCCAGCAAAAATCTGGACTTCAGACATGAGCATGGTACCCTGTGCTGCAGTACCATTAATAGATCCAAATACTACACCTTCCACTTTTCCCCACAAGCAACTCCATGTGAAGAGGTAAACAACTCTGGTGCTTGTGATCACATGTAACCAGTCACAGTAGTTCAGTACCAAGAATCTGTATTATAGTTCTTACTATTAAAGAGCAAAGAATTAGAAGTATATAAATACCTATCAGTGACTACATAATTTTCCTTAAGCAGGTTTCTAAAACTACATAGGAATTCTCAAATAAGTTTTTGTACCAATTAGAAGTCAATTCTTGAATCCACAGTTTGGTACTTGCTACTGTAGTAAGCCACAAAAATCTGATCAGAAAACTACAGTTTAAATGTTTGATTATCCTGGATACTCTCCAGTTACTTTTTTTTTCCCCTCACAAGGCATACTTGTTACATGCACTTCTAGAAGCTCTCACCATATAGCAATCAAGCCAAGAGCCAATCAGCATTAGACCCTAGAGGAGCAAAGAAAATTATACTTTATTCAGATTGAAGTTTATTTAGTGCTCAACTATATTTAAGTGCTTCACACACTAAACAGAAATTAGCAGAAAATTAGACATTTGTTTTACTGAAGGATAAAAAAATGGAAGACACATAAAAGCCAAACCACCTTTAACACAGCCTTTCATTAAGCAATCAAACAAAGGCTATTTAATGATGTGGACTAGCTAATTATGCATGTTAAGTATGTTGGCAGTCTCCAATTTAAGGTAGATTCCTATTTTGTTTCATTAAAATGTGAATCCTGGTATTATCATCCTAGTTATCTTTTCCACTAAGTAGGACTACCTGAATTCCTGTTTCCTGTAAGTATTTGCAGGATTTGGATCAATTTAGAGCTGAGCTTTTCTGTGAATTTAGAAGACTCAGAAAAACAACAGGGCTTCTAAATACTGCTGTGATTATAAGCAATGTCACAAAGACCTTACAGACATTCTGCAAGCACTCTTTACACTTCACACATTGAACACTTAGAGCAGTATTTCATTTTATTTGGAAAATAAAATGAAAGTTTGGTCTGCTTATACCAGCATAATCATTGAAACTTGTTTTTCTTGGAGAATTTACAATAGCAAGTACCAGACATTATTTGCATAATTAAGTTTATTTTGCTTATCCTACTAAACAACTGTAAGCACTCATGTCTTAGTTCATCTCAGTAGTACTCTGCTCAGCTTTAGAAGCTTGATACGACTTGGTACAAGAGGTCACGTGCCGGTGGAAACTGTCCCTCCACATAAATCTTTTTGCACAGATATTACACTCGTAGGGTTTTATGCCTGTATGGATTTTCATATGGCCTACAAGATGGTGTTTCATTTTGAATTTCTTACCACAGACACCACAGCCATAAGGTCGAAGGCCCAGGTGCATACTCATATGCCGATCTCTCTGGCTCTTGTGTGTAAAGCTCTTACCACACTGACAAGGATACAGCTTATCAGCATGGGAGAATCCAGTGAGGGATGTTTCTTCTTTAATTCCTGTAGTCATTTCAATGCCTTCGCCGTAGCCTGCTGCTATCATAAGATCCTGTCTGTGAGCACTTAAATTTCCATCTGCCCTCTCACCAGAGAATTCTTCCATTGAGGAGCCATAGAAGTCAACTTGTTCATCATAATTACTTTCATCGGCCTGTTCATCAAATTCTGCTTCCATCTTTTTGTCACCTATGTGGAAGTCTTCAACACCTGAAGACTGGATTGAATGATCAGCCTGAATGGCATTCATGGATTCAGAAACTTGATGTTCATCATAAGGATTATCAACACCTTCACAGTCCTGTTCAAATCTCTCTGGTTTGACATGGATCCACCGCTTGTGGGACATGATGCTGGGTTTGCTATACAGAGGTCTGGTGTACTGATACTCTGCACTGTCACTCGTGCCTTCTTCCCCATCCTGACTTGTCATTCCAGTGCTGAGCCTATCGTGCTCTGTTGAAGAATTGCTGGGAAGGTACTCGTGTTCAGTCAGCTGACATGACAGTTCATCTTTAGAGCTCTCTTCTTCATTTTCACCATCTCTTAGTTCCTGCACCTTGTGGAACTCTGCCTGACCTCCAGAGCCAAGTTCAAAGGTTTCGACAAGGCCATTGTAACTGCTGCTGCTGGGGGACTGATGATCACTGCCATGGTTCATCTTCTGACACAGAACTGTTGGGTTCCCCTCTAGCACTTCAGTGCATTTATCCACTACATGCCACATCTGAAGGAAACTTGCAGCTGTCAAGTAACTCACGATTTCTGGAGCAGGCATTACCAACCGACCTGTGTAGGTAGACAGAAGAATGTTCTCAAACACTCGGGGATTCATCACATCAGGCAGGACTATTCTCCTGCTGTTTTTTAGGAGAACCTGATCACAGAAATAGGGTGAACTAGCTGCAAGAACTGCTTTATGGGCTCTGAAGAGATGGCCCTGCACTACGATGGACACATCACACAGTTGTCCTTGCTGGCGCTGCTGGTTTAACTTCTGCAAAATGGTGCTAGAAAAATCTGGAAATTCCACTCGAAAAGAGCTTGATCCAGACTCCATTTCATTACAGGTTTAATGTTGTGCTGCAAGAAAGAAGAAACAAAAAATCAGAATTAATTAAAAAATCAGAAAAAAATCAGCTTAGTAAAGTGTTGCTCTTTAGATTACCTTCTGCACTTCTTTTTTAATAAATAGCACTTAAGCAGAGTCGTATGGAACTCAATCCCACACTTTCTGGAACTGTGCTGTATTTCTATTTCTATTTCTCCTACCCCAGTTCATTTCACTCTTTTCTCAAAGTTGTGCTGAGGCTGAAAATTGCTATGCCAGCACATTTTATTGTGTTCCTTCTACCTGAAGAAGCTACAGCAGAGGCTACAAACTGGACAGTGCCCAGCTAAGACAGCTTAAGCATTTCAAGCATGAGTTTGGGATAAGAAAAAGTTATTTGATGAGATTACAGCAACAGAGTTCTAACTCCAGCACGTCCCAGAGTCTGTAACAGCAAATGAAAGACTCAGCATTTAAAATGCCAACAAAATCACTCACTGGTCTCCCAATAAAGACTGGCTGCTGTCTTACAAAACATCCCACTTTAAATGAAGTTTTCAAAACCAAACATACTGATTCATAGCATGACAAAGGCAGCACAGACACAACCCCAGTGAGTATCAGGCTCGGGACTCTTCTAGAGATATTTCTGTCGTTTTAGTAACTGAAAGGTGGAATGGTAACATCCTGTGGAGCTGCACTGCTATAATCCAGTATTTTAATTCTAAGCTTCTTCAGATGTTATCATAACATTCCTGAAAGTAAAACCTTACAGAATATAAAATGTTAATCAGGAAAGTGATACCTCTGCTGTGCAGATTTTGTTTCTGCATGTACCTTTTATGTTTCTAACAACACAGCAATTCCATCCTGCAGAAGCTCTGCTAAGAGCTCCAAGATTTTAATGCCTCTATTCCTACATGATCCAGATGCAGTATTACAAAGTCAACAGCCTTCTAAGCAGCAACAGAACTATTTAAAACGTTTAATTTTATTATTGAATTTGAGATAAATTTGTATGTTATCATTAGAAATGATGACATTTAGCTGCAACTACAGAAGACCAACATTACCTGAGTTAAACTTGTGCAGCCCTTCACTCTGATACTGTGTAAATTGAATGCATAATTGATATTGATGAGTACATAATTGATATTGATGAGTACATAATTGATATTGATGAGTACATAATTGATATTGATGAATGCACAATTGATATTGATGAGTACATAATTGATACTGTGTACATTGAATCCATGACAAGAGGTGCTCCTTACAAACACAAGTTTTTTCTCAGTGGTTCTGTGTCAGTTTTAACAGATGGGGCTGCACACCTGAGAGAGAGCACTTGGTTAATTAGCAGCTAGCAAATACACAGAGAATTTAAAGCACTTTTAAACATGGTGCACAACCAGAATTTGCATTATAAACAGCTGGAGGGCCCTGAAATGGAAATAAGGAACTGAAAGAACATGATTATGAATCCTTGCTCCAGAGAGCCTGTGCCACAGCTGCAGTGCTTTCTATAGAGTTGTGCAAACTACAAGAGGAAAGGGCTCATTCAGTGTGCTGTGCTACAATGCTGGTGCCTGGGCACAACTGTCAGGTGCCAACTGCAGATAAATCAGCAGCATTTGCCTGCAAACACAGAGTAAGCAGCAGTGATTATGTAAATCACTCAGTGTTTCACCACAGTTACATCATCTCCTCCTCACCATTTTGATCTCCTTCCCAAATGACATTCTTCACAACTCTCCTCCCCCAAAAACTCAAAGTTTTCCATCTCCAGAGTTTCAAAGGCAGAAAGGGATGACAAGCACGTGGAACACAGATCATCCACCCAGACCTCACATAGAGGTGACCAGGGTTTCCAGGGAGAAGAGCATGGGAGCCATAAAGCCACCAAGACTCCTCAATAAATGCAGGCCCAAGCTCTTTGTGAACTCTGAACCTGGCAGTTTCCTCAGAGCTGTGAAGATCATGCTGATGTTGTTACAAAGAGTAACAGAACACTGTGCCTGCCACTTCAACTGTTAATTTTCTTTTTCACTTTGCTTAAAACATCCTGGCAATGTTATGAAAGGATTGCAAGCAGTGCTATTACACTTAGTGCATATTATAGTTCAGAGTTTTCTACACAGTCAAGTTTGTTTAAGCAGACAGTTCTTTACCTCCTCTCAGAATATTCTCAGATTTAAGACTCAATTTTTTAAAGCTTCCCTGCAGAAAAAATAACCCTTCAGGATATGATCAACTAAGATTTAAGGAGCTGTGCCTATAGACAGCATATAATTACTGCTCGTCTAGAGTCCCATCTTGCAGCAAGACTTCAGCTCTCTGTAAACAGCTTCTGAGAAAACTCCTCTCTCCCCTCTGTCACGGCAGCTGCTCAGAACGCTGCAGCACCAGCTGCCACCGAGGCCCCGGCGGGACAGCGACCACAAGACGTTCCAGGTCCCGGGGCCGCGGGCCCGGACAGGGCCCCGAGCCGAGCAGCGGGCGGACCCACCAACCCGGTTCGGCCTGGAACAGAGTAAGCAGTGCACCGGGTCTAGCACCAGTCTCCCGCGGCTCCCCAGTCCGCCCGGGAGAGCCGTCCCGGCCAGGCCTCAGGCGCAGACAGGCCTCATTCGCCGCCCCACCCCAGAGCGGGCACACGGACCTGGGCTCGGCGGCAGGGCGGCCTCCCGCGGGCCGCAACCAGGCAGCGTCTCACCTGCGGGCCTCAGAGTCTCTCGCATAGCGGGACTGCCCCTGGCTCCAGCGCCCGGTGCGGCGGCACCGCCTCCACATCCAGCCCGCCGACGCCGGATGCAGCCCGCCTTCCGGCGCGGGGCTTCCGCATCGTGGTCACGTGACGACCAGAGCCGCCCTTCCGCTTCCTGCCCGCCAGGGGCCGCTCAGCCCCCCGGGGTCGCTGCATCGACAGCGCCCCCTCGTGGCTCAGTCCGGCTCCCGTGGGGCGGTCGCGGCGCTCAGGGGCTGAGGGTCCCCTGGCTGCGGCTGAGGCGCCCGAAACGGGATGCGGGGATCCGGCAGCGAAATTCGGAGGCGCCTGTGAGGTGCAGCAGCGCTCCGGCAGTGCCCGTGCTGCTGGGGAACCGGGAGGCACCCGGTGTTCTTGTCCGCTCCCGGCGGAGCGAGTAGCTTTAACGCACCGGGAGCTGCTGCCTGGGCAGCGCTCCGGTTCCTTGCCCGAGCGGTCTGGCAGCGGTGGCCCCGCAGAGCGAGTGTCCCAAAGTCACCCCGACATGAACGCAGCTGCAGCCAGCGCAGCCCCTCAGCTGCTAAGCGGAGCTGCTCCGCGCCCGCACAGTGCTTAGGAACCAGGCGGCAAGCACCGGCCCCGGGCCGCCGTTTGTCCGGGCGGGCTGCTGCACCTTTAGGAGAACAAATCCCATCTGATGCCTTGAGGAGGGAATGTTTTGGAGGAAATGTTTTGGAGCAGGACAATCATCGCCCGCAGCCTAGTTTACCCCCCCCCTCGCCTTTTTTTTTTCCCCTTGGAGAGTTAAGGCGCTGTGCGGGAAAGGCCGGCAAAACGCAACTTTGCAGGGGTCTGTCGGCAGGAAAACATCGCCGGGTGACGCCCAGCGCTCATGTTTCTCTCCGTTAAGGTTCGAGGCTCTGCTAACGCTGCCGCTGCCGCTCTCCGCCGCTTGCTGGAAGTTTCGGACCGGGGGCGCTCACGTCGTGTCCCGCCATGGCCGCCAGAGGGCGCTCGAGGCCCCGCTGCGCTGCGCGCTGGGTGAGCACCGGGACCCCCCCGGGGTTAGAGCTGAGGCGGAGGAGATGGAGTGAGGGGCGGTGAGGGTGCGGTGCTCGTCAGACAGAGCGCAGGCGAATTGCAGCGACAGAAAGAAGCCCCGAGCAGGGATAAAACCTCCCCCGGGGGTGTTTGTCACTGGCCGTGTGTTCCCTGCCTCAAGGAACCTCCGCCTGCCTCCCCTGTGCACTGGCAAAGCTCGGAACCAGGGATTTGCTTGCCCAGATCCTCGCTAGGTCAGGCTTTGGTAATCAGCCTTAGGTAATGTCGCAGAAAGTGCTCAAAAAGGACTCTCGGATCAGAGTGAAACTTAGAGTCTCCAGGTGTGTCACGGTTTAACACTGGCCCGGCAATTAAACCGAGTTACAGATGCTCCCTATTAATCTATCTCTCTTCCTCTCTTTTCCTGGGTTCCCGGGGTAGCGGGAACAGCGCACGTACCAGTGACGGAAACCACGGACCGACTGCGCGGGTGGGACCCCGCATCCCGATTCGATTCCCCCCCGGTGATTCCCGGCGCGGGGCTCTTAGCGGGATCTGCTCAGGATGTTTAGCCCACCCCCTGGCGCTCCGCATGTCAGGAATGGCGAAGGGAGAAGTCCCGGTTTCCCCTCTGTTCCCGCAGAACTCCCCGGTGATGCACGCCGGAGCTGGAGGGGGGTTTGGGGGTGTCACTGTCGCACGAGCACTGCCCGCCCCAGCCCCACCTCACCCAGGGCTCCTGCAGGAGGGACGCAAAGGGCACACCCGGCCCATTGTAACCGGCGCCGGATGGCGCTCGCTCTGCTCCGCCATCCCAGAGCCCCGAAGGGAATCCTCGTCCCGGGGCTGCTCCGGACCCTCCAGCAAGCACCCGCCTTACGCACCGGCGGGGAATACACCCACACCCACCCCGCCTTGCGTTCAGGCACGGAGCGGGCGGAATAGCCCCGCACCGCCCGCCCCCGCCCTCTGCACCCACGGCCTCCCGGAGCCGAGGGGAGCGGCGGGGAGCGGCCGTGCCCCGGCGGGAGGGCAGGAGCAGCAACGGCTCTGCCCCGCCGCCATAGCGCTGCCCAACCGCGCTCTCCTATTGGACAGCGGTTCTGACAGAGACGCCGGCTAAGCCAATCCCCTTCTCGGCATCGCGTTATTGGCAGCCGCAGCAGCCTCTCAGACTGCGCAGCCGGGCGCCCGCCCCTCTCCCAGCCTGTTGTGTACACTGACCAATCGGATAGCGAGCAGGCTGATTGCCAGGGCGTCTCGCCAATGAGAGGACGCCTGTCCTGAAGGGCCTGCGCTCCGCCTCTTGGGGCTCCATTGGAGAACTCGCCCGTCCATCAGGAAAGAAGGCTTCTGATTGGCGGAAGCATGGCCGCACCTCCTGGGGGCGGGCTCTGCACTGTGATCCCTGAGCAGCGGGCGCGGCCCTGGGCAGAGCAGTTCGGCGGCGGGCGGGGCCGGTGAGCGGTACCATGGCGGAGAGCGACTGGGATACGGTCACGGTGCTGCGCAAGAAGGGCCCTAGCGCGGCCCAGGCCAAGTCCAAGCAGGTGACGAGCGATGGGGGAGCCGTTTAGGCCCGGGCAGGTGCATGGCGCCGCCGAGGCCCGGGCGAGCCTGTGGTCGAGGCCCTCCTGGTGTTGCCGGGGTGGCTGCGGCCCGCGGAGCGCTCACCTCGGCTCCTTTCCTCTCCTTAGGCGATCCTGGCAGCGCAGCGGCGTGGAGAGGACGTGGAGACCTCCAAGAAGTGTGGGTATCCAGCGGGCTGGCAGGGGAAAGCCCTGGGAGCTCGGCTCGGCGGTGCCTGTGCCCCTCTGCCGGCCTCAGGCCTGCCTGGTCCCCCCCTCCGGCCTCCTCCACCGAGAAGGCGGGGCCTGGAAAAGGGGGGGCATAAGGCAGCACCCCCAGCTAAACCATAGGTCTCGCAGACTGGGGCTGAACAGACCTGAGACTCTCCAGCGAGGGCGGGCACCCCAAGGAGAGCAGTCCCAAAGATGAGGGAGCACCCCAAGGGGAACAGACAGAACCCCAAGAGATGAGGGATCACCCCAAGGACAGCAGGCAGCACCCTGGGGAAGGGGAGGAGCACCCCAAGGAGGTCAGACTGCACCCCAAAGCAGGGGGGCCACTCCCCTATTGCCAGCTTTAAGTTTGTTGTTGCCCTGGCTATTATCTGCAAAGCTCTAAGGACTTCCATGAGCACAAAACATAAGCACCCAGTTCCTGTCCCTTATTTCTCTTGTGGCCATATGCTTAAGGATGTCACTGGTTGCTGACCTTCCCGTGGCATTGCTCTTGAAAAATTCCCCTTTTCCTGTCTGATGTAAATTCTCAGGTTCTGTCTCCATGGGGAGGAGATGATGATGTTTGGAAATAACGAGGTGATCCTTGAGTGAGGCTCAGTCAGCCTTATCAAGAGACTGGATATCAAAGAAGGGATTCAAGCTGTGACTTCAATACTGTAACTGAGACAAAACAAATAGTTTTAAATGTTCTTTCTGCAAACATAAGTGGAGTTTAGTTATAAAAGGCATCAGAAAATTGATTAAAATCCACTTACTCAAGCTGCCTTGTACCTTAGCAGACAGAGTTCAAGCTCTGATATTGACTGCCCCTTGCATGGCACAAAGGTGTGTTGGAGTCTGTGAAATCCCCAAGGAACAGCAAACTGGAGTGAGCTTTGTGTGTGAAGTGAAGGAAGGGGAGGGCTCTGTGGCTGTGCTCACACGTCAGCACTAGGTGTGGCATGAGCTGTGTGCCCTGGGGTGGGAGGGTCAGTGCTGGTGTTGGCACCAGGAAACCTTGGAAACATCTGGGATCCTGGGAAGCTTTAAAAAAACCCAGATCTATTTTGATACTTTTTGCATTAACTCTTAGCTTTGTTTTGTTTGTTTTTTGTTTGTTTGGTTTTTTTTTTTTTTTTTTTTGTTCTCTGAATGAACAGGGGCAGCAGGCCAAAACAAACAACACTTTATTACAAAGAACACAGCCAAGCTCGACCGAGAGACAGAGGAGCTGCACCATGACAGAGTTCCCCTGGAGGTGGGCAAGGTGATCCAGCAGGGCAGGCAGAGCAAGGGGATGACACAGAAGGACTTGGCCACGGTGAGTGGGGTCTGCTGGGAACCCCAGCTTGGGTTTTGGGTACCTCACGGTTAGGGTGAACACTTCTCCTGTCCCCTGGGGGCAGCTGCAGTGGTGTTTGATGAGCAGGTGGACACAGCAGCACTGATAATCTGGTTTCTGGGCAATGTTAGTTATCTAGAAAATGTTTTTGGGGTTTGTTTGTGCAGCTCTTCATCACCTGCTGGGAGATGGAGTGTTGCTGCTGCTGGGGGGGAGCTTTTTTTTGGTTTTTTTTTCCTGCCATCAACTCAGAAATGCTGTGAGCATGAACCATCTGGGCCTGATAGTGTTCAGCAGTGTGTTGCTGCAGCACATCATCGTGTCACTGCTCCTCTGAGGGGGTTTGGGGTCTCCAGGGTGGGT
Organism: Calypte anna; assembly: GCF_003957555.1. NCBI lineage: Eukaryota > Metazoa > Chordata > Aves > Apodiformes > Trochilidae > Calypte > Calypte anna. Next base: position 1,960,212 of record NC_044262.1, on the reverse strand, counting down.
GACATCAGCTCTGTGACACTGGGGGATGGCAGCAGGGGGAATGGAGTGAGCCTGGCAGTGTTTCTTCTGATCATCCTGGGATAACTTAGAGGCTGTTACTGATCAGGGGGCTGGCACTGGGTGTTGGCTTTGCATGGAGCTGGTGTTGATGACATCTCCTCTCTTTAGAAAATCAATGAAAAACCCCAAGTTATTGCTGACTATGAATCGGGCAGAGCAATCCCCAACAACCAGGTTATGGGCAAGATCGAAAGAGCCATCGGTAAGTTAAGAAAAGAGACTTCATTAAAATCATTAAAATCCCAACACACACCTTTCCAGTGCCTGGCTGGGCCAGTCTGGGCTCAGCTATTTACATTTTCCACGTCGGGAGCAGCTGCTGGCTGCAGGTCACTGTGGGTGTGGTGTCATTCCTCTGTGTGCTGATAAAACTTAGAGCTGCAGCCTGAGCTTGGAGCTCTCCCTCTCCATTGTTCATTGTCACACCCTGGTGTGTGATTTCCCCCCCAAAACCACCAAGATCCAGAGCCCCAGGAAGGCCTGGTGGTACTTGGGAAAGGATTGTGCAGCCACTAGTGTTGATTTTACTCTCAGAGACCATTTTTCAGGCAGGTAGTGCACAAGCAGGAACTGGAGCTTTGTCTAAACCTGCTCCTGGAAAGAACTGAATTAGGATTCTCCTTAACTCTGGGTCTCTGCCTTCTTTTTTTTGGGTGTTCTCTTCCTTCTAGCAAAAATTTGAGGAGATAAGGCTAGAGGGTAACAAGTCATCAAGTGATCATCCTAAAATGATTGGGCACTGACAGGAGCTGATGGTCATTTCCCTTCTCTTATTTCAGGCCTTAAACTGCGTGGGAAGGACATTGGAAAACCACTGGAAACTGGTCCCAAAGGGAAATGACACCAAAGCCTCGAAATCAGTTTGTTCATCCTGATCTCACCTGGCTGGCTCTCCTCGTCCACCTGGGTCTCACTGCATCTTGCCAAGCTGAACAAGAGGGTTTCAGACTTGCTTTTGGGGGGGAAATCTGCCCAATCTGTTCCTGCTGTAAAAAGACAACCTTAAAGAAGCGATTTTCCTGATATTTTTTTTTTTGTTTTTCCTTCCTCCTTTCCAGAGATCGAGGAACTAAACCCCAAAAAACGTGCATCTGATTTGCCAGAAAACTTGTGCATCTTGATGTTTAGAAGCAGCTTGTGTTAAGACACTTGGGGGTGGGGGGGTCTGAAATGGGATCATTTAATTGGAAAAAATGGGGAGAAGGGTGGGATATTCTATACAAATAATTGGGGTGAGCTGGGGGCTGACCAGTGTCTGGAGTTGACACGATGACTCAGTCACTGCTTCACAATGACAGTTTGTTCCTTCCTTCCAGACTGTTTTAAAGAGCTCTAATAATAAAGTTTGATACCCTTCCTCAGGCAGGGGAGCAGGGGAGCTGCTCTGTGTCCATTAGCTGCTGCTGAACTTGGTGGTTGGGGGTGACTGGAGCTGCAGCTCCCTCTTCCCTCGGGAAGCTGCAATTCCTCACACTGCCCGGGGAGGTCTGGGCTGCCCAGGGCCACTCAGCAGCTTTGGCTGGTAACCTGAGCTGAAATCCTTCTGCTTTGAGGGTGAGTGGAGGCTCTGGAGCTCCGTGGGGTGAGGTGGTATCAGGGGACAGAGTTGTCTGAAGTCAGAGCCCTCTGTCTCACCTACCCCTGATTCCTGGAGCAGCTTTGGGAGGTTGTTCCTGAAGGGAGTGCTGGAGCTGTGTGGATGGTGCTCTGTGGGCCTGGGGTGTAACCCGTGGGGAAGGGAGCTGAGGGGAGAGGTGTTTGTGGCAGGGCCAGAGGGAAATCAGGGTGTGGTGACAGAGGGGGGGAAGCAGAACATCCCCAGGGGATGGGGGAGAGCTGGAGCCCTGCTGGGCTCAGCCAGTTTGGGTGGGGGGCTTGACCAGGGGCTGCTCAATGGCTGAACTGTCTAAAATTCAGTTTTGGAAGCTGAGGGGTAAGGGAGGGGGCCTGGGTGCAGGAGTGGGTGCTGAACCTGTCCTGATTTTCCCATTTAACAGCAAATTCTTGCCTGGGTGGCAGATGGGCACCTACAGTGGGGTCAGGGCTGCTCCCTGCCCACAGCTCTGCTCTGTGGTGGTCACTGCTCTGCTCCCACCCTCCCCAGCACCCTCAGAGCCAGCAGCAGAGCTGGGCTTCCCTCCCACCTTGTCCCTGTGTCCCGGGAGCTGTTGTGCCTCATCCTGGGTGTGGGAAGGGACCCATGTCCTGTGCAGCACCTGCTGCCCTGCCCAGCCCTGAGGAGGGACAGGTCTGTGCAATTCACCCCACTCCAGGTCTGGGAGCTGCAGGCAGTAGGAAGGCTGCTCTGAGGAACTGCTGGAATCACTACCAGGGCTTGGTGCAGAAAGTTCATGTTATAAAAAGATGGTTTTTTTCCCCCGAGCTCTTGCAGGCAGTGGGGGCAGTGTCACCCCCTCTGTGGGGCTGGCACAGCACAGGGAGCAGCTCTCCCACTGCCCAGGGGCTGATGCTGAGACCTGGAGGTGGAGTGTGAGGTGCTGCTGGGGGGATGCTCTGCCCTGGGCAGGAGTTACTGCTGCTGCCTTCAGTTCTCCTCCCTCTCTTCTGGCACTGAAGAGATGGTGACCTTGTCCTGCAAAGGAAGGGGAGCAGCAGTTACACAACACGTGGGCTGTGTCTAATCTGAAATACCAGGACTTCTTCCAGGCTGCTGAGGGAGAACCTGTGTGCTGGCCCACCAGGGCCCCAGCTGAGGCAAGGGAGGTGAGCCCGAGGGGCTCCACAGCCTCTTTTGGGGTCATTTCTGGGGCTGATGGCTCTGTTTGATGGCACCAAACCCACCAACAGAAACTGCAGCTAAAGCTGCCTCTCCCAGAGAGGGAGTTGTGGCTTGCAGAGAGGGAGCAATGTTTGTATGCCCTGCTCTCAGCAGGCTCTGGGGAGGAGGATCAGCAGCCTCAGCTGCTTCTGGAGCATCTGCCTGATGGCAACAACAACATTTCTGGGTCAGACCTACAGCTCGGGGTCACTCATTCACCAGTGACCAGATAAGAGCCAAGCCCTTTGCACCTCCCTGCCGTGTTGGCAGTGAGGGCTCAGGAGGAACCTGCTGGGATCTGCTGAGCTTTCAGAAAATGCTGTTTTGACACTGTGGGGGGCAAGTGGGAGCCCTTTGCCCTGTCCTTACGTCTCGAAAAGTGATGTTGTCGAAGCTGTGGGGAACGTTGCTCTCTGCTGGTGTCCCACTTGCCAACCCTCTCCTCTTCAGCCAGTACCAGGCTCCAGCAGCCACCACTGCCAGGACAACGATGGCCAGGAGAACACCCAGCACCACCTCTGTCATGAAGCTGCTGGAGGATTTCCCTGGAGGGAAAAGAGATGCTACCAGACTCAACCCCCTCTCCCAGGAGAGCTGGCTACAGCCCCAGCACCGAGTGGCAGAGCCACAACAGGCCTTGCACCTTCTGTTGGCACCCCCAGGCTGGAGTGGCAACCCCCCTCAGTGCTGTACATAATGTCATCCAGAGCCACTGTCCCTTCCATTGGCCACCTCCGTGTGCTGATCTCAAAGATGATCTGCAGGGGAAGATAGAATGGGGGGGTGTGATCGGGGGGGACACCCAGGCCCTCTGAAGACGCAAACCCTCACCTGAGTGCCCCCTTACACCCTGGGGTGGCCCTGCTCACCTGGAACTCGCTGTGGCTCTGCATGGGCACCATGGCTCTCTGCCAGGCACGGCTCTGGTGCCCTGGCATGGTCCACACCGTGCGCTGCCCCGCCATGCTCTGCACCATCACCCGCAGCTCCCCCCAGGCTGCAGTGTGGAGAAGGACAAGTGTCCCGGAATCAGTGGCCACCCAGAGACGCCGAGAGCCACCAGACCTTCCTTGCTGGGCTGTTGTCCCCTGAGGTGGCAGCACCCAGTGGGAAAGGGACATTCCCTATGCCCAGTTGGAGCTAAACCAGAGCCTCTGGGGTCCTGTGGATGGGAGGGGGGTTGCAACAACTCCCCAGTTCCACCACAGCGAGCTCCTGACCCCCTTCCCAGGGCCAGCAGTGCCTCCTTGCCCCAGCAGTGCTCACAGAGGTGCTCTGGGATGTCCATGTGGTACCAGAACTGCAGGCAGGAGTCAGTATCAGCAGGCAGGTGCTGGCTCTCCAGTCGGGCAGTGGTGCCTCCAGGGCCCAGCACACTGGTGTCAAAGTGCACGTAGTGACCTGGACAGGTAGGGACAGAGCACAGGGTGTCCCCCAACTCTGCAGCCCACCCCACCTGCCCAACCTCCCACAGAAAAGAGCCCAGAATGATGCCCAGAGAATTGCAACTCCCACCCAGCCTTTGGGACAGAGCCATCCCTCTCAAGGATGGGTATGCTGGGACATTCCCGGGTGACCTGTCCAGCTCTAGCCCCTCTTCCTCCCCCCTGCTGGTGCCCTGGGGGGTCTCCTACCGTCCCTTGTGCCCAGGGTGTGATCCTGCTCAGGGCCAGGGTACTTGGCAAGGGGGATCCCACTCTTCCATCCCCAGGTGAAGCTGTTCAGATGGGGGTCTGAGGGGCTGCTCCAGCCACACATGTCCCGCTCAAAGTCACAGGATGCTGGGAGGAAAAGGGGGGAGCTGTGATGCACCCCATGTCACGGGCACCTCCTGCCCACTGTGAGATGGGGCACTTGTGGGGGGGCAAACCTCAGCCCCCTCCCCACTGCCCATGGTGGGATTCCCAGCGGTCATGGCAGAGCTGTGCTGGATGGGACCATCTGTCCCCATCCCTGTGGCAGCACATCCCCACGCCTTGTCCCTTCCCCCTCATGGTCTGCATTGTCCCCACGGCACAGCTCGGGCTGTCACCTGGCTCAGGGCAGGCTCCCTCTGACACGTGCAGATCATCCAGTGCAATGTACCCGTGGTCACTCCCAGCTCCCACTGCCTCGAACCTGACCTGCCGGAGGGGTGGGCTGAGGCTGGCAGCCACCACGCTGCCCTCCTCACCCCCAGCCTGTCCCCATCCTTGCCCCAAGGCCCCTGGCACCCTGCCCTTTCTCCTACCTGCCAGTCCCCATCTGGCTGGACAGTGACATGGCCACGGTGCCAGGCATCCCCCTCCATGGTGCTCACATCCATCACCTTCCTCTGCACCCCACGCTGCTCCACGAAGACGCCGAGGGAGCCTGTGCAGGGCACCCACCATGGAGGGGGGGACCAGGGCTGCATCCTGTGGAACCCCCACCTATCCAGAGGTGCCCTGGGGGTCTCAAAGGAGGGGTCTCAGTGCTCACCTGGTGTCCCTGCACTCAGCTGGTACCAGAAGGCCAAGCAGTGGGTGGGTGCTAAAAGCTGGTATGGCTGGGAGGTGAGTGCAGCTGCTTGTCCTGCAGGCAGGGAGCCCCTGCCCGTGCTCACCACCATGTAATGGCCTGGGAGGAGAGGGAGAGGAGAGGGAGAGGGAGAGGGAGAGGGAGAGGGAGAGGGAGAGGGAGAGGGAGAGGGAGAGGGAGAGGGAGAGGGAGAGGGAGAGGGAGAGGGAGAGGGAGGGAGAGGGAGAGGGAGAGGGAGAACCCACCCATGCTGTGACCCCCACCCAGCCCTGCTGGGGGCACCCGGGGCTGGTGGGGCCAGAGAACCCCGATGGGTTCTGTGGCCCTGCACATACTGGGACAGGCAGGCAGGGAGGGCACTCAGGGCAGGCAGGGGGGGCAGCAGAGGCTCCACCATAGCCCCCAGCAGCCATGGCTCAGTACCTGCAGCAGTGCCAGTGGTGTGGTCAGTCCTGGGGCCAGCAGTGGGGCCGGTGCCATTGCTCTGCCACTGCCAGGTGTGCTGCCCACTGCCTGCCAGGCTGCACCCATCCACCTCGAAGGAGCAGGAGAGCTCAGCCCCGCAGGGCCCGGGTGTCAGTGCCAGGTCATCCAGTGCCATGTCCCCCTGGAAGCCATCCCGCAGGGCCTCGAAAACCAGCTGCCACCAAGACAGTGGTGTCAGAGGGTCTGTGCCCTGCTGGCACCTGGTGGGATGGGGGGGTGACCCTCACCCGGTACCGCCGGGGGCCTGTGGCAGGCAGCGTGGCCTCTGCCCGGTGCCAGCGGCTGCCTTGGCTTCCCCGCCGGGTCCACAGAACCTTCTCCTCTGCTCCCTCCAGCCGCAGCTTGAGGTTCAGGGTGCCTGAGCAGAGAGGAGTACTGGGGTCAGCACCCCACAGCCCTGGAACCCTGCAGTCCCCAGGGGAGCAGAGTGGGGCTGGGGCTGTGTACCGATCCGTGGGCCGGCCAGGCGGTACCAGAAGGAGAGGCAGCGTGGGGTGGTGCTGGGCTCCTGGCTGTGGGTGAGGAGCTGTGCCCGCTGGTCACGGGTGTGCAGCGCAGAGGGGTCAGCAGACAAGAAGAAGCCTGAGGGTTGGGGACAGCCAAATTGGAGGGGACATGGGTATGGGTGCTCCGAGCTGTGCCTGCATCACCCTCATCCTGGTCCTGGAACCAGGTGTCCCCAGGCTGCCCCAGCTGAGGTCACCCCATGGACACGGGGCTGCTGAGAGCAAGGGGCACATCCTGACCCTGAGGACAGGAGGGTGTGGGGTCCCCAGGCGAGGAGCCATCCCCTTACCAGAGCCAGTGGTGTGGTCAGGACCCTGCCCCTGCCCCTTGCCATAAATCCATCTGAAGTCACTGGTCTGATCCTGGTACCAGCCACACATTCCCCTTTCAAAATTGCAGGAGAGCTCTGGCCGGAGAGAGGGGACCATGGTGAGAGAGGGGACCATGGTGAGAGAGGGGACCATGGTGAGAGAGGGGGGATAGGGGACCCCACAAGCAATCAGGTCCCCAGAATGTCCCTTTCCCCTTGCTCCCCCACCCCACTCTCCCAGTTCATCCCACACAGGTGCCTTGGGGTAGGATCATTGCTTGCCCCCAGCCCCAGGGCTTCTGCACCATGGTCCTGTCCCTGGGCTGGGGACAGGGTGGGCAGTAAAGAGGCAGCCCCCATGGCAGTAGCAGTGCCCATGTCTGTCAGTGGGGGTCCAGGGTCTCCCCCCTGCTGCCCTCCCTGCCCATGTGTCTGTGTCCATACCTGTGGCCTCCGGAGGCACCACACTGGGGTGACACTGCACAAATGTCACATTGTCGATGGCAGCACTGCTCCCCAAGTCCTGCAGATCCACCAGTGCCAGGAGCTCGACCTGGGGGTACCACAGCTGAAATGAGCTCTGGAGTGCCTAGTGGCACTGGCACTGCTCTGCCCTGCATGCAGCCATCCGGGCTGATTCCTGTGCCCTGGAGGCACCTGGAAGGGCCGGCTCCTCTCTCCCAGTGGGACACGGATGTGTCCCTCAGCCGTGCCACCGTGCCCCAGTGTGTGCCAGGCCGGATGAGTGGTGCCAGTGGTGTGATCTGCGATACTGATGGTGAGGAAGCCTGGGCAGGAGAGGAGGGGTGAGAGATGGAGCTGTGGGGTCCAGCCCCCCAACAACCTCCCCTGGGAACCACTCAGGGTGCCAGCATCTACCCAACCCACAGCCACAGGGAACACGGACACCCCAGCTCCAGGACGGAGTGATGGGCAGAGCAGGGCTGGCACAGCAGGCGTGTGTGTGAGGGTGTCTGCCATGTGGCAGGTACAGCCAGGGAGCAGGCAGGACACCCCGGGGATGGGCAGGGGGTTACCTTGAGGCCCACTGTGGATGTGGTAGCTCAATTCCAGGGTGCAGGCGGGGCCAGAGGGCCCCAGCAGAGGTGTGCGTGCCTTGGCAGCAGCCACCATTTGTCCTTCCCCTTCCTGGAGGGCCAGGAAAGCTCCTGGGCAAGGAAATAACTTGAGAAGTAGGGGCAGGGACCCCTCATTCTTGGCTTCACACCCTGCCTGGGCATCACCCCCACCCTTCCTGCAGGGGAAGTGCACCCACCCACCCCATCTGGGTGGGAACAGGGAGGGGGTCCCTGAATCCTGGGAACCCCCATGATGCTGGGGAACAAGGGACATTGTCTGGGCATTGGGAATGGCCTTACCAGTGAGGATGGTGTCAGCAGGCTTGGTGTCCCTCTGCACACCCCAGCGCAGCCGCCCCACACTGACATCGTGCCAGCCCCCAGCCCCTGTCTCAAAGGTGGTGGCTCCTGCAAAATGCCCCACGTATCCCAGTGGCTTTGTGGGCACCTGCATGCCCTGGCCCAGCCAGCCAGGTCGTGCCCAGGTCACCCTGCTTGGGTTCCCTCTGCCACTTGGCTACCAGGGGCTGGGGTCCCCCGGGGTCTCACCGCAGCGCTGCTCGTCAGAGCCATCAGTGCACGTCTGAGCGAAGTCACAGACCAGCTCTGCACCAATGCATTCCCCGCTGTCACAGGCCACCTCCTCAGCTGCACAGGGACCAGCACCCACCCGGCTGGGCAGTGTGGGTGAAAGCTTTTCTGATGGTGAAACCCCCCGGGATGGAGAGCAGTGGTGAGAGGGCTCAGCAGCCTCAGTGTCACCTTTCAAGCCATGGTCCCCTGTTCCTGATCATCCCCCCAGCTCTCCGTGTCCCCCAGCCCCATCCCTGCCCTGTCGGCTGCCACCAGGTGAAGGGGACAGAGGGGGTGCCTGTGAGACATGGCTCAGGCTGGAGGTTTTAGGGTAGAGGGGGTAGGGGGTGTTACAGCTGCAGGATGAGGACACCAGGAACCCAGGCTGTGGTTCAAGGGCAAGCACTCATCATGCTGTGCCCAGGATGGGCACTGTGATGAGCAGAGGGACAGCCAGACCCTGTGATGGGTCCTTCAAGAGCACAATACACCTGGGGACAGCTGGTCCTGCCAGAGCAGGGGCAGGGGACAGCCACCCTCCAGCTCACCTTGCTCCCGCACACAGCCTGGGGACAGGATCAGGTCATCGATGGCCACGGTCCCCATGCCACTGGCCACCCCTTCAATTAGCACCTGTGGGGAGGAATCATGCCAGCAACATCAATCTGAGGGGGGGCAGAGGGGGTACTGGGGTGCCATGGGGTGGGGAATCCTGGGATCAGCCAACACAGATGGAGGAGAGGAGTCTCTCAGGAGGAGACTTGGTGGGAGCAGGGGCAATGCTGGGGCTTGAAGGGGTGGTGGGCCCTGCACATAGCTATGGCCTTGGGCTCTCTTGGGGTGTCCTCAGAGTGCCATTGGGGTATCTGCCAAGGCCAGGTTAGCAAGGGGGTTGGGTTGTGTGGGTGGCCGTGGGGTACAGCAGACAGGGTGTTGGGAAGGCATAGGGTGACAAGGGACAGGTGAAGACCCCCCCCTTCCCCTGTTTGCAGTGAGGTAGTTCCTGGGCTGGGGTGGCTGGGAGGGGAATTTGGAGGCACAGGAACATGAGGGTGGGACATGCCAACCCCAGAGGCTCAGCTCAGCTCTCTGGTTCCTACTTGGAGTGGCTCTGTGTCCCTCACCCTGCAGGCAGCCCAGCTTGCCCCAGCCTACCTTGAAGCTCTCTGTCACGTTGAAATCCACTCTTTCCCGGACCCAGAAGCTGCCCAGGTCCCCTGTCCTCTCCCTCAGCAGGTGCTTGGTGGAGCTGGTCACATAGGAGATGCTGAGGCTGCTGGTAGCTGAGCCATGGAGGTGGCAGTACAGGACAAGCTGGGGACAGGGGGTGAGTGAGCCCCAAAGCACTGGGCAAGGGAGCATAACCCCATGGCAGGGCTGCTGCCCCACACCATGGTCACAGAGCTGGGGCTGGAGGAGCTCAGAAATGCCACCAAACCACCACCGAACACCCACTACCCGGGGCCAACCCCAGCCCCATGCAGAGGTCCCCAAGGCTGGGGACCATGTCCCTCCCTGTGACAAGGGGCTTGGCTGTGACTCACAGAGCAGGAGCTGGTGGCCTGGAAAGTGGGACTGCTGAGCCGAGCTGGGCTGGTGGCCCCTGAAGTCGAGGGGCTGCCCACATGGAGGTAAAAACCTGCAGAAGATGCCAGGAAGGGCTGAGTGGTGCCAGGGAAGGTGTGAGGGTGTCAGGGAATGGTTTCCAGGCACAGTGTTAAGCCAAGCCCAGGTGCCTGATACCCCAGGGGCTGAAGGGGAAACTGAAGCCAGTTGTGACCCAGGAACTGCCCACTAGTGCTGGTGCCCACTGATGTACCTGTCCTGCTGTTGTGGCTGTGGTCTCGGGTAGGGATGCTGTCTCTTGTCCCCAGGCTCAGGCTTGTGTTCCTCTCCCATGTTAGCTGCCCAGCCTCTGTCTCCCAGCTGCAGAAACCTTGCTCAAAGGAGCAGAAGGTGAAGGGCTCTGCGGGGAAGGGAGAGCAGAGCAGTGACCCAGGGAGGTCCTTGTCTTGGGCTGACCCCTCCTCAAACCTCTTGAGGTGATTCAGCCCCCCCAGCCATGCAGGCGTGGGGCAGAGCTGGGCTGCCTGGAGGATTTGGCTTTGCCCTGCAGGTCAGATTCTCAGCCCATCTGTGGGGTAGGGGTCTGGCAGGCAGGACCCCAAAGCTGGGGCCAGAGATGCTCACTGCAGCGTGTGGTGTCCTCATCCCAGCTGTCCCCGCAGTCATCGGTGCCATCGCAGAACCGGTGCTGGGCCAGGCAGCTGCCCCGGCTGCACCGGCTCTCCTGTGCCCCACAGACCAGCTGCCTGGGCTCTGGGGTAGTGGGGACACACAGTGAGCACATGGCTGGACCCCAGGGACCTCACAGCATCCTTCCACATCCTTCCTTCCCTGGGGTCACTCAAAGGAAAGGCTTTTGCTGCCCACACCGCTTCCTGGTCAGGACAAGATGCCCCCAGGACACCATGGGCAGTGGGCAGCCCTCATGGGTGCAAAGCCCAAAGGAGGTTCCCCCAGGATCCTGGCTCCTGTCTCATCCCAGGGGATATGGGACTCACCCTGCAAGCCACAGTTCCTGAAGATGAGGTCATCGAGTGCCAGGGTTGCCCCACACGCAGGTGGTTGGGTCAGGGAGAAGATGAGCTGCCAGCAAGACACCGGGGATGGTGTGAGCTGGGAACCTTGGGCTCCAGATGCTCCTCCTGGCCACAGCTCAGGGGATGATGCCCAGGTCTCAACATGGCCCTTTCTCACCTGAAACTGATCCCTGACTCGTCCTGGGTAGGTGACCAGCTGGTGCCAGCCCTCACCTTGTTGCCTTGGGCTCTGCCACAGCCCAACCACCTCATCCTCGTGTGCCATGGCCAGGCCCAGCACTGGCTGCTCCATCCCGTTCAGCCCTGCAGGAGCCCCAAAATGTGGCTTCAGAATTGGGCAGCCCAGGGGGTACCCACAGGGACAAACCAAGCCCCTCCAGCTCTGGGGACTGGGGATGGGACCCCTGGGACTCACCAGCTCTGCTTGTGGGATGGCAAGGACCCATCTTGAGGTGTCAGTGGCTGTGTCCCTGCCATGAGGGCAGGTGGCCCCATCCCTCCCCACTGCCCCCATCACCACTTCCCAGTGGCCAGTACCCCATACCCACCCTGGGTGCCCTCACAGCTTCCTGACAGGTGGTACCAGGCCCTGATCTCACACGTGGCAGCTGCTTCTCTCATCACTGGTGACCTGAGCCAGGCCGTGGCCGTAGTCTTTGCAGGGGGTGACACGGTGACCATGAACCACCCTGGGGAGGGCAGAGACCAGAGCAGAGGCTGCAGCCCCATGGGATGGCACTGGAGCCATGGTCCTGCTTACCATGGGTCTGCTCTGACCCTTACACCCTACAAGGATGGGTGTCCCAGCACACCAGCTTCAGGGCACCCACAGCCCAGGGTGCACTGGTGTGGGTGCCTGGAGCCTGTTCACCAGCCCAGCAGCTCCCACTTACCCAGGTCAGTGCCCACAGTGTGGTCTGAGGGGGGTCCTGTGCCCCATGAGGCTGTGCTGGCCCGGCCCCTCACCCATCTGTGAGCTGAGGTGCTCACGTCATGCCAGCCGCAGTCACCTTCCTCGAAATCACAGCTGAAGGGCTCTGCTGAGCCCTGCAGGTACCCTGGGATGAGCAGATGGGGTGTCAGGGCAGCATGGGGGTCATCCTGAGGGCTTGCACCCACCTCAGGATCCTGCAACCACCCTAGGAATTCATGCCCACCTCAGGAGCCTCCTCCCACTCTAGGGACCTTTCCTACCTGGGGAGTCCTTCATCTACCCTGGGTTCCTGTACCCACCCTCAGCACCAGCACCCACCCCAGGGACCTACACCCGCCCCAGGGACCTGCACCCACGGTGCCCCCAGTAGCAGGGCTGGGGAGTGGGGCTGGTGCCCGGGCACCCACCACACTGGTTCTCATCAGAGCAGTCACTGCAGTTGCAGATGAAGTCACAGAGCTGCCCCGCTGAGCTGCTGCAGCTGTTGACCACCATGGACCCACCCGGGAGGACAGCGATGGCTACAGGAGAGACAACAGGACAGGGGCTGAAACCCCAACAGGACACGGTGCCTGCAGCAGGGACAGAGGGAACACTGCAGGTGACATCTGCCTGGGCTCCCTGGTTTGGGACCTGGCTTGAGGGAGCACTGAGCTCCCAGCAGCATCACCCCTTGGATGGGATCCCCCTCCTCCCCCCATTGCCACCTCCCACTGCCAGCCCCTGACTCTCACACCCCAGCTCCCATTTTGTGGGAAACAAGATTCTCAGGGAACCCTGACATCCTCATGGGACCCCACACTGGGATGGGATGGAGCAGGGCAGCCAGTGCTGCGTCCCCTTCCCCTCCCCATGACCCCAGTGCCAGCAGAGCTCACCCTGAAGCAGCAGGAGGATCAGCATCACCTCTCCGGCCATCTCAGCCTCTGGGCTGCAGTGAGAGGAAAATGGAGCTGGGAGAGATGAGGGGCTGGCAGGGGAGGTCACACTGTGAGCCAGGGGGATGGGATCTGCTCCCTAGGGCCTGCCCTGGGTTGGACTTCAGCCCCACTGTTATCAGCTCCAGCCATGGGGTTTATGGCTCTTTGCAGGGCTGGGAGAGGTGACCTGCAGCCCTGCACTGCCACCACTATCACTGGCAGTGGCCCCAGGAGACCTTCAGATCCTTTTACCTCATTGAACCCCCCTTCCTCAGCCCCCCCTTTTCCAGTCATGCTGAGGTGCTGGGTGTTGCTCTGAGTGGGATGGGGACAGTGGCCCTCTCCAGCCCAGCAAGGGGAAAGGACAATTCTTGCTGCTGAGCCAGTGGTGCTGCCATCCCTGGAGGAGCTGCCACTTCAGCCAGGGCAGAGGGGGGACTGTGCCATACTGTGCCAGCTGCCTGGGCTCTGTCATGTCTAACCATGGGGAGAAACAGTCCCTGACCAAGAGGAGCAACGGGAGAGCCTTTGGGTGCAGGGCACGGGCTGGCAGAGGGGTGTACCTGGCCAAGGAAGGCAACTGTGCTGGGGGCAGTGGGAATAGAATCATAGAACCATCAAGGTTGGAAAAGAGCCCTAAGATCATTGAGTAGGGTCCTTCCCCCAGGACCACCCTGCCCTTCCCTCTGCCAGGAATGCAGATCCAATGCTTTCTCCCCATCTGCATCACCTGCTGTCCCCACCTCAGACCCTGCCAGGTCAGGACCCCCACAAAGGGCTGGAAACCCATGTGGAGTAATTCCTGAGGTAAAGGGGTAGCCCCCCTGGGGAACCAGGAATGTGTGACTATGCAGGCAGCTGTACTCCCTAACGTGTTTTATTCTCACATACACATGTGGGATAAACCCAGCAGGCAGGCCAGGGCAGAGCACCCATCAGCTTCACCAAGGCTTTGCTGTGCTGTGCTGGGGAGGAGGGGAGCACCCGCGGGGTGTGGGGGGAAGTCTGATGATGGTGGAGAACAGGCACGTTCAACACAAAGGGAAACCAGGAGAGCCTGGAGTGCTTCTGAGGGTGGGGAGCCAGCCACCACCACCACCCCAGTGCTGGATCTGGCTGCACCAGCTCCAGGCTGGTGCCACTGGCCAGCCAGAGCCTGTCAGTAGCCTTCATCTGCCCAGGTGATCTCGTAGTCCGGGTACTTGGCTTTCAGCTTCTCTGTAGTCACGGAGTGGTCCGCTCGTCCAAAGCCCTGGCAGAGGAGGATCCCAAAGCAGTCAGCACCCACGTCAGGGCTCAGGGAGCCCCTGAGGCAGCTCACCACAACCACAGCCCCCAGAGACACCGATGAGCCCGTGCCTGTGACACATGGATCATCTCTGATCCTTAGGCTCAGCCCAACCCTGGCTGTGGGGTAGCAGCAGCACCCAGGCAGGGGGACAGTGCCACCCTGGAGCTAGGAAAACTGGCACCAGTATCACCAACTCCCTCCTTGGGGAACACAGGTCTGACCCAGAAGAACCACTGACCCCCAGCTCAGCTCCTCTGCTCCCAGGGGACACGGTGCCGGTTCGGCCACGGGCAACAGGAGAGACGGCACCTGTGCGAGGGTGGGGAGGGTAAAGCCCCCCCCACGGGTACCCCCCCGGCTCCCTCCCCTCACTTACCACCGAGTACCCATAGACGTGGATCTTCCTCTCCTCGGGGCGGTGAGCGAGGCGTCCGCCCCCCAGGCACTCGCAGTCCAAGCCCCGCTGTGCCAGCTCCTGCGCCGTGCGCTCATAGATGTCGGCTGCGGGAAAGCAGCCGTGGGGCGGGGAAAACGGAGGGGGTGGGCAGGGCACCCCAGTGGGGGGGCACAGGACCCACCACCCATCCTACGCTTAGGACCTCTCCAGAGCAGCCCCCACCAGCTCCCCTCGGTGCCCCCGGGCGGATGGGATGGGGCCCCGACCCCCTCCTTCTCCAGGGACCCGAAATACCCCCAAGATACCCCTGGGTGTCCCGACTCCTCCCTCTCGGGGATCCCACGGCGCACCCGGAGACCCTTCTCCCCTCCCTCCCCGGTGCCCACCGGTGGTGCCGGTGCCCCGCGCCCCTCACCGTGGTACTCAGCCCAGCCGTGGCCACGCACAACATCCTTGCCGGTCCCGCCGGCCGCACGCACCCGCAGCAGCACGTACTTAAAGACCCCGTCACCATCGATCTCCACGTCCGCCACCCCCGTTAGAGCCTCCGCCGCCATCGCACCCGTCCCGCCTTTTCCGACAATCAGCCACCAATCAGCGCCCCGCCCCGCTTCCGGGCCCCGCCCTTTCCTCCCCAACCACCAATCAGCGCTCCGCTGCGGGTGTACCGGTGGGCGGGAGGCGGCGTGGTCTGGGTGTACCGGTAACGTACCGGTAACGTACCGGTAGTGTACAGGCAGGGTACAGGTAGCGTATCGGTAGCGTACAGGCAGGGTACCGGCAGCGTAGCGCATCGGTACCGTATCGGCAGGGTACAGGCAGCATACAGGCAGAGTACCGGCAGGGTACAGGCAGTGTACTGGTAGAGTACAGGCAGTGTACAGGCAGCGTACCGGCAGCGCTGCCTGAGCCCGGGTCTGGTCGGAGCCGCTCCCTGAGCTGGATGTGGCTGGGAGGTGCTGAGGGTGCCCTCACCCTTGGCTCTCCTTCCCCCGGCAGCCCCGGCCGTGCCGTCGTCCTGGCCACCCGCACCACTGGCTGGGACCCCCCGCTGCCCCGAGGGGACCCACCCGCCTGCCAGCACCACACCATCCTCCACCCCCAGCCCACGGCGTCACGGCCGGGCTGCCCGATGACACCGCTTCTGTCCATCCTCATCCCTGCACCCAGCCACCCCTCCCAGCCCCTCCTTAATTCTCATGCTGTACCCAGAAACCTTGTGGGGTCCTGGGGTGCCTTACAGCCACCCCACAGGGCCCCTGGTGCACCCAAAGATAAGACACAGACACAGGTGCTCCAGACACAGACGCTGTAGGAACAGACCTTGTGCAGCCCAGAACCGTACAGGCCCCCCCTGCCCCATGCCACCCCCAGGGCTGCCGGCAGCACCCACTGGGGGGCTGTGGCCTCGGCAGCACCGCAGTGCTCCACAGGACCCCGTGGCTGGGTGGGGACATGGCATAGGTAGGGTGCTGGCACAGGGGTGTGCGTGGGCAGGCACAGGACCACTGGGTGTGCAGGCAGGTGGGTGGGCAGGGTCTGGGGGTCCCAGGGGGTGCCCCCAGCCTGGCTAAGCACCGTTCACACCGGGAGGGCTCTGCAGAGATTTGCCAGGACACTGGCTGGGACCCGTGCCCCACAGCACCCCAAGGCCTGTACTCCCGTCACCCCATGGCCTCCTCCAGACTGGTCTTCACAGCCAATGTCAGCTGCCTGCAGCCCATGACAGCCTCCACCCCTCAATCCATGGGGGGGCCTGTCCCACTGTGCCAACAGGGCAACACCTATCTACAAAAGGAGATGACCTGAGGGTTCCAGGGGGATGATCCGGGGGTGCCAGCCAGGGGTCCCACCCCACGTTCACATGATGTCATCCAGAAGGTTGGGGCTGGCCACCCAGTCGAGGGTGCGAGGCTCGGAGGCGGCCATGATCATGCACATGAACTGTTTGCCCGTCCTCTTGTCGATGGGGTAGATGGTGGTGGGGGTGAAGCGCTTGTTGCTCTCCACAAAGTCACAGAGCTGCTCATAGACGGCGGGGAACTCATGCCGCAGGAAGACACCGCGGATGCGCAGCTCCCGTTGGATGTTGATGAAGCAAACCTCCCGGGCCTTGCGGCCCTCTTCCCCCTCCTTGTCAATGTCTGCTGTGCCAGGTGGCGGTGTCAGGATCAACGTCTCCATGTCCCGCTCCTTCTTCAGGATCTTCTTCTCAGGGCTGGAGGAGGCTAAGGCCACCTTGGCGTATTTCCTGACCGTCGGCACCTGCATCTTTGGCGACGGCCTCTCTGGCACTTTTTGGGTGATAGCGACGGTTACATTCAGGAGGAAACATTCATTGGGGTCATACTGGTTCCCCGTCTCTCGCAGTTCCCGGGCATACTCCCCTAGGTTGTCCGAGTAGCTGTCGAGCTCCCGGAGGGACAAGTAGGTGGGAGACATCAACAGGCTCTCCAGCCCAAACTGCAGGAAGTTCTCAGCCGAGCCGGCATTGGGGAAGCCCAGGAAGAGGACACCACGGCCACGGGAGAGGTATCCCACCTTGGCGATGCGTGAGAAGGCCTTGTGCACCTCGGCGTTCTCCCGGCAGAACTGCAGGACGTGGCGGCAGACGCTGCCCACGCGCCCATAGACGCAGCTCTCCTTGTGCGTGTCCCAGTCCTCGCGGCGGCAGTGCCTGGAGCAGTAGTAGGTGTAGCAGCTGTGGCACGACTTGAAGTAGAGGCAGGCGTTGAACATGGTCTCCGTCCGCCGACACCTGGCGTTGGAGCACATCATCATGTCGTCCTCCTCCGCGCTCAGGTCGGGTGAGCAGTTCTCCGGTGACTTTTCAAAGGTGCCAACAGACAGCGGGGCGGGCGGGGGGCGTGGGGCACCAGTGCGGGAGCTGGGCCCTGGCTGCTCCTTCATGGGTCGCGGTCCCTCAGGCATGCTGGGGGGGACCCTCCTGCTCTCGCTCCGCCGGGGGGGCCCCGGGGCACTGCTGCTGCTCAGAAGCTGCTTGAGTTGCTCGGCCAGACTGTCCCTGTCCCCAGCGCGGTGGCCTGGTGCGGGTTTGTAGTCAATGACGAGGTCGGTGATGAGCTCATCCAGCTGTTCCAGGCTGCGCTGCCGCCCCGAGCTGCTCTCCCTGGGGACAGGCTGCGGGGCACAGGGCACAGCGTAGGGACCGCGCTCCCGCCCTGCATCCAGCATGTCCCAGCTGGCTGAGCGCCTCTCGCTCCGGCCCAGCCCCTCAGCACGGATGTCATTGTCAGTGATGGTGATCTCCGGAGTGACATACCAGGAGCGGCCCAGGGGACCGCGGCCACCATCGGCATGGACCCTCTCGAGGATGGAGCTCTCAGAGAGGGACAGGGCAGCATAGCGCTTGGGTGAGCTGGACAGGTTGATGACCACCGGCTGCCGGCGCTCCTCGGGGGATAAGGCACGGTGCTGCTCCTGGGCAAGCAGATTCTCGTAGCTTCGCCCGCGCTGCAGGGCCTCCTCCCTGCGCCCCGCTGGCGCCAGGATGTTATCCCAGGATTTGGAGTAGTGCTGGCTCTCCTGGCCCAGCCGTGGCGGGGCGATGCTGTAGCTGCCGTGCCAGGAGGAGAGCATGGCATCGCGGCCGGCTGGCTGGGGGGTGAAGCGGGACACCTGCAGAGTCTGGTAGGGCAGGGCGCCCCGCTCGGGGCAGAACCACTCCCCAAAGTGCAAGGGCTGAGTGCTGCGGGGTGGGGGACACGTCCGCGACATCACCTCCCGCTCCCGGTACCTCCCGTAGTCCTCAGCGTAGAAGAGCCGGGCGGAGGAGCCGAGGGCCGGGTACGTTCGGGCGTCCTCAGCATAAATGGTTTTGATGGGGGTGCCCCGGGGGGCGTAAAAGCGGGGTTCGTCCCCGTAGAAGGTGCGGGTGGGAGCCTCCTGCACTGGGTAGCCCCGTGGCTCCTCCACGTACAACGTCCGGGGTGGCATGGTGTGGATTGCTGCTTTGGCTGGGTCCTCGGTGTAAAAGTGCTGGGGGACGCTGTGGCGGGTGGGGTAGGGGTAGCTGGCGTAGCCAGAGCTGCGGAGGGGCATGGCGGGGCTGGGACACCGTGCTGGATCCTCTGTGTAGAAGAACTTGGCGGGGACACCAGGGGCTGAGAAGGTCATGCAGCCCCTCTCAGGGTACTCCCTGAATTCCCGCGAGGCCGGCACTGGCACCGTCTGGTACGCCAGCGTCCGAGGGTCCGTCTCGTAGTACTCCCCAGGGTAGGGTAGGAGTGGGGGGTCCCCGCTGTAGGAGTCGCTGGGGGTGGGGGTGCGGGATGCCGAGCCCTGCCTGCTCCCTGGCACGGCCAGGCTGCCGCGGGCAGCACCGGGTGCACGTGGCCATCGCGGCGGTTCCTGCCGGCTGGGGGTCGCCCGCAGGCTGCGCGCCGCGTGCACCAACACCGCCTCGTCTGGCTTGATGTCCACCCGGCACTTGACATGGGGACTGGCACCTACCTTGGCTCCCAGGCCCTCTTCATGGCAGTTGCTGCCCAGGCAGAGTGGAGAGATGCGGCTGACGCTGCTGCGCTGCGGCTGCAGCTTGATGGGATGCACCTCGTTAGCCAGCACCCGCAGCGGGACCTGACCCTCACGGCGTGGCGAGGGCTCGGTCCGGGAGGGCTCCCGCGCCACCCGCAGCACCTCCCGCCCGCGCCGGGCCAGCGGCGGTGACGCCGAGACGGCGATGGGCACGGCGGTGAAGGTTGGCTTCACCCGTGGCGTGCTCTTGGAGCGGGCCCGGCGCTTGGGCTCGCTGCGTGGTGGCGGGGCCTGACCCGCATAAGGGTCCGGTTTTGGAGGTGCTCGGCGACCCTGCGGCCCCGGCACGGTCTCGGGGGTGCTGGGGTGAGGGCAGGGCCGCTCCATGGCTGGGGGTGTGCCCAGCTGCTCGTCCAGAGACTCAAGGAAGTCAAAGCTCCTGCAATGGCGCTTGTTGAAGGGCTGGGGCTCGCGGGGCAGGGAGGAGGACATGGATGCGTCACATCGTGCCAGGGGCTGACAGACAATCGAATCCCGGGGGGCTGTGGTGGCCACCTTTATGTCTTGGTACACTGTAGACACCAGGATGTCAGGTGGATCCGTTCGTGTCATCTTAAAAGTGACTCTTCTCTTGCCAGCTCCCCTTCAGATGGCCTCAGAGGAAGGCAGCCAGCCCTGCAAGAGAACAGACCAGGCATCTGAATCCCGAGGGGGACCTGCAGTGGTGATGGATAGATCCCCACAGCTACTGGCTGGGGCTTCTCTTTTCCCCCTCCCCATTACCCAGATGTTATGCCCTGTGTGACACTGAAACTGCGGGAACAAGATGCTGGAGGTGAGGTGAAGCCAGGGATGCCTGTCCCTGGAGAGATCCTGATGCCAGAAGGAGATGATGATTTTGGTGCCTGTGGGGCTGGGGGATTGGGTTTGCCCCTTTAAGGGTGGCTCAGCATAGGCCCCACTGCATTACAGTGCTGGGGGCTGGGCAGGGTCTGGGATGTTGGACCCCAAGCAGGCAGTGATGCCAACAGCACCACTGGGAAGCCCATCCCCATGGTGCTGGGGTGGGCAGGGGCAGGGAAACACAGCCCGGGGTCCTACCTGATCCGGCGGTAGCAGGGAGGGGGTTGGTGGGCTGGGCTGGCCGAGGACCCTGGAGTGGCTCCATCCCAGCACTGCAAAATGAAAGGAGCATGTGAGCAGCCAGGGAAATCCCCTGCCATGCCAAGGGGTGGCTGTGGTGGCCATGGGGTGCCTTGGGGGGACATCGAGCAACCTGAGGGACCCCTGCAGACACAGCTCTGCTGAGCCAAACTGAACTGTGCCCTGGGGATGTGGGCATGGCACCCTCAGGCATTGCCAGGTCCTCCCACCCACCCCAGCAGCTGCCTGTGGCAGTGGGGGGAAGCAGGGACAGCGCGGTGCTGGCATCCCTAGTGCCTCCCGGGGTTGCCATGGTTTCTCCAAATTATTCCTCCTTGGTGTGGGTGCGTGGGGAGGCTGCTGGGGCGGCAGCACTGGGGGGGCTGGGGGAGAGCTGGAGCTTTGCGGCACCAGCAGGGCACCCAAAATCCATAAGCATCCTCTGCTTGTCAGGTGGGAGCCAGGATGGCCCCTCCAACACTGCTGGTGCCTCCATGGTCCTGCACCCCACCTGTCCCCAACCCCAAGTCCCCTCTGCCAGGAGAGGGTTTTTTATACAATCCCTCTGCTTGCTTCCCTGGCTAGTGGGTGCTGGGTGCCCCACTTCATGCTCAGCCCTGCCCAGCGTCACCCCAGGGATGCCAACACTGCCTGGCAGAGGTGGCAGCATGGCCTGAGGGGACTCAGCCAGGCCCCTGCCCACACCCCCACCCTGGGCAGTGTGTCACAGAGTCCCCCATGGACTTGTTGTTGGGCAGGACACATGGACACCTCTGCCCAGCCTGTCCCCAGCACAGCAGCCCCTCTGGCATCCCAGCCATGTTGGAGGGCACCTGGTGGGACCCTCTGTGCCAGCCCACAGGGACCATTCCACAGCTTGACCTGGCACTGCTGTGGGGCCCAGTGTCACCCCCACACCTGTACACCCCCAGCCCTGTGCCCACTGCTGTCTGCAGCGCCCTGGCTCCCCACTTGGCACCCCACACACCCAGCTTTCTGCTCCCACCCACAAGCACCCAGCTCTGGCAACTCGGCTACCTCCATCCCATGGGAGCAGCACAAGGGCACAGGAGATGCCAGAGGTCTCCGGGGAGGCTGCCAGGAACTGGGTCACAGCCAGCACCTGCAGCCGATGCAGTGAAGCTGTTGCAGTGCCCTGACACTGCACACCGTGCTGCCGGGGCACTGCAGCCTCATCCCCATGGTGCTGGTGCTGCCTGACTGCTCTGCACCGAGTGCTCTGCTGGGATGTTGCCCACACACACTGCACACACTGCACTGAGCACTGTCAGGGCACTGCCCCTCAGTCTGCCTACACTGCCTGCAGGATCTCCATGTGCGGGACAGTGCCTGTGCACTGCCTGTGTGCTGCTGTTCCCACCCTGCCTGTGCATCACCCCGACCTGCCCTGCCGGTGTGCCCCGAGCACTGCCAGCACTGCCAGCACTGCCTGCACTGCCTGCCCTGCGCACACACTGCACTGAGCACACTGCCAGAGCGCTGCCCGCACGATGCCCGCACGCATCCCGCTGAGCAGACAGACAGTGCCCTCCCTGCCTGCTGCCTGAGCGCAGTGCACCGGCTGCGCTGCCATCACCACGCTGCCTACACATGCAGTGCACTGAGCGCGCCGCTGCTGCAGCATCCCGCAGGCTGCACCGCACCGAGCACTGCCAGGGCACCGGCAGCACCCGCACTGCCCCGAGCGGGCATTGCCCGCAGCCGGCAAGGCAGCCAGGGCAGCACCGCTCGGGCACTGCCAGCACGGTGCCGGTGACGATGGCACTGAGGGACTGGCAGGGTGATGCTGCGGGTGCAGTGCCTGCACACGCTGTGCCGTGGGCACTGCCAGCCCACAGCCCCGCACTGCCCGGCACTGCCCGGTGCTGCCTGCCCAGGGAGCTGGCCCAGAGCACTCCCCGCAGCAGGGGAGGACACTGCCCCCAGCTCCTGCTCTGTACATCGGGCAAATGGACACTCCTTCCCCTTGTGCCACCACCAGCACACTGTGTCCCAAGGGTTTTGCCTCCCCCCCCCATGCACATCGCACTGCCCCTCCA
Source organism: Calypte anna (assembly GCF_003957555.1). Taxonomy (NCBI): domain Eukaryota; kingdom Metazoa; phylum Chordata; class Aves; order Apodiformes; family Trochilidae; genus Calypte; species Calypte anna. Next base: position 1,938,074 of record NC_044262.1, on the reverse strand, counting down.
CACACTCCCTGTGCCACCCGCAGCACCTGTGCCCCTGGCACCCCCACATCTCCCCCATCCCCACCTGAGCCCCCCCACACCCTCCAAGATTTCCCACACATGCGGCTGCATGGCTACAGCACCCTTGGGTGCCACAGCACCCCCTGCCCCGCCTGCACCCCTGGAGGGGCTCATCCTGCCGGGGGGAGCAGCACTCCCAGCCCCAGGCCAGGAGAGCACCCCCGGTGCTGGCATCCAGGCGAGGGGGGATCAGCAGCCCGGGCTCAGCAAGGGACACCCCGACCCCAGCCCTCAGTGCCCTCTGTCCCCCTCACTCTGCTGGCCAGGCCCTGGCACCCCACCCAGAAGGGGGAACCCCAAACGGGCAAAGCCGAGGGAGGGAGGGAGGGGGGGGGCATCCCGGGACCGGGAGATCCCGGGTGGGTTTGCAGTGCCCGGACCGGGTCAGGGGGTAGCCGGGGGACGAGGGGATTTCCCGGGCACTGACTCCCCCGCGCCCTGCAGCCCCAGGGCGGTGGCCCCGAGCACCCCCCGTGCTGCGCACTGGCACCGAGCGGTACCAGGCCCGCTGGGCCGCACCGGGCGCTGAGCCCGCCCCGGGGCCGGCATCGCCAGGAGCCGGGGGGAGATGGCCCGGCTGAGGCACTGCGGCGGGATGAGATGGGACAGAAATGGGATGGGATGAGGATGGGGGGGTGCGGGGGAATAGAGTGCGATGGGTTGGAATGACTCGGCCGGGGGATGGGGATGGCCTCGGGAGAGCTGGAGGGATGAGATGGGGAGGGCACAGGGGATGGGGACCGCGACATAGGGCATGGGGGGATGGGATGCATGGAATGCGATACCATGGGATGGGGTGGGATGGCCCGGGAGGGTCTCGGAAGGGGGGGGATATAACACACGGGGGAATGAGATGTAGGCTCCGGAGGGGCATGGGGGGATGGGATGGGATGCGATGTCCGGGGATGTTGCGGGGGGGGGGGAATGGCCCGGTCAGGGTCCCTCGGGACTACGACAGGCCCCAGCCCATGCCGGGTCTCCCCTTACCTGCTTCGCATTCGCCTCCCCCCCGTCGCCGCCGCTGCCGCCGCACTAGGCTGGGGCTGCAGCTGCCTCGGGGGCCATGGTCCAGCCCGGCTCCGCCCGATCCGGCCCGGCACAGTCCAGTACGGCTCTGATCGGGCCGGTACGGTTCTGCTCGGCTCAGCCCGATGCTTCGACGCGGTCGCCCGGCTCCGTCGCCGCTTGTTTTCCCATAAATACAGCAGGCGGAGTTACCGGCCGGGGCCGGGAGCAGGAGCCTCCCACCGGCGCCGCCCCCGGCCCCGGTCCCCATCACCGACCCCGGCCGTCGGTCCGGCTCCGCTCGGCTCTAGCCCCATTCCCCTCCCCGCAGCATCCCTCGCCCATTGCGGGGACCCCCCGGGCAGGGTCTGGGGGACCCCTGGCGCCCCCGTGCCCCACTCCCGGAGCCATCCCTCGGGGGAGATCCCCCGGCACCCCGGGGTTTGGGCACCCGCGGTGGTCCCGGACGAGGCCGCGGCATCTCCCGGAGAGGTGGCGGGGGTGTTCAGCCCCACACCGTGAGAGCCCCCACCCCCATGTGTGCCAGCACCCGTGCCAGCAGCTCCCCGGTGCCAGCAGCCCCCCGGGCCCGCCCTGTCTGACTTTGGCACATGCCTCGGGTTTGCCCGGCCGGGGCCAACCGGGCCGCCAAATCCCCGATAAGCTCCCGGGCGCCGTGGCCTGGTTTACCGGTGGCGGCGGGGCCGGCGCTTCCCGCTGTGACCGGATCCCCCCGGGATGCTCAGCCCCGACACGGGCACGGGCCAGACGGGCCACGGCGGCTGCCGACGGCTCCCGGCACAAAACGGGACCGAGCTCTGCCTCGGTTCCCACCTGGACCCATCCCTCCTGCCCACAGCTCCTCAAGCCCCCCCGGTGCAGCCGAGGGTCCCAGTGCCTGTGGGTGCTCTCTGAAAGGCCTTTGGCACTGGGGACCCACCGGGAGCTGAGGCTCATTGCACAGGGAAGTGGAGTGCAGGTAAGTGGGGTGCAGCAGCTGGGTGGGAGAAGCTGGGGAGCAGGGTCAGGTCACTCCCTCCCACACAGGGTCCCCATTGGCACCCCAGGCCCACACTAAGCCGGGTCACACTGTCCTCCCCTCAGCACTTCCATTTTCCTCCCTGCAGGATGCGGGGCTCGGGCTACTGGTTCGGTGGCTCCTGCAGCCCCCGGCTTCCTGCCCTCACCACCCCTCCCCAGCCCCTGCAGTGCTGCTCCATCTGCTCCCTGCCTGCAGCCAGCCCCGTGTCAGGGCTGAGCGCTGCTGAGGTGTGTGACATGGTCACCAACGCAGGCAGGAGGGTGGGTAGGGCCAGCTCGCTGCTCAGGGGGCTGCCAGGGCTCAGCACCCCCCCGCAGGTGCCATGACACAAGTGATGCAGGAGCCCAAATCCTATGGGAACGCATGGAGTCCCAGCATGGGGGATGCTGCTGCCAGGTGGGCACAGAGATGCCTGCCCTGGGGACATCCCCTGCAGTGCCAGCCTCTGCCCATGCAGCCATGGGCCTGGGTGACAACTGCATAGATCAAGGTCACCCATCCAGAGCTCTGCACTTCAGGGTGGTCACGGGGGCCTCAGCCACCCAAGGGCTGGGGAGAAGCAAGCTGGACAATGTTCCCCAAGCCCCATGGCAATCACCATCTGCTCCCCTGTGCTGCTGCTATTTTAGGCTGGAAAGTGCTGAGGGATCCAACAGGACCGTGGGCATGTCTCCATGTCATTGGAAGTGACAGCACCATGGCATGTGCTGCTGTGGGCTGTGGCACTTCCAGGCTCCCAGGGATGAGGAGCAGCCCAGCCCCTTGGGTGCTGAGACCCCCCAGGGTGGCTGTCAGGCAGGAGTGGGGAGGCTGCTCCCTGGCTTTGTGCCTGCTGCCCACCGGGGTGGCAGCCCCTTGGATGGATGGATGGAGGGATGGAGGGATGGATGGATGGATGGATGGATGGATGGATGGATGTCCCCTTGGCACAGCCACTGGCAGAGCGTTGTGTGAGCAGCAGGGCTGTGAGGAGCCTGGGCCCATGTCTCAGCATCCTCATAGAGAAGAATTTCTTCCTAATGTCTTCCTAATAAATCTCTCTTCCAGTTTGAAAGCATCTCCTCTCATCCTGTCCCTCCAGGCCCTTGTCCCAAGTCCCTCCTCAGCTTTCCTGGAGCCCCTTCAGGCACTGGAAGGTGCTCTAAGGTCTCCCCATTGCAGCCTCCAGGCTGAACATCCCCAACTCTCTCCCCCTGGCTCCAGAGCTGCCCCAGCCCTCTCAGCAGCTCCAGTGCCTTCTCCAGGACAAGCCTCCTCTTTTCCCTCCACGGCTTCCACCCAGGCCAGGCAGAGACACACAGGATGCTGGAGCAGGGTGAGGCACATGGCAGAGGAGACTGGCATCCCTCAGGTGTCCCCTGGCACTGGGGACACAGCACGCTCCTCCTCCCCTCTACACTGAGGATGCCACATACCCCCCACCACTTCCCCTCCTTGCTCCCACCCCAGGGCAGGACCTGCCAACCATGGGGAGATCTTCAGGAGTTCTGTGGGCTCCCAGCCTTACCCTGAGCTGATCTACACCTTCTGCTTCAGCCTGTAACACTGCCCTGGTTTTCCCACAGGCTGCTGAGCCTCCAGCTTCAACAGATTTGCCCCATTCCACCTGGGACCCAGTGGGCACAGCCTGAAGGTGCCCAGGGACTGTTTCCCTTTGCTCAGCTCCTCCCTGCAAAGTGGCTGAAAGACAAAAGCTGAATACTCACCTGGGGATGCTCTGGGGCCAGGAACACACGTGACATGCCTGAGATGCTGATGGTTTGTTTGGGAGGCAAACCCACAGATTCAAAAGGCTCAGCCACTCACCTTGGTATCTTTAAGCAGCAGACTGAGCCAGCACTGGATTAATTACATTATGGCATGAGCGAGATTGTTGCTAGGTTACAGCAAGAAGCACCTAAGCCCATCCTACTGGGGGATTTCCCCAGAATCCCTCATTTTCAAGCTTGGAGGCATCCCAGAAGGACAGGCAAGCATCTCACCAAGGAATAGGATCTGTTCTGGTCGGGTGGGAACCCCTGAAGTGCTGTGTCCAGCTCTGGGGTCTCCAGCACAAGAAGAGCATGGATAGAGTTGGAGTAAGCCTAGAGGAGGCACTGGAGATACTGGGAGGGCTGGAGCAGCTCTGGAACCAGGGGGAGAGAGTTGGGGGTGTTCAGCCTGGAGGCTGCAATGGCGAGACCTTAGAGCACCTTCCAGTGCCTGAAGGGGCTCCAGGAAAGCTGGGGAGGGACTTGGGACAAGGGTCTGAAGGGACAGGACGAGAGGAGATGCTTTCAAACTGGAAGAGAGATTTATGTTAGATACTAGGAAGAAATTCTTTATGAGGATGCTGAGCCATGGGCCCAGGTTGCCCAGAGAAGCTGTGGCTCTCCTTGCTTTTGTCCCTTGTCCTGAAGGGGAATGATGAGGACCTGGAGCCCTGGTGAGCTGGCTGTAAGCACCCAGCAGGACACAGCTGGGAGAAGGGTTGGTCCCACCATGGGATGCTGCAGGAGATGGATTGTATGGGAACCAGCAAGCACCAGCCCTGCCATTACCTCACCTGGACTGGGACACGGGCACTACAAGGGGAGGTGGTGCCAAGGACACAGCCAGGGTCAGCCTGTGAGGTAGAACAAAAGCAGAACAGGGATCTGAGCCCTGTCCCTGCAGGGCTAGGAGCAGGGAGCAGGATTTAAACAACTGTTAGAAATGAAACAAATCAGCAAATTCAGCCAGGAATAAATCTGGATGGCAATTAGCAAACTGAGCCTCAAGGCAGAAGACTGATGGAAGCTTCCTGCAGGGATGCTGGAATCTGGGCTGGATTTGAGGGCTGGGAGATGTAAGCACTGGTCAGTCTGTCCTTGTGCTGGGTTTTCACCTGGTGTTTTGACACTGGGGTGGAGGAAGCCACATGTTGGGCATCAGGAACCAGAGGCTGGTCCTGGCACAGGCTGTGCCATGATGGGCTCAGCTCAGAGCAGCTCGATTCCCAGGCAAGGATGAATTTGCTGACAGCCATGAACAGATTAACATGAGAAGAGCTTTAGCAAGCAGGGATGGGCACCTGTGCCATGGAGACCTGGGTCACCAGGAAAGGGATGGTGTGAACACTGCCTCTGCCCTGGGGACGGGGTGTACAGGGCCAGGGCCAGGAGTCAGGTCCAGGCTACTCAGGTGTGGGGGAGCTGGGAGGTGTCAGTAAACCCAGCATCCCAGAGGGATGGCAGCACAGGAGGCAGGCACACTGTGATGGCTGCAGAGAGCCAAGTGCTCTCTGAGTGTGACTTCACCCACGCTTTGTCACAACAGCTGCATCAAGTCACAAGCCAGAAGCTGCCAAGAGTGACAAGAGGTGCAAAGTGCCACATCTCCCCACTCCAGGGACAGATACAGCAGGAACACTCCCCAAAAAACACCTCACTGGGTGCTGAGCTCCCCCCATTCACATCTCGGGTGGCAGAACAGCCCAGGGATGTTCCAAGGCAGACAGACACAGGGTGCCCTCTCCTCCTGGAGCTCCTGTCCTGCACCTCACAGAGCCCAGGGCTGGAAACACAAGGGGCAGGAACAGGGGACCTTGGAATTACTTCCCATGACATGATCATGACTGATCATGGCAGAAGCTGAGATGCCATCGTGTCGTGGCCAAGGGTGGATCTCCAAGTGCCCAGGCAGGGGGGGGACAGGACAGCTTCCCCCAGGACAGCCTGGCAGGTTACAGACCCTGCCATCCATTTGCCTTCTCCCTCCTGCTGCCCTAAACCAAGCAAGACCTGGGCCAGCATGCCCACTGTTAACTGCCAAGAAATCGCAGCTTCTAGCTCTGTGGGTTTTTTTTTTCTTTTTTTTTTTTTTTTCATGGATGACTGATAAACCTAAAAGCAAATCCACTGGTACCTCTAGAGGTGCTCAGACAAACTATTTATATCAATGTGATCCTGCAGAAGCTTCCACATCATGACAGGCACGTACAGACCTTTTATATTTAGCTGACTGGAGAGCTGGGCATGGGAGAGCCCAGTCTGCTCCCTCACCCCTCACTCACTTGCTGGCAGTGGATTACACCTCATATTGCAGCCCTATCCAGTTCAGTGCTCCCTGAAAAGGGAGCAGACTAAGCCTCAAAACCTCTTTTTTCTGTTATTCCTCTCCACACTCCCACTTTACCCCCAGGGTGGGATTGCTCTGCCCTTGCTGCCCAAGGCAACACATGCCAGACCCTCCAGGGTCTCTGGTGTTCAGTAAAAAGCTCCTGCATCTGCTTTAGCCTTTAAAGAAGTCTTTTGGATGACAATGACTCATCTTTGCTTGGGTTTGTCTCAGCTCCTTGTGCTGAAAAGGAACACAAGCCCCAGGGAGTGTGAAGGCTCCTATGGTGGTCAAATCTGGCCCAGGTGACAGACAAACCAATGCCAGCAGCAGTGTTTGCAGGGGACTCTCTGCCTTCTGCTTCTCAGGAGCTGGGTTCACAAAGCACCAGAGCTCAACAAAACCATCACCTTCCTTCCTGCTGTGTGCAGCAGCAGCTCTCACAGGATAGAGCTCAGTTCTGGGGAAAAAATAATAAAGGAAAAACGGAATCATAGAACAGTCTAGGCTGGAAAAAACCTTTAAAGGCTTTCTGGTCTAACACCTGCAGTCAGATCCTCAACCAGATCAGGTTGCTCAGAGCCCTGTCCAACCCGGCCTTAAATGTTTCCAGGATTGGGGCATCTCTGGGGAACCTGGGCCTGATGTTCAGTTCAGCTTCTTTTAACACTTTTTAATTTAGTGCCTTGTTCCACGAAGTGCAAAAGTGCACCAGAGCAAGGAAAGGGCTTTGGGGATCCCTCCTGGAGGGCCAGGCAGCCCCCAACCCATGCAGAAAATGTTTGCAGTGGCAAAGATGTACGGAGGCAGTTGTACAACAGAGCTTTATAGTCAGAATGGATTGTACCAGGTTTTTTCGATGCAAAACGGAACATGACCCAAAATCTTCACAGAACAGAAGCACTTGATGAATGCAGCCAGCTGAGGCTCCAACCCTGCTGCCTTTTTTGTAACAGAGCCCACAAACCGGTCGCATCCCAATCCCGTTTTTCCTCCCCAGACGTGCAAAGGTTGAGCTGTCCCGTGCAGTTTCCATACAGTGTCATGTGGAATGTTGTAGTACTCAGAGAAGTGGACAAATGCTCATGGCAAACAGACCCAAACAACTTACTGCTCATGCAGCAAAAAAACCCACAAAACCAATCCAGTTTGTTGATAGGGAAATAGTTACCAGTGCTGGGGAACAGAAAGAGAAGAATGGAGCTGGTGACTCTGTGTTTGGATGGAATGGATGATGGACCAAAAGTCCAGAACAAAAAACCCCAAGATTTATAAGGATGTAGAAGGAAACCCCAGTTTGGATTTCATGGCTGACATTTTAGAACAGAAAAGGGAGAAGGAGAACAAAACCAAATTTCAAATCAACCTGCACGCCAGAGGGCAATGGGATGCACAGATCCTTGAGGAAGCTTCACTGAGCTGTGCAAGTGACACCAGAAGGGGGGACAGAGAACTGAACAAGCACCATCAAACACAGGGGCTGCCGACTGAGAGCCAGGCAAGCATGAAGGGCTGGCCTGTAGTGCCCAGCCAACTGCAGGCAATGCTGCAGGGCAGGCACAGGGCCAGGCCCCTATGCTGAAAGCAAAAATTCCAAAGCTTCCCAAGCCCATGGGATGGGAGCAGGCTCTCCACCTGGGGCAGGAAAAAGGGGGCACGCTGGCTGCTGGGAGGCTTGGCCTGCTGGCATGGCTGCAGTGTGGGCAGAAGCCAGAGCAGAATGATGCTGTCTGAGCTACAGTGGGTGTCCCTTGGTGCAGAAAGACAGCCTGGGTTTTACAGCATGACTGTAAAATGCCTGAGAAGCAAATGCCTTGCCATGCTAACACTTCCTTGTAGACAGTTCTGAAGCTCTGGATATCTTCATTTCCACATAAGAGTCATGTCCCTGAGAGGTACCAAAGGGAGGGGATTCTAGTATATGCAAATTCAAGGGTAGGAAATGCAGAAAAGCACTGATTTTTCTCTCTTCTTCAGGTTAACTTTGCACTTTGCATTGTTTTCCCAAACTGCATAGCAGCTTACATGTAGTGTCTGAGACACTGGGGCCACGGAAATCAATGGGGCTTCATGAATTCCACCAGCAGCACCAGTGAGTGCTAATTAAGCTGCTGTGCAGAAAGGTCCCGTTCACAGGACTCCAAAGTCACACACACTCTCTCACTCTGGCCCTGTGGCTGTGGTTTTAGAGAGCTGTACCACAGCACGACCTGCTTGAATAAAAGCTCATCAACTGTCGGGTGGAGCAACGGCCAATACAACCTTTCTCATTAAAAAAATAGGAAGGATAAAAAGTTAAAGACTCGAGACAGGCGAGCACGATGCGTTCATGCAGCACGTTTGGTTGCACTCCTCTTAACAAGCCAGGGATTTCAGGTGTGCAGGAGTGGAACACAGCAGGGGTGGAGCAGGAGGCAGGACCCCTCCACCTCCCACACCCTGACAGCTACACCCAGGGGCACCTCTGGAAGAAGGAAAAACAACATCCTGGAAGTGGGCCTGGGAACTATGCCCTGAACCTTCCCCTTACTCAAGTACATCTCAGCTGGAGTTTCTTTGTGTAACGAATGCACCAGAGCAGCACACACAGATGCAAAGCTTTTGTTTTGCCAGCTCTGGTTGGAGAGAATATATGGCAAACAGCCAAAGCTTTACACATCTGCACCTGTCCTGGTGTGACTCGTAAGAAAAAATGGAGACAGCCAGGACACAGGAGTCTGCTGCAGGTACATCTGGCCAGCCTACAGCTCCTCATAGTCCCCTCCTCCTCCAGGCTTGCTCCCACTGGCTCCTCCTCCAAGAAAAGCCTCAAGTTCATCTATCTCATTGTTTTTCTCCTTGCTCTTCTTTTTCTTTTTCTTTTTGTCTTTCTCCTCTTTGCTCTCCTCCTTCTCTTTGCTCTTCTTGTGTTTGCTCTTCTTTTTCACAGACTTCTCCTCTTCCTGCAAAATGAGAAATTTTTTATCAGTAAATCCTCTGAGCACCCCAGTAACCCAGCACACCCCCCCCTGGCACTTGGCTCTGACATGAACCCTGCTTAGGGTGAAGCAGCAACTACCAAGGTTGGCTTGGAGTTAATTCCAGAAGACCCTTCTGTGAGTTTGGACAGAAAAGAAGAAAGACCATCTGGTTTATGGGTAGCACTGGTCTGTCAGGCAGCTTGTGCCTGACAGTACCAGAGTATTGGACATGCAGAAATGTCAAAGACAAAGCCTCCTGCAGACTTCCCTCACTACTCCTGCAGTTGGGTCTGAAAGGGACAACCTGCTGCTTGGGAAGTCCTGGTGCTTTCAACAGACTCAGCCCAGCAAAGCTGCACTGTTCTATTGAACCCTGTGTTTAACAAACTCACACACTGCTTTTCCAAAACCCAACTGCTCCAAAAGCTTGCTTTTAAACCCCAAAGTGGTTAATGGTCTGGAGAGCCTGGGAGGCACAGGTCTGGCTGTAGGAGGGGAGGATGGAAGGAAGCCCACCAGGCACACAGAGCACTGCACAAGGCCAACTCTAGAAGGAAACAGTACCTCTTTGCTCTTCTTTTTCTTCTTCTTTTTCTCCTTAGAAAGTTGCTTATCTGTTCAAACAAAAAAACCCACAACATAGTGTTAAATCAGTTTAAAATATATGAGGCAATCCTACCCTGCCCCAGTTTCCACCCTGGAGTCACAAGGAGATGCAAATCCCAACTCCTCAGGACAAACTTCATCCCTTTGGAAACCAGCCTAGGCCCCATCACTCACACCTGAACTTCACCACACACATCCAGTTCAGTTGTAGGCTTCACACAATCTGTGCTTTTGTGTGTTACCAACACTGACCTGGATGTTCACCATACTGGGACCAGTTCCATGAACTTGGCCAAGGGCCAGCCTGGGACCAGATTATTGTTTCCAGAACTGTATTAGAGCTCCTGGGAACAATTTCCCTCTGACCATGAAATATTCAAAGGCAGAAGAAATCCCACCAGGCATAACTTGTGCTTCTGTGAGTTCCTAGAAATGCCAGGACCATTCAGGACATGGAGGTGGCAGATGGGAGCACCCTGGTGGGATCCACACTCTGCTGTTCAACTGTTGGCATCATCATGAAGCCAACCTGACAGCCCTACAGCCCTACCTGCACCATATTGGGTAAAATAACTTGTCCCAGGTTATCATGGTGGATGCCTTGGCTGCTAATGGGGCTGCTGAACATCCACTGCCTTTCCACAACAACTTGAAGAGGCTTCCTGTTCCTCAGGAGGGTTTCTAACTGCACCACATTCCATGGGCAGGGTCTGACTGCCAATCTCACCTACACATTCTTTGCTTGGTTGACCTGTAAGCACAAGTCACCCCGAGGGAACTCTAATTGCTGGTCAAGCTCCAAATGACTGACTACCAAGACATGTTTTTATATTTATCCTAGAAAGAGGAGATAGGAGGAAGCCACACAGAATTAATAATGCTGCTAAACTGAAGTTAAGTTATTGACCTGGGCCTCTGCAGATGCACTTCTAGCTATTTCAAGCTGTGCTATTCAGCAGCTCAAAGTGACAAGCCAAGGAAGCCATCACAGCCTGTGACACCTTGCATACACTTTTGGAACTGCTATCAAAGAGAATTCTCTCTGGTGCTGCTTACAGCTTTTTCATCCCTTCAGACTCCTCATCTTTCATGGTGACATCAGGGGCAGACCTATAGGAAGTTGCTCTGCAGTAAAGCCAAGCCAGCAGAAATTGATTTTTGCAAGTAAGATGTGTTCTCTCAGGGAACAGGGAAAAAAGAAAAAGCCTGAGGAATGCTTTGGTTGTGATCAGAACTCCACTCCACCTGTCACAAAAATAGAAAAGCAAGTTGGCAGAGTATGTCAGAGCATTTTGCTCAAATTGATCCAAATTCTTGAGGGGGTGGACACTGCAATGCTGAGCAGCACTTCCAGGCATGCCTGGCTAAGCAGGAAGCCTTGTACAGAAGCAGCTTGTGCAAGATGTGTTCCTGCTTCCAGCTGATGCCAGGGAAGGGCTCAGTTCAACCCCATGGGGAAAAGCTTAAAATTATTTGTTTTAAACCACATTAAGGACTCAGCCAGGGCAGAAGTTACAGAGTATGTTATTTGGTCCTGCAATTTGGTTTGCTTACACTCAGGAACCATTTTGGAAAAAAACAGATTTCTGGCAAACAAAACCAGCAGGAGTGGAAATAAGTGGTGACCCTTACCTTCCTCACTGCTCTCCTTGGGACCAGTTTCTTCCAAACCCAAACCAAAGAGATCTGAGTCATTTTTCAGCTTAAAGGAGTGGAGCACTGATTTCACAGGCTGGGGTGGCTTTGCCAATGAGGTATCATCATCAGATATTTCAGACAGATCTTCCCGGACTGGGAATTCATCCTAAAGAGAAGAAAAGGGAAACAAGACAAACAAATTTTTCAACCAAAATCTCTAAGCATTTTGTAGACAAAGATGTCAGAAGGAGGGGAGGGAGGAACACTGCACTCAGCTGTTATTGCCTGTAAGTCAATGCTCTTGATATATCTATTTTTTGACTCAGTAAAGCATCTCAGTAGCACTGGTACTGCAAAGCTTGCTCTAGTAACTTAACATTCATGCTACCAAAATCCATTTTCTGATATAAGGGGATTAAATGAGACCTTCAACTGTGTTAGATGAACAGCATCAGCCACTAACTGCCCTAGAAAGGCACCTCTGCTTTGGGGAAAATCTAATCAGGCTGAGAACACATCTCCAGACTTGAAAGACAAAACCTCTTTCCTGTGCAGCTCTGCACAGCAGGGCCAGCACACAGCAGGGCCAAGGATGCAGTCTGGGTTTGCAGAATACATCACTTCATTGAGTCAAAAGGGAACATGCTCCCAGGGTAAACCTGCCCCTTCAATGTAGGCTGAAAACCAGGATGCTGCAGAGCCTGGGTATCACCCAAACCATCTCTGCATGATGGGAACAGAAATGAAGTTTACAATCTTCTGATACCTGCCAATTCTTCAGAATGCATTAACCACCCTTTCTTACACCCTCCACACTGATCACAGGGCTTTGCTCTGCTGCAGACCTCAGTGATGCTCTCTCCTCCTTGCCCATGGTGGTAATTTTACTGCTTTGCCTGTCTGGTGAACCTTAAACTGGAAAAGATTCAAGCTGAGGGCATCTCCCTGGCACTGCAGCAACTGCAAGCTCCCTCACAGAGCCCCTTCTCATCATCACACACATGAGAAATAAACTTGCTCCAAATACTTTCGCTTTCATATTAAAGTGCCAGGAAAAGCAGGCACTGAAAATGCTTAACAAATGGGAAACTACTTAGTAAACAGCATGACACACAGGCAGGGTCAAAGCAACTGGGACCATCACCCTTTCTGCAGGATTTTGGAATAGTGGGAACACATAAACCACTCCTGCACAGCAACTCCTCATCCCAAATCCCACTTATCAGTTTCTAAAGATTGCTCTGCTGGCTCTGAGTGTGGATCACTGACACTTGGGGTATTTAGATCCACAGCAGCAAGTTCATACCAGCCCAGAGGAGATGTTTGGATTTTCTCCACTGTTCCACAGGGGTTCCATGCTGTGTTTGAGCAGACAGCTGCAGGGCAGCACCAAGGAGCTGCCCACGTGTGCAGCCTCACAGAGATATTACAGCTAACCTGGCTGTACTGCTAAGTCCTTCTCTGGCAGATTTTCCTACTTCAGTAAGGAGTTTTGCCAGCTGAATTTCATTTTGGCCTTTTGATCACTGGATAGACTGTAGGGAGCTTGTGAGAACAAGCTGAACTTGTTCTCACTGCTATGTACACACTACATGTTCAACTTTGGGTGAAAAATGATTAGCTTTGTATTTTATACCTTCCTCACTGCTAGACTGGCAGTGCTTTGGACTTACTGAGAATAAACAACATGTTAAGACCTGTAAGGACAAACCTCATTGCTGTGTGGCTTCCAAAAATTAGGGGGTTTGTGCTTACACCAATTTCTTCAGGTTACTTAGCACCTGACTCACAGTGACAGAAACTAAGAGATGGGAGAGCAGATGAAAGCTCTGCTCCAGGAGGTGCCTCAGCTCTTCAAGCTCAGAAGCACAGCAATTCATGCATGGTATTTACCATTTTCTTCTTCTGGCTGTCAGAATCCTCACTTTCAAAGTCTGGGTCATCCATAACAAATGAAAGCATTTGAGTAGCTATTGGTCCCTCTTGATCACTGTCAGACTCCTCAGGCTTCTCCTCTTTGACCACTTTCTGCTTGAGAGCATGTCCTTTGCTTTGGGAAGTGGTCTTTGGGGCCTGGACTGCTGCTGGAGTGGCATCAGCAGCAGCTGGCAACTTAGTGTTGAGCTTGCTGCTGTTTCTTTCAGCCCCAGAACGTGGAGGTGAACTGTCAGGAGGCTTTGTGTCAGTTGCTTTGGTCAAAACTGCTTCACTCTGTAGTTTCAGAGAATTTCTGGAAGACCTGAAAAGAAAGAAACAAGTTGTCAGAGTCTGTCCACACTCTGTGAAGCAAAGCATGGTGACCATTTCATACCTGAGCCTGCCTGCAGTGTGCACCTCAACAGGATGCACATTTCATCCCAGAGGGTTGTGAGGCCAAACACAAACCACTCACAAGGCTGGAGATGACCCTTGTGTCCCTGGAGGTGCTGAAGCACAGGTTCCAGTGGGGCACACCTGACTGTCACCCCCAGGATGTGGTGTGTAGAGAACATGATCCAGCTGATTGTCCTCCAGCACAGTGTGATGAGTGATTTCCACTCCTTTCACCCCAAGACTTGACTCCTCTGCCCTCCTCACACTGCCACCACCAGATGCTCAGGCACTCAGCTACAATCTCTCTCTGCTTCAGAAAAAGTGTGGGCCATTCCCAAGCAGAAACAGATCAGTGCCCACAGAAGTGCTCAGAGGGACACTGCCTCAGGGCCGTGCAGAAACCACTTCATAAAGCAGTCACACCTAAACCAAATCCATCCCAGCTGACAGCTGAAGGCTGAGACAGACACCAAGATTTCCCAGAGGCCACACAGAAGTCAGTGGCAGGATGGAGAAGAAGCCCAAGTTTGCCAGCATAACCCTCCCACTTCAGGCTGTGTTTGTACCTTTTTTTTTCCTGCTCTGTGTTGATACCTTCATCAGGTATAAGTACAACCTTAGAGTCCTTCACATCTTCCTCCTCCTCCTCACTGGAGAGGGTAATGTTCTTGCTGGGCACCCGTTCTGCTGCTGGCATGGGTCTGCTGGGGATTTTGTCATCCAGATCCAGGTCATCTTGGAAACCTGCCACCATGGGGTTCCCCCCAGGCACCTCTCCATCACTGCAGAACAGACAAGGATCAGACACAGCATTCCCAGGAAGGACCAGGACAGACATGCAGACATCCCTGAAAACAGACTGCTGCTTGCCTGGCTTTTCCAGCCAACTTCAGGGTCAGTGCCCCTCAGCCTGGGGCAGCTGCACTGGAGCTTGGCTGCTACCCCTCCAGGCTGGCCCTGTGTCCTGTGGGATGCAGGGGGGAGCACAAGCCCATTACAAAATAGGCCACAGAAGGATGTGGCACACAGTAGCTGCTACTGCTCGAGCTGAAAATAAGTGGCTGGAAAAGATGAGTCTGTGGTTTCAGCTCTGTCAGAACATCTCTGGTCCAACATGCAAGGATCAGCCAATTAAGCTGTGGGAACTGCCTGCCCTAATCCCCACATCTTGAATTAAACCTGATCATCTACTGCCACTGTGGGAGTATGGGAATTCACTTGCTGCTATCACCTTCCTGGAATTACTTCTATTTTTCTGGTGCTCCCTGTAGCAGGGAGCTACCCAGACACCATAACCATGCTTTAACATTTCCCAAATTAAATTAACCTAAGAACACACTTCTAGAGCTGGATGTAACCCAGTTATGTGTTCAGAGCACCCTGACAGAGAGCTTCACAGCTGAAATGATGAGCTGAGGATTCTTGTCTGAATGTCCCCAGGACTCAATAATTTTAATACTTTCTGAAGGATTTGCTCATGTCAGGAATACAGATATTTTCCCCAGCAATGGCTGATGAGCCTTTGTATCACCTCTCCTTGTCCTGTTTGCTTTATCAACCACAACCCTTCCTGATAACTGACCAACACAGGAACCATATCCTTTTAATGACTCAGTAGGGACTGTACCCACACAGCCTCCATTGTCACACAGAGACAAAAAAATATATAATTATGATTGCTTGGAACAGTTTATATTTTAGAGGCATAAAAACAATCACAAAAACCCTTACGGTGGAAGAAGGAGGCCTCTCCAGTCCCAAGCACACATCCAGTACTGGAAGAGACAGTGGAGGATGTGCTGGTGGGATGGGAGACCCCGACCCCCTAACACAGTCCAGGTGATTGCACTGCTCACTCTGCCTCTTGTTCACAGGTTAGTTTTGGAGAATTACTTCATCAGGCAGCAGCTAATTCAGTTATTTGTGACACAGGGGACACTGTGTTTACCACTGCTGCAGCACACTGAGTGCAGTTAATGCCTGCCTGGTCAGAGGGCTCAGAACAGGGCTGACAGCCATTCCTCTGCTGCTCCCAGCACAGCAAACTGCTGAAGAGCCCCTTTATCACTAACACTGCTGCTCTCATACTGAGCCAGAAAGGAGGCAAACAGCCCATCCCACACAAAGGAGAAGAAAAGTGGTGTTTAAAACAGTCTCCAGGGCAGGAGGAATTACAAGTGAGTGATTTCTGAGGTCTGTGAAGCACTGGCAGGGTTTCCTCTTGAAATGCACTGAAAAGAAAATGGGAGTTGCATCCTAAAATGGGTAGGAAGTAGTGACACTGCATTTCTTTAACACATCACTGCTCTAGGAAGTATGGGGACTCTTCAGAGACTGCTGCTTCTGTCCTTCTACAGCACACCATGCAAGCCTTGCAGCCTTTAGAGCATTCCCAGTGTAAAGAGAATATCCATGTGTGCACACCCTCCCCTCACAAAGTGGGTCACCTCTCTTTGCAGTGAAAACGCTGCCTCCTTCTATAATTTCCAGATAAATTGTTGATTGGCAGCTTAAGAGCAAAGCCATGGAGTGGATATACACCAGGAAACTTACTGCTGCAGTACAAACAAGGCCTGACAATGCAAAATTAGGATCAGCTTGTGGTCCTGAGGTTCCAGCTGGGAGGAATTCAGAGCATGCAAAACCCAAGCTCATTGCACCACCTCTCTCCACCACCTGACTTGCTGCCAAGCCTGTGTCAGTGTTGAGGTATGAACCAAAAGCAACCACACTTGCCAAGGTCTGTCTGAGCTACTGATCAAAGAGCACACTGGGGTTTCCTCCTCTGCCATGTACCCAGAAAAGGAGGTGACACAAAACCTGGCTGCAAGCTGAGCACAGGGTCTCAAACCTGGGCTGACAGGAACCTCCTGAAGTTCAACAAAGGGAACTGGGGGGCACCCAGCTGGAAAGCAGCTTGGTAGAAATGAGTCTGGGGGTCCTGGTGGGATCAAGTTGAATGGAAGTCAGCAAGATGGCCCTGCTGCCAAGAAGGCAAATGGGATCCTGGGCTTCAGGAGGGAAAGTACTGCCAGTAGGTCAAGGGAGGTGATCCCTCCCCTCTGCTCAGCACTGGGGAGGCCATGCCTGGAGTGCTGGGTGCTCCTCAGGACATGAGACATGGGTGTAATGAAGAGAGCCCAGTGAAGAGCAATAAAAATGATTCAGTGTCTGGAGCATCTCTCACATGAAGAAAGGCTCTCTCATGTGAGTCAGGAATGCTGGGACTCCTAGGAGGCTTGGGGAGACCTTATCAATGTGCTGAAATACCTGAAGAAGGGTGCAAAGATGGAGCTAAGTTCCTTTCAGTGCTGCCCACTGACAAGGCAAGAGGCAAGGGGCACAAACTGGAACACAGAAGATTCCCTGTGAAACAGGAAACAGTTTTTGTGCTGTGTGGGTGCCTGAGACTGGCACAGAGATTGTGGACTCCATCCATGGAGATATTTGAAAATCTGGACATGGTCCTGAGCAACCAGCTCTGGGTGGCCCTGGCTGAGCAGAGGGGTTGGACCAAATGACCTCCAAAGATGCTTTCCAACCTCAGCCATTCTGTGACTCTGTGAATGTAACTCTGCTTTAGACATGAAACACACTGTGCCTGAGGCCTTCTCATGTGAGATAACCAGCAAGACTCTTATCTCTCTCATTTGGGTCAACCACAAACTCTTAACACACAGCCCATTCTTCTGCACCATCTTCAACAGCTCTTCAAGTCTGGAGCTTATATTTGGTTGCAGCACACCCACAAGAAATGCTGGCAAGCAGTGTAAGCTCAACATTCCAAAATGTTCAAGAGACCCAAATGCATCTCTAATACATCCTCAGGCTTTGTTCCTCACTGAGGTGCAAGCTTCCAGTATTTAATTTCTGAAAACCAACAACATCTCCATTAGGTTTGAGTGGTTTCACAGGAAAACTTTTCTGTTCTGTAAATGAATTTCTGCAGCAGCAGATTTTGTTGTTAACTACAACAACCTACTCACTGCAGCAGAAGCTGATTATTAGGGATAATGACTACAGAACTCCTATGTTGCTGGGCATTGTGGGGTTGTAATTGGCATCCTGAAGAATATAAATTATTGCAGGTGATGGTCACACCTCTGAATTTCAGCAGATCTGGCTTAGTGCAGGGGGCTCTTTTTTGGTAGAACAAGTGCAATTGTCAGGCCACTGAGAAAACTGTGAACTGCACAAGAAACCAGAGCAAGATACGGATGCTAAGCTGCAGAGAAATAATCAGCATCTGAATCTGCAGGGATGCACTGCAAGGTCTTCTCCTAGGGAAACAGAGCTGTTCAACTGCAGATGGTTACTGCTGTTCCCAAAGGATGAAGCTGTGAATGAATGTCCTCCCCAGGAAAGCCCAGAGGTCTCTTCTCTCTCTGTGTCCCCACCAGCTCCTAAACACTGGAAGGCTGCCAAGGCTGGGGACAGAATGCCAAAGGGCATCACAATGTGACAACTCTGCAGCTAAGGAGCAAGGAGAACCCCTGTCTGAGATGCCTGGCTTTTTATTGAGTCCAACATCCCCTGCTTCCAATGACTGATGTCCTAGAGAAGAGGAGCCCTTATTAAACACCCAGCCTCCTACCCACCACAAGAACTGCAGCTGAAGAGCTGGGAGGGCACCCCAGGACCCAGCCCTACAGAAGGTCAGGCTTGGCTCTCCTGCCATTTCCTTGTTAAACACAGAAAAATATCCCAGCTCAGCCACAGCCACGAGCAAGATGCTTTGCAGGCCAGCAGGCTTCCAGCAACCATCTCATTTTTTTTTCTTTTTCTTTATTAATAAAACATCCATGTGTTCTCCCATCACAAGGAATGATGATTCAGGCTGACCTGCATTAGACAGGCACTGAGCCTCACACACAGCATTGATTTCAAGTTGTAGTTGAACTAGAGAACACTGAATCATGATAAAGATGCAAAAAAATGCAGAATCCCCCACATTCACAGATGAGCTGTATCAGCATTTAATTACCCTCCTGGTTAATACAGTGAGCATGACAAGAGGCAGCAGGCAAGGACTATCCTAACCAGAGGGATGCAGAGCCTGTGAATGTGCTTAGGTCACCTCTTAAGTGACAGTCTGCTTTGTTACAGCTTGCTGCACAGCCTCTAGCCTGAGCAGCTCAGTATACACAATCCCTTTTCCCTTTATTTAGTTAATAACATCAAAGCCAGGAAAAGAAAAAAAGAGAAAAGAAAAAAATCCCCCAAAACTCCAGGCTGCAGGATAAGCACAGTGCTCTGCCATTTGGAGGACAGAATCCCAGAATCCCAGGCTGGTTTGGGTTGGAAGGGGCTTTTAAAGCTCATCCAGTCCAAGCCCTGAAAACGGGCAGGGATATCTTCAACTCCATCAGGTTGCTCACAGCTTGGTCCAACCTGACCCTGAAGGTTTACAAGGATGAGGCCTCTACCACCCCTCTGGGCAACTTGGGCCACTGTCTCACCACCCATGCTATAAAAAATTTCTTCCTATTATCTAGTCTAGTCTGAATCTTCTCTCCTGCAGTTTAAAACCATCACCCTGTCACTGCAGGCTCTGCTAGAAAGTCTCTCTCCATCTTTCTCCCCTTGAAGTGAAAGGCTGTACCCAGACCCTTCTCTTCTCCAGGCTGAACAACCCCAACTCTCTCAGCTTGGCTCCAGAGCAGAATCAGAGCACCTCAGGTTAGCCAGGCCCAAGCTATCACTCACTCTGCACACCCAGGTATGTCCCTGACTCCCCTCCATCCATCCTCCCCTCCTCACCTCTCACTGTCCACGCGGTGTTTAGGCTGTGGTTTCCCCTTCTCTTTCTGTGGGGCTGGCTCTTCCAGAAAGCTGTGGTCCAGGCTGTCATCAGGAACAAAATCCTCCACACTCTGCACTTTCACAGGGGCTTCAGGGTGGGGAGAAGGAGTGGCAGCAGCAGGGTCTGCATTAACAACAGCAGTTGTGAAACACAGGGTGCACCACAAGTAAAGACAGAAATTTGCTTCTCTAAGATGTCCTGTCCAAGGCAGGACCTTGGCTACACAGCAAAGGAAAAGGCAGGGTATGAACAGGGTACTCAAACGAGTCCAGAATGTTACATTTAGGTCCATCTTAGTAAAAGTGCATGCAACAAAACCTTGGATGCCTCTGCCCAGCAACTTCATTGGGCAGGGGTTGGGCCCACACACTGCCCTACTCTGCACTAGGGAAGCAGTTGAGGCAGCTGGCCTCCTCCTCAGACCATCTTTGAAGCAGATTATTTCTCATGAGGCAAATCTGCTGCAGAGCTTGGACTTCAGTGATCATTTCTGGCTGAATAATCTTTAAAACCAGCACTCCACTGTTCTCTGTTAACACACAGAAGCTCTTTTGAGCTGCCAGATTTTTGTGAAGACAGTGCTTCCAATGGCTTTTCTAACAATTCTTCCCATTCAAGAGGTATGTCTGCTCCTGGCAAGAAGCTGAAGGGTATTTTCTTAGTGTCCCCTTGTGTGTTCAGTACCTTCCTCCTGCAGCACACTGCAGCCACCACCCAGCTGGCTCGACACAGCCCCCAGCCCAGAGAAAAACCAAAACGGGAGAATGACAGCACAGCACTGCTTGGACATGTGCTGCACAGACACAGGGCCTGTGGTTTTCAGACCCCTGTCTGCCAGAGAAATGCCCACGGGAGACACCCTGCTCCAGCACCTACCTGGTTGGGGAGGAGAGGGGTCTGGGGCAGGAGAGGTCCCAAAGAGACGAGATATAATGCTGCGCTTCGGCGGGGCTGCGGCCGGAGGGGCTGGGGAGGGTGTAGCTGGGGGAGGCAAGTGGGGCTGCTGGGCTTCAGGTGCAGGCACTGGTGAAAAAGATGGGGGAGGTTCAGGAGAAATAGTGGAGCTTGTGGCAAGTGGCTGGAGTGGCTGCGGGGTGCCAGGGCTTGAGCTGCCTGTCGAGGTGGAGCTCGGAGGTACTATGGGTGACTGGGAGCCAGAGGAGGGGCTTTGCCCGTTGGTTGTTAGGGGTGATGTGTGTCCTCGGCTTCGGGCTTCCATCATCTCAAGGAAGCTGCAAGGAAGAAAAATTGGGAATGTAAGGAATCAGAGAATCATCAGAGTTGGAAGGGATTTCTAGATACCATCTAGTCAAATTCTCCCACTAAAGCAGGATCACCTAAAGCACATCACACAGGATTGCATCCAGGAGGGTTTTGAGTATCTCCGGAGAAGGGGATTCCACAACCTCCCTGGGCAGTCTGTCCCAGTGCCTTGGCACCCTCAGATGTTTAAATGGAACTTCCTATGTTCCAGCTTGTGTCCATTGCCCCTCGTCCTGTCACTGGGAATTACTGAGAAGAGTCCTGCTCCATCTTCCTCACACCCACCCTTCAGATACTTGTAGACATTAACAAAGTCTCTCCTCAGCCTTCTCTTGTCCAGGCTCAAGTCCCAGCTCTCTCAGCCTTTCCTCATAACAGGAATGCTCCAATGCCCCAGTCATCTTTGCTGCCCTCCACTGGACTCTCTCCAGTAGACCCCAGTCTCTCAAACTGGGCAGCCCAGAACTGGATGCAGCCTCACCAGTGCAGAGTAGAGGGGGAGAATGGCCTCCCTCAACCTACTGCCCACTCTCCTTTATGCAGCCAAGTATTCCCTTGGCCTTCCTGGCAGCAAGGGCACACTGCTGGGGCATGGATAAATCACTATCAGGACTCCTTTTCCTCTGAACTGCCTTCCAGCAAGTCCACCCTAACCTACACTGGTGCTTGGGGTTCTTCCTCCCTGGGTATAGCATCCTACACGTGCTCTTATTGAACCTCATCAGGTTTATCACTGCCCAGCTCATGTCCAGGTCATGCTGGGTGGCAGCACAGCCCTCTGGAGTGTCAGCCACCTCTCCCAGCTTTGCATCATCAGTGAACTTGCTGAGGACACACTTTCTCCTCATCTAGGTCATCGATGAACACACTGAACAAGACCAGACCGAGCACTGGGGGACCCTGCTCCATTGATCCCCCTGAGTTCTGTCCCATAGCCAGCTCTCAATCCACCCAACTTCCACTCATCTAGCCCACACTTCTTCAGTTTCCTAACAAAATGAATGGAGAAAACCTGCCCAACAGAGCACTGAGCATGATGGTGGAGTGCTTTGGCTATGTGCTGAGCTGGGAGGGTTCAGGTCTGGGTCTGCTTTTGGTAATGCTGCAGCTCCCTGGGCCACGATGAATCTGGTTTACCCACATGAGCTAAAAACTCCCCCAATGTACATTGAGGTGTGGAAAACCCCCACCTGCTCTGGACTGCAGGATTCAACTGGTATTTGGAATGCTGCTGGGAATTCCCTGGACTGTAACAAATGCCAGGGCTTGAAACACCATCTGAAGTCAACTCTTGGACATATGTCTCTAAGGGAGTAAGTGCTACATTTTTAGATTCTGCAGAAGAGATCAGAGTGCTCAAGAAAACTCAAATGCTATCAAAACCTCTTATTTCAGCCAGGAATGGATTTGAGAGGAGAATCCTTGAATATAAATAAAAAGAGCAATCCAGAGGGCTCACAGAGGACTGACTGCTGTTATCCTCTGCCCAACATGCACACACAGGCAGTCTCTCTCCCTGCACACTCCCCCTCTGTGTGGGAGGCAGTAAAGCCAAACAGCAGAACCTTTGAAGCAAGCTGTGGTCCTGCCTGGATTCCTGACTAGAAGAGCATCAAAGCCTGTAAGCTGGAGAGGGTGAAATTCTCTGTCCTTTTCAAAAAGGAAGCCAAGCCTGATGCTGCTGCAGCCTCCTCCTGCAGCCCATTCAGTTTGCAGCCTTTTCACAAGCTGTTTGCAGAGAAACACTAACAAAGAGAGGCTCTTACTACAAAATGGTTTCAAGCAGCACATTTAAGAGATAAAGGGGGCATCCAGAATAAAGTATTGTGTATAGAACTGAGCAAGCATCATGGTCTCACCTCTTATTTCATTAAGCCTAATGAACTTGTGAAAAGAAGCTTTGGGTTGAACTGCTACTGCAGGACAGACAGACTTTGTTGTGCTCCAGGCAACGAGGATGTCAAAACAGAGACTCCTCTCCCACAAGAGCACAACCTCATCCTTCAGGGACTTGAGCCAGCCAGACATCCTCACCAGACACCTTCACTGCAACTGCTGCCAAACAGAAAGCAAACAGCAGGGGCTAAAAGACTTGAAGCCCCCTAGAGATCTCATTTCTTATTTTAAGGAGCAACCTGTCACACTTTTAAGGAACAAACTAATATAGTTTGTGATCAGTGGTATTGGGAGCCCTAGAGAACAACACCCATGGGAAGCTGTTACTGGAATTGGAAAACCAGGAGTCCTCCCTAACTAAGGAACTGGCTAAAGGGCAGCACTGGAAAACAGCATTAGCTAAGAAAGAAATCCTTAGTACTGTTCCTCAAGGATCAGCCTTGTGGTGTATTGCAGCATTTCAATAAGAAGCACAGAGACCAGGGAATTCCTTGTGAGGCTGAAATCTGGGAGGCAGCATCAACAGAGAGGGACAAGATACAAAGAGAACTGGATGATCCCGAATAACAGAAATGGGAAGAAATTCAGCAGTACAAAGAAAACAGTCCTCTGCTGAAGGGCTAGGACACAAGGGTTCTTGCTCCAAGTTTATCACACCAGAAGAGCCAGGAGAGACTCACCCACTCGTTCCAGAAGACTGGACTAAAGGCTGCACAGGAGGAGCAGTAAGGGAGTATGGCTGTCACACAGCCATCCACTGCCTGTCCCCTGCTGTTAAGGCACCTAAATCAGTGCCACGCTGTGGTGGCCTTGGTGATGCTTCCCCAGGATCTAGGCCAAAGCTTATGTGCTTATTCCACCAAGCAGACTGGCTACAACAAAAAAGCTCCTGGCAGAGCTGAGATCAAAGCATGTGACAGAGCATCCACTCCAGCACTCCTTCCTCCCAGGGGATGTGTAGCTGGGGTAGGCTGCATGACAACACATTCTGCTAAAAATGGTGCATGGATTTGTTATGCACTGAAGAGAAAACATAAAGGAGCTTCACTCTTGCACTGAGCTCTGCAGTGATTGTTTGGGTTTGTTGGGAAGGTGCACAATGCCTCACACAGACAGCAAGGAGGTACCAGTGTGTTTCCCATCCATCCCTGTTGCTGCCCTGCAGGGCTGAGCAGCAGCACATCACCTCCCTCCTGAGGAGGGATCCCCTCACTCAGCATCCTCCAGGGCAGATTACACAAAGTGCAGTGGGAAGGAAAGATACACCAAGGGTACCTGCAGTTCAGCCCTTCTCCAACACAGCAAATGCTCTGAACCTACATGAGCTGTCAGGGCCTGAAAGCCACCCACGAGAGCTGCCTGCACAGGACGTGTGGCTCCACAAATCCACACCAGAAGCACTGAGTGCTGAATTCTGTCACCCCTTCCCTCTGAGCTTGGATTCCTGGTGAGCCAAAGGCAGTATGGCTGAAGAGCTCTGCTCTGTGGGACTCCTCCTCTCAAGTCTTACCCAGGGTTAAAGCCTCCTCCTTCCAGTTCTGAAGGGAGATTAATCCCAGCTGATCTACTTGCCTCTGCTCTTGTTTATAGCAACAGCCACCCTGGCTGGAGGCTTGTCCAGCAGACAAGGTACTGATGCCAGCACTGCCCCTCTCCTGGCTGAGCTCTCCAGCTGCCTCTGTGAGCACCTAAAGCACCAGCACTACACAAGAAGAGAACAGAACAACCTTTGAGTCCCTGATCAGGTCACTGGGTGCCACCATCAAGACAACTGAGTGACTCAGGCAGGGTAAGACTATTGTAACCTGAAGATCAAAGATCCTCTAGGAAGTACACAGGAAGTACATATATAATCATGTTAGGACACAGAATATGAAATCTAAGGAGTAATTAAAGTTGGACCCAAAAAAGAGGACACTCTTCACAGTATCAGGGTACCTGAAGATTTACTGCACTGTGTACTACCAAAACTGCCCATTTTGGAAAGAACCTGCTTTGTTCTGGGCAAGGAGCCAGCTCCAGAGGGAGGGAGGGCTGTGACTACCACCTGTTTCTCCTGCAGAAACACACGAATTTTAAGATCTGGAGGGATAAAAGGCTACAGAACTGAAGTATAAAGAGTGTCATCCTTCCCTCCAGCTCAGCTAGCCTGGAAAGTAACACACATGCAGGCTTCTGCACCTGTGCTCCTCTGCCTTGCTCACCTACACTGTGTGAAGGGCATCAGAACAAGGGACAGCAAGGTATTTTTAGCAGAAAGATGCAATGGTTATTTGGGGACAGTGTGACACAGGCTCTTACCCCAGCACAGCACCAAGGAGAGCTGTGGCACGTGTGCTCTATGTCACCTTCCTCAGCCCCAACCAGACACGTGGGCCAAGTGTTGTGCTGTGTGCCATGAAATGGGATGGGAATGGAGATGGTCTGATCCTGGATTCACATGGGCTGCATAACCAGCTCTGCTGAGCTTTCATATTCGTATCTTCTTCCATGAAAGAGGTGGGTGGAAAACCAGAATACATGAAAATGCTGCCAGCAAGCTCTCAGTAATTTCCAGGGTGGAGGTGTTTGAGCATCCTCCACACTTCAAAAATACTACATAATGCATGAATGCTTTCTCCTGCTTTACACACACCCTTCAGAGGCACAAGTGTGGCTGGTTAGGGAACACACCAAGCCAAACCTGCCACGTGTCTGTTTTTTCTTATATCCCCTTATAATCTGGCCACCGTGTTCCTTCTTCTATCTTTTTTTGTCAGTCCTTCACAGAAGGACCCCCACAAAATGTAACTGTGAAACAAGCAGCATCATGTCCACACCAGGTCCCATTAAAGCACAAGATGAACTCATTTGTCCAGTTGAGATACAGAGCCAGTAAATGTGCTACACAACACCAGATGGGTTATCTGTCCTCACCTCTCAATCCTTCCATTTCAGACCAAGGAACAAGTGCACATCCTCAAACCCCCTGAATAATTCACTGTCAGTTGGACCTGCTTGCAAGAGGAGACTTTTCTGCAATTTTAAAGATGAACATGCGCTGAATATTCATCAGGGCCTGAGGTTACTGTTGCTCTGCTCTTAGACCAAAGTAAAAATAAAGCACAGAAAGACTTGTTAGCTTCACAGTTCCTAAAATTGTCAGTGCTCATCCTCATTCACTATTGAGGACTGGAGCAGCCTGAAGCTTTTTGGCTCCTAAATGCAACGTGCTGTGAGCAATTTTTCAAGTGTATTTCATGTGGCAAGAAAAGCTTTGGGTTATGTTATTAATTGTAAAAACAAAGATTAAAAGGCTGTGTGACATGAGTGTAACTGGGGTTACATTTCCACATTTGTTTTGGACTCTTTAAAGGTACTAAAAACCCAATTCCCCCCTAAGCCCAAGTCCCAAGTGTGAAATAAATTGCCAAGTGGTGTTGAGCTCTGCTGCCCAGGCCTTGGAGGGCACAGCCCCTTCCCAAGAACTCCTCAGGTTTTCCAGTTGACACAACATGGATGTAGCAGGATAAAGATGGGATTTCTCATGAAGAACTTAAGTATTTCTTTTGACTACATAAGTCTCCAGGAAAAAATAAGTGAATTCCAAAAGAGTTGATTACTTAACCTTTGAAATTAAATGTCTTTTCATAGTAAAAAAAAAAAAAGAGTAATACTAGAAAAAATGCAAAGATAAAAGCTCATGAAAACTGTCCATTAAGTCTGCTTCTTATTAACTGTTGCAAATATTTTCACCAGCAGCTTATTCCTGAAAAAAAAAAAATTTTCAGGATGACCTTCCAAAATTCCCCCCAAAAGCCATTTCTCCATGCACACCACTCAGTGAGAGAACAGGCACCCAGTTTTCCTTGTGACAGAAGAGAAGCCAGCCACCATTACAGATGGAAAAAATGAGCAAATTCAGTACAAATCCAGAACCGAGTAAAAATGTCACTGCTGTTTGTTTAATAAGAATTCAGGAACTCAGAAAGAGCTGAAATGTGCTTTTTAAAGAGTACTGAAAATGTAAAATCTGAGAAACTACAGGAAATGTATCAGAGCAAGAACTGTGGCAGGCAGAGAGGAGACCAAGCACAGGGAAAGAGCTGGAAGCAGCTAAATCCGTCTGGGCAGGCAGAGCTGGTGCTGCCAAGGGATGCCTTATGTAAGGAGATGAGGCAGCTTTGGGTGCCACCTCGTGTCTTCTCTGGGATCCACATTTTGCAGCAATGACATCTTGTCCTTGGGTACCCAGCTGCGAAGAGGAGGAAGAGTTTTTGTTCCCTTTCTGTTCTCACTGATCCCGATTTAGCATCGGTCGTGGGTACAGAGCTGCTGTGCACAGGGGTTAAGGAAATCACTGAGATGTCCTAGCACTGTCACCTCGTGCCTCCTCCATGGCCTGATTTTATGGCAGGAGAGAAGGAATTGCCTAAGAAGAGCTGCTCCAGCAGCCACACCATGACCTGCAGCCCAAGGAGACCTCTCCTTGGTGTGCAACTCGTGCTGAGCATCAGCAGAACTCAGGAGCAGCTCAGACAAGGGCCCCACATCTGCCAAGGTCCAACAAGACCATGGGCTGAACACAAGGAGGAAAATGCTCCCTGGGATATCCCTAGGACATCCACTGCAGTGCCATGTTAAAGATGGCAATCCCAAAATGATGGCCCTTTGGATTTGTCATTGCACAGTGCCCAAAGCAGTGGGACCAGCCTCGTCCTGGGATTCTGGATGTCACCACACTGGAAATGCTACTCGAGTGATGACAGCATTGCTGGAGGAGCATGTACCCAGCCAGGGTACCCTTTGGAGTGGAAACACACCACTAATATCACCTGGTGTACAGTGCAGTGCTGCAGCTGGATGCCATGATCCAGTCCAACATCCAATGTTGGAACTGGAAGCTCCTGTATTGCCCAAGCTCATCCCACCTGTGCCAGTCCCACACTGCTGCTGCTTCCCTCACATTTTCATGTTCAGCAGGTGCTTCTCTGAGCCAGCCCAGCTTGGATTAACCCAGAAATCTGTGAGCTGAACTGGCACATGTGAGGGTCCTGGTGTAAGGGTGAGAGGTGACTAAGGAGCAAGATCTTCTGGTGTAAGTTTGGAAGAGCTCTGACAACTCTTGATTAAGAATCCTCCCATTACTGATGCAGAATAAACAGAAATACTGGAAAACTCTCTGACAGCACAGCCCACACAGCCCAGTCCTTTAAGTAAGGACTGTCTAAAGAATTGCCGAAGGCAAGAGGAGGGTAACCAGTGCCTCAGGGAAGGAAGGAGGTGATCACTCTGGAAAGAGGACTGCTTTGTGTGTGTTTGGCACATTTCTGTACTCTCACAAAGGAAAACAGAGCAACCAAGGTTATAGAACTTGAAACATGGTCTGAAAAATGCTTGTCAAAATGGCTGTGCATTAATATTTTATAATAATCAATTCCAACTTCCAAAAAAAGATGTCTGTAAAGTATTTTTTTCCAGTTCATTCTGGAGCTGATTTTTCTGGCTTGCTCACTACTGCAGTAAGGACCTTGCAGTGGGAATTCACAGGACATATTTATCAACAACATACAAATATGAAGAGATTCCTGTTCACTGTGCTACAGATGCACTGGCTTTGCAGAGCTCATCTGGCAAAAGCTCATTTCAAGCAGCAAGCAAACAGTCAGGGCACTGAACAAACAGAAGCCAGCAGAACCTATCCACTCTTCCAAACCAGAAATGCACTGAGGAATCTGGGAGTATTCAAAGGCAAAAAAGAGAGCTGGATTGTTATATTCCTATCATACAACACACAACACACAGGAAAGCAACAGCCAGAAAAAGAGGAATCAACTTGTCTTCTGAGCAGTAGAGATGGAAAATAACCCCTTTCAGCAGCAGAGGCTGCAACACACTTATCTACAATCCCTTCAGCATGTTCTGCCTCCTCAGCTCCACCTCCACTGCCCTCCTGTACATCACGTGCCCATAATACCAGACCCTTCACAGGGATCCCCAGGTTCATGCTTTATTTCAGGTGATGCCACTTAAAAGTGACATTTTCCAGGATCCAAAGAAAGTCTCAGTGTCCCTCGTTGGACCCTTCACATGCCATAACTGGGGCTGCCCAACATTCACCTGACACCCACAAGTTAGAAAAGATGGCTCAAGGACATACAGTTCGTAGTTTTGATCTTCTGTCTCTTGCTGCACTGACAGCTCCTCCAAAGTTGCATCAATATCCAGCTGATTTGTCTCCAGCTGCCGTAGCAACGTCTCCCTCTGAAGAAAGAAAAACAAGCTGGGTCTGAGCAGGAAGGGTCATGGTAAAAGATCTCTGTGCACTCACAGGGGACAGAGAGATCTTGTGTCACCACAGCAATGAATTAAACAGAAGCTTCGGTCCCTCTCACAGTGTTCAGCTTAAATACAGAAGCACAAAGAGAAGGTGAAGCAGTAGCAAAAGAATGTTAATCCAGAAAGTCTGTGTGTAAGAAAGTAATTTGTTCTGAGAGCTGTTCTCAACCATAAATCAATAACAAGTGATTTTCAGACCCAGCACTGCCAGTGGCATTTGGAGAACAGAATCAGCTCCTGCAGAGCATGGCTGTGCAACCCATTCATTCTGATACCTTTTTTCCCCCTAAAAGGCTGAAGAAGCTTCCCTGTGAGCAAGGCCCAACTGATGCAAAACCTCACAGTAATTTTCTTTTTCCTGTCAGGGTAGATGAGTGAGCACAACCTGTCAGCTCAGTGAAATTTCAGAAGTTGCTGTCCCTCAGTCCCTGCTGCCTCCCAGCTTGGGGACAGACATCCCACTCAGAACCTTACAGAATCTCAGGGGTTGGAAGGGACCTCTACAGATCATCAAGTTCAACCCCCTTGCCAGAGCAGGGTCACCTAGTGCAGGTCACACAGGAGCTAAGACTTAAGTCCATTTCACACGTGCAATGAAGTGAGTTTGCTTCACTAATGCAACACAGGACAGATTAACTCAGACCTTCCCTTCCCATATTTCCAACAGAATTCAAGCAAAAACCTCAGTTGAGAACAAGTGTTTTGAGCCACTGAAGCCAACCAGTTGCAAACAGAAGAGTCCCCCCAGCAGCCTGGATGGCAAGGAGAAGAGATCAATAACCCCAGACATTGGGCAGAGGAACACCCAGCACCCTGTCAGCCTCCTGGGGAGGCTCAGGGCACACGAGTCACTTTACACACCAATTCCTGGAGTCAAAAGCCCCAGTGTTCAGTGTCAGGCCATAGATGAGGTGGCCCAGGCAGCAGGGACAGCTTGTGCTGGCAGGTCCAATGGGTCACAGCACTGCACTGTGTCTGGGATGCCAATGATGCTGCTGGCTGCCAGGCTGCTCCACTGCCCAAGCAAGAGGAAGAGAAACCCCACGTGTCCTTCACACTGCAAAGATTTTTGCTTTTTTAACAGCTTATCCTCAACATCCACTTGAGCTTTCTACTACAAGAAATATTCTTGAAGTTTAGTGTCAATAACTCTGGTGAATGTTTAATTCTGTGTTTGACAACAGGGCCATGAACTGCAGACATCCCACTGGAGGGAAGAGCACAAAAGGAAATCTACACAATCTGCAGAATAAAATCCCCATGGGAAGAAAAACATTTGCATCAGGACATGGTGTTCAGTCTACTGCACAGACTATGGACAATATTGTTTCCTAGACACAGCAACATTGGAGCTATCAAGTGTACAAATTTAAAGGGCAAATAACTCATCTTATACAAAGCAGATCACCCTCCATGGACAGGTTGATTTATATCAAATTCTACCATGACTTAAGTTAGCTTATTTACTGGAAGATACTTGGTTTTCTTTAAAGATAGGAGAGATATGGTTTTTTCTTTAAAATAAAGAGCTTCTATGATAATTTATGGTAATTTATTGCTCCCAAGGTATTTAGATTCTTCAATTTACTGTTTTCATTGTGTTAAGAGCTTGGTCTGATTCCTGTTTCCTTTGCTAGGCAGTTTTTATTTACCATATTCATGAACCCTATGCAGATGGAACTTGACTTCAACTAACACGTAGACAAAGAAATATTAAGATTTTAGTTAACTTGAATCCCTTCATTGTGGTATACCCAACAAAATGTCAGCAAACATACTACACTGAACAGAAGGACTAATCAAAATTTTAGAATAATTCCAGATTATTGACTTCAAGACTTAAGAAATTAAAAATTATAGAAGTAACAGATTTCATTCTTTTATGCTACTCACACAGTGTAAGCAAAAATGAGACAAAGAAAGAGCAAATTTTCTGGTTTTTTGTCCTCAGTTTCCTACGATGAGTGAAATAATGCTGAGCAAATTAGCTGAATAAATAGAGGCAGAAGGGACACTGCTCCCCACTGCTTACCTTAGGCACTGAGATAATGACTTCTATTAAACAAGTGGTTTGCCTTTCCTGATACTTTTGCAGTGAGACATACACCAGAGTCATTTTAACTTCAGTTTTCAAAGGTTCCAGTAAATTAAGAACTTAAATTTAATTATGAAAGAGTTACATGTAATTTTGTAAAAATTTCATCACTAATAATGGACTTCAAAAAACTTTTAAAAAATAAATTCTGTTTTACTGGTATTAAAATATTAAAAAAATTATTTTTAGCAACAACCCAAAGGAAGGGGGAAAAAAATCAGGTGCCACAGAGCAAGGCTTTGGCTGAATGCCACTTTCAAGAGCTTCCTGGCAAAAGGCAAATTCAGCTGTCTGCAGAATTTTGTCTCCTCTGAAAGCCTGATTGACCTGCTCCCATTTGCACATTATGTGGGCCACCAGCAATACCCCCAGCTAAACTGCACTCTCCAGGCTGACAATCCTTCCCCTGGAAAGGAACTGATAAATAATTGAAGAGCCTGGGCTGCTAGAGGGAACGTGCTTTATGCTGGGGGTATGAATTTCAGCCACCACTTTCTTCACGAATAATGCATGAATGGAAGCTGGACCCAGAAATGTGCAACTTAAAACCCATGCACTGAGTGCCAGAACTGCTAAGGGAACCCAGCACACAGCTGAGCACCTTCCCCCCTTCAGAGCTGTGGGTTGGGAGCAACACAGAAACCTCAGAGCTCAACTAAGACTGATGAAATCCTAGGTGCATGTAATACCTGGTAGCATTCCTATCCTTTAATCCTGCTTTGCACCAGGGAAATTACTCCTTTCTGGAGACTGTAACTGGCAAATCTCTCTGGAAGTTTAAGCAGAATCTTTAGGAATTTAGCCTAGCTGTGATTTTCCTACACATTTTACCATGATGCTTCACTGGATGTTCATCAGGCCCAGCCTGGCTCCCCATGAACTCAAATGAAGAACCAAGGGGCAGCAAAGCCCCCAGAGCCACCCAGGAGCAGCACTTCAGGATCTAAACTGTAATGAGGAATCTTTTCAGTTTTGTTTCTGCAGTGTTGAATTATTTAGTTGTGTTACATGAAAACCACAGGACTTGGGAGTCTAATTATGAGGCACAGGCATCTTTTGGTTTACCCTCAGTGTTACCCCAAACCCACTGAGAACAACTGTGAGCTGGTCACCCCATTTCCTTTGCCTTTCCTGACTCCCCAAGCTGCTTCAGGTTATATCACATTTATTTTTTCTATCTTTCCCTGAAGACCAAGATTTGTCCAAGAAATTCTCTGGGCTTGGGGCCAATTACCTTATCTAAGTGTCCTAATTGCTTTCTGTCTCAGGTTACAGATCATGTTTACTTATACACAGCACATTTAAATAAAAGGTCCTTCAAGACTTGCATCCTAAAGCTGCTTCCAAGCAATAGTGATACAATAAATGCTTTGGTATTTCCTGCTTATGACTATGAAAATCATTGCACAGACTGATTATCAACAGTATCATTTATGAGCAGCTTTCAGAAACAAATCTGGCTGGAAGTCTTTGCCTTGTACCAACATCTACTTGAATAAAAAAGGAGAGATCTACAAAATCAACAAAAGTAACCTGGGAACTAATTATTCCTCATGGTTTCCACATGGTTTACCATAGGAGCTAAGATTATAAAACCAATCATTTAATCATGCTGGTATATTTTAATCTCCTCCACTGAGCAGCAGGTTGGTTTATAGCTCAGTTTTACAATTTTCTCCTCAAAAATTTATCACTTGACTTGTTTCACTGGGTTTTTACAAATCCTGTTTTCTTACCCTGGCTCTTTGTGCTCTGCAGCCTGAGGACATGGTAACATCCACTAATATATCAGGTTCTTCTGAAATGAGTATTTCAGTGGGGATTATTTATATAAAAATACACACAGACATTTCACTTAGTGGTGAAGGATAAGCAAGATCAACTTCATGGGTTTTTTTCATCCAAAAGAGAACAATGATACCACAACCAGTGAACACCCAAAAAGCATATGACATTAATCCCAAAAGACCCCTGTATGATCACCCCATAGGGTCCTCTTCTAAAGGACCACAGCCAAGCCACTGGATGCAATTTTTTTGCCAATCTTATTCATTACCTTGGAGCCTTTCTCCAGAGGTAAGCAGTGGTGAGCACAGCAGAGGAAAGCCCTCACACAAGCAGAGACAGGTTTCACAGTATCCTAACATCATTTTGTGGATCCTTTAACAACAAAAGAAACCCCAAATACCAAGTTCCTGCCCTAGAGACAGAGAAAATGAAAACTGTCCCACACCCAACTAGCACACTGGGGAAACACCCTCTCTTACCTGCAGCTGCAGGAAGGGGATGTTGAAGAACTTGTGCAGATACTTCAAGCCAAAGCTGTTCTTCATGGAAGACTCAGCATAGCGAAAATATGAGGAGCCAGGGGGCCTGTCTCAACCAGATAGGTAGAGAGAAGACAACTGTAAAAGGACATGGATTTTGTACACCCAGAAGAGGCAAAGTGCTGAATTTCACACCATAAGTGGTCCCCATTTAGAAGCCATCCCCTCAACCCCCAAATCTAGGCTAGCAAGTCACCCTGCTTGGGATTCATCATTTTGTTTACAAACCAAATCCCAGGTTATCCCTCCTGAGAGGTGGCAGAAGGCAGCTCTGGTGTCACAGTGTCATGTGGCTGCCAGGCTGAGAGATGCTTTGTCAGGATACTGGGACATTGGTTTACCAGTCTGGGGGTTTCACAGCTATGCAAGCTGATCATTTCTCAGGGAAGGTTTTCTTTTAAAACTGCTGACAGACCCACACTAAGTCACAAGCACCAACTGGGGGCATTAAGCTCAGCTAAGTCCCATCAAGGGATGAACTTGTGAAGAAACTATTGCATTATGGAATCAAGCCTTAAAACTGGTACCAAGTCTGTGTGCCTGACACAGGCACAAACAAGTAAGAGAGTAGAAAAATGAAAAAAGTGCCTTAAAAACAGAAAACCACACAAAAAGGTACAAACTATTGAATTCCACCCAAGAAATAATATTTAATATTACGTAACAGTGCATCAGATCTCTGCATAAGGGAAAATCTTGCCTGGCTGGCAAGGGAGGTGGGTGGCTTGGCTGTGCCAGTAAATGCTGTCTGAGGATGCACTTGGAGGAAGAGCCAGGCAGACAGCTGCCCTAGCCTGGAGAATTACTGGAGCAGAGAAGAGTTGCACTGCAGGGAGAGATTCTTTCACTCAGAAGGACTATCCAGAAGGTACTTCTGAAAGGCACAGGCTGTCAGGCACTCAACTGTTCCCTGGAATAGAACAAGCTCCTTGTCTAAAGGAAAAAAAAGCCCTCAGTGTAAACTGAAGCTGCTGTAGGAGCTGCTCGGAGCTACAAAAGCCCAAAAGGCAGGCAGGGGGATGACAGTGATGTGGATCTGAGAGGTGGCAGCAGCCTGGTGGCCGTGGTGCCATCTCACCTGTTGAGGTTGTCGATGAGGTCCCGCACGTCTCCGGGCAGGATGACGCGGTGCTCCCCCATGTCCCGGTAATTCCCAAGCACACACACTGGAACGTGGGTTGGCACCTTAGGAAGCTCCCTTAGAATATAGTTAAATGTCCTTCATCACAGGAGAGAGAGAGACACAGGCAGATGAGTGGGAAGCATCACCCCGTGAGCAGGTGCATGCAAAACCCAAGAGTAAGGTGTTTTTTTCCATAATCCTCCCAAGATTTTTTTTCACCCATGGAGTAATACATTTGTATTAAATATGTTGTCTGTGTCAGTGTTCATGAAAAAACAACTTGACAAGTTGTTTCAATAATCTACTTCAATAAATTCAATAATCTACTTGCACCTGCACCTCACACCATTTCCCACAGTTCTATAAAAAAGTGTGGGGTCAGCAGAAGGAAAGGGTTCACTCCCTTCAGCTGTCAGTCAGCTCACTGATCCAAACCAAACCTGTAAAAGCTTAAACATAAAGCAGGAACCTCAACCACCTCCTCTTTCCACTCTGCCTTCCATATGTCTCTCACCCTCACCAGCAGATATGCAAAAGGAACAGCTCATTTTCTCTGCACGTTAATGCAGCCTCTTATATTATCCTTACTAATACCAATATTCCAGGGAATTTCTCATTTGTGTTCTCAAGAGCAGGGGTTTGTATGATGCCTGGGATGCTTTGCACCCATGACAGCACTCCAACACCAGGATGGATCAGACGCCACAGTACATGAGCCCACAGGAAGGCTGCTCACTTGGAACAAGCCCAGGAGAGGAGCATATGAGAAGACTTTTCAGGAGACAGAGCTAATGTTTTAAGGGATACAAGCTTGCTACAACTCCTGAGGCAGCTTATCAGAGTCCATCTGGGAATCAGGAGGTATAGAAGTTATTTATCTTCACTGAACAAAGGAGAATCATGGGGCTCACACTGCTGAAGATGTCTTACCACTGCTTGGTGATGTCAAACATCATCACGACACCATTGCAGTTTTTGTACACATCCAGGAACTCTGCATCCAGAGCCATTTCTGACTCTGCCTGAAGAAATAAAAGCAAAGAAAGTAGTAAGTAATTTTATTCAGCCTCAGGTGAGTACCAGCCACAGCTCTGGATGTGAACAGGCACACTCCAAAGTGACAGTATCTGGGGATTTTACATCACCACCAGTTAAACAAGACACCTGGTGCTTCACAGCTCCCATTGCCCACAGCAGCAGGATGTGAAGCACCTGGCAGTTGTCCTGCATGGACAAGATAATTCCACATAAGCTACAGGATGTAGGACAGAGGACACAGCTCCCATCCCAGGTTTTTGCTGACCCAAACAGAATCACAGAATCATAGCATAATTTGGGTTGGAAGGGACCTCTAAAAGCCACCCAGTCCAACCCCCCTGCAGGAAGCAGGAACATCCTCAATTAGATCAGGTTGCTCAGAGCAAATATTGACTGTACTTCTGATGCTTCTGGTGCACAAAGCCAGGATGCAGTTTGTGCTGAGTTTCTCCCATGCAGGGCTGAAAAGATTTATTAGTAACTGATTTGCTTTTCATTATCTGGACTCTGCACACTGCAAAGCACAAACTCAACCTTCAAGGCTCCTGCTGCAATTTGGTATCTATGGCACAATTCTCACTCATTTCCCAGGAGTGGAAAATGCACCCATGTTGGCAAAGGAAGAAGCAGCTGTGCTATCTGTTCTCATAGAGCCTTTGTCCCCATGGGAGAGTATTTTTAAAGAAAATTCCCCTAATCTGACCCAACACATGCAGCAGGACTGGTACCCTGGTGAAAGAAGTAACTTCACCCATCCCCAGAGTCCTCAGTGCCTTTCCCACCACTTGAACAAAGCAGTTATTGACTGAGCCCCAGCACTGCCACATCAACAGGAGCAGGAAAGCTCTTGAAGAGCTGCTGCTGAGATCATGGGATCAAGGGCCTTTAAACTGAATTTTTCCTGAGGATTAAAGCATGCATCTTTTGAAAGAGATGCCAGGGAAGTCTGTTGGCAGCCCACATGCTGTGGTTTGGGGAATGTGGTAGTGTGGTCTCCCATCCAGCACTTCTCCAGCAGAAGATTCAAAGGATTTGTGCAAGAGCCCTGAGGAAGCCACTGTGTTTACTTTGATGTGCTAGGAAGCACTTTTATTGCTCCTCCCTCCTCTGGAAGGCTGATAAATTTAACTGTCAGCCCAGTTCTAAGGACCAGCCCAAGCACAGGGCATCAAGTGACTTCTTCAGGTCTCATGAGAAGCCCATTCTCAAGGACTCCTTGCTACTGCCCACCTGCAGACAGGTACAAAGCAGAGCAAACATCTGGGGTGCAGTCACTCCCAAAAGACAGAATGTAAAACAGCAGGGAAGTTGTGGTGAGGGCACAAACCAGAATTAAATGCATGGGTAAAAGAGTGGAGAGCACCAAGGACCACACACTGCCCCAAATCCACCTGCAGCAGAAACAAACACACAACTTACATTCCATGGACCAAGGGTGGTCCAGAGGCCCCTGCTAGGAGGTAAAGATCCACATTCAAGGTGACTCACCTCCTGAGGGTCGTTTTCCAGTTTCAAACCATCTCCTCGTTTTTTGCATTTTCCTTTAAAAAAATTGTAAAAAGAAAAAAAAAAAAAAAAAAAAAAAAAAGGGTTATGTTGGGCAGAGCAGTCCAGGATGGGCGTGGGCAGGACCACAGCATCCTTAAAGCTTTTTAACATCCTTTTTAACATCCTTAAAGCAAATCCAACTTCTGCTGTAAGCATGGGGAATGAGGAGGAGTGGGACAGGCATGATTTGCTGAAGAATATTAACTATGCTGTTGAAGAATCCCAGCTAGTCTCATTCAAAGATGAACAGGAAGAAAGTCTGGGGCAGCTCAAACAACCCTCTTCACAGCACAAAGTCCCAATGCCTGAGTTTGGCAGGGTTTGGTGCACACCTGGCCACAAATGGAAGCTGCTTTGTTGCATGTTTTGTTGCATTTAGAGTTGATGGAGCAAAAGATCGTGGGGATGAACAGCAGCACTAGAAATGTGGCTGTCCTGAGAGATGCTGTGACATTGCTCTGCTATGAATAAACGTGATCTCAGAGGCCACTGGATGCTTTGGAGTGACTTGGGACAAAAAAAAGGAAAAACAAAAGGGGTGGCAGGACTCTATGACAATTTAACAGCCAAAAGACAGAATTACTTATACAAGGGGAAATCCAAGCAACATCAAACTGTAGTAAGGGAGCTGTGGAGAAGAAGAGGAGAGACAGTCTACACCTGTGTGAAAGGCCAGAGCCAGAGGGTCACATCTGGTCATCACTAGCACAGGTGACAAAAGATGTCCTCCATAGGAGCTCTGTCTCCAACTCACCAGTTTCCTCTAAGGAACATGCTAAAATACAGCCCAGATACTTGAAGGGCAGATGCCCTGCAACTTCTCCCATTTATCACAGCTTCAGAAGGATTGGATAAGTTCACACACTGGCATTTTAAGGAACCACTGGCTTTTGACTGCCCTGAAAAGGCTTTGGTGTTTTTAAGCCTTGAGCACCCTGAAAATTCTGCAGAACATGAGTTATGCTGTGATGATTTTCCAGCCTGAAACCACAGCAGATGGAGAAGACATCACCATCTGTCTGTACCTATGAGTAGGAGAGTGGCCATCAGCTAACATGATTTTCTGGTGGAGATACTCAGCATTGCCAGAATCTCAGTATGTGAGAGTGAGGACATCTTTCCCCTACTGCCACACAACTTCAGTGTGGATATACCATGGAATAATCTGTCCTTGATCTCCAGGTATTGTTTAAACTTTAATCTATCTATGGGAGTTTCCAGTGTTTTACCAAATGATGAGCACTGCAAGGTCTGAAGTTAGATTTTACAGGTACCTTCCAGATGTTAGTGACAGCAATTAAGAACTCTATGTACTTCACTTTCTTTTAGTCTAAGTAATGACAAAATGACAAGTTAACTAAATTATAATGGCAGACAACTGGAATTCCTTCTTGTAATTTCAGGAAAAAACCCTGCATCACTGACACTGGAATATGTTGGCAGCTCAGATGCACCCACAAAAAAGAATCTCTTTAACAGACTCTGCAAGACTGGGGACCAAAATAGCTTCCACCAATTATTCAACTCTGCTTGAATTTACCAGGGGCAGCTACTTGTAAAATTCATGGTTCTGTCAGATGCTGAATGTGAAACAAGCTTTTCTCTCTTTTTGTATGCAGGTCAAGGTTAAGCAGTTATGAAATACAGTTATTCATGAAAGTTTTAATGCTGCAGGATACAGCAGGAGATTCCAGTCCCTGTGCCCTGACTGTGCATCTGCTGGGGGCTTCTGTGCATCACTTCAAAATGTTTGCCTCCTTGGCATCTGAGTGCTGGATCTGAAAGGGTAAGAAATATTAATCCTGATCCCTTCCCCATTCATGTTTCCCTGGAGGATCCAAGTACTCTGATTTTTTTCAGTGCAGCTGAAGTCTGGGACACACACACCTTTTCCCACTTCAATTAAATTCATTTCAAGTCAGTGGCATTCATGTGGCTTCTCTGAATGTCAAAACATCACTGTTTCTGCAGTTACTGCTAAATTATGCTTGGCATGACCTGAATTTTTGGGCATTACAACAGAAGCCAAAGCAACCACAAATACACTTCACAGGTCCTCTCGTCCTGAGCAATCAAGGTGTCTTTCTGACCTGAGCCAATTTGAAATCAATGCTTTGAGACTGAATAAACCCCTCACACACCTCTCCCTCCTTGTGATATTATGTCTGTATCAAGAGGAATGAGTAATATTCTTACATGATGCTCCCCACTGCAGTTAAAGAGGTCATTTGTAAAGGAGCACCAGAGCTGCAAAACGCGTGTGTGTGCGGATTGATGCCCAGTGTCTATTTCTGGAACCAAAACTGCAGGATGAGCTAGATACAGGCAAGATGTATTTATTGAAAAGATGCAATTCAGCCTCTAAAGCCAAGTGCATAGAGAAGATCATAATATGAATGAGGCCCTGGGCTTTAAGTTGCACTGCTGTGCAATCCAGGTGCCTCAATTAGAAAGCAAGGGTTTTCCTGTTGTGATTGCTCAGTTTTTCCACCTTGAGTGATGACTGCTCCTTATTTACACACAGAGCAGCAACACTGAGACCAAATCACCTTGCAGCAGTGCCCTGAAGTCTACAGAATAGTTCTTAATGAACACCAGAAGACTGGGTTTGTGGCCAGCACCTGAGAGCCTCTCTGCATCTCTGTGTGCCATCAATTCTGTTGCAGGATTCCAAGGGCTCAGTACAGCTTGCCAAAAAATGCTGCCCACAGTGTGAGGGAGAAGCTTCTGTTCACCATTCAAATATACAAGGCTAGAACATCTGCATTCCCAGTGTTACCTAACTGAAAGACCTGAAAATAGCATAAATATTCATTCTGATCATTCCTCCTTTCCTGAAATGCACCTCTGGGAGGGAGAGGGGGGAAGAGGCAGAGAGAGGAATCTCCCATAGGAGGGAAAATGTTTATGCTATTCTGGGGGCTACTGAAAAAATATTATTTGATCCCTTCAGTAACTGTGTGGGAACAGAACCTAACTGGCAGAAGTTACAGGACAGGAGATCAGAACTGCTCTTGAATCACCTGCATTTAAACAGCTTCTTTGCATTCAGGATCTGTTAGAGCTTTATGACCTGTAGCAGTTATGCAACTTGCTGCAAGCCAGAAAGATGAGTCAGGTCTGTGACTTCTAGCTGATATCTTTCCAATGTTCTGTTAGTTCCAAGGGCAGCAAATGAGACAGTATTTACTACACACACTGCACAAAATCTAATATACTCCATGGCTGGAAGCAAGCTCTGCTTTGTTAAGATTTTAACAAATGGCATCATTACACAAACCAACCCCACTCTGAGGCTTGAGGAGAACCCAGCAGGCTGCAGGGAGCTCTGTTCTCCAGTGAGTCTGCACCTTGAAATACCCCAAAGAGTCAAGCAAAAGGGGAGAGGACAATAAATGTCCCCACAACTATAAATTAACATCTGTATGGTAAATTAATGACACCAAGGCACCAGGCAGGCAGGGCCAATGGAGTTATAACTTGCCTTCCTACAACAGCCTGGAGGGAAACACCAAAGCTCACTGCTCCACTAACAAGGATGGGGAGGACACTGCTGGGAAATGTGAGGAGAAAAAGCACTTGGTAAAACCACATTTAACTTCAGTGCAAAAATGTAAATAAGGTTTTTCAGGGTGCAATTTATTAAGTTTATCCAAACCCTCCTGTGCACATTCACAACGAGACGTGAAAAATGGCAGCACTGCACAGCAGAGAAGGGCATGAAGGTCTTCACAAGAAGCTTTACAAGACTAAGGTGGAAATCTGGTTTACAGATACTTCATTTAGGCAGTCTATCTACATCCCCACACCAAGCTTTCTCTTAACTTTCTCTGTCAAGGAACAATTCTTCCACAAAGGGGAAACACCACCAACAAAATGCACCTGGAAAACAACATTTGTTGAAATGCAGGTTCAGAACATGCATTTTTTTGTTGGTTTCAGGCTGAAAAATGCAGCACTCTGCACAACTCTAAATATGCACTTGAGCCAGGATCTGATAGGCAAGGGGAAAAAAGGAGGATCAGGTCTTGTCAGCACTACACTGCAGCAGCACTTGATACTTCACTACTAAAATCTACAGGCTAGGCTGGTGTTGCTCTCACCAAAAGCATCACGCAGGAGGATTTTTTGTCCTGAGCATAGAGAAGGAAGAACAAAAAATGTCATGAGATAATGTTAAGATGAAAACTGGATAGAAGCAAGCTCTTAACAGTTAATTTAATTTTCATCAAGTTGTACTTCTGAAGAATGCAATGCTATGGCAATAGGACAGGATTTGATTTTGTTCCATCAGGATGACCTGAATTTTTACACCGTATTGATTAAGCACATTTGATTACATAAAAATAGAAATCTGTGGTCCATAAGTAGGGATCTTAATAGAATGAGTTTCATTTCAAGAGCACACAAAGTGGAGAGAAGAGTCCCTTGAGATCTCTAACACATGCTCCACTCTCAGAAATGACCCCAAGAGCTGTTATCACATCTGCACGTATCAGATCTGATCTGCCTTGCCAAAAAAATGCCAAGTCTCTGGTTCAGAAGATGCCTCTGCTCAGAGCAGCTATTCACAGAAACAAATGCTGGGACCACATGATTCCCCAATTAACTGTCTATCCACACTGAAGTTCCAAGGAGAAAACAGATGCTGATGTTGGAATCTGTTGCTCAGATTCCAGCCCTGCACATGTTATCCCAGGATCTGAGAGCCAAACTATAATCAGACTCACTCCAGCAGTACCTCTGACCTATGTAAGGTTTTGTCTACACAGTGAAAACTGGGGTTTAAAGAAAGGCCTAAGCACCCAGGATTTTCATTTAAAGTTACTGGCTCAAGTTTAGCCTAAAGGCTCCATTATGCATCTGAACTAAAGCTGCTATCTTTAATTATCTTTTCTTTTTATCTTTTTTTCTTTTTCTTTTATCTTTTCTCCCTCTCCTACCTCCTGTTGTATTTATCTTATTTTTCAGTGTTAGCACAGGTGGAAGCTGCACAGGTTGAGGCAGTTCTGAGGAGTCTGTGCCAGCACAGGTTCCAGCTAAGGCTGCAGGAAAGGCAGCAGCAGCCAAACCATAAAAGCTGAAGTTTCAGTGACTGTGGTCAACAGACTTGAGCAGCAGACACACACAGACAAGGAGTACAACCCACAGAACAAAAGATGCTCACTTGTAGAGCTGCTTTCCTGGCTGCAGCTGCACCAGGAGCCTGGCTGGTACAAAATGGCTCTGAAAAGCCAAGCAGTGTCTGCATTTGGGGCTACAGAAGGGGCTGCTCAGAGTTACAGCTGGATGCTAACACTGCATTCCACTGCATCCACATTGGGTGCTCACTTGTGTCTTTGGGGTTTGTTTTTACTTCTGATAAAATAGGACTTTATACTTTGATAAAACAGGACTTTCTACTCTGACAAAAATTGAAAGCTAATGGAAAATGTATTTATAATACAGTCCTTGGCTAGGTATTTAGAAAGATTTTGGATTAAATATATTGCATTTTCTGTCCTTAGTGAATATAAGTAATTGGCTTCTCTTTTATTCTTCCCTCCTGCATACATCATGCACTGCAGATAATATTTGATCAATTTAATGATGGCATTGCTTTAGAAAAACAGCTCAGCAAGAACTTCTATAAACAGAACAAAAGTCATAAACATCTCTGAAACTATGAAGGACAGAAGATGACATTTATAATAAAGTTCAGAGAGTCTGAATACTCCAGGCAGTGGGCTATTTCATCTGTCAGAGAGCACATGATACAATTGTTTCTGAATATCAGGTTTGATCTAAGTCTGGATTCCAAATCATGGAATATAATTCCAAATAAAGGAGACTCCTCTCTCCTTTCCCTATTTTTTTCATGCAGTAATATCCATACACCTGAAAATAACAAGTATAGGTGTTTTTATAAAGTATAAGTAAGCAGGTATTTCTGAATCCCATGTACATTTTTAATTAAAACTGAGAAAGAACAAAGAATCTCCATTAGAAAGGAAGTTATAAATCTTACCTTTGTCAACTACATCCCAGACTTCAACTTTTACAATATCATCAGTGGCTAAAAGCAGAATAAGGAACAGTGTTAGAAGAGGGTTTTAGGAAGATGATCAACACAGTGCACACCACAGAGAGCCAAAGCAGCAGCTGAATGTCAGATGGAATTCTTGAGTGAGTTAAAAGAAACCCCAAACATAACAAGAAGAGTTGCCATTGAAGGTCCAATTTATACACAGAAATTGTGCTATCTAAAGAACTTCTTAAGGACTCTTAGTCACATAAGTGACAGCCAGATTTCCTTGATGTTTTATGTCAGAGTTGAAGCATGTTATAAACACTGTGTGTAGATTCTTTTCTGAACATGGAGTTCTCCACAGTCTTTCAAAAAACACATCAATTTAATTTGAAGAAAAAAGCCTGGTCTAT
This sequence comes from Calypte anna, assembly GCF_003957555.1. NCBI lineage: Eukaryota > Metazoa > Chordata > Aves > Apodiformes > Trochilidae > Calypte > Calypte anna. The sequence goes on along the minus strand of NC_044262.1, from coordinate 1,894,542 downwards.
AAGCAAGATACACAACTGGGGAAAAAAAAAAGGTATACACACAATTAAGGAAGATCAGCCTTACTAGCAATAACATTTTTATGTGAACATGACAAACAGTGCAGACAGCCCTGTGGCTACAGAAATCCATTCTTTCTGCACATTTCAAGTCCTGTTTTGTGAAAAATACAGTATTGGGAGCAATCAGTAAATTATAAGCAGCAACACAGGTTTGAGCTACTAAAATCTGAAACAAGAAAAGCAAAATTCTAACTGCAGTGCCCTGCCAGCAGCTTCACTTCCCAATGGCATGAGGGACAGGCAGCTTTGGGTACACGTTTCTGTGGAATCCAAATAAGCACTTTGATGTTCATGAAATTGTTCCAAGAAACAGTTGCTTTTTGGAAATGCTACAGACTACAAAGCTAAAGCTTGTACTTAGAGCAGCTCTGAATATGAGGCAACAAAATAAGAGGATAATGTCTCAAAGTGGAAAATAATCCCATAGGATGGCATGAGAATTTAGCTAAGTGCCATTGTCAAGCCAGGAAACATTTCCACTGAAGAATTCACTGCTGGCTTAACTTACATGTTTCAAAACATTGTAAAGACAGATTATGAATAAAGGAAAACTTTGATCCTCTGCTTCTGGAGAAAGATCCATTTTTTACATTTACAAGAAGCAAAGCCAGCCTCTGTTTTGCCTCATAGCAACTCCTGCTTATCTTCCCCTCTGCCAGCAGAGCAGTGGGCAGCACAGGAGGAACATCAGCCCACCCCATGCAGCACAGCCTGAGCTGGGACTGAAATCACAGTGGTCACACAGCACTAAAACCTCCACCCCAATGATCCAGCTCCCCAGATCAATCCTGTCCCTGACTCCTTCCACAGACCATCAAGCCAGACATGGCTGAAGCCCAACCACACCCCATCACCCACTCATCTGGCACCCAGGTGCTCACCCAAGGCAGTGGCAGAGCAGGGGCTGCTCCAGTCTGACCAGGATGCACCATGGCCCTGCAAGTGCTGGGATACAGCTCAGGGAGCAGAGCTCTGCCCCTAAATTCAAACCACGAGCTGGGACTGGCAGTGCTGAAGGACAAAGGGATGGGCAGACCAGCACAGTCAACCCAACAGACTGGATTTTCTGCAAAAGGACAGGGGATGTTTTCCTTTCTCAGATGGCAAACTCTGCAGGGGCACAGGAACAGTCCAGAGGGCTGCTCCTTTCCAGAAGGAGGGGCTTCCACAGAGAAGCTGGAACCCCATTTCAGAGAAGTAAGTCTTTGGGGTGACATGGAGGGCTCTCCTAGGACGTAACCTGAGATGCTGAGCTCCAGATGTCCCCACCTCCTTCTCCTAATACTCTCACTTTTGTGCTGCTGAGTAGTTTCCCCAGTACTGACATCCTGCTGAGCAGCAGCACTTCCAGACAGCTGAGCAGAACCAACCAACACACAGAGGGGAAGCAAAGAATTTTGCAAAGAAATTGACTGCACGAGATTGGGGAAAACTATTTTTCCAGGTGTGGGGTTTTTTTTTGTTCTATGAGCACCAGTGCTCCTGCTAGCTTGTAAGCCAGTAAGTTCTTCCTTTTCATCACCAGCTTCATTCCTGATTATCCTGAACACTCAAGAGGATAATTACTTCAGAGCTTCTGTGTTGGTATATGACTCACACACAGCAGCATTTCACCTTCTCAGCTTTGGAAGGCACAGTGCAGCAGGAGTGCCAGTGCATCCTTTTAACTCTGTAACTTGGATTAGCAGAAAACATGGATCAAATCACTTTAAAATCTGTGCTCAGTTGCTATTTGGCCAAGCACTCTGCAGCCAGCAGTACACACTAAGGCACTGCTTTCCCAGACAACAGTGGAGAGGTGTAAGAAGGTGTCACCTCTTAAACACTTCCCTTGAATTGCAGCTTTCAGGGATCCATCCCGTAGCACTTACACAGTTTCTACATAAAGTGTTTAAAAACATGACTGAGAAACTGAATAATAAATTAAAATAACAAGAATGATGAGAGATCATTTCATCTCCCAAGCACACACAGAAGAAAGAAGCAATCAAAGCTGCTGTGGAATTTCTACCCCCAAGGCACTGTCCCATGATTGCCACCCTCACCACCCACTTCCCTCTTACTTTTATAATTCCAGTGGATGCTGGTGACTTGGATCTCCTGAGTTGGAATATATTCCTCAATAAATTTCTTTCCCTGCAGTCTGTGCCAGAGTGTGGTTTTCCCAGTGTTCCTGTCCCCTCGGATGACAATTTTCACTGAGGAAAAGAGAAACCAGACAAAGAAAGTTGATTAACAACATTTTGAATAATGCTGTGAAAAGCATGATAACTTTTTGCAAGAATAATTCAGATCCAATTAGTTCTGCCATATTCCACAGCCATGATGGGCTTTTTAAAAAAAGCATGAGCCTTGGTCATTAAAATTAGTGTTTATTCAGCTGCTCACACAAGCTCAGCATAAAAAAACCATCAAGACTGAATGTTCAGAAACTACAACTTCAGCCAGCCAACCAACCATCCTCCTGCCTCCTCTACTTCTGCCCAGCCCTTACTGCCACCCTGTCATATCCTTTCCTTTCCCAGCCTTCTATGCCAGGCTTCTCCTTTAATTCCTTCTCCATCATTCTCCCTTCTACCTGAACACTTTTCTTTGAGAAATCACTTCCCAGACCTTGCTGCTGAGTCACAAACAGCTCAAGCAGCAGTTCCCCAACCTGGTCCTGTGTCCCCACCCACAGGGGGGTGACTGAAGCCCAGCCCCTGGTACAACCATTCCTCTGGGATGGTGCTGAAGAGCTGAGAGCTCCTGGTGAATATCACCACAGAGCTAAAGCTGTCACTGTTCTCAGCCACTCCCAGCTGCCTGCTCTGGGGATGCACCCCCTTTTCCAGGGGCAGCAGAAAAAGACTTCATGTCCTTCATCCTGTTCCAGCTCACAGCCCAGATGCTCTCAGAGGAATCCTCAATCCTCAGCAGAACAAGGGAGCTCACATTCACAGGCATCTGTTTTAAACTGCCCCCAATAAAGTCACCAAACTCACTTGGTTGATGGCCACAGTTTGGTTCAAATTAAATCAAAATCAGTCAATCCTAATGCACTAGAAACAAGCTAAACTGAACCAAAACATGCATGTCCCTTTGGGGACATAAACTCACTTAAGTAGCAGTGACATAAACCCACCACATGTGTCAGAGGGACAGTCCCTAACCCAGGAGCCAGCCCTTGGCTGCTGGTGGGATAACCAAGGTGCTGTTTTCAGCCTGTTAAACTATGGGATTTATTTTATTTTTTTTTTTAATTCTATCCTTGCTTGAAGTGGCAACCACAAGTCTAGTGGGAAACATCAGCTGACATCAATAGAATCTGTATGCATGCATTTTGAATAGGAGCTATTATCCCCCAGAAAAGGAGCCACTTGGAGACATCTAATGGCAGATTCTGGTGATTTGCATTAGGTTGTGTATCATCATTTGGGCAAGGAAATCTCAGACTGAAGACTGCCTTCTGTTGCAGCACAGGAGTTATTGCAGGCACTTCAGAGAAAAGCTGAAGAGGAAAATGTTAAGGTAAAACATATACAAAGTCTCTGGAGTTCTGTCAGGTGAAATTTGGTGCTGCAATTGCACTGTCTTTTGTTGTTGCACACTGTAAAAGAATAAACAGCAGTACAGCTCAGAGTTACTTTTAAAATAAGAAGAGGATAAAAAAGGCAAAACTGAACACAGCATTTACAGGCTGACTTCACTTCCAGGCCCCAGAGCAACTCTGCAGAGCCTACAAACCATTCCCTGCATTTTCCCTCCCTCTGCATGTGATTCTGTTTCCTACTTATAGATGGTGAAACCAGTGGAGGACTCCTTTGATTTTCCTGAATTAATGCAGCAAGTCTGCAGCACAGGCAGAAGGAGATTGCATTTGTCCCCTTAAACCCCAAGCCTTCCTAAATCCTCTCACTGCCTACCTCAGAGAGCCAGTTTAAAATCTGTATTCCCCCATGAAGTGGAGCATGAGGCATCAAATCAGTGAGTTTTAAGGGACAGACAGACCCTACTCTAGATAATCAGGCTGCTCTCAAAGTGAACTTTCATGGACACTCCCAGGTGACTCAACTGTGAGGTCTCCCCAGAAGGGGCAACTTTACCTCCCTCTGCTCCAGGCACCCCCAGCACTGGGGTTTGTCAATCCTCTACACACTGGATGCAGCATTAGGAACAAACCCCAAACCAGGAGGTGTTCCATGTTCCGGGCAAAAGGATGGCTTTTTTTTTTTTTTTTGGCACTTTCATGTCTTTTGCTCCTGTTCCTGACCATCAGTTGCTAACTCCCAGGGAATCCTCTTGCCAGTCTAACCCACACAGAACCATTCATTTCACCCTTGTTTGTCCACCACTGCCTTACATAAACTTCCACATTTGAGTAACCTACTGCTGGTATTTCCTCCTGCAATTTGTCAGGTAATTTGTTTAAACAAACACTGCTGCCACAGGAATGAGGTCCACCTTGCTCACTCTCCATTGATCCCACTCTCTCCAGCCTGTGCTACCTTCCCTGGGCCAGCAGAGCTGCCTGAACAGTGCTGCAAGAGACCTCATCCAAGGTCAGGCTATGCCAAGGACAGAAAATAGAGGAAGTTTTTACAAGGATTGGGTCCTCATACTTGGGGCTGTGATCTCCCAGAACCACCCAAGCCACTACATGTCTGGTACAGACCCACAACTTTTTCATTTACAATGCCATGGTAAAACACAGGAGCTCACAGATGACAAAGGAAGCAAAAAAGTGTGGGTGGGGATTGGCATTATGGAAATGCTTCAGTTTTGAGACAGGATGCCCCATGCAGAGGAGGTTGAGTGTTGCTAACAACTAACACTGGCCCTTTGCTTTCATCATTTCATTAGCAATCTAAACCTACCCACCTTGCAAGTCTGGAAAACTTAACTGAGTGGGAGAGAGACTGTCAAAACAAATCACTTTGGGTCAGCTGAGAGGTGCAGGTAATCCTCAGTGCCATTAAAACACCAAATAACCTTCAGTATCACCTCAAACAGGGGGGCTGTCTGGTTATAAAATGTTCTGGAAGTGTGAAGGCTGTTGTGAGCTCTGCAGAGAGGCACCAAGAGGCAGGTGACAAGGCCCATGTCCCAGCCATTTGCTGCCCACTCTCTCAGCACCCAGCTCCAGACATCCTGATTATCCTTCTGGGAAGGAAGCAGCCTTCAGTCCCCTAGCAGTAATGGTCTGTGAAAGCAAAGAAACCTTTCTGTAAAGTCAGCACAGCACCCTTTGGTTTAGGTTTAGTCAGTTCCAGGGAACCAGGAGTTAGAAAGATCTGTGGGTTTTAGCAGTGGCTACCAAACCCATTTCTGCACTCCTCTGCTGAATGCCATGTGTTTGCTAAGAATGGCAACAGAGGATTTGCAGCTCTGCCCTTCCTGAGCAATGGCCCTTGTAATGACATTCCCTCACAGCCCAGCTCCAGCTGAGACCACAACCTCACCCTGCTGAATCCCCCTCTGCCAATGCAGCCTCAGGTACTCTGCAGCCCTTGTCAGCCTGCCCCTCTCCTCTAGATATTACAAACAAGCAGTCCTGGGAGGAGTTACTATGGAAATTGGAAAGCTTCCCTTAAGGCAGTGACAGAAAGCTGCAGATTTATTCCAAATACTAAAGTGGTAACTGGAACACAAATCCTGATAAAACAGGGCACAACCCAAAAAGCTTTCCCCAGGCTTTTTGGTAATGAGACAAAATGCAGCAAAGCTGCAGTTGGCATTCCTGGCAAAGAGGCAGAGATCTCTGCACCTTTGTCAACAACGCAGTTCATCAACAGATAACAAAGAGCTGTCCCCATCAACTGCTGTGCCAGCTGCAGGGTGCAGCTGAGCCCTCCTGTCTGCAGCACAAAGGTTCCCTCTTTGAACAGTCAACTCCTTTCTCTTACATAATTGACAGCCGGGGTCAGATACCTGATCCCAGCCTGAGACACAGCAGTCCCTGCCCAGGGAGACTCTGCAGAGATCAAGACTTCAACCCAGAGATCTCCAGGTAGGTGTTTAACGAGGCAATGCTGTGTTCCAAAGCACAACAGCCTCATCCCCACTCCCCCCTCTTTCACTGGCAACCTAACAACACCACTGTGCCACTCTTCACGTCCATGGCTGCTTGCTCAGACACTAGATTTTCTAAATTAAGGGCTCCTGGCATATCCAACAGATGTGTTATGGATAAAAGCACCAAATGCTCTCCCCAGCAAAGCAAAGAGCTTCAAATCATATCAGTTCAAAAGCACAGTCAGTAGTGATCATCCTAAACAAAGCCAAAGCCCCAGAGCCCAAAGTGCTGACCTCTCCCTTCACACAGTTTCAGATTAAGCTCCAACACGAGCTCTATTCCTCCAGCAGAATTCCTCTGTTCTTTACAGAATTTATCCCGTGCCACGTTGACAGACCAGCCTCTTCCCAACCAGAAATCTCATCCTTGCACCCTGACTTCCCTGCCTGGATCCCCACAAACTGATCCTCACAGTGCTCTCTGGTCCCATCCCTATTTTCAGCCAGGATGACACAACTCCTGTCCCCATCTCACAACTGTTACTTCAGGATGTATTTTACATACTCCCAGGGCCTTCCCCCAGCCTTACATTAGAAATAACCTTTACTGAGCTTCAAGAGAAAACCACAACCCTAAACCTCATCACTGAAAGGAAAACGAATTTTTAAAATGTCCCCTGAGAGAAGCCCAAACGTTACCCCAGAAACAGCCAGGAGGAAACGCTGTACCAAGGGCACAGAAAAGGATGGATCCCCCACCTTTTATTAAAGCCTGGCAGGGCCAAGCTTTTCAACAGACACCCATCATGTAACCACTCGAGCTCAATTATAAATATCCTTATCCTGGGCTGCCAGGAAGGTCACCCACACACCCAGGGGAATTACCCTCTCCATGCTTCACCTGACAAAAACTGATTTACAAGGAACTCTCTTGTGCCACACTCAGCAGAACACAGGCAGCCTGTCAGGCCAGCTGCCATCGGCTGGGGACAGGGCTGCACGACAAGTTCCCAAGTCCTGCACAGCCAGAGAAAACTTTCCCATCCTTCCTCCTCCCACGCTCCTGGAACCTCTTATTAAACATTTCCTTGCGAACCCCACGCAGAAGGGACACGTTTCAGTGTCCCTCCGACCTCCCTGGCCACGACACCGGAGTCAGACGGGACAGACCGGCAGAGCTCTCCCCTCCCCGGGGCTGGCAGTGCCCCCCAGGGACCCCCCGAGCCCCGGTTCCGACTCACTGTTATACTGGACTCCCTTGGCAAACCTCCTCTGCAGAGCCTGGTTCATGGACTGCAGCCCCGCAGGGATATTCTTCTCTCTGCCCGGAGTCTGGTCCGACCCCACCAGCTTCTTCAGGGCCGAGAACATCTTTCTGCTCCCACACCCGCGCCACCGGGAAACGGATTCGCTGCTGCTGCTGCTGCCGCGGGGCTCAGGGCGGCCCCGGGGGGGACATGGAGGCTCACGGGGCTATCAGGGCTGGGGCAGGGCCGGCCCGGCCATGAGGGGCTTTCTGGGCTCGGCAGAGCGGAGGTGTGCGGGCTCGGCCCGGCCCGGCCCGCCGCGGAGGGGAGGGGGCTCAGCCGGGGCCCGCCGTGTGCCGGGGCCGGGGCGTTAACCGGGCATGGCCCGGGGCCGGGAAGGTGGCGCGGAGGAGAAGCGGGGCTGCTGCCGGTGAAGGGGAAGGTGGGGGTGAAGACGGGGCCGGGAAGGCGGCTCAGCCCCGCCGGGCGCTGCCGCTGCGGGTCGGGCGCGGGGAGCGGAGCTGGCTCAGGGCTCCCGCTGCCGCCGCCGCCATTTTGCCTCTTCCGCTTCGCCGCTGGGGACGGGACGGGCGCACGCGCGGCCGGCGACGGTGGCCGCCGTGGGACAATAGAGTGCGGAGCGCGGCTGGTGAGGAGAGGGCCCACCCGTGCACAGTCCTTGCAAAACCCCACGGACCCTCGAACCCTTCCAAGACTATGGGCTGCCCAGGGAAGTAGTGGATTCTCCATCCCTGGAGATATTTAAACAGAGACTGGATGTGGCACTCAGTGCCATGGTCTAGCAACCGCAACGGTGGATCAAGGGTTGGACTCGATGATCTCTGAGGTCCCTTCCAACCCAGCCAATTCTATGATTCTAAGACCCCCGAGGTCCCCTGATGTGACCTCCGTAGCCCCATCATTGCGTTCTAGGACCCTAAGACCTTCCCAGGACTCCCCCAGACCCTTGCAATCCCTTCCAGTGGGCTTCATAGACCCCCACCCCTGACCCCCAGGAACCTTGGGACCCTGTCCTAAGACACTCTGGGACACCTGGGACACCCAGAGCTGCCCCGTGACCCCCAGAACCTCTATAATCACGTCTTGGTGCCCTTTAGCATCTCTGGGGTTCCCCTCCAAAACACTTCCCTCCTGGAGCCCTAGTAACTCCCCTGTGAACTCTATAACCCCTGTGACATCCTTGTTTCCCACCCTAAACCCTCACAACCCCTTATTTGCCTCCTGTGGCCTCAAACAATCCCCCTATGACCCACTGTAATATCCATAATTCCCACTGTAGACACCTATGACCCCCAACCTCCACATTCCCCTACTGTGACCTCTCAGGGTCCTCTCTGACACCCTGTCATCCCCACTGTAACCCCAGCTAATTCCCCCAATTCCACAGGGGATCAGGCTGAGGAGGGGACAGAGACTCAGTGGGGAACACCCAGAAGCCCAACACAGGGGGGACACCCCAACACCCCACCAGTGAGAACCTCACAGCATCCCCTGCCCATCCTGGATCCCCCCACCCTGCTCCCCGCCAGCTCAAAGACAGACACTGGGCTTGTTGGTCACATTTGTCATTTTGGTCACATTTATCATTTACTGCTGGAGGCACCTCCTGTGCCACTGCTGGCACCCTCCTGCTAAACCTGGTGCTGGGTGCTGGCATCTTGTCCTCTGCCCATGTCAGTTTGACAGATGCAAAAACTCCTCGTCCTCTGCAAGGGTGACAGACACAGGGGTGACAGACACAGGGGTGACAGACAGACCCACAGACCCCCACCCAATGCCTGCTGCTTCCCACTTTGTCCCTCTGAGTCACAGAGGTCCAGGCCCTCCATGTATTCCAGTGCTGTCCTGGCATGTCACTCTGTGTCCCACTCACCCCCTGCTACATTGGCATTAATGCCATTTTATATTTGTGATGGGATAATAAAAGATGGGCTCTGCCCTGGGACGTGGTGCTATGGCCTCATCCCCCATCCATGGAGACACAGCAAAAACCCAGCTCCTACACCTTGGGAGCAAGCTTGCCCAGGGTTGGCTGTGGGTGAAGACCCCTGATCTTGCCCCTCTGTACAGAGAGGTCCCCTCCACACTCCTGAAATCCTGATTGTCCATCTGTGCTGTGTTTTCCCAGTGTTTCAGTATGGAAGCACCTGCACTGAGTGGAGCTGGAGGGTCTGGCAGGCACTGCACAGCAGGGAGGTGCCTGGCCAGGGATGCACATTTGGTCCTTACTTGATGTCAGGGTCCCTATTCCCCACAAATCTCTCAGCCCCTCTTTTTCCCTTCGTGGCTTCCCCTGCCCAGGGGCTGTCACCTCCACTGCACCCCACTGTTCCCCAGTCTGCTTGGGGCCATTCTCCCTCTTATCAAGAGGGACTTGGAAGTTCAGTCCGGGCCTCTGGGTGACACTATTTGCAGACCATATTCCATATTCCTCAGTCCATATAGACTTCCATATAACCACATTCCTCAGTCCATCAGAGCCCCTGACTCAGGACAGACTCATCCCAGGCACAACACAGGAACATCCCACATCCCTTCCAGATCCATACTGGATCCAGAACCATAACAAACCCATGACAGAGCCACCCCGGACCCATGACAGATCCATCCTGATGGATCCTGGCAGATCCATACCCAGATCCATCACAGCCTCATCCCAACCCCAGGCAGCCCTGTCCCAGACCATGGCAGGAGATGGTGCAGGATGCTGCCCTGGCTCCCTGGGGCAGGGATGTTCCAGGCAGGATGCAGGGAGGAGAGAGGCAAGGTTGGGGTTACCTGCCAGCAGAGGAGCCCCGCAGTACTCCTTGCATTCCTTCTCCGAGTAGAACTGGTTTCCATTGCCCTTGCAGCCCCCGTAGCTGAACGTGATGCACTTGCCCTGAGCTGCATCGAAGGCCCAGCGTGTCACCGGGTTCTGGCAGGGTCCCTGGACGATGGGCAGCCTGCAGGCAGCTGTGGGGACAGGGGGATGAGCTGAGGGCAGGGGGTTCAGGGTCCCCCCCACTTCTCTCAGGGATGCGGGGCTGTCTCCTGGCTCACCCTCGGTCCGGCAGGCTTGCAGACATTCCTTTTCCGTGTAGAAGTTGTTGCCATTGCCCAGGCAGCCTCCGTAGAGGAATGTTTCACAGGCCATGGAGGAGGAGTTGTAGAAGAAGCGGGAGAGCATCCCGCTGCAGGGCCCGGGGTTCCGGCTCAGCCGGCAAGAGTCTGAGGAGAGAGAGCATGGGACAGGTCCCGACAGGTCCCTACAGCACACGGGGTGCGGGGCAGGGGGACCCCCAGCCCCCTCCCCTGGGCCCTACCTTCCTTATTGCCGATGTAGGTGGGCAGGGGTCCCGCAGCCGAGCCCTCCTCGGGGGGCAGCACCGCTCTCCTCAGCCTCTGCACAGGGAAGGAAGCACGGAGCTGCTGCCAGCCCTTCCCAGGGGCTCTGCTGCCCACCTTGTCACCCCCTGCCCTGGCACTGAGCTCTACCTGGACCCTCTCTGCTCCCGGGATGGGCTATGGCAGGAGCAGTTCTGTTGGGTGCTGCCCTGGGCTCCAACCCTCCTGTTGTTCACCTTGGATCAGCAGCCTGTGAGCCCCCCACTCCTCACACTGCTCAGCCCTGTGCTCACCTCAGGTGGGCAGCAGGGTCGTGGATTTTGGATAAAGACACCCAAAGCACCCCAGTCATGCCCCGTGGGGATTAATTTCTCCTCTTGTTGACAAAGGGATGTACATCCTCCAGATGTGTTCTTAAATAAACTGGGCTGTTTCTCCTATAAAAGCCCCATCCTTTATGAAAATCCTTCTAACCACAATGCAGTGAATTTGGGAGGTTGTGGATTAAGGACCACTGGGGTGCTGAGCTGCATCTCCATCCCTGAAGAGGGGATCTGTAGCCTGACGCCCTCAGCCAGGCAAAGAGCAAGGAGACACCAGGCTCCACGTGCAACAGTTCTCACCCCATAAAAAAATTAGAGTAGGGAAGGACTGTTGCCTACCACTTGGAAAGGATCCAGGACCCTCACCCTGCAGCCTGTGCCTGTCTGGGCTCAGAGGCAAAGAGTCTGTGGAGATGGAAGATCACCTCCCATGGTGGTCAGAGGAGCTGCTGCCCAACCCATGTGTTCTATACACACAGAGTCTCACCCCTGGACACACCAGGTCTCCAGTAGGTTTGGCTTGAAGGGGATGTCCCCAGCCTTGATCCATCTCAGGATGCCTGGACTGGACCACTCACCTCAGGGGCAGCTGTGGTCTCCTGGGGGATGCATTCACCTGGCCCAGATGACAAGAGAGAAGATCAGCAGTGGGAGAGGGGAAGTGTCCTGACAAATCTCACTGTGGTCCTGCATGATGCATGCACAGGACCCAGGAAAGGGGACACCCTCCTAGTTTCACCCCAATGTTCTTCTTCTCTTGCTGCTTTTCACCTCCCACTCCCAGGAGCACAGCCCAACAACCCCCCACACCTCCCAGCACCTTCTGAATCCAGGCTGAGAAAGGATCTCCTCAGGTCCTGGGAATACCCAGTTCATGGGAAGCAGCAGGATGCTGCAGTGTGCAGCATCCTTGTCCCAACACAGTGTTGTGGGTGCATTGACCTGGCAGCCGAACAAGGACCCCACTGACTGATATATGGCCTTGTCTCCTTTCCATCCCATCCTACCAAAGCCTTTGCCTCTCCTCCCTCCATCCTGACCATCTTCCCTTCTCCCCAGCCCCACACATGGAGAAGGAGCAGCCCCAGCAGCCCGTTGGCATGACAAGGGGACAGGCAGAAGGAGAGCCATGTACTTCATGGTGGGTTACCTCTATTGGCCAGGATGAAGATGGAGTCCTCTGGGATGCCCATCTCCAGAGCCAGCTGCTGGAAAGACTCAATCAGGTCCTCCCGTAGCTCCGGGCTCCTCCCTGGGCAAGGGAACAGGGTGTGAGCAGATCCAGTACCAGCCCCCTGCTCCTACCCAATCTCTCTTCCATTATTCTTGACCAAAGCCTTGGACAAAGTGATTTTAACATCTCTCAATCATGAAAGGCAGCATCTCAGGCCACTCCAGGGCCTGGGTTCTTCTAAGCAGACATTGCCACCTTCATACCAAACAACAGGATGGTTTGGGTGTTCAGTCTGTGATGTGGCTCTAAGCCTCTGTAGTGCCAAGGATGAGCTGCTCCGAGGCATCACTTCCAAAGCCATAGCCAAGGGACCCGAGGAACCCTTGGGTGGTGTTTCTCAGCTGCACTGGCCCACCCTGGAACCTGCTTGCCCCCAGATGCCATAGCCAGACGTACCGTACAGCTTCAGGGTGGTGCTTGGGCCAAAACTGCTTTTCTTTTTCAGCAGAATGACGGCGTATTCTTCGTAGTTGGTGCGGAGCACGTAGGACTGGATAGACATATCCCATTCTGCACAAGACAGAGGCACAGGGGACGTAATTCTTGTCTCTCAGGGAGAAACAGGGTAGTGCAAGACAGCCCCAGAGCTGGGGGCTGAAAGCAGGCAGCAAATTCAAGACAAAAGCTGATTTTTGGCAGGCTCTCCAGCCTGTTCTTAGTTGATGGGCTTGGAAGCCAAGGGTTGAGTGCAACTGAGATATCCCCAACACTCCTGAAACATGGCTGGTGGGTCCTTGGGGACAGAAGGGATCTGTTGGAACATCTCATCGTCCTGGTCCTATGCCAGGACTGTGCTGAAACAGCCCCTTTCCTCACCTTCACTCCACAATTTGGCTGGAAATAACCCCAGCTGTGGAGCAGCTTCTGAGCCCTGCTTTCCTGAACCCCTTCCCCAGCCATGCTGGTTAAAATTGCTCAGCCACGCTGCAACTCTCAGGGCTGAACAGGCTGGGAGCAGGAATGACTTACTGGGGTTATAGTAGGTGTATTTGCCAGGGGTGCTGGTTTTCTGGTACTCTCCTGAGACGCGTGTGCAGTCACCTTGCCTGGAGGGAGGAGGAAAACAATCAGCTGCTCTGAGTGTTCATTACTGCTGCTTATTCCATGAAAATCATGTCTGGGGCACTGAGGCCATGCCACAGGAGCCCTGAAATACCCCTGCCCAAGGCTTTGGGTATTTGAGCCCAATCCAGCCCCTCTTCAGGGCCTCAGTGCCAGCCAGAGCAAGCAACATCCTCTCCCTCCTTCCCCCTGCACCAAGTCCCAGACCCTGGGAGATGCAGCACCCCTGGGGGGAGCTTTGCATGGGTGCCCCATACCGCAGCCTGGTGCTGGCAGTGCTGATCTGGTCAGCACTGGGGCCTGGGCTCAGGACCAGTGTGCCCATGCTGAACTTCTCCCTGTAGTTCTTCATCCATTTGCAGGTGGTGCCAATGGCGATGTCGTACCACTTCCCATACATCTGCAGGGAGGAGAAAGGGACATCAGGAACTGAAATATTCACAGCCAGGGAGCAACTGGAGGGAGAAGGTGCAGGGTGACAGGGATGCTGCAGGATTTGGTAAGTGGATCAGCACTGAGCAGGATTTTTCTGGGTCCCCTGACCTCCGGCCAGGGCTGGAGGCATCAGGCTGGTGCTTCCCTGAGGTGTCCCAGGGGAGCCCAGCCCCAGGCATACATGTGGAGCTGTGAAGAGCCTGGCAGGGGCAGGGACTGAGGCTGGCAGCTGGCATCCTGCAGGAATACTGCCCATGGGCCCTGTCAACACCTCGTGGGCAGATCAACAGACGTGCTTCATCCAACCCAGCCACCCTGCGTGGGGCTTTGCAGGGGTGAGGCCACACTGAGAGCCAGTGGGGTGGCACCCCCTGTCTAGCACATAGGGAAGGGTACACTGCCAACACCTGTCCTGCTCAGCTTGACACAGGCACGGTCATATTGCCGTTTTCTGGAGGAAAATGAAATAAACCTTTCCCCCATCCCCTCTGCCCCCAGAATCAAGGGACCGCAAGCCGCTGTTACCCGCTCGGCCTCAAAATTCTCCTGCACTTGGATATCCTCATCCTGGTCCCCAACTGGGGTCCCGCTGGCCAAGACGAAGAGGAGGAGGGAAAGAAGACCCCAAAACATCGTGGCTGGTGGCTTCAGAGCCCCAGTGACCCGGCAGGATCCCGGACTCTGCCCTGTCCCCACTGCGCAGCAGTGTGACCTTCAGACTGCAGCCAGTGGGGCTGGACAGCCTCACTTGGGGGCCTGCAAGGGGGGCATGGGGCAGCTGGTAGCCTCACACAGCCCTGGCCATGTGGCCATCTGGCCCTGATCCATGTGGCCAGAGGGTTTTCCACTGCCCTTGGCACTGTGGGGATTTGCAGACAGCTGGTGAGCATCCTCCTGATGTATTAAGCTGAGCTCCTCACCCTCCCCTCTTCCTACACCACTGCCTGGCCCAGACATTGGACCAGGACCTGTCTGTCTTCCTTATTTTACCCTGGGATTCAGATTCCTGCCCCGTGTCCTGCTAAGAGCTCTGGGGGTGCACCCAGACTAACCCTGCAGAGAGGAGAGGATGGAAGGGTGACCCCAGATGGACCAATTCTGCCCTGCCTGCTCCCCTTCTGGGCTCCCTTCCCTGGGGTCCCAAGGCAGTAGCTGTGTGGGTGTCACCACCCCAACACTCTGAAGCCTGTCAGGTGTGGGCAAGGTGAGCCATGTCCCTCCCCAGCTCTGTTTGCCTTTGCAGGATGATTAACTGAAACCAAACAGAGGAGGCAGAAGGCAAACAGAGCAAAGGGCAGTAGCCCTGCTCCGGGTCCCGGCCCGGTACTGACAGGAAAGACCCAGAGCTGGAAGCCGACTCAGACCGGCAGAACTTTCACCCACCGGCCCCTGTGCTGGTTCCGATGGATGCGGTGTCCGGGCAGTGCGGGGAGGGGTCCGGCAGGGACAGCCCGAGCTGTCTTCACACGCAGGTCCTGGTGCCACATCTGGGGCATCCTCGGGACCACGGGGGGAATCTGGACGTGAGGCAGAGATCTCTTTAAGCATCCCCCCTGACCAGCCGCCCCTGTGCTGCTCCCTCTAGAGGAGCTCAGCCCGGGCCAGAAGCAGCCCTAAGCTCCATCCCCCGGGCTGAGGACACCTCCCCTCACCGAGGTCCCACCCCGCTGTCCCCCGCCCTTCCAGCACTAGGTGGCAGCCGGCGGTCAGGAATGAGGGACCGGCCCGAACCCCGGCGGCGGGACCGGGACGGGGGCTCGGACATCCCTGGGCAGCAGGAACGGGCAGTGATGGGCAATGGAGGAGCAGGGATGGGCGGGAGGGTCTGGCAGCGAGACGGGGCAGTGATGAGCAGTGCAAACCAATAGTGATGGGCAGAGGGAAGGGGCGGCCATGAGCTGCAGGGACCAGCAGGGATGGGCAATGAAACTGGTAGCAATGGGAAGTGGGAACCAGCCTCGCGGCTTTGCCAAGCAGGAATCGCGTTAGAGTGCTGGCAGCCGGGCTGTTGTAGCTCCCGGCTGTCCTGGGGGAGGTGACAGGGAAGAGGCAGGAGGCAGTGGGACTGGGCTGGCTGCCTCTGCTCTGCCTCTGCAGGGAACAGGCCTCCCCATGGCACTCGCACACAGAAATGCCCCAGGAGGGCCTACGTGCACAAGTGACAGACCCAGGTGTGACCAACACAGGGCATCCTCCTCTGGGTTCATCTTTGGGACCATTCTGCTTTACTGGGAGCTCCTGTGCCCATGCTGCAACCTGGCAGGGGAGGGATGCATCAGCTTGGCATCCTGCTTGGCACCTCTCCTCCCACTGCTGATGCTGGGGGTACAGGTAGAGCAGTTACCCATCCACAGGGCAGCACCTGGGGAGGCTGCAGGCCTTGGCCACATCCAGCCCAGCAGTACAGATGGCTCCTCCGAGCCTCTGGGTTGTGGTCCCCACCCTCACGTGCAGTTACTTTTTGTGTCCCTTCTCGCTGTGCCTCGGCCTTGCCCCATCCCTCCCTCACCCACCCCCCCTGCAACCCCCCCTCTGCAGCCCCCGCCGCAGCCAGGCACACACACAAGTGAACTTTTCTGCGTTTTCCAGCAATTAAAAAGAATAAAGCAACAGTTGTCTCCAGGCAGGGCATGGATCCTGGTGACCCTGATTTTCTGTGTGGCTGGGCAGGGTGAATGGGGCTATTGAGCCCCCGATGACTGGCATCTCCACTCCAGGATTGTCTCCCCTTCCAAGTCCCCCTCCCCGAGCTCTCCTCCTCCCTACCCTCCTCCCCGCTTTTAATTTCCTTCCTGGAGAGAGCTGCTCATCCACTTCCCATTGGCCAAAGGCCTGAAAGGGAATGGAGGAGACAAGGGGAGGATTAAAGACGCTCTGCTTAGGAGCCGGCAGCCTGAATACGAGATGCACCGGCTGGGAAAGAATGGGGCTTAGTGGGGCACCAGATCAGACCCGCCCCGCAGCATTCAGCCCGACCCGCATTCCTGCATCGCTAAGCAGGGACCTTTGTCCCCATCAGAGGGACACCCCGGACCCCTGTCCCACCTGCCACTGCAGGTAGAGCTTCTCGGGATGATCCCGAGATCAGCCAGGCCAGCCTGGGACATGGTGTCCCCACCCTGTAAGGATGAGGAGGCAGCTGGGGGCATCCCCCCGAGGGATGTGGAGCAATTTGGGTCTCTGGGACATTCACAGCCCTCGGCCCAGCAGACCCTGTGGGGCTCATCCTGCAGCATTGGAGTTTAAGGCAGGCACCACTGCTTCAGCTCTTTTTTTATCTCCTGGAGAGGGACTGGGGTGCCACAGCCTTGGTGTCAGAGATGGTGGTGCCAGCCACATCCTCTCAGCCTCAGCAGACCCCTCAAAAAGACCATGGGTGTAAATTTCCCCTCTCAGAAGCTCCTGTGGCCACACTGTTTGGGTGCAGATGTGGCATGGTGACTGTGACTTACCTTCTCACCAATCTTACTTACCCCTAGCACCAGCACACACACGTTGAAGAACTTGCCAAGGTTTTTGAGGTGCTCCCAGTGCAGGTCTGGAGGGTGGATTTTGTTGTTGTCCTCATGGAGGACCCTTGGGTTCCTCCATGGGGATGGGAGCTCCTGTTTTCTGGGACCTTTGTGCTCCTCCACTGGCAAGGAGCTGATGGTGTCTTGGTGAAGGTCTCCTGCAGAGCCAGTCACAGCTGAGGGCAACAGCAATGTGCCCACCAGCCCCTAAATGAGAACCAGCTGTCTCACCATGGCTGATGCTCACCCAGTGGGCAGGTGCCTCATGCTGATAATGAAGGTCTCTTCTGCCCAAACTGGTTATTTCCTACCCCTTTTCCCTGTTTTGCCCTGAGTCAGAGAAACTTTCTGGTGCAAAGACCTCAGATCTCATTCCCTGAGACTGCTAAGGTTGATAAGGTTGGCAGAAGGTGGTGGAATGCCTGAAGGATGTGTCTCTTCTCTGGAAGAGGATGGGCATTGTCTTCTGTCTTCTGGGATGGAAATGGGGACACCCATCCAGGAAGGATTTCACATTCTTCTCTGGATCCAAGTTTCTGCTGGACTCACAGGGCTTCAAGAGAGCAGGCATTTATTGCCAAATACTGAAAAATGTTCTAAAATAATGAATTTTAGCATGTGATGATTGAAGCTGTCTGAGTTAGGAGTCCCACCTGGGCCATGGATGGAATGGTCCCGTGCAGTGCTCAGGAGGCAGCAGTGACAGGGACCCTGCCTGCTCAGTCTGGTCTCTGGGGTAGAACCTGAGGCAGTGTCTGGGCTCCTTCTCAGGCTGTGGAAGGTGGGGGAGTGATGGCAGCACTTAACCTAAGCTCCTTCTGCTTCTTGAGGTGTCCTTGCATGTCCTACCTGGAGACCCTGGAGGCCAACCCATCTCCTGGTCTTGCACAGATCTCCTGGGCACCCTGGGGCACCTCAACAGGCACAAGGTGCTGCTCTGTATCAGCACAAAGAGGAGTCTGGAAGGTGACCATGTGCTTGGCCATATCCCACATGGGTTGATGTCACTACCAGGGCTCCATCCTGACCATTGCAGGAGCTGCACAGCTTTGGGGTGCATGAGGAACCAGGCAAGAGAGAGTGAGGAATAAACCTGAAACACGTGGGGAAGGCAACTCATCTCCCTTCGTGGTGGCCAGGGGCCTTTTGTCCCTTTTCCTCCATGCCGAGGGGCTGGATGGAGCCCGGCATTTCCCAGCCTGCAGCAGATGCAGCCCCCGGGCAGGCGGTGGGGTTGCTGAGCCCCTTCCCCAGCCCGGCCGGGATGGAGCGGGACCACGGGGCTTTCTCTTTAATGCAATGCTATGAATACTCGGGGTCTTTCTGCTCGCTGTTTAATGGATTTGAATGTGAAAAGGTGGTGGAATTGGGAAGAGGGGAAGAGAGGGGGGGAGGCCAAGCCTCTTTGTTCAGAGATGCTGCTCCAGCCTTGGATTTATTTAGCATTTGGAGGGCTCTGGGGTCTTTCTCTCCTCCCCAGCCCCTGCAAAGGCTCGTTCCCTTTTCTGCCGCATGCTTATTAGCATAGCAGCTGCTCCGGGAGAGGGGCTAGACGAGAGAAAAGGATCGAGGCGCCCGGGAAATGAATAGGAGGGGGAAAAAATAGCTTAAAAGGACAGAGGCTTTGAATGAGGGGGAGCTGTGAGTGGAAAAGTGGACGGGGGGGCAGTTCGGAGTTGTCACTATAGCTGTGAATGTGAGTAGGGTGAAATGTGAGGGCTCTCTGGTCGGGTTCTGTGCTGGGGGAGGATGGCCTGACCCAGACTGCCCATTGTCCCCTGGTCGTGAGGATAGGCAGGGTGGTGGGTGCTGAGCTGGCACCTTCCTGTCCCCACAGTCCTGCTGCCCTGGGACACCCTGAATGCCTCTTTCTGCAGGGATCTTGGGGTGTCCCAACTGTGACTTGTGAACTGAAGCATCAGGGAGAGACCCCAAGAAGTGTCACAGCAGCTGGCAGTCCCCAGAGGTGCTGGGTGGCTGGAAAACCCATCTCCTCTCCATGGAGCAGGAGGAGAATCCCCCAGGGTATGTGGCAAGGATGCAGCCAGTGCCTCCAGCTCCCCAGCAGAGCCTTCCAGCCACCTGATGGATGATAGATTGTTTTAGGAATAATTAAAGGAAATGAAATGTCCAGGACCTGCCACACCACCCTTGCCGCAGCTCACTGAGGGGCAACCATGCTGAGACATCCCAGTGAGAGCTCCCTGAGCAGGCAGAGGGTCTCTGTGCTGTCCCATCCCATGGAAACATCCCTGGGGCCACACAGCCCAACCCGGGTGGGCTACAGTCTTTTTGGGACATTGGCCCTGGAGCCCCTGCTCCCACCCTGCAGCAGGGTGTGGGGATGTGGTTTGGATGACCCCAAAATAGCTCCATGCCACAGGAACATGACATGGACAGACTGGAGAGTTGGGCTGATTCCAATGGGATGAGTTCAACACAGCCAAGTGCCAGGTCCTGCACTTTGGCCACAACAACCCCATGGGGAGCTCCAGGCTGGGCACAGAGTGGCAGAAAGGGACCTGGGAGTCTGGATTGCCAGGAAGCTGAACATGAGCCAGCAGTGTGCCACAGTGGCCAAGAAGGCCAATGGCATCCTGGGCTGGCTCAGGAACAGCGTGGCCAGCAGGTCCAGGGAAGGGATTCTGCCCCTGTACTCAGCTCTGGTGAGGCCACAGCTTGAGTCCTGTGTCCAGTTCTGGGCCCCTCAGCTCAGGAAGGAGATTGAGGTGCTGGAGCAGGTCCAGAGAAGAGCAAGGAGGCTGTGAAGGGATCCAGCACAAGTCCTGTGAGGAAGGGCTGAGGGAGCTGGGGGTGTTGAGGCTGGAGAAGAGGAGGCTCAGAGGAGACCTCATCACTCTCTACAACTCCCTGGAAGGAGGTTGGAGCCAGGGGGGGGTCGGGCTCTATCAGTCAGACAAGAGGCCATGGGCTGAAGCTCTGCCAGGGGAGGTTTAGGTTGGACATTAGGAAGGAATTCTTTCCAGAGGGGGTGCTCAGGTATTGGAATGGGCTGCCCAGGGAGGGGGTGGATTCTCCTTCCCCGGAAGTTTTTAAGAAGAGACTGAATGTGGCACTGAGTGCCAGGGGCTGGGAACCACGGTGGTAGTGGACCAAGAGTTGGATTTGGTGATCTCAGAGGTCCTATCCAACCTGGCTGATTCTATGAACGGGGAGATCAGCTCCAGCAAGGGCATCCTGGGGACTGGGACCTTTACACTGGAGGCCCAGCACCAAGCACTGGCAGCAAAACGGGTTGAAACCAGGAGCTGTTCCATCCTGCACAATGCTCTGGGGATCCCCAGTGCCACCAATTGCAGCCTGCTCGGCCACCCAGCCACCCAGCCACCCACCCACGTAGAGGGGCTCACCCCCACGGCAGGGCTGGAGCCCAGAAAGCAGTGAGAAGGGGCAGAACAGGAAAGCTGGAAAAGGGGCCAGCCCCGGCGGGCAGTGGGAGCCGCTGGCTCCTCCCCGGCACCAAACAGTGGTCGATTGTGATTTTCTTTTTTTTTTTTTTTTAAGAAAAGGTAACTCCTATTCGGCTCTGCAGGCTGCAGCATTATCATAGTCATACAAGTGCCCAACAAAGCATCTATTTAAAATGTCCTGAATTTTGATTACAGCCCATCCCCTCTCGCTCGCCCGCTCGCCGTCTTTCTTTTTCATTCATTACTTACTCTGTTAAGCTCCCTGAAATTCAAATAAAATCCCACCTCCTCCCCCCCATCCATATGCGTTGGTCGATTCAGCCCTGATGGCTGAGCTTGACGGATGAAGGGCAATAGAAGAGAAGACAAAGCTGTCAAACCTCACTGGGCTGCATTGACTTCCCATGGTCCCCACGGCCGGAGGGGAGCCCGATCCATCTGTATTGGAGTCAGTAGCACAAACAAAAGCAAAAGACAATGGCAGGAAGCACTTGAAAGTTCAAATTCTTGCTTTGGTTTCTCTTGGAACAACAGCACCTACGTAATGAGACCGGTAGACAGCAACACGCAGCCTGGGACATGCAAAGGTGCCAGAGGAATGGTCTTGTGCCACCAGATCATCCAATAGTTTTGTTTTATTGGAGCAAAGGTAGAAAAGGGGGAAAAAAAAAACCAAACCCAAACCAACCAACAAATAAAAAGTGCAGGTCTTTGGAGTTCCTAGAGTTCTTGGATTCTGCAGGGAGCAGAACTGCAGAGCCATGGCACAGGGGGCAGGCCAGGGCTTAGGGTTGGGCTGCACCCTCAGAGTGTTCCCACAGCTGGGGACATGGGATGTGGGGGACCTCAGGATGCCTGGTGGCATCATGGGGGCCATTTGTACCCATTGCCCAGCCCAACTTCCCTGCCAAGGGGCTGTCCCAGGGCCCAATCTGCTCTGTCCTGTGCAGACATGCATGCTGTGTTTCCATGGGAAACCCAAGGCTGAGGCAGGGGCTGGCCCAGCCCAGCTGCTGGGAGCCTGGGACAAGGTGAGCAGCCAGAAGTCATGGGGCTGAGTCCTGTGACACCCCAAGCAGATGTCTGGGTGAGGTTTTTGCAGCATCCCAGGTGTGGGTGAACTGCACCAGTGGGTCAGTGTCATGCAGTGCCCCAAGCTCCTATCATGGGAGAGATTTGGCCCCCAGGTGAGAAACCCCCAAGACCACCAGTGGTTGCAGCTGATGGTTTTACAATAATCGTTTCTTTTTTCCTGATAAAAACCAGCTGGGTCACTTAGTGCCTGCCTTCTTCATGCTGGGATGTGTGTCCCCAGGGCTGTGTCTGACCCAGGCACACCCCACACTGGTGGGGACAGGATGGGACAGGGTTTGGCACACTGAAGCAGAGGTTGGCAAACCCAGGAAGGTCACATCAAGTTTTTCCTCTAGGTTTCCTCCCCGCTGCCATTTGCAGGACACTGCTCCTGGGAACTCACACCCTGGAGCCAAATCAGGCAGGGCACAAATTCCTCAGGGATTTGGGCATTTCCAGAGCTGGCAAAATTAACCATATCTGAAAAGCCTCATCCCAAACCTGCACTGCTGGCAGTGAGGCACCTCCAGAGCCCTGGTGAAGGCAGGGACTGCTTCTGCTCTTCCCACTTCCCAGAACAACTGGATCCTGCCTGGGAAGCCTCCAGAGGTGCAGGGCTCAGCCTGCTTTGGGGCATCAGCTCCCAATGCTCTGAGCCTTGGGATAGGAGGGAGATGTTTTGGGGCTGGTGACTCTCACCCCACACCAACCCTCACCCCCATGCCCTTTCCAGAGAGTGGCTGAAGGCAACACCAGCTTCTAGCTGGAGGTGTCCCAGCATCACAGCCCAAGGATCAGTCCACCACAAAGCCTTGCTGGGGCTCAGGGGGGAAATAAAAAAGACCCAGAGAGCCCTGGGGGTCTCAGCTACCCAGGCTGCAGCCAACACCAGCTTCTAGCTGGAGGTGTCCCAGCATCACAGCCCAAGGATCAGTCCACCACAAAACCTTGCTGGGGCTCAGGGGGGAAATAAAAAAGACCCAGAGAGCCCTGGGGGTCTCAGCTACCCAGGCTGCAGCCCCACAGATGAGTTCTATTCCCATGGTCTGGAGCCTGGGACCAGCCCCAGGGCTCCCCCCATACTCCCCCAGGGCGGGCAGGTTCTTTAGGGACACCCCAAACCCTCCATGGCCCATCCAGCACTAAGTGTCCATCTGAGCCATCACCACACACCCTGCAGCCTGGGGGAAGGGGGTGGTGGTGGCTGCAGCCCCCCAGGAGCCCCCCAGCCATCACCCTCAGGGGATGCATTGAACCTCACCCATTGAACCACCCCCACCCTGAAAGCCACACAGCTTCACCCCTACCCCTGTGGGAAAGAATAAACAAAAAAAGGCATTTCGTTTATTTTTTTTTTTTATAAAAAGATCAATGAAAAATTTATTTATAAATTTCACACTCTGGGGCTACATGTCTATATCATACACTCAGGAATATGCTGTACTGTACAGACTTTATCCAGTTAGAAATGATCATATAGTGACCCACATACAGCTTCAATATAAGCCTAAAAATTCTTAACATTAATTAACATAATTAAAAAAGGTATTCGCATCTAAAGAAAAATCTACAGAAAAACTCCTTTCTGGAGCAATCTGTGCATCAGCTTCAATGTCTGCTTATTTCACTGACATTATCAATATATTCTTCTTACAAAAATAATAATAAAGATGACTGCTGGAAGGCAACCAGTCATGCACGAATGAGCCTCCCCCACCTGCCTCTTTTATTTATTTCTTGTACTCCCCGTTTTGGCGTTGGGGTCAGCAGCACGATGAGCCAACAAGGGGGGTGGGGGGGAACCCTCATTTCAATTTGAATCAATCTGCATCCCTTTTACTTCTCAGGATCAAGAGAGTCGGGGGGGGCGTGGGGGTTGCATAGAAAATTGAAACTCTAGGGACTAGGAAGGGCAGCAGCTTTTCAGTAAAATACAAAGGGATGTAAAAATACATCAACTCACAATTTCAGAGCAAACCCCCTTCCCCAGCGTACAGTTTCCCAAAAAAAATCTCAGCATGTCTAAAGCTCCAGGAGGCTGGAAAGGAACAATACTTTTCT
Source organism: Calypte anna (assembly GCF_003957555.1). NCBI lineage: Eukaryota > Metazoa > Chordata > Aves > Apodiformes > Trochilidae > Calypte > Calypte anna. Next base: position 1,870,761 of record NC_044262.1, on the reverse strand, counting down.
TCAACAACTCACCCAGTATTTCACACAGGAGATTCACAGTCTCAATAGGTATTTTATAAAAATATAAATATGGGTTACATCATGTTGTTTTTACAACACTGGACACAGCTCCCTTTAGACTGGGTTTATAATCAAGATTTCTTTTTAAAAATCCATCTAGAACTTGGCTTTACAATACACTTTTTAATATCATGTCATAAATGTTATGACATTTCATTGTGGCAAATCCATTTAGTCAAAAAAAAAAAAAAAATAGTCAAAAATGTGCAACCATCTGGTAACAACGATAAAACCTCACTAGAAAAGATCTTGTTCCCACCCCATAACTATCACACAGAAGCACCATGGATGTGCTGCCATGCCCACAAAAAAGACTTCGGCCAAGCAATTCCTTGCAAATCACAGCACTAACAGTAGAAGCTTTTGACAGGGTTTTGTTTTTTTTTTTCCTTTTTCTTCTTTCAATCTGGAGCTTTTTTTTTTTAAAAAAAAAAATCATCTCAAATCGCTGAAGCAGAGAAAACCCAAACCAAACTGCAGACTAAACCATGAAAGACAAAGCAGAATATTCAGTGCAATGGGAAACCAGTCATGGCAGACTCAAGTTTTTGTGTTTGGTTTCTTGGTTTGTGTTTTTTTCCTTTCAGTTTTAAGACTAGGAAAACAAACCGAAAAAGAGCAGAATTCCCAAACCATATTTTTGAAACACCACCAGCTTAAAAAAAAAAAAAAAAAAAAAAAATCAACACAGGCTCACAATCTTCACCCACAAATATATACAGACATGATAAATAGTTAAGACACAACCCAAATAAAACCAGCAGGTAATTTTTTTTTTCTTTTCTTTTTTTTTTTTTTTTTTCTTTTTTTAATTGTAATGGTTTGGGTGCAGGGAGCAAGAGAGGAAAGAGGAGGCAGTGACACGGATGGTTTTAGTGCAGACGAGGAGAAGAGGGCTGAAAGACCAGTGGGAGAAAGGAGACTTCTGAAACTTTCCGCTTATTTCCAAATGGATGTTCTTGTGCCATAGCAATAAAAAGCAGCATTTGGGATTAAACGTGCAGTCACTTCAAAATGCGACTTCGGGTGGCTCTCTCTTCTTCCTCCCTTTCTTTTATAAAGATATATATACGCATATATACACACATATATATATATCGTATAAAAGGCGGGTGAATCTACGGACGTTAAGTGACTCGTTCTGCATTGAGAAGTGTTATCCTTATCCAAGTTTTCACCAAAAAGGTCCCAAACTTTTCAGTAGTTTTCCGGCATCTCTAGGCAGCAGAGAGCGCTCGCACCCCTTCGCTGTGCAAAAGCAAATCCTCTGCCTCTAGAGTTTCTTTTTTTTTTTTTTTTTTATTTAAAAAAAAAAGGAAAAATAATCCAGGATTTGCTAATCCCCCTTTACACACAAAACCAGAAGGATTCAATGTCTTTTCCTGGGATCTCACGCGTGCTAAATGGATTGGAGGAGCGGGTGAGGATGCAGATGTTCTTCGGACACCCAAAACTGACAAACCGAAGCAGAAAAACCCAACGCAAAATCGAACAAAAAAAAAAAAAAAAAAAAGAAACAAACAAAAAACCAAAAACCAACCAAAACCAAACCGAAAACAACAACAAAAAAGAGCAACCGGGGTGAGAAAAGCGTCTGTCATATTCCAACGGAGTCGCCTCGGGAAAAACAAACAAATAAAAAACAACAACAACAAAAAACAGTGATGGGAAAACCCTGGGAGAAGCGGAGAGGAGGAACTTTGCGTCTCCTCCTGGCCCGGGAAGGGTCTGGGGGGACGGGAGCCCCCGGGGCCGCCACCAGTCTGGCGGAGGGACCCTGGTACCCCCCGGGAAGGGTGGGAGGGGAGGCTGGGGAGATTGAAATGAAGTCGGTTCTGAGCCAGAATACTTTAAGTAGGGGGGAGCGAGGGGAGTAGGGAGGGAGGATTAAATATTAGGGGGTTGGAGGGAGAGGGGTACGGGGGAGCCCTTAAAGCATCTGACCAGATGTCAAACTGAAACCGTGAATACTGTGAGTGCAGCCGAGGTAGATGGAGGAAAAAAAAAAACAAAAACAAACCACATTACAGTAGGAAAACCACCCTTGGAAAGGGGGAAAAATAAAAAAAAAAAAAAAAAGAAAAAAAAAGGAAAAGCAGGCGAACGGCGTCGTGTTTTGCGTGGGCCCCCCAAATCTTCGCCAAATAAACCCCACGGGGGGGGCGGAAGCAGCTTTGGCGGCCGGGGGATCGCGGGAGAAGGGGGGCGGGGGGGCAGCCCCGGCATCACCGGGCCCCGGCGGAGTATTTGGCCTTGGTGATCAGGTAGAGGACGATGTCCTGGTGGCCCCCGAAGGCGGCGATGTGCAGCGCGCTCCAGCCGTCGCGGTTGGCCAGGCGGATGTCGGCGCCGAACTTCACCAGGAGCTTCACCAGCTCCAGGTTGCCGTCGATGACGGACTGGTGCAGCGCCGTCTGCCCCTCGGGCCCGAAGGAGTTGACGTTGAACTCGCAGTTCGTCATGTTCTGCAGCAGGGACTGCAGCTCCTTGGTGTTGCCCCGCCGCACCGCCTCCTGGAAGACGCGCTGGCTGGGCGGCGGCGCCGCGCACGCCGACACCTCGCTCTGGCTCATGCCGCCGCCTCACGCCCCGCCGCCCCGCATGGACGGCGACAACCGGACCGCCCGGGCATTCGGCGGCTGCTGCTCCTGCTGCTGCTGGGGCGCTACCGGCTGCCGGCCCCCGGCCCTGCAAGGCGCTGCTGCCGCTGTTACCGCCGCTCCCTCTCCCGCTGCTCCGACCCGGGCCCCTCTGGAGCGGAGCCGGCCCCGCGCCGCGCCTTTTACCCGCCCTTTTATTTGCATAACAATAGCGCAGCCGTGACGTCAGACAAGGGGGCGGGGCCGCAGCACAGCGCTCCCATTGGAACACTCGGGCAGGGAGGGGGAGGGGGGACACGCCCCCCAGAGAGCCCCTCCCCCACCCGGCACTGATTTTGGGGGGATGGGGGGGAGTGGGGGGCCCGATCCTGTCTCGTCTCAGCTCGGGGTTCCGCTGGACTCCATTCAGTCCGGCCCGGCTCCGCACGGCTCTGAGCTCCGTTCGGCTCTGACGGGCTCGGTTTGGCTCAATTCGGCTCTGCTCCGGTTTTGGCTCGGACCGGCCTGGCCCGGCCCGGCCCGGCTCTACTCGTCTCGCTGTAGCACGACCCAGCCCGGTCCAGTCCATGCGTACAGCTCTGCCCGGCTGGTCCCGCCGCGGAGTGTTCCGGCTCGGCTCGGTGCTTTGGCTGCAGGAAGGGGGCACCACAGACCCGGCGTGAGGGGCCGAGCACAGCTGGGCCAGACTGGTCCGGACCGAGCCGTGCTGGAACCGGGCTGTCCCCGTCCCCAGCCACCCCCAGGACCTCGGCTGCCCCCGCCGCCTTCCCCCATCCCCCCGGGCCGGGACCCGCAGCCCCAATCCCGGGTGGTTGGGGGTCCCCAGGGGGCGTTTTCTGGCAGAGGTTTTGGAGTGAGCACGTTGGGTTCACCCGCGGGAGGCAGGGCCCGGGACCGGACCCAGCCCTGCAGGATCCATCCCCTCTGGAGGGTGTTGCTGGGGGCTTTGGGGATCCTCCGGTGGGACTCATTTTGGGGAGTGAAGAAGCATCACCCGCCAGGTCCTGCCAGCACCAGGATGACCCAGTTGGTTATCCAGCATCGGATCCCACTGCTCACCTCATCACCAGACTCCTGGCGCGGGAGCACTGCGAGGTGTGGACACTGTGGGTGGGCAAGGAAAATGGGCAAAAAAGCACCAAAAGTAGTGCAGGAACCCAAAGCGGCACTGGAGGGGCCCTCCCTGGATCCGTTTGGCCGGTGGGAGCAAACGGTGGAGGCTGCCGGGTGGGAAGTGGGTGCTGTGCCAGAGCTCACCACGTCTGCCCAGCATTTGGCTGGCCGGGGCAGGGCAGGAGGTGAGGGAAGGGAGGAAGGAGCGTGTTGTAAAACGAGGTGACAGCAGCGGCACCCAGGGCAGCTGGCCGGCAAGCTGCTGTCACCTGGCGGTGTCAGCGTGTCCATTTGGGGATGGGAAGGGAAAAATCAGCCAACTGCTACAGTCGAGTGAGAAGGCTTGGATCAAACAGGCTGTCTGGGAGCCATCCATCGCAGGGAGGGGGGACAGTGGCCATGAGCTCTGGGCATGACTTGTTTTGTAGTGCTTCCCCATGGCTTCTCCCTGCAGCAGCCATGCCAGACTGGGGCTGGGCTCTGTTCCTTCATTAGAGGAGATGAAACCAACCTGGAGTGGGCTGTGAGGAGTCAGCAAAGTGGCTCCTGTCTCTCCTCCCATAAAGGTATCCTTTTCCAAGCCCATATCTGCAGCAAGTTTTTCTCATCCCCATCTCCATCCTTACCCCATGACCATCTTCACACTCACACACATCCCCATGCCCATCTCTGTCGCATTGTTGTCTCATCCCATGCACACCTCCCTCCATCTCCAACCCCATCCAGTCCTTATCCATCCTACCCTCATCCCCTCCTCCATATGGCCACGTCTCCATCTCCTCCCTCATGCCCATCCCATCCCAATCCCTATCCTGTCTCCATCTCCATTCCATCCCCATCCATCCCTGGCTGGTCTCCATGTCCCACCATCTACCAGTCCCATCTTTAACACCAGTGTATGGAAGCTCATCGTTCCCATGGAAAAAGGAGGATGGCAATGTGACCGTGGCCAGGGCCTTGGGGCTGTCCCAGCACAGCACTGGGCTGCAGGCACTCCCTTACTGGTGTCCTGTGTCCCCACAGCTTCTCCCAGGACATCCTCGTGCCACTGAGGTGTGGAGCCCACTCAGTGCTGTCACAGGACACTGAGTGTTTGGGGTCTACACGTAGGTGCAGGAACCCAGGTTTGCCTGAGGAACAAAGAGGAGCCACCCCCCAGGGACCCCATTCTGGGGAGGGGGGTGGTGGCTCTGCCCCACCCGTTGTGGCAGTGGGGGGACACCAGTGGCAATCCCTGCCCTCCTCTCCCCCATGTCACCTCGCTGGGGTGAGTTTTGGGGTGGGATGTGGCTGCCAGGGCTGAGCAGAGCCTGGCACTGCCAACAGCCACACCACAGCCTTGGCCACGCCAGTCTCTGACCGTTCCCCGGTACCAAACCCGGCAAAGGGAGCGGCGTGCGGGGGTTCTGCCGGAGCCGGAGGTCAGGGCTCTGCTACTGCCAGCTGGCCCCATCCTTTCCATTCCCAAGTATCCCGGCAGAGCTGTGTGTGTGCCTTGACGAGCTGTACCCTGCGAGGTGTGGAGCCGTCTCAGCGACTCGTGGGAGAGTGGGAATTGCTCACACCTCCCCGGCCCGGGGCTTGGCCAGAGTTACATCCTCGCAAGCAAATCTGCGTTTGCCAGTGACACTGGTGAGAAAAATAAAGCGCCCGGGCAGGGACCCAGCCATGCAAATGTTCAGGGCTGGCAGGTGGGGGCAGGACGCGGCCTGGGAACGGCGCCAGAGAGAGGGAAAAAAAAAAAAAAAAAAAAAAAAAAAAAAAAAAAAAAAAAAAAAAAAAGAAAAAAAAAAAAAAAGAAAAAACCCATAAACCAAAACAAGCAAAAAACCCCAAACAAACCAACAAAACAAAACAACCAATATTAAAAAAGAAAAAAAAAGGCAATTTTGAAATCCTGCGTTTTGGCTCCAGTTTGTGCCTTAGCTCCGTGAGCCGGGTCCAGTGGTTCCTACAAGGGGCTGCGGAGGGGCTGACGGTGGTTGCTGGCTCGGTGTGCCCCCCAGAACCCATACTCCCACTGGGGGATTTATCCGCTCCCTTCCGAGAAGAGGGGAGGCGGAGGGGCGAGGGGGGACCCGGCGCAGCGAACCCTGTAGCGCCGAGAGGAGCGGAACAAACTTCCCCTCCTCAAAGAGACGTGACGACTGAATTTCCGCACCCCCCTCCCCATCCCTCCCAGCTCATGAGAGAAAACCCGGCTGCCCCCGGCGTGGCCCGAGGGGCTCAGAGCCGCTCCGGTGGCGGGCGGGCTGGGCTGGGCACGTTGCAGCCCTCTCCCAAAAAAAGCCAAAGGGGCGATGCCCGTCCTGCGGGCCGGGCGGACAAACCACTGAGAGTCCAGCCACCCCCGGAGGCCTCCTTGAAGAGAGTCGGAGCGCCAGGGGGACGGAACCGGGGCAGGCGGCGAGGGGGGCGTGCCCCCACTTAATTCATTAAAATGTGTCGGAGAGCGTGGGAAAGACGAGAGCTTTTCTTCCCAGCGCAGGGACCCGGCGTGAGGCGGGACGGGAGCTCGGCCCGCCCGCTCGGCTCCCGGAGAGCGGGGAGGAAGCGAGAAGGTTTCCTCTGCCGCTGGCTCCGCCGCTTGCTTTGCCTGCCGGCTTTTTGGCAAAGCCCTTCTGCCCGAGGCCGCGGGGAGACACGGGCTTGGTTTGGCTTGGTTTGGCCTGGCCTGGCCTGGCTTGGCCTGGCTTGGTTTGGCCTGGCTTGGTTTGGCCTGGCTTGGCTTGACTTGGCTTGGCTTGACTTGGCTTGGCTTGACTTGGCTTGGCTTGACTTGGCTTGACTTGGCTTCGCCTGGCTTGGTTTGGCCTGGCTTGGCTTGGTTTGGCTTGGTTTGGCTTGTCCAACGCCGTCTCCCCAGCCATGGGGATGGGGGATGAGAGGGGAGCCCAGGCAGAGCCGGGGGCTGCAGCTGCTCTGTGGGAATGGTGTCCCCTGTGAGGATTCATCTTTGGGTAGGGGGAGAGGGGAGTCCTTGTCCCAGGGGTTCCTTTTGGCAAAGCAGCAGTGGGGAAGGGGTTCCTGGGGGGGCTGAGGGGAAAAACCTTTCTCTGCACTGCCCCAGAGCAGCCCCACTTGCAGCGAAGGGCCATGAGACCAGTGTCACATCTTCCCATGCAGGTAACGTGGACATGTCACACACCGTGAGCACTCAGCAGCACTTAAGCCTTTCCTGGGGGGCTGGGACCTGCCAGTCCCGAGGCAAGAGCTGGGGTCTGCAGGAGAAACCTTGTGCTGCGAGGACGCGTGTGCGGGTGTCTCCTGTCCTCTGCAGGGAGAAGGCACCACAAGCGGAGCTCTCTTGGGCAATGTGGGGTTATAGGAAGGCTCCAGGCATCCCCCATCCTCCTGGAACACCCACACCACGGCAGCCACCCCAGGAATGCAGGGTGGGAAATGCCACTTTGCACAAATGCCACCGAGGATGCTGCTCTGTGTGTTTGTTCCCTCCCTCCCAGCCTGTGACAAACAGGATTTAAAAACCCGAGTGAGAGTCAAGCAGAGTCACAGCCCTACGCGTGGTCATTGTCCTCAGAGGAACAAAGGCAGGGGCATCCCTGATGCTCAGCCCCAGCCTGGGGGACCCTGAGTTGCAGCATAGCAATTGTGAGGGGTTGAGCTGTCTCTCTGCATCTTGTCCTTTAATCGTCCCAGTGCCTTTATCCTGCTGGAAATGCTGCAGGTGTTCTGATGTTCAGACCCTGAATGTAACCTACAGCCTTCATACCTGACCATTGTTCGGGCAAAAGGCCACCCACTGGGACACCCCTAAAGGTGGAGAGCTGCTCCTGCCCTGTGCCCATGTCTCCCAGGACACACGGTCCCCAGGGCCACTCATTTGGCTGCTGCATGATCAGGGAAATGGGGACTTCCCTATGGTCAAGGCAGTCTGGTGGGGTGACATGGCCATAACCCCTTGCTGGACACACCTGGTGAGCACTAGAAGCCCCCATATTGTCAGGCTGCTGGGAAGGGTTGGATCCTGAGGTATTTCCCAGGGAGCAAACATCCTTCCGATGCCAACCTCGTTCCTCACGTGGCACCGACACCTCTCTCCTCTCCTGCCCCCGGCAAGGGGCCAGCAGAAATGACCCCCAGCCCGTGGGAGCAGCGTTTCTGCCATGTGGGGTGGCACAAGGGCCTGAGCCTGCAGTCAGATTCTGGGTCAGTGCCCAGAATCCTGCTGGGTTGTTTGAAAATGGCAGCCAAGCAACTGGGAGCACGATCAGAGCATCTGGCTGGAAGAGCTGCTCCGTGTCAAGGCTGGGCAGCAGGACAGCCCTCACCCTCCTCCTCTCCTTCTCTCCTCACCAGCTGCCTCGGGGTCCCACCGGCCGTAGTTCAAGGCACAAAGTCACACCAGGGAAAACCGAGCTGATTTCTCTAAGCAAGTCAAATATGCAGCAAGGTTTCCTCTCCAGATTACAGGAGGAAGGAAGTTTGGTCGGAAGGGGATGGGGATAAGGTGGGGGAGAAGGGAGGGAAGCACATTCCTGCCTGGTGAGGAACAATGTTGACATATTCATTTGTAAACTAATGCTGGCCTGAGTGCCAAACACCTTGTCCCCATCAAACTCTGAAGGATGTGCCAGGAGCACACAAGGCGAGGAGAGGAGCCCGCCCGATATCCAGTGCAGGGTGTGATTTCTCAAGGCTGAGAGATGCAGCTCATTCAGTCTGGTGTGATAAAAACCAAGATAAAACTCCTTCCTGGTGCCATTTTATCACAGGGTCCCCTCCACGATCACCCAGAGCAGGGCAGGGGCAGGAGCTGAGTGCAGGTGAAGTGACCTGGGGGTCAAAGTGCTCTGGGGTGGGCAGCCCACCGGAGCTGACAGCCCTGTAGAGCCCCACCAAGGCACCACCAAATGGCTCTGTAAACCACCAAGGGCTCATTACTGCCCTAATAAATGTTAAACATATAGTATGGCACAGACAGTGGGGTTTTAAAAGTGTTTTTAAAATTATTTTTAAAAGTAGACAGATAGGGAAACAGTATTAGAGGCTGATTAAAAAGCTGGTTTAATTCCCTTTGATGTGTATCCACCATTCAAGAGTGGACAATTTATGACTTCCTGGATACTGCTCAAGGCCAGTCCAGTGTGGAGTTTGATGCTGTCTGTGTCTATGACTGGAGATGACCTTGCTGTACAGATCTCACCTTGGCATCACCTCCTGTGGAGAGCTGAAAGAGGTGAGAGGTGCTGTGCAGGCTGTCAGTCCCTGCCCCAACCCCAGGAGCTGGATGAGACCCTTTGGGAGCCATTTCATGCCATGCCCACAGGTACACAGGAACTTCCAGAGTCTCCCCTGAGTCTTCTCCTAAACCAAGTCCCGGGGTGATGAGCCTACCCCAGTGCAGCTGATGGCTGTAAGCACCAGAGCTCACAGATTGAAGGAGATGGAAGGCAGATAAAGGCCTAGAAGTGACCAGGAGATGACACAGGATTCAACACTGGAAGCAGAGATGCTCCGTCCCCCTTGGAGGGAGGTTGGGTGCTGCTGTTGGGGATGCAGCTCCCAGCTCCATAGCATGAGGGACCCAGCAGAGGGGCAGGAGACAAGGGGTCAGCACTGGTCAGGCTGGTCTTCTGGAGAGCTCTGCCCTACTCCTGCCATATCCAGCCTGGGAGAGGCAGGAATAAAACAAATGGGCCATTTCCCAACCACCTCTGATTTAATGATCTCATAGAGGCCACGTATCCTTGGGGTGTCACAAGCCATGAGTGTAAATGTGACTGTCCCCCCCCCCAGCCCCCAAAACAAGAGCCCCTTCCAGCCTCACACGAGAAACCTCCACCCTGAATCTGATCAGGTTCACCAGGGAACATGTTCCCTGTGGTCCCCACTGCACTGTGGAGGCATCTCCAGCCCCAGTGTCCCCACTCAGCTCAGCTCATAGATACCCTGCTTGTCCCCAGCAGGGACAAGGACATCATGAAACTGGGAGACGACGTGTCCAAAGTGGGATCCTTCCCAAAACACCTTCCCACAGTGGGAGCAGCAGTAGAAGTCAGTGAGCCCAGCTCTGTCCAGGACCCCAGGGGGGATGCTGTCAACCTGCAGGACTGTCCCCTCTGCCACCACCACAGACCCCCCTGGCTGCTCCTCCTGCTCCCTGTGCCGGGTGTCACTGGGCTGGGCTGTGTCACAGGCTGGCATGGTGGCATCATGGCTCCAGCTGGGCTCCACAAACCTCACCAGGCAACCTGTGGGGAGAGGAGATGGCAGATAAATCATCAGCTGCTGGTGTGATGAGTGAGTCTGAGCTCAGCCAAGTGAATGACCCTTGTGAGGGCCCTGTCATTCCCACAGGGAGTCCAGGCTCTGCCCTGCATCCCTGGGCAGGAGGCAAGGGGTCCTGCAGGGTCAGTACAGCCTGGGCTGGTGTTCTGGACATGCAGGGACTGGACCACTGAGGAGAATAACTGTGGGAATGTGCCTCCAAGCACTGGAACCACAGACTCCCTGCAAAACCCTGGGCTACCACTTGTTTTTCTACAGTTTATAACACAGACATAAATCTACCTTTCTTCCCCTTCTCTATCTATGGTGCCTGCTCTCGAGCACCAGAACTCGGGATCTGCCCCTAGGATCCTGACAGGAGGGACCTGCACCTTGGCTTGGACTTTGAGATCCAGCCATAATCAAAATGACACTGACAGATGCCACGTGGACACCCTTCCCCATCACTGAAACCCCCCAAAAATTTCCCCAGCCCAACACTGCTGCACCAAATCCTGCCAGGACCAGGGCAGGGACACGGGATGCTCCCACAGGAATCCTGGGCAATTTGCTCTCCCTTTCGACACGCTCCATCAGCCACCCTGCTGCTGGGGGGCAAAGCCAACTGCAGACCCCCTCCTTCTCTGCGAGGGGGAGGAGAAACCTCCAGCTCCCCCAAATACCCCCTGGGCTTGTGAGAAAAAAAGCAGACAGGGAGGAAAAGTTCATCCATTAAATGGGGAGAGAAAGGCTGTGATGGTCACCCAGGAGTTCTGCCTCTTGCTTGCACCAGCCCCCTCCTAATTGTGACTCTTCAAAGGGTTGAAAATGCTACATCACTTCAAAGTGACCATTTTTGAATAAGAGCTTGTAAAACCCCTTTCTCCCCCTCCCATCAAATTCTTTTCCAGGGCTTTTGAAGATGCCTGCGCTCCCCTGGCCACCGCGGTAAAAGGGCCACCAGGCGCCAGGCACAGGGTGCCAGCCGGGCACACAGTGGGAACTGTGCTGGGAAAAGGTCAGATCCCAAAGTAAAAAAAGGTTTTCCTAGGGGAAAGTGGGAATTTTTTCAAGGAATTTTTTTTTTCTTTTTTTTTTTTCTCCTCCTGGAGATGGGCAGAGCCGTCCCCGGCATGGCCGCTGATCCCTTGGGGCTGCAGCCCGGCTCACCAGGATGCTGTGCACCACAGGATACCCTAGAGAGGGAGTAAAAGGCATGTGAGGGGTGTGTGGGGCCCAGCACATCGTTCCTGGATGCCAGGATTTTTTCAGCTCCAAGCTTCCAGAGCTCTGCTGACACCAAAGGCTGGATTCCCACCACATCTCTGCGGAAGAGAAATGAAAGCAGTTCCTTACCAAATCAATTAGAAACACCCCTTGGGAACTAATAATCCCATTATAAAACATCTTGGAAATAAAAAGCCCTTTTGCTGCTCGCTCACCTCTTCCCCTCACCCAGGTCACCTTGGGGATGATGGAGCCCTGCAGCTCCTCAGCACCCTGGGGACCAGCACCCACACGTGCCACAGACAGCAAGGATTGTCCCCATCCCCTGGTGCTGTCCCTGACCTGGCAGCCTGAGATTATCCCCTGACCCCTTCCTGCCCTCCATACAAGCCATGGCCATACCCTGCCCTCACACGTGCTGCACATCACATCTCCAGCTCCTGCTCCCCCAGGGGAATTAATATCCCATGGGAACAGCACAAATGTTGCTGTTCCCACCCATGGACACGTCCTCCCAGTGAGTGCTGCCATGCCCAACATGGGAAGGAGATTCTGTGGGACTCCAGTTCTGCTTATTTCTGCACCAGCTTCCTCTCTGGGCTAAGCAAGGCCACCTTCAGTGGTGGGACCTCACCCCTGCAGCCCAGGAAATGTCATTGCCCCCCTGCAGCAGCCAAAGTCACCACCCCAGAGCTTGGCTGGCAGCCCAGGAGGGATCCCCTTCCTTCAGCTTCCAGCACTGAGATGGTGTGGAAGATCCCTGTCAAAGCTACATCTCATGCTTTGGGGTCCTTACGTGGTTCCTGGTGCCCAAAGACCCACAGCACCTTCACCCCAGAGGACACAGAGCCAGGGGTGTGAGCCCCAGGGGCACAGCAGCACCTGAGGTCCCCGTGGCTGCGGGGGTGACACACGAGTCCTGGAGGGAACCATTGCAGCAAAGAGGATGTGGTGGGCAAGGGATCTTGTGCCAAAGACCTCGGGGAAGGCAGAGCCAGGCCAGGAGCCACAGCTCTATGTGTGTGAGGTCCTGCCTGCGATGGGGGCTGAGCCCAGCAGGGGGCATGGGGGGCATGTGGGGCACGGAAGGGGCTGCTGACAGTGGGCAAGGGGACCTGCACCCTCCCCTTCCCACAGAGAGGGAACTGCAAGGGTCATACTGAAGGGACACCTTGGTGGTGACATCAGTGGCCTGCAGTCCTTACAGCCCGTTCTGTCAGCTGCAACGCAGAAGTCGGTGTTACTGGGACCCCCCAGTGCAGGACAGGGGGCACAGGAGGGCCTGGGAAGCTGGGACAGAGCAGGATCAGGGCCATCTATCCTCCCCTGAACCCTTCCCAGACCGCTGATTAGGCTGGAAAGCCTCCATCCCCATGTGCATGAGCCCCGGGCATCCTCCAGGGATCACTGCTGGGGAACCATCAGGTAACCCCAATTCCCTGGGGGGTGCCAGGTACTTCTGAACAAAATCCGGCCCCCAGGGCTCCGTTTCTATCCCAGGTCCCTCTGTGTCACCCCAGCTAAGACCCAAAGGCTTGGGGCAAGGAGCTGGGTGCGTGTTCCAGCCGGGGACCTGGCACCGTCCCCGCGGGAACCGCAGCCTCTTGGCCCCGGTGCTCCCCCCGCACCCGCTCTCAGGATCGTCCCTAATGAGGCAATTAACGCCGGGGTGTTTGGGAGGGAAGCGCGGATCCCAAAGGCTTTGCACAAGGCTGCAAGCAGCCCTGGGAGCATTCTTGGAGTACAAAGGTGCCTGGGAAACCTTGCTGCGGTGAGAGATGGAACCCGATAAGAGGAGTTACAAGCCTGAGAAAAGCACTCGATTGCAGGGCGCTGAAGATCCCCGGTTATCTTTTCCTCCTCGATAAAACAGATAAGCAAAGGACAAAGGACCCGGGGTTGTGCAACCTGGGCTGCGGCAGCCCGGCCACGTTCTTGAGAGGTTCCCAGGGCGGAGGAGGAGGAGGAGGAGGGAGGATAAGCTCAAGGCAAGAGGCACCTCCAGTTGCCATCATGTCCATGATGAGCCCTCCAGATGCCCACGGGCTGCCCAGGGCTCATCCTGCTCTGTTGGGATGTGACTTTGGAGGAGCAGATGGGCAGTGAGGATCATGCTGGTCTCGAGTACCAGTTTTTGGCTGGTCAGGGAGGGTGCTACCCCTGCCTGGTGCTGCCCCCCTGAGCACCCTCTGCCACTCTGCCTGCTCCTTCACCTCTCTCTAGCCCAGAGTGGAGGCTCCAGCATGCCCACTCATTTTCACATTTTGCAGATGTCATTAGGGTGATTTTTGGATTAAAGGAGCCTTTTCTGTTTGGTGAATCCTAACCAGACCAAATGTGCTTCCTGTGCCTTTCCCAGGGACAGAATTCCATTGTACAGAGCATCCCCCAAGCACCGGGGCCTGTGCCAGCTGTTTTTACCACACTGAGTAAGCTAGAAGCCAGCCAGAGGAGAGCCTGTGACACATCCCATCCCCCTGGGTGTTTTGGGAGGCCTCCAGGGTGATCATGGATTGCCCATGCCACGTGGTGACCCCGCAGAGCTGCTGCCTCCCTCTGCTCCATCCCCTGCCAGCTCCAGGCATCTGATGCTTAGAGCATCCCCCTGGGAAAAAGAGATCCCATAGGGCAAAAGCTGTCCAGGCTTGAAACTATTTCCAGCACTTCCATCAAAGCCCTCATGCAGGGAAAATGCAGCTGTGTCAGGGAAAATGTTCCTTAGAACCTGGGAAAGTCCTAGGTGCAAGTTGGACTGAGCTATTATAGGATGAATAAGTTGCTTTTCATCACTTGGAAGCCCTGCCATAAAAAATATGGGACCCAAACCGAGCAGGACTGGCCCAAGTTTTGCAGCCAAAACACAAGCAGCCCCAGGCTGCCTGCAGACAGACCCTGGCACTCAGGGTCCTCTGAGTTTACATCAAGGGTTGGTCAGGCAGGGTCTGACCCCTGATATCTGCCCCAGTAGCTGCAGCTCCCACCTGCAGGTGAGGCTCCCCAGAGGAGGCAGCCTCTTTGCCTGGAGGCAGGAGCAGGGAAAGGGCATTTTCTTGCTAAGCAGCAGCATCTGGCCATGGTCCTGGGAGTTCATCCATGCGTGGTGGCAGGGGTGAGGTGGCACAGCCAGGGCTCGGGCCATGGAGCAGGGACCAGGTCTGGTGTGGGTGAGCAGCTGGAGGCTGTGGGTACCAGACTCCCACTCCATGCTCTGTGCCACAGCCCTTGCCACCAGCCCCCTCCAGAAGGAAAATGTGAAGGAAATCAGGGAATGACTGAGATTTTCCTTAGTAACCCACTTTTCTGGCTGCACATCCCATCCCATCCCATCCCATCCCATCCCATCCCATCCCATCCCATCCCTGTCCCCCCAGGACACTGTTGTCAAACTCTTCCGTTGTGTCTCTTCCACAAAACTTGACCTCAGTTCAGACATCCTGGGGACAACCGAGCTGGGGACAACATGCTCATGCTTTTAATCCCAGTAGCCCCCAGCAGAATCTGAATAGAAACAGAAACTCTAGGGTGACTGGAGCCTGGGGGGGAACAGGGGACCCCCTGTAAAGTGCCCTGGGGTTTTCACTTTGGGTCAGGTGCCACCTGCCCAAGAATCACAACTTCTCTTCTATTTTACGTCTCCATTGCAGCAAAACACCAGCACTCCAAGGATGTTGTGACACTTTGGGTCCCTGATGGCTCTGTGTTGGAGGATTCCCCCAGGTGAGGTCACACCTGACATGGTTGGTGTGGGTCTCCCACCAGGGCCAGCAGACAGGGTCCTCCTCCCAGGGACCTCCCCAGGGACACAGGGGACCCAGCAGGAGGCTGTATGGCATGGTGGGGACATAAGGTGTTGCAGACATGGTTTAAAGGGGGGGTATAAAGGGTATAAAGGATAGAGGAAGGGTGTCCTTGAAAAGTCTGTGCAGAGGAGCAGCATTGTGTGAGACCCCTCCCCAGCTCCATCATCCCTGTCCTGAAGGGGGAAGGGCAAACTGCTCACATGGTGGCTGAACACAATTCACAGCATTTCTATTTCCCATACTCCCAAACTGGCTGAACAGGCCTGGCTGGTCCCTGGGTACACACACACTGAGTGCCCTCACCAGAGGAACCGCTGGGGAGGATGCCCGGGACCTGGGGAAGCACAGCACTCCCAGCCTGCTGGCACCATGGGAAAAGCCACCCCACCACGTCCCTCATCCCCAAAGCCACATGTGTGATTCCCAGCAAAGCCACAGCCGGCCAGGAATGCCTGGCAGCCACTGCTTCACACTGCTCTCCCCTCACAAACAGATGGGGAAACTGAGGCACGGCGAGCAACGTGGTGAGCAGCAATGAGTGCAGGTGAGAAAGGCTCCACCAGCAGCACCAGCCAGAGGCATTTGGAAGCCCATGTGAGTTTTCCAAGTCAGGTGTTGGTGACCTTAGGCTCTCACTTAAGCCACTGCTGGTTTGTCACCAAACCACCCCAGGCTGGGCACCCATGGATGGCATAGGACAGCACGGGGCAGAGGGCTGGGAACTGTGCTCGGTGTGCACAAGCTCAACTGTGCATGAAGGGAGCTGGAAGAGCTCTGGCTGGTCCATAGAATCCCAGACTGGTTTGGGATCATGTTCCAAACCCCTGCCATGGGCAGGGACACCTTCCACAGCCCAGGGTGCTCCAAGTCCCATCCAACCTTCAACACTGCCAGGGATGGGGCAGCCACAGCTTCTGGAGGCAATCTGGGCCAGGATCTCACCACCAGGTTGGTGTCAGGGAACCTCATTCCCCCTCTGAGACCCCAAGCCTGGGTGGGACAGTCCCAGGGCAGCAAGGGTCAGTACATCAGTCCTTGCCATCACTGCCCATCCACTTACCTGAGCCACTGCCACCCTGTGCCAGCCTGCTGTCCTCCACCAGCTGCTTCATCCTCTCCCTGGGGATCTTTAGGTACCTGTCACAGTTGCACACCTGGAAAAATGAGAGGAGGAGGTTGGTGAGATGGTGACCCTGCTCCCTGGGCAGCTCCTGCCTGCCTGGAGCACCCTGCAGCCTCAGTCACACATCAGAGCAGTGGGCAAGGTCTGTCACACTGAGAGGGGGTGGCAGAATTGCACCCAACACAAATCTGAGGGTTCACCAGCCACAAGAAGCTCCTTGGCAGTGGCACCCCAGCTTTAGGGTGCTCAGCTGCATCTTCATGCTAGGCTGCTAGCTCTGCTGCCCACCCCTGGCCTTCCTCCCTCTCCAGCTCTACACAATGCCAGGAAAGACCAGGAACTGAGACCAGGAACCCAAAGCCTGAGCCATAGCTTCATCACTTGTTTGTTGTCTCTTGTCTCACAGAAGGAGGATGGATGTGGACCCCAGGACAGGCTGGGAGCTTGGCTGGCTCTGCTCAGCCCAGCTCTGCCACAGCACCAGGAGCACCAAACCTCATCTTCTACCCCAGCTTGGGTTTGACAAAATGCACCACAGGCTCCTGGTCCTTGGGGAGCCAAACCCCTCAAGGAGCTCCCCAAACCCCACCACTGAGGAGCATCCAGAGCCTGGGGCTGAGCACAGGGTGCAGGAAGCAGCCAAAGGCACTTACCCAGAAGCCATGGGCCCTAAATCTCCCCGGAGGCATCGCTCTGACAGCTTCATCCTCCCACCCCCTGCTGGGATGGGAGCTGGGTGCTGGGATGTGCCAGAACACCTTTCATCAGCTGTTTGTTTTTAGCGGCTGTTTTCTGCTTGCGGAGCATTTTAAGCACACTGCACACCCAAGCCAAGCAGGGAGAGAGGTGCAGAACCTCACCGACCAGAACAAATTCCCTGCCTGGGGCTTTGCTCCAAAGCCTGTTGAAACCAGAAAGGTTTTTCCAGCAGCTGAGAGGGCACTGGCGGCGCCTCTGTGGGTTTGTGGTGTGCATGCTGGAGCAGCCCTGGGTTCATGGTGAGGTGCAGTGATGCCCCCTTCTTCCCATAAAGCTGCCTGAAGGAGGACAGGGGCAGGATGATTTGTCTGAGAAGGAGCTCAGCAGAGTGTCCCAGCTCTGCCCTGCAGCAGCAGCAGGAGGTTATTTCCACAGCAGTATCCACAAACTCCCCACCCACTCCTGTTTGGCCACAGGATGCCTGAGCTGGGGTCTGAAGCTCCAGCCCCAGGGAGCAGAAGCACAGACAGACAGAGGGATGGACAAGGTGTGAGCTTGAAAGCACTCCAGTGATGTGTCAGCTGCTGCATCAGGTTTGAACAGGAGGTTTGCAGCAATTCCCTGTTTGCAGACATGCAGCCATCAGGGACCTCAAACTCATCCAGATGTGGGGCAGAGCTCTGTGTGCTGCTCCAGCTCCCCAGCCCAGCTCCCTGCTCATGCTGGGCACAAGCCACAGGCACTGATGCCACAGGGGCTGAGTGTGCCCTCCCTGCCCTGAGCATGGCACAGCTCCCTCACTCCCACGCTCAAGCCCTGGTACCCGGGGCAAGGAGGCAGGGTGAAACCCCAAGAGAGAAGGAAGATGATCTTATTTGAGTGCAGATGAATTTCTGGAGAGCTGGATGAACAGCTGGAGTTACCTGATCAGGAAGCCCCTTGGGTGCTCAATGCCAGCCTCATGTGAGTGAGGGGCACACTGCAATGGTGATGCCATGGGATCTGCTCTCCTCAAGCCTCAGCTGGATGGAATGACCAGAGGTGGGGCTCCCTGGCTCCTTTTCACACCTTTGCCTCCCTCAGCCCCACATTGGCTCAGCTGAGCCTGGAGCAGCAACCCTGCATCAGCTGGGTCAGATCCATCCCTAAAAAAGGCTGAGAAGGGAAGAGGAGCACAGCTGGATCCAGGGCTGAGCAGGGAAGGAGATAAATGGGCTCCTTTTCTCAGGGCATATGCCACCCCCAGCAGTGGGACAGACCCCAATGCTGCTGCCCTCCTGTGCTCTGGCCCCTGCCAGCTCTGATGGCAGCTGGTGCTGATGCCACAGGACAGGACAGTCCCCCCGAGGACATCCCAGGCTGCACAGGCTGGACCTGGAGCCGTGGGCTGGGGAAAAATTCTCTACTCTAAAATTCAGCATCATTGTAAACTAGAGGCAATCCACTCCCTGGGCTGGGGATGCCCCAGCAGCCTGAGAGAAGCCCAGTGTTTCCCACTTGCCCAGGGCTGCCAGACACTTGCCACAAGGCTCCGAGCCCCATGCCATCTCCTCTGCTTCCCCAAAACACAGGGTGGGCTCAGGAGCCACTTAGCAGCAGCACCAATTAGCTGTAATAAAAAATTGCAATTAATTTTTTTTAATGCCCTGCCAAAATGAGGCAGAAGAGATGAAGTGAGCAGGGCAGTCTGCCACTTGGACAGACTGAGTGGCTGCTGTGCACGGGCTGGTGGTGGCCCTGAGCTCAGTGCTGGGACATGGCTCCCCACACCTTCTGCATCTCAGTGTCACTCCCCCAGGGTGTGGAACAGGTTTTTGCATGGATCTTGCTTTTGTTTCAAGGACAGGGAAGTGGGAAGCCTCTCTTCTGGGGAAGGGATAGGTTTTTTCCTCCTTGGGAAGGTTTGGTTTCCCCAGGATAAGTCCCAGCCACCACCAAGTGGGGCAGATGTAAGGACAAAAATCTTGGTGGTGGTCAAAGAGCAGGAGATGGTGGCACCCAGGAGTGGAGTCACCGTGAGCAGGAGTGATAAACCAAGAGTGAAAAGTTCATCTTCTCTCCTATACCACCTGAGGGTCTCCCCAGCCCCTGTGCCCAGCTCAGGGGGCAGCTTCTGCCTCCCAGCCCAGCCCAGCCCTGGGGACGAGGAGCCGCAGGGTCTCCATCCCTGCCTGTC
The DNA here is from genome assembly GCF_003957555.1 of Calypte anna. NCBI lineage: Eukaryota > Metazoa > Chordata > Aves > Apodiformes > Trochilidae > Calypte > Calypte anna. Next base: position 1,851,732 of record NC_044262.1, on the reverse strand, counting down.
CATGTGTTTGGAGTGACAGTGGGGCCATGGGGGAGAGAAGGGGTGAGTTCACCTTGGGAAGAGGGTCCGGGCAGCCGCAGCCTCCTCATCCCCCCAGCCCAGTGCCACCCGTGGTCCCATCGCCCAGGGGTGTCCCCGTGGGCGCGGGCTGGCAGCGGGTGCACCTTGGCGGAGAAGCAGCTCTGCCTTTCTCACGCTGGGGCAGCCCATGCCAGCACACGCTTAGTCACTGGTAAATCCCAGCCGAGATCTGCTCTGCCCTCTGTGAAATGGCTCTTGGCTGCACCCCCGCTGAAGCAATCCCGGTGCTCGGGAGCCATGGCGGCTCCAAGTTCCCACGGCACCCCGGCTGCCGGGCCCCGTGTGAATCAGCCCCTGGCAGGAGGGTGCTGGGTGCCCCCACACAGCCCGTGCACAGCCCCGCTCCCAGCCCTGCTCCCAGACCCTGGATCTGCAGGAGGGATGGGCCAGGAGCGGGCTCTCAGGGTAGGGGGACAGCTGTGACATCCCCCCTGACTCCCTGGGCTCCACTCGATGAGACCACATCAAGGATGAGGATGAGGTCTGACCCATCCCAGATGAAGCTGAGCTCCCTCTCTGTCATTCCCCTCTCCCAGCATGATGGGGACATGGGTATTCTGACCAAAGTGCTGCATCCCAGGACCAGGGGCACTGGTCACCCCTGCAGCCATGCAGCCCTGCCCCAGGACATCCTCCACAGCCAGAGGAAGGCTCTGCAGCCTGGCCTGCTCTGGGATGTCACCACTGAGAGCTGTGACACAGAGAATAGGAGTGATGCCAGAGGATTGGGACATGATGTCATGTCCTGCTGTGATGTCATGGCAGGAGAGCTGGCATGGATCTCATGCTGTGGTCCCTGAGCTGCTTCTCCCTGTCCCCAGAAACTGTCTAGCAGGAAACTGTCAGGCAGTGGGGTTCTCCAAGCCTGTGGCCAAGGAGGACACGGCAGGTGAAATGTCTTTTTGCAATGCTGGCAGCCCATCTGATGCCTTGTTTTTGTTTAGGATGATCTCTGCCTCTCCCAGCCCTCCTGGGTGAGGATTTCACCAGCAGTGACGCACAAACCTCTCAAGACTTGAGGGACTGGATGCTACAGCCTGGAGCTCCAGGGCCATCTCAGCATCCCATCCCCTATCAGGGCCTCCACCCAGCTCCCACCCAGGAAGCTGAGAAGCTTGAGGAAAACTCAGGTTCAGCAGAGAACAGGAACAGCCCTTCTGGGACTCCAAAAGGGTCTCAGGAGCTGGTGTAAGCTTGGCTGAAGATGGCTGCATGAGCTCACCTGGAGGTCCATAGCCTGGTGCCCAACACGTGTGGAAGATGAGGAGTTCAGACAGCCATAGAGTCAGCTTTGCTGCTTCCTTTAAAACCCCTGAAAGCTGCATCCCAAAGCCTTGGTGATGCTGAGCTCTGCACAGAGGAGCCATCCCCAGAAGGGGCCTGAGGCTCACGGGGCTCCTTCCACCTGCCCTGCTGACAAACGTCACTGAGGGATCTCCTTGGCAGGAGTTTTACTGGTGAGACACAACCCTCTGCCTGGAGAGCTGCTGGCTTGGGAAATCCTCAGTGTCTCAAAACCAGCCACAAAGGACAACAGTGCTCGGTGTGAACTCTTTGGGTCACCTCAGGGCAGCTCACGTCAGGACAATTCCCTGGGTGTCTTCTGCTCACCACGTCCCAGGACTGCTCAGCAGCCACCTGCAGTGATGGCTCTTTTCCTACTCACCGCCTACCCTCTTCCCTTCCTTTCTTTCCCTCTCTCTCAGATGGATATCACCTGGTGAAAGGGCTGCTCCTCCGGATGAAGGTTGCAACTCTCATTTTGGTTGTGTAACCACAGTCCCTGAGCATCCAAGAGTTTCTTTCAGGGACTTACTGAGACTGGAAACTTCCCTGGAATGGGCATGCAGGATGCTCGGGCTCAGCTATCTCCTCTGGCTGCCCACATGCCAAGCCCAGGTGTTACAGGCAGGTCTGATTCCAGCAGAAGTCCTGCAGGGAGCACCCAGAAAGGAGGGAGATGCTGAGAAGAACAGTGGAAGAAACCCAGGTACCAAATTCCAAACACAAGACAGGAGCTGATCACGCTCATCTGCCCACGTGTAGATTTTCACACGCTCTTCCCAAGTCTCCAGCTCCTCCTTCCTGCACTCACAGCTTTGACCTTCAGACACTCTCCTCTTCCTCCAACAACACTGTGGGATGGATTCCTTGAAGTCCTTGCACAAAAAGCAGAACCAATTCAACCTGGCAGAGCTCCCCACACCCTGTGAGGTGCAAAGGCCAGGCCTGGGGTGAGCTGAGCCCCTGGGACGGCTGCACCTCCAAGGGAACTTTCAGAAAGCATCTGGCCCTTCCCCTTTATGCCAAGAACTTTTCTCATTGATCTTCTTATCACTGAGAACCATAAAGATATACATTGCTGCTCTTGTGAAAGGTCCAACATTTGTCCTTGGTACCAGCAAACCCACTCAAGCAGCAGGTGGGATGTATGGCTGTGTTTGCCTGGTCCTTTCAAGGAGAAGTGGCTCTTGGTGCACATAAAAACCTGGTGTGGCCACCAAACCCTGGGCAGCCCTGTCTGCCACCAACACAGTGAGAAGATGGACTGTGATGGTTGCAATCCAGGCATCTGCCACCAGCTCTGCCTGAGCAGTGAGCAGCAGTATTTTTATGGCCAAGGTGCTGCTGGGGGGAACACAGGGCTGCGGGTGGGTTTCTGGCACCAGACAGGGGAATCTTGGTTCACAAAGGGGGAAGGGCTCTGTTTATTGAATCATTAACATCACTTCCCTCATCACCAGCCAGGTACTCTGAGAGGTCTCTTAGGCAAGTGCTGACCTAGCCCAACCCTGCTAAGCTGGTAAGATGACATGGGATCCCATGCCAGCCTGGGACGGCGTTCCCACTGCTTTCTCTGCTCCCGCTTTGCTATTAGTCATCCGTTTCTGGAAGGTTTCTCATGCATAATAAAGTGTTTCACCACTTGCACAAGCCAGCTCTTCTCATCAGGAGTGACCCGCTGCATTTCCCAACACCTTCCCTAGGCAAGTCCTTCCGACTGCCACGAACGCAGCGCTAAAAAAATGAAGTTTTCTATCCCCCTCGGAGGCAAAAGGTGTGGGAAATCGAACAGATAAGAATGCCTTTAATTAGTATCATTTGCATAAGCCCTGGGAAAGGCTCACCTGACAGCTAGAAGGGCCTGGCTTGTCTGGGAGCACCCGGGCCTGAAAGAGGCAGATTGGGGAAGGTGCTCAGGTTGGGGACATAGCAAAGCCCAAGGGTCAGAGCTGGTGGAGCCCCAGAGGGTCTCCAACTGGATCCTTTTTTGGGCACCCCAGCTCTTGGCTCCTTTTTGGGGCAACCTAGTTCCCACTGCTCTCAATGGGAGATGCTCCCTTGTCCATTTTCACCCACCAGTTCTCAGCTGCTCCAAGTGGGAGGGAAGGATGCAACTTTTGGGTTGGAGGAGTCTGTCAGTTACCCTGGAGAAAGGCAGGGATGGGAGGAGAAGCACAAGCACATCCCTGGAGCACCTGGCAGGGACAGGACCAGGATTTTGGGAACTCTGCTTCTCTCTCCTCTCAAGCTCACACGTGTTCCCTCCAGCATGGTGCAGGCAGCTGCTGGGCCCTTACCACAAACCCCATCTTGTCCCTGCCTGGCTGTCATGCTGCCTTGAGTAGTTGGTGCCTAATTGTCAGTGACACCAAAAGCCCTCTTAGGTCTTACCTTGGTCTTTGCAGTGATGAGAATCTCACACAGCATTACACCTAAGCCCACATGCAAGGCTGATTTTCCCAAGGAAAAAAAAAAAAAAGGATGCTCAACCTCCCTCCTGCCACACACATCCCCCTACTTGGGTCCCTCTGCCTCCTCCAGCTGCCTTTCAGCTCTCTCAAGTCTCACTTGCTGATTTTTCCTCCTGGCTGGGCTGTGAGGTGCTGAGATGGGGGCTGAGCCCCTCCAAAAAGCTGGAGCTGCCACAGCACCCTTGACCCAATCTTCACCATAGCCACAAGCCCTGTTTATACAGCACCCAGCACAGTGGGGTGCTCTGGAACAGGCTCCCAGCACTTACAACAAATTTAATAACAAAGCCAAACCGGTACCTAACTGCCTCCTAATGAGGTTATGCATCACCCCTAAAGCCTTTGTTTTGGGGTGAGCTCTGTGCCAGAAGCTGCCAGGGGCTGGTGGCCAAACTGTTCCTCTGCACCCTCCTCCCACCCTGACCCTCAGTGCCTCTGATCCTCCAGTCCTGTGCCAGCACTGCAGAAATGTGCTTCCCATCCACCTCTTGGGGGGGGGGTTAACCCTCCTGGGTGTGCAAACCAGCACCTCACAGCTCCAGGGCACACACCTCCCACCCAAGCCTTCTCCTCAGCCATCCCAAGGGATCTTGTGCCATGGGAAAATGGGCAGCTTGCCCAGCTCCCTGCCAGCAGCTCACTGCTGCTCCTCTTCATCAGGATTCTGGCCAGAGAGATGAGAGCTCAGATCTTGACCATGGGATGCTGGAACATGAAGGCTGGAAAAAACAACCCAGGCTGAGAGATCTGAAAATCACCCCAGAGCTGGAAACATCGTGCAGGATCCATGAGGATCCTCCAGACCTCCAGCATCACAGTTTGGAACCAGTAAAAGAAAGGGTTAGGGAAATAAATTTTCTCACCGTGAGAGTCAGAGCTCTGGAAACTGCCAAGGACCCAAACTTTGCTTTCTATAGACAAGTCCAGCCTTCAGATCATTAGCAGTCAGGCACAGCACAGCTCTTAGTTACCCAAATTCACACTGGCTGTGCTGGAAGCTGAGTTTCCTGCCTGGCCCAGGTACCACAGAACCCTGGGGCTGCAGTTGAAGCCCCAGCTCTTCTCCCAGCTGAATGTGCAGCCACACCAGGGCCTCTCTCCTGGGCTCCTGGTGCCAGACAACCTTTAGGAAATCACCTTTAATAAGTATTAAGCCAACAGCCACCCTTGTTCTTACTCCTTCTGCCTTTCCCTGGCAGCTGTCCCTCCTCTGGTTGAGGTCCTGGGACCATCTGTCTAATGTAGGACAGAGTTTCTCCTTTCATCCTGTACTGGGCCCCCCCAAGGTGCCTGGCTGGAAGCTGAGCCCCCCCAAAAGCTCCCTGAGCAGTTTGCAGCCCTGTACAAGTGGCTGAGGCCACCCAGGGCCAGGTGGCTGTGTGGCTCTGCTCCTCCATCTGCTCCCCGAGCATCCTCACCCATGAACCACTCACTGCCTCCTCCCCTGCCCTCCAGTGGGACCCAGGGGGTCTGGGGCTGGTGGCCCCAATTCAGTGCAGTGACCCAGTGGGTGCAGGGGCAGTGGCAGAGCCGAGTGGCACAAGCAGCACCCGGGGAAGTCAGGCTCATGTTTCAGCTTCTATTTTTGTCTGGGAACAGAAGTCTGCATGTAGAGCAAGGCAGAGGCCCCCGGGGGACAAGCTGCCTTCCCCAGCTGGAGCCAGATACCATCAGCACTACCTGCCCTTCCCTGTCAGCCTGCCAGACCTCCGGGGAGAGGGCAGCATCTCCTGAGGCACCAGGACATCCCCCCCACATCTCCACGCAGCCCACGGTGGGAGAAAGAAGCCAGGGAGTGGAGCCCCATCCTCTGGGCATGGCTCTCTGCAGGCCAGGCTGAGGCTGGGAACACTTCATCACACCTAACCCACTCACACCATGTCACCATCCGGGTGACAGTGGCCATGGACAGGTGTCCCTGCACAAACCTGAGCCACAGGGACAGGGATGGCCCAGGAGGGACAGGAGTCACCCCACTCGGCTTAGGAACAGGATGAGCTTGGCCTTGGAAAGGGAAAAGGTGAGACCCTGGCTCACAGAGAAGCTCTGGCTGCCCCATCCCTGGCAGTGTCCAAGGTTGGATGGGGCTTGGAGCACCCTGGGCTGGCGGGAGGTGTCCCTGGGCATGGCAGGGGGTTGGGATAGGTGACCTTTAAGGGACCCTTTCAATCCAAACCAGTCTGGGATTCTCTGCCACGATGCCACCTTGGCTCAGGACCCAGGGATAACCCTTTCAACCTTGCACAGAGCTCTGCCAAGATCTGTGAGGCTGCACCAGCACCGGTGATTTGAATTTACTACATTAAAAACTGGACTGGTGCAGAAAAATGGAAACTTGAGTGGCTTGGGCACTTGAGAAGCTGGCATTGCCTGCAGGGTCCAGGCTGCCTGAAGCCACCCGAAAGGAAGGCTTCTGGGCACAGGAGTTGGGGTTTGGAGCCTGTCCCCTCATCCTGGGCAACCACGGGGGGGAGGATGGGGGCAGAGGCAGGAGGAAGCCAAACCCCCCCCTCCCAGCCTGTTGGGCAGTGCCTGCTGCTTTAATTGGGGCGAGAATAGGAGCTACAGAAAAAAAAAAAAAAAAAAAAACAGAAAACAACAACAACAAAAAAACCCGGGAATATATATAAAAAAAAAAAAAAAAAAAAGCGTGAGAAAGGAAATCTGAGCAAGGCCTGGAGCGATCTAACCAATCCAGCGGAAACAATAGCCCAGGAAGAAAAACCAGTTCCTACACATAAGGTAGAATAGGCTGGGAACGGGCTGCAGGAGGGAGGGGAGGGAGGGAGGGGGGCGGGGGGCTCACCCCGAGCGCTCCCAGCTTGCAGAACAAGATGGGCTTTATGGAGCTGTGCCTGCCCCGGGCACCCTGCCCCTTCCCAGGGGCCATGGAGGATGCCTGCCCAGCCTCCTGCCTGCACTGCTGCCTCTAACAGAGCAGGATTTGGGGGAAAACCCCTAATCCCGGGTGTCCATCCCTCACCTAATCCTGGGTGTCCATCCCTCACCTAATCCCAGGTGTCCATCCCTCCACAGGGCTGGGCTGGCACCCGCCCCACAGGGATGGATTGAGGAAGGCAGGGTGGCCCCAGGCTGGCCTTAGTGCCCAACATTCCAGTCTGAAATGATCCCATTCCAGTCTGAAATTAGCCCTGAGGGTGGGATTAGCCTCCACTATAGATCAGCCTTCAGACTGGGCTCACCCCAGGGTGGGGTCCCCCTCAGGATGGGCTCCCCCAGGTCTGGGTTCCAAGGGCTCCCTGGGGCTGAGCACAGGGGGGATGTGGAGCCCAGGGAAGTGCTGCTGCTGCCAGCTTGGCTGTGGTGGAGTCAGGAAGGGAACAGGGGATTTTGCAGAGGTAACAAAACGTGCACAGCACCCACCCCTGGGCCAACACAGCCCTGCCCGGCCACCCCACCCACCACAAATGGGGTCCTCTGGGGAAATGATGGGGGATGCAGCTTCACATCCCCCCAGAACCCACCCTGGGGGGTCTGTCTGTCCCTCCTGGGCTGCACAGCATGGCAACCCAACCCTTGGGCTGGGGGATGGACTGGTTGAAGGTGGGGAGAAGGTGGTGGGCACCATATCCACAACAATGAGCATTTCATCTGGGGTGGAGGGAAAACCCCAGCTCTTTGCAGGAGATCCTTTCTCCTTTGCAGGATCCTTTCTCCAAAAGGATCCCCCCCAAAAAAAACCAGTCACAGAAAGAAGCCATTCAAGCTGCAAACTGGGACCTACAAGAGGAAAGCTCCTGAGCAAGGAGCAACCCCAGGAGACCTTGAGCACTGAATGCCCACGTTCCCAGCCTGACACCTCCCAGCTGTGCTAACGTGACCCCCACGTGTTGGTGACATCTGAGGTCACTGTGGGCAGGCAGGAATATTCCTGAGGAGCCCAAACACCTCCACATCTTCTCACCACAGCAGGGGGGACCTGGGGAGCTGTGTACAGCATCACATGCTTTTATCACACACACACACACACAAAAAAAAAAAGGTAAAAAGGGATAATAATATACACATAAGCACGTGGCAATTTGGGGAGCCTTTTGCTGGACCCAAGGGGTTTGTTCTCTACTGTTTCAGTGGCCAACTGGAGGAGAGAAACCTGGGAGAGATAGCAAGAGGAGTCATCCAGCCCCACCAAACTGGGTGGCAACAAAACTTTCATTTCAGCCCTCAGTACAAAAATGCCCATGAGTGGAAAATGCTGATGGGCTCTTTGTGGAGGTCGGGGAAGGGAAGTGCTCTGTTCCTGCCATTCCTCCCCAGCTCCCTCATTTTGGTAGCTGTGCTCCCCAGGGTCCACAGGGGTACCTGAGGATGCTGTCCTGTAGCCTCACTGGCTCCTCTGGCTGGGCAGGGCTCAGCAATTTCCCTTCCTGCTGTAGGTATAAATCCTGCTGGGCTCTGAGAAACAAAATCTTTTATCTGTTTGGGCAGCATCCTCAGAAACACTTGAGTGAGGACCCCACACAGGTAAACACTGCATCCCTGGGTGCCACTGCTGCACCCCAGTGTCCTGCCACATGCACAGATGCCATGGAGCATCCTTATGGCCACACTCCAGAGCCTTCTTCAGAGAAGGAAATCCCATCCCATCCCATCCCATCCCAGCTGGTGGGATGTCCTCTCCTCCAGCCAGCTCACACTCTCCTCTTTCTCCTGCAACCCCAACCCCAAAAAAACCAGAGGAAAAGCCTGGCTGAGCACTCCCCTCCCCACACCATGCAGGCTCCCTCCCGGGCACATGCAGGAGGGCACAGTGCCAGCAGCTAATGGGAAAGTTCAGGGTCGGGGCGAGCTGTGGGGAGAGGCACATAAAGGGCTCATTGTGCTCCTGGGCTCCCTCTGCTCTGCCTCTACAGGGCTCGCAGTTCAACAACAAAACGTAGCCCAGAAATATGACAAGACACCTTTTTCCCAGGCTGCTGTTAAACTCTAATTAAACATTTCAGCACTCTTGAGCGAGGCAATGTCTGCTTCTCAGGCTCAGGCTATCTCAGCTGGAAAACATCTCCTCTGGTGGAGGCAGGCTGGTGCAGGTTGACCCAGAAAGATGCCCCTCAGGCCTGGAGATGATGGGAACAGATGGACCAGGGTGGGCAGTCTGCTCCCACCTTTGGGATGATGTGGGGACTGCTTGCTGCTTCTCTCTCTGGAGCCTGGGGCTGGTCTGTCAGTGTTTGCATCCATGTCAGCCCAGGAAAAGGAGAGCCAGGCAATAGCTGCTCCATGATAGCTCCAAATCTGGCCTTGCTGACCCAGAAATTGCTCACTGATGGAGAAGGATCATGATTCTGCCTCATCCATGTGTCGCTGCAGGGCCTCCCACAAGGTCAGTACCCTTCCAACCCATCATCCTAGAAATCTTTGCTGTGATGCCTTCCAGCAGTCATACAGCACAGCCCACAAGCTCTGCCTTCAGACTTGGGAGGGTTTTGGACCTCAGAGCTCATATTTCAGTAAAGCAAATTCTTCCCAAGCTCATGGTCAGACCCTGGGGCCACTGCTTTCCTTCCAGACCTGGACCACCTGGCTCACCTCACCTCCAAGCCTCATCCAGGGGTTTGGATATTTAATAATAACCCAACAGACAAGCCAAATGTTTGATTCTCATTCTTTGTGAACTTTGCAGTGATGACCATCATCACCTTGTGACAATCCAGCTGGTTTTAAGTAACCACTTTCCCTCTCCATCCCCATCACATTCCCCCACAGCTTCCAAGCCTGGGCAGGAAAACTGAGCTCAAGCCCTCTGCTATCTCCCCAGAGATGCATCCCAAGCAGAGGTGCTCCCAAAATTTTGTTTGATCCATAAATTTCCAAAGCTCAGTGGGCTCAGTAGGAGATCACCAGCCTCAGGACATCAGGGTCCCAGAGGAAAGACTCATCCCCAAACCCTTCCCTTTCCAAAAATCCCACTCTTTGCTTTCCTCTGGGTTTTCCAGAGAGCAGAGCACAGCCTGGATTTGATCCCCGGACAGGGGTTTGCTGCTTGCCCAGCGTGGCTGTGGGATTGTGTCACCTGATTCATGTCACCAAGAGAGAGGAACCTGTGACATCAGAGAAGTGAGGTCGGAGCTGCCACCCTGATATTTTAAAGAATGGATGAGAAACAAAAGAGCACAAAAGCAACAAAGCCAGGTGCTGCCTGAGCAAGGAGGGATGGAAATCAGCAGAAAGGGGCACAGTGTGAAGATCCCCCAGAGATCACTTGGATGCCAGGATGGGCATGGTGATGCTGAGCTGACACAGCAGCCAGCCCTTCCCATCCTGCTGCACAAAGTCCTTAGGACCTTGTTTCTACCAAACACAGACTGTACTAATAAAAAAAAAGCCTCAAACAAACCATCTCTGTATGCTTTAACATCCGGTAAAGCCACGTGGGGGGGACCCAGTGGTGCTGAGCTGCTGGCACCAGTGTAGTTCAACTACAGCATCACCCACTGGGAGCAGTGAACCTGGGATGGGCAGCTCTGCCTCACTGGGGACCCACAAACCATCAGGTTTCCTGCCTGCACCCTTGATAAACAACCAGGCTGCCCAGGAAAGGGTTACTACAAAACCCTGCCAGTTGTAAGATTAAGTGGTGGGAAGGTGTCTTGCCCTGAAAGGCTGGAGCAAAGTGACAGCCCAGGCGATGACACTTGTAATTTGGCATCCTGTGGGGGTGGAATTTGGCAAAACTGGTCTCTCCTGCTCTGAGGACATTCCAGCTCCTGCACAAAGGGGCAGTCTGAATGGAACACTCTCAATAAACACAGCAGCCAGGGGTCTAATCCAGCTCAGGACCCACAGTTAGTGACAAGCAGCACAGCTTGTCCTGTCCCGTCCTGACCCATCCTGACTGGGGGGCTCTGGGCCTTCAGCTTCCAGCACTGCTGCAATTCCTGCCACCAGGATCACCACTTGCAGCCCTCACCCTGGTGTCTGGGCTGCCCCCCATGGGACACTGTCACCCCCAAGAAAATGGCAACACCAATTTGTAGCTGGGACCCCCAGGCTGACAACCCTGGAGGGGGCTGTCCCCAGGTACCACGCACTCCCAGGGCTTGTCCTCCTCTGGTGCCACCAGGATGGGGTGGGAAGATGCATTTGGGAAGGAATCTGATTTTTTCAAGCAAAAGCAGGGCCCTTGAATCCTCCCCACATAGCACCAAGGTGTGCTGTGCTGCCTGGACTTGTGGAACACGGATGCACCCAGACCCCCACGGGTGCCCTGGGTGGCACTGTGAGCCACAGTCCTGGCACAGACACAGCTGCAACACAGTGAGGGACAGGACTGGGGGGTGATGAGGTGATGACAGGAACACACACCAAGGGCACCCATCACCAGGGCAAGGCAGATGCCAAGGGGGCTCTCCCCAGCCTCCCTGCACAACCATCCCTGGAACCACATCCCCACCAGGCACAGCCTCCCCGCTGAGGATATTGTGACACTGTGATAGGGGTGATGAGGGACCAGATCCTGACTTAATTGCCTGTTTCCCAGGCTCTTTCTCCAGCTGCCCCCCGCCAGGATGCGTGTGCTGACAGGATGGCATCGGGGCACCAGAGGGAAGCAGGGACAAAGGCGCTGTGCTCCTCCTCCCTGCTCTTGTCAAGGCCGAGGCACTCCGGCTGTGAAGGGAAAATGTTCCCAGGGTGAAGGTGTTAAATACCCTTCTCCCGTGCTGCTGTCACCTCACAGTCCTTGGGGTGTGAGAATCAGACTCTATTATCCCCTCATTAGGAACTAACATACTGTACTAACCTTTTCACATGAAAGCTACGGTCTGTTCCTCAACAAAAGCTGACGCTTGGTTCCCAGGAGTGGAAAAAACCCCAACCCCAGAAGCACTTAGCAGGGGCCAGGGGCTGGGGGCTGGGGACCAGGGCCATGCAGAGCTGTCACCATGCAGAGCCAGAGGATGGTCCGGGGGGAGGAAAGGGCTCCATGGGTGAGGGGCCAGCTGGGCACACAGCGCTGAGCAGCAGAAACCGCTGGGGGGTGAGGGGTCTTTACTCCAGACCCTGAGATGGCTGCAGTTCCCCCCAGTTGTCCCTCCCATCTGGGGAGGGATGGAGAGGTTGTGAGTAGTGGTGCAAAGGGGACTCTGTCCTTTCCTGAGATTTGAGGACACTCTGTCCCACTGTCCCCTAGACAGGGGTCCCAGACTGGCAGACACCTTCAGCTCCCTCCAGGCTCCCCCCGAGCAGTTTCCAGGCTTGGGCTGGTTCTTCCCACACCACTGACCAAAGCACGTTGGGATTTGCAAGATGTGAAACTCCCACTCCTCTGCAGGCTGTCTGGAGAGGTGGGAAACTTGGCTGGGAAAGCCTCACCGGGCCATGGAAAAATCCATCTGCACAGCACCTGGGGACCCAGGTCAGCATCTGGTGAGGACAGATTTTAAGAGCACCAAGCACAACAGGTGACATTTCCGTCCCTGGGAAACGTGTCAGCAGCAAGGACAGGGCTTGCATCACCACAGACCACATCTCCCTGCCCCAGATATTGGCAGGAATTGCTCGAGAAGACGGAGAGTTGGCATAACATCCTCCTGGCTCAGGCTTTTAATTAAAGGAGACCTGCCTGGGGTGACAATTTGAGTTTCTGCCCATCACATCTGCTTGATGGTGAGATAAAGAAGGAGCTAGAGGAGAGATCTTGAAATAAAAAGATGTTTCCTTGTTCTTTCACTTCAAAATATCTGCTCTGCCCTGTTTTTAGTTAGAGAACTTTGACACCTCTGAGAAGTGGGCTTGAAATGTGCCCAGGGCCTCAGTGGGTGCCAAATGCCTGAGGAGTCCCACACCTAGGGACACATCCCTGCAGATATTCCACACCTGGGGACAGGTCCCTACCTTCCCACATGGCTGCATGACCCCACAGATTCCAGATCCACTTGCCACCTTGCAGCCTTGACCATCTCCACGCTGGAGGAAAGCAGGAGTGAAGAGAGATGCATGCACATTTTTTTCCTTTATTCTTCCCCGTCCTCCCTGCCTGCCTCCACCTGCAGCTGGCTGTGAAGGCAGCTCCCTCCCTGACCCCACGACCTGCCTGTCCCTATGCACACATTTTTATTAGATCCTAGCCCAGCTCACTAAGCTGTTTCACACAGGCTGCTGGTGACAGCTTCCAGAGCTGTTTTGCTGCCAGGGGATGCTGTGGAGGTGTTGGTGCTACACGCTGCTTTGCAAAGTAATTGAATTAAACCCAGTGAAACGTTTCGGTGCTGCCTGGCTGCTCCTCTCCAGGACAGGGCTGGGTGCAGTGGCCCGGGGTGGCCTGGAGCACACGTGGCTGCTCTCCTGGGCCAGCTCAGCTGCTCTTTTCAGAAGGTCACTTTTCTTCTCAGTTGCTGCAGTTCAGATTTGGGTCATCAGGTTTGATCTCAGCGTGTCAGAGGACTGGAATTCCGGGGGAAGCAGCAGGAGGATAAATGCCGGTTGGCTCCCGGTGGTGCCGTTTTGGGCCGGTTTCAGAAAACCTCTCGGTTCCCTTCATCTGGCAAACGGGCTGGGAAACCTGGCAGGAGGTTCATTCAGTTCATCACCCGACACAGGTCCCTGCCCGCAGTGCCCGTGGCAGCACCTCTGCACACGTGGGTGTCACGGAGATGAGCAGGCAGGGGAGTCAGAAGCACCTCTGAGCCACAAACCGAGCCAGAGCCATCGCTGCAAGGTGAGAAAAGATCCTTACCCAGGGGCTGGGGTGGGTAAGGCTGGAGGAGGGAGATCTGGTGCAGAGGAGAGGTGCAGAGCTGAGCTGGGATCCTTGTCTCTTCAGCCACTGTTCCCAGGCTTCCCAGTGCCAACAAAATCCCCCAGGTCTTGAAGCTGTTGGTGCTGGCTGGGGAGAGGGAGGCAGAGCACTGTCAAGCTCACTGCAGCTGTGGGACCGCAGTTTCCCCGGTGCCATCGGCCCGTTCCGGTTCCCCTGAGCTCTTCTCCAGCTCCACATGTCGAGTGGGTGCAGCGTGGGAGATGTGTGGTGTTGTCCCAGCAAGGTCACTTGTCCCCGGGGTGGACGGCAGCCCCGGACCTGCCGGGAGAGCAGGCAGGAGACACAAATGGAGACAGAGGTTTAGAGGGTGGCTTCGGATTTTCTGCTTCCCCCACCTGAGATCTGCCTGAACCCCCTCGTTGATAAGTTCATCACCAACCAAGCCACTCTGAGACAATGAAAATTAACTTAAAAGGTGACATTTAAGCTGAAACAAGTGATTTCCTCCCCCAGTTTTCATAGAATAATAGAATCACAGAATGGCTGTGGTTGGAAGGGACCCTAAAACTCATCCAGTTCCAACCCCCCTGCATGGACAGAGACACCTCCCACTAGACCAGGTTGCTCAAAGCCCCATCCAACCTGGCCTTCAATACTTCCAGGAATGAAGCAGCCACAACTTCCCTGGACAACCTGTGCCAGTGTCTCACTATCCTCAAATTAAAGAATTTCTTCCTCGTGTCCAACCTAAATCTCCCCTCTTCAAGTTTGAAACCATTTCCCCTTGTCCTCTCTCTACACACCCATGCAAAAAGCTCTACCCCAGCTTTCTTGTAGTCCCCTCCAGATTTTGGAAGGTTGCTATGAGGTCATCTTGGAGCCTCCTTTTCTCCAGGCTGAACTTCCTCAGCCTTTCTTCATATTCAGTCTTTCAGCTCAGTTCATGCAGTGATCAGCACGTCACAGTCTGGGCCATGCAGATGGCAAGCTGGGGACCTCTTTAGCTCCATCAGTATCCTCATCCAACACTCTCTGTGAGTCCCTGAAGCCTCGTTGGTCCCCACCTGACATGTCAGGGGTCTCAGTGCCCTTTTCTTCACTGTTCTTTGCCTATGACCACAGCTGTTTACAATTTCTGGGCTGCAGTCCCACACTGGTGGCTCATGGTGAGCTTCTCGACATGGTTCTTGCTCCTCCAGCTTTAGGCTTGGTCAAAGGATGGTACAGGATAGAAGGCAACCTGTGGTGGTGCCACCTGTGCCCTGCTGGGTTTCAAAGTCTGGAGATGGCAGAGGAGGCTGTGACAGAGCAGCATGACACAGCCACCCCTTCAGAGAGCTCCCAGCTGGTCCCAGTGGGACTGAATCCACACCCAAAACTCTAGATATGGGCTAAAGGAGTGTGGGGTGTGATGGCAGCATGGCACAAGGCACCAGTCAGGAGCTGTGCTGGGCTCCTGTGGCATGTGGCACCATGATGGTGACATGGCAAAGCTCCTGCTAAGGACAGCAGACCAAGGGACTGGGGACTCCCAGGTTTGCTGTGCTTGTGCCACTCAGCTAAATCACCAAGCCCTGTCCCTGCCCTTACCACAAACTAGGGGAACTTTGCTGTGTCCCCACTGTGTGATGGCACCTGACAGGGGGCAACAGGGACAATTCTGACCAGCCATCACCGTCACAGGCTGGGCCAGGAGCAGTGCAGCTGCCTCTGTGCAAGGACAACCCCACAGCCTTCTCCTTCAGCAAACACCCCAGAGCCTCCAACCTCCTGAGGGATGCTCAGTGGGTGCTGCCAACACTTGGGGGTCCCCAAATCCCCCCAAAGAGGGGATGGTGGTGCTGTGGGCTGGAGCTCAGTACAGGGCCCCTCTCCACAGCCCTGGGAAAGCCCAGCACTGGCTGCTGCCATCCCACTGTGCAGCAGAGATGAGAAGAAAAACAACTCCCGGGGCTTCCCCTCACCTCCCATCCTTGCCCCCACGCCGTGGCCCCGCCAGCTCTTTCATCTCCAAGTGCCAGAGGCTCTTTCATCTCCCGCCCGGAGGTGTGAACCTCTCCCCTGTCACCAAAGCCACCCCAGTCCCCGGCCACCACCGCTGGCACCGGCACTGGGACCAACTCTGCCGGAACAAATGGCTGGGAGCCCGACCTGTGCTGCCAGGCCCTGCTTGCCAGAAGGGGGGTGAGGGACCCTTCTGTCACCCTCTGTCACCTCTGGAGTCATCACCAAATTGCTCAGGATCCCCAAAATCTTCTCCCAGGAGCTGGCAGAGAAACGGAGGCACCGGGATTGCTTCTCCCTCTCCCCACAAGCTGGGGGGGTGCCTGCTCTTGTTCACATTTGCTCAAACTCAGCTCCTCTTTGTTACCTTGTGCTGGCACAAAACCAGCCCACAGGGAGAGACCCCCGTGGGCAGAGGTCTGTGCCACCAGAGCCCTCCCTGACCTGCAGGATGAGGTGGTTCCCCAGCTCCAAAAGCCCAAAGGAATTGTCCCGATGGAACCACCCAGGCCACCCTGCCCGACCTCCAGCCCAGGTGGGAGATAAGCTTGGCCTCATCCTGGCACAGAACCCTGCAGTTTATGGTTTAGCTATGGCTCCTCTTTGGATTGTGGTTTAATGGTGACAAAGCTTTGCTGTCACCACACAGGTTAGGGCACAGGGAATGGAGATGGCTCTGCCAAACTCCTGTGAATGAGCAGCATGAAATGAGCTGCCAGATGGGTATGGAATGCAAAGAGAGGACATCTGGACAAAGGAGGGGGCATCTGAAAACATCCTGTCTGCTGGAGACCATTTCCATTCCCAACCCCATCCTCATCCTCAGTTCCATCCCCATCCATGTCCCCCATCCCTGCATGTTCCCAGGCTCACAGGGAACAACCCAGCCTTGTCAAGTGTTGACTCAGCACCTGGGCACAAGCAGGTGGTGGCAGGGGCACATTGTCCCCAGGGCACATGTGGAGCTGGGGAGGCATTTGGCCAAAGCCCTCAAGGTGCAGCCAGGTGGCCACTTGTTTCTTCCACCCACCAGGGAGGACCCAGATCAGTGAATGCTGAAAATCCCACTTCTCGGAAAGCTGTTCCCATTTTTTTTCTCAGGTCTTTGAAAAAAAAAACCCCTTGGCTGTTGCCCAGCACTAGCAGTGTTGCATTGCCCATCCAGCTCCTAGACTCCCCAGTGACCTCCAGGAATATTTCCCCAGCTGCCCACACAGATTTCCCAGGGAAGGCAGCATGGATCCTCACAGCACAGCAGCCACATTCCCACTCTCCAGCTTGGGCTGCCCCATTCTCCAGGATGATCCCAGCTCCTAGAGGAGGCTTTTTTTTTTCCTTCTGATGTGGTGGGATGCAGCCAGAGGACCTGGTGGCAGCAAATGCATTTGTCACTTTTCCCCGTTTGCCTCCCTGCTGGACACAAAGCCCGTGGATCCCCCTTGGATATGGCTGTTTAGACCATTTGGTTTCGGCTCATTTGAGCTTTTGGGGGCAGCTCTGGAGTCACCCTCGTCTGGGTGGTCCCTGCATGGACCCCAGAGGACAGGGTGCTGGAACCTCAGATCTTGGTGAGACTGTGGCAGCAAAATCACATTTCCGAGGGGAAACGAGGGCTGGAAGCCTCAGCCTTGGTGCTCAACTAATTTTCTCCAAGGAGAAACATACAAAGCCTGATCACAACCAGGCAGATTGCAAGGTTCAAGTTCACCTGCAGTTCCTTGCTGTCAGGTCCCAGGGGGAAAAGCCAGAGGCGGGATGGAGGGAATTTCCCAGCAGGCTCCTGCCCTGGCACGCTGCCTGTCCCCAGATGCTCCGTGATGCTGCAGAGCTCTGGCGCCAGACACAAAGCAGCTGAGCTTCATTTAGCTGCTCAGGGCCACTCTACTGCACACCCACAGAGCTTCATCAGGGAAATTCCCTGCCTGGCCTCTTCCCGAAAAGAGGCTGGAGTAGGAGTGTGGGTCAGATCCAGCCCGGGGCCCTTCCTAATGTTGCCAGCTGGAGACTAAAACCTTGTAAGCAAAGGAGAGCCTGAGGATGAGGGAGATGCTCACCCATCAGCAGGTGTCCAGGTGGGGTGAGAGCAGACACTGCAGACACCCCTGGGGTTCACAGGCTGGGCACTCTGCTTTTGTCCAGCAGCCCTTTCCCAGCATGAATTTTTGGCACAATATTCCCTCCCTCCCTCCCTCTGGGAAGTTTTGCTGATAAGGCTGGGATTGAGATACAGAAAAACGCCTCCACGTTTCCACCCAATTTATCTGCTGAAGCATCCATCCTGTCCATCCCTGGCTCTCCCAGCAGCAATGGGGAAAGCTCAGGTGATGCTCAGACCCTCAAGCATCTCTCCTGGCCACCTGAGCAGACCAGCAGACACTGGAGCATCACTGGGGACCACTGGTCCCACTCCAGTCAGGTTCCCATGGCGTTACCCCAAGAGTGAAAGGGGGGCCCTGGAGTGCCTGACAATGGCTCTTTCCTTCTCCCCTCAATAGCAGCGAGGGCCAGGCTGGGCTGACATGGAGCTGTGCACAACAAAAGGCAGTGTCCCAACAAATCTTCTCAGGAGCTGGGTCCCCCGGCTGACCCGGAGTTAGCCCGGACTTCTGCTCCTGCCCGGCCCTCTGGAGCAGGAATGTCCCTGCGCGCTGGGCCGGGGCTGGTTCCCACGCTTCCAACCTGCTTTGCTATTTATCAGCACCCGGCCTCTAATCCCCTTTGTGAAGGTCTGATTCAAGCTCAGCACAATGTGGTGAAAAGGGGAGGGGGGGGAGGAGGAGGGAGGTGGGAGATGAGGGAGGGAAAAGCAGTTCCAAAGAATGAGAATCAAACCCTTTACCGGTTCCCCTGCCCAGATGAGGCATCCCTGGGGATTCTGGAGGCTGTCACCTCGCTGGGCAGTGCCAGGCTGTGTGGGAGCTGGGTGGCTCAGCCCCCTGGAAGGGGCTTGTGGTGGGAGATGATGGTGTTTAACGAGCACACATTTAAAAAAAAATCACCTGTGTCCTCTGGCAAGTTAATTCAGATTTCATGCTCGTGGCTCTTTCATGACCCTCCTCCTGCAGCAGCTTCATCCCACACCCTTGGGGATGAGGAGCCCGCTCTCCCCACACTTTCCCAGCAGGGATGGAAGAGTCTGCTGGAACAGCACAGGAGGGCACAGAAATCCCAATCTCCTCCTGTCCAGTCACCCCACCATAGCCTCTCCCTGCTGCCACAACCTTCTCTCTTCACAAACCTCTGGTTCTGACTGGTTCCGACTGGTTCTGGCCAGTTCTGACCAGTTAAATCTAGTTCCGATCAGTTCCAACCAGTTCAATCCAGTTCTGGCTGGTTAGGACCAGTTCTGTCCGGTTCTGACTGGTTCTGACCCTCTGGGGGCCAATCACACACTGAAATTCCCCCCTCCCCAGACCAGGCAGAGCTGGGCTCAGCTGCCCGGTGCTGGGTTCCTGCTCCATCCTCCCCAGGGCCCAGCACCTCAGCCAACTCCTGTTTGCTTGAGGGGAGGATTCCAAAGCCCTTTCCACAGAGAACTCTGGAACAAAACAGTTTCCAAAGGCTGCACTATTTACAAATGAGGGGTTTCAAGCTTTTGTCCTAAATCCAATGCTGTTTTCTTTGCAAATGGTGGGGTAAAAAAGCAAAAGAAGAGACGACCTCGAATGCTAATCTTGTTAGGTTAAACTGTTCACTAAACAGATGGAGGTGGAAGGCAATGGGATTTTTGTCTTTCAGAGGAAGGGGTTAGGATTGTAGGGCAGGGAGGTCATTCCGGGCAAACTGGCAGCTTTGCTCTTTGTGTTGCAAGAGCAGGGAGAATATTTTCTCCCTGGCAAAATGCTCCAGGCTGAGATGGTCTGGAGGGGTTTAACCCCCTGTTACTCTGCTGGTCTGCCAGGATGGAGACCCTGAGCCTTGTTTCAGCCATTGGGGTTACTCAGGACCAGTGCACCCCAAAAGGGAGATGCTGAGAAAGACCCCATTGCTCCCCAATGCCACAGCACCTGGATACCCCTTGGGAAGGGTCCTCCCAAAAAACACACCGAGGCTCCTCCAGTGCTTGACCCATTTGGTGAGGACAGGAGGGACAGCAGCCACCAGCAGGACACACAGCATCCACTGGGACCTGCTCCCAGGATGACTCCATGCAAGAGCTGTCAGGCTGGCAGGAAGTTTTGTGGCCTCAGCTGTGAACGGGAGCAATGCCCCTAAATCCCTCTGGAGAGAGAGACTGCTTCAGTCAGAGGGTCCAGATCCATAGGGGAATGGGGTGGCAGCCACAGCACGGACCCTCTCACCACCCCATGGGCTTGGCTGTGGCACCTGAGGGGCTGGGTGGGACTTGTGCTGTCACTTCTGGTCAGGGCTGGGGTAAGGAGCTGATGGAATGTCACGGTAGCACCTGAAACAGGTAGTTCAGATTAACCCAAACCACTTCCCTGCTGCTATTGTCCCCTTGTCCCCAAAGCCAGGCAGGGAGCAGGCAGGGAGCTGACAGAGCCCCAGGAGCTGCCCTGCTGCAGGGGGGCTGAGGTGACATGGCCACTGTCACCCCCCAGCCCTGCATCCCTTCCTAATGACTGGGCTGGAGGACTGGCTTGGATCTCTTAGGGTGCAGCACCCAGGCTGCAGCCATCCTTCACCCCACAGAACCCTGTGGGCATCAGGAGCAAGTGGGTTCACCATGGAGGAAGGCACTACCACCTAGGTGGGAGACATCAGGATCCAGAGGGATGTGACAAGGTGCTGGCAGACACACCCAGGACACCACAGAAAGCAGTGAATACTTGCTGGGTGACTCTGAATCCCTCCAGGTTTTCCTAAGCTCTCCCAGGCCTCATGCTCTGCTGCAGCCTGACCCTCCCTGCATCCAGGGAGTCAAGAGATGCAGCCTGGGTGCTCCTGCCAGCCTGGGTGCTCCAGCCAGCTTGGGTGCTGATATCACCCTGCCTGCTAATGCCAGCCCAGCTACTTAGCTGCCACCCATGCCATCATCATGAGCAAAGGTGACTGCTTCCCCAGGTACCTATTGACACCTGTCTGGGGACAAATGCCAGCCAAGAGAATCCAGCTCATACCCAAATTTTACCTTCCTTGGGCTTTCTGTGGGAAGAAAATGAAAGCCCCTTTGTGGGGACCTCTGACCTGCTGGTGTGACCCCATCCTGCTGTCCCCATCACCCTCAGCAGCCAGAGCTGGCAGGAAGCATGGGGCTAGACAGGGTCCCCATGACCCTCCCTGCCATCCCCAGGGCCCAAGGCTCTGGTTTGGGCTGTGTGCCACGCTGGCAGGTGGTGGTCACAACAGTTTCCTGCCCTTCCTACCCATGGGTGCATGTGCCTGTACCCCACCATGCTGCTGGGATGCTCCAGAGGGCACCTGGGGTGAAGCAGCAACAGAAATGAAAACATAAAAGTATGAAGAATCGATAAAAAAACCCAAAAAAACAACTACCCCCAACCGGATCTGACAAACCGGCAGTCAGGGACGAGGAACTGCCCAGTGGGTGAAACCCTCAGGGGTCCACCACAAACAGAATCCACAAACAGAGGCAGGAGAGGATGTGGGAAGGAAAGGGAGGAGATCCTGAGTGTGGTCAAGGAGAGGGCAGCTGGGAGAGGTGGGATGGCTGCAACAGCTGAAACCGGGCGGGATGTGAGGAGATCCCCTCTGGGCAGCACGCCCAGCCCTGGCTCAGGGACCTTGGAGGCATTGGGCAAAGCCAGACAACCCTGAGCACTCAGGAATGCTCTGGTCTGCAGGTCTGGATCCCAGAGGACTCTGCACTGGTGCTGTGACACAGGATAACCTGGTGCTAGAGCTGCTGGGGTTGGCATAAAACTCTTTGTTTTAAAATAACAGCTAAGGAGAGGGTGCTGGTGGGTCCTCCTGATGGGACGTGCTTCCCCGAGCATCATCCAAAGCCAGACCAAAAAAAATCCCATGGGAAGGCTCAGGACAGCTGAATATATGCTCATATGAATATATGCACATCCACAGCAGCACAACCAGCAGTGCCAGCAGTCTGGCCCTGCAGAGCTCCCTTCTCTGCCCAGCCCAGCCCAACACCCTTCTGTGACCCAGAGAAGGGGCTCACTGGGACACAAGGGTCCCCTCCATGCTTGCCCACCCCTGACTGCCACCCAGCCAGGTTTGCTGGCAACAAACCCCAGGAACCCAGCATCCCTGGAGCCACGCTGGGCTGGGAGGAAACTTCCCACCAACACTTTTATCATGGCAAGAGCAAATTCATGCAGTGTCCCAGTTGGGATAAGCTCTCCTGGCTGCTCCTGCCTCTCCCTCCCTAACCACTCTGCGGATGAAGCATCCGATGCTTCCTCCTGCCAGCTACAGCTCCAAATCCTCCCCGGGATGCAGCAGCCCGGGCTGAAGGGAGCCGGGAGGGGGGGTAGGGACAGGATCTGCTCCACATCCCTCCCTGGGGGCTGCAGCCGCTGTGACCACACGAGGAGCAGGATGGCCGCAGGCATCTGGTTTCGCTGTTGCAATGCGAGCTGGTTCTCAGCGGGTGCTTTCACACCCCGGCCCCGTGTCGTGAGGATGCAGTGTGGTCCAGGATGGGAATTCGCTTTTGTGTGTCCATCCCTCCCCTGCCATTCAAAAAAACCCCAAAAAGCAAGCAAGCAAACAAACAAAAAAAACCCCCAGGAGACTGAAAACCCGGCGTCCAGAGAAATGGGTGAAAAAAGGAAACAAAAAGATGAAGCATCAGGAGTGCCCAGAGGCTCGGCTGTGGGGCTGTGACAGTAAACAAATGACAGTCCTGGCATCCAGGTATTTGTCACCTTGCCCACTGCTGAGGTTGGGGCTGTGGAGAGATGTGCTGGAGAAGGCAACAAAAGGGAAGAGGGAGAGTGTTAGGTGCCATGAGCTGAAATTCCTTGTGGCATCCAAATGAGGAATTTTGCTTTTTCAGTCCCAGCTGTGCCAATCCCCATGCCGAACCTCTGTGGGCCCTGCTGAGCCTCTGCTCTGTCCCTACAACCCCACCGAGTCCCCAAAAACCTGCAGATGCAAACACCCAGGGCTGGGGGATGTCTCACTGCCACCCAACTGCCCCCTTCCTGGAGGGGACACCCACAGGAGGCCCCATTGCACACCATAAAGCTGTTTTTTCCCCAGTTCAGGATAATTTCCCTGGAGCAAGGACTGAGAGGGGTCACAAAGCCCAATAGCGGGTGGCCGGGGGGGTGATAACCCAGCTCCCCCCTCCAGCCCCCCAGCAGGTTGGCTCCCTGCCTGCGATAAGGGCAGAAAACAGCCCAAAAACAAACAAACAGTTCGAGTTAATGGGGCGGCAGTTATTTTTGGCCTAGAGGGAGTTCACACACTCCGTGTTGTTTTAGTAAATAACTGTAAATGGAGCTTGCGGTGCGGGGAGAGGGCTGGGAACCGGCTCGCTCCGGGTGGCGGGGAAGAGCCGTGTCTTGTCGCCTTGGTGCTAACAGGAAACCGAGTGCCTCCCCTACCCCTGCCCTCCTCTGTCCTCACACTTCGAGAGTTGCCACATCCTTCAGCAGCCACATCAGAGAGAAGCTGGGGGGCAGGGAGGAGGCAGGCAGAAAGGAAAGGTAAATCTGGGGCTTTTCACCCCCGCTGCTGGGAGAGAGTCCCCTCCACATCCTTCCCAACAGAGACACGAGATGCCACCATGAGCCATGTTGTCACTGCTGGCTGTCACCCCAAAACTGAGTGAGGTGATGGAGGATGGGATGCAGACCCCTTGCACCCAGTGTCAATCAAATGAACATTTTCTTTGCTCTTTTTTTTTTTTTTTTTTTTTTTTTTTCCCCCTAGAAAGAGTGATTACACTCTGGGGTGTCTGGGATAAGGATGCTGAGTGCCTGCAGAGGATTTTAGTGGCATTGGCTGAATTGGCCTGACTCCATAAAACAGATGCAAGGCTTTTCACAGGCAGAAAGCACGACTCATCAGGAAAACACACATAAAATCAAGCAACACATCATCTCAGTAAGAGAAAGATGGTTAGAAACAACCCCCTTGCATGGCCTGTCATCCCACAGCAATAAAACTTGAAAATAAAAGCCAGACGGCGGCCGCTGCCTGAACAGCAGCCGGGGACGGGGACTCGGAGTGAGGTTCAAGAAGCAGCATCAGGCTCATATCTGAATTTCTGTGCTACTGCCAGTTTAAATCAGGCTGCTGGGGAGATTTGCTTGGGGAAGAGCTCCTTGACCCCACGGCAGCAGGAGGAGGGTGAGGGGGTAACAGGGGGAGATGGCTCCAACACGGCCACGTGGCCAGGAGCTGCGGTGATGGCCCCGTGCCCAGCCTGTGGGATCCCAGTGCCACGTTGCTCCTCCTGGTTCCCACACGTTCAGCTACACAGCAATAAAACACACCCTGAAGCCTGTTGGGAAGCCACCAGGTTTAGACCAAAAAAAAAAAAACCAAACCAAAACAAACCCCCAAAATTAACTAAAATCAGACAATAAAATCACTGCTGTTTCGGCGGGGAGAGGAGAATCCTGACCAAAATTCCTTGATCAAAACTCCAAGACCATTGGGGATTAAAATTCTCAGGAGCACCTCTCACACACAACACCCAGATGCCAAACCTCAGGATCTTTTCACCCAGCATCTGTTATATTTTGGTTCCAGCTCTAGGTGAACACAGATAACACAATGGCAGCAATGTCCCCACTGAGCTGGGACACCCAACGCCCTTGGGAACTCTCCCTTCAAAAGCCAACAAAGTGCCCTGCTGCCCCAGGGACAGGGTGCTGGGGGTTCATGGACCCCAAGGGACCAGGTTCAACCCAGAGGTTCTGCTTTGCTGAGTTGGACCCTTTCCCCAAAGTGTGACCTGACCAAGAGATGAGGTGGGGGTGACAGTGTCCTGCCCTGTGGGGCTGTAAAGGAGAGCAAGAGGTTGGTGATGGCACAGGGTTAGTGCTGGAGGGATGGGGAGGAGCAGACACCCTTTTTCCACCCCTAGTTTACCTCCCTGTCTTCTCTCTGTACCCTGTGGCATGAGGATGGGCAGTGCAGGTCTCTGATGTGATGCTGGAGCAGGAGGATCCTTGTCTCTCCTGCAGCACCCTGGGCTGGAGGACCCAGCTGAGAGTTCCCAAGGTCTTCACCAACCTCAGCCAAGCCCACAAGTGATGCAGCCACACCACTCAGTTTCCAGCTAGCTTGGGACTGTGTCCTCTCTTGCCAAGCAAGCCCAAAGCCAAAACAGCCACTAATTGATTGCTTGGAGTAATAAGCAAAGTGATTCCCCATGAGCTGCTCTTGGGATCAGTGCTTGTCCCAGCCCAGGGTGGCTGCACACTGGGATGCTGTGAAGCCAACTGGCTGCTCACTCCATGTCTGAAAGCACAAGGGTGGTTTGGTTAAGGAGGAAAGATCTCCTGAGCGTGGGACCAGCAGTTAGTCCTGGTCTTAGTGTCTGAGACCCCAGCAAGGTCTGCATCTTCTGCGATGCAGAATTAAGATGAATTAAGATGCAGAATTAAGATGAAGAGCTGGAAATGGGACTGCAGGTAAAGCCAACACAGCAGGGAGGTGCCTGGTGTGCCAGGGAACATGGAACATGGGGTCCTGGTGCCAACCACCCCCCTGCCAGCTCATGCCCAGACTTCTGGGATGGCAGCAAATAGTCCTAGGGCTGAGGGGGGCAACCAAAGTCTCCAGTAGAGTCCCACTGCTCACACTACTGCCTATAACATCAACTAGTAAATATTAACAACATTACTGCACCTTCACACTGCAGAGACTGATGGATGAAACAGGTAGGGAAGGGGATTTTCTTGCCAGGGGCACCCAGAATCTGCCCCTCTAACCCAAAATGGTTCAGGCTCCAGTGGAGCCAATTTCTCTCGGGATGTAACATCCAGTGTGTGGATCTTTCCTGTGAAGGGTGGCTGGAAAGAAGAGTCCCAGAGTTCACAGGATCTGTGGGAAGAGTCAGAGGCCAGAGCTGCACATGCAGTGGCTTTTTTTTCATTAGTGGCTTTTTTTTCATTAGTGGCTTTTGCTGCTAATTGGGCACGGGCTGCCAGTCTGGAGTTATTTCAGTAGAAAAAAAAAGAATCTCTCCCCTGCTTTTTTTCCCTGACAAGTCAAAGGTTAGACACCTCTAAAGCCTGCACAACTACTTAAAGCTTTCAACACTGTTGCACTTACAAGCTTTGCCCTGGTGGGATTCTGCAGAGCAAACCCTCCATCATTAGGACAGACCTGGCCCAATGTGCCCTGTCCCACAGCTTTGTTTCCTCCTGCTGTAAAATTCCTTCTGGATTAAAATTTCCCAGAGGAACAGGTTCTGGGTTCTGATCCTGCTGCACTTCTGTGCTGCCAGACCCAGCTCAGCCCAAACCTCTCTGAGATGTTCCATCTTTCTCACTGTTTCAGTTTAAAAAAATTCAGATTTTTTAACAATATTTCTGACTTCTCCTGGGAAGTGGCAGATGTGGCTTCAACAGCCAGGCTGTCTCAGGGTTTAATGAACAAAACCTTGACAGAATTCTTTTGGCACCTCCATTTTTCATTATATTTTCCTCGGAGAAAGCACAGAATTGTAAATTAAACCTGTTTCTAGAAGTAGATAATGCAAACAGGGCAATGGTGGAGAGAAGCAGCTATCATTCTGAAAAGGCTGGTGCAGAAACAAGCTGCCATGTGCTCAGTGCAGGTGATCAATAGATCTCATGTTTCAAATTCCTCAAAATTCATAAAATAATGAGCAGCTATTGCAAACTTCTGCCATTTGCTCCAGAGACCTGCAGGAGCTGCTTGTTTGAGGAAGAGCTCTGGAGTGCAAACACTTGCAGAGAGACAGCTCTGTCCTGCCTCTCTAGCTTCTGGCCCCTGGCTCTCATCTTGCTCCCTGGCAGCAGCCAAGCAGCTTGTGGGGATCCAAGCAGTGGGATTCCATGAAAAGGTCCCTGTGGATCTGGGGAGTCTCCTCCCCAGGATGCTGCAGGGACTGATGGGCACATGTCACTGGCAGGAGCCATCCCATGGGACATGGAGGGGACATCAGAGAGTCCTGCCTGGAGCAAACCCCCATGGAATTGACAGCTCATGGGGAAGCTGGAGCCCAGGAATCCTTCTCCAGACATGGGAGCTGCCAGGAAAGGAGATGCTGATGAGTCTTAGCTGTAGTGTGGGAATCAGCCTGGCTGGCTCCCTGTTTTTATTTGCAATACTGGAGATAAGAAACCCAGGGTGTTGTGGGAAACAGGAAGACCTTATCTCCCATCCCAAGCCACTTCTGCCACAGACTCAGTTTCTTTTTTTTCACTGGTCCCTGATGCTACATGATACAAGTCAGCAGAGAGGGCTTTATGCTGCTGCTCTGTGTCTCAGCCTCTGCACAGTCCTTCTGGAAGCACCACCAAGCCCCCAAGCACCTGGATCACACCAAGAGATTTAGGTTATCCCCAGGAAAAACCTCCAGACAAATCCCCAGGGGCCTCCAGAAGCATGGCAGATACCACAGTCTGCTGGCAGGAGCTCTCTGTCCAGGTCAGCCCCAAACCTTACAGGTACCAGACACAAGTTTAGGTCTCAGCTGTTCTGAAACAGATTCTGGAGCAGCCAAATCATTGGCAGCTAAGGACCATGCTACATGCTGATGTATTATGACTGATGTATTATGACTGAAATTCCAGATAAAATGGACTAACAGCTCATGAGCTGTAGATGCACTTCCAAAAATCAGCTACAGAAAGAGCTCTGAAACCTGAATGTGGCTCTGAAACCTGCAGGCACCTCTGCAGATCTTCACTGTACAAGGCTTTGCCCATCCTTCCAGCCCTCCAGCTTCCTACACAAGCCTGGAGATGTGGATGCTACTTAATTGTTGGATTTACAGTAAAAACAACCATTAACTTTCTTGTCTTCCATGGCTGCTGAGCACTTTATCTATTAGATACAGCATGGGATGGAAATCAATTGCATCAGGCAGTTTAATAGAGAACATCCTGGTGCTGCAGAGTAAGAGCCAAGACTCTCACAAATCAGGAACAAAAGTCAGATCCTTGAATCCCTGCTCAGCCTCTGAGTAAACCATTTATGGAACCAGAACAGCAGCTATAACTCCTGCTGGTGCCATAACTGCAATGAACCCTGCTTGCTGTTATTCATCACATTCACTGCCTGCCTCAAGGCATCAGGAGCCCAGGCTGAGGCTGAGGACACTGCTGCACCAGGATCTGTCTGAGTAACAGATAGAAAGAGGAGTCCAGACACCTGAGTACATCCCACACAGATGCTTCCATGCCAGCTGCAGGCTCCTGAGCTCAGGTGCTGTGACCACAGCTCAACCACAGCTCAAATCCTGGCCCCAAAGCAGGATGAGCTGAGCCAGAGCATCAGTTCAGTGTGTCCTTGGGGACAGTTGTTGCTGACCCTGCAGTCATGAGACCATGACACTCCTGCCCAGCAGCAAAAGCCCTATGGGATCAAAAGTGATTTAAAAAGTGCTGATTTGGGGGCCCTCGTTTTGGATATAGTCTCATGTGGAAGCTTTGCCTGAATCCTGGCTGCCACAGCCCTGTGATGCTGTGCCCAGGGCAGGTGCTGCTCCATGTCCAGCACTGTGGATGCTTCATGGCAGAGCGCAACCACAGCCACAGCCCTGCAGAGCCATCCAAGCCCCAGGGATGAACCAGAGAGCCCAAGTAATGCCATGAGGCCCAAGGGAATGTGAGATTTCTGCTCCATGTCTCTTCCAGCCAGCTGGCAAAGAGGCCTCGCAACTTTTAGTTCCCCACCTGGGACTCAGGATGGAGGCAGAACCTGGGTTTAGCAGTGCCTGAATCCACCTCTGAGGCTCTGAACACCTCAGGTACAACTGAGAAAAAGCAGAGCCCAGCAGCACCTCCAGCCTTCCTGCACCTTCCTGCAGTCCCTTTTTGGGTCCCTGTCCCTCAGGGAGATTCTGCAGCCTGTGGATGATGGAGACTCCTGGGCTGGGATCTGGCCCATACTGAGAGTGAGCGGGATGGAGGCCCTGGGGATGGAGGGAGATGACAAGAAAGCCCCCTGACCCGGGCAAGGAGGAGAGAAGGGGATTAAAGGGAAGGATTAGCAGGGAGAAAACTGAAGGTTGTCCTTGGAGAGAAAGAAATGAGGCAGCAGAGCTGGCTCTGCCCAGCCGCCCCTCCTGCCCCCGCCCCGGCTCCCAGAGGCACCGGCACCTCCTTTGTGTCTCCTCTGACCCAGGGATTATGAGTGTGGGAACGGGGCCTCGCGGGTTCCCGGGATGCTGCACAAAGCCGAGGGCAGGTCCAGGGAGCAGGAAGGTGATGAGAAATGGCTCCTGCTGGGGCTCTTTGTTGGGAGCCCCCTGGGGTGGCCACTCTGCCCTCCCACTCACCCCACGACTGCTGGAAGGGCCAAAAGCAGAGCTGGCACCCGGGGCTGTCCCCTGGCACACTCCAGTGACACTTGTCACCTCTCATCAGCTCCTGGCTGGGAGGTTCTGTGTGTTCAAGCAGAGCCAGGCACTGAGCGTGAGACCTCAGGGAGCACCCAGTCCAAGCCCAGCAGGAGCTTCAGTAAGAACTGGACTGGTGCATCCAGTGACATGGCTGGGGGTGCTCCTCACTGGGGTGGGGACACTCAGTCTGTGGGTGTCCTGACGTGTTTCATTCTCACACACTGGGCTCTTGAAATCTCCAAGAAAGACATAAATGTCCTCCCAAGCTGTCCCTCTCCTTATCACTCTCTCCGAGGAGCTGCAGCAGGAGCCAAGTCCCACCAGTGCCCCCACCTCCTGCTACTGCCCTTGAGCATCTCCTGTGGCCTGGCCCTGCCAAACATCACCCCAGTGGGCAGGAGAGGTGACAGATGTGTCCATGGGGCACCTCTGCTCCACCAGCAACCTCTGGTTTAGATGCCATGACTCCCCAAGATCATCCCAGCATCCCTCTGGAGACACTGGGGATCACATGCAGAGGGAATTGAAAGGGTTTGGCAGGAGCATCAGCTCCCAGAAAGTGTCCAAAAGGCCAGCCCACGATTAATGACCCATTAAGAAATGCCTGTCATGACTATTATCCAAACAGTCCTGGTAAGGAAGGCTCCTTACCTTAGGAAAAAAATGAATGTTGGCTCCAACTGTCCACAAATGCCACAGCCCACTGTGGGAAACTCCAGACTTCTGTAAAAACAAATAGTCTTGTGCAGGAGTTT
Source organism: Calypte anna (assembly GCF_003957555.1). NCBI lineage: Eukaryota > Metazoa > Chordata > Aves > Apodiformes > Trochilidae > Calypte > Calypte anna. The sequence continues at coordinate 1,821,978 of NC_044262.1, read as the reverse complement.
TTATTTTTAACTAAGCCAAAGCCAATCAAATGATTTTTCATGGAGCTCTGTAAGCTGTGGGTTTGTAGGGCCTGGAGGGGCAGGGAGGGAGTGGACCAGGCACTGCCTCTGTCCAGTAACACAAACCTCATCTGGGACTCCTCCTGACAGCACAGCAACAGCCAAAACCCATTATATTTTTTCATTAAAACAATAAAAAAAGCATAAAGACACCAAAGGGAACCAATGCCATTTCATCAGGTGATCTTATTAATCCTCCTCAGACTTGATACCAATTTGCAGTGAAACCAAAGGCAGAAGCCATGCCAGCATTGGAGTCAGTGCCCTAGCTGGATAGTTAGGTGTTTAATTTAGTATTGCAATTAAATGAGATCATTGTTTATCACTGCTAAAGTATATTCATAATAGATACAGTGGTTAAGAAGTAAAATTTTAAATACATCCAAATTTGCCTAGAAAGGCTTTCCCAGGCAGCACTATGTCCCTCTAATAAACAGATATTCAAGTCCAGCTCTAAAGCTATTGGCCTACATACACCAGTAACTCCCACAGTAACTTCCCAGTAACTCCCATTAACATCAGGACCTCAGCTCAAAGGATTAGGAAATAACTTAGCTAAAGTCTAAAAGATGGGAAGTGCTTGGCAATCCAGATGTGCTGCCACAGGGATCAATGAAAACAGAATTTCTCCAGTTGCATCAACGTGTATTTTCCAGCTATGACACCAACCAAATGCATACTTTTTTCAAGAAATCAGGGAGGACAGATACAGCCAGACAACTAGAAATTCAAGAGATGAGTATTGTCCAAACACATCCACCCAAGCACAAGGTCTTGGGTGCCACCAGGTCACCTATGCTTGGAGGCAAATCCTTGGGCACCAGTGTGCCATGGCTCATGTGCTTCTTAGGAGGGTTCAGATGATGCTCACCCAGAAACTACGAGCTCTCTATTTACTTAATCTCATATTTGGTGACCAATTCCATCCTTCAAAGAGCTGACGAGGATGAAAACAAGTGGTATGATCAGGAAGGAAATTAAAAATAGCTCTGATGTGGCACTGTGTCAAGTGCTCATGTTTAGATTTTAATTTTATTTTTTTATTCCAAGGTTTTTTTTGATAAAATATTTTCCCATGCTGAATACACTTGGAACGTCCCCTCCATCACGGCATTCCTGATGGATGAGCCAGGCTGTTGCAGATCCTATGCCAGAGCTGTGTTTCCTCTGCTTCTCACTCCCACATCCACACCTTTGGGATCTGGAAGTCACTAATGATTGGACACTAGTCAGGAAGGCAGAAACCTTCACCTCTGGAGGCAGAAACACCACCTTGGACATGGTATGGAAAGGGAACTGAGCCTTTGACAGCCAGCACAAGGCTTGGACCACATCTCTGCTTGTCCCTGTAGCAGTAAATGGAGATTTTCCAGACACAAAACTCAGTGACTGTGGCAGAAAGCAGATGTTTCACCATCCCACTGGCTCTCACATGTGGAGACCTCAGTGGAGAACTGGGCAGTCCATGTCACCCACCTCCATCAGCCTGGGCTCAGCACTCACCCCCTGGGGCTACAGCAAATCCTGACCCAGATCTCACTGGTGTGAAAGGTGTCCAAGCCCCTTCACTGCACCCAGGTCACCCAGAACCTCCCCAGCCACCAGGCAGGAATGGTCACCATGGAATTCCTTGTCATTTCCAAGTTCTGCATTCCTTGGAACCATGTGAAACAGAATGATAGTCTGAGTCCAACAACTTTGAACAAAGATGTTTTTCCTGTTTTCAGAAAAACTGCAAATGTAAATTACATTTTTCACTTTCCCTTCTCACCACAAGCAATTACCAGTCCTTTGGGTTTAGTTCAGTTGATTTTTTTTCCTTTTTTTTTTTTTTTATACTTTTCATACACCTTACTGCAGTCACAAGTTCCAAGAATGAGATGGCAAAGTTCTGAGTGAAAAATTACTGAGCTGCAGAAATAGGAAATACCTCTCCTTCCCCAGGATCCCACCACTCATTTATCTCCTGTATGGGAAGACAAACCTTTACAGCCTCCCAGCTCAGGGGGATGCATTAAAATCACATTTGTTAGAAACTTTCAAAAAGAAAAAAAAAATCCAAGGGTGAAGGGAATCCTGAAAGCAGCATTTACAAGGAAAAATACATGTCCTGTTGTTTTGGTTCCTTTTGCAGGTACCTAAGAGTGAGATTGTAGTATGGGTGATGACCTGAGGGAGCTGACACCAGGATGTCTGCTGTGTGCCATATCACCCCCAGAGTTACTCTACAGACACTGAAGATGCTCAGCTCCAAGCAGAACAGGAGGATGCAGAGGCCACGTGGATCAAAACTGACTTCAATTTTCTCTGACATAGTGGTCAGGGCAGTGGTGACCAGGGCTCAAGGGTTATGGATCAGTTACTGAAAAAGAGAAATTTTCTACCTTCCCAAAGTCATGGGAAAAGCCAAAACTGATAAATCACTGTGAAACCCTCCTGCAGCAGGTACAGCCTGGCACCCCTGCTGTCCCTGGGAGCACAGAGAGCAGTGGAGAGCTGGCAGATGTTCATCCAGAAGCCAATATCATCCATTTCCAAAGAATCCTTTATAACTGAGCCACTTGCACAGCCATGGGATAGGCTGGTGTGTGAACTGAGATGGTCTTTGCCCACTCCTGAGCTCACACCACCTTCCTTTGCACTAGGGAAGGATGAGAAGCTTCTCCCCATCACACCTGCAGGCAGAGGAGAGAAATGGTGGAGTCCCTGCTCCACCTTGGACATTTGCTTTAGGGTTCCAGGAGGAACCCTCTCACCTCATGGGCTGCAGAGAGACCTGAACAACCCATTCTTACAGAGATACCTCCACTGGGGATGGATGAAGCTCAGCCACAAGCTCACCAGTCCAGCTCTGCTCCCTGCTCCTTATTACCTGGCTAAGAGACCTATTTCCACCCACCAATGATGCCCACAGCATCAGGGCATGGGCTGCTTTCACCACAGGCAAAAAGGAGTCCAGCTTGACCATCCTTCCATCCATGGGACACGTCAGCATGATGGAGTGATGGCACTCAGGGCCCTGGAGAAAGACTCTCCCTTTAAGGAGAAAGGCAGAGCACTTTGTGCAGGGATCTGGGCTTGTTTTGTCATGGGACCCATTACCCTGAAACCAAAAGAGGAAGGAAAAAGGGGGGGGAGAGCTTTTGCCTTTCTGGTGGGAACAGCATTTGAGTTAACTTTGTTTCCCTTGGGGAAAGGCACCAAAATAACAGAGGAAGGGGGGTGTTGGGGGAGGAGGGGGGATGAAACTAAAAAGGCTGTGTAAGCTGCCTGGGAAAAATCGTGCTCCCAACAGTGCTGGGGAGCCCATCCACCAGCCCTCCATGGGCAGCCCAGCTCTGCCCTGCTGATGGACACAGAGGGACCTTGCTGAGCTCCATCTGCTCTGCTTGGGGCTCTCTGAAGGTTCTGTGGGGAGGGATGGACACTCACCAGGGAAATGGGCTCTGGGGAAGTTTCTTGCTGGGATTGCCTGGCTGGGATGGCAGCCTCTGACCCAATCTCCCACTTCCAGCTGCCTTCCCTGCCTCCCCTTGGTGCTGCAGGGCCTGAGGATGGTGCTGGAAGCCCTGGCAGGATGGATCTCCACCCCCATCCTCATGATCTTCACCTTTTACCATGGAGCATCCCCTGGGGCACCCAGTGCAGGCACCAGTGTGGGGCTTTATTCCAAAGCCTAACACCACACAGCCCAGCAGACTGGTAAAACCTTACAGTGCTCATACTGGGAACATGATTTTCTCCCACCAGATTCTTGCTTTCCTTGCATCATGGCCCAGAAGCCTGTATGTGCCAAGCCCAGCTTATGCCTGCTATTCCAAACTCTGCCTTTTTGTGTCAGTCAGCAGTGGGGGGGTTTAATCACACATCAGCTCTTGCTGGTCAGACCTGTGGACAGGCCTGGGACAGCACAGCATCCTTCTGAGCTACACCTGCACAAAGCAGCATCCCAGCCTGACATCAGGGCCTTGCAGAAACCTCGGAGATGAAACAGGGAATCCCTCTCCCATCACATCATTATAGTGATGAAAAGCTGAGGGTACAACCTGCCAGGAGGCTCAGCCACCATGTCCCCAGCACAGGAGCAGCCCCCTAACCACAGGGCACACACAACCTCCTCTGTGCACATGGCAAAAAGTCGACAACCTGCTCCAGATTCACTCTGCTCCAAAATCCACAGTGATTAATCCTTGATCAGCAAAAACATTCAGGGCACTGACCACAGAACCACAGAACTCTGCCTGTGGACACAGCTTCTCAGTGCCTTTACCAAAGGCTGTACCTCTGGTTTCTAAAGATCCTTTCTTGACTTGGATCACCCTCCTGACACTTCCCCATTACCTGTATGGCCTTTGGAGTGTAGCTGCAATGTGTAACTAGAGCAGTTTTCTCTTTTTAACTTCAGTACTAGTATTTCACTAAATCAGTTTATTCAAGATCTTCCTAAGTACCCAGAGGAATGAGTAACAACAACAGCAGTGAAATTTAAAACAAAAACAGATAGATTCAGGAGGTTCTCCCTGCCTTCACAGAAAGGCTTCCCTTCCTTTTCATAGTGACAAGTGACAAAGAAAGCAAGGCCAGTGCCTGGGCACTGCCACCTCCCATTTGCTTTGTTCCTTCCCCTGGGAGCTGTAGCCCATGGGATATCCAACCCCATTTCCCACCTCCTCCCCCTGCTGTCTCCATCCCCTTGCATGCAGCCCTGTAGGATCCCCCTGGGAGAGGAGCCTCCTCTGCCTCTATTTTTGTCCACAAGGATGAATGCTTCACCCTCACGTGCAAAGGGAAGCAAAGGGACTGGTGCTGAACTGGGGACACAAGGGACAGCTGGCACCCACCTTGGTTTGTGCCTCACTGTGCCCCACACTCCTAATTGAAATGTTTAAAATTCATTAAATTTGGATGCAGAGGAGGGATGTGAGGGTGGGCACCAAGCTGTCCCTGGGCTGCTCCACACAGCTCTGGAAGATGGAGAATCCAGAGCCCAGGCTCATTTCCTTCCCAGGGACACAGCTCTGGCCAGCTCATGGATGCAGCTTCAGCACTGGCACCAAGAGAGAGGGAAGCACCAGGGAATCCCCCTCCTGGGTCATGCTTGGCCATGGAGCTTGGTCCCATGCTCTGGGCAGCAGTTGTGGTCCCCAGCTCCAGCAGGATGTGCTCAGTGTCACCACTGCCCCTCGGTCCCCCCCTCACAAAGCACTGCTCCCTGATAAAGAGTTAAGGCTCTCCCAGAAGCAGTTCTGTGAGAACATTTCTCAGAGGGCAGTGCACTTTTATTTGAAATAATTTTTCCATTCCATTTATATCTATATAATAGGAGGTGGCTCTGGGGTCCGAGTTTTCCATAACCCCAGACCTCATTTCCCTGCCTGGGCTTGACCCCTGCTCAGCTTCCACAAGAATAACAGAGAAAAGTTCAACAGGAGAGAAAGCTACAGGGTTGAGCTCCCACTGCTCTGGGCATGCAATTAGACTAATTTCATTAACAGAAGGTATTTATATGCATAGATATATTATTTACATATTATATACAACATAATATATACATTTATCAGGAAAATCCTGGAAAGAAATGTACCTGGATTGAGATTTCCAAGCAACAGAGGAAGGCAGGACACTTGCTGCAGTCCTTTCTTGCTTCTGCAGTGACATATTGCTTGATAATGGAAATGTTGTGGTTTGGTACTTTGTCAATGCAGAAGTTATTCTTTCTGCCAAAAAATGTCTTGATTTTAAAAAATTCAGTTGGTCCAGTGGCACCAACTGCCTCCACACAGGAGGAGGTAGAACATGTTTGCATTTACCTGTCAGAAAAATGACTGGTACATCAAAATGCTTACCCAGGTGAGCTGCCATTGAATCTGGGAGAGAAGCAGCAGCTACTGAAAACCCTGCCTGCAGTCTGATGAGTTCATCAGCCTCAGCTGAGAAGGGTTTAATTAGGAATGGCTGCATCAAGTGAACCTTTGAAAACACCAGTGACTTCCAGTCCCCTGCAGCCCAGGCAGATTAAGGAAACCTCAGGTACCTCTTCCTCTCCTTTCCTTCCCACTCAGCTGCCTCCTGCCTCCTCTGGCAGGCACTGGAAGCAGCCAAGCTCATGTGAATGTCACCAGGTCCCAGGGACCAATGTGGCACAGAAGGTTCTTCCCTCAAGAACTACCCAGGCAGACACGTGTCATGCATGGGAGATTTTTCCCACTCAGCTTTCTCAGCAAGAGCTACAGGGGTTCACTCACTCAGGGACCAGCAGCATCCAGATCTTTGGTTGCACTGAACAACCATGTTCCCATCTCCCTGGCTCCACCAGGATCCTCCTCCTTTTGCTGTGCCTGGAAGAACTCACTCTGGTGCTGAGTCTTCATAAAGCAGAGGGTCTTCATTTAATTAACACATTATTTGATGTCATAATTAGCTTCTGCACCTGCCTGCTTCTCTCCTCGATACACACTGAGTGCTACACCATGGTTATTGATCTATTCAGACACCAAACCTGCCAGTCCAGCACAGAAACCACAGCACCAGTGATGCCCAAATCTGTTTCAGAAGTGCTGGAACAAAGACTGAGAATGAGCATGAAAGAGAAGTGAGCAGAAACAGGACAAGAGAAAAAGTAAAAGGATGCCCAGATGTGATGTTTTACACCCCAGGGTGATGGGGAGGACTCCTCTCCACCAGCTCCTGATGGCCCACTATGGGCCATTCTTCTTCTTAAAAAAGATATAAAGTAGTCAGATCAAAATGCACAGGAATGGGAGTTTCACAAAACTGCCAACCAATTGCTAATCCACTTACTGGACTGTGTCTAACTGGGACAGACCTGGAAGATGCAGAAGATTTACCTGTTTGGTGGTCAAGATGCAACTTAAGTTGTAATAGTTAAGATGCTTCCAGAGGAGCAAGGGGAGGCACAACAGACAGTGTCAGTTCTCATCCAGCATTTAACTTACAGCCTCACAGGACCCCCAGCACAGGATCACTGCACTTCAGCTGGACCAGAAACTGCTAAATGTGCAAATTCCTCCCCAAACTGCTAAAAGCATTTAAAGTGATATTTGCAGAGCTGTCTCGACCTTCCCTCAACTCCTCAGCAAGTCTGGTTCTGTAAGCTGTCAGGTGATGGTGGCACACAGAGCAGGCAGGTCAGCAGGGTCTGTCAGAAGAGGTATCCCTCTAACACTGGCAACTCCATTTCTCTTTACTGTAAAGACATCAATGTGTGCCACTGGCCCTAGAAAATTCACCCCTCCCTTCCTAAACAAGGCTTTTGTGGTGGTGATGTGATGGGTCTGTGTGGGCAGCTGACTGCTGCTTGAATCCCAGACAGATTTGGGTTCAAAGGGACCTTAAAGACCACCCAATTCCAAGCCCTGCCATGGGGTTCCCACCAGACCAAGTTGCTGAACACCCCACCCAACCTGGGCTGGAAAACTTCCAGGGAGTGGACACCCTGGGAGCAGCCAACTCTGCAGATCCCCTGCACCCACTGCAAATCCCCACGGGTTGTGGTGCCCAGAGGTCAGCACTCACTCTGCCATGGCCAGAAGAGTCACAGATTATTACAGATCATTCTTATACAGTTACAGATTGCAGAGTTCTCAGTAACTCCACAAGGTGCACAAAGTGGAAGCAGAAAACCATCCCTTCCTTGGACCTGCTGGCCACGCTGTTCCTGAGCCAGCCCAGGATGCCATTGGCCTTCTTGGCTACCTGGGCACACTGTTGGCTCATGTTCAGCTTCCTGTCAATCCAAACTCCAAGGTCCCTCTCTGTCTGGCTGTTTCCTAAATCAAACCAGCTCAAACCCCTCCATGAAGCCCGGAGCAGCGCTCAGCCAGCAGCGCTGCCAGGGGTCGGGAAGGGAGCTGTGTGCATCCCCTCCCTTCTTCACGTTGGGGTTGTCAAGTTGGCAGGGAAATAATAAACACTTTTCTAAACTTCCTAAATGTCAAGAAAACATTTACAGGGCCCACTTCTGCAAAGCATGCACGGCAGCCCAAAGGGCACACCCGCACGCTTCGCCGGGTGCTGCCTGGCATGCTTTTGCCATGATTTTTATTAAACATTTGTGGTTTTCCTGCTGAAAAACCCTGCAAAAGATTAGTGCCAAAAGGGACTCCTCTGGGGCTGAAACTGTCAGGGAGCCAGGACACAGGGAAGGACAGAGCCTGCGTGTCCATTCCTTCCCTAACACATTTTACAGCCAGAGAAATAAGACCCAGCCTGGCCAGGACTGCAGCACATTGAGGTGGGAAATCTGTGCTAATGCTGACTGACCATGCTCTGGAGACACAGAGCAATCTTCAGGCCCACACTCATGAACATTTCACCAGCAAATAAATTAATAGGAAAACATTTCCCATGTATGCAGTTTGGGTTGTTTGGTTTCGGTGAGGTTTTTTTGTTTTTTTGGGGTTTTTTATGCTTTAAAACACGATTGCTATGGTCTCTAATTTTCTCTAGGCAACTGTGCAATGCCTCCCAGCTGCTGAAATCCTCTGCTGGGCACGGAAAAAACAGGCTGAGAGTGAAGCTCAGCTCCTGGGAGGCTTCCAGCACAAGGCTGGAGCCACAACCACAACAACCACAACAACCACACCGGGCAGGTTGGCACCAGGACAAGTGCCACCCCGGGGTTTGGTGTGTGCCACGCAGTGCCACGGCCCCACTGCTCCTCCAGAGCACCCACGGGGGAGCTGCTGCTGCTCCCACAGCCCACGGGGCAGCTGTGGGTGTGGGAGGGCAGTGCCTCTGCCCAGCACCAGCCCTCAGCTACTGCCAGCTTAGGCTATTACACTTTAATGAAGGCTTCCTAATGAGCTGTTTAAATAGTAATTAGAGGCCAGCACTGAAGAGGGAGATAAGTCCTGTGGGTATCTCGCCCTGTAAGAAAGGACCTGATAAGAAAGAACTGAATGATTTTCTTCTGGGATCAATTCCAACAAGCAATTATCCCCTTGATACCACGCTGCTTAATCAGGAGCAGATTGAAAAAGCACTTGACAGTGGCTGGCAATGAATGGGCCACTTTCCCAGAGCTGTACAGGGGAAGGCTGGAGGCTTCAGCCAGTACCTGAGATAGGAGATGATCCAAATAGTGCTAATAGCCCATTTAATTTACATATAATAATAATAATAATAATAATAATAATAATAATAATAATAATAATAATAATAATAATAATTTATTTTTAAAAGCTTCACATTGGTGGAAGAACCATCAGCTTCATTTCCTAATGGGTTCCCATCTCAGCTATTCAAAGGGTTTTGCTTGGGGGTTTTTTTGTTTTGTTTTTTTTTAATTTCAGATGCTGAGCTTCAGTGACTTGTTAAATGCTGACCAGCAACCCAACTGTGGGCCCTTCACTGTCTTTCTATGAGCAGCTCTCCCCTGGCAATTAGACTGAACAGATGAGCCGAGCTGTGACAATTGAGCAGGACAAGATGACTCACAGACTTGGCTACAAACTTACTGGTTCTTCTCTGATGTTGTTGGAGAGTTAAGTAAGCTCGAACATTTTAATAGGCTTATTTTCTCACCATTTTACTGCCTCAGGTGATCCTTTGTGTTGCAACACAAAATACCGTATCATGGGATTATTAGGAAAAAAGAAAGGAACGTGCACAAATCATCATTTTTTTTTTTTCCTGTCACACTCTGCGAGTGCCAATATCTGGCAGGGACTCTGGCAAACAGCACAAGGAGCAAATGAAATGGTGCAGATAGCAATGGTGCAAACAGCTTTGGCAAATTGCAGATGTAATGGCCAGGAGGGATATTTTAAAGCTGGAGTGTTACTCACTATCTGCAGTGCAGCATAGCCAGGAGGTGTAATGGTACAGCAGGACACAGGGAACAACCCCAGTGCTCACCTGCACGTAAGCAGCACAAAAAAAAGACACATAAAGGGGGCAACCATGGGAGTAGCAGCAAATGAACCTTTCCTTAACTGGAAAAGACAAGAGAAAACCTGCAAAGGTGTCTTCTGCATAGTCAGACCATGATTACAGGATCTCACACACAAGAGGAGTTCCGAATGAGAGGCTGGGAAGGGACTTGTTAAGGTTTGTCAGGTCATCCCCTGAAATTCCATCCTGTGAGATGGAAAGGAGAGCAGGGCATGGAGCAGTGAATCCTTCCCAGGCTTCACAAACAGGCTCAGGACATCAGGGGATGCAGACAGCACAACCCACAGCATCCCACAGCCAAGAGCTGGCTCTCTGCACACCTATTTGGTTTCTACAACATCATACTGCAGTGGGCTCCAAATTCACCCAGACACCATGCAGAAATGGGCAGCTCAGCTGCAGTGACTCAGGGGCTAACTCAGGCTCTGGGGCCTTCTGCCTTGTTCAAGTTTGTCAGGCTCCAGGTGAATGTTGGCTCCAGACTGGAGCACATCCCTCCTGTGTGGCTCTTTGACTCTGTCATTTCATCTCATTCCTTCTTTTCCTCTCCTGAAGGGCATCCACTTCTTCTTGCGTAATTTCCCCCAACTCCTTTGTTTTGATGATGATTCCCACTTATGGGTAATTACCAAATTTCATTAGTAATTTCCCTTTTGTGCCAAGGCCATTAAAAATATGAAACAGCATCACTTCCAAGGCTGATTTTTGAGAAACCCACCGAGCACAGTCCTTGCAACCCAGCAACTGCTTCTCCAGTTGATTCCCTATTTCTCCTTTACTGAAGACCAGACAACTTGGTGACATCCTTTCTGCTTTGTTGAGAAGATCAGGTTTATCATTTCCTCTGACATCATTTACTTTCAGAAAATCCATATCACCTTGTCCATTTTCTAAGTTCTGAATTAACCATCCAGCCCCTGTGGTTTGACAGATTTATTACAAACTCTTCCCTGTGACTTCAGCTTTGGGCCAGCCCCTTCTCACTCTGGAGAAGAAGCCAGCTGGTCCTCCCTTCTGCATGCTCAAAGATCCTCGACTGTTGCTTCCATTTTGGTTCTGGCATTTCCCATCCCTGTGGCTGTCACCATCCATCCTGTCCCTCACCCCCTGCCCAGCACTGTTCTGCTCCCAAAATCCTAGGCACAAGTTTTCATTTTGCTTCTTTCAAGACTATATCATCTTCTGTCTCTGTCCCATCCTCAGCACAGACCAGCCCCATTTCTTCTTTCCTGATTCCTCTTTCATTTACATGGCTGGACAGTTTCCAGGAGTTGTGCAACCCATCTTTTCTTATTTCCTTTAATAACCTTGACAAGGTTGGATTCTGCCTCACTTTCAGACTTACTTACTTTCCAAAACTTGCATTTTAGGACTGATCTTTTTTCCCATTGCCCATGGACTCCCTGATCTTTCTCAGCAGCATCTCTTCTGCCACCCACCAGCCTCTTATCCCATTCCTTGTCCTTGCAGATCCCAAGACCCTGTCTCACCTCCATGGGAAAGGGGCAGGGACTGTCAGTGGGAGTGGAGCTGTTGGTGACTCAGCTTTCCTGTTTGTGGGAGTGGGAGCCTTTGCAGGAGAGGTTTATCCTACCTCGGATCTCAGGGGTGGGCAGAGAGGTCCTGCCAGAAGGAAGAAGAATGCTCAGAACATGCTCACTGGATAAAGCTTGTTCATTCCTCTTGCCCTCTGCAGTGCCAGGCCTGTCCCCAGCTACCAGAGGAGCAACTTGGGCAAGTGTTGGCCCAGTGAAGCCCAAGGAGCTGGGGCAGAGTCTTGGAATCAACCAAAACTCAGTAACAGTAATTATTCTTTTTCAATCTTTCTTTCCAGCCACTCTCCAAAGCAGGCTGAGGTTTTGCTGAGCCGTGCTGCACAACGTGCCTTCAGTGCAAAGCCACAAATATCCACAAAATTGAAGGAAAGAGGTAGGTGGGAGGAGGGAAACCCTCGGAACTTGCCCAGGGAAATAGCTGTGCACTTGCACGCCTCGCTGGAGGAAGAGTGCCCCGGTCACCAACACAGGTTTCCTGTGCAGCAGCACCACTGCCAAAGGGTCCTGCCAACACACCCAGCTCCTGGATACCCACGGTTCTCTCCAAGCAGAGAACAAATCCTCCAGGAGCAAGATTCCAACCTTGCAGCTCTCCCCTCCGGTGGGAAGGGGATGGGGAGCAGGGCAGTCCCCGGGCTGTTTGTGCACCAGGGTTTGGGGCTTTGCTACTTGAGAAGGGTTCTGTACCAGAGAGGAGCAGAGCAAAGTGCTTCAAAAGAGGACAAGAAACTGCCTTGGAATGGCTCCAGCCTTGGCTGGGAAGTTGAGACATGCCTTGGAGGGGATGGGAGTCCCCTTGGAAGATAATCAGAGATTTTTGAGTCTCTCCTACTTCCTTCTATTTACAAAGTCAGTGAAGTGAGAAAGCTGGTTCTCCAACCCCACTGAAACCTCCCTGCTCACTGCAGGGCTGGGGGACACCTCAGTGTGAGGTGGCCCTTGGGACATAGGGACACCAGGGAAAGAGGATGTGGGGCTGTCAGAGAATTTCCAAACTCTCACTGCTGCCAAGAGCAGGGCAGTGTGACACAGTGGGAGAGGAATGTCACCTCCTGAGGGCTTATCCCCATCTCAGGACACACATCTCCAGGGCACCTCAGATGCTGGGGTGATGCCACCCCTTGTGGTATGAGGAAAGACCACCCTGACCATCTCATTCTGGTCAGCCAGGGCTGCCTGTGGTATGTTCCTGCCAGCCCTTGGGTGGACAAGCATCTTGTTCACTCTCTTTCCTACCAGCAGGAAAACAAAAAAAACCCCAAACCAACCCAAAAAAAAGCTAAAAGCTGTTTGCTTCTGTGCATGCTCAAGGGAGAGCCCTGCCCCTCCAGACATTTCCCTTCACTCTCCTGTTGGGGGAAGAAACTCCATCCACTTCTCAGCCAGGCTTGCAACACTGCAAATGGAGTAACTTTAATTCAGAGCCCAGCAGCAGAAGGATTAAACCCTAGCAGGATGTGTACCCTGTGTGCTCCATGGGACCTGAAGTCAGATGCCCTTCTCCTCTGCAAGATGTGGAGGGATCTCAGGAAGGGCTCTTGGATGGAGAAATCCAAGTGAAACAACAAAGCAGTGAAGACACCTGAAATGTGTGCACCAAGGCTGCTTCCTGCTGCCAATCCATCCTGGTTTGGCTTCATGGATGGACCTGGAACCTCACACTGCATCTTGTAGGCAGCAAAATCTCCCCCTTCATAAAGAACCAGAGCCTCTGGGCTGTGTCCACGTCAGGTAGGAAAACAGAATCAGATTCTTCAGAAGTCAGACACAAGTTCAGACAATAAAAGGAGCCTGATGACACACTAGAGCCATGGTGATGTTTATAAAGAGCAGTAAAGGTCACATACAGTCTAAACAACTTGGGTCTGACAGCTAAGAGCAGCCAAGAGATACAAACACCCTGCTGGCACCTTACACAGACATCCCTGTAATCCATGTGCCTCAGATTCAGCAGCTCTATCAGCAGCTTTAGGAAACTCTCTGCCTTTCATGGGCACAAAGAGAGCTCAACAACCAGAAGCAAGAAAGCAGCTTGAAAGCCTCCAAGGGCTGGTGGTAGAGCTACACCAGAGGTTCCTGCACCCCACGCTGGTTCACAGCTCTCAGCCAAGGTGGAAAATTCAATCCCTGCTGCAAACACTTGGCAGAACTGGGGCTCTGGCTACTGCTGCCCATCCCCAGCTCTGCTGTCTTGGGACTCCCTGAACTCCCACGGACTGGGAAAGGAGTGAAAGAGGCTTAAAGTGCCACAGAATTCCCTGCCACTTCCAGCTCCAGAGGAAAGCTATTTCCCAGCCAGGAGGCAGGAACCCACAGCAAGTCAGACAGCCAAGTGAATGGCCAGAAAAAGGCTTAGACATTAATTTTCCCATCAAAGGAAGCACAACATCCTCCCTTCACCCAAAATATAGATCCACACTCTCCCATCACTCCCCTGAAGTGTAGGCTCCTCCGTCCCCTGTCCCATTCCCAGGCAGGAGCATGGTGCTGAGCTCCCCAGGGTGTGAGCAAGGATTCAGACATGCAAATCTGAAGGCAAGTGGGTGCATGTTACAACAAGGAGGAGGCTGTTCTGCATGGGGACTTGGCTACTCCTGGGAAGAGACTCAGGGAACATGCTCATGAAAAACCTAAGTCTCCAAATATTTTATTTTGATCCAAGAGCCTGGCAAGATCTCCTGTGAACATCCACTGCGTTGGGACTACATGAGAAGAAGTGGGAGTGGTAGGAAGGGAAGAGACTTGAGAAAGGCTCAGGCTCAGGTCTGGGCAGACTGCTGGGAAACCAGAGGGAATGGCTGGAATCCCTGACATCCAAACTGGAGCAGAAACACAGAGAAAGGCTTGAATTTTCCTCTGAAACACAAGGATGCTGAGCATGATGTTTCAGTCTGAAAGGGACGCAGCTCCCTTGGGGTCCTGCAGATCTGGGAGACACATGGGTACCCCTGGGGCCAGACTGGTTCCTCTATACACTCCTGTCATGATGCTAAACCCAAGGAAAACTTTCAGTAACACAGCCCTGCAGATCTGCTGGAGAAGCAGAGCCTTTCACTCTTTCTAAATAAACAAAGCAGCTTTGGTTTTTTAAGACAAAAAGCTTTTCTACTAGTGGCACCACAAAGTGACTTGAAGAACTGGGGATCAGTAGCAAGCTGAATAGATCCTGCTGGGCACAGATCAAAGCAGAGTGAGAGGTACCAGCATCCTGTGATGGATCAAAAATCTTGGCTCAAAAGCTTTAGAGGGTAAGAAGCCCACTGCCTTCCTAGAGATGCTGCACACTCTTGCAGCAATGCCCAAATCTTACATCCCATGGGGGTGGACAAAGAGCTCAGCCCTGCTGGATTTCTGCCTAATGACAGCAAAGTCAAAGGAAGCCCCAGGGATGGATGGAAGGTGAACTCACCCCCAGGACAGAGGCTGCCACTCAGCCAGCCAGCAGAGACCACTGCAGACCAGTGAGGACATTTCCAGTTTCCATTCACAGCCACAGAGCTACACAGGTTCAGACCAAGCCTGTGGCATGCAAAATGTTGTGATTGGGATCCCAGTACCCTCCAGTCTGGTCCATTTTGCAATTATTGACTTTACAGTGGGAAGCTGAGGAAACAGGCTCCTTTCTTACCTGTGCCACCATGAGACAGCAGAGGTTGGAGTGAAGCTGCAGCTCCATGTGACAGATTATTTATTTCTGAAGCCAAACACTTGATACATCAACTAAAAGAGACATTAAGAAGACCCTCAAATCTTCTATTTTTATTTTTAATGTGCAGGATAAAGAAGAGCAGAAACAGACAAGTGGTTACATTATTTTGGAAACTCTCCTGGCAGACATACTCAGCTGAGTGGACTCAAGCAACTCCCATCCCTTATTCTGCACTGGGCATTTCTGTAGCTGTCGCACATCTGGATTAACCTGGATTAAAATCTTAAATCTCCTGTCAGCCTTGGAGTTTGTCCATTGACATTCACCCATATCCAAGGAGAAGGCACAAGAAGCCTTGGTTTTTGCTGGGAATTAAGAAAGAGGAAAAGCTTGAGGAGGTGAAGAGAGCACAGGGATGTCCACACAGGAACGCACCAACTCTGACATCTCCACTGGGGCAGCTCAGTTGCTGCTGCTCAAGATGAGCTCCAGGGAGGGGGTCTTGCCCTCCCTGCCCAGGTAGTCATGGGGGAGTCACATCCCTTGAAATGACTCAGCCCTGAGCTGCTGAAAAAGCTAATGCCTTCCTCCCCAACCCCAGGGAGGAGGGGTAGAGACACATCCTTCATTCTAGGAAACCCCAAGACACGCTCAAACCAGTATCTGGCTTGAAGGAGAAAGGTGAACACTTAGAAATTAGAACTCAAGCAGCCAAAATCCCCCAATCATCCCTGCTGGGAGCCAAGGTGAACCAGCCTGAATGTTGAAAGAGGACTCGATGGCAGGCGTGTGACACAGCAGATCACCCTGTCCCTGCCACAACAGATCCAGAGCAGATCAATACCCTTGATCCAAGGCAGAACAAGACTTTAATCCAGCCTGGGAGTTTCTGCAGGCTCTCATGGAGCTGGGCTGACAAACCTCACAAAGATTAAAACTGCTTCAAGCTCCCGATCCATGCAAGTGGCTGGAAAACCCCAAGAGAAGCAGAGTCCCTGTGGCAGCCAGGGCTGGCAGCTGTGCCAGGCTGTGCCCCATGCCATGCTGTGCCATGCCAGAGGAGTGGACTGGGACAGTACTGCCTCGCAGTGTGTGCTGTCCCTGGCAGGAAGCCATTTGTCTGTGAGGCAGGGAAACAAGGAGTTCTGGGAGATGGCAATCCCATGCAGCTCCTTGCTGCTTTTTCCCAGCTACCGATCCAAGAGCGCCTGTGTTTACTTCCAGCCTTCCTCTCTGCTCCCCTGCCAAGCAGCCTTAAACAAACCACTCCACACTCCACTCCACTCCACCAGGAAATGCACTGGATCACATCAGATAAAAAAGCCATTGCACTGGGGCACTTTGCTTGTGTTAACCCTGCACCACCACAGCACCACCACAGCACCCACGGCCCCTGCATCTCCAGGTGCCTCCTGTCCTGCCTGGGGCTGCTCCAGAATCCAGTGGTGCTGAGCAGCTTGGATTGCAGCTGAGCAGAGTCCAGGAGCTTGCCAGCAGGGAGATGGACACCCTGAGAACACAGAGCCATGGCTCCCGGGTTCAAGCCCCCTGCACCATCTGGAGTAGCTGCTTCAGAGTGGGAAATGTGTGAGATGATGCTGTGCCCAGAGGAGCTGTGGGGCCAGAGGGGTTTGCCCCACAGTGCAGCCAGACTGACCTCACCAGGGTCCTAAAATGCTTTCAAGGAACACAGGAGATGGGACAGCCCTGCAGGTTGTGGTGTCCTACCAGACAATGGCCCTGGCTCAGCCTCTTCTCTGTTAAAGCAAGGACAAGAGAGGCCTCTCTCTGGGCTGTGCCACACTGGGCACAGCTGCAGATGGATGCTGAAGACCTCTCGGGACTTTCCCCCAAAAGGTACAATCCTCAGAAGCCCCTTAAGGCTCAGAAGACCAGGCCTGGCTCTGGCACAGTTCCTGGATGTGCCATATAATTTCTTTATCCCCCATTTCCTAGCTGTAGCACCACTGCTCTCTCAGGCCCACGTGCTCACTGGGACATGCTGCATCCCTGCCATGTGTTGAGGACACCACCACCCACAGGTTCCCAGTCCCCACCAAGCAGGGGAGGGGAGGCAAGAAAATAAGTTGCCATAAAAGACAAAAGTGCATTGAACCTCCAGAAAAGCAGGACGTTCTCTGCAAGAGCTGCTTATATTTTCTATATATTTACTGTCTCATGGACCTGCCAGCCAGCTGGAAAATGGGGATGGATCTGGACCTCTGAGCAGCCACCACTTTCCTCTCTATCCTCCTTGTGCATATTTGCACAAAGTGAAGCACAAAGCCTTCAACCAGGAGGAAGAAAATGTCTGAGAGATGCCCCCTCACCATTTAACCCACCATCTTTCCTTCATTACCCAAAACACTCAGCAGCCTTTCTTAAACCACAACTGTCCTGTCTCCTTTTCTTCCTCTAGGTGAGGGCTGGCATGAGTCTCCCAGGAATACCCTGGATGGTCCCTAAGTGATGGACATCAGAGGGCAGAGAATGGAGAGAGGACCTCTGATCTTCCTCAGCTCCATTCCCAAACCAAACACCATCCATATTGAGAAAATCAAACTTTTCTGTTATGGGAAAAAAGAAAAAAACCTACAAAAGTCTGAAGGCCCAGCCAAACATTTCTCTCTGGCCAAGCAGCAGCAGGCTGAGCCCTGAGAGCCAAGCAGCCCCCACTGTATCCTTCAAGTCACTTCTGCACATGTTAAGAACCACTCCATCTTCCCTTTGTTTTAAACAAGATAAAGGCTGTTTTAAACTAACCTTCAATAATACATGATACTATTGCTCTCCTGACTTGCTGGGGCAGCACTGACTGATTTTGCTCTTACCTCTTACCACAGACCAACACATTCAAAACACAAATCCTGCCTGGGCTTGAGGATGGGAGCAGGAGAACAGACCACCATCAGCATTTGGTTCCTTAAACCAAGGGCTGAGCAGAAGCCCCAGCCACCTCTTTTGCCTCAAAGCAGGCTGTGCCCAGGCTCTGCAAAATTACCCTAACTCACCCCATCTTAACAAGCAGCAGAATTACTAATGGGGTAGAGCTTTTGCACACCCAAACCCAGTCACACAGAGGCAGGAGGCTCCCTTTTTTGATGAATACCTGGCAAAAAGACCTATTTAACAGCTCTGACATGCTTTAGCCTTACTGCTAGCCCTGCTCCTGCTAATCCCCTCCCAGCACTGCTTGCACACTCGCCTGGCCTGCAGGGAAGTGATCCTGTGTTTGACATACTTGTAATTGTGTAGAGCTTTGCTCTCACGCTCGCTGGCCCAGGGCCAGGCAGCAGAAGGACGTAACCTTGAGCCGAGCCGAGCCCTGCCTTTCCCAGCCATTGAAACGGGAGAGGGGCTGAAGCAGGAAAAACAAGGAGGCAGCTTTTCCCTTTCTTTGGGTGGCAATTCCCTCGCCCTGCCCAGCACACACACACATTCCTGACACGGTGCCAGGATGGCCATGGGGCAACCCGCGGGGAGCCAGAGCCCCGTTGGGGTGGAGGCAGAGTCCCGGGGGGCCAGAAGGAAACCTGCAGCTCCTGGTGGAGGTCGATAGAAAGCTCTGACTCATCCCCTGAGCACTGCACAAACAGGCCTGGCAAGTGAAATGTCCTCACAAAACCATCCCACCCCAAAGTCCACACCAAGATGCATCGGGAACAGCTTGACACAAGTTTTGCTTTAGGGTTGATGTTTTTCATCTCTCCCAGTCCTTAACCTGAGCTAAAACTCTCTGTGCTATTGCTGTAGCTCTAACTGTAGTGATCAGTGCAGCCAATTCCCACTCCTGGCATTCCCTGCTCCTGGAAAGGGACATACCCTTCCTCTACACACTCCTGGCAAAGCCTGATTGCTCCCCCCCAAGCCCCACTGTCCCTTTCCATCATCCCCACAACTGGGTGACAGCAAGGGGTGATGGGGACATGCAACATGCTCTGCACCATGGTGTCCTGGGCCTCTGGGCTCTCAGCCAGCACATTTGCCCTAAGCAAATCCAGAGGAGAAACCCTTTCAGCTCTCCTCCAGGCTTTGCAAGAGGCTTCCAAAACCCACCCGAGCCAGACAGAGCACAGACTGGGCAAGGTTTGCAGCTTCAAACCATAAGCAGTGACCAGCACACAGCTTACAAAGGGTTTGCTGGGGCTCATGTTTGAAAAGCAAAAGTTCCTCTCATTACTATCTTGAAATAAGCATGGTTAGCAAAGATGCCTAATTCTTAGTGGCAAGTTAGAGCTTCAAAAAGGGTGTCTGAACCCTGAAAGGATGTTCTAAAAAGAGGCACATTTCAGATTTCCAAGTGATGTTTTCCCAGCCACACGGTTCAGCTGCTGGATTCTGAAGGGAAACTATGCTGTTACCATCTTCCATCACGATCAACTCCCTGGAAGTCAATGCAACCTCACAAATAAACATCAGGGAATGCCTCATAAACAGATACTGGGCCCCAAACAGTATGTTGAGAATTGGAACAGCAATGCCAAGGCAATATATGATTTACAAGACCTGCAGCAAAGTCAGCCATGGTTGAAAGTCTGCACTTCTTCTGCCAGGGCAGCTCCTTGACTGCTTCTCAAGATAGGAAACACAACCTGCTCCTGAGCAGACAGTGTCACCCTACCATGCCCTGAGACAGAGCTGCAAGAAAATGCCAAAGATTTCACCCATTTCTAACAGAAATGGCTTCACAGAGATGTTCCTGACTGGCTTCAAGACAGCAGTGCCAGGTTCTGCCAGCCAAGGCTGTGGGATGGTGGAGCATCATGGAGTGGAGACAGGCAGAGTGGGCAGTGTGGGCAGAGCAGGCAGCGTGGGCAGAGCAAGCAGGTTCTGTCTCCTGGCCTGGGACTTCCCTGGGAAATCCGGTGCTGCCCCGGCTCGGATGAGCTCTGCTTGTGAGCGGGGACCCAAGGTCCCAGGAGCAGCAATCAGGGAAGGAAGCACCAGGCCCGGGACACTTGTGGATGAGACAGGAAGGGATTACAGAAATCTCACCCACCAGAACGTGTGCGTCCCCTCAAACAAAGCCGCTTCCACCTCTCCATGCAGCCAGGGCTGGGAACCAGCTCCCAGCTGCTCTGGGAAAGCCGCGGATCACTTTCCTTTCCCACTGTCAGCACCTGCTTAGAGGTTACTTCCTACGACCTTCAGGGTAACCCCGTATCACAGTTTTACTGTCCTGAGAAAAGAGATGGGTATGATAAACCAGGGTGAAGAGGAGGAGCCCCTTCCCTCCCCCTCGGATCCCTCCGGCCCCAGCGGACGCGCGGCTTTTCCGAGCGCCTGGGGTCTGTGCCACGGAGCCGAGTCCCCCGAGGGCAGCCTGCGTGCACTCTCCCATCCAGCTAGAGACCAAGGCAGGAATAATATGAACATATATATTTTTAGCAGCAGCAAATTATTTCTCTTACAGAAAGAATACTTCCATGCTGGGCTTTTTCCCTTCCCTTATCACAGATTGCATATTTAGAGCGTGAGAACTCTACCTCGCACAAACAAATGCTGCCAGGCCCCTGTGCTCGGCCAGGGAGCTGCTTCTGACCTCTCTGACATGCCCCTTTTCCGGACCAAACTCCCCATCTTTGCTCCAGAAGTGGGAATTGTCAAAGCCAGAGCTGCATTCAGGACCCGATGTGGAAAGGAAGGGAAAATGCACTCCAGAGAGCTATCAATCAGCACGTTTGTGAAATCATAGCTGCAAGCAGTGGAGCTGTAGGAAACTGAGGGCAGACCCTGAGCTCTGCCATGGTGACAATCGGTTCCTCCGGCGCGGCCGCGGGGGCTTCGCTGCTTCCCCTCTGGCTGCAGGTGCAAGCAGGGATCCCTAGGGATGTCTGGAATGGCTGGGGACATCCCTGGGGTGATCTGGCTGCTAAAACACATCATACTTGCCAGCAGAGAGTCCCACCCAAAGAGTGACTTTACAGCCTGTGCCGCGCAAAGCTTGGGAATGAAAGGCCACGGGTGCTTCAACCCCCTTCCCACCACAAGTGTAAGGGCCAGGTTAATGGAGCGGGTAGCAAACTCCCATAGCCTCCTGGCTTCAGTCTGCTTTCCCAACCCTCTTGCAGCCCTGCCTGTCCCCCTGCCTGTCCCCCTGCCCACCTGGCCACTGCTGGGAGCTGCTTTCTGGCAGGGAAGCCGCAGCCAGCCGGGCAGCCCTGGATCACAGCTAGGGAGGCTTCTCATTCCTCGAGAGGAGGCTGATTTCACAGGCCGACCGTGGCAAACATCTCGGCGATTTCTGCAGTTTGTCATGGATGAGCTGTGAGGCACGGCTCTATCCCTGTGTCCTGCTCAGGGAGGGAGGGAGGGAGGGAGGCAGAACAGTTCCTCCTGGCCAGCGAGGCCCAAACGCTCCCCGCGGCCCCTCTAAGGCAGATTTAACGCATTTCAAACAAAAATGCATCAAATGCCGTATTTCCACACCGAACATGGGGATTTCACGCTCTGGGTGACTTTCATGACATCAAGATTGATACGGACTCTTAATCATAGGTAACAGTTGCTGGGTGAAGCCCCAGGGTGAGGACCTGGTGCCTCACGCCTGCCTTCATTTGCTCCTCTTGGCTTTGCTCTGTTTATTTTCCCCACAGCTCAGCATGGGGCACTCACCCTCCCACTGAGAACGAAATGTCAAGTCATTGGGCCCTTTGCAAATCAGGGACCATGCCTTTTGACCTGCACTGAGATCCCTACACCAGCAGCATGGGAATGGAAATGAATCTGACTGGCTAAATACTCATAATTTGTGGTCAGAGGCAGCGTCACGTACAAAAAGCTTGCAGGCAGGGAGCTCTCACAACAAAACGTGGTTGTTTCAGAGAAAAAGTGGTGCACAGTGAGTAAAGGTGGGGTTTACTCAGTCAGACATCCAAGCTCTCTCTGCCAGCCTGTGCCACTGCCAGTGTCACATCCCAAAGCCCATCCTGCAGGGACCAGGCACTGCCAGACTGGAGCGTGGCAGTGGGCAGGTGGGGTGAGGCTCAGGCTGTCTGTTAAACCTGACCCACACATGAAGTTTGAAAGATCTGCACATCCCCACCTGTTAAATTGCTTTTCCTACTCTGTCCAGTGCATACTTGAATGTTCAGGAAAAGAATGGTTTATCTCGGCACGTTAGCATTCCCATTCTTAATCCACTTGATCTGAATTTCCACCAATTAGCAGCAGGGATTTTCCCACCCAGGAGTTTTCCCATCGCAACCACAAACAGCTGCAAATGTGTCACCTCTAGACTCAGATCCTGACTCCACATGTCCTTGGTGCCTGGGCTGTTAGAAGAGGTTCCCACCTGCTTGCAGACCCAGTGTTGGCAGGATGGGCAGGTTCTGGCCTGCCTGTGCATCACCAGAGATGGGCCAGGGCCAGCTCTGCACCACAGCTGAGCTCCCCTCACCATATACCAGTGGTCTGAGGGACCTCTGATCCCTTGGCTTCAGTAGGGAAAACCTCCTTGGAGAACTGAGCCCCATCTCCCTTACCCACCCAGTGCAGAGCCAAAACCTTGTGATGTGGAAGAGACCAACAGCTCACAGAGCAAATCTACCACCCAGAAAGAGAGGAGGAAGCAAGTTCCCAGCTCTGAGCTGGTACCAGCCTTCCTCGGTCACCTTCTCCAATCTCCCCTCCTGGCTACAGACAGCAAGATTAGCAAAAGGGAATGCTCAATGTGAAGCTGGGAGCTTCACACTGCAGGGCCTGAAAAGGCAGAGCTCAGACACAGAAGGAAGCATCCCACTACAGCCACCTCCAGCTTTTTCCCCAAAAAGAGCTCAGGCTTCTGCCTTGGCTCGTGCATAGGCTCAGGCATCTCTGGAGAGACAGTGGCTGGGTCTGGGTGCCCAGGGGAGCTCTGTGCTCAGTGATCATAGCAAACAGGTTGCAGTGGGGACTGGAAGGTTTGTCAGGAGGTTCTAGAGTCAAAACATGGAGAGAGAGGTCTCCATCAGCCCCAGAAGCTCCCCAGGGTGAGTAGCCAGTCCCTGGCTCAGAGGGTCAGCAGGCGGGAGGAAAACAGAGGAGTAAAAAACAGGACAGTTCCCTGCCAAGACTCATTTCTCCCATGCATGGGGCCAAAATCAGTTGCAATGATATCAGCCCCATGTACTGTTTGGAGCTGGCTCATCTCTGCAGGACACAAACTCTGGCACGGAGCTGAGCTGCACAAGGCCAAGCCCAGAAGCTGAGCTGCACCATGTGAACCACTATGAGTGGAAACGAAATCCCATTGAAATTGGAGCAGATTTGACACAGTGGTCAGAGCCCAACCATCCAAGAGCTGAGCTGGCAGCCAGCAGGACAAGCATGGGTGTCTCTCACCTGCTCACTAAACGTAAAAAAAAATTGCTGCTTGGTGGCTCCTCTCACCCAGGAGAGGCTCCAGCTCTTGGGGGATCCCATATAATGCAGGAGATGAGCACTGCTGGCTGCTGAATGCCTGAGGTTAACGGGGGAAAGCAGGAGGCTGGAAAGCTGGAAACCATTTGCACGTTTCTCATGACCTGGATTTCCGAGAAACATGGTTTGGTAAGGACCAACAGGCTAAAACTCAAACCCTGGGTTCCTCCTGGCAGAGGGATCTATATGATTTGGGCTCCACACAAGCAGCAAGGGGCCCAGGCTGGGCCAGCTGGCAGGACCATGGGTGCAGGGCTGGTGGCTGGCAGCACAGCCCAGGGCCAGGCAGCATTTCAGGAACCAAGGAACCCTGACTGCTCCTGGCTGAACACCACAGTCCAGAAAAATACTTTAAATTGGGGGGGTGGGAGTTTGGGGGGGAGCATGGGGGAGGCAAGAAGTAAAAGCCAAAAAAATAGAAGGGAAAGCAGATGAATGTTTGGGGCAGTATTTGAATTGAAAACCCAGACAAGTGGGAGTGTGAAAATGTGATTTCCAGACAGACGCTTTCTTTTCTGTGTGACCAGATGCCTGGCTACACCAGCAAACCAGCTGATACTCGGAGATGAACGTCCACACACATCTCTCCTTGACCATTTCCAAAACTGCTTTCTGCCGGGTCCCTGCATGGAGGGAAGACCCTTCACAGGCACTGCTCTTCCCTTCCTATGCTCTTATCAAGTTCTTATCACTCTTTAGGCCCTTGGGGAGGTAATTCCTGGGCATTCCTGCTCCAAAAGCCAAAGGACAGTTTTCCCACAGAGGCTACGTCCCTGTGATGCTGTGGGAGTCATGAAAGCAGGAGACCTGAAACACCCAGCAGAATCACTCAGAGGTGAAACACGAAGGCTGGGGTGGAGATTTCACCCACTGAGAAATAAAAGGAGTGTTCTGCACTGTGCCTATTGCTTCAGCCACCTAGCTCCCTTGTGCAGGCAGGGCTGGTGTTAAAACTTGGTGAGAAGGAGGGAAGAGTCCAACCCATCCTGGTGATGGTGATGAGCTCTGTCACCTGCTAAGCAGTGGTACTGAGCAGCAGGATGGGTGCAGAGCTGAGCAGGGTGCAGGGAGAGCTACTGTTTGTTTGTCTGTCCCAGGGCTCAGCAATGCAGCTGCAGCCTGACAGCTGGAACAGAAACCATCTGCCCTGTACTGGGCTGGAGGAGACCAGCAAGGATTCCTAGGATGAGAGGGCAAGGGGGAGGCAGGGTCTCCTGTGAGACCAAGGGAGCTGAGTCCTGTGGAGGTTCTCCTGCAATAACCATTGCTGCAGGGCTTGGGTTACCCCATGGTGGAGAATGGGGAGATAAGAAGGAGGGGTCAAGTCTTCTGTGAAGAGGGTTCAGGATGGATCCAGTCAGAAATGAAGGCATTGAGAAATAAGAAACAGTCCCTGCAAAAACAAACCCTGGCAAGTCTGCAGTGGTACCTGCTGTCACCCAGCCTGCAGGGAGCTTCTGGGCAGACTGAGGGGAGGGAAAAGCTCAATTCAATCTCAAATAAACAGCTGTGTTCAGAAGTACCTCTGGGTTTGCGTGGGTCTAGGGGCCATTCATAGACTACATAATTGCTCCACATACATCTTTGCTCAGTGTGTGTTGTTTCACCTGTCCTGCCATGGCAGCAGTTTGATGGATGAATTTCAGGGTCATATCCAGTAGTTTCACTCTGGGTTCTCCCTGCTGCACCACTAGATTCTCGCTGACATGCAAGTTAGGCAAATCCCATGCAGCACATGAGACTTCATGGGGAAGGCCACCGAGGGACTATTCTCTTTCTGAAAGGATGAGAAACTCATTACCAACACAGATGGCCCAGCTCTTCCAGGCCTCTTGCCTAAAACACCAGTCCAGCAAAGGCCACAGGCTTTACAAGATCCCAGCTACTCGGGAGTTTATGAGGTCACATAAAACATTTATGGTGGGTGCATTAGTAACTCAGTGACCTATATTTACAGCTGGTGCCTGCCTGCTGCAGAGCTGGGGTGACCCCGAGGCTTAGCCCAAGCCCATGTGCTGGTATTTGGATCATGTCCACCAGCATTCACAGCTGGGCTCCCAGGAGCAGCCAAGGGCAGCTCGGATGTCATCTCTCTGCTCCAGCACCCACCCACGGGCTGCAGCCACGTCCCCAGGGTCCCCAGGCTGCCCCAGCACCGGGGAGTGGGATGGGATGGCCCCAAACCAGCACAGCCACCCCTGTTCGTGCTTGGTGGTTGCTGGTGGGAGGTGAGACCATCCCAGAGCTCTCTCCTAACTGGCCTCCAACACCTTGCACAGCAACGAGCCTCCTTCATGCAGAAGGAAAATTAAAGGGTGGAGTGGGTTGGGGAGGGATGCTGCAGAAGGCAAGGAGCAGCCTGCAGATGTGGGAGCTGGGAGGAGGTGACAGCTGGAGCCTGGCCAGGCCACTAAGTCCCCGAGTGCAGCAGGGCAGGGTGTCTGCCTGGGCCCCCCCTCACTCAGGAAGAAGGAACAACAACAGGAAGAGAAGAGAACTCGCTCAGACAAAAGATAAACAGACCAGCTAGATAGTGAAGCCAGAAGTTGCTAATTAACCTCAAATTGCTTCGGAAAGGACTCCAAGTGGCCCGTTCCCTTCTGAAATGCCAGCAGGCAGAGCTGTCCCAAAAATCCTGCTGCTATGGCCCCTCCACTGGCCCACAGTGATGCTCCCACCAAAGTTTGTCTCTCAGCAAGCCCTGAGCTGGCCTGGGTGTGAATGCAGGGGCACAAAACCCAAAAAGGAGCTGTAGTACCTTGCTAAGTGCTCAGTCTCAACTTTGGTTTCCACACATATAGGCCGGAGCTCCTTATTCGTGCAGCAGCACAGACCCTCTCACCCTGCCAAGCCCAGGCAGGAGCCACGTGTTCTTGGAAGAGGCCACAAGCACTGGATCTGAGCTGGGAGCAGCACCCTGAACAGACCTCCTGCTCCACAGCATCACCCAACCCAGCAGGAGCTCCCTTCCCAATGAAGGCTTTGCCCCTGCTGAGCACATTTCACATGCTGCCCAAGGGGGAGGCTGACAGGAGGGGACTGAAGCACAGATCCCTCAGGCAAAGGAAATAAATTGATTTAATCAATTAAATCAATTACTCAAACCCAAGGGCCAGGCAGGACCAACCTGGGCTCCTTAGTGCAGGAAATGACACACAGCTGAGCATCTGTGTGCATGTCAGGATGGATTAGGAGCCTGTCAGGTGCTCAACATCAGCTTTAAAGATGATTATGTGTGAGAGGGCAGAGCTCTGGACACCAGAAGCACCATTCCAAGCACTGCAGCCCCAGAGCATCTGCCACTATCTTGCTACACAATATAAAAGGTGGTGGTGGGAGATAGGAACCTGTAGCAGGTCAGTAGCATCCCCATGTGCCTCTGGACTGGTGGAAGCAGCCCTATGGATATCCATGTCTCTTTAAGGAGATTACTCCAAAGTTTGAAGACAAGGACACCACCACAAGCCTCCTAGAGCTGCCACTCAACATCAAAGGGAGCCTCTGTCTTGACTTCAAAAGGACCTGAGATGGGCCCCTAGAGAGAAGCATTTCATGTAAGCACTCACAGCCCCTTCCTGTATTGAGATCCTACTCCTACCAACCCTATAACAACCTCTGGGACCCTCAGAGGTCCTGTCCAACCTCAGATGTTGAAGGATTCCATATAATTGTCTCCTTTTTCTTGTTAAAGCTGCAATGCTTAATATGGGCCCTTCGTCTTGTTTGCTATTGCACAGTTCCAGAATATCTGCTGTGAATTTGGGAATATAAATTTAAAAAAAAATATCTATAGTGACAAGTTAGACAAAGACACTAAAGTGCTAGATAAGGGAAACATTTCCAAATTCTGGAGAGGTAACATACAGAAGAAACCAAAACTAAATGTCAGACCTGTGCAATAGGGCTGGGACACACAGGGTGACCACTGAGCTCTCAGCACAGTTTGCATGTAAAGGGCCCATGACTGAACACTTTAACTATTCTGATTTATCTAATTAACACATAACCTATCAAAAGCCCCTCAGATTTTAAAGTATTTTAAAGCTTTCAATGCCAGTGTAAAGATGAAACCCCTGTGTTCTGTACCAACCTGCTCTCCCCCATCCCCGTGGCTGAGCCCAGGATTTAGAGAAATAATTAAGAAATCAGAGCAAGCAAACAAAGCAAACAAACAATCCTTGCCTTAGAAAAATCACATAATGATAAAATGAAATAAAAAATGGTGGAAAAGTTATTGTATTAACACTGATGAGAGTCCGTATCTGTTACACAGCTAATAAAACAAATCACTCCCTCTCAGATGGAAGAAAATGTTTCTTCTCTATTGGAGAAAAAAAAAACACAAAGCAGCTCAACTGCATCCCTGAAATTGTGCAATTTACTTTGCATATTTGGCAGCCAAAGTAGAAGAAGCAGTTTATAATCCAGGGGTTTTCAGGCAAATGACAGGTCCTTGGTTCTCGAAGGAGTATTTCATTTTGGTATGTTTTTTAATTAACATTCTAATGGTACATTAGAATTAAAGGAATAGCAGTGACTGAAAACTCTGGTAGCTGTTTGTGCCTCTGTAACAAGCAGTGTCCCAGCAGTGCCCAGGCTGACTGTAATTGGAGCAGCACTTTCCTGGGCACTTTGGGGTTTTGTGTGTGTAAAACTGAAGCATTTTCCATCCAGCCAAGTTCTCTGTGTCCCTTTGCTGGGCAGTTCCCTGCTTCCCACAGCAACACGAGAGCAGACTTAACGAAGAGGAGGTAGGAATGAACCCAAAAGGGCTGCATGCAATAGCTTGGTTCAGGTTTTTTTAAGCACTTCATTGTGAAGATCTGAAGTGTTTTACATTTTATTGCTTTTAAATGTTAATTGGTTTAAAACTGTTTTTAAATCTTCATTGTATTAAGGTGGAAATTTTGTATAAAACAACCTGTAAAGCTCCTTTTTTTTCTTTTGCACTGAGTTGATTCTGTGTTTCAAGAAATGGAACTGCTGGTGTGAAACACCCAGAGAGACCAAAACTGGCACTACCTGCCTGCAGAAACAGTTCAAAATGGGCAAGAATCTCCCAAAGACAGTAATTTTTTGGAAAGGAGCCATACCAAGCAGTTCCCCAGGCAGTAATCAGAGCAGCAAAGGGAACCAACTCTGCTGCCTCTGGAAAGGAAGGGGGGAAAAAAAGCCCACAAGGGAAGTGAAACTCTGACAATTTTTAGGTCCTAGAGACAGAGTCCTATGACTGAGCACAGTCCTGTGTCACATGAAAGGTGTGGGAAAATGCTGAAGCTTGGGTTACACTCACATTTCTACCTTCAAAAATAGCCTGAGAACCTCAGGATGACTTCATAGCTGTGGCAGCTCCAGGCTCAGCACTGCCAGGAGGGTCCACGGGCTCCCAGCCCCACCAGTATGGGCAGGATCCCTCCTGCACCCCTCACCAGGGCACCAGGACCTTCATCCTGTGCTGGAGAAACTGCCCCAAATTTCACACAGCTTTAACACCCAGGTCTAAGTACTTGGCTGGAGTTAGAAGTGAATTTGAATTTAAGCTCAGAGTTAAACCTTGAAGACATCCTGGTGAGTAAGGCATTTTCCAATTATTTCATCCAGAGCATCCAATGGCTGTGCTGGCTCTGTAAACTAAACAAAACCACACATAAATTACACTGACACTAAGAAGAACATTTAACAGGGCTGCCCTTTGCAATGCTATCCAGGTTTATTCTGTTTACAACTCTGTTTACTGCCCTAATCTCCCCAAATTACCCAGGCTCCAACATGAGACATAAACAGACGGAAATTAAGCTACTGGTTCTGAGGACAAGGTTGTTTGGTTTTGTGTTTGGTTTTTTTGTTTTGCTTTTTTTTTTTTTTTTTTTTTTTTAATTTTTTAATGAGTTCTGATGGAGATAATAAGAACAAACCAGATATTTGTTTATTTATTTTTCAGAATTGGCTGAGTGCAGAGTGTGCCCTGTCAGAGAAGACCCATTGCATGTCTCATTGTCACAGCTCTGTGTCTGGCTGAGGCTCACAGCTTCTCTGCCTTGGGAATATCCAGCTTTTTAAGCACATAAATATCCCCCCAGCCTGGCTGATGTCCCACCTGGATGTAGTCTGGATGTGGCTCCTTGGAAGCAGCCAGGGGACACATAGAGCTGGCAGCTCTGTGACAAGCAGGGACACACAGCAGCTCACACCAAACACGTGCTGCAGTGGTGTCAGGCCAGGCACATGCCACAGTGATTGGTCTGTCACCCCCAAAATAAAAAAGGGAAAAGTTCTAGGAAATAAACTAAACAGCACAACTACCTGCACAAACCAGCTGGGCTGCTCAGCCCCAGTGCCCAGTGCCAAAGGACCAAGAGGATGCAAAAACCCCCTTGAGAAACCCCAGCATCACACTGGGGATGGACTTGGAAAAGAGAGGAGAGTCCCAGCCCCTGCCAAGCAGCACCTGAGTCCTGCTTGTCCCACAGAGCTGCCACTTGCAGGTGGCCACGATGCCTCCCGGGCAGCAGCAGCTCCTGTGCCCTGCTCTGGGGCTGCTCTGCTCTGTGGTTTTCATGCTGCATGGGCTGCCCAGCCCTGTGGGGCTTTCACCCAGCCCTGCAACTCTTGATAATGGAAAAGGAAACTCTTGGTAAGAGACAAGGAGCACTGAGAACACTGATGCTAAATGCACCCACCCAGGGACCCAGGCAACACACGGCAAGGACCAAGCTCCCAGTGGCCTCTGACTGCAAATACGTGTGACTGGGGCCAGCATTACTTCACAGGTATTTTAAAACTGCCTCTGAAAGCAGTAAGCACCAAGGCTTCCTGTGGCAGATGAGTTTACAGCCAGACAGCTCAAGGCTGGCCCCCAGTAAGTGCTCAGGTTCTGGTAGCCCCCAGAGGTCAATGTCCCTTTGTTCCCCTCTGCCTGTGAGGGAAGGGCACGAGGAGAGATGCACAAACCCACAGGGACTGAAAGACCAGGACTAAAAAGGAGGTCAGAGTCCCATGGGGACAAACAGAGGGAGCACAGAAACTTCAGCAGCTCTTCACAAGGCTTTCATCATTTCATCACTTTAGGCTTTATCCTGATGCTGCTTACAGTGGTCCAGGTGACATGAAGAGGAAGAAGTGGCCTTCCCAGACTGACCACCTCTATCCAATGAGGCTCCTGGAGCTCAGGAGCTGGATTCTGGATTTTTCCCATCCCTTTCCCTGTCACCTCCATCTTTGGACCTTGTTCTCCCAAGATACCCAAACTCTGAACTGAGCACTGCGTGTTCAACATTCAAAATGAGGAAGGGTGATGAAGAGTGGGTAATTCTTTTTCCAGTGATCTCATCACTCTGGTTAAAAAAGGGAACTCAAATAAGTTGTGTGGTCTAATGCATGGAAATACTTTTATTCCTTAGGAACAGCCTTGAAATCCATGTGCAATGGCACATCTCATTTACTTGCACAGCTGCCATGACTTGTTGCTCAAATCAGGTCTCTGCATTCACAAATTCTTTGCTAATCTGGGTGTCTGTCCACACATGTATTCGAATTCCTGGAGCGTGTTTGCACTTGCTGCAGTAACTGCATGCAGGAATCAGGCACACCTTGTTTGGAGGGCTTCACCCAGGCAGTTGCATATTTGGCACCACCACGCAGCCCAAAGAGCATTTATAAATTAATTAAACCCCTTGACAGAATCAAATACTTGGGGAAAGGACAGGAAAGAAACAGCTCTGCTTTGTATCACTTAACATTAAAAATACAGAGGACTGACATCTTCCAGCCCTGCCTCAGCCTTTTCCCCTGAGGATGCTGAATGGACTCCTGCCACGCTATTGCTGCCAGAACACAGCACCTGGAGTGCAGGAGTAAACTGGGAAACTCTCTGCATGCATTGACCTAAACTGGCCTCATTCATTCTACTGTCATAATTCTTAGAGCTCACTGTTGTCATAATTACCTGCCTGTATCTATCTCATTCCCACAGGCTGCTCCTCCAGTAATCCTTCTCAGAGTCACTCACTCACATTTCAGATCATCTAAATTCAAAACCAATTATGGGTAATTAGAGGAATTTCTATAACCATCCCCTTTACTGGATGTACAGGAATGATCTGCAATTCATCTTCAATGATGATGTCCCTGAGAAGGCTCTGAAAGAGTTCCCAAGAGGAAAAAGGATTCCAGGAGGAATTGGAGCCTGGAAAGCCAACTGTATCCTGGGATGCATCCCCAGCAGCATGACCAGCAGGTCAAGGTCAAGATCCCTTCCAATCCAAGCCATGCTATGATTTTGTGAACTGTTTCCTCCTCTTTTATCTTGGGAAAAGGCCTGATGTGAACACAGGGCCTCCAGCTCTGAGTGCAGGTGAATCTGGGCTTTATTTCCATGGCAGACCCAAGGCTGGGACATTTCAGCTACAGCTACTGAAAGGCTCTGTGGTGATGCAGCCAAAGATGTTTTAGAGCAGATGGTGAAAGGGAGTGAGCACAGTTTATGTTTCAACTGGCTGGACACAAACCAGTGGATTTGTTCCCTGCCCAGTAGCAGGAGTAATGTGACCTCAGGATTCTTCACAACATACTTCTCTCTACCCAGACCCAGGTAACTTTCTTTTGTAAGAACCACAGTTCACATTGAGCTCATCTGCATCCCACAAACCTCAGGCAATTTGATTTTTCTTCGTAAAAGAGTGTGCCACTGTCACAGATCTCAGGTTTCATGCAGATTTTTTTTCCTGAGTGTTTTGCAGACCCCTTTTCTATTTGATTAAAGTTACTTTCAAAAGTAAAGGCTTATAATTTCTGGTGATCTAAACAGATGTGACTCGACAAAGGTGTCCATTGTAGGGTCATGGTAGTGCTTTATTTTTTAATGATGAAGACTTTGGTTGTTTGTTATGGTGAGAAATAGTTTCCCCTCCAGAAAGCCCCTTGAGAAATTCCTGAGAGAAAATCCAGACTGTGAAAAGTATGGCTTGTGAGGAATTTGAAACAACATGACAGGGGAAGCAAATCATGGTGAACATGTTGTTCCAGACAGCCTGGGCTCATGGTCACCTCCAGCCCAAGCCCATACTCCCCACCTCCAGGTGAGCTGTCTCACTGCTGCCTGTGACATGGATGGCCATGAGAACCAGAATCCAGCACCACTCAGCCTTTCTATCCCCCTGCTGCCTCCAAAAGCCAGGATCTCACCCTGTCTGAACCAGCACAGAGGAGGATGGTCTCAAGCCAAAGGCAACACATCATGGGAGTGAAACCCTGGGTCGAGGTAAGGAGGGAAAAACCTGCAACAGATCTTCTGGCTGCTGTGCCAGACCAGACACAGCTGCAAGTGGGCCATGAAGACTTTGGAGAAGTTTACATTTCAGCTCTGTTTTGCACCTGGACAGTGATGGGTTTGCATAAAAACTTGATTTCTCCAGGGTGCAGCTCCAGAGTGGGGTAACCAGTGCAGTGCCTCTAAAGCTCCAGTTTCTGATCCATTTTCAGTTTTTTTCCCCTCCATCCCAAGTCTCTTTCCATGCACATGTTAAAGGGCTCTGCTATATTGTAATTGAAGTATATTTAAGTAAGTTTCAGTTCTCATTTCAGGCTTCATTTTTTAAAATAGCAGAATAGCTTGAGTTCATGTCAGAACAGTTTTAAAGCCTCCAGCATTAAAAATAATCTGTCATAAATCTAAACCCACCAATTTTTCAGAGAGGAGATGCCAAGAGATTTCACACACACGAGCAACTGGGAGATGGGGCTCCAAATTCCACTCTGGCTTTTCCACTGTGCTCTTCCAGAGCTGTTCCTGGGTCTGGGTCTGGCTGCTTCTCTGCACCAGGAGAGATGGAGCTCGATACAGAGTGAGGGAGATGAGGGCAAGCACAAGGAATCCACAAAGCTGCCAGAATGCAGGGAATTGGCCAATTATCCAGCTCTGACCTTTAGCAGAAACCTACAAAGGGATCTTTATGGATGAGAAGATTTCAGGAAAGGAAGGAGAGAGGTAAAGATCAAGGAAAGGGAACAGTGTGGTGAATTAAATCAAGTGTTTATGACTGTCCTCTGAAACCTTGCTCTTAGTCCAGCCTCTACCCAGTGACAATGTTGGGATTACTTAAGAGAACTTGATATAATAAGCTAAAAAATAGTTGTGATGTAAACCCAGTGAGGCTTCTAGACCACAGCAAGAGGTACTCTTGGCAGCTTCTCTCAGTGTAAGGATTTTCACCCTTCCCAGCTGGCATTCCCTTGCACAGCCACAGAAAGGGATGAAGCTGACATGAAATGCTCACCTCCTGGGCACAAACCTGTGCTCCTCCCTGATGGTCCCATGGGGCCACTGCCAAACTCCTCATGGGATGTCCAGGGTCTGTCAGACCTCAGCCCACTGATTAAAACCAGAGCAAAATGTGTCAAAACGGTGAAAAGAGATGGAGAGAAGGAGGTCAAGTACCCACAGCCAGCAAAGATACCCCTAGGCAGACTGATTACACTGCTGCTTGGCTAAAAAAAAAAAAGAAATAACAGAAAATATCCATTGAAAAATTCCTCTTTCTGCCTGATATTGTAAACACAAGTTCAGTCCAGGAGACTCCACGGGCTAAGATGGTTTTGATGACTTCCAGCCGTGTATACACTCTGCAGATTCACTTTCCAAACAGTCTATTATCACCATACAGGCAGCTCATTTATTTGCTGAGAATTCTCATTTAAAAAAAAAAAACCTAATCAGTCGAGATTTATTTTCCTTTGATAAGGCACAGGAGGGCACTGCTAAGGTTCTGGCTTCTGCCAGCTTCTTGTCCAGCAGTTCCTGTCAAGCTGACACCAGGACAAGGCTCTAACACATCACTTCTTCAGCTGGTGTGTCCTGGGGCTTTGCCACTGATGTTCCCACAAGATGGATCATTTCCCTGCCTCTGTTCCTCCAGGAGTGTGTTGGGCTCTTCCAGCCAAAAGCAGGCAGAGGTGGGTGGGTGTCTGTGAGCACCAGGAATTTTCTGAGTCTTCAACTGAGCATCACATCTGCCCAGAGCATCTGGAGCTGCTGCAGGACAGCACATGAGGGTCTTGTACACCTAACCTAAGGCTGTTGGTTTCCTGTGCTGGCCCAGGTGACACTGCCACCTGGGGGCAAGGGGTACCAGGACCCTGTTGTTGTGGCTCAGCCCACTCAGGGTTGGGAAGAAGCAGGAGCAAGGGGGATCTCAGAGCTTCCACCCCACACAGGGCCTGAGATCATCACTGGCAGAGGTACCTTGCTCAGGGCTCCCAAATCTCTGTGAGCAAACAGAAAGAAACTGGAAGGAAGAGACAAAAAGAAATAAAAAAAAACCAACAAATAACCAACCAAAAAAAAAAACCAAATAAAAAAACCAAACCAAACCAAAACAACAACAACACCAACAAAACCAAAACAAACCACCAAGAAAAAAAAAAGGAAAGAAAATGAAAAAAAAATACTAAAAGAAAGCCTGTGTTTGAAATACGCTTTGTTTTCTTTTAAAAAATCCAGGATCTGCTCCAGTTTGAAAGAGGGGGCGAACACTGACATAAGCTCTTTGTTATTTGCATTAGTTCAAG
Organism: Calypte anna; assembly: GCF_003957555.1. Lineage (NCBI taxonomy): Eukaryota > Metazoa > Chordata > Aves > Apodiformes > Trochilidae > Calypte > Calypte anna. The sequence goes on along the minus strand of NC_044262.1, from coordinate 1,786,833 downwards.
AAGAAAACACTTTGTTCTATATATTCCTCTGAGGCTTAAATACTGCCTCAAGCCCCCACTTTTGGCAGGCAGGGAGCAGGTCACAGGTAGCACACCCAGAGCCCCAACAAACCAGCAGAATGATGGTTCATTAGCCCTTCCAGTCCCTCTCCTCACCTCTCCCAAGCCCTCTCACATCCAGCAATGACCAAGTGAGAACATGGATCATGTCTTCATCTCCTTTCACTGCCAACCCCAGGACGGACTCAGCCACCACCCAGCCTGTTCCAGGGAACCATCCCCTGGGATGCTCTCAGACCATCAGTGACTCCATCAGCACCCCCAGTGCTCCCCAGCAGCTCTACCCTTATGTCTAAAAACAGGCAGGAGCCCCCCAAAACTCAGAGAGCCACCAAAGAGCAGCCAAGGGCTTTGCTCAGCCCTGGTGGGATCTGAAACCATCACCCCTCACCTGCCTTGGTTCCCCAGCAATGCCTCAGTGGTTAATCCCCCTCCAGATCACCTGGGGCTGGGTTCCCTCTGCCCAGAGCACAAAAAGCTGATGTTTGCTAATGGTCTGCTCACCAAATCTGCCTTCACACCACCAGAGGGGTAATGACTGTAATTGCTGAACACATCAACTCCCTGTTCTCCCTGGGCTGCTCCAGCCATGCAGGTTGAAGCGTGGAAGGACAAGTGCCAAGTGTAATGGTCTGAAGCCATTTTCCATTAAAAGCTCTTGTTTTTCATGGCTTATAAGTCACCACTCACTGCCTCCTGTCCCTTAGGTTGAGATTTGTCATGGTTGTTCTCAACCCAGTGGAGAATTTCTATAGGAGAAGTTCAATAGTCTAAGTAGCAGCAATTATTCACCTGGCTTTCATCATGGAAGGTAACAGATATCTGCAGAAACTGCTGTCTCTGTGAGGAAGGCAGCAAAAAAGAGGACTTCTGCCCTGCATCCCAGATGGAACACAACTACCACACCCTGAGGTTTTCCAGGAGTGAATTCAGCAGCAATTGCTGTACCAACAAACACCCACCCAAACCCAGGCACCACGAGCAGTCCCATAGGGCTGGTTTCCAGCATGAAAATGGGATGATCATCAGCTAATCAAGGTATTTTCCAGATGCATTCTGTGTGCAAGTGTAAATTCTAAACCTGCCTATAAAACAAACCAATGTGGCCTGAACTTTGGACTTGGTGAGGTGAGTCCTGAGCAAGACACTGGTGTTTGCACGAGGAGATCCCATCTGCTCTGCTTCACACATGGAGAACTGATGCCCCTGCACTTCCCAAGCTCCAATTCAGCAGAAGAAATGAAAGAACTGGCTTTTTAATTTAAAAAAAAAAGCAAGGAACTTAGACACAAGCCACCAGGTTAATGAGACATTACAACTGAAATGTCAAATGAGCAAATGCCAAATGTGCCAAGTCCCTGCCTGTCCCCTCACAACCTGTGAGCACATTGTACCCCATGTCCTGCTCTTCAGACTGCCAGAAAGAGAGGTAGAAAGGGGCTTCCTTGGCTTCTAGGAAAACCAATTTTGAACATCCTAATTCTATTTTGTCTAAATCTTAACCATAATCTTTATATTAATGCTGTTTATTATAATGTATTTTTCTTGGAATGCATGCACAGAAGCACAATAAAATATAGTTGCATTGGGCTGTTTTAAAAACAAAAACCACAGACCAGATAAGAAAGACAAAAACCATCTTTTATGTGGAGAGATGGCTGTGGGTCACTAGACACTAAAATAAGAAACAGCAATTTGCTCTTACACCAAGGAACAATACAAAGGTGTTTAAACACTTAGATGAGGAGTCATGAAGTCAGTGCAGGATTAATTCCAGGGGAAGGAATGACTCCTCACTCTTCTACCTGAGCACAGAAAAGAAACATAAAACCCACAACCCTGTCTCATTTCTGTAGGAAAACCCCCAGTCTTTTTTGTGCTTTGAAACAGGATGTTGCTTTTTCACATCCATGAATTTATTTACTGACTCTCCCCATAGATTTTAAGGTTAATAACATAATTTTGCTTGTCTAAGTTTTGCTATGTCCCTGAAATGAGCCTCAGGCCTGGGTTAATGGCCCCAAGGGTCAGAGGATGCACCATGCTGGCACCTGAGCTGTTCCAGTGATTAATAACAGTATTTCTCAGGGGGTCATTCCCCTGCAGCCTGCCAGTTCCAAATTCTTCTTACCTTGAGATAAAACAGCTGATCTCACATGAGGCAGATAAAAAGAAATGCCAATAGGTACTAATAGTAATAGTTTAAACCTTGCAGGTCCTTGGCCACCTCCACTGGTGACTGGGGAGAGGAAACACAATCAGGGCTTCCAGCAGCAGGACAACCACCCTCAGGTAAAGCAAAGAATGGGAAATTTCCCCAGTGATGGACACAAGGTCTCTACTTTGAACACCCAGCTGAGCTCAGTCCCCCCAGAAAGAAGCTGTGTGAGTGTGGAAATGTTTTCCTACCAGGAACAGCTCTGTCAGTCTGCATGTCCTCACTTCCACATGCCCAAGACCAAGATCTCTCTGCACAGCACTTCCCCTGGGGATGTGCATGACTGTAATTATTTCTCCAGTCACCAAGGGCCAAATCAGCTTTAATCCAAAGGCCTTGGCTCAAAAGAATATTGTTCTCCTCTTGCTGGGGTTTTGGATGAACAATTGGTTCCTTGTGGGATGTCCCAGGCTTCCCACAGGCTCTGCAGGCACCATCCTTGGCATCCCCCTGGAAGGTGTTCAGCTGAGCTCCTCTGGAACAAGAGCAATGCTTCCTCCTTGGGAAATCTGGGCAAAATATCCCGAGATGAAAAGCAGTGCAGAACTAGGAGACCTCAGTGAATGAGAACAAACTCAATAGTTCTGGATTGTGCCACTCCTTCATCTGATACCATTCACACTGGAAAAGCAGCACTTCAGTTGTACCAAGACAAAACCAGGGGAGGGATATGGCACTTCCACACTGAAGAGGCAAACAGGGAGGATGTCAAGTGAAAGTACCACAGAATCAAGCAGCTTGGGGTAATAACTTCGTGTCAGGCAGATATCAACACCCACCCTTCTTATCTTTGCTGAGCACAAAGAGGTGCTGGCCTAGCTGATGATCATAGACTGGCTGCCACACAATGGGGCAGGCACTGCTTGCTCTTCCAAGGGTGAGATAAACTGTCAAGTGAATTGGAGATTAACTATCCAGATGTAAATGAATTCATTGCTATGCAACTGATAGGGCTCAGGCCTGGTTTAGTGCAGGATGGAGTCAGGTTTGGAGAGCTCTCTCAATGGCCAAAGAATTTATAACCTGTATTCATGGCATTCTCTGGAAAGGGCTGCCTAACAATGCCCGAGCTTGCAAGCATTGTTCCTTTTGAAGGGCTTTGCCACTCCACCCCCACTCCTCTGCCCCCAATTTACTCCCCTCCTCCCTGGATCCCCCAACAGACCTGCTCTGCACCCTTCCCTCCTCCTGATCACACAGGAAGAAAGCTGGGGGGAGGTGACCTCCACAGCAGAATTTGCTATTCATGTTCCGTTCCCCCTCACAAATCCTTAACTTCTTGTCTCTTTTTAATCTTTTTTCTCTTGAGAAAGAAAAGATCAAAGGGCTTGGGGCTGATGCTTTCTGAACTAGGCACTTCTTGCCATGGGAAAACAGCCATGGGGAAGGGCTCCACAAAGATGCTTGTGACTGGGGGTGGGAGAGAGACGATGAGCCAGGACTCTCTTCCATGGAAACGCTTTCCCAAAGCCTTTACCAAGCAGCCCTCCAAGTAAGATGCAGCCATCCAGCAGCCATCCCAGCTTGCCAGGCCTGGCTGGGATATGGCAGCAGCAGCAAGGAGAGCACATCTTGCTTGGGGGTCACACATGAACGCTGTTAATGTCTTCCAACTCCAAGGATGGAACTGCAGAGTCTGGAGGTGTGCATGGGTCCCACAGCAGATCCCTCCTGGGGTGACTGGAGCATGGCAGCAGGGCAGACCTGGTCTGTAGCCTCTCATTGCTCCTGGGTTCCTTAGGAATCAGTTTGGAACAGAAGAAGGAAGAGCTACACTCAACACAACTCCTCCAAGCACAGATATAAAACCTCAGCCTCACCAGAGCTTCCCTTTCACACCTCCATCAACACCCCCACCTCAGCCTGCCAAGGTTGTGCTGGGCCAAACACAGAAGCTGCCTTCCAAAATTAAATAAAACTTCCCCTATTTCCAAAAAGTCAAGCAATTATGCCCTGCAGTTCCAAACAGCCTATGACTGCTATGGAGGAGAGCTAAAAGGTTCTCACAGGGAAGAAAGAGGAGGGATGTAATAGTTCCATCTCCCAAATTGGCTGTGATGAGAGTTTATCTCAAGGCAGGATTTGGAGGTCCCCAGGTATCTTCCCAGGACAATGTGCATTTTTCCCTCATTCAGTAATCCCAGTTTGCCAGTGGCAGGCTGTCTGCTGCCAAGGCAGATGAGTCACAAGGAAGAAGCTGTGCACAAATTAGAGATTTGTACCAAAGCACTGATATAAAATATATCAGGGTAAAAAAGTGCTCTTGGCCCAAAGGTTTGTATGAGTTTCCAACTGGAGATGGAACTTCAAAGCAGAGGCTCAAATCCCTAATGAGGGAACAAGCTTGCTGAGAAACCTTTAATCATTTTTGCTTGGACAAGCAACACATAAATATTCTCCCTTTCAGAGGTCTCCTGCTCCTGGGAAGTAACTGTTCTGCACTTCTATGTTTTGGAAAAATGTTACCTAGTTTTGAAGGACTGATCTGAGTTAAGTTTTTTTTCCTACAATCCAGGCTTGCTGGCACAGATGGGGGAATCTGCAAAGACTATTCAGCTGTCCAGGTTCAGTCCCACCATCTTCTTTTCTAACAGGAATCCCTCATTCCTCTCCTTGTTCATCTGCCCTGAGGGCCATGACCCCTCCAGGACTTTTCAGAGGCAGGCTGGGTCACCACTTCCTAATTCTTCTGTTTTTCATGTTGCTTGTGCAAGAGCTCTCATGGACTTTACAGTCACACTGTCCTTTCTTAGGAGGTCTTGGCACCTTTGTGGTCTGCAACAAATAAAAACTTCTAAATAAAATAAAATACTTCTAAACTCACCAGTAAATGACCTCTCCAGAGCCTTCAGCTCACCAGCATTGAGAAGCTATGGGACAACTGTCTCATTGTTCTTCCAACTCCAGGACAGGCAGGACAGGACAGGATCTGAGTCTTGCTTCAAGCATTTAATGTTAAATTACTTTAACAACAGCCTTACTTGTATTGCATTGACAAAAGCTCATTGCTTGGCCAGGTCACACTCAAACCCATGGCCCTGCTCTCCTGTCAGGAGCACATCTCTAGGCACTGATGATTGTATGTCCCAACCCTACCTTCTCACACAATAACTTCTGATTCAGCTCTGTAAAGTTAGATTAAAATCTGCTAAATGTGTTGTGGTGTAAATCCCGTGAGGGCTTCACTAACCTACACCACAAACAACCTGCAGCATCCACAGCACTCGAAAAAATTACAGGTCTTAGAGGAACACTGAAAATTCACACGACTTTTCTGCCTTCAAAGCTGGTTTCCTGATGCAGATTTAAGAATCTGTTTCCTCTGTAGGCTCAACAAATGCCTGAATCACAGTGGTGAGCCAAGGAGAACAGCTGCCTCTCTTCAGGTTTGAACTACTTTTCACCACCACCCCCAAAACCAAGCACAGGAGCCTTCTCATTATTAGAGAGGATAAGTGTTTGTGCTGAAGGAAAAATGTAAATTGCTCTCAAAGAAATGCCAAATTAGCACAAGTGACCCACGACCTGAAATGCAAAAATTCTCTAGTGGAGATTTAAAGGCAGTTGAATGTCTCAGCAAATTAGCTCCACAGCTGCCACGATGACAACTCCCCTCTCACACTCATGCTACAATGGCAATAAAACAGTTGTTGTTCCAAAGTGTTTCTGATTATTTTTGCTCTACTGCTGGGGGAAAAAAATGCTAAATGTCACCATCACCAAAGTGCCAGATGTGTGTGTTCAGCTACACCATACCAACTCCCCAGGTGACAAATGTCTCCCTTGTCCTCCTGGTTTTGCTGCTGCACAGCCAACCAGGCCCTTGGCATTTCTGTTGAGTCCTGAGTTTCTTTTGAGCCAAAATAACAATTCTGGTCAACTCAGATGTGGTTCTGTGGATTATTGCCCACGAGGGGTAAACGAGAGACACAGGCTGCAGTGTGACAACACAGCAAATCCAGCAGCAAAGCTTCTGCTCTGGGATCAAAGGCAGCGTGGGCACATGACACAAAGCACTAACAAAATACAGAATTAGGAAGTCAGCTCATATGCCTGCAAAAAAAAAAAAAAAATTAAAAAATACAAACTAATTTGTTGTGGCTACCTCTGGGCTGGAAGGCACTGAATACCTAGCAGTGTGACCATACAGCCAGCCTGGACCCAGCTCCACCCTACAAACCCCCAGCCCACAGCAGGACAGTGGTACTGAGTCACTCTTCTTTAATGGGCACCCAAAGAAGATTTTCACTTAGGCCACCTAGGAAGAAAATGTAATTTGTATACATGTCTCTATGTCACCATAGGATCTATTCAACTTCCAAGCCTTCTTGGGTTTTTTTTTCCCTCTGGTCAGTAAGGACTCACATTTTTTCCCAGTATCTCCAAGCATGCTCAGAATGAAACCCAGCAGCTCCAAAGTGCTTTTAATGAAATATTATAGACCTCAAGTATTCAATTAGCAATTTGTCATGGGAAACAAGTTCTAAAAGCCTACCATAAGCACCTTAAACATGTCATGTCTACAAGATACAGAAAGGCTTTAGTAACATGCACTGTGCAAAAAACCAGGATGTACAGAGAGAGAAAAAAGCTTGATGGCATCCTCTGCAATGAAAGCTTTCCAGGAACACTTGTACATCTCCATAAGCTGAAGAACTACAGTGTTACCATTATTAAAATACTCCCTATAAGGAGAAAAGCAGGGCCAGTGCTCTGAGGAGAAATGCATGCAGCCTTGTTCCCTTTCTAAAAATGAATCTTGATGAATATGTGACCTTTTTATGACTCCTTCCCTACTAACAAACGGGTTTCACAGAAACAACGTGAATATACATTTGAAGCATATACTAGGAGAAACTGAATTGTGAAGATGTAAACTGCAGAATCTCTGCCAGAAACCTCCATTTATCCCTTGTTTTCATCCAGACAGAGGAAAGAAAGAACCTGATCAGTGAATTCAACCTTTCAGACTCCTGTAGTCTTCAACGAGCACCCCGAGTGAACTCCAATGAAGATGTAGATGAAGATTTACTGATGGAGGCTGCATCCTTCTCAGCCACTAAACTTGGTGGGAATTGGGCTCCTCATGTCCCCAGCCACCAACCAAACATTAATGTCTGGTGTTCCTCAGCAAGCAACCCCCAAGCCAACACAATAAACAAGTGTAACAGAACTGCAAGCTCTCTTCAAGTAACTTATATACAGAGATGAAATACAAATTAGTAAATCTGCAGGCTCCCCATGCTCAGGGGAAAACCTAAAGGACACACAGAGGTCCTTGGGACACCTGGGTGACCCTGCATGGTGTGGGACATGTTCTCTTCTCAAACAGCAGCTCCTGAGGGCCTGGAGGTGACACAGCCCATGTGCCACCTGCTGCAAAGCCACCTGAAACACAGCTCAGAGAGGCAGCAGCTCTGCAGGACTTTGCCAGCCACACAACACAAGGACTTCAGGGATGGGCAGAGGGATTCCTCATACGACCCCTGAGAGCACAAGCAATGGGACTGGGCAAGATGGGGAGCTGCTCCCTGACACAAAAAGTCTCAGCTCCAGACAACACCCCCCCAGTCTGCCTGTCCTCTCACCAGATTCACAAGCAGAACACCATCAGAACACCACGGCACCAGGAACAAAGTTCTGCTGCAGTTTCCCTGTGCCCCAAGCTGCACCCCGTTGTGAAACGTGGTGAATACCCTTTCCTCCAGCTTTTCCTCCTCATTCCTGTCTCATCTTCACTTTCACACTACCTGCTGGGTGATGCTTTTATAGCAGCATCTATCACCACAGCATCCCAGTGCACCACAGGAAGACAGAAAGCCCTCAAAGGTGTAATCTTCTTCCCAACTTTGTCACTTTGCTTTTGCATTTCAATTATTTTGGTAACAGCAGGCTGTTAAACCATGAAGATCACTGTAGCAGGCAGTGAACAAGGAAGAGAGCCATTGCTACAAGTGTGTGCTTTTCTCTAATGGCAACTTGGAGAAGTCCTGAGACACATTTCTTGTCCAAATGTGCTCTGCTCTGCAGTCTTCCATTAAGAAGTGAGTAAATAGTTTCCCATAAAAGCCAAAGGGCCTGTAAAAAACCCCAACAGAATCTTACTCTCTCTTTAAATTCCAAACCCCATTAACTTCTCACCTTTTTATAACTGCCCCAACTGGTAGGGACCTTTGGAAGCAAATTGTCCTGCAGAGGAGCAGGAGCTACAGGGCTGGAGGTGGCAGCAGGAGCTGGGGCAATCACCAGCAGTGTCCCTGTGCCCTGACACCAGCTCTGCAGAGCAGGGACCAGCACCACGGCATGGACACCAACACTGGTGGCACTGGTACAGCCACCAGAGGTGAGCCCAGGATCCCATCTGGAATTCAGTGCCTTCCCCCAGCCCTAGGGAGTTTCCTGGAAGCCCATGGCAAGCCCAGTCCTGGCTGGCGCCTTGCTGCAGGACTCCCTCTCCTTGGCAGTAATTCCTCCATCTCAACTGCAAGTTCAGAAAATAACGTAATGAAAACAGTCTTCTTTTTCTTTCCTTTTTTTTTTTTTTTCCACTGCTCATTTTATTTTACTGAGCTACTGCATACGGAGCTGAATCTTTATTTTGGCTTATGGCCTCTTGCAATATCATTACCCGCGCGCAAAGGAAAAGCCCTCTGGAGATTTCCAATCCAAACAGGCCCTTGTTTTATCTACAACTATTTGAGTACATGACCTCAGATAACCCCCTGGCCAACTGTGTGCCAAATGCAAACTGCAGCCATGGGAACTTTAAATACAGAGAAGATTTTCCAGCTTCCCTCCGAAGGGAAGACGTCGAGTTTCTTGCTGTCTTTGGGTCGGGCAGAGCTGGGAAGCTGGAGCTGGGCTGGCACTGCCACCACTGTCACCATCACCCCAAGGAAGATGTTGGGTTGAGGCAGGAGCACAACTGACCTCTGCCACATGGTCACTGTCCTTTTGCTTCTCAGGGTACTGCTTCAGATTCCTGAAAAGACATACAGCTGCACTTGGGCCAACAGACTCATATGTAAGGCTGTGTTTGGATTCCTCTGGACAGGGGAGGTTTTTCATCTTCATTAGCCCTGCAGTTTCTCATTGGATCAGAGGCTCCTGCTCTGTTTATGAATCTACATAAATCAGTTAATCTGGCATTTTGAATGAAACATGGGAGGCTTTGGCAGCTGGTGATTCACAGACACTCAGGACATGTGTGCACCTAACTTAGCAAGACCGAGGAAAAGACCAGCCCAGAGAATTTCAGCACCAGAATCAGTGATAAACATTTTTCACAGCAGTCACCACTTGTTTCTCCCAGATCAATACTTCTTCATGTTAACACAAATCCATTAATGCAAAAGAGGAGAATGAGTCCTAGACCCAAACACAAGCACAAAGGAAAAAAAATCTGAAGCTCTAGGCACAGCACAGGAATTTGTTCTTCACAGTCTCCACTGTCACACTCAACACATGCCCACATTATTTCATGTTGGGAACCAAACTCAGTGAGCAGGGCATAGCCCCACGTCCTGGCTGAGGATGTCAGCTTTCACCAGCACATGAGGCTTCCTGGGGAGCAGTGCAGAAACCTGGAGTTTAAAATAAGTGTTAAAGCAAAAGGCAGGGGACCCAGGGATGGAAGGCAAGACCAGGACACTCAGCACTGCTTTGCACCTAGAACATCCCTGTGTCCTCAGCTGGGATGCCCAGAGCACTGCAGCTCCCACAGCCAGACTGGGTCCAGTGTCCATCTGCTGGACACACCAACCTGGGGTGGTTTTTTAGCTCTGTGCAACCACACATTCCTAGGCATTTTCTAGAGGTCTTCACATCTCCAGGCTGCTGTTATTTTGATCTTTACGACCCCCGGAAAAAAATGGGTTCAGCTAAGTCTCATCATTAGGAATTTATATAAGGTCACTTCAAGGCTTCATGCATTTCCTCTGGTTCAGATCTCAGGGCTCTTAGTGCTTCCTCTCTTCATTTATAACCTCCTTGCTGTAGGGCATTCCAAGTAAATCATCCACCACCAGTTTCCTCTCTTCAGCAACATGCATTAAGTTTTTCATTCAGGCCAAATGAAGCTTCAACTGCTCTGTACAACAGTAGCTGAGTTAAAGGCACAGCATCACTTTAAGAGATGGCAGCTTTCCCCTCAATAAAAAGATGCAATTATTTTAATATGAAGAAGATGTATTAATTCTGTTTCTCTGGCAGCAGGATAGATGTAGTCACATTTGGTAGCACAGCTGCGAGCAATGAACAAACTCTTACATGTTGTCTGGGAAATTCATTTGCTAATCACTGAGAAGAGCCTTTTTCACTAGGAATAAATTACAATACACACTCAGAAGCTGTGAACTGTATCCAACCATGATGCAAAACTGCACTGAGGTGCACAGCAGCTATGAGCTGATCAAAATGGCACAGCTGCTCTTTACAGGGGAGTGATCACCCACCTGACTGTGTACTTCATTTATGAAGCCAAAAATCAAATATGAACCAAAACACATCATGAACTGCCAGAAGGGTCCAAAAATAATGGATATGAACAGGGTGGGGATGAGATAGGATGAGGTTTTATCTCTGGACAGGCCACCCTCCCTGGTACATTGCACAGCACCAACCAAATTCTCTCCATGTGGCCTGAGACTGGTCAGGGACTGAGCAGTGCAGGGCTGCTCATGGGAGCTCTGGGCTCCCAAGGGCTGTGGCCATGCTGATGGACTGGAGGCAGAGTCTTCCTGCCCCCCTCCTGCACATCTGGGCAGCTGCAGATCAACCAGACTGGAGAGCTGAGCTGGGTGAAAATTAACCATCTGTTTCTGACAGGTCCATTTCAGCTGGGATCAGTTCCCTGATCCAGTGACCCTGCAGTTAAACAAGCACTGGTGCTGGGGCAGGAGGGGCTCTGGGAGGCACTGGGTAGGGTAGAGGAGAGGCACAGCTTCAGCAGCATCCAGCTACACCTACTTAAACCACTGCTGAAATCATGGCATAAGCATCACAGTCCCATTTCCAACAGACCCTCAGTGATCCTCTCAAGTGTTTTCCTTCCTCTTCTCTGAAAATAGCAAAGAGGAGTCCAGCTCATTCAGACATCATTCACTTTCTTATTAGTAGCCCATGAATATCACTGCACCATCACTGCACACTGGGAAGAATGAATCTGACACAGACCCTGCCTCCATTTTTCAAAGCCTTTCATATTTTTTCCACGATTTTCCAAAAAGAACATTTTCAATATTAAACTTCAGTAATGCCTTGAACTAGTGGGGATAATTTCCACCTAACCTTTTGCCTCTCTTTATTCCATGTCCTCTCCTGACACAGCTATCTCTCTCCTGCTAAGCAACCGCCTGTATCCGCATGGATGAGTCTTTGCAACTGGAAAAATAACCAGGCTGATGGAGCTTAGGTAGGAGAATCTGACTGCCTGCATTCCTCCTGCGGCTGGCCCCAGGAAAAGGACACCCTGCCACTTTTAAACCTGGGAGGTCTTTGAGAGTTTGGCAGAAATCCCCTGGGAGGCCCATCATTAGCCATTTAAAACTGTCTATAGTCTGGAGCTGAATTGCAGCTTGGGACCAAGCCCCCGCAGAGCTATCTGTCAGGAAAGGCTCCCGGCACTGGCAGGGGCTGTTAACAGTAACAATGATGACAATGTAGTGGGATTTTCAGGGGCGGGGACTTCAAAGAAACCCTAAAGAGGTATTTTTCATTAGGAAACAAGAAAGCAGCCCGAGTATTGTTTTTGGCACTAAAGCTGAATATGAATGATACTGCAGCAAGTCACAGCTCAGCGACGGCATAAATTTAAATATGCATGTGCTGCTTTTCTGTACTGCTCCCATCACATCGGGTTTGTGCTACCTGGCCAGGACAGCAGCTCTTGGACCAATCCTCATGCTGAGCATCTTTGGGATACTTCAGTGCTTCTAAAAATCAGCAGCCAGCTGGCAGTCCCTTACAGTGGCTACTCCATGCCCTCGTCATCACCCTGCAGACAGATGCTCCCATATTGGTACCTTAATCCAGGGAATCAGCCCCAAACCCTTGGCTTCCCACAGCCTGCCCACTGGGTGATAAACCAGCTCAAACTGAGAGTCTCTCCATGCAGGAAGGAGAGGGAAACCATGGCTGGCAGACAGGAGGGATTGGCTGCAAAGGGACTTTCTGCACTCAAACTCCAAATCTATGGGGAAGCAAAAGAAGACAATCATAAGAAGTCCAAGATGGACATCATGAAACACTCCTGCTGCAGCAAGTCCTTCTCTTAACCCTAAGGATTTACTAATTACAGGGCTGCTTACTGTGTGGACCATGACGACGAGCCTGTGAACACAAGGGCACCAGTGATACCATAAACATGAATATTTGGTTGGAAACCATGTCCTGCCCTCACCAGCCTTCTCCTTGTGGAGATGACCAGAAGATTCTGGAAGGACCAAAGATGACCAAAAGGACTCAGCAAGATCCAAACCTCTCTGGGTGCCCCATTTGCTCTGGATTCAGCAGTGCTGGGCTGCTCACCACCCCAGTCCCACCGTAACCACCCGTGGTTTGTGTCCCTTTGAACCAAACCCAGGGTCAGTTTTTCCCCCTTCCGACAGCCCAAAACCCCAAAGCTATCATATCAAGTCAGCAGAGAGAAAGTGCCCTCGGGGTTTGTGGAGCAGATTGACTTTCACACCTCACTGCCCACACAGAAGAAACCCAATCTAAACAGCGTAACTTTGCATAACCGATTATTTTCACTGGGGTAATCTGAGCCCTCCAGTAAATGCCACCAAATGTGCCTGATCCAGGGAAGGCCCCGCTGAGGGGAGGAAGGGCCCAAGTGCTGCAGGAAGCAGGAGGGAAGGCTGGGCAGGGCTGGTCCTGGCTCTGGGATGGGTTCACTCCTGGGAGAGAAGGCTGAATCCTATGTGAACAACTTAGTGCCCAACACGTTTGTATGGTCAGAAACCAGGGTGTGCAAAAAGAAGGGAAATAGGCAAGGCAGGCTGGTGTGCAAGATGCTGTCTGGTTTGATGTCTTTTTAAACTTTCTTTTCCTCAGTGTCCCACATATTTTGAGAGGCTTCAACTTTCAGTCTGACTCCCCAGTGACCTATTATCCCTGCACATCAGTCACTCCATCCTGTCACCAAACAGCCATTCACATGACCTTGTTTGTAGGGGACCATGTTCCTCCTCTGACTCCTCTGTCACCAGCTTCCTTCTCTCCAACCAGCAAGTCCAAGTCGTTTCCTCCTGCAGGACTGAGCTCTGTGATCTCTCCTTCTTTAAAGTCCACGAAATTAGACTGCCAAATTAAAACCCTGGCAGATGCAGCAATGGGTGGCCTGCCCAAACCTCTGTAGGACACCCACACTCCCTGAGCTGCCTGAGGTGGAGCAGTCCCTGCCATGGGTACACCTGACATGTACCTTTCTCCTGTAGTGACCACAAAGCACTGATCCAGCTGTGCCAACGGGAGCTTCCATTTCAGCTGGATTACCCTCAACACCTGGATCCCCATGTGCCCTCTCCCCAGGCATGAGCCACAAACATGAGGGACAGAGAAGAGGACAAGGGATGCTGGGCCACCCTCCTGGCTGCAAGACTGCAACCACTGGTATTTTAAGGGGCAGTTAGGAAAATAAGCCTGTGCTCACTTAAACACATGATGTTCTCCTGCTTCTCTAAATTGCTCAGTAGGAAGAGCTCCCCCTGAAACCACTTAGGAAAAGGCTCTGTGTGTGTGTGTAAGGAAGTAGTGACTGGGGATCAGAGAAAACCAGGCTTCCCACTGTGTCTTTCACAAGCACTTCCCTGAATTAAAGGATGATCAGCTGAGACTCTGCATCTTGAATTAAAAGAGGTAGATCATCTAAATCCACTTGTCCAGAGAAAACAGAAAGAGACACAAGAAACATGCTCTGAACGTTACATTTTCCACCTTTGCCAAAATTCTATATGCTGTCATTTCTCCCTCCAAGTTCTCATTCCTGGTGTCAGGAAACTGCAGGGCACTGGGCTCCCCTCTGGAAGAAAAAGTTGGGAGACTGTTCCAGATTATCACGCTCTCAGATAAGCTCATTATAAAAACCTTCCCTTTACCAAAGATTTACTATTGCCTTCTTGGGGCAGAGAGAAGAAAAAATTATCCTGAGCCTCTAACAAATGATTGACCCAATGACAGCATCCATGCCTAGCTCAGCAAAATCCTACCTTGGGCTTACAGCATGCAATACAGCTTAATTTCATCAAGATAACCACAAAATAGAATCTTCTTCAAGAAGAATACAGTATATGAATTGATAAACTAATTTAAGAGCTTTCTGCTCCTCTTTCCCCCAGGACACTGCTTTACCTGTCTCAGTTTCTGAAGCACTGTACAATCCTTGGATGAAAGGGTTTACACAAACCCAAATGGTCTTTTCTTACATCAAGTAAGTACTTCAGACCAGATGCACCTAAGGGGAGAAGGTCATCTTGAAAAGCCTAAACCTTACACGTATTGCTTGCCATCTTCATCATTAGCTGCAAACAACTCCACAGCAATAGATGAAGAAGGAAATCTTGTCCCACAGGGGTCCTACAGGGATTCACAGATAGGCAGTGTTGGCACCAGTGTCATCTCATACAATTAATACTATGAATAAGATATTCAGTTCATTTAATGCCAATAGAAAGTTACATGCTGCAACTGCAGTCCTGGCAAATTCTACAGTGAAGCTCAGTTGTACAATGCTGACTCAAATGAAAGCTTAAAAAATGCCTGGAGACCACACATTCTTCCAAGGAACAAAAGTCTGCTGCCAGGATTAACAGCTGCCCAGGGAAAAATAATCTTGGATGACTGCAAAATTGTTCATTCCCCCTGAAGCAGGTACCAGGATTTCATTGCACTTGCAACAACAAGATAAGGGTTTTGTGCAGGATGCACCCCAGGATTTAGAAAAAACCTTGCTGTGATATTGCCTGTGCTACAATATGTCCCACATCAAGCTGCTCAGGAGAAAGGCTCCTGTTATTCTCTACTCAATCATCTTGAGCTGCACAGAGAAAATGAAGGCCTGGAGCTTTCTGGATGGGTTCAAAGCAATTCACTTCACCTGAACCATTAATGAAGCTGGTCACTCCATTGTGAAAACAAGAGTTTTGACATTATTTAACTTTTAATGAGCAAAGTTTCTCAAATAATGAGACTCTCTAATTGTACTGCTGGTCTATGTGTAGGATTATCACCCTGAGAACCCTCCAGTAAAAATATACAATCATTCAAACACCAGGAGCTGGACACCCCATCCTTACCATGACACACAAACAAAGAGCATTATAAGGGCACCAATGTCAAAAAGGAGGAGAAACTCCACAGTGTATAAAACATGGGAATTTTGACTTCTTGACACAGTCAACACACTGAACTCTGACCTCAGGAGGCACAGGGGACTGGAAACCAACAGAACTTAAATTGGCTACAAATCTCTTGTTTTCTCATGACATTTGAGAGAAAACATGGGGACGGTTTCCTTGGGACACATGGGAGTTATAGCTGTGTCACTGCCTTCTCCAGAGAGTTCTTCCCTCTCCTTACAGTCACTCCATCACTGTCACCCACTGACCTTTCATTACTTTCTCCCAGTGCACCAGCATCACTGCATCCCAGCACTTCAGGAGCTGGCCAAACCCACGGGAGGAAGAAAAAACCTTGTACAGAACTGTATAAAAGGACATTTACTCAGCACTACAGTGTCTACTTTTCTCTGCTAGGCTAAACACAAGTGCTGTTTTCACTGCCAATCATTTGCTTGTGCTGTTCCCACTGGCTAAACCCAGCATTTTTCCAGCTAGTGTTGCCCTCCAGGAAAAAAACACAGTCATACCTTTCTTATGCTTAGCACAGGGCAACAAAACTGGTTCCCAGGCAGAAGGATGGCTTCCTCAAAAGAAAACATTTGCTGTCAGCTGAGGTTTGACCTCTAATGGCTAATTTGGCATCACCATTTTGAGCACTGTAATATATAGCACTGTGAAAGATTAAGAGCATTTGCCCCCCTGAAGTTTAATATCTGTCTGCAGCTTCCCAAGCAAAAATAAGAGAAGGGAAATAAATACACAAACCTTGGGTACAGCCTCTCACAAACATGCACAAAAAGAACCTAAAAGATCCGTGAAGGAAATGTCACTGGAAATGAAGCTTTTGCAGGCACTGAAAAAGAAAATCTGCAACATGAGACTCTTCCTGGAAGAAACACAGCTGATCTGCTGCATTCCCAGGTCTGCCTTCCAGGGCTCTGTGTAAAACATAAACTTCATGCTAACCCTATGGAAACAGTCAACATGCTGCAGAGACAACAGTCTGCTCCGAGCTGGTGAAAGGGGAAAAAAAAAGTCTCAGGCTGTCATTCTTCCCTTGCTGTGACCTTCATGCTCCACTGAATTTCTGAAGATACTGAAATCTTGGCAGGGAAGTGTACAGTCTGTGGGAACCAGGCAGCACTGCCGAGGCTGGCTGCTGAGAATTAGGCCCAGTCAAGCCCTTTTTTGGGGGGCTCTGAGCTTTACATGGAGAGCAGAGCGACAGGCTGGGAATATTGGTGCCCAATGCACTCGTGTGGGGTGCTGGTGACCCCCCCAGCCTGTCCCAAGGTGGAGCTGGTACAGGCAGTGTGCTGCCCACCCTCCTGCTCAGTGCTTCCCCATGGCTCCATGGTTTATAAAGCCTCAGAGATCAGCAAAACCCTCAGCTGGAAAGCAGAAAGGAGCACAACTTGCCACAATAAATCAAATTGCAAACCTTGGTGCTATTTAAGGATGGTCATGTAGAGCCTCTCCAAGTGAGCAGAGCTGCATCCCTGTGGATGGAGGGAGGCAGCACCAGGGTTGGGTGCTTTCACCACCGAATCCTCACATTCAGACCAGCACCTTCTGAGGTCAATTCACTGCCTCAACGATGTCTGTAGAGGTAGAATAATACCATCTGTGCTTCCTGGCTAGAGCCTCAGCAGCACAAGTTGCAGATTACATCTAAATTGCCAAGCCCAGGATAAACAAAAAGCTGATGAAGGCCTTGCCCTCTGTGCTGTACAATCAGAGTCTGGAGGAAGAAATCACAGCCTGCCAAGTGGGTAGGCACAGGGCTGAGTTTTTGGTTTGGGTTAAGGGCTGTTGAGGAGCAAGCAGCTACCTCACATCTGGGGAAACCACAGATGCTGTTAATCACAGGTTTTCCTGACCTGTAGCCACTGACAAATTGCATCCTATGGATGAACCTTTCATTAAACCACACAGGGTTTCAAAACAGTACTCTCTTTCTCAGCATTCCCAAGCTGACAAAATCCAGCACACATGACCCTGCTTAATTCTTCACTGAGATGGTGACAGGGCCCTTACCAACCAGATTTCAGGGCCAAAGGGAAGTGAACAGGGACACAGTGTTATGCCAGGGCATCTCAAAAAGTAAAACATGAGCTTCAAGAACTGACATTTCCAAAATCCTTTGATGATCCCCACAGCCCCATTTCGGTTGCAGATGCTTCTTGTCCTAAGCAGCTCCTGAGACAAACCCCTCTCTATCTGCTGAGGGCAGAAACATTTTACTAAATACAGAGCCTTTAGATTTTACTGGTTTTTTTACTGCTCATGGGGAAGGACAAGTGGTAGATTGAAAATAGTAAGATGACTGTTGGTCAGACCAGGAAAGGTGACCACAAAACAAAACTGGTCCCACTTCCATGACAGGCTAGGGCAGGGAGATAGCTGCTCAGCCCACAAGTCAGTGAGAAAGATGATGTCTGGCAGTTCTCATCATCATCCGGACTGAGGGAGCAATCCACATAAAAGGAACAAAAAAGCTTGATCAGATTGGTGTGACAGAGGCTCATGAGAGACACTCACATTTTCAACCTAAAAGACAGCTTGAGGGATCTATATTACTAATTATCGACTAATATTGCCAGAGTTCCCAGGCTGGCTTCAAAGGTTCTTGCAAAGTGCCCCAAGCAGAAGGTTTTTCATCTAATCATAAGGCCTTTTTCTTTGTCCCTGCTAAATGGATTGCTTCATACTGGGCTCCCTCTGCGTAAATCAGCTTGCACATGATGAGCTTTGCAGTGATGAAATTCGTTACCTTAACCACAAAAAAACTGAAACATTTGCTGCAACTGTTAGAACACTTTTGCACCTAATTTAAAAAAAAAAAATATGGTGGTTTCCTCTCTACCCACAACCCCCCCCCTCCGCCTACTCCTAATCCCATGCTAACACCTTTCTAAAAGACTGGGTTGAGCAGCTTTGAAACTGAAAGAGCAGGGAAGGGGGGGGGGAAGATATCAGATCTCCAGACAATGAAATAAAGCAGCTATCTCTCACATCCTGCAGCACTCAGGCTGAGGTCATAAGTTAAACAGGACATCAGAATAGGTGATGTAATTTGCTTATTTAGGATCAGAGCATTCAGTGAAGTGAAAGAGACAACCTATTTGGATTTGCAGATAATCCTATAATAAATGCAGGGCTGTTCAGCTGCAGAAAGTGCAGCTGCAGCCTGGTTTGGTTTGGGTTTTGGTTTTGGTTTTTTTTTGCCCCTGCACATTTATTTTTGCAGAGGGTATAATTGCAATCACTTTTCCTTGCAGGAAAGACACAAAATCTCACCTGGGATCAAACCCCCATTGTGTTAGGGATTGTTCAAACAGAGTCCTTGCCCTGGACAGCTTAAAGGCTAAAGGGTCAAGTCAAACAGAGGGTGGGAAAGGAAAGAGAAGCCCAGGGGAGAAAAGGAGGTGGCACAGCCACACTGCAGGGCCCAGGCCCCCATCTCACTCCTTCCCTTGTACACAAGAAGGTTTGGACTCAGAGATGAGCAGAAATGATGCTCTCAAGTAAAGCACAAGTCAGCTTTCCAGAAGATGGACGGGTCCTCCTGGCACCAAAACTGTCTGCAGAGCCTCAAACCAGCCAGGATTTTACAGCAGAGTTATAAACCTTTAACAACAAGGTTCTTCTTTAGCAAGGGTAATTTACCAGCACTCCCATACAACACCAAACACGGCTTTCCCTTCAAGCCATGGTGACAAACACTTGTGCTGTAAAGATTTAAAGCTAACAACCTTCACTCTTTATCTCCTTGTTTTATCCCCTATATCACTTTCTTTAGCAGACTTTGGTTTTTTCTTTCTTAAATGCAAGTTCTGTGTTATAACTCCCTTCAAGCTGCAAAGAACAGAGCATCTCTGACCTTCCACTCAAACCAGTTTGTTTGCTGACCCCAAGGCTGCTCACAACAGGTCCTGGCAACTCCACAAAGATCCTCCTGACCCGTGTGAGAGACCAATGTGCTGAATTTATCATGTACCTTCAGCATGTACTCCACATAACCCCTCTCTGAATGAGCTATTGTGGATTCCTGAAAAGAAGAAAAGCTGTATACAAGTGTTAGAGGTAGAGAGGTATATAGTAGAGGTATTTGTATACAAGTTATACAAATGTGTTAGAGGTGACAGACAAGACGGTTGCATTTCAAATCGAGGGAAAGGGTTCATTTCAAATATTTTAAAGCTATCAAGTATAAGGCTTCTTGGGTTTTTTTTTCAATGTCAACAGAAGACAGAATTAATCTTATTTTCACCCAACTCCCCTAATGTGCTCTTCCCAAAGGCAACACCAGGCCTGGCAGAAGTTCCTGTCCACAGGCAGCTTCTCCACAAGCAGAAGTCCTTAGGATGCAGCACTTGGAAGGCAGATGCAATGAGAAGCTCATCCTTGGCAGGCCACAACTGATGCAGCCAGCAGCATTTCTGAAGCCTTTAACCAGAGCAACCAAGCCAAAGCCCAGCACAACAGAAAGCAGAAATGCCAAGAAGCTGTGGGTGAAATTCTCCATCCACTTGCTGCTCAAAGTCAGACAGAGGTAATCACTATTTGCCATTGTTTCAAAAGAAAAAGCAATATTTTGGCAGGGTTACAAAGCAAACCCATTCTTTGTATCTGTAAAAGAGAGACAGTCCATCCCTGCCCAGGGAGCTGACAGAGGAAACATATTTTACAGGAATCTTGGGTACAGCATTGAATTGGGACCTATTTTTACCCTCTGCTCTGCACTACACGCATTAATTGTTACAGCAACAATATTTGCTGACATATTCACTCACATCATTTACAGAGCAGAAGCCCAAGAGACAAAACAAGCCCTGGCTCCACCAGACAGGGAGAGGCAGGCAGGATGCCACATTGCTTCCTGTGACACCCAGAAAAAACCCTTATCTGCTATGGATGATCAGGGGGATAATCCATCTCCAGCACAACAGGACTGTCCTTCAGACACCCACCAGCAGAGCTCTGGGGAGAAGCAGGAGAGTGGCCCAGGTTAGGAATGGCCATTTCCAGCCTCCTCCTCTGGCCCAGCAGCACTTGGGGGTTTTTGGAGGATGCCATCCAAACATTCCCTGACCCATCAGCAATGCACATTTCTGCAAGAAGGTGGCAGACATCCAAGCAGTTTGGAAGACCTGAGGTCTGTCACCCAGTTACAGACCAGGAGAGGCAGGCACAGCTCAGCAGTTTCAGGATCTGGCCTCCACCCTAATTAAGACCAATTAGGTTTGCAGAGAATGAAGATGCTTTCCAGAGAACTCGCCAACCAAGTGCTGAGGTCTCCGCTGGCCCCGGTGACCCCAGAGCAACCTTCTGAAAGCAGAAATTGCCATTTTTCCCAGCCAAGAGCCAGCAGTTCTGCCCTATGCCCCTTCCCAGGGTGCTCCCATCCCTCTGCCCCTCACAGAGGTCCTGACCACAGCCCCGGCATTCCCGGGAGCCTCGGGGCTGCTGCCGGACACTCGCAGCTGGGAGAGCTCGGATCCTCCTGGAGAGGAACAGCAACGTGTCAGCACAACTCCCAACAGTCTGCAGAGGACAGCTGAACCCAATCAGCTCTAGAATGCCTAAGCTTTAAATGTAGGTAAATATATGATTCAGAACACGGAGCAGCTTGACAAATAACAGCATCTTCCCATGCCTCGTCGTGTAAAACATGCAGCTGTTCTACCACCACAATTTACAGGGAAGGCATTTCTCCTGGAAGTAAGAGAACACTTAGTATATATTCCTAGCCAGATTGATTACCCCTATTTATACTGTAAACTAAGACAGCACGTACTAAAAAGCCATGTAGTTAAACAGGCCCAGCCTCCAGCTCCTGGGCAAGGG
Source organism: Calypte anna (assembly GCF_003957555.1). Taxonomy (NCBI): domain Eukaryota; kingdom Metazoa; phylum Chordata; class Aves; order Apodiformes; family Trochilidae; genus Calypte; species Calypte anna. Next base: position 1,765,365 of record NC_044262.1, on the reverse strand, counting down.
GTCATTTTGTATCGTATGCCCCAGACTCCTGCAGTCATTACAAACACCACAGATTTCTGCAGCTTGGTTTCTTCTGTGTGCTCATTCTGCTGGTATTTCATCAGCCATCAGGAAGAACACTGCTGTTTTATGGGATCTCAGGGAATCAGAGAATCCACCAGGTTTTTTAAGGATTTTTTTTTTTTTAAATGGCAAAGAGGCCAGCATGCTCCTTACTATATAAAAACTGTTCTGTTCTCAAAACAACAAAACCACAAGACTGGATGTAATATAGCTGAAAATGTACATTTATCCTGAAGTGAGATCAACCCATATTTTGTCGACCCAGTCTGCATGGTGTTACGTCATTCTCCTCCTACAGACAACCTGCACAGCTGGACAACTCTCATTTTCTCTGTAAATTACAGATACAGTTTCAACAACCAACACCAGATACAAGCAGAGGTCTAGAAACTGCTCTCTGGTGTGTCTGCCCAGAAGTCACTGCTATTCCCAAGCACTCGTGCAGTTCCACCCAGCCAAGAGACCCCGTGAGCTCTACCAAAAGGCACCGAGCCAGACTTCACTGCAGAGTTCAGCTGGCCTGTTTATTCCTAATTTATAGCCAGATTTGCAGTTTCTTCTTTTCCTTTTTTTAAACAATGATAAGCTGAGAGCTGCTGAAGTCGCAAGGTGGTTTACATTACCATTTTTGAAGGGATAGGTTTCAGCGTGTTACCCTAACAAATACAAGGGTGAAATTGGAAGAGATGGAGATTTGAGCTAACACAATTAAAATTTCTTCTTAATAACAATCCACAGATATCCAGTGCCAAACACAATCAGGAGTCATCAACTAGCACGGACATGAATTAACCTAATAGCTTCTGGAAAAAAATAAATACAGCCCTAAAAAATTCCTCCTATTAAAGTAATTAAGTGTTATCAGAATCACAGAGCCATAATTAAACATGGTTTGCAATTAAACCAGCATGTGTCCTAGACAGAACACAGCAACAAAGAGAATATAACCATGATAGTCAATGCCAAAACACACGCCAAGTACCAAAAATCAGAAAAACAGCTGAGTTTCTCCCAAAGCTGCAGAGGGGGTGCCTCTGCTCTTCTGACTTAGTCAGCAGCACTTCTAAGGGATGTTCACACACTCTGAACTCCTCACAGCTTTGCAAGCTGTTGCCAGAGCTCAAGCAGAAATCTTGGGAACTAAGCAGGAGACACAATGCATGACCCAAAACGTGCAGGACCCGTGGCTGCTGGGCACGACCCCACGAGGAAGATGAAATTTAACCCAAACTCCTCCTACCTGGCAGCGGCTGAAGATGTCTGCCAGGGACACCTGAACGTTGAAGTGCTTCAGAACCTGAAGGGCCTGTTCTTTTGCCTTTTCTGAGCAGTTGACAGAGAAACACCTTCCTTCTGCTACTTGGGACTGCAGCTTCAAAAGATAATCAGAAACCAAAAAGAGAAGTGAGGCACTCGATGCATCTTGGTCCATGTTGTTTTTCCAGTATACTTGGTTTGGTTTGAACTCAAAATAATATCAGGACTTGGTGTGTGCTTACAGTTTAAATTTTGATCTAACAAAGACAATTAATAAATTAAAATTTAGCTACTGGTGCAATAGCTCTGAGGCTACTGAAACACTGCAGGTTTTATATGTGTATATACATGAAAAATTATTGCCAAAATCCCCTTCTACTTATAATTTGGTAGTGTGGTGCTGACAGAGGTAATGAGAGGAAACTGAATTAATACAAGTTTTCACATGAAACCTGGCCAGATCACAAACAGCATGCAAAAGCAGAATGATGGAAATGACAGTTTTTATACACTGTTCCACATGGAGCTGACGGATGGTCAAGAAATTTGAAGTGGTTGATGTAGTCCCTGGATGTTTGTTATGCATTCAGCAGAAACATTGGTAGCTGGGAACAAGCACTGGGAAGCTGCAGACACTTCTTGATGAACATGCTGAGTACTCACAGTGGGATGGGATCAACTCCACACCTAGGAAGGAGCCTGGCAGAGCCATCCTGGCCTTGTCAAGGGCAGACAAAGGCAAGGACACAAAGGGAACCAGACATTTCCCAGGACAGTGCTGCACACTGGGAAGCAGCTCTTTTCCTTTTGCAATTCTTCCACAGTACTTTGAAGTCAAAGCTTTGCCAAGTAAGATTCTGCTGGATGCTGGATGCCTATTGCATCAGCTGCAGGCTCAAGGAACCTGGAACCAAGGAACCTGGATGAGGAACCTGCACCATGGCATGGCTGCACTTGTGTTTTAGAGTGGGGGGAGTTTTCTTCAATGCTCAGCTATTAGGTAGGAAATCAGCAACCTACATTCTGCAAATAGTCCAATTAGGTACTTGAGGAGTTGGGAAGTTTTCTATTAATAGTTTGTAACAAAGAAATTCTGCACTGTGGCTCGTTTCTGTTCCAGAACAGTTTCTCTCTTCCAAATGATGTTTTGTGGAGCAATAAAGTGTCAAGGACATGCAGCAGGCATCATAACACTGCACCTACTGGCTTGGCAGGTTCAGTATATTCCAAATAACACTCCAGTTTGAAGTGTATCCCATGAAGGGCTCTGAACATCTGGTGCTGAGGGTAAGGTTGGTTTTTGCTTTGGTTTCTTTCATATCAGTAGGAACACAAAACCTCTACAGCTTCTATCAGGACCCAGTGCTTGGTGGCTGCCATCCCCTCCCTTCCAAGACTGAAGAAATGTCTTTAAGTATTGAAATGTCAGTGTATGTCAGTGTGGAGCCAGCCAGCAAGCACCAAGCTTTGTGACAAAAAACATGGGAACTGAGCTGCCTTCCACCTGCCAGTGAGGCCAAACAGAAACACTTTGTTCTGGATTGCTTGGCTTGATTTCCACCTCCTGTCCCCCAAGCAGTGTAATTGCTCTCCCTGCTGATGCAGGACTGTGTACAGAAACAAAATTTCACCCTGAGCTTTGGTCATTGAGAACAGCAGCCTGTCAAGACCCTTCATGTTGTTTTTAGAGTAGAAAACATGAAAAAGCCAAGCCAGCTATTGCATTCACATCTGACTTTTCTTTCATCTGACTTTTCACATCTTCTCTAGACTTCACAGCTCAGACCACGCAATGATACAATGCCAGAAAAATGCCAGAAGCTCTGAACACTTACAGTCCGATATGGGAGTCCAGAGGTTAAAATGACTCTTCCTTCCTGTCGGGCAATCTGGAAAAAACAGTAAAAATCATAATGAGCATGGACTGAAGTTCCTCTGGCTTCAAGCTTTCCTTTCAGTGAAAGCAGAGAGAGCATGAACTGGGGATATGGAGCCTTTCTCTCCAGAGTCAACCCACACAAGGCCAAGAGCACCTGGGCCTGGTTCAACAACATCCTCTTGACAGTGATAGCAGCCCAAGGTGTCACTTACTCTGTGTCCCCTCCCTGCCAATGCCTTGCCTCACATCTGCTGGAACCAGCTACTTGAGCATCTGCCCTGCAGATGGCCCAGGGATCCAATCCACCTTGAAATAATTGGATCAAAAGCATTCCTATCTTTTTTTTTTTCCCCTCTCTTAACTCACACTATTTCTGCTTCCCCAGTCTGGTTCACAAAGAAGCAAGCAGCTCTGCTCACCCAGCAACACACAGGGGAGAAAGGCAAAAATAACCTAAGCACGTAATTCTGGCCAAAAAAATGCACCATGAAATAGGTCTGCAGACTTCACAGATGTTAACAGAAGGATGCTGACTCCACTCCTTCAAGATAAGACTCTGTTATTCTCCCAGCAGCCTGAGAGCAGACACACAGAAATGATGCATCCTCTGCAGGCTGCAGAGAACATCACCATCCGAGTTCATCATCTGCCTTGCAATCATGTGCTTTTATCAGAGGTCTTGTCCTTCAAGGGAAAGGTCTGCTGAATTATCAGGGGACTAATTACCCACACTTCTGACCTTCCCAACAGACTGAGAGACACTTTCAAATGGTTTGATGCCAACAGGAGATATGAAATCTGGAGCTGTAATTCTTCACAAGGATGAAAGTGTGACTGATCTTCATATGATTCAATGACATCTCTCCCTCCCACCTCTTCAGTCCCTGCTGTAGGAGGGAAATAGTTTTACAGCCTGACAGGAGGAGGATTCCCATGTGAATCAGCACTCCAGCTCCCCCAGTGCTGACAAGAGATTGGCACTTTGAGGTAGGCACGAGGTTATTTCTCTTCTCTGGCTTGGATTAAGTTGAAAGCTTTTGTATTGTTCACTGTTTCCAGATGTGTGTCACGGAGGTCTCCCTTTTGGATCAGAGTTTCATCTCTCTCTGGATCACTCTTTAACCCTGGCAGGACATATTTGGGATCTGAGTCCTGCTGCACTTCCCAGGCAGTCTGACACCACTGAGCACAGGAAGGGAACACACAAAAAAAAAACAAACCAAGATTTTCAGATTTGGTCTTGGATAGCTCTTCTCTTAACAGTCACTGGACCTATGGCAACATGAAACGAGGGGCAGAAGGCTCTGAAGGCACCAACTCCCTGTGCAGCCATAATTTTTTTCCCTATTTTGACCTTTCAGGTAGCCACTTCCCTCCCTTTTTTTGTGAAGTCACTCTTCAGCTGCCAGTTCTGCACTGAGAAAGTGATTGGCAACAACTTCTAAAGCATCCTCCTATGGGCAAAATTACTGGATTTCTTTCAAAATCAACTCTCTTTCTCAATATAGGAAAAAAACTTCAACAGGAACCTCGAAAGGGCAGCAGAGGCACCCAGTGCTGCCCACAACACTGCTGGGTTACTGAGCAGCCCTGCCAAAAAACCACCCTGGTGGCACAGCAGCAAAAGTCCAGCAAGGCAACAGCAAAAGCTCAGCACAGTGATTTGCTGATAAGGGAAAAGAGATGTGAAATTCCTTCAGGCCCATGTGTGCTTCAGGGTAAGTCTGAGGATTTCACAGCTGGAACACTCCACTCTGACTTCCTGCATCCAGGGTTAATTAGTTCAAGCTTGATAAATCCCCTTATCTAAATGGCTTTGCAGAGACAAGCAAAGAACATCAAATAAAAAAGGAGAAAACTCTTCCAGCATGTTTTTCCGCCTCTGGAACAATGACTGGGAGAAATGCAGAGCCAGAAAAGCCATGGGGTAGCACAGGAAACCATGGAGGATATGGGCTGGAGAAAAGGGCACTGTTCCTTCTTTTCCTCTGAAAGAAATAAGGGAAGGCAGCACAGGGACCATCTGGGATATGTGTGTTGGGAGATGGAAATCCAAGGAGAAGCACAAGCAGAGCAGTGTGGAGGGGTGGGTGTCATCCCAAGTGCTGCTGAGAGGGCATTGGCCTCAGGCTCACAATCTATTAAAAATCCCAACTTCCTCTGGAAAAGGCTTAGACCTTCTGAATGGAAAGCACTCCCTAGGAACTTGGTATTATTATTTAGCCTAACGTGCCTGTCTGTTCAGCCAACTTTCACCTTGCAGAGATGAATGAACACAAATGAATTACTCAACAGAGACCTGGGAGGACGATACTGAGGAGAGAGCCCAGAGAGAGCCTGTGATTCAAAGCCAGCACCAAGAGCAGAATGATTTGTGACAAGATAAAGGATCCTGGATTAAGGCCAAAGAAGGTTTCAAGCAACAGCAGCACAAGGCTGTAGATTTCTAATTTAAAATTTGCCAAGGCCAAGGATGACACGTGTTGGGTAATGCCACGTGCCCTTGAAAGTGCAGCCTGCAGTGTTCCCTCTGAAAGGCAGCAGTGCGAGAGAAGGTGTGGCAGATGTGAAGCTGTGAGCCTGAGCTTAGGCCAGCAAGGTCCAGCAAGGTTCAGACAAAAGAAGGAGTGGACAGAAAGCATCTGTTTCAGGACATGTGCTTGAAAAGTACAGACATGGATCTACTTTAGAAGTGGATCACAAACCTCAATCCAACCCTTAAGTCCCTACCTGTAAAGCAGACAGTAAAGCAAGACCTGAATAGGTCTGTGAGCACATTCAGTCTAACCCTGCAGAGCACTTGCTGTAATGCTGGCACTGCAACCCTAAAATTCTCTGCAGCATTCCTGAAAACCTTAAATTGTACAGAGTTTATTGCATGATTTCATAATGTGGCCTTAGGGACCACACTGAAACCAGCAGCCCAGTTTTGTTTCTTAATGCAGACCCATTTGTATCAAGGTCTCCAATGAAAAACATTCTCCTCCTGCTGACCAAACATCAAAAGGGAAAGGCCTGACCTTTAAGGCAGAACAATTCTTCATCTGTCCTCTACAAATTTACTCTGCTGACTGGCAGGGAGATAAAAAGAGGAGCAAAGCTGAGGAATTCATATACATCAAAAATATGGAAAAATACATTCAAAGCTGAGATGAGATCAGAGATTAGATTCCCCCATTACATGAAGCTCTGCTTACTGCAATATTATATGGCCCCTTTGTGTCCCATGGCTCCAAACCAGTCTGGGAAAATTCAGATCTAGGTGTACATTGCTCTAACTGGATCCTGGGATCCATCCATGCCTGGCCCTCCTCTCTGACTCACCTGGAGTTTTGGGGGAATTGTTGTAACTCTGCAAGGGAACCTTCTACACCATGGGAACTGCAGGAAGCCAGTTCTACCACCCTTCTGGATATTACCACACTTCAAAAGATACAAGGTTTGCCTTGGTGTGCAAACTATTCTTAAAGATGAGCATGATTTTGAAGACTAAGAGCATAGTCCATTAAAAAAATAAACCAACAGTATGAATTTCTGCAATTTTTCCATTTTTAAAGATTTCTTGTCTATGCACTTGGTCTCTTCTCCCAAATAACCAGAAACAGAATAAGAGGAATGAGCCTCAAGTTGTGTCAGTGGAGTTTGACATAGGGAATATTGGGTATTTCTTCCCTGAAAGGGTTGTCAGGGCCTGGCCCAGGCTGCCTCATCCCTGGAGGGATTTCAAAGCTGTGGAGATGTGGTGCTGAGGGACATGGGGCAGTGGTGGCCTTGGCAGTGTTGGGTTAATGGTTGGACTTGATAATCTTAAAGGTCTTTTCCAACCAAAATGATTCTGTGATTCTTTGATTATGGCAGATACCTTTTAATCCTCTACTTCTCCAATCAATTCCTAATTAAATGGAACCATTAAATTCACTGAGTGCAAACTGGTAACACCACAACACCCAGATATGGGCAAACAGGGGAATTCACTGGCTTGGGATGTTGCAGGTCCTGTTCTCATGGCTGGCAGGTCTGAGATTGCAGAACTGGCATGATAAACTTGCCATGACAACTGTTGACCAAAATAAAACATTCAGCCAACAATATCAGCACAACATGAAGCTGCACACAGGACACAGACTTCAGCTTCAAAACAATCCCTGCAACACACATCAGTCTATAAGAAAAAAGAAAGCAATCCATAGCTGCCAAAGCACAACCTACAAAGCTCTCAGGCTTTCAAGTTTGATCTCAAGTAGCAGAGGATGAAGGACACGACTCATTTTATACCAATATTTGAAGTCACCTTAGGAAGCAGCAGGAATGAGAACAGTAAGGAGCAAATGCCAGGCAGCTCAGGAGTTCTTGGCACATGGGGATGTGTAATATGCTGAGAAACTGATATCAGCCTGATAGATTGATTTCAGTGAAGTGACCTCAACGAAGAACAAACTCTAACTCTGTACACACTTCTGTGTTCCGGGTGACACCAGTTCAAGACTGCTGGGACAACACCCAAATTTTCTATCTTCTACTCACTGACCAAGTCCCAAACCTTTCTCCTGGCCTTTGCAATAACATTGACACATTTTTGGGTGTAGGATGATGGTCAACATTAAATTTCTGTTAAATCAGGACTAGGCAGATATAAAGCAGGGTAGGAGGAGTCTAGTTTTATCTTTGATTATCCAAGCACAGATCAAAGGCTCTGCAATACAGTAACAGTCCAAGGGCTTTTGATAGTGAAAGGATGTTTGTCCAGTCACCATAGAGAAAGCAATGTAAAACATCCTGCTCATAGCACGATAAGGTATCAGGATGAGAAGCAGAGACAGGGCTCTGAGGGGAGGCAGTGAGAACTAGTTTGTTTAAATGACTTGTGAAAGTTTGGCAGAGATGAGATATTAATTATTTCTGCAGAAGTTAGAGCCTGCAGAGGATTCAGGCCAAGCAGACATTTGAAGAGGAAACATCCTGTGCACCAGGCTGGGGGATCAGTGCACATTTGATAGCAACACTCTGTGTGGGCTGAAGAGCTCCACTTCTGGTGTAGCAGAAATATGTCTGAAATGAAGAGCCATGTGGCTCTGCTCTGAGAGGTCAAAGCTGTTATGGAAGTCCAGATCCATGTTCAGTGTCCCTGAGCATGTTAGAGACTCTTCCTGTCTGAAACATTTCACTGCAAGTTGTGGCTGATCACCTTGGAGTCATGTCACAAGATGGTAACCAGCTTGGCTGTTATATGGCAATTTATTAGGTACATTTTACCTTTGATTATGGTTCTGCTCAACTGACCCAGGCACAAGGCAGGTCAACACCTTCCATGTTAGCCCAAACTGGAGTCCACCAGAAACCAAAGTGAATTTGGGGTTCTTTTCCCTGATTTTTTTCTTGTTTCAAATCTCCCATCACCTCCCCATCAGCTACACTTGAGACTGCAGGACACATCTGCACACTCTGCTTGTGTTCTTCTCATGACTTTAAACACCCCAGCTGTCACTGACCCCAGCATACAGACACAAACAAGGTTTGGGATCCACTTACCTCCCATCTCTTGGAAACAGAGAACTGAGCCCATGCACTATTGTAGGGACCAGCTGCCAGCAGCTCCTCAGCCTGAGCCACAGAACCTGATGTCAGCAGAGACACAGGAAGATGGGAGTGCTGGGCAGCCCCTGCCAACCTGCTGCCTGCTTGGCATTAGTGATGAACTGGTGCAGCCATTCAGTCAGCAGCACAGAACAGAGAATGATACGGATTGGAAAGGACCTCTAGAGATCATCCAGTCCAACCCCCCTGCCAAAGCAGGATCACCCAGGGCAGGAACACACAGGAACACAAAGGAGACTCCACAACCTCCCTGGGCAGCCTGTGCCAGTGCTCTGTCACCCTCACAGTAAGGAAGTTTCTCCTCATGTTGAGGTGGAGCTTCCTATGTTCTAGCTTAAACCCATTATTCCTTGTTCTGTCACTGGGCATCACTGAAAAGAGATTGGCCCCTTCCTCTTGACACCCACCCCTCAGATATTTATAGGCATTGATAAGATCCCCTCTCAGCCTTCTTTTCTCAAGGCTGAACAGCCCCAGGGCTCTCAGTCTTTCTTCACAGCAGAGATGCTCAAGTCCCTTCTTTATCCTCACAGCTCTCCCTTGGACTCTCTCCAGTAGATCCCTGCCTCTCTTGAAGAGGGGACCTCAAAACTGGCTGCAGGATTCCAGGTGAGGAGACCTTCTCCAAGGAACACAGATGGGAGCTGTAAACACACCCACCCCCCAGGACTGACCTCAGCAGCTTTCCTGTGATCATCCTCATTCTCCAGTATCTGGACATCGACACCAAGGCAGCGAAGGTAACGCCCAAGGCCCTGCAGCATGTTGTCACAGACCACCTTGAAATCCTTTGGGGAGATGGGAGCAGAGGAACATGAGGTCTCCTTGGTAGATCCTTTGCATTGCTACAGAACAAAAAGAGCTCCATCAGCAGCAGACCAGAGGGCTGATCTCAAGTATTTTTGTGTTTCACCTCCCTGCATTCACTCACCATGAAAAGTCCAGCTGTCCCCTCCCACCTCTATTATGGTTTCCCCCATGCTCTACAACACCTCTAGATGCTCCTTCATGTCTTTCTGCATCACTCACCTACACCTGGGCTGAAGGCAAGACACAATAGAGATAATTCTGAACGAGAACCAAACCCAGACCTTCAGCCTTTCCCTGGAGAAATGCCAACCTGCTCTTCCATGAATTACATGGACAGTGATTTTCATGAAATCACAGAAACACATCTTCAAGGTTGCTATTTCCCTATGGAATTAGACTGCAATTAATATACACGTGCCAAAGTTCTGATTTGGAAAGGGGATGGGCCAGACAGTGGGAAAGGCAGGTAGACAAAGCAACCACGTCAGCTGTGTTATCTTTGAAAGTTTAAAAATAGGTAGTGCCTGAATTCTGTTTATTTTATTTCAAATGTCTGCTGCTGTGGCAGTTCCTGCAGTGGGAGACTTTGTTGTTGAGAGGCTCTCAGAGTACAATAGCAAAATTCATGGAGAAGGGAAGTTACTGAGGAACCTCCAATGCTCAGCTTTGCTTCCAGGAACTTGAATCAGCTGAACTGGCTGAAGGACACAGCCACCACCTCTGCAGGGATTTCTCTTTTGAACCAGAGTCACTGCAGCATCACAGATCAGCTCTGCAGGAGAGGACTCAGGCCTGGCAATGCTGCAGCACACCATGCAGATACACCTGCTCTGACTGGGCAGATTAACTGAGAGCTGAATGCTCAGCCTGGGGGATGCTGCTCTTCCCAGAAGCTGGCACATGCACTCAAAGCTCTGCAGCACTGGCACCAACTCCTGCAAGGACTGTGGTGGATGCAGACATGGTGCTGTGATACCAGAGCAAGCTGAGCTCTGACTTTGAGGTAGCTGGAAGACACTAATCCTGTGCTGCTGCTTCTGTAAGAGAGATGTAAGAGAGTAGCAGCTGGCTCTTAGTGAGTGTTTATTGAATGGCCAGCAATGTCATATGCAGCTTTTTTCTCATGTTTCATGCCAGCAGAAAGCAAAAAGCTTATAAAGGAGAATAGTATCATTAGCCCCACTTCAGACTGTGGCCCAGGAAATACTGGGAAAGAGGGCTTGGAATCATGCAGGATGCAGAGCCAGGACAAGTTGGCTTCTTTGAGTCCCAGTCCAGGTTTTACCAACTACTCCTTGGTTAATGGATCTGCCTGTAGAGAACACAGAGATGACCCCTGAGTTCACAAGGTAATTCAAGCCTCAAGTACTTACTTTTCCCACCTCTGCAGCAGCCAGTCAGATCTGCTATAATATACAATATTCCCATGAACACAGAGTGGTTTGGAAACTCCTGAGCAGCTTTGTGTTTTACTGCCTGACACTAATGGGATATTGTACATTTACACATGCTTGAACAGGAGGATCCTGGAAAGGTGGCTGTAATCTATAATAAATAATCAATAATCAATAGCATCTCAGTCCAACCATGAAAAGTATTGGCTCAGGACACATTTGAGACTACTCCAAAGGCTACACAGCCACAGTGAGTCTTCTCAGCTAATAAAAAAACCTTTTTCTGCTCATATTTTTGTAGGTGCATGAACAACCAGATGGTTGCATTTTAAAAGTAAAACTATTCCTGAGAGAGAAGGACAAGTCCCATTCCAATCAGAGATACCCAGTTCCAAATTATGGCCAGTGGAGTTTAAAGGGTCTGTCACAAGACATTGCAAGAGAAGGAAAGTCATGGGCTGTGTGATGGTGGCCAGGAGACAGAAACAACCCATCAGCAGAAAGACTTCTTAGATCAATTTCTTGGTTTTAAGTTTGCAGACTTCTACTCCAGACACAAGGAAGGAGGCATTCCCAATGTGAAACCAAAGTGTAGGAGCTCAGTTAAAGCAGGGAAGTCAAAGTTTTGAAGCCACAGAATTCAAACCCACAGCACTGAAGAGCTATGGAAGGAGCAAGGTCAGCTGAATTCTGTCACACAGACCTGCCACAGTGTTTTGTGAAGACAAATGAACCTTGAACTGCAGGGAAAGCTGAACCCAGGCACATCCTGGGAGGGATGTAAAGGGAAGGAGCAAGGGAGATGTTTCTGCAATAGTCCTGAGAACAGCCCACAAACAGGCATGCCATGCATAGCTAGTAGTATGACAGAGACACAGCAACATATGATTTGCAGGGGTCTTGAGCAACACACAGCTCTTTGAAGATGTTACAAACCTGTCCAGAAGGTGATGGTACTTCTTGTTTATGCAGCTGCTTCGTTGCCATGGGTTTTATGCTTGGTTTTCCCACCAGACTTTCAGTCAGGTCTGAGCTCAGACCAAAGCTTGCTGGATCCTTACAGATTTTCTCATAGATCTCCAGTAAACAGTATGCATCTGAAGCTGGAAAAAAATGGAGTAAGAGCCTCAGCTGGTTTCATGCAAAAGTAACACAGAGGCTTTCCTGTTGCAAGGAAGATCCTGGAGTTCTGTAAACATCACTGAACAATCTGTGAAGCTCCAGCTTATTGACATCACACCCTGCACTCTTAAACTGATTCCATGAGCACTGCACTCTGACACCATCTCAAAGAGCCAAGGCAGAGGAGCCCAAAAAGCAACAGGTCCTCTGCTATCTCTGCCTGTAATGTAATGCAAATTGTAGTGTGCCTGGTCAAACCACCAGGTCTGATAGCTCCAGCCAACCCACGTTACACTCCATTGTTCCTGAGCCCACGGTTTATTACCACATCTTGGCTCTGGGCAGGTAACTTCCCCATTAGATGTAATATCTTAAAAAGTAATAACCATGTTGTTTGCCATCACCTGCCCACACGCACTGCCGTGCGGCTGCTGTGCCTTGCAACGGGAACTGCCTCAGTGTCCCAGCCAGTTCTGCAAGTCCCAGTGATTAACTTTTGTGGGAACTGTGTCAGCTTCAAAGATAGCTGAATTTAACAGAGGGCTGGGTCACTTTAGTAGACTGTCCTTTGATGCCCCAGGAGAAGATGTAGACCCAGACTTCTGACTCTGGTGTAATCAGTGCTAAACTCCCCCAGTCCCTCCCCAGAACAAATTCTCTGCTGCAGTCTCTGCCACTGGGTCTGCCTGGTTTCACCCTGCTCTACCATGCACTTCACTGTGACAAATGAACACAGCACTTGCCCTCAGAAAGGCTGAGAAAATGGGGCAGAAGGAAGCGGACTTTCTTCTTTTCAGCCAGTGAGAGGAGTTTCCAGTGAGAGGAGGGTGATGTTTCATCAGACATAATCTGCAAAGCTCAGGAATTCTTTCATAAGGGACATAATGATTCACTGGGCAGTTTAAAAACCATTGAAGCCATGGCCATAAAAAGAGAAGCATAATGTCTGCTGGCTTCTCTGAACTAATCTGCCAAGCCATCTTCTTCGTTTTCTACTTAACGATTTTCCTGGTGACAGACAACAGACAAACACAGCCTGTAATGAGCAATCTGGAGCACTTTGCCATGGAGTCAGTGACCACACCTGCATAGAGGATCTGTTCCTCCCTCAGAGGCCGTTTCTCCCAGTTAGACAGCTGCTCTGTTTTATCCAGAGGCTTCCCCAGCACATGTTGCACCATGAGGCTGAGTCCTTTCTCCTGTTGCCTGGAACCTTTATCCTCACAGCTCTGCTCCAGTGCATCTACCTTCTGGCCACCCTTCTTGGAGTCAGTGAAGCTCTTTTGCAGCTGATGGAAAGAAAAAGACACAAAATAAATGGTTCCAACATAACTTCTACAACACCTCCTATTCCAGTGGGTGGGGTCACACACCAACCCTCTGATTTTTATCTCTTGCCTGGCATATTGAATCCCCTTGCATCAGACAAGGGCTGGGATGACATTAGATATATACTGCATCTGGTTATTTGTTTAACAAACATACTTGCTGGAAAGAAATCTGTTTCATAGCCAGGGAAGGGAAAAAATTGCACTGTTGTATAGCATTGCATCAGAGAAGTGGGGCTGTGACTGACTGTGCAAAGTTTTGCAGAGTGCTCAGCCATGTGGTTGTTGAAAACCAACTCAATAAAAGAACAGCAACCATAGTTCAGAACCTTTCTCCTTCTGGTTCCAGTGAAAAAAGGTATTCCTGTAACACAGCAGGCAACAACCTTCCTGCAGTTGCCATTTCACAGATTATATGGGGGCAACAACTGTTGGCAGGTACCTCAGACCCTACAACACTTCCCAGGTTAAGCTACTAGTCCCAGAGATATGAGTTCACCCCAAGCCATAGCCTTAAACACACTCTGCAGATTTTACCCACTAGAAAGTTGTCCTTAACATTTCTGCAGACTGCTAGAAATGATTCTGTACTAACCCAGGGACAGCTGGAGTTCAGCTGAACAAAACTTTCTGTGCTGAATCCACCAGCAGCTCTTCTGAAACATTATGAGTTCTCTACAAATCATTAACTCCACAATATCTGCTTCTAGAATGGAATATCTGAGTTTCTACAAGAATTTAACTCAGAGTTCAAGTATGACTTGTGCTCAGAAACATCATCTCAGATGAATGAAGCTGTGCAGTTCAATTATTTTTTCATAGTTTTTATAAAGGCTATGAAGAAAGTTATTAGCATAACAAGCTCTAACTTTTTAGCTGATGAAACCCAAATGCTTCTGTCTTTCTTTACAGAGCTACATTACCCTCAAAACCACAAGTGGAAAGTACCTTTTTGCTCCTTCAGCCATCTCCCTGCCCATAGAGGACACAAATACAATGCTGTGAAGTCATGCATGACAGTTATCTACAGCCACACGCAGGAGACACAGTTTTCCATAACTCCAGGTGTTCATCCTTACTTGTTTGTCTACTTGGAGCAGGTCCAGCACACCTCGTGCTCGCTTGTCGGTGTCTTTCAAAGCAGAACAAGTGGCTGCAAGGCTGCTGAGGTCTCCAGACATCCCATAACCTGGAGATAAAAAACCCACAGAGGTAGAAAAACACAAATCGTGGCTCATGCACTGCAGCTCAGAGTCAAGATGCTGACAATATATGTACAAACATTGATGGAAAGACCACTAGGGAACAAGGCAGATTTTTGGCTCTCCTGTTCCTAAGAGAGACTCTTGCAGACCAAGACTGGGAGAGAAGAGTTGGATGAAAAGATGCTCAGTTTAAGATCAACTTACTGAAAATCTGCTAGGGCAGTGAAAAGCAATTACCAATCTGCCCTTGAACTTCAGGTTTGCCAACTCCTGCCAAAAGGCTCCAAACAGAATCTCAAAGCAGGTAAAGCCAGTGAGTTCTGCTATCCAGGGCAGCAACTTTGGGACAGGACCAGCAAATCCAGAGAGCTTTTCATGACAGACTTCCCTAGAGCACCCAAGCTTGGGTGCAGGCTGGGGTTTGGTATGGAATGAAGACAATGCCAAATCTATGGGCAAGACTAAATCAGAAATCTTGGATTTGGCCTGAATTAGGGAGACATTTCTATCATTCCCAGTTACAGTGGTCACCCTGTTAGCTGGCATGGCAGTCTTTGAATACTCAGGGCTACAAAAACTGGTCCCATGATAAGTGAAATGAGAGAATGACAAGAAGACTCAGGAATTACACAAAAGAAACAGTGTAAAGACTCAAGGAGCAGAGAAGAGGCTCACATTACCTAGTTTAGTGATGGCTGCATCTGAATAGAGCAGCTGGATGAAATGAGGAAGCTTCTCCTTCTCACCCTCAGTCTCAGCTTGCTCCAGAAGCTTTGGCAGGTCTAGCAGGAACACCTCATCCTTCAGAGCAATTTGGAGGAGGGAGACAGGAGGCTTCCCAACCATGCCAAATGAAGGCTTGTACTCCATGTCAATGCCAACAACCTGCCCAGGCTGCAACACAGACAAAAACCTCTTCATTTAAGAAACCATCTATGTTTTTAAGTAACCTGCACAGTCTCTGTACAGAGCACAAGTGTTTCCTTTCCATCTCTTTGCTCTCATACAAAATACTGTAGAGATAGTGCTGAGTAAGCTGAGTTACCCCTGGCACAGCAATTCCCAGTGTTCCCCAATCAGACAAGCCTCAAGAAAGCAGCTAAGGAGCTGTCAAGACTTTGAGGGGGAAACAGTGAGGGCAGTGCCCCCTCTGTGCCAGTCTGCTATGAATTTTCTGTTCCTTGACCCTTTAAAGTAAGTACAAGGTGACACTCACCTGCAGCACCTTTTCCCAGCACTGCTGTGTCTCTTCCCATGTCTGTAGGAAGTGAATATTTGCCCGTGGAATAGGAAGCTGGTAATAATCCTTCTTCTTACTTTCTTCATGACTGTCTGTTTTCACAGCCTCTTCTTCCCTGCACATAACAGATGCAACATGCCATGAGGGGAAATCTGGGTTGGAGGAACACTGGGAAATCTTAAGCTCCTTATTTCAATCTGGCCCTCTATTTCCCCATGCCACTCAACTCTTCCCCTCTCTTTCCTCACTTTTCCCTATAATCTCTTTCATCTTGACTCATCCTCTCTTTTTATTCCTATAAAAAGAAATATATATATATATATAATATCCTCACACTGGATCTGAGAGCTCAGCACTCACACATGCAGTATGCTCTGCAGAGAACACCCAACCCAAACCTCAAGCCCTGCTTGCAATGCCCAGTTTTTTCCCAGAACCAATACAACTCAGAGGACAAAGCTGGACAGATGTTTCCACACCACAGATAATGCATTTTAGAGTTACTGATTTTTGCCCTTGAGCTTTTACACTAATACACTGTAATACAGAACAGAGGAGCTGCCTCTGCCCAGCACTGTGTCCAAACTGGAGCTTCCACTTCCCCACAGCAGGAACTGGCTGAGAAAGAGACTCAGAGACTGCTCCACACTAAGATCACTACCAGCTGGGCATGGGTGAAGCTGTTTCAGCACTTTACAGTGCAATGGCTTGGGAAGGCTTCCCAGACCTCCCTGCTGCTCTCCAGCTTCCCTGCCTCCATCCCTTCCCTGTAAAATGTTCACACAGGTTGCATAAGAACATTTGTCCTGCATTTCACAGCAAAGAAATGATAAAATAAAGTTTCAAAGTAAGGGAAAACAGCCAGCTGAACCCACAGACCATGTGCTTGCTTGTGCTACTCCCTCCATTTGGGTTTCAGATGGTTCCACACAGAGAAATTTTGCCTCTGTACATTAATACCCTGTGAATGTTGGAGGATGCCTGAAGAAATGAGCTAACTGGCTTCCTACAACAGGATCTTACACAGCACATTTTCTTTTAAAAATGCTGCAGTCTCTTGAAATGGCCTTGTAATTGGGAGGTCAGCATATTGCTATGGTGTCTCAGACAGATGATGCAATCAGAGGAAAGAAACTCATAAAAAATATCCAGCTATTTTAGACATATCACGCATTTCTGGATAGTCTCTTTCCCACAGAGACTTGAAATGGTTTATTATTTGAGAAAATATTTACTAATCTTATGTTTAGGGACTGTGTGACTAATTTTGTAGCATAGCAGCTTTCACTGTACAAACACTTTTTTTCCATGGGTTTGTGTGCATGGGGAAGTCAATATTTGTGTAAAATATTTAATGAAGGTGTGCAGTCTCAGGTCTCCAGGAATATTATCACCTGCAGAGATCAGGAGCTGCGTGTGGGGTGACCAGTGGCAGAACTGATGTCATTTATATGCTGGTATCACCTTGTTCTCTACAGTCTTAACACCCTCTCTGGGAACTTGCTGCTTTGTTAGCTCAATAAATAAGGCAGCCAGACTGCTCTATTAGGCTCTCTTGATTTTCTAGCAGCAACTGCAGCAGGTATCATGACTAGATGAGTAAACTGAGGCACAAAAGGTTTTGCTCATCTGTCATATCTCCTCATGAATGGCAGGGCCATCAGCATGCCTTCCCCCAGCCCCTACATGACACAGGCTTCCTGGAGCAGAGATGGAGCTATGGGTTTTATCTTCCCAGCTGCACAGTCTGTGGATAAGTCACACTCCTGTTAATTGCCTTTTGAGGGGTTACACCCCATGGAAAAACCTCTGGCTCAAAGAGGCAGCTACGTTTGGTATGGAATGAAGGCTTCTGCAGACACTTCTATCAATGCCTGCAGACATTTCTAGGCTTTTGAAAAGCAAATGCAGCATGTACATACTCAAGATGTGATCTGAGTAAATGGAGGAAGCTTTTGCTAAATTATCTCCCCACAGAAGCATTAGAGCAGACTATTTTAAGAAAAGATGCAGTCTTTGTATGATAAGTAATCTACACTGAAAAGACACAAACCAGATATAGTTACCTCTCTTGGATGTGAAGCTTTTGAAGCTCATCAGCCACTTCTTGAGGTAACATCTCCTTGGGCACATTGCAGCACTGTGCCCATCTTGCTGCTGTGGGCAAATCACAGTACTTGATAAGCAACTGGATCAGGTGCCCTTGGAGCCATCGATTCTCCCCAACTGTGCTCTGCAAGGAATCAAGGGTGAGGAAATCCTGTCAGTGCAATTCCATCGTGGGTGTTTCTAACCCCTCTCAGGACACAGAATCCTCAGGGGGTCCTGGACAAGCAGAGAAAGCAGCAAGAATCCCCCCACTGCAGAGTGGGTTTGCTCAGACCCAGTGAGTGCAGAACTTCCCTGCCAAGAGGTGAAGGACTTCAGCCCAGAGCTCACCAGGGTACTTGGGGCCCTGGTTTTTTGTGGTTATTTGTTCAGGGAATATCACTTTGCAGGTACAGAGAAACAAGGGAACACAAAGCCATTTAGCCTGACCAATGACTTGATCAGATTCTGGTTATACCAAGTAAAATCAGAACCAGTGACTGCCCAGACATAAAGGTCTTTGGGCTTCTCAGGCAGGTAATTACAGAAAGGGTAAGGATTTGGATTGGTTTAGTCCTACTTTGTGCCTAAACATGGGCCTGAAATGATGCTGGGACTTGATGTCCTGGGAGAGGCAATAGGATGGCTTCTCTAGGTAACAGGGGGATGGGTTTCCTCCAGCCTTGGCAGTATTTGCAAGAGCACAGCTGTGTGGATGGGTGTCCTGTGCAACCAGCACAGGCTTGGCCAGCTCTGTGGATGGGGCCCAGGGGTGTCAGTGGTGTCACCCTGCCTTGGAAACAGGTTGTATGAAAGGTCCTGTGAAAGTCCTGCTTTATCCCCACTGATGGCAACTTTCAAGTCACTCCTGCTGTGGAGAAACAGGGTTGGGCAGAAGAAATTCCTCCCTTTGTGTCTATTCAAGGCCTCTGTAGATGTGACAACTGGATTATTGCTTCAGCCAATATGGACAAACACAAGGAGCTCAAGTGTGGAGGCAGGAGCCTGGGTCAGGTGCAGCTGCACACAGGGAGGGCAGCTCAGGACACTCCTGGTTCTCAGCTGCTTTCTGATTGCAGCAAACATCCCTGCCCCAGCAACCTGCAGAGCCCAGGGCCACAAACACAACCTCTGTGTGGTTGTACCCAAAACACCCATCCAGGCAGTGGCTGGAATTTGGCACAGCAGAGCTGCCATGGGCAAGGGGCAGAGCTGACAAACAAGGCAGTCCCAGTGCCACAACCAAGGTCACCAAAGCTCCTTTCTTGTTCTCTCTCTTGTCCAATGCCCTCCAAGGCACCCTTGCCCAGCAGCTCCAAGAGGAAACAGGAAAAAAAAAAAATTAGGAATGCAGTGACACCAACAGTCAGGACAGCTAAATTGGGGCAGGACTCTCCCTCTTTTCCTTCCCAACCAGCCCACCCTGTGCTCACCCACACCCCTGAGCCCCTGGAGCTGGATCAGCCTTTGGCTCCTCCTGCCAGACTGATTCCTGATGGATCTGCCTTAGCAGTTATTATCAAAACCCCTTAATTGCTAAAAGAAGCTGAAACTCCACATGGTGGATCAGGACCTGTAGCTCCACAGCTGTCTTGCCACTGGCACTCCCAACACCTATTTTTCCGTGTGGTGAAAAGCTCAGTCCCACATTTGAAGTCCATCCCTGCTCCCTGCACACTCCATGGCCATCTCTCCTTCCCTGCCCATCCCGAGGTGCTCACAGGGTCAGATCCTGCTCCCAGGGACTGCCAGCACCTGGGCTCTTTCCCCACTGCCTGTACAAACACAGCAGGGTGGGTGGGAGGCTGGGGCCATGGGGCCTCATTCCTCACATTCCTTCAGGAACTAAAAGGTGAGAAGTTGCCTTCAAAGCAGGCACACTGCACAGAGATCAGGAAACAAACCTGTTGATGGCCCCAAGGTAAAAGGGAAGGAAACAAGAAGAAGAAGAAAAAAAAGAAAAGGAGGTGCAGGAGGGGTGAACCACAGAGGTGCAGGAGAGGGTAAAGGCTTGGAAGAAAATCCAGAGAGAAATTTTGCATCCCTGGTAACATGTATGAGGAGCCAGGCTGCTCAGAAAAACAACTGCCCCAGCACTGAGTCTGCACCCCTGGGACCTTGCCAGATGCCAAAGCACATTTATTCTCATGGATATTTGAAGGAAGATTTTTCTGCTGCTCCTTAGAGGCAGATGGCACAGCAAGGAGCCAGTGTCAAGCAGCTCACCAGGGGCTTGGTTACCAGAGAGAACCTGACTCAGAGAATCATAGAATGTCAAGGGTTGGAAGGGACCTTAAAGCTCATCCCACCCCCCTGCCATGCCCAGGGACACTTCCCACAGCCCAGGTTGCTCCAAGCCCCATCCAACCTGGCCTGGAACACTGCCAGGGATGGGGCAGCCACAGCTTCCCTGGGCAACCTGTGCCAGTCACCCTCAAATTAAAGAATTTCTTCCTCATGTCCAACCTAAATCTCCCTTCTTCAAGGCTGAAACCCTTTCCCCTTGTCCTCTCACTGCACACCCATGCAAAAAGCTCTACCCCAGCTTTCTTGTAGGTCCCCTTCAGGTGTTGGAAGGTTGCTGTAAGGTCACCTTGGAACCAACCCCAATTGGTTCCACCTTGGAACCAATCCTTTTCTCCAACCCCAAATTCCTCATCCTATCTTCAAAGGAGAGGTGCTCCATCCCTCTGAGCATTTTAATGGCTCTCTGAAGAGGGAATGGAGGGAAAGGGAAGGAAAAGCAACCACATTAATGCTGCCTGTCCTCTACATTTCCTCCTGAATCTTTCCTCCCAGCCATGCCAGTTCTGATACTTTGTGCCTCTCCCACATTTCTGCCTCATGCAACTCAGCTCAGTCAAGCACCTACAATGTGAAGGGAATCTCTATAACCCTTCCTGCTGCATTTGGCAAGCCACTTCTTAGAACTCCCCAAAAGAACATATTTTCTTATTAACATCACAGAGCAATTCCCTCTTCTAGCTTCCCCTGTGTCCATCCTATTGTCTTTCTGCCTTTCTTCTAGAACACAGAGTCTTTGGGGTTGGATTTCTCTTCAGTTCACCCAGAGTAAATTCTTTATAATTCTCATTATGTCAGCTTTATTTCTGGAAATAATGAGGTGCAGATTTTTAAATTTTTTGTTTGTTTTTTTGTTGTATTTTAATGATAATAGATTTATTGTTATAACCACAAAAACAACTCTGGAAAGAAGGTTAATCTCTCCATCTTGCATTCTGAAACAGAAAATAGCTATGTTTTTTTTTTTTTAACTGAAAAACTCCAACATTGCACTAAAGGGGAAAGGCTTCCACTACAACAGCTTTGCAAGAAGCAAGAATGTAGAAGCTTTGGCCCCAGAAGATGTGAGCATAGATGCAAACATTTCACTGGGGACGACATTTGATGTATTTTGCTCTCAGTAAACGAACACTTGAAGAGGAAACTGGCACAGTTGCTCTGATCATCATCAGCGACATCTCCCAGTAAGAAAAGATTACCATGAGGCTTGTTTACATCCCTCTCAGAATTCTAGACATATCATACCTTCTTTAATCCATAGGCACACACAAAAAAACTCCTGACACCAACAATACCCCATGATTAAAGCTCTCCAAAATGACTGCTGCAGATTACCGACCCGTAAATCCTGTTCTTCCCCAGCTGAAGCCTTTACAAAGCTCCCAACAACCAGTGCAGAGCAAGCTTAGGAATTTCCTGACTTTAACCCAAGGAATCAGCAATTCCTCTGTCGTCATCAATAACTTTGGATCCAAGTATCCAATAATTTCTTTGGAAGTCACCTTACCAACTCTGGATTACTTTTATCTCTATGTGTTAAGTTGCATTTGTGTCTGAATTTGCCACTTTCCCTCAGCATCTTTTATCGTAAGTGAAGTTACTCACACCAGTTATTTACCTGCTATTTGCAGGGTCAGATTCTAATTTGACTTTTGAATGTCTTGGAGACAGCAAGTTTAGAAGGGGGAAAATAAACCTGGACTTTGAAAGGACAAACCCACTGTAAGCAATCAATTCACTGTGTTTCAAGTAGAAGGTGTCACCATGGCAGGGGTTGGAACAAGATCATCTTTAAGGTCCCTTCTTACCCAAATCCACTCCGTGACTCCCTGAGCACCCTACTGTGTTACCTGCATTGGTACTTTGCTGTATTTATGGTTTCTGTTTCATTTGTGCCACATGGAGAGATGCTGCAGTAGGAAGGCACCACTGGTATGGCACGGAAGTCATCTCTGCCCAAGGTTGGAGCTGGGACCCTCAGCACCAGCTCAAACCAGGCTCACAGCCTGTTCCGTGAGAGAAGGGGGATCCCAAATTCTGGGAAGCCTCCACAGCTGCCACTCAGAAGGTGCCAACTGTACCCAGAGCTACTTCTGAACTGCTCCTTGTGCCAGCAGCAGAGCACTGACCCGTGGCCAAGGCACCAAGGCAGCAGGAGGAGGCAGCTCTGCTCTCTCACCACTCAGCTGATCCCTTCCTCACAGGGGAAGGGCTACCCAGATGCACTGATTTCTGAACTGAAGAAGCACCAAACAGTCCCCATTCATCTCTCAGCAGACTGACTTTCAGATAGCAATCTGTGCGTCACCCAGAGCCACAATTCAGAGTTCTGGAGGCCACTGCCACCCCAATGGCAGGGAAGTGGTCTGTCTTCTTTCTATCAACAAAGCCTGAGCAGTGTGGCTTCAGCTTTGTGAATCAGGAGATTCAGATTCCCAGTCTCCCCATACAATCAGCTCTTCCCAAAGGCACTTAAGAGAAGTCCAACTTAAAGTATCACTTGAACTGCCCCTGACTGAGAAGAAGAAGCTGAGGGAGCAGGGCTTTTTCAGCCTAGGGAAGGCTATGTTGGAGGTGTGGGGGAATATAATAACTCTCTTCAATTTTATCATGGGGGATCATAAGGAAGATGGAGTCAGACCCTTCTAGAAAGTCCAATCAGGACCTTGAGGTGTCAGTGAGAGTGGCTAACACTGCAGTGAGTCCAGTGGGGCAGCTTCTGCAACACCTTGTATAACTAAGCTGGCACTGCTTTGAGCAGGAAGGCAGAGAAGAGACCTCCACAGGCTTCTTCAAACTCAAATTAGGTTGTGATTCTGTGATTAGCACTGCTGTGCATTCCCCAGCACTGAGACTCCACACAGACAGGAAGCTTCTTGCAGTGACTGCTGCTTTCAAGTTCCAAGCACCTCCCGGGTGAAGAACACCCAAGATCTCATATACCCAGAATACAGGATGGTCCTGATTGTGCTAACTATGTGACACAGAGATCCAAATACATTTCCTGCATCGGGATTCCTTCCAGATTTCTGTCAGGCAGTCCCTGAGGGAAGTAATTCATCTCCTCCAGATGAAGTAATCATGTCGCCAAAATCTGCTCATCCTGCTACAGATGAGACAGAGGTAAAGGATGAACTCTGGTTTCAAAGGCAAGTCTGAAGAGAGAGTATTTTCAAAGAACATCAAGCAAAAGGTTGAGACTTTTGAAATGTAGCACTGGACATCCTTCATATCACCTTTACCCAACCCACAGAGACACTCACAGATAAACTGCTGGCAACAGCTCCACTCCACAGGGCACAGGACATTTCCCACCACACAGATGGAAGGCTCTGCACACAACATTTTACTTCAGTGACACCAGGGTCACCAGGCTTCACTTCAGTATCTGATCAGAAGATGGACACCACCATTTCTTGGCTGGAGAAGGCACAAATCCAGAGAAGTTGAAGTTTAAAGGTGAAGGTGGAATACTCAACAACATTGTTCCTAAGTGCTCCAGTGAACTGTCAGGCATGCAGCCTCCCAGATGCCTCAAGAAATGGGAGGATTTAGTTAGGATGGCACCATGACATGTCTGGAAGGTGGTAAAGCTGAGCTCTGACACTGACCCACCTGCATACAAATGCAGATGTGCTAATGCTGTCCCAAAAAATCAGCTTTACTGTCAGATTAGCCACCCAGCAGAAGGGCAAAGGGATCCTGTCCCTCAGTCCCTCTGGATTTCAGACAAATCTCCCAGGAGAGATGCAGCCTGAGGCTGTGTTGCTGTGCCACTTGCCTTCAGGGTCACAGATCAGTTCATGGTCTTGTTTAGCAGTGTAGGTGTAGCCTGACACCCTGTCCCCTTTGGGGACTTTCCCAGTGGGAAGATCAGAACATTTTATTTGAAGCCACAATTAACTCGTTTTCCTCAGCTACAACCCACAAAAACTCCAGGAATGCCAATACCCAAAATCAGGGTGCATTCACCTGCAATACTTGTTCAGGGAATGTCATTGATGTCCTGAGGCCTTTAAGGAGCTACAGAGCCAGGCTAAGCCTAGGAAAATAACCTTTGTTTGGAGAGAGAAATAACTGCATGCCACTACATAAAACAAAAAGTACAACTCCTTACCAAACAGACCAGGGTAACTTTACCCTACTTGCTTTTTCTTCCTCCTTCACTTCAGTCTGAACTCTGTCCTGAGAGTCTGAGCTTCTCCCTAAAATCCCTTTCTTACAATCACTCCAGAGGTGTCCTCTGAATTCCAACCTAACCCGGGCCCCAGAGTTGCTGAATATTATTCCTCCCAGGATCAGCAAAGGACCAGGGACTCGTTCTGAATACACAAACCACAAGTTTTGATATGCTTCCAGATTTCTCACACCTCTTGGTCCCACGATGGCAGGCTGGAGATATTTTCTGGGAGCATTCCAGCACTTGGCAAGACTGAAGATGAATGAGGATGGGGAAAGAGGCCAAACTCTTTCAAAGCACCAAGTAATATGTTACTTATCACAGTAGATGCTTTGTGTAAGTCCAGTAATACAGTGCATTAAAGACAAACTGGCAAACCTTACCTTCCCAGTGTATTCTGAAGTAGCACTGAGCTATCTGCCTTTGTCATTGTGACACATGCATACACCAGGGAAGTATCCCTGTGGCAAAAGGGAAATTGGGCTCTCCAGTTTAAGGAAGCAAAGGCTGCCATCACATACTGCCCACAGGTGACCTGCACCACTGCTGAGGTCCCTGTATGAACCAACATGATTTCCCTGGTCTCTCAAGCCTAAGAAGGTTTACGCAATTGCCAAATACTTTCAGAAACTCACTGGAGAAGTCCCCATTAAAGCACTCTCTTTGCCTTTGTATCTTGAAGCATGGAAGCCCACACAGGGAAAAGAAGATTTCCTGCTAAGCCACGAGGCTGCCTGAAAGATTGCTATCAAACAGGATTATTCCAAAATTCAACTTATCAGAAGTAGTGGATATCCACTCTTACTACAGGATCTGTCTGCAGGAACTCAGCTCCAGCTACAAAAGCACAGCAAGGGACAGCAGTGACAGCCACACACTGCCAGAGCTTGACACCATTCTGGGGACAGGAGCAGAGATCTGAAGTTCTGCTTCACTACAGGACTGTGAGAGCTGCAGATATGAAAAGAGGAAGAGCCACAGGAATGAAACCACCACTGCTGTGTCTCCACTGCTGCTGTTAAATTAACTCACAGGATTACACTTCATCAATTTGTCAGGACATTCATGAGCTCCAGCCACCACGAGGCCTTCCCATTCATTTTGGATAGCCCTAATATTAACCCTAACTAGCTAAACCAGTATACCAATAAACCCAACCAATCATTCCATTAAATGTTCCCATACCCAGTCACATACATTATAGGAATTCACAAGCTCCATCTTCCTTTCCAAAAAGATGTGGAATTCCAGCACATTTACTCCCCAACAGGGTAAGATAATTTACAGCTCAGGTCCTCCCTGTATCAGATGTGGACTTCTCAGGAGAAAGGAACTGCATAAGGGGGAAGAGATTCAGAAACCTCTTTTTTGTTCTCTCTCTATTGCATTCTCCCTCCTCAGGTCAAATTCCAAGTAACAAAGGTGGAACCTCCTCTTACTTGGTTCTGGCTCTGGATTATTTAAAAAGATTTCTATAGAGGTCCTGCTATACCAGGCTGGCATCATTACTCTGCACATGCTTATTCCTAAAATTCCACTCTTTTCTTGTGGCAATAGCTGCATGAAAGATCAGTTATCAAAGACCTCCAGGTCTGTATCACTACCTTAATTAAAAGGTCTCTAAGCTCTGAAGTGGAATTAAATTAAAATCTAAAGAACAGAAGCAACAACCTCATTCCTTTCCTTTCTTTTTAAACCAGGCCTGAGCTTTACTGACATCAGACTTCTTAGGTCTCTTCTCTGCTGCTGCTTCACTTGTAAGCAGGTTTGTGAGAGCTCCTGCCCAGCCTTTGGAAGCCCTTCCTCAGGCCCTGCTGGATGCTCACCAGGGGCTATTTCATTCCTTTGGACTCATACTCAGTGCTCTTCCTGGCTCCTCTCTGCTTATGGATCTGTTCCAGCCCAGGCTTGTTTCAGAATGGTTAGGAACTTGGGTTTGGGTTCTTTTTTGTCCAAGAACATACTTATGTGGCATTCCCAGCAAGGGATATCTTTCTGTTTACTAAAGTCTTCAAAGTGAATATGCAAAAACCTTGATGATGGAAATCCTTGCTCTGGAGCCCCAGCTCTTCCCATCATTAGTCTAGATGCCCACAGGAAAAATATGGGTTAGCACTTATTTCTATTTTACCAGACACAAAACTCCTCTGGCTCGCAGCCAAAGCAATAACAAATATCTTTGCAGGATCTTTACTGAAAGCAAAGCTTGGCAGTAGGTATTTCTCTCCTTTAATCTCATTTAGTACATTTAAACTCCTGGTGGTTTTTGTTCTGAACGAGAAATGCTTGAGAGGGTTGACTGAATGAACTCTGAAATTCACACCCCGGCAAACTGGACTGATTTCCTAAATCCATAATTACAGCATTCCTCAGAGATACACATTCTTTCAGAAAGAACAAGGGAAGATTAGTTTCCTGTTCCCATTTACATGACTTCTCTGTCAAGAGGAACTTTTTTTGTTTCTAAACAATCCTCTGTTTATGTGGTTCTTTTCTTGGCAGGGAACTGGTGAACTAAGCTCACCTAAAAGTATAACACAGCCAAACTATCAATTGCAAGGAGCCTGAGCATCTTTGTGCAAGGCAGATGATTTGCACAGGGCTCTAGAATCCAGTGTCTACCTGTGGAAGAGCTCAGACAGGTACCCAGCAATTACAGGGGTTTAAAATAATCTGGGATGATTATTAAATGACTGGGTAGTTTTACTGCTGACTGAATAAGAACATAGGAGTTGATCTGTGCCTGAATGCATAAAAGGATTAAGGCTTTAGCAAAAAGTGGGCAAGTGTAGATCCCTGCATCTGCACATCCCCAGCACAGACACTACAGAGCTGCAAGTAAGAGCTGTGTCCCACTGGCAAACAGAAGAGGTGCAGGTTGTCCACTGACAACCTATTTGCTTCCCACTTTTAAAAAAGCAGCAAACACATCCTCTCCTTCACTAGCAGGCAAGCTCCATGCTCATCTTCCTCCTTGCCTCCCCTATTTCTGCTGGAGAGGCCAACACCAGTGCTCTTGATCAGGTTCTGTTTGTCTTGGAGAAAAAGGACATCCAGGGATTTTCTCATTTTCATTGAGCCTGTCCCCATTTTTGCTTTGTGGTCCACAATCCTCCAGCTGGTGCAGCCTGGAGTCAGTAACAGCTATCCCAGAGACTGGATAGATATCCTGGAGACTACTAGATTAGGCTCCTGACATGGCTTTTAAGGAGTTTGTTCCTATAAAGTTTTGGATGATATTCTTTCCTTTATTGCTTCCTAGTCCTAAAATGCTTCAGCTCTTTGGCTGCATTAACCAAACCACCAGGGCACATCAGTTCAGTCTAACTGCTTGCTGATGCTCTTAACTCTTTAATCTAATACTGACCTCTCAACCTACAGCCATAAGCCAATTAGCCTCTTTTTTATACCATACCAAATCTCTTTCTGATGAAGTTGTGCTTTCTAGTGAATGCATGCTGGTGACAGAAATGTAATTATACTGCTTAGCAGCAAGCTAGCCCGGGCTGGTTGCAGGGGGTTTAAGGTCAGAAACCATCTCTAGCATGCCAGAACAATTTAAAGTACATTTTTTCTCTCCCCAGTGTGCTCTCTAGAGATTCCTTTCTTCACTCTCCAGTACTGAATATTCCTGCACATAAAAGCTACTTGGCCACAACCTTAGAACTGAGGTCCTGAGCTTTCAGAGGGCTTGCTTGCCAATAGCTCACTGAAGCAGCAGGCTGAACCCCCAAAGCTTGGCCCTGCAGGGACACACTGAAGGAAATGTGAGCTGATTTTATTGAGCAAACACATCTTCCATCACCCCGGAGAAATCCCTGGCTGATTTTTTAAACACGTTTTGATATTTTTGACAATTTGGCAAACAGTATGGAAACCAACAGCAGTTTTGTCTTAGCTTCATTGTACCTACTACAAAATGCCAGCAGCATTCATTAGCATGCTTCTGCTTAACCACAATTTATTTACCTAGAAATAGCTGGATTTGTTATAAATAAAACTCCCATAATTACCATCAGGCACACCAGCCCTCCAGGTCTTAGAGAAATTAATCCTTTCTAAGCCATGCAGGAGGTACATGGAAGTATTTACATTAAACTGTATATATCATTATTTGATAGACTTGATTTTGGTTACTGATGGAACACACTGCACTTTTGGCACTTCCCATGGATTTCTCCCACAACAGCTGTGAGCTTATTAAATGAGAAATTTCCACTTCTTTTAGAGCTCAGTGCTAAGTTCATTAGTAGGGATCCATATTTTACTGCTCTTGATCCAGAAAGCAGAAATAACTGAAAAATTATGTGATGCTTTTCCTGAGGCAGTCACAGATGTGTCTGTTTTCTGAATCAGCCCTATCAGTAAGTCCTTCTGCTCTGCATTCTGATGTTACTCCAGCTATTAATAAATATGACACCATTTACAAACTGAACTGAAAAAATAGAAGGAAATCTGTACTTTGCCTGTAACTTTTATTGTCCAGTTTTTCCATGGGTTAATATTCCCTTAGGTACTGTTACATCACACTGTGGCTCTATATTATCCCCAGAGATCTCCAAGAGGAATGGTAAAGCTGAAGAAAAAGGCATGGGGCAAAACCAGAGAGATTGCCAGAACACTCCCACCACCACTGAGGTTCTGGTTAATCCCTGAGCAGGGGACAAAAAAAAAAAAAAA
Organism: Calypte anna; assembly: GCF_003957555.1. Lineage (NCBI taxonomy): Eukaryota > Metazoa > Chordata > Aves > Apodiformes > Trochilidae > Calypte > Calypte anna. The sequence continues at coordinate 1,736,220 of NC_044262.1, read as the reverse complement.
AAGAGGAAAGAAAGGAGCAACAAGTGGACACTGGGGGAAGCAAGACTGCCAGTTCTCATCTGACATAAAGCAATTCCCTCAATCCTGACTTCACAAGACAGATACCAGATCTTAAACCTTTCACCAGTCCAGGTCTAAATCCTTTTTGCAAAAAAATACTTTGCAAAAGGGAAATGGGGAAAAAAAAAAAGCCACAACAAGAAAACACCTTCTCTTTTTCCAAAAGCAGCTGTTAGAAAGCTGCTTAAGTTGTGGAAAGATAAATGCAATTCTTTTTGCAGATTTCTTTTAGCAGACAAGGAGTAGCTCCTGCTTATTTATCCACACAACAGTACCCAGAGCTCCAGCACCCTGCTGCACCCCCAGTAATACAATTACAATTTATTTCAGGTGATGATTCCTCCCTGACTCTTTCAGGAACAAGAAAGAACTAAAACAATCACCCACTGGTTCTAATTTCCTGCTAAAAAAACTCAGGCAATAAAGACTAGCAAGGGACTCCAGTGGTTAAACTAGTTTTGGTTTCTACCTTCCAGGAAAACAGCCAGCCTAGATTTGATGTCTGAGTGATGAAATCCATTATATTCCTGAATAAACAGCTCACTCAAACACAGAGCAAAAGATAATTTGACATGCAGACTTATACCAAAAGACATGTCGTTTGTTAATCACCTCCTGAATATCATTTCCATTTGCATTGCACAGATTGCTTAATTCCCTACAGATAGATTCAGTTCCTTACACTACAGGGATGTTGCTGCACTCAAAACAATCTTGAGCCAATTTAGAAGTCTGCCTGAACTCAGGGGTCCTAGGGAAGGGTACTAGATGTGGATATTTGCAAAGTGCCCTTTATGACCTCTTGTCCTTATTAAAGATTCCCCAGAGCAGGATTCCTGGCCAGGTGTTCTGGCCACAAAAACATAAAAAAAAAAAAATAATTGCATTCTGCCCTTTAAGTCCCCCTTAAAAGTTACCTCCTTGAGCACAACAGCTCTTACATTTTATTCCAGAGGCAGAGAAATTTTAATTGAGGTCAAAACGGTTCTGCATAGAAGAAGCACGTTAGGATCTTGGCATCAGTCTCCAAGGATGTTTGGCATTTAGAAAGTAATTGGTTAAATAAATAAGATTACATTGGCTCCTTGCTGCAGTGTAAGATAATTCATACCTATTCAGGAGCAGGAATTCTCAAAGTTTTTCAAATGTTTTACACAGAAAGGGGGGTACTTTACTTCTATGCCTTCTGTTTCTCCAGATTTCTGAATATTATTTCTGAATATTATCTGTAAAGTAGCATAACAACCCTAGAATTTTACTGGAACTAGCAAACTGCATTTGCTACAAATCACTAGCATCTCACCCAGAGAATGAGCTGGCACAGTGTTCAATTTTCATGGTCAGAAATTTTATAAAAAGTAAGTTATCTCATCATCACAGCTGGAGAAGGAGAGCAGATTAGCTCTGGCCCCTCCCAGCACTGAACCCAGGGAACAGCTGGCTCCAAGGTTCTTCTCCTTCATTCCCATGCAAGACCAGGGGGGATTGAATAGCAGCAAAAGAGGGGCCTGAGGAAAACATGGGCCACTTCCCTAGGAGCTGTCTCCCCATACCCTCCTCTCAAGCTGCACGTGGACAGGGTGTATCCAAGCATCAGCTGCCCAAAGGGCTGCCCAATGAGCCACCCAAACACCTCTGCAGCCAGTAGTGCTTTTTCTGAGCATTCATTGTGGAAGTGTTTAAGATTTTTACATCTGAGAAACCAAGAGACAGTTTCCCCTGTGCAAACACCAGCACAGGATGGTTTTCTGATTTAGCATCACAAGGCCCTTTGGCTCCAGGTCAGTCAAGGTGGGAGTTACCATTTCTTCACTGTCCCAGACACCTTGCAAAACAGGTGACAGTAACACTGAGAGTCCTAACCAAACCAAAGAGTTTTCTTTTTCCAGAGTCTTCCCATTTGATCTGTTTCTGAATTTTTGTTATTTTCCTTGTAGCCTGCAAATATCTTCACTTTGCACTTCACAACACTGCTTCAGATTATTGCCCCAAATGCCAAACTTCATTGCTGTGCACTGTCCCACTGCCCTGCTCCATGGGAGAGGGAAGTTCCCAGCAGAATAAACACATTTATTTCTTGGGCCAAAGTACCCTGAGATAACATTATAGACTGTACCAGCTGGGTAGCTCTGCTGCAGTCAAACTATTGCCTGCAGAAATACTCTGAGGGTTAGAATCATTGAATAAGAGTGTGACTTCTAGGCTCTAACTCTTCAGAAATACCCAGAATGTGCTGTTATTTCCCCAGCCCTTCCTCACCAAGCTGAGGGCTGTCTTCTGTGAACGAGATCAGGGCCTTTAATGCTTCCTGGCCAGCTCTGTCCTCACACAGAGGGGAGGACAATGTAGAACAGACAAGATTTGAAGGGGTGTGGGTGATTCCCCACAAAATGGGTGCTTTGGTGCTAATCAGCTGAGTCCACACCAACATGAATGCAAAATCCCCCCCAAGATATCAGTGAGAATGCTGCATGCAAAGAGCAGTGCAGCAAAATACCAGACTCACCACTTCCCAAGCCCTCTGTTAAAGCAGGAGAATTTCAGGCTGCCAAAACTCAAGTGCCTGGTGCTATCTGAGATGTCCTCAGGCTCCAGCTGCCACCCAAGAAGGGAACGTTTCTCTGGAAGTCCCATGCCAGCCTCCTGCTGGTATCTCAGATACTATCTGACACCTCAGACACTGGTGGAGGTGACATTTGCAATCAGAGTTGCTTTCCCTGCTATGTTTGTCACAGATATCATTGTTCTGTCTGTGTTCACTTTTTGAAAGCTTGGCAGATGATTGAAAAATGCCTTCTGGGCTTTTTAGTCTCAAAGTGATTTTGGCCTGCAGGATTTCCAGGGAAACATCAGCATTCAACATCCTTCTGCTGCTGCTGGCCAAGTGCTCTCAACCCTTCCTGAACACATCTGCCCATGTCCTGTCTCAGCTGTTCTGGGGTTGTCTGCCCAATTCCACCACCTTTATGCAGCTGATCAAAGCAATGAAAAACATAAAGCAGGCAAAAAGGGAAGCAGAAGAGCACAGAGCAAGGCAGATAACTGGGCTCATGCCCTGCCTCTTCTTTTCCTGCCTATCTACCATCAATATCCTACACACCTTCCCCTCTGCTTGTGAAGACAGGCACTCTCCTGCAGGTTTCTGTGCAGCTCAGGAGAAGTTTGGCAAATTAATAAATAGCAATGGAGCTGGCACTGAGCAAGGAGAGCACTCCTCCCTCTGCCCTCCAGGTATCTCTGCTTGGAGAAGATGATCCCAGGGGAGCTCTCCCAACAGGGAGTTGGGGTGAGGGCAGCTCCCTAGGGTATGAAGACATTTTGATCCCTTTGCCTTCCCTCCTGCCATCCCTGCCTGCACAGCTCCAGCCTGGGCAGCAGATCAGCAGCACAGGCAGTGCCAGATGGAGGGGGCAAAACCAGTTTGCTAGAGGGCTGGAAACAGGTTCTGTTGGCCCCACAATTAATTACAGAGTTTCTGCCTTTCTGTAGGAGCACTCAGGATCACACCTTCAATTCAACCCACAGGGCAGGAACAGGAAAATTCTGTACTTGTGCTGCTCAGGGCAAACAAAAAGAAATATCAGGCCAGAAATGTCTCTTGCCCACCATGCCAACTGTGCCAGGGCCACTGCACAAGGAGGTCACCACTTATGGCTCTAGAATTGCAATCTTTTGTTACAGCTGCTGCACAGAATAAAACAAAAAAGGGTTTTAAGCCTATGAAGACATTCAATGTCTCTGGACTTAAAGACTGTGGAGTCTGACGTTATGGAGTCTTTGAGGAGATTTGGTTCCCCCAGGTGACCCAGAGGTCACACTGCATGGGTCAAGAGAGGTGATTCTGCCCCTCTGCTCTGCTGAGACCTCACCTGGAGCATCCTGTGCAGCTCTGGAGCCCTCAACACAAGAAATCCAACACTGGTCCCAGTTTGCTCACACCCCTTGTTAGATGCATGAAGAGAACTCTCCTTTTCCCCCTTCTGGTATTCAATCAACATAAATATTTGTAGTGTTCACTTAGAAATAAGTGTATGAAAGTAAACCAATGCACTTGATAATCTTATCTAACTGCTTTAGCCCAACTAGAGCTTTTTTAAAGACATCACAGGAATTACAATATAAATTTTCTTCCTTGCTCTTCCCTGCATGTACAATTTTGCTATATGCTTTACAGATTATGAGAAAGTGCAAAATACTGGATACTGTGAGCATCTTAAAATAATCTCTTTAAATGGCACTGAGAAAATGAGAGAAGGAAATCCATACTCACCTGAATGTGATCTCTCCAATTCTCCTGAGTCATGGTTTTCTGAAAAGACAAAATTACTTCTGAGCTGTCTTAGAAAAGAGAGAATGCCACAGACAGCAAACTGAAACCTAACACACCACCTCACACACTGGCATCAACTGTGAGGAATGCATTCTGGAGAACATGGGAAACCTCTGCTTCTCATATGTCACCAGCTGGGGCATGAAAACACAGCAAAAATGAAGTGATTCAGACAACTGTCACAGGCAGTGGCAGGCCCTGACCCAGCACTGGAGCCCAAACTCTTGTTATGACCCAGAGCTGGGTTCTGGGCTTATCTGCAGAAAATTTATCACCATAACAACACTCCCCAAAGTGCAGCAGCATTTCTGAATGGTGCTGAGCAAAACTGCAAGGCCAGGGTCTGGTGGAATCCCTAACTCACTGCTGCTGCCTTTACCTCTGATGTGCAGAATGTCCACAGACAGCTCACCTCAAGAGCTGCCCAGCAGAGAGCCATCCCCAGGCAGTGACCCCACAGATCATCTAAAAGGCTTGAGCCTTCAGAATGTGAAAATACAAACTTTTCTTAACAGCCAAGTCATGGAAAATCCTCTGGAATCGTGAGGTCTGGGAAAGGAAACTGATAAGTTGATATCCCCATTCCAGTGTGGACCAGAGCCAATCCTGGGGAGAAATCTGGGATGGGACCTTCTCCCCCCTCTGCCAAGAACACTGACTGCATGAGACTGAGCAGCCAGCAAGCCTGAGCCTCACCCCCACTCCTGGCCAAGGTAGCAGTGATTACTAGTGCCACTTTTATGGAAAGGTACAAGAGCAAACAGGGAGTAAGAGTATCAAAGAAAACATCTTTGAGATACACAAACATGTAATTCAAATAGTAGTGAGATAAAGGAGCCATTTAACCAGACCTCATACACAGCTGAGAATGGTAAACAGAGAACAGCAAAGAGCTCTCAGAAGAAAGGACTGCATCCAGAACCAGCTGCCAAATGTACCTTAATGAAAGTAACTGGCCAGCTTGGACACTTTAAATCAAGCAAATACTCCAAAAACAAAGGAAATGGAAAGGCAGAGAGAGCAGAACACCAGATCAAGAATCCACTCTGCTAAATAAATACAGCTGGGTGAATGCTTTCTACTCTCTGAGGATGACCAAGCTCTCTGAAGTGACATCCTTAAGATGATGGATTTAGAATGATGTACATTAAAGCTCTGAGATGCAGAACAATTAAATACTTGATCCTCCCCAGGTCTTCTGTCAGTGGATCTGGCAGGCAGGAAAAACAGAGCAGAGCCTTCACTGATGGGTCAGGAGGTCTTAGAGGAAGAAGTGGCTATGCCAGACTGGTGTCATCAGATCACCACAACTCAACCCCATTTTTGTGTTCAAAGTACTGGGGGGTCAAAAAACCTGCATGCATCTCCCTTCTTCAGTCAGAACACCAAAGGAATCCTCTTTTGAAGAAAAGAACAGGCACTTCTGGAAGAGGTGTCTCATTTCCTGAAAACTGGCTTTCTTAAGACTGAATCAATAGCACCATAGGAACATCTGAACAAGCTCATAGGTTCTGTTCAAACCCTGTTAAAAAAGCCTCTTGTATCTACAGGGAGAATGTCTCCAATGACCTGCAGGTGAAACACCACTTTGTGTTTGGTAAACACAGCTTGCTCATTCAAAAGGCATGAAATGGAAACATCTTGCTCTGAAATTCAGTCTCTTGTGGTCCTTGTCCTTCACAGTCCAATTCATTCACCTGGATACAACAAGAACAAACTATTTTTTTTTCCAAAGGAGGCAGAACAAAAACTTTCTTCCAGCTGGTGCAGCCTGTCTCCAGGCAGAGAATGATGATGAATGACAGACCATCAAGAGAAGCACCAAAACTGCCCTGGTAACAAGAAATGCTTGCTCAAGAGCATCCAAAAGGCTCAGTCCAAGAGGGGTGAGAAACCACAGCAGTAATTCTGCAGTCAACCTCCAAGATGCCTCTTGGGAACCTGCTCCTTAGAAAGAATTAATGGCATCTTCTACAAGCCCTCAGTATCAGGCCAAGTACCAGTGTATTTGGAAAGAGAATCAGGAGGCTGGACTAAAGTGAAGTTAGTTCAAAGAGTGGTTCAGGAGCTGAAACTCTACCATTTTGCTCAATAACAAGGCTTTTAGCACAAAAGAGCCTCTGTGGCAGGTTTGGGCCACACCTGTCAGAGCCAGGCCACCAGTACCAAAGCAAAGTGCCTACAAAGAAGCCAGCAATGAGGAATGCCTGAGACCTAGAGTTCTTAAAAAACCCCAAAACACCACACAAACTGTCCCCAAACCAAAACCACCTAAAAACTCCTTAGGCAGTATGTTCCTGCTTATTTGAGATGGCTGAGAGAGAAACTGGGTGAATGGAGAGCACACACCCTGAACTCCCTCCATGTGTCTGAGAATGCTGCTGGGGATGTGGAGGTGAACAAGCAGCCAGCTCTGAGCAACAGTGGCACTCACAGAAAAAAACCCCACAAGTCCAATGGCAGATCCAAACAATTCATGTCCAGTAACAATCACAACAAAAACTTGCTTATACATGAATATATTTCAAGCATATCAATTCTGTTAGGCAAAATAAAGAAGAAGCCTCAATGACACCCATGGCACACAATACAGAAACGTACCTCAACAAACCTCTTGTAAAAGAGGTAGTTCAGGGTTCTCAAGTGCCTCTGATTTATGGCATTAGGGCAGAGAGCTAAAAGAAGAAAAAAACATTTGAGTACACAACAGAGCTGAACATCCTTGAAGTTTTACTGTCTATACATCACCTTTTTCCTTCCCTGGTTTCAAACCCAGTATGTGGAAGGAAGAATGCCATCCCACCTGGAACAATGATGGACAGACACACACATTGTCAGCTTATCTAAACCATAAACTGTTATTTACCTTTCAACCATGATTAGCAATGCTAATTCTCCCTTCTGATATCTCTGGTTCTACCACCCTTGAATGATAAGATCCACTTGCTGGTTCAATATGCTTCAGTGTCAATGACTTCACACCTTTAATTAGATAGCACGCTCATCCAGGCACCACCTCCTGTCTCTAGAGGCTGCATTCTTTCTGTTTTAATTGGAGCCTGTGCTGTTAATTCATTGAAGCAGTTTTCAACATGTTACTCAGGATGTAAACTTGTGGCTAAAGTTTACCTGATAAAATCCATACCCATGAAAGAGATTCCATGCCCATACTGAAAGGGAGGTGACGACTGTTTTGCTGAGCTAGCAAGCAACAGTTATTATTATTACTGTCATCTTCATTAGAAATGTCTCATTACAACTACAAACCCCAAGATCTTCACATAGCTCCTTGTTTTGAAATCCAGTGCAGAGAGAGATAAATGCAGAAGATAAAATACATTAATGAGGATTAGCATAAATATCTGTCAGTTCTTGCCTCATGCTGGGATGTGTGTACAGGGAAAGAATTAACCAAAGCCTTCGTTGGGGTTTCAGAGGCTAAAACCCCAGATCCTGAAATCAAAGGGCTATGAACTGATGCACCAGAGCTTCCTGCAGCTCCTCATAGCCTCTTGAAGCATCACATCATAACATTTCTCAGACAGAAATGTTTAAAGCCATTAGTTTTAAGTTAATCTTAAACGTGGCAACGAATCCTTGCCCCAAAGCATCTAGGAAATTACTGCAATTATCCTACAGTATATTACCCCAATAAAAAGGGTGATCTTTTCTCCAGATATCATCCCAATATCAGGAGGAAAGGGCATCAGCTCATGGAAAGCAACACTTGTTAAAGAAGGTTAAGAGCAACATAAAAATTAATAGTATCACCACCCAACTAGAGATCTTCATCAGAAATCACAGTCTGACTGATTTTGATCACCAGAAAGATCTCCTCAATTTTTTTTTTTCTGTGGGCTTCTAGAGGAAGTAACCAAAGCACAGGAATTGGCAGAACTGAGGGATTTTAAGAGTCCAGATCCCTGTGCAGAAAGCAGGACAGAGGAACACAGAGGCTGTGGGGTATATCTGAGGGCACTAATGAAATTTTCTTTTCTGACTGAGCAGAGGAACAGAGTTTGGATCCAGTTTTCTGTATTTCAGTACAAAAACCAAAACAAAACAAAACAGAAAAGGGCTAATCAAAAATGTGAGGATGAAAGGTGACACACTAAGAGACAATGAAATTAAGAGTTCAAAGCTCTAAGGAAAAGAAGAACAGCAAAATAAAAACAACGAAATGGACTTCAATAAACTTAGAAAACTGGCACAGAAGATTTAATGTGAAAATAACTTATAAGGGGAAAAGGAGTTAAGAAGAGCTGGGAATGTAAAAAATTTGAAGTGAAGTAAGAGATTTATCTGCTAAATCAGAAGCTTTTATTGATCTCAAACAGAAGGCAGGGAAATGAACATGGAAACTGGATCACACACACACAAAAGAATGGTCCAAACACGTAAAATCAGGAAGCCCAAAGTGAAAAATGAGATATGTCTATCAAAGCCATAAAGGCAAAAGAAATTCCAGATAGCCTTTTGAGGGGGAAAAAAATGAGAAACCTGCAGTTTCATGACCATTTCCAACTTATACTTGAAGAAATCCAAGCTCTTAATGGCAGAGCAACTTACTCAGTCACATACCATGTTGAGAGAACTCAGTCTGAACTCAGGTTTTCTGAGCCAAACCCAATATTATGCTGGTCAGAGCACAACACAGCATCCCAAGCTTTTCAGGACAGGGACCATCCCTCTATTCAGTGTTTGTACAATGGGGTTTGGGGATCCTGACTGGACTGTGGCACGCAAGTGGAATACAAATAGTTTCTACAAAAGCACCTCTCTGGGCATGTGTTAACTCTTAGCTTGGCAGCTGCAGCACCACAGTGCTTCATCTGAACCACATTTCACATTGGGACTGAGAATCCAAAATTCCAACCTGCTCTCAGCTGTGAGCAGAGAGTAGGTAAAAAAAAAAATCAAAAATCTGTTTGTCGTGCAGGGCAGGAAAGTTGTAATACACATTGTAATACACACTTACCTCACTTGTGTAGCATCAGGGAGATGTGTCTATTGGGGACATGGTGTAACCTGTGTTTAGGTGTGGTGTGTGGCCAGCACTCCCAGGTGACAGGCAATGCCTCCTGAGCTGGGCTGGGGGCCTGATGCTCTCTTCACACTGCCCTGAGAACCTGGCTCCCATTCAGAGACTCCTTTGCCCTGTCCTGGCCAAACAGAAGGTCTCAGCCAAAGCATACTTTGTTTGGGGACCTCGTAAAGGAGCCCTTTGAAAATAAAATCTGAGATGCTAGAAGATTTTAGCCTGGTATTGCTAAGGATTGCTGGGGAATCTGATGAGCAGCAAGCTGTGTGTGAGTCAGTGTGCCATGGGATTAGTCCCTGAATCCAAATTAGTGGAGGGCAGAGCAGAAATGCATTAGTACCTCTCATAAAATGCTCTGTGCCCCTACAGATCAGGGACAGCAGACCTCAGAAAGGAAGGTAAAACAGCAGAAACCCCAGACTATCCTCAACCCCCTGAGTTACCTGCTGGCTTTGCTGCCTGCCTGCAGGAAGAACAGTGAGCATGGTACAGTGGTGCTCATTCTGCTCCTGAAGGAAAAAAATGCTCCAGTGTGGTCTTTAGACACACATCTGGATAGGATAAACTTGTGCTCAGAACAGCAAGGGTGGTGTCAGCTTTTCTAACAACAAAAGGCTGGAACTACTGGCCTGCATGTCTTGGTTTAGAGCAGATCCTATTCTGTTGTCTGGACTTTAGGAGGCAAAAATGCAGCTGAGAAGGTAAGGGCCCCAGAAAGGACCCTTCAGTCCCCTTCCTTAGCACCCTGACTCTGCAGCCACTGCAGGCTCCTGCCTTCTGATGTCTAAGCCTAGAGGTTCTGTCTCAGTGCTATGGAGAGAGGTGCTCATATTTAACAAAAAAGCTGAAAAACTCTGAAGGAAAATCATCACTGAAGCAGGGGAAAGAACATTTGCAAAGCAAATGAAAATAAAGCAAAGGAATAACCTTCTGCTATGTTTTAATGAGGAGAAAGTGAAAACATTTGACATTTCCTCCTTCCAAAGGCATTCCTGTAGAGATGTAACAGCCTTTCCCATCTCCCTAGCACTGCATCTTTCCTAAGTGTCCAGGAGTCCCTGCTGGAGCTCTCCCTGGTGACAACCCTGCCTCGGGCTGGTGGCTCTAAGGATTTTGGGGACAGTTGTGACTTACCTGAGCAGGACAAGGCTCTGAGCAGCCCTCGTCTGCCCTCTGCTGCCCCACTCCAGCTCACTGACAGAGCTTCATCTACAAACCCACCCCGGCCTTACAGAAGGAAGATTTACACCAAATTAAGGATAACCCGGTGGTCCAATGAACAGAAACTTTTCTCTTAGTTTATGCTGAAAGCAGTTCTTAAAGATTGTGGCAAAAACATGTTCATAGCATGGAAAATTTAAGGGGCTCAGCTCATTTATTACATTGCTACAGGACAACAAGTGCTAACTGTGCATTCAGTTCTCACCTCTTTTCTAGCAACAATTCATCATCTCCTTTACTGTTTTGTAGGCACTGAGGTCCACTATATGAGGAGAGTTACACTGGTTTTTTGAGAGGAATCATTTTTACCTCATCCCCAATGAATTTCCAATGAAAAATGCCTCTCTGTAGTATACTGACTGCACAAAAACTCAAGAGAAAATAGACTCAACCATTCCAAACCCAGGGAGGGTCTGCTCGGAACTGCTGGGACTGAAATTTGCATTTGTCAATTTAAGTCAATCTCACAGGGTCTCCAAAGAGTATTAAGCAATTATTCTGCAAAAGCAACAGGCTCGTTAAACCAGAGCACACTGACCCATGTGTGAGAAAAGACTCTATAAAACTCCACTTCCTCAATCACATACCATTTCTGCCCAACTTCTTCCTTCCCCAATAAAGCTAATTAAATGCAATCCACACACAGTTTATTGAGACACCTTTGGGGCTCAGCAGAGCACTATTTTTTGTGTTAATGGGAATACTGGAGCAGTTCAGAACAAGAGGTGGGCTAAGCTAAGATTATGTTTTTGTTTTGTTTTGTTTTTTCTTCCTGAAGTTCCAGATCTTTTTTAGACTGGGCCACCTCCTCTTTGGCTCTGAGATTTAAAACTGGCAGTTCTCAGGAGAATTTCAAATCTTCATGGCTGATCAACACTAAGTTTTGTTTGCAGTCAGTGAAATTTACTGTGAGTGGATGAGAGTGAGCTCAGGTAGTGAAACACAAAAGTAGATTTGGAACTGCAAGAAATGAGTCACATACAAGTTTGCCTTCTCACACCATGAAACCCTGTCCTCCTTCAGCCTTTCTCACCAAAAGCCACTTCCCTCTTCTGCTGTTGCTCTCAGCAAGTAGGACTCCTGAGTGAAGAGGAGGCAGAAAGCAGCAGCAGACTGCAGAACCAGGTTAGGGAACACAAAGTGTTTCACTGCTCACTTTGGTGGAGCTGAGGGGGTTTCAGTCTGCACATTTTCCCTACCCTGCTTTCTTTTTGCATGCTTTTTCCTCAAAGGTAGATTTACTTCCACTAAAGAATGGAGATAGAACACTCGGGAATTCAGAGTAAAGGAGAGGAGAGAGGGAGGGAGGAAAGGAAAGCCATGCTGCTCCAGCTGCCACCATTTCCCAATTCTGTTCAAGCAGGAGCAGCACTGAGGCAGAAATTCCTCTGTAAGCATTCATCTCCCTCCAAAGTGTTTCAAAGGAGACTAAGACAGCCACAGTTTAGCAAAGTGTGAAATCCTACATGAACTACATGTGTTACTACCTAAAAAAACCCCACCTACTTTTAGATATGGGATTGTGAGATTCATCCAACACTGCTTGAGCTGCCCCAAATCTGGCATCTTATCTCAATCAGTAGCCCACATCCCCTTTCTCATCAATAGAGGTGGTCAGCCCTCACCAGCAAGTGACATCCTGCACTGCAGGTTCCACAGACAAATCACTCTCTGGAAGCACAGACAGGAACGGGATCTACCTCAAGGAGCTCACCAGCCAACTTGTCGTGGAGGACTAGCAAGATTTAACCCTAATTATTGGCAGTGACAGCACCTGGGTCACCATCACCAGACTGAGGCACACTGCCATCCCCCAGGGAGCACCTGGGAGCAAAAGCTACATGCTCCTCCTAGATTTTTTTTTTTAATTTCTGAGGATTTTGCATATAGACAGTTATATCATTTTAATTCTAGACTTAATCTCACACCCTCAGTGGACCTTTAGTAAAGAAAGGGAACAAATCAGTTCTTATCACAGATTAATAACAATACAGACAATACAGCCTGTTAAATGACTAACCTTGGAAAGTCAAAAAAGTTCCTGAAGGCAAGAAAACTTCTAGGAAAGTTTTAGATTTTAAATAAAACACCCCCTGTATATCTCAGCTTTCACATCAAGGTGTTAAGTTTAATTATATTTCCTTATCCTCCCATGAGGATTTGTAAGGATTATCTTATTAACTTTTGAACACCAGTCCGAAGATGTGAAGATTAATATGCAATATAGTCTTGCTGCCAGGTGTAATAAGCCCACAATTTGTGGTTAGAAAACACTTTTCAGTCCAGGAAAAGTGAGTTGCATATCTTGGGCTGATGATGGAAATCTTTGCATGGTAAAACCTAACGGTGCACCTAAAGGTGTCTGATGCAAGATCCCAGAGAGAATTAAAAAAGATCAGCAGTCCCTGCTAAACCAAACCAAAGCAAAAGAAAGTCAATCTTGTTAGAGAACTGGTAGAGGAAAAGACCTATTCAGTGATGTCAAATGTGTTACTTCTCTCAGAAGGCTGCAAGTGCCTCAAAATTCCCTGACACCAACCTTAATTTATGCAAAGAATACAAAGTGCTGTGAGGCTGCTTCTCCCCAAGGGTTATCTCTTCCCAGCTGATGCCCTCAGAACCCAAGAAACCAGATCCTTAGATGAATAATGATTTGCCTTTTCTCTGAGTGCAATGGAGTCATAACTCAAAGATGACCATCAGGTGTTACAGCCATTCTGTGCTGAAGATTCACTTCACATCAGGGAAGAAGCAATCTATTAGTCACAAGCACTTCATTCTCTGACAGCAGAAAGAATTCTCATAACTTACCAGCTTTCTCTTTCAATATCATTAATTAAACCCTGAAGCTCCCCAGGATAAATTACAGCAGATTCCTAGCTGAGCATGGAAGAAGACAAATGTCATTAATTTGTTCTTTACTGGTGAGATAACTCCACAATTTGTTGCAATATCACATACCTGGATCTACATGAAACAGCCCCAGGAGCCTGAAGACCAACTTGCTCAGCATTTTCCGGTTAAATTTATCTGGTTTGCACCTGGAGAGGCCTTGATATTGTCTGTAAGCAAATAAATAAAATTGGAAAGAAACATCCATGAAATTGCCTAAAGTACATTTCCCAAATAACAGACATTTAACAGCAGAGGCATCAGGGTGTGCAAGGAGTTGGTAAGAACAGGCCCCTGCCTTCTCCAAATTACAGCAAAAAAACCCAACACTGCAACCAACATAAATTTCCTGATCAATAACTGGGACAAGTCTTATTTTACAGAAAGAGAAAATGAGGAATTCCATCTCATCTTTTTTTCAGAGCTGAGCCTATTGTATCTATTTAACTATTGTATCTACACAGTGAGTTTGACCATAGTGGTGGCTTTGTGGCTGACAGGAGCTATTCCAGTGAGAGGCAATCTACAAATTAAAACACACAGGACTCTTTCCCGAGCAGAGGGAGGTTAACCACTTGCACCTCTTGTTTTTCTGCCACTTCATCACAGTATTATCTTCCTGCAAAACCTGTACAACCGATACTGAAGCTCACCTTTGTCTGCAGCAAAGCAGGAGACTTCAGTTGCTATAACCTCCTGGAAGGAGCTTTGATATTGTTACAGAGCTAAGATCTACTGCACAGCTCTCATTTCACACTCCTCTCTCCTGGCAGGAACTGAGCATCTGTCAATAGGAATTATACCTCTGTCTTATGGGCTGAGCTGAAGGCTCTGGCACAGACACCAGAATTTCCCCTTTCTCAGCTGAAAGGTAAATATATTGCACTCCATAATGCTGAGAAATGATCTCAGACAGACAACCAGAGAACATACTGTCCTCTGACAGCAAGTTGGCAACTTTAGAAAGTCAACGTGTGTTCCTACCTTGTGATGTCTCTGATATTAAACCCAGGTTCACACCACGTGTCCAGGATCTGCAAGAGCTTGCTCTGGAGCTCAGGATAGTCTCTCACATAATCTTCCACCAAGTTGGTTTTATCTTGGAGCAGTAGTGGTGTACACATCTAGGAGAGGAAATCACAGTTAAAGTGCCCTGGTTTTGATCACTATGTCCTGCATGAATGCTGCAGCAGCCAGAGGGCACGGAAAAGGTCCATGACATTGAAGACTGAAACCTGGCAGATAGCTGCTCAAGTCACAGCCCCCTCCTTAACCAACCAGTGCTGCCTAAAAGGCTGATGTGACATTTGGAACACAAACATTTGCAAAGCTTCAAAACAGCAAAAGCACTAAACCCCATCCCAGTGATAACCCCTTGACAAGAGCACAGCAAGAATTCTTCCTAACAGTGGCTGCAGCTGGGGAACAGTCCAGTGAGCTGTAATGGGGTCTACCAAAATATCCCTGTCAGCTCCCAAGACATAAGGGGACATCAGAAATGCAGCAGTTACTTCTTGGGAACAAAGTACAGCCTCAAGTGAAAGGCAGCACTACTTGAAGGGCCTTGATGGATCTCCTGCTTAACAAAAGGTGGATTTGATGACAGAGAAGCCTGCAGAGGAAATGACTCACCTTCTCCACATCTTGATGTGATTGTAATTTTAGCCTAATGCTCAGTATGGCTGCCTAGAAAAAAAGAAAAAAAAAAAATTATGTGTATTTAGAAGTACACCACAATGGATAAATGGACATTATTCCAAAGCAAAGTACATAGAATCATAGGATTTCCAGAAAGGGAAGGGACCTTTCAGCTCACCCAGTTCCAACCCCCTGCCATGGGCAGGGACACCTCCCACCAGGTTGCTCAGAGCCCCATCCAGCCTGGCCTTAAAAACTTCCAGGGATGGATGGGGCTCCCACCACCTCCCTGGGCAACCTGTGCCAGGGTCTCACCACCCTCATGGGGAAGAACTTCTTCCTATCTTCCAACCTAAATCCCCCCTATACAAGCTGAAGGTTGCTACTTCTGGTTTGGACATGAAGAAGAACTGGGGTCTCCAGAGCTGCTTTTTATTTCCCTCCCAGCTATCTCAGTTTGCTGAATTAAAAAAAAAATAAATAGTCTTGCAACTCTCAAAATCTTGTTTCACCATTTGATCTCCTTGGTACCTCTCATTAAACAAGCAACCCGTTAGCTCCAACATCCATACAGTGGTTTCCCTAACAGCTTTTTAATGTTCACATGCATGTTCAGATTAGGCTAATTGCAGAACTGTTATCTAAATGGCAGAGCTTTATCTCCATCTCTGTTAACCATGCAGGTGACTTCATCAGATGAAGGAGCAGGGTGTCAGTTTAGGTTTTCCTTTGTTCCAGGATGTGTTTTCTGCCCTGTTCCAGAGGGGGTAAAGCAACAAATCTTCACTTAGCTGAAGTGTGGGGTCACCCAGCCTCCCAACCTCACAGCACCACAGGTCAGAGGAACCCCAAGCAATTCACACAAGCATCATTTTAACATCACCCAGCTAAAGGAGGTGATGGAGCAGCTGAACTGTGCTGCTGGTGGGAACAGTGGGAACCCTGGGAGCAGTGGGGCAGCAGCCCTGGGCAGGCACAAAGCTAAATGTGGAAGGAGATGCATGACCTGGGTCCTAGAAACAAACAACCAGGCTGGATTGCAGGGTGTAGTTACATGGGTTGGCTGAATAGTGAGGACAACTTAGATAAAATCAGTGTGTTTACAATAGGAATAATAAGAGAAGAGATATGAGTAGCTGTAATAAAGATGAAAGTGTTTGGCAGCTGTGGCTGTGGTCTCGACTTCAAGCTATTTTAAGATTTTGTTCTGTTATTATCATGTTTTGAATTGTTTCACTCCACAAACAAGTTTTGTGTAAAATGACCCTATTTTTAACAGTCTGTTTATAGATGATAACATCTCCAGCAAAGCAGCACCTCACTCGCAGACTCATTTTGTAGGTAGAAAACAAACACTTTAATTAGGCAGCCAGCATGCCACAACTGAAGTTGGGAGAATCCCCCTTCCCACCCAAGATTTCCCCAGATGCAGGGCTTCACTCTCCAAGCTGGGTTGGAAGCCCAGACAGGGTAGCTGGAAGCCAGCAATCCCATTAATCCAACTGCAGGCCCTCAAACTCCAGCTGGACCAGCTGGACCAACACAAACCCTGAGCAGCAGATACCTCCCCAGGTCAGCAGCTGACCAGAAACCCAAGGTACCTGGCAGGAACAGGATGAGACCATGGCCCAGGCTGCCCAAGGAAGCTGTGGCTGCCCCATCCCTGGAAGTATTGAAGAAGTATTGAAGTTAGGTGGGACTTGGGCTGGTGGGGTGTCCATGCCCATGCAGGGGGGGTGGAACTGGATGAGCTTTCAGGTCCCTTCCAACCCAAAACCAGTCTGGGATTCTATGAAATAGCTCTGATGAAGGCTGATGTGTTGACAGCTTATCAGGGACTACTCACTCTTCCTCCAGTTGCATTTGGATATTTTAAAATTGTTTCATTCCCATGGATAAGCACATAAAAATACACCAAAGAATAGCTGGATGAGGAAGAATTCAAAGCCAGGCAACACTACATTAAAGTATATCTAAAAATTCACCTAGGTTCCTTGACCATAGGATGGGTCCTCTCCCATCTACCTAAACCTGATGCACTCAGGCCAGGCCATGAGCACCAGACCACTCCTCCAGTCATGCAATTGCTGGTAACAAGGGTACCAGCAAGTACCTTTGTACCAAGGGTATGGGAAACCAAGGGTATGGGAAAGTGGGGTTTTGAGGTGAACACACAACCCTTGAGTGCCTTGAACCAATATACCTGATTCTCTCTACTTGTTTTGAGTGCAAGTGGCTCTGTCTCATCTGAAAATTACTATTCTTTCCACATACAGTATGAAATGCAGGAAGCCACACAAGATCTTATCTGCAAGGGCATGTGCACTTGGGTGGTGTCTACACTGACAATTTAGGCAATTTTCCCACGGTGGGGTTAGCATCAGAGGAATGACCTCTTGCTGGTAGCACTGCTTGGAGTGATGATGCAGGACAGACACAAATGGTTCTGATGACTCCTGCATTACTTAGCTCCCCTGCAAACATGTTGGGACAACACAAAGGTAAATATGCCTCTGCCCGACTTAGTGCAGTATTTCTGAACCAATGGTAAAGGAATTTCTGCAAACCCAGAGAACAGACCAAAGAACAGAGCGAGAACTCTCAGGAGGACAAATGTCAGATTCAAGAAAATCACAGTGATCAAAGCCTGGATACGTAGTAGATAGAAATAATTGCATAAAAGGCACACCATGTACTAATCAACTGGGAACATCTGTTTTGTATTTTGGAATCAGTCATTTCAAACTTGTGGCTAATCAGCTTTGCTCTAGCTCTCAGAGTGCATCACAGTCTATGAGATCAGGTTAGATGTTTAAATACTTCCTACTTAAAGAGCATACAATCTATGCAGCTGCCTTCAGGAAGATCTTCAGAAACAAGAAAAACATGAGATTTCTCAGGTCTGCTTTCAAGAGAGCAGGAACATATTTTATAAGCCACGAGAACGTCAGAATGAAGTAGTGAAAGGTCACTCCCATCTAAAGAATTTGAGGTAGACAGAGAGAGCTACAAGGCAAGGCCAGAACATGCATATGCACAGGTGAAGGGGAGAGGGAACTGAAACAAACACTTTCCCTCTCTTTCTCAGGTCACTCAGAGCAGCTTTAAACCTGGTTTAAGTGATCACAAATGAGTGACCCTCTAGAGCTCTGCCCAAGCTTCCTGTGTGCACAGGCCACCCACCTTCACCAGATCCTCCAAATGCTAACATGTGAATTATTATTTCCCAGCAATACCCAGGCTCCTTCCTAACCACTTCCCCAGACAGACAGAAGAGGTGGCTACAGAATTTGGGAGCAGAGTGGTCCATGGTCCACAGGTTGGCTACCTCTGCTCTGGGGTGGCATGGATCCAGCAGGCAACATACCATTAGAGCTGTCCTTTAGCAGTAAATTAACAGAAAAAAAGGGAGACTGACATCTTTACATGGGAAACATCCCCTACAATACTCTTTGTTTTTCTTACTGATTGTTATTTTTCATTTAAAAGAAACAAGGCAACTCAAATGCACACACTTTAAATACAGCTCTTACTTGTCCAGTAAGAGCTGGAAAAGTCTGTGTAGTTGAGGTGGTAAATGGGGTAAAGAAGCAATATCAGGTGTGTTTTTGTTGTCCTGGGAACAGTTAAAAAAAGTCAGAAAAAAAAAATCCAAAATCTGAATAACCATTGACGTGCTCAATCAATCTTAACCCTGATCTGTATCGACGGATTTGCAAAAACACCCCATGTGTACTCATGCACCACCTATGAAGTAGGACCACAAACAATAACATCCCTCAATCAGTGTTTGAAACATCACTACACTGAAAACTGAAGGTCATGTTGGTGCTTGAACTTGCATTTCTTTGGCATTTCTGTATTCCTTCAAGTTTAACTCCTTGATCAGCTTTCCTTACCACTGAATTATCAAATTACTTCTGTAGTAGTATGCATTGCTGGCAAAACCTTTGAATTCTTTGTCTACAAAGCTTTACTCTGGATACTCCAACTAATTTTATGACAAATTGTAACAAATAAATTTTAAGAGTTAATACACATCATCTTAATTGAAAGAGCAACTATCAACTGAATTTTATATAAAGAATCAACCTTCATTACTTGTAGAAACCAACAAATGAAACATCAGTAGAAAAAAATACACTCTGCTTTTGAAAAAAGAGAAATCTGAATGGACAATAACAAAAAAAAACTGTTAAAAATTGAATACCCCACTAATAGCTTAGTCCAATATTCCTGTTTAAGAACCAAACTGATGAAGAGAAGAAAAATTCTTCTAGTCACCAACACAGGAGTGGGAGCTCTCTCAGGCCCAGGAATATTTCTGGTTGTCAGAGGCTAAAAAGATTATTTATTGTTTCCTTCCTAAACCCAGCTCCACTGCCACCTGTTCAGAATTTACTATAAAGCTGTTAAACAAGATGAGAACTTTGATGCTGACTGTGAAAACAAGTTTCACTGTATCTGACCAGAGCAGCAACTCACTACTGATCCAGAAGCAAAGGAATTTGATTTTTTTTTTTTTCTTTAAGCGCAGCTATCTTTTTACCTTTATAAGCTGTTTAAAAAAAATGTAAATAAAATAACTCAGCGGACAATAGAGGGCATTCATCCCACAGAAAGACAGCCGCCACCCTTAGACATGAAATATCGCAGCACATTAAGTCATGAGACCCCGCTAATCAAAGCTGACAGGGCCCTGAATGTGATTTCTGCTGAGACTTAGCGATATCATGGGGCACTGAAGCATGCACAGCCTGCCAGACTGCCCTGTTCATGTGACAATGGCTTTTATTCCCCAAAGGGGCCTGCGAGTGACAAGAGTCCCCTTTGTCTTTAGGCTCCCGCATTCGCGGTGCAAGAGAGGTTCATTCAACCAGCCCCAGACACTCTTTGAAAGGCTGAAGTGTAACATAAGATGACCATGAAACACTAGCTTGCCTTCTGCCTACCCCTCATTCTTCTCAAGCACAGCCTGGCCTATTCAGGGCCTCTCACAGCCCCGCTCGCGCTGCATTACCCCCGGTCTGCTGAATCCCCGCATTGTCCCGGACGCACACCCAACCACCGCCCTTCCCACAAAACCCGCTGGCCCCGTGGCCCGACCGGGCTCCCACCGTGGCCTGGGACAGCCCGGGTCGAGGAGCCACACAGCCCTGCAGTGGCTTCAGGGGGTTTCTGAGGAGGGAACAAAGCCCCCACACCTCACCTGACGCTACCTGAGCGGGAACGTTGAACCCTTCCGGCTCCTCACGCCAAGCGGAGCTGAGGGAGCCCCCGTCCCGCTCCTGCGCGGCCCCAACGCTGCCCTGCTCCTCCAAGAGCTGCCAAGCCCGGGCACAAAAGAAGGGAGAAAACCCCTAAATGGGGCCAGAAGCTTCAGAAAAACCCCACTTGGATGTCCCTTGCCCATTCCTTGAAGTCTTGCTTCTTTTCCTCCATCACGGGAGCACTAGTGCCATCCACTGGCTGCCGCTCCCTCAGGTGCCTCCTGACCACAGCACCATGGGCTGCTAAACCAAAATTCCACACAAACCATCTTCATCCAAAACCAGCACCAGCTGGGAATCCTCCTGCCACTAACCCCAACCCTAACCCTAACCCTAACCCTGACCCTATCCCCAACCCGGGACATCTGCACCCTGCAGCCTTCCCTGCAGCTCACTGCAAACCCCCAGCTCCTGCCAGCCACAAACTTTTTTTGACCCCTTCTTCTCAAAAAGCAGGGACAAAAACAACCAACCACCATGGCAGACCCCGGAGATCTCTGGGATCTCAGATTCTGAAGAAATCTTTCTCCAAAACCTCTGTGAGGGCCACGGAGCAGAGCTGGGGATCTCCAGGGTACACGTGCCACACACCTGCACCACAACAGGCAAAGGGAATTAAAGTGCTCTAGAATAAATGCCTGGTGTTTTAGTGTAAATACAGTGAGGAAATAAATAATGGCAGTAAGGATTTATAAGAATTTCTGTCCATTCAGGTGAGAGACAGAACAGCCAAAAATCCTCCATATCAAGCTGCTTTACAAGCAAGACAAGAGCAGGAGAGATCCACCACAGCCCCCTGCAACTGCTCAAAGCTCTAGTTCCAGGTTTTTGGGGGTTATTTTCTATGAACTTAGGTATGACCAGTCCCCATGGGCAGTAAAAGATTTCCTGTTATTCTTGAAGATAATTCTATTCATCCTTCTGGCAACAAAACAAAACTAGAAGAAAGTCCTGGCTGAGGGTAAGCAACAGTTGAGGTTTCCTGTTCTTCACACTGGGAATTACTAGTAAATGAGGTCTTCTGTGGAAGAAAGAACAGAAAAACAATTCCAAAAAAAAAAAAAAAATCTAGAGCTTTCCAAAACCAAATCTGCATTTCTAATGACAACAATAAATATCTTTGGAGTCATGAACTTAAAAATCACACTTTTCTAGTAGATTTTTCAACAACTCACATTCAAAAACTTATTGAGGAGGAGTAAGATTCAAGCACCTACACGTGAACAGATCAGATATGAAATACCCTTGTTTGATATTCAAAGAAATCAACAGGAATGGAATTCCATGATCTCACTTGGGAATTTGGTTTTGCTGAATAGAATTTTTAAAATGCTATTTCATTTTTTTATGTTGCTAAACAAGATCAAGCTGTTCTACACTGTCAAAGTGAACCATCATCCTTTAAAAAAAACCCCAAACCTATGCTTTTTTGCACTAAGCAAAGGAAGAAATGCATTTCATTATTGTAGTTTGCTTATGAGAACACCCACAAGGCTATCAGGACATCATGGTGATGCCCAAGATGCTGCAAGCACTCTAAACCACAGGGTAAACATATCAAATTCTGGCTTTGGTGAACTGTGTCAGTCATGCCAACTCAAATACATCAGTAACACATCTTGAGTATGAGCCTCAATGGTAAAGAGGCTTTGAAGCTCAGACAGGACCCTTTGGAAATCATGTGGGAACAGAAAGATTTTCCAAACCCTCCTTGCTGCAGGCAGATTGGAGATAGCACAGCAGGTCTATGACCAGCTACTAAAATCCCTTCTTTTCTTGCCAAGGACAAGGAAAACAAAAAAGAAACACAAGCATCCCCTTAAATTCTCCAAATTAAACCCTATTAACCTATTGCTTTCAAAGGTCAAAAAAGGGATAGAGAAAGGATTCCCTGGCATTCTGTACTCAGCTATTAGAAAAACTGAGGTTGAACACAGCCTCCTCGTGTCCACGGGAGGACCACGCTAAGCTGCAGCATTCACAGCGTGCAGCTGCTGTGAAGAAATGGAATTCCCATTGAAATGCATCCAAAAAAAAAAAAAAAGGACACAGACATTAAGAGAGAACCAGAGAGCTGTGTAGGTAAATTTCTTTGAAAGACATGACCCACCTCTTTGTAATTGCCCTGCTGATAAAGATGAGTGACATGTTCAAGCAAATAGTTCCGGTCTGCTGTATGGAGCTGGTAAATGCTAATCAGAGGGTCAAGAAGATTAGTTGGGCACTCTGCTAGGATGCTGAGTACACGGGCCTGCAGCTTCTTCAGCTTGATGCCAGACTGGAAACAAAAATTAAAAAAAAAAAAAAAAAAAAAATCAAACACAGATTTAGGAAAGATGGCTACGATTCAATGGCAGGTGAGAATACAGCTTTTTTAAAGAGTGGAATAAGCCAATGCCTTGGGAAGGGATTCTCCAGTTTCCCCATGAAGTCTGCAAGCAGAAATCAGAACAATATGATACACATTTTTTTCACAGCATCCAACTTAAAAACACTAAATGTTCGCAGGATAATTCTGGAAAAGGCACATGGCCTGTGCAAAATTAAAAATGAAACTGGAAAAATGCCCTCTTTTACTAACACAGCTAATTAGAAATTCTCCCCTCGAGTTTCCAGCAGAAAATCTTTGAATCTAGAAACTCCCCTCAAGGGAGATCTCTCACCTATCAGGCACAGGAATTCAATATTCATTCCCAAGCTTGCTCCTGGGTGCAAAAAGGGCAGGACAAGCAAAAGCATCATCAAAAGATGCACAGATAGGAGTATTAATCCTTGTGTTCCTATATGATCATGCTCTTATGACATAGGAATTTCAGAGCCAGTAGGACTTCACTGCACTTTGCAGATATTGTAATGACAGAGCTCAACATCTAAAAGCAGACATTTGGAAAAATGGGAAATGAAACAGCACAAATACAAAATAGCTTGCAGCTCAGAGCCAAAATCATAGGGAAAAAAAAAAAGATAAAATCTCAATAGGTCAGAATATATGAAGGCATAAGGAATGGTAAACATTAGGAGGTATAATCTGATGACCCAGTGTTACAAAGCTAATCATTCAGCTGCTGAACAGTCATACTGTTACCATTTTCTGCATTCCGGATGATAAAAGCTCCTCACCATATGGCAGGAGTTAAGCAATCATACACTAACTAGGCTTTTATTTGCAGAATTGGAAGAATATCAGAGTAGATTACTGCAATTGGGTTTATCCTGACAGCAGGGATGTGAGCTCCAGTGGGAAAGCCTCCATCCAGGCAAAGGCTGCAAGATCAGTGCTTGATCAAAGTGGTTTGATCTGGAGAGATGGAAACCCCAGCCTGGAAGGGGAAGCAGCTCTCGTATCACAGCTTCTGATGCTATTTCATTTTCAGGCCAGCATAGGAGAGATAACAACAGCTCAGTACAAACTTGACACCTCATCACACCACGTTTTTATGAGACTACAGAGAAGATGCTGGACTATGGAACAAAGTGAAACTGGGGACACTTGAGGGACATGAAACTCTCCTTTCTCCCAGCTCTCTTGCTCTCTCTTTTTCAAACCTGTTGAACAGCAGGATGTTCTTCTATCCAAAGCTGCAGCTCGGTGGTGATGCAATACCCGAGGGAATGCCCTTTCCCCTTCCAACCACCGCTGCCTTCCAGCATGTCCAGGAGTCCTGCCAATGGGTCCTCCAGTTCTGCAAAGCCCCGCCTGATTTCTTCCTGAAGCTGAGATACAAAAGCAGATTGTCATGTACAAAAAGATTAGTGAATCCTCCCTTCCCTCAGCTGAACACAAAGCTTTATTTTTTTTTTTTTATTTAATCTATTCAGAGAGGTAACTGTTGCTATTCAGCCACCATCCGCGCCTCCAGTGACTTTTCATGTCATTACAGATTCCTTCATGGCTCACTGCACCTCAAACCCAATGGGAAAAGCAGCAATTGTCCACACTAATTATCCCATAAAGACAGAGAAGTTGTTCTGTGGGGCAGACAAAGGGGCTCGGGATTTGGGGGAGGAGAAGAAAAGAAGTGAGCTGGAGAATGGGGTGTTATTGGGAAAATGGCAATATTTAAGGTAGATAAACTGGGCTCTAAAATCCACTCACCTAACAGACCTACAAACAATAAAGCATCTAAACCCCTCCTCATCATCTTTGTGCCACCAACCTTGACTCCATGCCCACTTCAGCCACAACACCATAATGCTCCTCACTGTAACAGGAATATTTGGACATACCAAAATTGGTTGGATTTTACACAAGAGCTTAAAAAGAAAGAACTAGCAGAGTTCCACCTCTGTCAGGCTGCCATCCTGCACACCTATGAACCTTTCACTCAGACCTACACAAGAAGAAGGGTATTGGCTGTCAACTACCCCTGCCACTGACTGTCAGGCACTGCACACCTCCACTGGGAAGGGGCTGGGAACATGGGAAAACTCCATGGCATTAGGAATCCCAGGGTGATGTGTTTAGAAATGTGAAGGAATTGGACATTCACTTGGTGAATGTTAATAGGCTACTTACTACCCATCTGGTAGAAGTGATAAATTAGCAGTACTGAGCAATATCTTTATAATGTTTACATTTGAAGTAGTTTCCAAGGAGCTTGGGGGGTTGGCAGGGTGAAGAAGTGGCATCCTTCAGTACCCACAGAGGACCTTTCACTGCATGGTACATGTACCAGCGTGGAGCAAGGCAAAAGCAGAGACAGAAAACAAGAAATCACCAAGAGCAGAGCAGCTGCTCTCTTTCTTTTCTGGCAAAAAAGCAAAACCCTAAAGATGCTCATTCCTGCTTGCAGCCAGCACTTGTAATTTACTGTATATGATGGCCTCGCTTGCAGCTTCCAATGGAAACAACATAAAGTTTGGGGAATGACATGGAAAATAAGAGAAAATCTACAGCAAATTTGCTAATGAATTTGTTCTTTTTTATTCATCGACAATATTTACTGGAAGAGTTATTTTCCATGGTGTCTTTCATGTCTGGAAAAACCACAAAACCTACGACAGAAACTTTTTCTTTCTCACTAGATTACCAAACGCAGCATGAAAAAAATGATGACTAACAAAGATGTGACTTTAGATAACAGATTTCTCTCTGTAAGTATTTTTCCCTGTGGCAAGAATTTGAGATGTTAAACAAAGGGCTCCAGCTTCACTGTGAGATTCAGCAGCAGGAAAAGGCAAGCTCTTATCCAACCACAAATATCCAACACAACAGCCAAAGGAAAACAAAGCAACTCACCAACTCCATCAGACTGTTTATAAAAGGCCCCTCTTGTCCCTCTCACCCCCCAAGCCCACCTCAGCACATTTAGACTGAACAAGAGCTTCCACCCCACCTCTCAGCTCCTCCTTGGGCTTTGGCAGGGTGAGCTCCAAGGTTGCTTTCACACAGAGCATCTCCAAACACCACTGCCAGGAGCAACCACTGTTGTTATCCAGCCTGTCTTGACTCTGTACCAGGTAGACCCTGACAAACAGGAGTAAAGTCTCCTCCAAAACCTCCCAGCAATCTGAAGGTTACAACCTGTGGTATGTATGGTTTGAGGGGGAAAAAATTAGAGAAATTAAAAAATGGCATGAGACACCTAAATCAGAGAGGAAAGAGTGTTGTGCTGCCTGGCTGCTCTCTCTGCCAGGGAAGGATTCCTCTCAAACGTGTAATTGCTATTTCCATTTCAATTGAATCCCATGGCAGGGAATACTCCTTGGGGGATTTCTACAGCCTGACAGATCATGGGAACAGGAAAATTTTGCTGATGCTCAGACTACACAGACTTCATTCAGCTTTGGTTCTTTATTTCCAGTTACACAGCTCAGGGCAGTCTGCTGATGCTTCCCAAACTGTTTTTCCTATGTAGGAAATGACCACTTCTTACAACTCTGTTCCAGAACTGAGGTCACACTGTGGTCAGGTACCCTTCTGCTCATGGTCAGAGGGGCTGATTCACCCCAGTAACCAAACTGCACTGACTACAGCCTGCCAGGAGCCAGGGACCTCCCTACCATCCAAACATCAGTGGAACAGAGCAAGTCCTACTCAACTGAACTCCCCTTGGTTATTTGAGATGGAGGGTTGGATGCTGGTGGGCTTGGAAAACAGCACAACCCCACAGCAGCTGCCTCTCAGCAAAGTGTCTGCACAAAAGTGTCAAAAACAGTGTCTGCTGAAGGGTGGCAATGCCCTGGGCCTGGATTAACCAACCTCAGGGACAGCATGAGGAGCATCCAGCAGAAACCACTGGGGACATTCCTGTGGTCCTCACCTTGGAGGCTGCTGTGCCACCACCAGGTCCCACCACAATCCTTCTCCTCCCTGTGCTCTCCTCCTGGATCAGAAATCCATCCTCCTGGTTCAGAAACCTGGATCTGCCCATGGGGACACAGACCTGCCCCACAGGGAGCTGCAGCTCTGCAAAACCACAGGTCTCTCTGGGATGACCACTCCAGATACAAAGGGAGTAAGTGGAGCTTCAAGGGTGACTCATGGGGATCCTCCACATTTTCCACCCTCAGCAGGAAAGCTGTGGTGATCTCTGCCCAAGAACACATCAATGGGAGGCTTTGCCTTTCTCAGAGTATTTTTCTTCACAATCCATACACATCCCAGGGTACAGAAATTCTGATGATTACTCTTTCCTACTGTTGTTTTGTGGGATTAGCTGCCCTCAAGACCTAACAAATAATACTTTTTTTTCCTCCAACTGTAACAAAACATGATAGAAAACTCAAAGCTTAAGAGTTGCTGAGCTCAAGTCTATGTTGGTGAGTGAAAAGGCACCTCTCACACTGTGCTACCCCTGTGCTGCAGACTGTCAGGAATGGAAAGCCTAAGTGAGGCTGACAAGGATGATGACTGAACACCCCAGGGATGGAGCCCATACACCCAGGTACACATTTCACACAGGAAACACTCCATGTGGATATGTGGTGAGCTGCAGGTTCTGGGTCTTTTGGGAAAAAAGTATCTCAGCTATGAACCTGTCTGAACAACTTGGAGTTAAACATGGGAAACTCACAACTAAGCTGATGTATCTCGTGTCTTTGTTAGTTTTCAAGCTCCCAAGTTTAGATGAGTTTTACTCCCTGTGAACAATCTCCATCTCGAGCTCATTGGGTGCTGTTTAAAAATGCAGCACTAATTTTAGACATAGAGTGTAAATTGCATTCACCACAAGA
Organism: Calypte anna; assembly: GCF_003957555.1. NCBI lineage: Eukaryota > Metazoa > Chordata > Aves > Apodiformes > Trochilidae > Calypte > Calypte anna. The sequence continues at coordinate 1,708,592 of NC_044262.1, read as the reverse complement.
GGCAAAACCAAACTAAGTTGGAAAAAATGGTAAAAATACTTAGAATATGAAGGCTTTGATATTATTCCACTTGGCAAAGAGGCCTTTTCTTACTGACTTCAACCCTCGTTTTCTCAGCTACTAGAAATTTTCTTCTCCCTCCCTCCAAGAGCCTCCATTTAAAGGATTAAAAAGTGTTTAAAAGAAAACAAAAGCAACTTTGAATTTTTTTTTTCCTCTGTAACTCAGCCCTGTAAACTTCAGCTCTTTTATATGAGCCCCTGAGCTGCTCCCCATCACACAGAGCTACCTTTTCTTTTCACATCTTGCTGCAAATGCAGAGGCTCTTCCCCTGGGTGCTGGAACTGAAAGCAGTCATGAAGAATTGCAGGTCTGACCTAAGTGTTCTGTGTCTGGACATGCTCTGCATGCAGTTATGAACTGCAGCATGGAGGGGAGGCTCACCCTTACCTTCTTCATCTTTTTCATTGTCCAGAGAGGCTGAAGGGTTTTCAGCAACAGGAGTGGGTCCTGGCCTGGAGGAGGGGAAAGAAAGAAAGAGGGTGAGAGAGAAAAGGAGGGAGAAAAACAAAACAAAACAGATTTATTGGCTCTGTACAGGCAGCCTGGACACACTGGTGCATTGTTTCACTGAAGAGAAATCAGCTCTGTGCCACTGTGTTTGAAACCACCAACCTTCCAACTGTCAGTCAGGATTAAAGTGCTAAAATCCCTCACTCTGAAATCCTAACAAAATAACAGACATCATCCATGCATGGCTTTAACTAAACACCCACAAGGAGCTCAAATACTGAAAAGCTGTAGTGCTGCATTTACAACTAAATCATGCTGCTGCTATGCATCAAATACATCCCCAGCAGTCCCCCCCACACTCCTTCCCTTTTAATATTAAAATAAAACTGTCCTAGAAGAGCAGGTATTTTGCCCAGGTTGGAAAGGATCACCAAGATGTTAATTTTTAATGAAACAATTTGAATGTGTTAACCTCATCCCACCCCCTGAACAGAAGATGCAAGTGGGTGACTCTATGGGCAGATCCCTCAGGGCAAGCAGTGGGGCAGCCATGGGGCTGCAGGCAGATTGGGCTCTGGAGTGGTTCAGGAAAGGTGAAATGAGGCTGTGATGAGTGGCAAAGCTAGGAAAAGAGTGACTGATTATTTCAAAATAAGGTTATTTGGAATTTTTTCTCTTTTACTTTTGAACTGGCATTCAGCTGTTCATCTCTCCTCATTCACCATGCCAGTATGATTCATCACACCAGGATTCATCACACCAGTATTTCTGAATCAAATGTTTAGGAATATTTCATTTTATAGCCAGTAACATTTTTGATATCTGGTTCTATTTATTTCACAACCATTTACTCACAAAGCCATGACTCAGAATATTCTGAATTAAAATCTTCTACTGCACCAACAGTTTAAAGGTGAACAATGAACTTAAAAATCTGAATGAGTTGTCCAAAACCACTCCTCATATATTAACTGCTCCTCCTCTTGTGTTTTCATAAAGCCAAAAGAAAAATGCTAAACTGAAAAGGAAAGATCCTTTCAATCACCTTCTGTGTTCTAGGGTTCCTAAATGGCTCCTTTCCAAATGCTAACTTTTCATGCTTAGTATCCCATCTCACTTCATATTTCAGGTCACAAAAAGCTACTCCAACTGTGAAAAGCTCGACCTCGTCCAACTAAACTCTGAGCATTGCATTTATAAAATATTTTAAGTAGCAAGCTGATTACTGGGTGAGCCAAGAGAATGATAGTATTCCCACTATCCCCCAACCTCTGGCAAACACCAGCCAAACTGAAAATGCCACATTTACAATTCTTAAGATAATATTTTTTTCTCATCTCTGGTTGTTCTGAAATCTTGAACCCTCCAAACGCTGCCTCTGCTCAGCTACTGCTTCTGCTTCAGAAAAAAGATAATCTCCTTTTAGAACAAAACAGAAGAAAACCCAGATCCCCACTCCTACACAAAATTAGCAACTAACAGTCAGATTCAGCCCATGTGTGTTGCACATGCCCACATTTGTACTCACTCTCCCCTTGGCTTGACTCCCAAATAAATTTATACACACACAGGAAAAAAAAAAAAAAATCAGAATGCAGCCCAGTGTGTAACCAAATCCACTGTAAATCTGCACAGTAATTAATGCAGTGAACAAGCTGGAATGATACAGGAAATGAGAGCAGTTAGGAGAGCCATGTTTCACTTCTGATACAGCCAATAATTCAACTTGTTAAACAGCTTTCTAAAACCTCAATCAACAAAACAAGCCCATTTCTTATGTGACTTTTTCCTACCTTACCTCCCTGAATCTGCAATCCAATCTCACCAGTTTTCAGTACCCAGGCTCAGGGAAACCTCTCCTCTCCCTGCTCAGTTTTAAAGGACTCAGGATGCTGCCAGCACAGGGGGGTAGGAAATAACCCCCCAAATCCTGGACAGAAAAGCACCCATGGTGTGGTTATCAGGCCATGGGCAGGAGAAGGGCAACCACCCCCCTCCTGGCATGGCCTGACCACAAGGAACTTGCTCTCTGTTGTTCAGTCTGTGCCTAAAAAAGAGGCCAAAATGGGGATGGACCAAGGAAAGAAAACATTGAAATATGAACTGAGGTACAGTGCTGCTTCCTTCCTTACCTGGCAAAGCCTGGGAGCTATCTGAGGATAAAATGGCATCAGAGGAAAAGCATCACAAAATAACCCAACTGTGACTTCTGGAGCCAAACAGAAATGAGACAACACAGCAGGAATATGCCCAGTCCCAGCAGAGTGGACAGCTGGGTATGGTGGGTATGGAGCTGTTGTACCTCCCTACCCTCCAACGAGGGCAGGAGATAGAAATATGAAGGTCCAAATCATTCTGGCTCCTGTAAGAAATGAATAATTTATCTTTTCTCTCTCCTGCAGGAGCTCTTTGGGGAACTAGAATCTTCAAGGTTCTCCTGGCACCCCAAAAAAGTAAAAAATTAGTGTCTGTCATGGACAATGAAACAAAAAAAAGGATTGTTATGTTCCCACTGGAATACCAGATAGGTTCATGCCCATCCACATCCAAAAAAGAACTGGGAAAACAGCAGGAAACTAATGTGAGGATACCCAAGGGAAAAGGACAGGACCTTACAGGGACTTTCATAAGCCTCCCAGAGCAAATCTGGAGAGCAATGATTGCTCAACACAAAAGGGAGAGAAGAAGAAATACAAGGGGGAAAAAGAACAAAGCAAAGTGACTGAAAACCAAATGGTTGTAACTGAACCACAAGTGCATCTGGGCTCAACTCAGAGGACAAGGAGAGGGAAATTCTGGAGTAACCTCCAGATGCTGTAGCAGGAGCAAGAAGCAGGAATTACTAAGATACCCATATTAAATGAGTGACAGAACAGTGCCTGAAATGTAGGGATAAGCCAGAAGAAGACCTTTCTATGTCATACCAAGAACACTCAGAATCTCCACCTCTGAAAAAAGTCAAAATCTGCAGACTCCTACATCTGAAGGTGCATCCAGCTCTTAGCAAGGGTCATGCAAGGAGCAAAGCCAACAAACCAAGGATAAGGCCATGGAAAACAGTGTAAAAAAACAGCCTGGCAAGAAGGAGAGCATCAGCTCCCTGCTGCAACCAGCTGAGGACAGGCAGGCTGACCTAGCAGGATGGAGAGGCTGAGGTCTGCCCCAGGCATCTGATCCCAAGATCAAACTCAAAGGGAAAATGCCCAACCCAACAGTGAGAGCCCTTCACAGCTCAAAAAAAGGGGTTTTAGACCATTAAATATCTGGCAAAGCTTCACAAACACAAGGCTCCAGCACTTTGGTGGAGATCTGCACCCACTCCATCTAGACACAAATGACCTTGATCTCTTAATCTGAAAGTTTCTCCAAATAATAAGTTCCTGTTGTAACATTTTTCACATTACTCTATTTCCTTTCAACATTTTTCATCCCGAAAATAAATCTCCTCTGCCCCGAATCTGGTCCCAGAATTGGAGGAGATGGTAAATCAAAATCTTTTCCAGTTCTCAATATATGTGGTTACATTTCAAAACCATATAAACCACAAGCCTTGTATTTTTGAGTTAGAAAAGTGCCTTTGAGGAAAGCCATAAACTACTTTCTGTTCATTCTCTTTTTCTTTTGTGCATACATCACTCAAAACCTGCTGTGATCACAACAAAAGCTGTGCCCGTGGGCTGGTGAGGTAAAGCAGTGGTTTTGCTATTGCATCCTTGCAAAATTCTGCTGTATTATTCACTGGGTTTTTTTTTTCTGAAACAGCCTGGCAAGAGAAACCCACTTTTGGACTGAGGCTCCTGGTGTGTTTTGCATGGGGAACGTGAGACATTCAGCCCCAGAGGAGAAATTTACCAATGAAAAAAATCTCTCAACACTTTTTCTTTGTGTCAAAAGCCATTAAAGGCCCCATGGCCCAGGAGCTGGAAGAATCACAGTCAATTAATTAAAAGATACAGACTGGGGAAAAAAAAGTGGCTAAAATGCAGCATCACCCCCCCCATCCAGCTGAAATTCATGGGCAGAAAAGGTCAAGAACAGAATGCTAATGGTTAAGTTTTCTCTAGGCAGAGAGCTTCCACCTCTGCTTTGCAAATTAACAGGATTTTTTAAAATGCTGAATGGAATATTTAATAAATCAAACTACCCAGGAAACAATCAGTGCATTTTTACTTTTATCTATTGTTCTGTGTGCCTTGGACCCCAGTAAATCCCTGAAATCTGTTCTGTGTGAAAACTTCTGTGAATCTGAGTGAATTTCTGTGAATTTGAGATACTTTTCTGCAAGGAAAATCAAAGTTCCAGATATTTCTGTCTCCATGAGTCTGTAACTCACACCAAGTGTATGTTTAATGAGTAGAAGAGCAGGCAGGGCAGAGCTGTGGTATCACTGGGATGATGCAAAAAATAATGCAGGAATTTTCTGGTGAGGGCTTTTGAGTTGCTAGGGACAGGCTGATTTAATGCAAAAGTCACAAAATCCCTATACAGAAACTCACCTATTTTTACACCTTCTAGGCTGTCTTGCTGTGCATGCTATTAATGAGCACACATAACAATTCAGAAAATGATTCCATTTGGAATTTCTCCTGACAATGTGTAATGACATTTAAAAGACACAAACCCAGCTGTAGAATATAGAGTATTATGCAATACACATTGTACAATTCTGGGTTGTAATAATAATTTTTAAAAAGCTGGTAGATAAAAGATGGAAACAGAAAGCTGCTATATTATTTTTAAATAAACAGAAAACCTTCAGGCAGCAGGACATGGCAGTGCCATTCTCATCTTCCTCTGTAGGAGGCTTTTCCAGTAATTTGTTCTTGGTTTTGTCTGGGGAGAGACACCTGACATTCTGCATAACTACATGTGTAGAGGTGTCATGCATGCTACAACAGTCACCAACCCAAAGGCTTATGATACAGATTAATTAATCACTTTTTAAAACCCATTAGGCTTATGCTGCTGCAGCAGTGTCTGGTCCTGTCACAGCACCCCTCGTGCTGCACACTCACCTCCAAGAGACACTTAACACTGACAGAACCCAAGAGGGAAACCAGGCCTCCCACAAACCCAGGAACAAAACAGGGATATGTCAGAAATCCAGAGGACAAGAGACCACCCTACACAGAGCATCCCTACACAGCACATTCCCCAGAGCTGTCAATTTGAGGCAAACTTCTTGCTTGTTACTGGTTCTTTTGGAAGAACTGTTCATGTTTCCATCCTAGGTGTATCCAGGTAAAATACAACCTTGCAGCAACACCAGTGTCATCCTTTTCCTTGGCTTCTGGGGGGTAGGGGGACTGTGGGGGGTAACTGGTGCCTCAGAAGCTGTTACAGAGGCAGGAGGTGGCTTTCAGCTGGTCACAACTTGATCAATGCAATATCCTGCAAAGTGGGTTCAGCAGCATCCCTGCTCCATCCTCCATTTCTTATTGAGAACACATGTTCTAAATGACATTTAATGGCATGGCTGTAATTTGCCTGGATTTTTCCAAACAGTGCCAAGGATCATGTTTCCTACATCTCCCACTTTGTGTCCACACTGATATGGGAGCCACCATGTTGAGACAGCCACCATCCTCTGCAAACCCAAGGCCACTTTTTCCCTGCTCTCATTCAATTAACTTTCTGAATATGAAAGTCACAAAGTTTTCTTAGTAGACACAGCACTGGATCCAAGAAGTTATAATTGAGAGTGAAGAAGTAAAAACAGTCGTTTTTGTCAGAAAGAATCAAAAACCCAAACAACTTAGCAGGCAGCCAAGGAGGCAGAGCTCCAAAATAGCAAGAAAATCTGGGAAGAAGAGCAGTACCAAAGGAAGGGCTTTAGCACCTATGGCCCTGGGCTACCTTGTCTTCAGCAGCTCAGTCACATCCAGTTGGCTTAAGGGAGGCTGAGTTTTTTCAGGAGCATCAATCGGGTTCAAATAACACCATGACCCAGACAAAGCTCAAACACATCCTTCTCCATCCCTGCAACTTACTTTGAACTGTAAACTGGCACCACCTTGGGGATGGGGGGGGTTGAATTTCCACTGACTAGAGGGGGTCCACTGCTATTTCAGGTGCACCTGCACCAAGAGGGTCAAAGGCTCTTTAATACTTTCTCATGAGGGAGTCTGTGCCTCTGGAAAAACAGATATTTCCAGGAATGATAACAGTTCTTTTCCAAAAACACTATGACTAAGAAGTAATCACTTGGTGATTCATTCCAACCTCCACAGACTGCACTGCTGAGACTCCCTCTAAGAATTAAGGTCCCCAGAGCTATTCCCTCCCAGGGAAATGTCTCGGTAGCAGCATCTGCAGACAGGCAGAGGAATGTTGCCTGATCAATTTAAATGTTAATTACATCCCACCACTGAATCCTCCAGTGCAAGATTTACAGGAGGATCAGATGTCACTAAACTATTTCATTTCAGAAGCAATAAATTGTTCTGCTTTAGCACAATTTCCAAGGCTCCAAAACTCACTCTCCATCCCCGCTGCCAGCTCCTGAGCTCTGTCTCCCACAAAGGGCAAATACACATTTAAAATGTAGAACTACATGGGTTGAGATGAATTCAAACACCAAGGAAATGAAGCAACTAGACAGAGAGGGTCCTTCTTTTTAAGGTATGTCTGGCTCACCCCAGCCTTTGTCTCAGATTCCAATTTTAGCTCCAGCTTTCTAATCGACAGAGCTTTGAACTCCACCGCCCAGAACGCTTCAGATCTCAGAAGAGAAATAACCACACACAGCTACCACAGTCTTAAAAACTCCATACATCCACCACACACCTCCCCTATAATTTTAACATTAAAGGTTTTGCCTTTTGGGAGGTCTGCAAGTCCAGGTTTACTGTAGGAAAAGCATCTGTGGCTTGTTGCTCCAGTTCTTCGTTCACACATTGGGATTCACTCTCTGCACTAACACAGTCAGTGGCACCAGACAGAAGGGGGAGAAAAAAAGGAGGAAAAATAACCCAAAACAGCACAGGTTTTTCCTCCAGCCCTGTGATACCCTCAGATGCCTGTCAGCTCCTGCCCCTTGCCAGAGGTGAGGAGGTCTGTAAGCCATGGCTGCCTCTCCCCTGCATCTTTCTACAGCAGATGAGGTACACCCTGAGTGAGCCAGGGGTGTTCCCTACACCCTGAGTGAGCCAGGGGTGTTCCCTACACCCTGCCATGATATGGTCCAGACAGTGATTCAAACTGCAGAGTCAGGTTGTGTTTCAGTCAAGAGGGAAGGGAGGTCAATCCCAACACACACCCCTACCCCATCCCTGTATAAGATGCTTTATTTCAATTCAAATGAGACAGTAATTTTACTCAGCAGAAAACATTTTCCTTTACTTTCTGGGGGTTCAGCATCTGGAAGCTTTTCTTCTCATGGTTCTTTGTCATCTTTCAGACATTTTGGTTTCAGAGCAGCATCTAATTCAGTGATGTACCTGGCATGCAGCATGACAGCAAGGCACAGGCCAGAGATTCCTGAATTGCAGTCTCTGGTTTTGATCTACTGAATTAATATGACAGCATGGAATATTACATCACAGGCTTAGCTCTACTAATTATATTTTCTCTAATAAAGCTTATCATAAGGCATCTTGCTAAGCATTCAATGAGCATTTCTTATTTGATCCTTCTAGAGAAAAGCTGGAATTCCTCAGATGCCAGCAGCTGAGCTCACCCCTTCCTGGGATCACTGTGTCAAGCCATACCTCAGCCTATCCTGCTGACTACATCTTTATGGAAATAAAGTCAAAACAGAGAGAGAAAGCAGAAAGGTGAGAGGCAGAACACTGAGAAACTGCCATGCTGGAGAGGAGAAAGGGAAGTGAAGATAGTGGGTAGAGTAGAAGTGTGCTGAAAGCAATAGAAGTTTTTCTAGAAAAAGAATCTGGTCTTTCTCAATGGCAGTAAAAGTCATTATTTTACTGAGAGCAAAGGAGAACCCTTTCATTCTGAGAAATAGGAGTTATGAAAACATCATAGGAAACCTCACAATTTCACTAATACATCCTCTAGTTCTCAGTGAGTCAGAAGTTCACATTCTTCTAATGCAACTTCCCAACTGAAAACAATCCCCACACTTCAAGCAAAAGAATAATAAAGGACACATATGCTTCTTATAAAACAATCCTTACAAATAACCATGGGTTTTGTTTTCATAGTGGATAAAATTCATCATTTCCCCCCAAAAAAACCAGAGATCAAATAAAATGCACTCTCATTAAAATAAAAGCCTCACTTCTCTGAGCGGAGCAGCCGACAACATTTTCCTCTTTATTTTCTTAGCACTTTTTGCCAATGAAGAGAAAGGAGAATTGCTGACCAGCCCCACTGTGCGTGGCTGCAGGCTCAGAGCATCTCCATCCCAGGACTCCCAACAAGGACCTTTTCTCCCCTAGCCCCACGGGCACCCACATTCCTCTCCCACTCAGTGCTCAGACACCTGAAGAGCAACAACTTCTGTGTGTGAGCAGAACCTGCCCCTCAGATCTCCTGCCAGCTACAGAAATAAAAATGAAACCTCAGGAAGGAGTTACAGAGCTTTGGGAACACGCTCACACAGTGCCCATGATGAGTTACTCTCAGGGAGCAGAATCCCTTCCCCTTGTGAGGAACCCACAGACTGCAGTGGGGTCACCCTCAGCCTCCTTTTCCCCAGACTGAACAATCCAAGTGACCTCAGCCCCTCCTCAGAAATCATCCCTTCCAGACCCTTCACCATCCTGGTTGTGCTCCTTTGGATGCTCTCCAACAGTTTCATGTCTTTTCTGTCCTGTGGTGCCCAAAACTGCAGAGTGGCACAGGGGAGCACCTCACACCATGGGTCTGGACATGGATGTGGGTCACCACCTCAAAGAAATTTTTGGATGCTTGCAATGCACCCTGGCTTGGCAAGATCCCTGCACCAATTTTTACAGAAGTGCCTGTTCTAAAAATAATACAAAGAAGTTGCTTTCTAGGCAGGTAATGAAATTTAGATTATTAATAAAAGCCTAAAAATATAAGAGTCCTTAACCTTTTGCAAGGAATCTGCACCACTTTTAATGATTTCCTCATCTGTTAGATGGGTTATAACTTCACAGGTTATATCACAGGTTATTAAAACCAAGATGACAACACAATCCCTGGCACAGGAGGACTCAAGAGTTGGGAACTGAAGGGAGCTGGGGCACAAACACCTCAGTGTTGGGCAGGGAAAGGAGTTTTGCTAAGAGTAGATGTGTAGGAATTACCTACAAATTCTTCTTTCTTCTGTTTTCTTCCACATCTTCAGTCTGAGCAGAGGGGGAAGACAAAAGGAAGACAAATCCACCAGCAGTATGTGACCTCTTGCTCCCAGATGCTGAGTGACAGTGTCCTGCATCACATCTGCTGGTCCCCAGCTGCCTTCCTGAGCTCTGGCATTGGGAAATCTCCCTCCTGTCAGAGGGAAATTCACTTTTCCCTCTGCTGCTCCTTCTCTGGTCTTTCCTTCAAGGCACAGGCAACAGTGATGCCTCTCTCCAGGCCATCAGGTCCTGGTCACAGCTGGCTTATTTTCTGTCCCTCAGGATGTTTTCAGGGGATGATGTCTCTGGCACCATTACCAGCTTTGGGCACTCCTCCTTTTCTCCTGCCTCCTGCATGGGCAGACAAGCTACGAGCAACAACTGTGCTGGAAGAGCAGATGTGGCCACCTGTGACCCACCCTCTCCTTGGGCAGTGTGGCAAACCAAACAGATTTGCTTTAAATGTTAATTTGAGAAAATATCATTCTTCTAGCAAAAATATGGCTCGTAAAGGAGCTTTTCACCCTCTCTTCAGGTTACATATAGTGTAATTAAAAGACTCAAGTAAAGGAAGTGGAGAAGAGCCATTTGTGAATGCTGAAGCAATTGCAGACTGAGTTGCACTCTGCTTTCACTGATGAAATAAAATGGTAGAACTCAAAGACTGAAGAATTCCTTCTTCCTATAGCTGATTACATCTCAGAGTGTTACATTAAAACTCCCTCTCAAGTACTGATACTCAATATTGTCACAGAAAGCAAGAATCTTCAAATGTGTTCTTCATTCATATCTCTGCTTATGTTGCTGCTTTGGAAAATCCCATCCTGAGGTGCCAGGAACAGTTCCAATTACTCCAAAATGTGCCTCAAATGCTGGATCTGCTGGCTCCATCCATAAAGCTCTCCAGCTTATCTTCAAGTTACTGCAGCACAGCCTTTCCCCCAAGCTGGCTGGCCCAAACTCTTCTTCTCTAGGACTCATCCCAGACATCATACAAAGGCTCAGGCAAAAACTTACCCAGTGCTTCACACACTTGTCTGAACATCTTGCTTTTGATTTTTTTCAGTGGTTTTGTAACTAGCTAAAAGGCTGAATGAAAGATATCACTGCTACTTCAGACAAAAGTAGTGATGGCTTTTTATTTGCAAAATGTACAGGTGCATCCTCTCGGGTAAAATAAAAATCAAGTCTTTGAGAGGTCCTGCCAATGATGGGTGAGATTATAGCTCTTGGGAGGTGAAGTAGAAAAGAAAGGGTACCTGTCTGCTCACCATCAGCATGTTTGAGGAGATTTGTTGGTTTCTATGGCAACGGGGAGGGTAAGGTGGCTGCCTGGTTACTACTGGGACTGACGCACATCTCAAACAATCGTTCTCTTCCTGTTCGTATGACATAAGAAAAACAGGATGCTGAGAGGTGTTTATCTGAATGAGCGAGATAAGCAAAGCCACTGACATTTCTAAAAGTATAAGATTTAACTAACAAGATGTTATAGATTTTCTGTGGGAAAAAAATAATAAAAAAAAAACACCAAAAAAACCCAAGTGCTGCACTGCTGAATGTGATTCAATTATGCATGGAAAGATCCTTTCCCTCAGAACCGCAGGAAGCAGTTGAGGAGCTGTTACATGAGCCATGAATACCAATGGAAAAGTCCTTTTAGTGGGAGATACTGAGTTACACTGCTGAATCAAAACGGAGAAAAACAGCTTAGTGTGCAACATCCTGCCACCTCCCCAAAAGCTGCTCAGGGCCCCCCGATGGGGTGGGATCCACAGAACCAGCCCCACTTCTAGACAGGGACACCGGGCTGGATTGTAAGGCTGCCTTGGCAATAAGCACTGTTTCTCAGGCCTTTCACTCAGTCCCAGCAATCATTGCAGGTGCTTTGGAGCATTTTAAACATCTATCAGGGCCTGAGAGAGATCCTTGTAACTCCTAATTATACTTTCATCAATGAAGGAACCTGCGACCCAACTGATGCTGCAGGGTTGGGTGCTGCAATCACTGCTCTCCACTGATCCAGATGGTGCAGCCCAGCAGCACGTTCCAGTTGAATGCTGAAAACCAGCTCGTCTCCAAGGCTGAGCTCTTTTTACAGTCCTTACTGTGAGCATTTCAACACTTTCTTGCAAGTCAGTGAAGGGACCAAGGCACACCCCAAGGCTGCCGTGCTGAAGGAACCACCACCATAAAGAGCTGCCAGCAGTGGGTGTTACTTCAAAGACAGCAGCACTCCATGCTTGTGTTTTCTTTCTTTTTTTGCATTGAGCAGGTGTTGGTTTCCTTAAAAAGCTGCACCTCAGGCTATAGTTACAGCTTCTGAAGCAGGATGCTGCTGCACTTACTCCACAGAGGGGCAATGGGAACTGAAGCTCTTTACCCCAAGTCTCCCAGAAGCAAGCAGCAAGAACAGGTACACGATTCTGACCTCCCTCATTTTCACATCAGTGTGAATCCACCTGTTTTAACAACTCCTTCTAACTTATTGTACCCTGGTGACATCACTCTGGACACCCAGCATGTAGCCCCCCCATTGAAGGACCCTCCTGGGTGGCAGGGACCACAGGGACTCTCAACCTTGCCCATGAGCTGTGCCTGGAGCTGCCACATCTCTGGGCAGCCTCCACTCACCCCCTGTGATTTCAGCTGCACCAATCCCAGCTTCTCAGGGCTACTGAAAAACCAAACCACAGTAAGGATTCCAGTTGCAAATCAGTTCTTTTGGAGCAGCCCAGGTTTCCTACAGGCCTTTAGGAAACAAGGGAGAAGCTTTGCTACCTGTGTCATCATTATCAGAAGACACAAGATTGGAGTAAAAAAGCAGATTTCTACTTGATTTTATGTCAAGTGGATTTCTCCTGGCTTTTATGTAAATTGTGTTTTCCCGTTTGCTGCACATATTTAAGTCAGTATCAAAGGAACAAAACAGAAACCCAATCATTGTCTCTGGCTTGGCTGGCTTACAGATCAACTCCCAGCCTTTAATTCTAGGAAGTGGGCGACCACGAAGTCTCCCGGACAGCCCAAGGCCCCCTCTTTCTATGGAACTCACTGTTTGTCTTGGAAGTTGTGAGGTTAACACCGTCCCATTCAGCCTGCAAGGGAATGTGGGGCAGATGGAAAGAGGGAAAGACAAAGATGGACAGAGAGACTGCAAAAGACTGAGAGACAAAGAGCAGCGGCAGGATGAAAGAGCATGGAAGGAAGGCACGACCCAGCCAAGCCAAACAAAGTTTTCCTTGAGTGATTACATCTGCTGGAGAGTCTGCAGCTTGCACTCTCTGCATTGCTGAGAAATTCTGTTAATTGTGTCTAGGACATTTGAAATATCCCAAGAAAAGCTCCTCTGTAACCATGAAAGCTCTGAACTGCGTGAACTTTTCAAATGCTGAATTACTGATAGCTTGCTACGTGCTTCTTGAAGTCAAAGCTGAAAATTGCTTTACAGAAGATTTTTCTGGGGCACAGGGAGAAAACCAGTAACAAAATCTTTTTTTTTTTTCTCCCCAAGAACAAATAAAACAATTTAAGAAAAATTCTTCTGCTTTCCTGTGTCTGTGTAGCTAAGAACCAAGAGCATCCAAAGAAAAGGAAAAGAGACCTCCTCACAATAGGCAAAAATAAAATAAAATCAAATGAATGATCTGTAAAGCCAAAGCCTCCCATTTTGTAAGCCAGAACCACTCTCTGGAAGTCAGCAGGGATAGTGGCAATAAAATAAAAAACAGATCAGGTTTTGCTGGGCCATTGAACTGACCCAACTCAGTGAAGGGTCCAGGGTAGCAGCACTGAAGTGAAGGGGCTGATTTCTGTACCCAGGGCTGGGGATGGGGCTGTGAGGGACAAGGACAGAGAGCAAGATCCTTCCCTTGCAGTTAAGCTGCTAGATCAGTCAAGACTGGCATTTGTTCCACTCTGTCAAACCCTACTTCTTTTCTTGTAATGCAGAGATACAAATTATTAATTATATAATAAGTGTCCTTCAAGGACCTCCAAGGTACAACGTTGAGTTTTACACATTCTACAAGGCAAACAACCAGCTCCAAGTTCAGGTAAAACTCATCCATCAGCCACAAAACAGGATCCCTTCTCCTGCTGCAGCTGAGTACAGCCAGGCTGAAGCTGAGCACCTGGAGCTGGAGTTGCAAGCACTGCTGGAAGGATGCAGATGCACAGATGGATCTCAGTACCATTCAGATTGGATTTTTTTCAACTTTTTTTAAAAGAGTACCTGTCCCTAAGATAGGCAGCCTTTCCAGGCAGAACCTCCTCCTCTGCTCAACTCTTCAGGAAGCACAACCACCCTTCCATGGCCAGGACTGGGCCATTTAGAAACACCAGCTCAGCATCCACTGAAGTATCTTCAACACTGAAGGAAATTGGAAGGAAATCTTCAATGCTGAAGGAAATCTCAGTGGATGGAAACACCAGAAGCTGCTGAGTGAAAGATGAGGTGGCAGCTCTGAGATGAGAAGCCTGAACTGAACCTGGGAGCAAAGAGACCAATGGCTCTGCAGCCCCTGCCAGGAGGTACAGGGCACAGACAGTCTGACAGACAAGGAGGACAATTTGAGAGCATCTACTGCAATTATTTCAGTCTTCAAAACCATGGAGGATTCCCTAAAAACCTGCAGTCTCTTGTGGAGGAGGCTGGGGTTGTGTTTTTTGCTTATGTACCCCTTGGTTTTTGTCTTAGTGGACAACACTCATTTCCAGTAACCATCGGCTGAAGTGGAAAAGGAGCATTTAACAATAAAGTGCAGGAATCCATTCTGAGTAATGGCAAGCCATGTGCTTTTATGAAACAATAACACACCAACATAAAATAAATCAGTGCCTTTTAATTTAACAATGTAAATTACCCTCCCACCTGCTGTGAATCTCCAAAAAGCTGGCTGCATATTTACCAAGCTGTCTATCCCAGTCTCATTCTGAACTGGCCTAATGCCCTGGGGTTAAACTGTAGGACTCTGTCATCTCTTGCACTCGTATGACCTAAGAAAGGGAATGTGGCCTTTTTCCCACAAGCCCAGAGTGAGAACATCATAAAAGCTGAACTTTAGCCCCCTTTTTGGGCAGGCAGCACAATAGCAAGGAGGATGCTGTTACTCCCTGGAGGCTCTGCTGCTGAAAAACATCACCAAGCTCAAGTAAAAGGTCAGTAGCTAGGATTGCATCTCTTGTTTTCCTCAGTTTTCCTCCGTCAAAGGCAGTTAAACATTCTTTGCACGCCCCCCTCCCTCCTTCTGAGAAATGCAGGAAGGAAGTGCTTGCAAAATAGTTTAATTTAAAAGAATTCCCCATCTCACACACAGCAAACACTGCTTCAGACTCAGAGCAGGACATTTCTTTTGCCCTCCAGGTTCCCAGTAAAACAGAGGGGAATCCCTGCAGTGGTAACCATCCCTCTCTCCCCAGACCCAACCAGAAGCTGTGTTTTAACTCCCAAATGCTTTGGCTGAGGGGCAGACACCTTGGGTGAGAAGCTCTGCAGCTCCATGCAGACCCTACAGAGCACACACACCTTGCAGGTTCTTGGCAAGCAGAGGACATCTGCCCAGGGACCAGGAGGTGTGGAGCCAGGGAGAGGAGGATGCAGGAAACCCTTCATCCTTCCTGGTGCTGATGGTGCCAGGCACCAAGAGGCACTAACACGGTCCTGGGCTGAGGACACAGTTTCACCTCCAGCTGTTCTCCTGCTGCTTGTTTGATCTCATGGGATGTTTTTCCTGCAGTGTTTGTTACCTGGACTTGTTTGGGACAGTTAGATTTAACCTGACCTGTGTCTTCACTACCTTGATGTCAAAGAACCAGAGTGGGAGGAATTAGCTCTTGTGCTCCATCCCTTTTTGCCAAGAAGAATGCAGGGATCAGCAGGCAAATGATGGAGAACAACTTTGTTACTGATCCCTTTATGTCCCACACCCACATATCCACTCAAGACATAATTCCCCTCAGACTGTTCTCCTCTCCCTGGGCACACAGCATTTACCATCACAAACCCATTTCTTTCACTTTTCAGAGACTTTTGGCAGCCCTGAGGACTTGCCTTTCCTCAAGCCACAGACCATGACAGCCCCCATGTCCAAAGGGGCTCACAAGTCTCTGCCTGCTTTCACTTCTTGGAGAATCCCCAGTCCTACAGCCAGAGGCTCCTGAAACAAACACCCAGGGGGGGTTCAGCAGCGCTGATCCTGCTCCTGCCCTCCCACGTTCCTGACATTGCTGGGCAAGCCGAGGTGGATTGATTGCAACTTAGCACTCTTGGACTTAAAAATGACCCATCAACAAATCACAACCCTGTCTCTCTCTCTCTCTCTCTCTCTTTTTTTTTTTTTTTTTTTTTTAACCCATTGCTGTCACAGAGCATAGTTAGATTTATAAAATAAATAAGAGATCAGCACACGTGGGAACGGAGCAGAGCTGCACCCACAGCCCATTAGAGTGATGTCTTCTTCCCCCAAACAGGATGGCCAGGACAGGCAAAGACACAATCATTTATTTTCTTGAAGGAAATTAAGAAATTTTGCATGTTGTTAATGGGAGCACTTTCCCATGCACAGGCAAGCAGCTTCACAGAGGGGAAGATTAATCCTTTCACAAAACAGGGAAATGAGACTGCCAAATGCCACAAACTGTCTGGGGACTTTGAGTCCGTGGCAGGACCTGAAACCAGGTTGGCTGGGTTTTGCTTTTCCCCTTTTAAAGCTGACAGCTTCAATTGACAGCATCTACCTGCAGCCCTGACCTGGGAAAAAACCTGATTTTCCCTAGTTCTAGGCCACTGCCCTGACAGATCAGACCTTAGGTTTTATTACAGTTATTACTGCTGTTTATTATCCTTCCCACCCCTGGTAACTTTTACCTTCTTTTCTTTTTCAATGGGTGTTACTTATGTGCATTTCTGGTAGATTTAAAAGTAACTCAGCATTGCAGAAATGCCTTCAGATTTTAAGTAAGGAGTCCACAGTACTGCATTCTGTAAAGACCTTAAATAAGAAATAATTTCTGTCCCACAGGGTACTGTAAAGGCATTTAAAGAGCTTATCCTCCACCCCATGCCTGCTGCAAGCCCAGACAAATGATAACAAAAATGTGAAGCAGAGGTGAAAGAAAGAAATAACCCCAGAAAGGCACAGCTGGTTGGGCAGATGAGGTGCTTGCACAGGTAGCCACACAGAGCTGGGGATTTTTTTTGCTTATCAGGACTGTTCAGAATTACACACTGGATTTTTTAATGATAAAGAAGTCTAAAAAGAATGAACTGCTCTGAAACATGTACAACCACAGCACATCAGGCAGTATGCAGAGTGGGTCAGAGTGGCCAGATTTCAGTCAGATGCAATTTGCTTCTGGAAAGTCTTCACCAACTTCCACAACTCTAGCCTAAAAACCTTATCATTAAAACAACATCTTATTTATTTATTTATTTTAGAGCTTACACTCTTATTCAAGTTTCATCATGACTTTACTAAAACACAGCCTTACGTAAATACAATTTTGACACTGAGTACACTGGGCACACTGCAGAGTCCCACTGCAGGGATTACTGCCAGGAGCCTTTCCAGGGAGAACAGAGGAAAGGTTGAAGTAATCCTGTAGTACCAGTTCTTTCAGGAAAAATCCAACCCCACCAAATACCACATTCTTCTACTATAAACAACTGCTGAGTTTTCAGGGTAAGTTTGGAATATACCATTAAGCTGGACTCTGACTTGAATTTTACTCCAAACCCTCCAACATCCCAAACAGGGAAGACTTGAAGGTTATTTTAACTCCACACTAATTTACAAGATGCTGTGCTTTAGCTGACCCCGGGTTCAAACACTGAGTACAATTCAACAGGGGCATCAGTTTGCAAGAAGGAGAGCAGGTGTTGGAGCTGTGCTGGCTGATAGCCTTTCCATCCCCCTCCTTCCATTTCCCAGTATAAACCAGTTCACTTGGGCACAACCTACTACAAGGCCAAAGACCAATAGGATTGCTTTCAAAAAACCTGCTGGAAAAGGCAGAATGACAGAGATGGTAACACAGGCAGAGCTGCCTCTGTGTGGATGCTCACACTCCAAGTCTTACACATGGCACACTCAGGTGAGATGTAGAAGGGAAATTCAACCTCAGGTATTGGAAAGCTGTTTCTCCATCCAGTTAGACTCTTGAGATTCTGTCATATCCCATTGTACAACAGCATTATATGGTGATTGCTCATCATCTCTCACCAGCCCATCTCTGCAGCCTCTTGCTTTCAGAACCAAAATGAAATTCCCAGCTCAAAGTTGGAGAGAATGCTAGGGCCATACTGCAAAAATACCCCCACCAAGTAGCTGTTTTAAGGAATTGTTTAAAAAGTGTTACAGATACGTCTGAAAATATCTAAATATTATATGGCAGCTTTCAAACAAAACCAGTAGTATGAGAAAAAGATCATGTGTCAGTTTTGAGTCTCTGTTTGGAGAGGGGCACAGAATCAGGCTCAGCACAGGTGAGTCATTCAGAGGTGAGGCCTCCACCTTATTTATTTCCTCACAGATTGTGTTTGCCTCATCACTGCTCTGCCCTGAAGACCTGACAGAACCTCTGCCAGACAGGAATCACTTCCTTCTCCTCTGGCCAGACACATTACCCTGGGGTGCTCTGGATCAGGGACCATCCCCAGTCACTTCCTTGGCTTAAGGCTCCACAGCCTGTCAGTGCTGGAACTCCTGAACTGATCATCAGCCCTCTTCCTGCTTTTCCCCCTGTTTTTCTTTGTTAAACTGCTTCTTCTAAAGTGGAATTTTTCTAATCAAGTACTTCAGTAGCCAAGGGCAAGGGAAGAAAACCCTGGGTAACCTGCAGTCAGACAGCCCACAGATCCCAGTGCTCTGCACTCAGGCTGCCTCCTAAGCGTTTGTGGGAGATGTGTGTTTTCCCCTTGTGGGGCTGGGATTGTTTGGCTGGGCTGGGTGATGGATGGTGGAGAAGGCTGTGTCTGGAAATGTGCTCCCAAGTCAGCAGGAAGCTGAGGGGGCCTTTGCCAGCACTTCCTTCCTGCATACAAGGGGAGGACAGAATGGGAAAAACCTTGGCTGTGCCTTACCCTGAGAAAAGTGCTACCCTTCCAGCTGGATTACAGTAAAAATATTTTAATCTTTCACAAGATTATAATATCCTTCCTCTCTAAGTATAGCTGCAGTGGTAGAAAGGCTCAGATAATTCAATGAAGTGACAATGTAAAACTCACTGGGTGGCTCCAGGGGGCTGGTGCTGGAGGCTGAACAAAGGGAGGTCCAAACTGCAAGATCCCTGTCTTCAGCCAAGATATAAATCATGGTTAGATCAGATCTGGCTATCCCAGTATCTTGACTTTAAGAGTACCAGTATTATGCACTTGACAGAGGGTGTAAAATCTACACCAGTACACTGGAAATGTGACTCTCTTGGGAGCTTCATACCTGTGCCTGTTTTAAGGAGAGGATCTAAACTCAGGGCAAGACACTTATTAGCCCTACAAAAAATAATGTTGCAATGACAGTCTGTGAATATTCTAACCATGAGATCCACACATTTCTCACAAGCACCCAGCATGGTTTGTGTTACACAGAGGCTTTCCTTGAACATCTTCTTCCAAAGAACCAACCTCTGGGTCCTTTTGGGGATGATTCTGCATGACATCCTGACATGTCAGCATCATCTGATCACAGGAAAGAAAACGTGGAGAATATTGAAAACAGATATTCCATCTTACCACAGGAATTTGCCAAAAATTTTCCATCCTGAACTCCCTGATTCAAACCCATAGACAACAGCAAGAACTTCAGTGTAGGAAGGTGTTCAGAACCCCAGAGCCATCAACCTGGGGATGTGACAACAAGGGCATGGCACAGGGTGCCACTTTTTTTGCTGTTCCAGCAAGGGGATGCCCTCACAATCCCCTCAGGCAGATATTGTCTGGATGAGTTTGTCCAAACGGGCCTGAAAAAGTGAGGAAGGAATTCTCTGGACTCTTGACAACAAAAGAAAAATCCCCAAACCTGGGAGCAGACGGCACTGAAATGGCCTCTGCTTCTGAAAAAGGAATCAGACAAAAAGACCTCATCCATTAACAAAGAGCAGGGAACAATGGAAACTGTCAAAAAATAGCCCTCACATCAGAACTAAGAATGCCCCTTCACACAGCCAAAAAAGTACACAGCTGAGCTGGAGCCTGGGAGGCAGTCAGGCACTGCCTGCTTCAGGCCCTTCTCCTTTGCAGAAACTGCCAGAAGCACCAGATGACACTGAACTCTAATAACCAAAGATGGGGATGGAGAGGAAATTTGTGGTAGGATTGAGCAGAATGATGAATGAATTCCTGCCCATTCAATCTCTCCAGTGAGGACCCTGACAAACCTTCATGAAAAAATAATATGCATGTGCATCTTCCCTGGATCTTCCTTTATGGGGGAATGCCACTGCAAAAGCAATTAACAAGGAAACTAAACTATGAATAAAATCTGAATGAGTTGTGTAACACAGTAATAAAAAGCACGTGTTGTTCTGAATTAGTGAGAAGTTATAAATAGAAGTTGTTTCAAAAAGTCTCAACCTGGAACACAGTTCTGACAATGCCAACAACAAGATGTGGACCAGGAAACCTCAAAGATCCAGTAACCTCCCTGGCACGCTCTGAATTTACAAGTTTTGCTCTTCTTGTGACTCAGCATTCTCCTCCAATAGCAGTAAGAAAAATAAATGGAAAGCAAAGCATGCTGAACAAACAGGAAAAGAGAAGCAAACATTTGGACAAGAAAAAACTCACCCCTGGGCTGATCACTTGAGTCACCATCTTGATCCATCCCAAAGGCAGCACCAAGTCAGGATGCTGAGCTTAGTGGTCTACAGCTCAGGATTGGTGGCCCAAGCTCTTGCTTCTGAAAAGAAAAAAGGTGGTGTGACTATCAAACCATAGGAACTTCACCCTAATAAGACAAAGGAAATATCTTGTGTGTGGTCTGTGTCTTTACATCTAAGCAAGATAGTGGTGAAACTGTGCAAAGATAATTTAGCACACAAGTCATAGTTCACTGCTTGAAGGTGACTGAACCTAATGGTGAATCAGTCAATTAAGTCAACCAAAAAATGCTGAAAAGTGGCATCTGCAATCTCATGCATGTTAAAGCCACATGAATTTAAAACAACATGTGAACTCCCAGAACAGGTTGTGATGAGCTCTCAGCTTTCAGTTGCACAAACAGGAGTCTCTAACACTGTTTACTTGATTAACCAAACAAAAAAAACAGACCTATCTAACTTCCAAACTGGACTAACAGTCCATGTAAGACTGTTTTTGCTAAACAGCTCCTCCTCTTTGTTTGTTTGCCCTTCCACCCATCACATCTTGACTGTGGTAGAGTTGGGAACAGACCCCATGCCTCCCAAATCCCCATCCAGTGCCTTAACCACCACATCCTTCCTGCTGAATCACAGCACAGAGTTGTTTATCAGGAAGGAAATTCCCCCTCAAGAGTACTCACTCTGAGCGTGCTGGCAGCACACAAATGCTTAGAAAGATCCAAATGGAGTGGCAATAACAACAAGTGATTCAAGTCACTGGACAAAAGGCTAAAGGTATATGTACATCTGGCAGAGCTGGTGGTTTCCTTAAAGCCCAGCACCTGGGTGAAGAGGCTATGAAAAAAATCTTATCTCTCCTGAGAAAACATCACCAAAACAAAAAAGCAGTTCCTATTCTGCTTGCTTATGGCAATATACAGGAAAATGTGAAGTGAGAGTGACTTAAAGCTTTAAAAACAAGTAGGCAAATACTAGGAAGCAAATTGTATGTGTAGTCTTCTCCCTCCTGTGATTATTAAGCCTATTTCACACTTATGCAATCTGCCCTTTTATTGCTTTATTGTTACACACAAGCATAAGCAGCAGCACTGATCCATCTGCAGAAGAAAAATGAGTAAGGAACATGGGTGAAGGTGATGTTATCCTGCAGGTCCTGAAGATGTGGTCCTGGAAGCCCTAACAAAAGCTTTACCTGAAGACCATGCCTGTCTTTTAATTGACTTTTATAAACTGGATCCTGAAGTTAAACCCAGTTCAGCAGCTCTGGGGGCAGAGTTGACCACAAACCCAACACCATTCAAGCTACACCCAAACTCTCTGCTCTACTCTTGAATGATGACATCTCAGGCTCAGGATGTCACATTTTTACCTACATCCTGAGCCTATTTACAAGCAATCTCAGTAACCTGGGTTATTTCAAAGTGGGAAAAAGAGACACAGGCTGAAATACAAATAGCAGTTCCACCTATTTTTACAATCTTTTTATCATATAGATCTTTAACAGCTCAGAAAGAGAAACTCCATCTCCCCGTGATAAGGACATAGGAAAAAAAGCACAGACACCGAAAAAAACCAAACCCCAAACATTTTAGGAAAAAAACAAATAAAGCAAAAAGCAGTCAGGCTACATGGTTCTAGAGTACACCCTTCACCTCATTAGTTCTGACACTAAAACTAGAAAGCAGCAGAGAAAGTATCAACAGATGTCTATCAAAGTGAGATGGATTATCCAGGCTATTCCTCTCAGCACGGTGAAATCTGCCAGCTTGACAAGAATTTATTTTTTATGGCAGTTCCTGTCCACGTTTCTAACATCCATCAGCAACTTGTTGTGACATCAAGGGCATAAATAAAACCTGAACCCAGGAGAATGCCTTCCTGCACACTGAGTGCCCAGCACATCCTCAGCATCAATGGGATACCAGGAATAAAGCAACTGTTGTGTGCAGGTACCAACCATGCAGAGGAAGATTGGAAACCAAGAAGCTCACCCCCATCCCTTCCTAATCTCCAGCTGGCCATGCAGCTCAGCCCTGTGTGTTTTACTCCTGGGAGTAGAATTGACCCTGCATTAGAAAAGCAGCAACTTCCAAGGGCTGGGTCACCACTCCCCCCCCAGCCAGGATAAACAGTTTACCAGCAGCATCCAGCTGAAGTGAAGGCAGTGACTCTTTATTCCATTTCCAGCAGTACAGCTGGGCTATGCCCTCAGAATATTCAGAACACAGGAACAGGCTGCCCAGTGTTGTGGAGTCTCCTCTGGAGACATTCAAAGCCCCCCAGGATGTTCCTGTGTGACCCCCACCAGGTGCTCCATGATCTCTCAAGGTCCCTTCCAACCCCTGACACTGATTTCTGTGATTCCAGAGAGTGAGCAGGGATGATCCAACAGAACCTCTCACAGTGAGATGAATCCTGCTTTCTAAGGAAGGGAAAAAAGGTGGGGAGAAACCCCTGAAATTCACAGTTCAATGCCTCTTCTTTCCCCCATCTTCTTGAAGTATGTGTGAAGCCTCCCTGTTATCCAGAATGGGAATGGGGATGGCTCTGCAGACCAAGCTCCCCTCACACTTCTTATGCCTCACTCAGTCTCATGGAACACTGGAAATAATAAAAAAAAAATCATCCTGGAAATAACCAACATCACTGCTGAAACCCAGGGCAAGGCTTTGAGGGTGTTTTCTTTGTGTCTGAGGCCCCAGGAAAGGATGCTGGCTCCAGAACACCAAGTGCTGAGCTTCCCACCTGCTTTTCCCCTTCGGGGGCTGAGTCTGGGATTGTTTGATGGTCTCTGGCACCCTCTGCTGACAAACTCCCACCGACCAGGTCCCTGGGAACTCAGCAGTATGCACACAACTCTCATCTCCTTTTCTAGATGAATATTCCATAACTAGAGACGAAAGGGGACTAAATAATTGAGTTTATTGTAATAGCAGTAGGCAAATCCTTCATACTAGGAGACACAGTGTGCTTACTTTAAATGCTGATAATTCAGTAACTCAAGCTCTCAAATGAAAACCAAGCTTATGTTGCTTTCCTTCTTTCCAACCTTTGTGTTAACACCAGAACCACAACAATACTGGGGACTCCATATGTGACTTCCAGTACTTCCCAGAACACAGCCAGGGCTGTTTCTTTTTGATTTATTCAGGCACTTTGTTTGCTTCCCAGCAATTTGATTTCAAGTTCAGGCACTGCTGTTAAGCCATGAACCCAGACATAGGAACATCTGTCTTGGGAACAGAAAGCATCTGATCATTTTCCCTGGGATTGCTGAGGAAGCTTCATCATCCTGCATCAACTTCTGCATTTTCTTTTTCTATAATGCATTAACCATCCCCTCGAGCCTGGCACTTCCAAAAGGCTTTGATGGACAGACTCTGGCACGCAAACCTGAAGCAGCTGAAGACACTGCTCCTGCCAGCTGTTTGTCACCTTTTTCTGCTGGGAGACAGCACAGCTGGCTGGGAGCTGCATGCCCATCCAGCTCAGAGTTTTGGCACACTGATGTGAACAGTGGGTGAAAGAATTTGTGTGAAACTGCTGAGCTCCATGCCAGAGAAACAGAGGTACAAGGACACATTCCTTCTGCAGTGCTGAGAAGCAGTGGGGGACAGTCCCCTCCTAAACTCCTGCAGCTGTTTGGCCAGCAGACATGGAGCAGAGCACCAGCACAGCTCATCAATGGGTGTAGGAACATCAGCTGAACTCATGCCTCCTGCTGGAAACTCCATTTGGGGGGTTGCTCACAAGGGATCATGAAGAGAGGCTCTACACTATAAAGTTTTGGAAGTGTAATTAGGTTGGTAAAAGTGCAGTAAAAACAATCCCCTCCTGACTGACAGATGCTTCAGCAAGTTCTCAGCCAACACAGATACAAATTTAAGACTCCTGGAATACAGGGGAAGATGAAGGGAGGAAATTTTTCCTTTTACATAATCCTTCTTTAAGACTTGAAGCTTTCCTTCTCCTGAAGGCTCTGCTTGAGTAACTGTAGACACAACACTGAACACAGGAGCCTTTCCAGGATGGATGAGTAATTTCAGCAATCCAGTAAATTATCTCCATCTTGATGTGCTTCCCTTGCTCATCTCCCCTTTCTATTCACTCAGAGAGGCTTCAGCTCTGATCTGTTGATTTCTTCCTCAACACTTTCACTCCAGACCACGTCTAAATCCTACTAGAGTCAAAGCAGAATAATCCAAGGATTTCCTTTCAGCTCAACATTTCCTCTGTTATCCCTGTTGCTAACAAATCCCTCTGGGGCTCCTCATCTCCTGTCCTTGTCCCAAGTCACCATCAGCCTGGCTGCCCCCCAGCCAGCAGCTCTGCAGCTTCCACAGGTTCCCCATAACACTCAGGTTTCTGGGCAAGCTCCTTGGCTGGATCCTGAGGGCATTGCTTCCACCTTGCCAACATTTTCAGAATTCAGGAGTCCCACAAGCATTTTAATTTCGAGGTTATTTCAGCCAACTTGACCTAGATTTCCTTTGTAGTTTTTTTCTCACCTTAGATCTGCTATACCTTGTCAACAAGAAGCTACCTCTTCTAGCAACTTTTGCCTCTTATTTCTGTTTCTTTTACACTGTGGGTCCTCCCATCTCCTTAAGGGAACATTCTCCTTGTTCAATGCTCAACAGGGAGGATGAAGAGGCAGGAGCTGCAGCAATCAGAGATCAACTGGCAACAATTAAAATGTTTGAATGATTGGTAACAACTGAAAAGCTGGAGGAGACCCTGGCTTTGCTGTGGCTGAAAATCCTGGGTAATCCTGGAAGTATTGATTAAGACTGATTACTGGCCTGGTCTGCTTTGCTTGTTCTCTGAGAAGACCTCTGTCCTAAACAGTTTCACCTGTTGGTACCTAAGGGATTGACACCCTCCTGTCAATCCTGCAGGGTAGGGGTTCTCACTGTTCCTTTCTGAACAAGTTTCATCACCAAATGACATCTAGTTCAATTAAGCCTCCTTATCAAAGTCAATTAAGCCTTTGCCAAGCTTTTAGAGCATGGAGCCAGTATCTTCCCCACATTCTCCTTGTCAGCTTCCTCATGCTTGTACCCATAGCATGAGAAACAACATCACACCCCACCAAGCCACAAACCTGAGTCACATTATGCACCACCCACTCTGTGCTGAGTTTTTGTCTCTTCCCAAGCCATATCAGTGTTATTTCCATCACTCCTGACAACGAGCTGCTTTCAAAACTCCCTTGAGGAGAGCTCTTCCTTACCCCAAATCACCTCCTGCAGAAGGACTTCCCCAGAAAGCAGGCTCTGAATGCAGTGATTAAGCCCTAAGTAGGATTCACAAGGTCATCCTTGGTGGCATAAACAGCTTTCACATGGGGCCTTGGCTTGTAACCAAGTTTGTGGGAGATGATACTGTCCAAAACAAGGGGAATTTGAAGTCAGTGTTCTCATCTCCTCCCAGCACTCTTGGAAGGCTGGGACCAAGAAGCCACTGCTGGGTAGTGAGCCAGGTTTTCCCCTGTGACTGGAAGCTGGGTCTTCAATAAACTGCTCATTGCCCTTTGGTTCTTATTCTAATGAACAGGCAAGGGCTTCCAGCTTTCTCTTGCTCTGGAGTGGCTCAGACCATCTCAGGGGAATAAAGTATCCAAGTTCAAAAGCTCAGGTTAATTTTCAGTAGAGTTTAGAGCAAGGCAGGCACAGTCACTGTGAAACTGCCCACTTGTATCAGGAGCTCACAATAGTTACAGGAGATCTTCAGAAGTTGAGGAAAATGCTTTTGGACTGCTCTGCATCCATACACAATGTTATTAACCTGAAAGGCATGTGTTTTTCTCAGTATGATTTATTACTTGCAGTTAGAGTTACAATAATCATGGTCTAATTTTTCAGAAAGTATTACAGTTTATGCATAGTTTTAACCACCTTTTGAAAGACCTTTAAGTAATGATGAATCGACCCATAAAATAATACAAATGTTAGAACTAACATATTATTCTCCTTTAGGCACGGGCAGGAATATCTGATTTATGTCTGCCAAATGATTTGGCATCTGAACAACTGGCAACAAATTCAAAGTGAAGCAGCAGAGCTGTGGGCAACCACTGGAGAGATTGGGATTCTTTCCCTTTTCAAGATGAAATGCCATGTCTGGCTCTGGGATGTTATGATCTAGTTCACTTGTTCACAGGGCAGCAAGTTAGCTACATCAAGATAACATGAATCTGCTCTGCTTTGCCACTGTGCCATAAAGCACCCCTCACATTAAGCCTGATGTACACACAAGTCCACACTTGATCAAAGTAACCACTGGAAAAAGATCTCACCCTGTTGTGCTCTCCTGGGAAGCTCTCCACCCTGTAAGTCTGCAGATGCCTACCAGAAATTGCAGGGTCTGAAAAGCAAATTAAAAGGGTACCAAGACTTCCCAGAGAAGGGCCACAAGGATGATGATCAGAGGACAGGAGCACCTGCCATACAAGGAGAGGATGAGAAACCTGGGCTTGTTCAGCTTTGAGAAGAACAGGGGAGACTTTTTAATGATGTTCCAGTATTTAAAAGTACTTAAAAGAAGATGGAGACTCCCTGTGTGCAAGGAGTCACGTGGATAGGACAAGGGGTAATGGGAGGGAGATTTCAATGGGACACAAGAGGTAAATTTGTCACCATGAAGACATGGAAATGCTCCTCACCATGCCCCTCAGCTCCTCTGAACTCCTGTGCCCCTCAGCTTCTCCAAAGCTGTCTGGGATGCAAAAAGGAAATCTGAGGCAACATGCTGAAAATGGAAAACTGCATCCTTCTAAAAATTATTAATCACTTCAAATGCTGAAACAATACCCTTTGTCAAAGCTGTGGGTGGTGAAGCTGGCACAGCTCCTACTAAAGAGAAACTTCATCTTCACTGGTACAAAAGCACAGAGCAGCATCCTGTGCTGCTGAGACACTGGACCTGAGTTTCTTACAAGGTATGTTCACCACCTCCTGTAGCCCAAGAGTTTGTGGAAAACAGGAAGACAGAAACAACTTGGGTCAACAGAGTCCTGAACCAGACACCACACGGGTGCTGCAGCAGGAGGAAAGCTGCTGATTGGCAGTAAGTGCTATTTACTGGGAGGAAAACCATCTTTTTTACAAGGCTGTGCATCCCTCTGGGAAGCTCTAATGGAAATGGTGCAAGTGAGGCACCAACACAGGACTCCACAAACCTCCCTGAGAGCAGGAGGAGTCACTGAAGGATTTGCTGTCCCAGTGCCACAGAGGAGCAACCCCTGTGCTGAGACACGAAGGAGAAGGAGCAGACAGAGACCCCGAGAGGCACAGGGTTTGTCTCATTCTGGTCCAGTTCAGAGTCTGTGGGAGGGAATTCAGCCTGGCAATACCTGTCACAGGTTAAAAATAAGAAAAAGGGAGCAAGGGAAAAGCTATAAAGGTACAAGGAGTGAGGACACCAGAATACATATATAAAAAACGTGCCTTTCCAAGTACAACTTGCATTGCCTCTCTCTTTCTGAATACTCAGAGCTAATTCACAGGCAGCCAAATTATAATTTTATTTCTCCTACAACAGAAACTCAGAGGAATATGCTCACAGTAACCAGCTTTTAGACTTGGAACAGAGCTCCTCAGGAAAAAGGAACAGCCCAGCACTAGCAGGGGACGTGCCTGCTGTACAGATGCCTTCAGAGCACAGTATGTTCCATCATCTCTTTATCAAACCCTCAACTAATTAAACAATCCTCTTGTCAGAGGGGACAGGCATTGTTTGTGTGACCGATGCCCTGTAAACATCATGGGATAATCTCCTTTTTTTCTCCCCCACTTCTCCCAAACAGCTGGGGGATGCACTGCTGCCTCTCCAGAAGCCTCTGCTCATCTGTCACTGCTCCCTCAGCTCTGCTGCTGCACGCAGCATCAGAAGCCAAGCTTAGGACAATAATGCCACAGCTACCCCAACAACTCATCTGATACCATGACATTAGGAGTCCCCAGGCCTCTGAAGGGCTGAGCAAACTGTTAGGAAGGGGCAAAGATGAGATTCCTGGATAGAACTGACAATGAAAATGATATTGATCTATAAACGGCAAAAAATGCAAAAAGGAAAGGATTTCCAGGGCCCTCTTTTGGCTTCAGTACTGTGGAAGAAGAGGTTGCAAATGCTAAAGCTTTGATCAGATGGCATCAGGCTTGCTCACACATCTGCACAGTGACAGCAGCACAAGCTGTTCACTCAACATTCAATGCTGAGCCCCAGGCCCCCTGCAGAACAGCTCGGAGCAGCTGGGGGTGTGGAGATGCCACAATAAACAGGAATTGCAGAGGGCAGTTTCCTCCTGTGAGATGAGCAGAGTGCTCCTGGAGGATGCAAAATCCAAAGGGTGCATCCAAAGGATGTGTGTAGGTCCCCTCACTGTATTCCTGATGCAGGGGAAGTATTCCAGACCTCAGTGAGAGTGCTCCAGCCACCCCTGTCAGCAGGGGTGACAGCTCTGTTACCCCACAGACATGGCTGGGACAAAGGCCACCCCTGTCACTTCTCCATCAGAGTTTCTGTTTTCCTACTCCTACCACCACCAGCAATCCAGACTTAATTTCTGTAGGAAACTCCAACTATCTGGACTTGGAAATTTTGAGTTCAAATGCAGCAGCCTGACCCCACAAAGCATCCCGTGGAAAACATCCAGATTATGCAGAACTGCCCTTCCCAGGAGAGAAGCAGAGAGCAGGCAGGTGGCAGCCCCCACTCCTGGCCCAGGTGATGCTCCCTGAACCTGGGGACATGGGCTGGGACACTCTGCTCCAGGGTACTCTGGTGGCAATGGCTTCACCACCCATAACGAGGGATAAGCATGGTTTTATTTGATGTCAGGAGATTGTGTCTGCTGGTTTGAGTAAGGAGGAAATGGGATATTTCTGTAGGAAAGGTGAGGAGGAAGAGGAAGGAGGCAGCAGCCATCTGCCTGGCTTCACCCAGCCCTACCTTGAATGGGCTTAAAGCTCCTTCAAAGGAGAAACCACAGGGATGTGTCCTGTGCTCAGGACAGAACAAAACCCAGGAGACAATACATCCAACAAAATGGCTGTTCCTTTTTGCACCTCATCTAGACCACAACAGGGAAAAAAAAAAACAAAACTGCTCTATTTTTAACCTACCACCAAGAGAGACTTCATAGAGCCATGCTCAAATCTGCACAAGTTTCTCATCTTAATCCAAGCTAAACTCAAGCAAGTGTAATGAAGACATCCCAAATGGAACAAAGCAAAGCCAAAATAATGTTATCCTAGGAAAACTGCACAGATTTGTCTATCTGTAACAAAACAAGCAGCAGTATCAGCCTGAAGGCTCCTTTTCTTCTCTCTCCCTTTTTTTTTTTTCTTTTCCTTTCCCTGGTGTTCCCTCCCCACCTCATCGCTGCAGCCAAGTTTTAAACAATATACATGAAAATAGCAGCTTTCAATCTGTTAATGAGGCCACATGGCATCCCAGGGCACTCTGGAGGGAAGGGTTCAAAATGCTTCTTAGTGCAGCCTGCACTGCTCTGAAAAATGTAAAGCATTTCAACCTGGCAGGCATTCCACTTGCTTTCCAAGTAAAAGAGCACTCAGAACTCCAAACACATACTGTGGAAAGAATGATGCACTTGTGGAAAAAGGGAAAGACCCATTTGCTTTTCTAAATTTAAAGATTTATAAATCAGTGAAAATAGAAAGCAGAACACTTCTGCAAGTTATACCTGAGCAATCAAACAGTTGTTGGAGAAACAAGTACCTGTTTTTCCTGACCTACATTTGCAGGCTGGCAGGAAATCAAAGTTCATGTCAAATTACAGAAGATTTTGAACAGACTTGCATGCACCCTCCAATCTCAGCTATTAAATCTGTTTGGGCCCAGAGTTTATTTTTTGCAGGAAAGAAAGTATCACTTTTTCAAATGACACATGCTTGGTGTTACCTCAATGGAGCAGGTATGCTTTTTGTTGTAATCCTAGAAGGGGGAACAGATTTTCCATGGAATTTGGCTCAGCTGGAGGCATTTTCCTCTCCTTGAGCTGCTGTATACATTATCTCCTATATTTATAATGAAACCCATGTGGTTCAGCAGACACAACCACAAACATCAAACTAGTCTGGCTTTGTCCTAAAGGCCTTAATATGCAAAGGTCCCAGCAGCCTGTGTGGGTCTGGTCTTCATATAAACAAACAGCAACAAACCAACCCCAATCTTCTCAGCTAACCACCAGCCAAGTCCTTTCAGACAAGACCTACAGACAAGTGGGCCATAGTTACAGCAGCAAAGGAGAACACTTTCATCTGCTTCCATCCTTACCCCATCACAGGGCCATCAGATTTCTCCTTGACTCATTATTTTCTCAGAATCCCAGACTGGTTTGGGTCAGAAGGACATTAAAGCTCATCCATTCCCACCCCATGTCATGCCCAGGGACACCTCCCCCAGCCCAGGGTGCTTCCAGCCACATCCAACCTTCAACACTGCCAGGGATGGAGCAGCCACAGCTTCTGCGGGCACCCTGGGGCTCAGCACCCTCACACCAAAGAATTTCTTCCTAATATCTCATCTCAGTTTCCCCTCTTGCAGCTTGAAACCCTTCCCCCTCATCCCATCCCTCCAGGCCCTTGTCCCAAGTCCCTCCCCAGCTTTCCTGGAGCCCCTTCAGGCACTGGAAGGTGCTCTAAGGTCTCCCCATTGCAGCCTTCTCTTCTCCAGCCTCAACACCCCCAACTCTCAGCCTGGCTCCAGAGCTGCTCCAGCCCTCCCAGTATCTCCATGCCCACCTCTGGACTGGCTCCAACAGCTCCATGTCCTCCTGGTGTTGGGGACTCCAGAGCTGGACCCAGCTGGACCCCAGGGGGGCCTCCCCAGGACTCCTTTCCTGTGCTCACAGGACATGAGACTCTGCTAAGGGACCCCAGGCTGCACCCTGCTCCTCTCCACCGAGATTTGCACCTCTGTGATAGAAAAGTCTCATCCATCCAAGAAAAAACAGGCACTGGGAGCTGCAGTGGTGGGACAGGACAAAGCAGAGCCTGTGTTCATGAGGACAGAACTAGAGAGCACAGCTTGGAAATAAAACCAATCTTTATATTATAGCAGATTTCCCCCCCAAGACCACTAAAGCTACGACACAGCAAAGTGCACCTCCTCATCCTGACCTCTGCAAGTTTTATTAGCTGCTGAAGTCATGAACCATCACACCCTGCTTCTGCAAGTATCTGGTTTAACACAAACTTGCAAAGACTGTGTGTGAAGGAAACACATTTTAGGTTTCCTTTTTAAGTTTCCTTTCTTTTCGTGCCCATTTTCAGATCTCTGCAGTTTCACAATGTCCATGTTTCACTCAAATTAAAATCACTGCATTGCAAAACACATCCAAGACAAAAAGTTGCAATTAAGCCTAATTTAAAAAAAAAAAAAAAAAAAAAACAAAAACCAATAACCCAGTTTTTCACAATCATGGCAGAAATTCTTTACAAATGCATCTTCTTCAGACCCAGCTAAATGTGCCCAAATGCACTGAGGATAAAAACCCTCAAGACTCCATTGGCAACCAGACTTCCCACCTATTCTCATCCCCGTGAATCAAATCACTTCTGAATTCATACCTAAACAGATGGATTTTTCTCATGCTATCTATACTAACCAGACCAAGCCTAAAAACCCCCCAGTGCCCTCCTGAATTCCAGTCAGAGCTGACATGAAGGATAAGGAGCCAGACATCCATTAGCAGGAACCTAAACTGGGTTTTGGGAACTGCTGTTCTCACTTATGTTTTTTGATTTATACCTCAGAACTGCAAAACTAATGAGATTCTAATGAAAAGTGGGACATGATTCATTTGTTTCAACCTCCCCCTCCTCTCCCCAGGAGGTTTGGTTTATTTTCAACAAGCATGCTACTGATTAAAATAAGAGGTGACATTTTTAAGAAGCTGGAACATAAACCTGTTCCCAAATGTGCATGGTCTAAAATGACAGACTGGTTTCTGCAGTTCACAGTTTCACTGCCTTTACCTAAGTTACTTTGTTCAAATGTTTATGTTTGTTTATTTTCCTGGTCACTACTACATAAACAAGAAAAATCTAATCTGTGTATCAAGTAATTGTACTGAAAACTTGACTAAAAGAAGTCAAGCCTCTGGCTGTCTAGTTTCTTTCCTGCCCTAAACAACACTCAAACCCCCTGCATGGATGTGAAGCATAAAACTCTTTGCAATTGAATGACACATAAAATTAAGAAACTAAATCTAAAGCAAGGTGCATCCATATAGTTCTCCTTGCTGAACAAGCTGAAGTCCAAGCTCACATATTAGACTCTTCTCAAGGTGTATCCACCACTGAATATCAGCATTGGACAAGGGGGACACTGTGAAAAACATTTTATTAACAATAGGCAGGTCTGTAGCACCATCCCAAGCTGGAAAGCTTTCAAGAATACTTGTTACTAAGCCATATATTTAACATCTTTTAATCTCCAGTGTACCTCCCATGATATGGATGGGTTTCCTTGCTGCCTTTCATGCTCAGGACAGCTCAGAGAGTGCCGTGCTCCTGAACCACACATCTAGGAAGCCTCTGATCAGAAACTCAATCTCTCAATACAATAAGGTCACTGAGAAATGAAACACTAAACCAGAGCCTTTAAACAGGCATTTAAATGAGGAAATTAGTTCTATAAACATCAAGTATTTGAACTGTCCATTTGTTATGGAGAACGCAGCAGGACCACCAATTACTAAAGCCATGGACTCCAAATTGGCAGCATTTGCTTTCCAGCATTACATCAAAATGCTGACTCCACCAGCCAGGAATTTAACTCCTCAAGATACAGAAAAGCACCAGCTACAAATTATGGAGTGACAATTTTAATACTTATTCATTAAAGCACAGTCACTGCCTCATGGCTACGTTGCACAACCCAAAGCTTTGGATGGCAGAGGGCAGCTTCCCAGTTTGCCCAGTCCCCTCCCTCCAACCTTTCCCTTCTTTTCCTACATGCTTGGCACTACCAGCATCTCCATCCTACAGGCATTACACCCCAGTAAAGTGAATCACTTGGAGGTTTTAGGGGATGAGACAATTCAGTCCCCTAAATCTAGACGTTCACTCTCTTTTTAGAGGCTATAATTCAGTCTGCAGCATTCAGCTGAAGATCAATGTCCCACACAGAAACACACCAAAGATAAGTTGTTCCACCCAACTTAACAAACATTTCCTTGCAGTCACACCCTCTTCACATAAAAGCAGGAATCTTTCTAAACTCATACTGAAAAATTCTAGTGGAAGGTCACAAACTGTAACAATGGATAATTATAACAATCATCAGACAAAAATTAAAAGTAAATTGCTCATCAGTTTGTTTTTTTTTTTCAAACTGCCCAAGCCTCAGGAACAGCATGTTTTGGACAGAAAAGAATTTGAATTTAAAAGATTACAACAAGCTGCTATTCATCAGCTCAGAAACCAGTACTGGATTCTCCTGCAAGAGCTCAGCTCTCCCAGGAACTCGCCTCAAACATCCTGATTTAAAACCTCCTCTTTGATTAAAGTGATCTTTAGACAAAGAGAGCTGCTCCAAACCTTTTCCACCTCCAGGCTGAACAAATCCATAGCTCAGGATAGCACCCAGCTTATGGCTCATCCCATCTGCACTGCCCTCCCCGAGCTTTCAGAGCTCCTACCTTGGAGATACAGGAATGGGAAAGGTTTTGGGACCAACATTAGGATTAAAGAGAGAGAAAAAAACATTCTCTAGAAAATACAGCCAGTATGTTCATTTGGAGTTTTCATTGAGGAACAAAAAAGATGAAGAAAAACTACAATTCTGCAAATGTCTCCTTCCCCAGAGTCACCACCCTCAAACCAAACCACACACCAGTGCTGAGACTGGAAACCATGGGATGAGAAAGCAAATGTACCCCGTGATGTTATTTATCTCCAACTCCCAGATGAGAAACTGAAACTCAGAGTGAGCCATTTCTGCTACCATTAGGCACATGTCTCCAGATCTCAGAAACTTGGGATTTATTTATTTTTTGTTTAAAGCATTCAGCTTGACCACACAAGAGGTACTGTTTTTCACAGCTATGTTGCTCTAGGTTTGTCATCAAGTATCTTTTACTCAACTATCCCAACCTGGATGGTGAGAAAAATTATGCAAGCTTTTAGGCAGAATCCCACCACAGGTATTCTAGCAGGAGGGATTTTTGTGTCGTTTAAACTTCCTCCTCCATCCACTGGTCAAGTTCCACAGGCTACAAACTACTCATATCTGGCTCTTTCCTCCCAAAAGAGGATTCTCTCATCACAGCTTGCCTTCACCAGCCCTGCTCCCCTGACAATACCCTTTACTCCTCTCTATTCCACAAGCCTTTTCCTTTCAGGAAAAAAAAAAAATTCTTGCCTTTTCCTTTATTTTCTTAAATGAAACTCTGAACAACCACTCTGAGCGTGCTTAGCTTCAAGACAGCCACCTCTACATGAGATCTCTGTAGAGGAAATAAGAATAGAAATCAGGATTTGGTAGGAATGCAATTCCCCACTTGCTTCCCTCTACCCCCTCTCATTATAGGAACAAGTAAGGCAGAGCTCTGACAGACAGGAGCTGTCTTAACTACACACTCCAGAGCACATCCATCTTCAGCAATGGGAAAAGCAACAATTCTTCTTTTAAAAAAGAAAAGAAAGTTGGTATGTGGTCATGTAATTAAAGCCTGTCACAACTGACACCCCCACTGTGGTGGCTGGTGTGGTGCAGGCATCCTTAAATCCTGGCATTTCCTCATCTTAGGCATCTGAAATCCCTGACATGTTTTTATTGTACCACACCATAAATTAATTGTGCAGCAGAAGTGATGGCTTTAAAGTAGAATTCTTCAGAATGACAACAACCCAGCTAGATCCCTGGCTAGAATTAAGCCCCTACCCCTGGCTCCTCATTCACACTCCAGTCCTGAGATAGAAACACATCTGTGAACAAGCTTGAGCACATGCACATGCTCACTGTGCTTAAAATTAAGCATATGATAAAGCACTATGGGCTTTAACAACAACAACAAAAATTAAAACAACAAAAAAAAGGCTTTTTTAAAAAAGCTACAGAGAAAACACACAGGGCTGAGATTGAGATCAGAGAAGAAACTGTAAAGTAAATGGCTTCAGAAAGGACTCTGGCTGACAAGAGGAGGTCACCACCATTAGAGGTCCCAACACAGCTTTTTTCTTTCTCATTCTCACCCCAAACAAATGAGGAGCAGTACAGAAGCCATGAGCCCTAACTGGGAGGTAAGAGCATTGGTCAGGATGTGCCCCTGCGTGGGTGTGGGCTGGGTTGGTCACTGTGGAGTGGGATCAAAAGGGGTTGTTAGGGGAACAAGCAGGAAAGGTAAAACAATGGCTGAGATAAGAAGCATCTCAACAAATATGCAACCAAACTTCTGGGTTTAGAGCCCCCAGGAGGGAAGGGTTTGGCCCCCACCCTAAAGATGCAGTCCTGGTGCCAAGGCTGAGCAGCAGGAGATCAAAGGAAATGCTGAGACTCTGTAGGAGGAGGATGAGGAGGATGAGGAGGATGAGGAGGATGAGGAGGATGAGGAGGATGAGGAGGATGAGGACGATGAGGACGATGAGGACGATGAGGACGATGAGGAGGTATGGAGGACACTGCTTCAAGGTATGGAAGGAGCTCATGACACCTTCTTCCAAGAGAGATTTCTTGAGAGCAGCCAACTTCTCAGTCACAAGATCCCATCTAGTGACCTTCACCCAAGAGCTCCTTCTTTCTAGGAATAAATGACAAATTGTTTGCCTCTCCTGGTGAGCACAGAGCTCAGGGTTCTCACACAGCTCTGTGCAGAGGGTGCACTCAGCAGCAGATCAGCTGCTCCTGCAATTCATAAGCTACAAATTGAAGAAACACACCAGGAGCTAAAATGAGTTTCCGAGAACAAAAACAGCTGGTAAAGAAACAAAAGCCAAATATTCTGCTGGCTGCTGGCTGCATTTTTTTTTTTTTTTTTTTAATTTAGCTTGAAACGAAATGAAAAAAAATCTGCTTGGAACCCAAACAGTCTCTAGCTGAAAATGTGGTGTCTAGCCTGAAAAACAGAGGCTTCTGGACACAAAGCCAAGCAGCACAGGATTCCCATGGACCTGGTGTTTCTCAAGCCCTTAATGTGGTTCAACTTAGGCAAGTGGTTTTAGGATTCCCAGTTTAAAATCTACAACGGACATCTGCAATTCATTCCAGTTTCTTATTTTATTTCTTACTTCTCCAACCAACTCCAAATCATTTTACGAGTTCTTGCAATCCGGTACTAATCAGTTACTCATGTTGGAGAAGTCCCTGCTTCCTAAGAAGGGCTCCCTTGGCTCCAGGAGCCAAGCTGTGCATTTCATCAGCCCTATTTCACCAGAAATAACAGAAACTACCTGAGAAAAGAAGAATGATTGGCAGCGTTCAATGCATGGTTAAAAAACCCAGAAAACTTCTATCCCAATGCACAGCAATAACCACTTTCTGCACCTCTCCTCTTCTATCAGACGTAAATCAAAGGCAACTCCTCTCCTAGCAGGACTCATGGAATTGCCCATTCTGAGGAGATTTGATCAAATGGCTTCAGGGAAAACTGTGGATAAATTTTCATCCAACTACAAGGAAGGAATTCCCACATGATAAATACCACTGGCTTAAAACCTTTAATAGAAGTGTGCCAACCAGTATTTGCCCACCACACATCCCATCTGGTGGATGAAGTGCTGAGAAGAGGTGGCAGGCAAGGCAAGGGCAGCTCTTTTAGAACTGATTTTTTTAGAATTGATTTTCTTAGGATGGATTTTGAGGCAGCAAGAAGTGTTAAAGCCCAACACAGGTTGCCTCTTTACTTTGTTCTTGTTTAAAATAAAGGTTGGCTGAATAAGAGACCCTGTGTACAGCATCACCCCAAGAGGAGAAGCAGCAGAACCATGGAGTCCTGCAAAGGGGAAACCCTCCTCAGGCACAGGAGGCTGAAGCAGACAGATCCCCCTTCCACTCTCCAATGTACATTAAAACATCAGGTGTAGGGTTATTCCTGCTCCTGGCTTCCACAAAAGGTTCACTGGATGTAATACAGAAATCCAGTCAGCAGAGAACAATAAAGTTTTCAGGGGTCCACTTAGTCTGTCATCACTCACCCTCTAACAAGCCTCTAGCTGCCTGCCATTTCCTTCAGGTTTGTTGAGGAGCTACAGACCTGACAGAATAAAAAAATTGGAATGGGTTTGCTCCTAAATGTTCTCTCACTGGTACTGGCAGCAAATAAAACTTTGCTGGCATCACTGCATAGCTGGCATCCTCATTTAGAGGATCCAAGACAGAAGAGGGAGTGGACAAGGCTTCTTTTGTGAAGTTTTTATCCTTCTGATCAAAAATCTCAGCACCATCTTGTTTCTGCAGAATTATGAAGGACTCTTCCAACCCAAACCATACCATGACAATTTAGGTAAGAAGGGATCATGATGATTTAGGTAAGAAGGATAAACAAAGCCATCTCACCAGCACAGGACCCTGTAAAAATCCCAGGGTATAAAATAATGATAAGAGATCACTGCAGCATTGAATTTAAATACTTCAGTGGTGGAAATTTTCCCAAGAAGAAGAAAGGAGAAATCACTTCTAAGAGAGGATGTATGTTAGCAAAAGAAGTGCAAGTCATCAGGAAGAAGGAACATTATTAACATTATTCTTTTCTATTCACATCATCTTCAAGAGCAAAATGGGTTACAACTAATTCAGCTATTTATTTTTTTTTCAAATAGACATTTTCCAGAGTCAAATTTCAAGTGAACAGATGGAAAAAAACCAATGTTTGCCACGTTGGAGAAAGGACTACTTGAATTCAGTGCATGACTGAGCTGCTGGTGCCATCCCTCAGCACCATTCACCCAACCCAGACCCAGCAGGACTGAACAGATTTCCTACAGGATGAAGAATGCAGCTGTCAAAAGCTGCTTTGGGGGTAAACCAAAGACTAACAATTCTGTTTGCACCCTTCTGAGTTCCTATTTTACAGAGAGCTAATTATAATTAAGAGACCTTTGGTAAAAAATGACTTGGGAGCTGCTCTTTCTCTTCAGAGCTCAGTTGGGAGGAACAGCTTCATCATTTGGGCACCATTCCTGTCTCTGCTGGCTGTCTAATGACACGTATGGCTGCGATGCCCAGATCCACCCAGATCCATTCCAATCCAAATGGTGGATCAAGATTCCCCTTTTTGGGGGCTTGGAGCACTGGTTGCCTCTTTCAGGATTCAAGAGAGATCAAAAGCACCAATTCAGATGTGGCTTAAGGGTTGAGGCAGGAGAGGGGGCAGCAGCTGACACTGGTGGCTCATGAAGAGGACTCTTGAGGGAACACAAATTGCACATCCTTTGTGGTTCTGATTCTCCTAGGAATGGCAACACTGCAGCTAAAGGAACAAACATCCCTATCAGCCCAGCCTAACAATCAGCTGATAATGCTCAGCTTCTAGGATTTGGAAAGAAAGGCACTGGAGAAACATTCCTCTGGTTTCCTGTTTGAATAATGCAACCCTGACTGTCTGGATCTCAGAGTCAGGACATCATGCTGTACCCAGGCCAGCTTTATTATTTCTTTCATGCTTACTGTTTACATTTTGCCTTTCCCTCTCCACATGGTTTCTATCTACAGCTCTTGAAGGTAAATCATGAGCTTTAAGTGTTGCACAATGTACCATCTCAAGGGACCTTTACAGTCTCCACCAGATGGTTGGGTGGACAATACCCTTCTTTCCACATCCTTCACACTCCCAGATTCTGATGAATCCACATTTGACCAAACTGAAAATGGAACACAGATAAAACTGCTTTCACTAAGCATCTTTTATAGTTTTTTTCGAGTTTGAAAAGGCTGGATAATTCTTGGCAATAAGTTTGTATTAAGCATACAAAATGTCACTTAATTTGCCTGGCAACATTGCTCTGGTGCTGTGTCCCCAGTTAGTTGTACTGGTGATGACAGTAAGGAACAGCATTAAAACATCTCACTCTGTTAGGGAACTGGAGAAGAGCAGAGCTGGAAGCTCTCTCATCAGAGCTCATCCAGTCCTTCTCAGACTCCTTAAAGCAGGATCAACTCCAGCTCCTCCATTTTCAACAGATACTTAGCTAAATCCAGTCCTAAAACCTTTCCAACGTGGATACTCACCAAGGGACTCAATACCACTCTTTCATTGTTTCTGCTCAAAGTGGACAGGAGCAGCAGTTTATTTCTCTTTTCACATTTGCACAGCTACCAATTGTTATTACACCCTCCTTGTCCAGACTGAATCATTCCCCTTCCCCCTCTTGTCTCACATCTCATCTTCCAGACCAAATTGTTCAGCTCCTGCTCTCCAATTAGTTTTCCTGAAATGCCCCATTCCCTTTCACTACATGAAAACAATTTAATTTGTGTTGTACAGCCCCCAGCTTGCATGGAGCTGGACATGGAGTAAATAGCACAGAGCAGATCATTGAGTAGATGGGAATTCATGAAGTCCATGTCACTGCTGCCTTGTCACCCTTTTCCTGGCCTGAAAACATGGTCATTCTTCCTTAAATACAGAGCTTGCTCCAACCATAAATTAACTACTCCTCTTCTTAGGCCATTTCTCCAGTCTCCTAAAAGATTATTTAAATTCTGTACTTGACACACTGCCATGCTCATCAACATTCCTCCCAAACTCTGGTTACCACCTGACAACTGTCACACATCTCTGGTTCCATCATACTTGTACCCCACTGCCATTTCACTTTCCCTTTCTAACCCAGAAGCAATTCAATCTGCATTTAATAACTGCTGTGACACACAAAGTGCAGTAATTCTCTGCACTGCAAGAACAATGAGGTCCATAGCTGATGAGTATGTTCTACATGAAGAGACACACACTGTTCATCTGAATGTTCACAACCTGTAGTGTTAGATTTATTGCTTTTTTTTAGCACATGTATTTTTAGAGTGCTGTGGGAGAAGGTACAAGAGTTAAGACAGTTTAAAAAAAAATTGAGAACTTAGTTGGCAGCTTGGGGTATTTCTATCATCTTGTCTGCTTCACTAGCAATGATGTGTTGCATTAACTTTTAGGATACTCGAGAGCAAACATTTGTGTAATTATCCTGCCTGCTAAAGACTCCTCAGGGCTCCTGACAAGTTTTACTCTGCCATTTTTTCACATGACAAGTTGCACATTGACTGAATTCAGTTCCACCAATAAAGGTGCAAAAAAGCCTCCTGTAACTGGGATCACAAACAAATGTAAACCACAGAATTTATCTGCTCTGCTAACAGTTAAATAGTATCCATTGATTTTTTTTTTCTTGCATATAACAAAACTCTGACAAAACTTGTAAAGAGTCTTTGGAAGCTGCTTTTGACAACTACCTATGAATTCTCATGGGTCCCTATTGCACCAGGCCAGCATCACACCCACTCCTACAGAATGTCAAATTAAAGAAGCATTTAGCAGAGATATTTCTTATTCCAAATTCAAATAATTCTGCAGAAAGAAGATGGTGTTGTGTTATTGCCTTGATCAGTCTGAAAAGCAGCACTTGGTTGTTTTTCCTTTTTATAAATGATTAGAAAAGTCCCACTAATACCATAGTGGTTCCTTTGGCCAAGAATAACAGGCTCAAGTGTCTTTAT
Organism: Calypte anna; assembly: GCF_003957555.1. Classification (NCBI taxonomy): domain Eukaryota; kingdom Metazoa; phylum Chordata; class Aves; order Apodiformes; family Trochilidae; genus Calypte; species Calypte anna. Next base: position 1,667,319 of record NC_044262.1, on the reverse strand, counting down.
GACAAAAAGGGAGAGGGGAAGGGAGGGATTGTGGAGGGAGAGGGGAACAACCTTTGGAAAACAGGCTGCAAAAAGAGAAGTTAAGTGGTTTCTTCAGGTACCAGTGGAATTTTTGTGCTGCTTTTGTACAGACTGTAACTACAAGACTGTACAAGCACTGACATGGGTAAGTTTAGATCATAGCTTAACATAAAAAAACTATAATTAAAAAAAAATAAAATCTATTTCCAGCTGCACAGCACACTCACTGAACAGGGCTGTGGAGCAGCTGTTCTTTAAGTGCCCTTTTTCTAAAGAGAACATCATGTTCCCTTCCACATGAGCTCAGAGAAACCAGGATTTTTGCCCCTCAGAAAACCACATGCATGTAGACCTCTTCCAGGCTACAACTTTTATGTATCCTGAAATGACTTCCCAGAGCATTCTCTGAAAGCCTTCTGGTTAACATGAATGTCTCAGCCAAGATTGGACTTTTCTGGATCTCACACTTGAACTGTTACTAAAAACTGAACCAGCTCCTTTTCCAGCCTCTAGGAACACTGCATGGGACTGTGGGACTGCCTTTTTTTCTTTATTTTTTTTTTTCCCTTGAAGGACTTTGGCCTAGGATCATTGCTAAAATCTACTTCCAGACTTGGGAAGAATCTCACATATGATGATGCCTTTCCAAAACTATCAGTATTAGATATCACTGTGCCCAGGGAGTAAAAACTGATACTCATAGAAAAATATTTACCAAGCTGTGCTTAGGAGTATTACAGGAACTTGATAATGTTACTGAAACCTGATCAACATAACTTCATCTAAAATTAACTCTAAATCATACTGTTTATTCTTACCAACTCTCACAATTTTCATGTGAATTTTGGAATATTTACTCAAGCTCCAGCTCAGAATCCTTCTCCTCTATACACAGCAACTTTCACTTGCTTGACAGAACAATAATAAATGAAATACATCCTCCATGTGTGTAGGACTGGCTTGTGTGGTAAATAGCATTACCTTCCAATCCAGGAAAGTTGTTTTAAAAAAGCATTGATGGCATTTACCAAGTTTCAACACAACCTTTCCCAGTAGTGATTACCAGTAGCTGGTATGGCTGTGTTAAGAGAGGATATTTAAAGGTAAAAAACCCCTTTTTTTTCTGGTTTGCCCATCACCAGTAGTGGTGGCTGCTTGAGCCAAATGACTTAGAAAAAAGCATTTTCATTTTCAGGAGCATCTTGACTGGGGAACCTTCCATCCTTTTGGTTCCCCCCCTGCACTTCTGGCTGAACAGAAGCAAAGTCAGGAACCCTCCTGACTTACCCTTGACAAAATTAATTAATTCCTACTGTGTGTAGATGAGTGGGAATCCCATGTAGGCTCAAATGAGAGAAATTCCCTCTTCCTGGAGGCCCTGTTGCCACCAGTGCTTGAGGTTCCCAGTGCCTCTGAGGAAGGGATGGGGAGGCTCCCAGTACAGCTACACCTCCAGCAAAGGAGGTACCACTGAACCCCAGGGATAGTTTAGTTTGTTTCCAGCTGCTGTAGTTACAGCTTTGGCTGCTACTGAAAGCAAATGAATTCTTATGGTAACCAGGAGGGGGAAATCTGCCTGGAATCAGACCCACAGTCCTCAGGGTTCATTAATACATTGGTTTTAAGTGGTATTTTCATGCCTGCACTATTGAAACACTAAAGATGGCACCATGGCTTAAGGCTCAGCCAACACCATTCCTCTTGCTGAAAGCAGTATTATTTTAACACAGTCTAAAACAAAATCAGGGTGTTTTGCCTTAGAAAGCATTTGCTACTTGTTTCTGTCCATACTTGTGGACAGAAAACCCCCTAATGAAAACATGCAAATAACTGAGCTACACATTCACCTCCTCTTTTTCCCCTGCAATCCACTTTATATGTCAGGGCAACACCAAGGTGAGTTTCAAAGCTAATACCTTTTTTTTTTCTTTTTTTTTTTTTTCTTATCCTGAAACACTTTATTACTGAGTTTGTGAGACATTTGTTTTCACAAAGGAAAATATTCTTGGTATTAATGAGATTTATACATTAGAAACTGGATGCTGAGACAACCAGGAACAGTATCAACAGCTTCACTCTGTATGGTTTGCAATTGGCTCCAATCAATTTAGGATTATTTTCTTAAAATGAGACAGGCTCATTGAAAAAGAAACCATAATGGACTAGCTGAAAGAACCTTGATTTTTGATCTTTAATAACACTGGGAAAATCAGGTAAAATGCACACCATAATGAAATCTTAGAGTTAATATCTGGATTCCTTTAGGAAGAGGCTGGCTGTTGTTTGGCTTTATCTTTCTTACACAATTCTGAACAACTGGTAAATATGTTAAAATATGTGCAGATTTCTCATTCAAATGGTTTGGCAGAAATCCACAGAAATGGAGAAACCTTGCATAACCTCCAGCTTATGAATGAAAAATAAAGGAAGTCTGAGGGGAAAAAAATAAAAAAAAGTAAACTAAATGTACTGGGGAAAAACATCCTTATATGAATAAGCAACAAGAGCCCAGAGTGAAGGCATCCCAGGATTTTCAGGGTGACAATGCAGACATGGGCTTTGAGGAGAAGCCTCCTCTGCTCATGTACAAGTGGTCAAGAAGCAGATCCCAGCTGGGTGTTGTAGTTCACTGTCCTACACAATAATCTTCATTTTGAAGTCCTATTTTACCAGGAAAATACTGGCTGAAAATACTGGAACAAACACTACCAGGATCAGGGAATCCTGGAACACAGGATGAAGAGAGAAGGTGGGGGGAGGATTCAAGCAGAGCCCATCTGAAAGGTGCAAGGCTTGGGAGTAAAAGCATTTACACAAAATACCAAGAATTACACCAGGCAGGGCTGCAGTGGAGTGAAGCCAAAGGTAAGCTGAGTATCTGGGGGGAAAAAAAAAAATCTTGAAGAGTGAGAATCAGTATAAGGAATTATTCCTTAGGGAAACAGGGGAAGTCCTTTTGTGTGGGTATTTTATGAGAGACTGGGCATGCCACCAAGAAATGTACTGCAGGAAAGAACCAGACAATGGCAAGGAAATGGACTGAACGTGTTAGCAAGACAATTTCCAGATCCGATTTCTGTGAAGAGAAGACCATGACCTCACCACTGGATCTGTGGTGTTACCATGAAATACTGCCCCATACAAGCCTCAAGTCCCTGACTAGCATGGGTACTGTCCTAAAACAGACCACACCAAAGCCTGAAAGGGATCTGGAAGTGTCTCTTCATTGTTATTTTATTTTTGTATTAACGATGGGTCAATTTATGTCCACAGATTTTGTAAGGCAGAATTCACCAGGGATACTGAGGAACAGGAAACTGAGAGACAGAATAAAGCATTTGGGGAAAACAAGAGGTCTGAACTTGATTAAAAGGAAAAAAAAAAAAAACCAGAGGAACAGAACATCTGAAGACACATATGGGGGAGGAGAAACTCTTTTCCAAGGACAGATGGCAGCCATGGAGATGCTGAAAATGCCTGGTTGGACAAACTGCTTTTCTGTGTTTGCCTCCTTTCCATCCCGGTGCAATGCAGAAGTGCCAGCAGCTTTTCCACGTGGAGGGTTCCTACAGTTGTAACAAGCACAGAAACTATTTTGGCACCTCTGGCAATTGGATCAGGTCTCTGTGCACCCACTTCCAAATCAGAGCAGCTGTTTCAGATGCAGCTGTGGGAAAAACAACAAGAGCCAGAGCTTCCCTCTCGCCGTTTGGCTAAGAGAGGTTGGCCACAACATCCAAGTAACAGGAGCTTAGAAAATTGATAAAATGTTTAACCAAGGGATTAGCCTGCTGTAAACACACTCTATCCAATTAAAATATCCTTCCCCTCTCAGAAGGATGAATTGTCCCCTCATGGGGCACCTCTGCATCTTGAATTTATTGGCACCTCAGCAAGTGACAGAGCAGATGAAGGTGGCCACCAGGCCAGAGGACTGAAGTCAAGCTACCACGTTAAAACAAGTCTCAATACAAAGTTCCTTCATTATTCCAAGATGCTGAAAGCATTCTAGGAAAGGTTTACACAGGCACTGTACGTAACCAGGCTCTTCTTTAGGACAGTGGCTGACTCAAGTCTGCAACAGATTTAACTGAATATTTACCACTTTGGTTACCAGACCCATCTTCTTGCCTGAAAATAATGTTTAAGGTTGTCTCCAGGCAGTGTTTTGTCAGATCTTTATTGTCATCTCATCTTTTTATGGCCCCCAAAGCTGCCTATACTTTCTGCTACCTCCTGGGTTACTGCACAGACAAAACTTGAGGATGATTCCTGGGACAGAAGTGGATTTGTTGCCTTCCAAGCACAAATAATTGGGTTGAGGGATCATCCAGCCAATGTCCTGGCTCCAGAGGTGGAAAACACAGGCTGAGAAATTACTATCAAAATGGAGTAGGTGTAAAGTCAAACTTCACCAACATTGTTCCAGCTTCTAGAAATCTGCTGCACAAGAGATCTCAGACAGAACTGGAAGTTGAATTTGTGTTTTCAAAGAGGTCTTTGATGGATTTTTTTTTTCCCATTGATTTGCTCCGTTGCTTCTGGAATCCACAAGAATTTTAGCACTTGTACCACCCCTTGTCAAAGCTTTCCATAACTCATCTGTGCTAATGATAAACATCTCTTTGTTCACAATACCAATACCAGAGTTGTGGAGCTTCAAAAGAACAGTGGAAAGGTTTAGATGAAACAATCTCTTCCTACTTCTGTCCTTTATTTCACTAATAATCAGCTGTATAAAATGTGCAACAGATGGGATCCTCAGCATCGAAACCCAACACCATCCCACTGACTTGTCACAATAGCTGAAAAGTAGCTGAGAATAAAAAAAAAATAAAAATATTTAAATGTTGAGAATAGACAGGCTTTAAATTTGATCCATTTTTTCAGAGAAACAAAGTTTCAATCAATAGATCTTTCAGGAATGCTGAAAATTTCGATTTGATGGATACAAGGCTCTGGAAATGTTTCCTTTAGCTTGGACATTACATCAACTGAAAAACTATAGCAATTTATTTTGCTCCTGTGCTTCCAGAAATGTAACTGAAGACAAACATCTGAAATTAATCCACTTCTGTGATTAAGCAGAATTAGGGCATGGATTGTTCTCAAAAGCACAGGTAAGTACATGCATTTCCAGCACCTACTGCACTCATTGGTACCTCCAAAGAACTCAGGGCTGAGAACTCAGAGCTGAATGCTGTTCTGATGGAGGCTGAGAGATTTCAGACCTCACTCTGATTTACATTCATTTCAGCAGCAGTCAGACAATGGGACGGATTCTGTTATCAAGAACAGAGTAGCATCATCAGGCATTTATTGTAACATCTACCAATAAACTTCTTCAGGCCATCTGCTCAAAGGCAGAAAAGAGAATAAGACTTAATTTAAATAAATCTGCTGAGCCCTTTTTATCATTGTTTTTAACCTATTAGCCAAACTGATGGGACAGGACTCCTCAGCTTTGAGTGAGGAGAAGCAGAATGGTGCAGATTCCTCTAAATTTACCACTGCTGTTTCCAAGGGAGGCAATAAATATCAAATGAATAGGAGAGCTGCGAGTCCACCACCAGCATGGATTGTCATTTAAATCCTTTCCAATTATAAGAACAATGAGAGCATGTGCCTGGAAAGGACTTTGGGGAATGATATCCTTTTAACCTCCCACAACTATTTGGTCAAGGGCTCTCCAGGGACTGGGACAGGGGGGGTGGACCAGGAGATAAGCAAGTTGGCTTCCGATGCACCCCAGGAGCCAGCCAAGCCCCGTTACCATCCTCCTGAGGAGTGAGCCAGAAACATTGCCAAGCCTGTGGGAATAAGAAACCACAGACAGCCCTTATCCCAAGAATGTACTCAATCTTCAACAACGTGGAGTTAAAAAAAAATAAAAAAAGCAAGATTCTGGTCTCCGTTTTTGCAGAGGGGGAAAAACGGGACTGAATTAAAGAGCAGCTTTCAAGTATTGTCTGTGTGAGTGTCCCAGAGTGAAAAAGGAAAGTCAAATAAACACTTGAAACGATTTCCATGTCCCATTGTTCCTAATATGCTCCTTTAAACACCCAGCAAAGCACATATCAGATCTGTCTGCAGAGCTGACTCTTAAAGCTCGAAGTTGAGCAATCCGTGAAGCTGAGCACAGGCTGAGGGGCACAGCTGGGTCAGGCTCAGATCAGGATTGGGTTGTGTGCACTGGAAAATGAAAGTCACTAAAGCATCATGTTTTCCTTTCCCTCTGCTCAACAGAAACAGATACTTGAAAAAGACACCTTATTTCTAGCTGACATTTGCTCCACACCATAATTGTTAAATTAAGTAACTGAATTATTGCAGAAATCCAGCGTGGTTGCACTGCTACAGCTGGATGCATCTCCTCAAGGCAGAATGTAGTGGGGAAGACTTAAGGAAACATGAAACAGTTTTCTTATTCAGAAACCAGAGAAAAAGGAACTCTATGCTACTCCTACATTTTTTTTTTTTTTATTCCTTTAAAATATTTAAGCATTCTCCATAATCTACAACTCCATTTTCTGAATGCTTCTAAACAAAACAAATACTTATTTCTGGGTAACACAAAGAATCAGATTGGGCAAATAGAAAACACAAATCTTCCATAAGGAAGTTGCTTCCTTCTACAAATGGCACTCCAATACCTGCAAGCTTCTTTTTGGCAAGAAGCTCAGTATATTTACTTACTCCTTTGCAGGACCTGAGCTCAACTCCCACCACTCAACCCATCACCCCTGAACCCTGAGGATCCTCTCCAAGGCCACCCAGAATCCCTTACTACTCTTCAGTGCATCTGATTCTATCCAGCACTCTGCACAACTTCCCTCAAAAACACCAAGCTCCAAACTAGACTTAAAATCTCTAAATTCTCATTCCACTTAGACAAAAGCCACATGGGACCTTGGCCCAGTACCAAGGGGTGACCACACATCATCCTAGACCAGGAGGTACTTCTGGAGCCTTCCCATGCTCCATTAGAAAGCCTCCAATCTGCTTTCTCTCCTTCTCACAGCCACGTTAAGGAGATGTTGGCCAATTTTAGTCAGGAATGATCATCAGGCTCCTACAGCATCACAAGTTTTCCTCCCACACCCTGGAACAGTCAAGAACTAGTTTCTTCTTGTATATAAAGGCTACAGACTCTGCTCTTCAAACCTCACCCCGCTTTTCCTGTTTCTACTGGTGATGGAAAAGCTGGGAAATAGAAAGCAAACAACATTAGAGCAACCTTCACAATTCTCATTCCCATATAAGCATCTTTTCACAGAGAAGGCAAAGAGATAACAATCTCCATGCCAGGACTCCTGTTACCTTCCTCCTACAGTGATAAGTGGTTCAACTCCACAGATGGAAGGAAATGTGGCACCAGAGGGGGACATGGGCTAACTCAGAGGACCCAAGTGACTGCTCATGCCTGCCACCTACCCCTTCACCCACAGGTTATCTCAAGTTTATAAATGACTAAATCAACACAGCCCGTCTCCTCAAACCTGGCTTTTTCAGCTTCAAGTGCAAAATAAAATAAAACAACATACCAAAGCATGCTGTCCGTGCAAGGCAGCATATAGAAAAATGAGTTTACACAGATGGGACATATTACACACCCCCTTATGTCTCTATCAACACACCAGCTTTGAAAATCTGCCCTAAATAAAAACCAAACTACCACCACGTTAAGCCAGAGGCCAGCAGGGCTGCGCACGCCGAGCGTGTACTTGGCAGAGCTGGGATTGTTCTCTCCACTTTTAACAAACAACTCACTTCTAAATGGAAAACTTCAAGTATTCTGCTGTGTTCAAATGTCAGGAGGATTATATTCAGCAAAGTCTCCTAGAGTGATGAACTAATTGGCCATCAAGTTCATAGAGATGAAGCTGTAGGTTGTTTCAAAATTAGCAGGACACACCAGAGCTTTCTGAGGATCCACAGCAGGGACAAATGCTGGCCTAGAACATTTCTGGTTCCATTAACACATAAAAATAATACTGTAAAGATGTTTATTTTTACAAGTTACATTAGGTGGAGAATATAGTTGAACAATAAAGCTGAACACATCTGGGAATGCTTAAGCAGCAGCTCCATTTTCTCTCCAAGAAGTCTGTACACAAACACAATAAACTTAAGTTACACACATGACAACTCAATGTACTACACACACACCAAAAAGAAAAAAAAAGCCCAACAACAAAAAAGGACAAAAAAAGTGTGTTTTCATAAAAAACAAACTTCATTTGTTTTGCTGGAGGAGCATCTAAGAGCTGAGGGAGTAGCTGGAACAGACAAGTACAGAAAGAGCCAAATAGAGCTGAAGAGCAGAAGGCACCCAAGACAAACCTTACCAAGATAGATCACATCTACCCAGGCAGTGCCATGGCTTGGCCAGTGGTCAGTGGCCAATGCCTAAGGAAAAGAAATAAGCAGCTGCATTCCCCAACACATTTTCTAAGCCTGCAATAACTTGTACCTAAAGACTTCCACACACCAGGTCTTTTGCACTCGTATAAAACAGACTTCACAGATCTTTCTTCCAAGAATATATTCAGCCACTTTTATGCAAACTGTCAGCACCAGAGTCTTGTTGCAACAGCCACACTGTGTTCATCATGCAAAGAAGTATTTATTTGTGTTTATTTTGAACTTTCTACTTCTATCTGATGTACCTGCTTTTTGTTGGGGGATGAAAGAGAAGAAGTTCCACAAGGGAACACACAGATCTGGACATCTGCTGAATCTTTCAGGTCCTTGAAGGCTCATCAAGTGCAACTTCCATTTAGAAGAGACACGTTGGCTCCTCCATGTTCAGATAAAATCACGTGCCAAATAATTCCAATCTATGTTTTTCTTTTGACAACACTGCTCAATTCAAAGCCAGATTTCTGTCTGCTGTTCCCCAAGTGCCCTGGAACTCTTGCAGTTTGGCATCATATCACTCCTATCTATTCTCTAAATAAACCTAAGGAGGTTTCAATTAAAAGGTTGCACACAAGTGTTAATAATAATTCAACAGTTTTTCCCTTGAGTCCCTCCTGGGCTCTAACATCATGGTCCCTGCATTCAGTTACTGCTCACTGGGCTCTTAAATTCTTCCTTGAGCAGCTGGGTTTGAGATGGGTTCTGGTGAAGAAACCATGAGGAACATAGATGCTCATTTGTTTCTTTTCTCCACCTTCTGCAAGAGATTCCTTCCCACCTTAGTCCTCAAGGGGTTTTGCAAACTTTTAGACAAGCTTCTTATTCCAAACGTATTTGGAAGAGAACTGTTACTTTTTATACAGTCATTCCTCTTATTTGTTGGGCTTTTCAGTGTTTGTTCTTTTCTGTCTTCCTCACTTGGTCATGACTTTAGCTTTTGGAAGGATGCCTTCAACTCTGCAGTCTTTCTTCCCTGCTGTTCCACACCATAACTTTTCTCTCTCAGTCAGTTTTGGCAGGGCTGAGGCATTTGCTCCACAGTACAGTGCCTTTAAATAATCTTCACACTACCTACAAACATTTCACCCTTTTTCACTGCTCCTTTCAGTTTCTTTTTAACCAGCTTCCTCATTCTGTACTTTCCCTTTTGAAATCAAATGTCACTTCTCAACTTTTTGGCTTGGGCTGCTTCTGCAGGGCTGTGCAAACACTCGTGTTCACACCTACAGGAGGGCCACTGCCTGGAACATTCTGCACCAAATTCTGCACCATTACCAGGAGAAAATCCTCTGTCTGGATTCCCTGTCCAGATGTTTCCCCAAGGTGTCATTTGTGTTGGCCAAGAGGACTGGGGTGCCAGTTTTCTCCCCTCAAGTTTCCTACTGTAAAGCTACATACTCTCTATTAATCCATAGTTCTCCTATCAAGTTTCAAGATTTTCTAATCTAAGGATTCTGTTGCTTATCCAGTTATTTACCTGACTTGACATTTACCTTTAAGACACCACACAAATTCTCCAGGGCTCTGAACCATTCTGTCACTATCAGGGTCTTGCAACTGGTGTTTTCTTTCTGTCCCTTTTCTTACAGCCCCATTTGACACCCTCACACAAAGCCCAAACTCCCTACATCATCCACCAAAGACACTGCAAGATTTGCTGGTTACTTATTCAGCACTGACTCATCCCTAGAACAAAAACCATGGGCCTTGCAGTCACACTTTTTACAAGGCTGGGGAGTACAACACCCAGCAAAGAGGACAAAGCCAGGGAGGACCCCAGGCAAAGCAAACTCACCACTTTCTATGGCCTTTGTTACTCCAAGTAGTAACAGCAATCCTAGGATAGTCCTTTTGTCACATCCTGGAGATGCAGAACCACACCACCCACAGACTTCTGCTGGAGAATTCAGTTGTATGCTTAAGTTGTTTTCATTTTAACTTACATTTTCTCCTGAAACCTACCAGTACAATAGTGAATACCAAAGAAGGCAAATGAAGATAAAAACAATGAACCATACAAGACAGAGTTTAAGGAGGAGGGGAAATGTCTGCATCATCCTCCTGAAGGAATTCTCAGTGCTCAGGACAACACGGCCCGAGGGAAATGGTAAAGGGAGAGAAATAAATTCTCTCACCTCTGGGTTGAAATCCAAGCCAGGCTGGTAGCAGCCAAGAAGCATTAGCTTAACATCTGCTGGCTGTTTGGGAACCCATGTGAAGTGAGTTATGTTCCTCAGTGTCCACATCACAGTCCCACTAATTGGCACCACGTTGGCAATCTAAACACAGAGGTTAAAGTCTGAGCATCCAGCAAACATGGGCTACAAGATTATTCAACTTCAGTTCTGAGTCCATATGTGATAAATTATACATTTGGTACAAGTAACTCCATTTCATTGCCCCACCATCCTGTTCTGCCCTCAGAATAAAGTCATAAATCCAAGCAAGGAAACAATCTGTCAGCATTCCCTTCCCAAGCACAGAGGCTCTGAACCAGTAAGACACATCATGAATTTCAGTCCTACTGAAAGTAACTCAAGCAACTGCTTAAATTGTAAGTAAAACACTGTACAGCATAAAGTATGAGCTTAAGTGTTTGAATAATAGCTGCCAATATCTCTAGATATTATAGATATCTTTATCTTAACTTCAGTTTTTAACTCAAAAATGCATCCCTCACTCAAAATGCAGTAATGATGCAGTCCTAGAAATCCCAAATACCAAGAAGGTTCTTTTCTCTTTGTCTTTCCTTCTGCAGCTTCTCAACAAAGAGGGCAAAGGAGCTCAACAAGGAATGCTGACCTAAGAACAAGACCCATTAACTTTTAAAAAACTACTTTGCCATGTCAGCCCATGGCAAAACATTTGTGTCTGAGGAGAACAACAACAAAACAACCTGGAGAAAAACAACCATCTCTTAAAAATGTCAATAAAACCCACTGAGTTTTGGTATCAGCTGAACATGGCAGCACAAACCCCAGTCTGAACTAGGAAGGAAGGAAACTCCTGTTACAGTTTAGAAACTGCTGCTGTTTACACATCAGTTTAAAGAACTGCTTATGATGGGAACATAATGAAAGCTGTTGAGCATGAAGGGAGAGAGAAACTAAGCCAAAAGCATCATCTTTGCCAGAACTCTACCAGAAAACAGAATCAGAGAGCAAGTTTGGGAGGGATCTCTGGAGGTTTGCAATCCAATCAGCTGCTCCAAGGATGGCCAACTTCAAAGATGGGGTTGCCCGTGGGTATTTTAGGTGAAAGCACAACATAGCTCAATACCCTGCAAAATTCATGTACAAAGAAATAGTTCTGCCCAGCTGAATACCCCTCTTGCTTACCACTGCTCTGGAAAGGTTCAAGTTCTCAGCTGTTCTGAGCAGTAATAATGGCCAGCTGCCACTAAGAACAGTGATAAGCTTGAAAAGGAAACAAATTTAATCTAAATATCCATTAGTACCAAGGTTTGGAGAACTTAACTTGGTAAACTGCAGACTTAGAGGAGGGGAGACTGTGTGACAGCCTGGGAAGGATAATCCTCCCAAGATCCATGCTTTATCTCTTGTTGGAAAGGTGTGCTCAGCTCTCCTAAGGAAAACACAGGCTGTGGCAAAAGGCCAGTCTGCAGGAAAACAAACAGCCCCCCCAGTCATTCTGCATTCCACAGCCAGCTTCAAAGGGAAGCTTTTTTATTTTTTTATCCTTCTTGTGCAAGAGTTAGCATCCAGAGAGGATGATAGCATCAAAGTTGCCTTCAACCAGCACAGTCTGCTCCTTCTAGCACAGGCTGCTCACCATCACCTGGCATCACCATCACCATCTGCCAAAGCCAGACCAGTTTAACTGCTCCAAAAACACACTGCCAGGTCCTCATTCATGTCTGCACACATGCTGCTGAGGATCTGGTATCCTTGTTTCAGGAGCTTGCTGGATCTGCCTGGCACAGCAAGCCCACTCCATCCCCAGGGCTGCAGAATCCCTGCCAGCCCCTGCCTGCTTCAGGCAGAAGGACACAAACCTGCTTTTCCCCATCACTGACTACTAAAGCCTGGAAGGTGGAGCTTTTCTTACTCTCTTCTATAATTTCATGAAGTAGAATAGGATGGTGGCCCATTTTCTAAACACCAGACAAAATTCCTTCTGCTTGGAGCCACGTGGTTGTTAACTTCTTTTAAAAACCATCCCCCCCTGCAAATAATTATATTGCCACTTGAGGTGGGATCTGCTGTGCTGAGATCTGCAGGACACTTCTAGGAGACTGTGCTGGGTGCCAGGGATCCAACACAAGCTGGAAGAAACCCAAAAACACAGATACTGCAACTGTGCTGCCTTTGGCTGCACTCAGCCCTCCCAAGCTGCCAGCTCAGGATGTACTGATACAAATCTCCACAGAATCATCTTGCTTGGAAAAGACCTTTAAAATCAGCAAGTCCAACAGTTAACCCAGCACTGCCAAAGCCACCATTAACCCAGAACCCATTCATGATGCTACAGGAACCACTTGGGTGATAAGGTCCAAGAAAAGGTTATAATCAAATGATGTAATGATCTGCTCTGCTGGGCAGCTCTACCCTGCACTTCTGAACCCTCCTGGAGGTCTCAAATAAGCACTGATACTCAAATAAATGTTTCCTCAGAAAACCAAGCACAGAAATAATACCAAATTCATGAGTTTCCTGAGTGTAATTCCTCTCCATTTGAGAAACAGGAGGGGTCCAAACAAGAAATTCTTCTCTGTGGGGGAGAGAGGCAGGAAGGGAGGAAATGTGAATTACATACACCTCTGGATAATAAGTCCCACCTTAAAAAAAGGAAGGAAATTGGAGTTAACTAAAAAGAGCGTGTTTAGCATCACTCCACAATGTGGGGAAAAAAAAGCAAACAAACTAGGAAATCCTGGCTTGGGATAATGCTGCCTCCTCCTGTCACTGATGGGCTGCCCACAGTCACTGCAATGAGGAGAGGTGAAAGGTCCATTTTTCACTCTTATTTGCAGCACTACTTTGAAGTTACCTACAAATCAGAGTCCCTGTTTGATGGTCAGTTCTCCACTGTCATCCTATGGTTTTCTGTAACAGGGCTGTTAAAAACCATGTGTTTTCACTTTATCTTTTAATTTTCTTAAAAAAGGATAACTCATAACTGAGCAGAGACAAAGGCTCTGTTGATATAACAACATGTGAATTAAATCTGAAAAGAGAATAAAAGCTGTTCTCTTAAACTGACAACCCTGCACAGAGGGCTTCTAGCTAAATTGGGGTAATAAATCAATAGGAAAGATTTCTCTTTGGCTGAAACTTCCATTTGTTTAGGCATGGAAAAAGAGCATTTCAAAATTGCTCTGGACACTGTACACAAAAGGCTTTATTCAGTTTTGGGGTTTTTTTTCTTTCTTTGGGGATATACTTACAACACAAAAGTCATGCATTTGCTTTACTTAGAAATACTTAACTTTTTGGCACTTAAACTTATGACAAGTCAAGCAGCCAGCACCACTGAGCCCTGAGCTACACTGCTTATTCTGAAAAGAAAAAAAAATAAAAATTGCTTGCTCCATTTGCATTATTACATTAGGCAGAAGACCAGCCTAAATTTATGCTCTTCCCCATTATGTTCTTCTCCTGTATTTTTCTATATACAGAATGTTATACAATGTGTTATGTTTCTATAACACTTGCTCTAATTCTTCCCTTAAATTCTATTACTAGTGACTTTTTCACTCTTATTTAAGCAGGAAATGGTCTCCAGTTGTTGCTACCTACCCACATCCCAACACATTTGGTCCCACATCATCTTCTGAGACCACCTTGATAACCTGCCAGAGCACAATGTCCATCCAACACCAGGGAGGTGCTCAAGAGACTCCAGTCACAATATCCCCCCAAATACTGCCCAGAAACAGGGTCCCCAGATGCCCAAAAGCAGTGAAAAATAAGCAACACTTGGCAGAAGATTTTAAGGACAACACTGACTGTAACTATAGATGGGACCAAGAACTGCAGCTGTCTTTTTAAATAAAAATCAGATGGTACCTGGAACTGACTGCAGAGCTGAAAGCAAAGATAACACTGGCACCTGCTAATGACATTTAATACATTAATTATGCCATGAAGCTGGCATTGGCTAACCCACACAACCATTCACCAGGCAACTCTAGCTTGTCTCCAAAGAAAGACAAAAACCAAAAAAGAAATCAGCATAAAAATAAACTTTCAATTTCACAGAAAAGCTGTGTGAGAAAATATTTCTAGGAGATGCAGCTCAACTCTGAAGAGAAGCTTTTGATAGCAGCACTTTGGAGCTCCTCTGCAGCACCTTCTGGAGGTGTCACTGGTTGGGACATTGCTCTGATTTTTTTTTTAGAACACCCAAACTGTTGTGTGGTAAAACACGAGGAGGCAACTTCATATGGGATGGAGTAGAACACTGAAGGGGAGAAGATTTTGCCTAAAGCCTCTGTCATTCCAAATGTCATTTCTAATTACAGCAGAGTTCCAGCAGAGGAAGCTGGTGCTGCAGTTCTGCCAAGCCTGCCCACCATGGGGATGATTCAGTGCTAATTGCTCAGAAAAATGTTTCCAGTTCCACCGGTTTGGTGTGCTTTGTAAAAAGCAAAACAAGGTATGTTTGGGAGCAACTTAAGATGACATTTATGTTTACAGACAATCTGACTCCTGCTTCTTCTTGGAAAAGAAAAAAAAAAAAATCAAGAAAAGTCAAAAGTAATGCAAATGATCTGGCACTAGAACCTTCCCAGAACAGAAGAAGCACCAAAGCAGTTGTGCAGTATTCATGGTCTTAAATGGGACTTCCCTGAGTCCTGTTTTGTTCAATATTTTAATTATATTTAAATTTAAAAAAAAAATCTTTACTGCTTCAGATTTCAAAGCACTTATACACTGATTAACTCTCCCAAGGTAAAACCCATTATCCTCTGTTTTACAGCAGAAAAGTGAAAAAAGATAAAACTGTCAGAGGCACAGAATGATGTGAGGGCTGCAATTAAAACCCAAGAGTTTCTGAAGCACCTTATTGTTTCTAAAAGGTTGGGGGTTTTTTTTAAGATGGTAGCAACAACACAAACAGAAAGGTTTTAAATGGACACACATGTGGGATCCTGGAAGTTTACAGGGTAAGGGCAATGAGAAAGGCAAGTTAATTAATCCAGGTGGAAAACTGTAAGCAGGAGCCTATTAGAGGATTCACTGTGCTCCAACACAAGCATTAAATCAACCTGCCAAGCAGCCAGTCTTGCCTTGCATCACAGGACAGCACAAGGCAATCCATCTTCCACTTGATCCTTTCTCCTCTGGGGCAGCAAATGAGATTTGTGTGGAGAATTTTCTCTGGAGAGCAGCAGAGTGACTGCAGAGAGCAGCCCTGTGCTGGGTTATTCAGCAGTGCCCCCTAACGAAGCTGCAGCTTTGTGTGGGAACAGATGCAAGGGAGAACAGAAAAAAACCCAAAATGAGACTTCCCAGAAATTTCTCCTCCCTAAACACCAAGCTTTGTTTCCATCTGAACACAAGGGGTAAACAGATGATCCCCAACTAACTGGTAACTGCTGCTCCAAAGACATTTTATGTTTTCTTGTATTATGCAAGTCCTTATTGGTAAAAATCTCTGTAGGCAGAAAAAGATGGGAAAATTCAGAGTTCTCCCATTCTGAGAGAAGAAATGACATGGAATTAGATGGATACCAGGGCAGGTAACCCAGTACAACTCCTTACAATAAATTGAGTTCTACACAATCTGCTTTATCTGTAAGGAACTGACTTCTCAATATAGGATGATGTAGTTTAATGAATCCTTACAAAACTAAGTGAATATCCTGAAAGAAGTTGACAAATCCAAATGGAATCTTCCTAAATCTATTCCCTAATAAAGCACAGTACCATAAAATACTGATAATTTGAAACAATGTCTTCATGCTCACATGAGCCATAGTGATGAAATGGTATTTACTGTGGGTTTGTGCATAAATCTGCTTTACTGTCAAGTTCCCTTCCACCTACCTCCATAAACTACTAAATACATCTGGCAACTAACTGATACATCTGGCAAACAGAATATGTTTGCATTGCTTTCAGAAACAAAAAAACCAAAAACCAGAGAACAGCTGGTGAGGATTCCCAGAACAGAAATGAATATTAATAATCCCAGTGTCCAATTCTCTGAACAGGACTGTTTGACTTGGAAACCTATCTGTAAATAAGCAGTGAGGGACCCATTTCAGACCAGCACAGGCAGAGCAACCCATGCAACTCTTGCCTCTCACACCAAAGCATCCCACTCAGCTGTCCCCCCAGCACCCAGAAGCCTGAGGTGAAAGAGATCCAGGAAATCACCCGAGCTGGAAATGCTGCTATTCCAGAGGCTCAGAAAGGGCAGGAATTCCTTGAGCTGCACTGCCCCCAGCCTGCCAGCTCTGGCCTTGGCCCCACTTTGTCAAACCAAACCAGACACAGCAAACTCACCCTGTGGGGAGCCTGGTGAAGGGGGGGACCCGATGGGTGCTGCCCGGGGGGTTCCTCTGCCGTGGAGAGCTGCAAGGAAGCAAAGGGGCTTGAACCAGGTGGAGCTGGTGAGACCCTCACCAGCACAGCACCCAGCTCCACCAAGCCCAACCAGCACCAGGTGCTGTGCCACCTGGGACAGATTGATGTTGGCACCTCCTAAATGCCTCCACCTGACCCATCCACCAGCTGTTTTTACTTCTTGCTGATTGCTTTTATTGCAGTGTTCAGCTCAGGGCAGCTCACCAGTGATGGCACAAAGCAGTCAGGGAACAGTCAGACACCTCAGTTGGTTGCTCACTTCAACAAAGAGAACATCAGGAACCCTCCACTCCCATCCATAACCATCCCTGAGCAGTCACTGCTGCTCACAGAACAAAAAAACCAAACAATGATGCTATGTGGCTAATAAAAACCTGCTTTGTGCAGTCTGAAAAAGCAGCTATTTAGCCCAAAGAGCAAAGCTGCACTCTCCTTCACAAAAAGCCAAACCTTTTAGTTTTTAACACGGGGAGATTTTAATCTCCAGTGAGGATTTTTCCAAAAAAAATTGACAGGCAATTGCACAACCTCAGAAAGCCCAGATGGAGCAGTGTTACACAGCAAGGGTTTCCCAAGCAGTGCTGGGCTCCTCCTCTGCTCTCTCACGTTTTCAAACATTCCTCCCAGCACTGCTACGTCCCAGCCAACTTCTCTCCTGAAATAACAGTTTTATCCTCAAGGAGGCTCAGGCAGGGTTTGACATGAAAAAGATCAGCAGCAGACAGACAGATGGGATGGGTAGGAAAAAGAAAAAAAGGGGGAAAAAAAAGCACGAACAAGGTTCAGTGAAAATAAAGAATGATCATTGTGTGCCCTTTGGAGCAGGAAGCAGAAAGTTGTCCTGATGCAAATCTGCAGCCACAGCTTGGTCACCGTTTTCTGATGTCACTACAGGTGTGGCCTTTAGGAACAGCAGCTCCCAGCCAGCCAAACAGATCCCAAAATCCCTTTACAAGGACCTGATGTGATAAAACAAGTGCCAGCAGAGCCTCAGCCTGGAAACTGTTGCCTTGCTGAGGGTGAAAAACTCATATAATGCCTCAACTGATCAGACTTTGGGCATTTGGAATCCCTTTCTGACCTCAAATCTGCAAACACATGGGGGAGAAGACAGAGTAAGTGAGGGAGGGGATTCTCCAACACAGGGGCTGCTCCCTGTGCCCAAATGCTGATGATTTAAAGAACAGTGCAGGAAGAAAGACACCACTCCAATCTAACTCTCCTCCCTAAGAACAGCAGCTGGAATTACCCCTTCAAGCAGAGGCTCATCCAAAAGCATGATTGCTTGTGTCTAACTTAACCTAGAACTACAGCCTTTTAAACAACATTAAAAAAACCCTAAAATTCCTGCTATTTCTGCAGCCAGGCAGCCTCAGAAGCAGAGTCCTAGGAGGTGACTCCCTGATAACCTCACTGACTTTCCCCAAACCTCAGGGACACCCCAAGATTTCAGCTTTAAGCCCAGCTTCAGCATTGTTGCTGTTTCAGCTTTCAGAGTTGAAAGGATAACAAGAACTTCAGACTTAATGCCAAGGCTTGAACCTCTCCTGCAAACCATTCCTGTCATTAACCTCCCCTCACTGCTAGGAAATGGTGTAAATGTTTCAAAGAAATTGGGTAGGTTTGACTCTCATTTACCAGATCTCACTGTGCCTTTGTTGGAAAGACTGAAAAGATTCAGCTCTCAGATAACTTTCCCATAGGCAAAGATTTCCACAGAGTGGCTGAGTCATTCCTTAACCCTCTTCTCTTGGAGTGCCTGAATAAAATGAGGGGTTTTTGGACCATTTCATGGCTTCTTTTCCAGAACCAGAGCATTTTTGTGGCCTCTAAACTCTCCAGTATTTTTCTATCTTACTTGAGAGCTCCTGTAACTGGAGGTTATGTTCCAGCAGCCTGTTTTAACACCACCATGTGCACACAGGAGCACTCCCATTTTCTCTTCAGAAAAAAAAAAGGGGAGGAAAAAGGGGAGGAAAAAGGGGAGGAAAAAGGGGAGGAAAAAGGGGAGGAAAAAGGGGAGGAAAAAGGGGAGGAAAAAGGGGAGGAAAAAGGGGAGGAAAAAGGGAGGAAAAAGGGAGGAAAAGGGAGGAAAAGGGGAGGAAAAGGGGAGGAAAAAGGGGAGGAAAAAGGGGAGGAAAAAGGGGAGGAAAAAGGGGAGGAAAAAGGGGAGGAAAAAGGGGAGAAAAAGGGGAGGAAAAAGGGGAGGAAAAAGGGGAGGAAAAGGGGAGGAAAAAGGGGAGGAAAAAGGGGAGGAAAAAGGGGAGGAAAAAGGGGAGGAAAAAGGGGAGGAAAAAGGGGAGGAAAAAGGGGAGGAAAAAAAAAACCCCACAACCAAACCCCAACAATCAAACCAACTCTTCCACAACTCTGAAGCTCAAATCGTGTCACTGAGGCAACTAAATCACCCTCTGCAACTTCTGAGTTGCTGGCAAGAAGCTCTCATGGCTTCCAGACTTCACACACCCTGCTCCATGATATGGGAATCCTTCTCCTACTTGGAATCACCCAACCATGAAGGTCAAACCAGGACCAAACAGCAGCAGCTGGGCACTGATCATCCCACCTGTCTGCAGCAAATTTAACAGCAAAGTTTAGAAACCTTGGAGAATCTGAGTCAATATAATCAGCACTTGAGAAAAGAACCAATTCCACCAGTAACCAACTGGAAACAGCCCCATTCTTTTAGGGCTTCCACCCAATGATCAGGATGCAAGATTTGCTCCTAAACTCGTTCATAACTTCCCCCTTGCTGAAGAGGAAGAATCTCTTTTTCAAGCCCAGGTTTTTGAGCCTTTAACCTCTACACCCAACAGATTTATAACACTTCTACATTTTTACTACACTTTACCTGATCATTTTATTTCATTCCTGCAGCCCACATCAGGTTAAGGCACATTTAACTCTTCCATTTGCCTGGACAATAACAACCTTGGTGTTTCCAATCCCAATGATTTTTTTTCCTCGTTTTCCAACACCTTTAAATCCATGGCAGGGAGCTCAGGGGGTTTGTTGGAGCCGAGCAGCCTGCACCCCCCCCCATTCCCCTGCTGCCTCTGCACAGGACTCCCAGGGGTTCCTTCCTTTGGTAACTTGTAACTAAATCACCCCAAATACCCCCAAATTCCAGCGACACAAACCCCCAGAATTTGGCATTATTTGGATCCATGACCTCGCAGTCAGCACTCAGGGGGCCTCCACCCCCAGCCCCCAACAGCCTCCTCCACCCTGGGGCCATCTCCTCGGGACCCAACCGAACCGAACCGCTCCCCCCAGCCGGTGCCAGGCCCGGGTCACCCGCTTAGAGCCTGGCAAGGTGTGGAAAGGACCCCCCCAACCCAAACCCCAACACCGGGCCCCGCTCCTCACCCACCACCCCCTGAGCACCGGGGCTTCCCTCAAGACCCCTCCCGGGAGGCACCACCCGGGGAGCCCCAGAGACGCTTCGTGGCTTTATTTGGGCTGCGAGCTCGTACACCCGGAGCGGCCCCGCCGCCCCCCGCCCCTCCCCTCCCCTCCCGTTCGCCGCTTCTCCCGGGGCCTTTCCCAGGCTCGAACTCGGCTCCGGGCTCCTCCACACAAGGGCCGGGCTGGGCCGGGGCTGCGCGGGGAGCGGGGCCCTGAGGCGGGGAGGCCCCGAGGCGGCTCCAGGCCCGCAACGGAGCGGCCGCCGCTCGGGCCACTCACCTGGCACCGACCCGGAAGTGGCGAGGGGAACCGGGGAGTTCCGCACTCAAAATAATTCCCTCTCGCTCCCGTTACTCCGCTCGCTGCCTCAACCCCACACCCGCTCCGGAACCTCCCGTCCGCGCCCACGCTCCCCCACCGGGCGGCTCTCCCGGGAGCGCGGCCGCACCGTGCCTGCAGGGAGCGCTGTGGCACCGCCAGCCCCGGGGCTCCCCTCAGTGACGTCACCGCCCCCGGGGGGGGGGTGGGCCTCCCCTCAGTGACGTCACCGCCCCGGGAGGGGCTCCCTTCAGTGACGTCAGCAACCTGGGGTGGAGGGCTCCCCTCAGTGACGTAACTACCCCCCAGAGGGGCTCCCCTCAGTGACGTCAGCAGCCCCGGGGTGAGGATCCCCTCAGTGACGTCAGCAGCCCCGGGGTGGGGATCCCCTCAGTGACGTCACTGCCCCCGGAGGGGCTCCCCTCTGTGACGTCAGCAGCCCCGGGGTGGGGATCCCCTCAGTGACGTCACTGCCCCCGGAGGGGCTCCCCTCAGTGACGTCAGCAGCCCCGGAGGGGGCTCTCCCCGGTGACGTCAATGGCCCCAGGTAGGGGCTCCCCCCGGTGACGTCAGCGGTCCCGGGGGCTCAGTGGGGACGCGATCCCCGCGACCGCTCGGTCCCCGTCCCGTCCCCCCCCGCCCGTGGGTCCCTCCCCGCACGGTGTCCCCGGTCCCGGGAGAGGCGGAGGGGAGCGGCCGGGCCCGCCCGGACTTCCTCGTCCTCCCGCATCCCGCCCCGGGGCCGCCCCCTCCCGCCGGGCAGGTGAGGGAGTCCGGGCCATGGCGTACCGGGAGCTGGTCCGGAGGTGGCACCAGGGAGTGTTGGCTGCCGACGGCGGGCACTGGGACGCGGCCCTGGAGGCTTTCGCCGGTATCCCGGAGCCACCGGCCAGGATCTGCTTCAATGTGGGCTGCGTGGAGCTGCTGGCGGGACGGCCCGGGGAGGCCCTGCGGGTGAGGGGCTGGGGTAACCGGGGGGGCTGGGATGGGGTCCCGGGACACTGGAAGAGGCAGCTCCATCCCTGGCAATGTCTCAGCCCAGGTTGGATGGGGCTTGGAGCAGCCTGGGCTGTGGGAGGGGTCCCTGCCCGTGGCAGGGGGGTGGGAATGGGGGGGCTTTAAGGTCCCTTCCAACCCAAACCAGTCTGGGATTCCATGGAACCCACCCAGAGGGGTGGGAGGTGGTGCCAGAAGGGGCAGCATGACTTTCCCATTTTGAGTTTTGAGGGAATAATGCTGAAACTCAGAATGCTGAACTAATTCCACGCTCAAGCTCCTTCCCATCCAGCATTCCTTATCCTGGATGCCCAGCAGGAATGGGAGCAGTGATGGACACACAGGAGCCCTGCAGCCCCGCTCCTCCCCTCCTGCACCAGCAGCCAGGGCTGCAGAGAAGCTCCCAAAGTGCTGGAGACCCCTGCCCTGTGGAAATGCCCTTCTATCCCAGCACCCAGCGTGTCCACACGTCTGTCTGTCTGTCTGTCTGCTGCCCACGGGGAAAGGTTTCATTTAAGCTGTTTATAAATGAGCAGCACAAAGACCTCAGGATGTCTTGAGGGGTGGGGAGGTGCTAGGGCAGAGCTGTGGAGCCCTGGGCAGGGCAGACACTCTAAGGGACAGCGCTGAGCACAGCACGACAGTGCCTGAGAGACCTCTGAGGTGTATTTTGTTGTCTTAGGTCGTGATGGTTGTGTTTTGGGTTTTAACAGCCATGGGTTTGTGCCTGCTCAGGCAGTGGATGGAGTCTGTGCCCACCTGGCTGTCCCAGGTTTTGGAGAGTGCCTTTGCAAAGAGATGTCACCCTGCACAGACACTTGAGGTGCTGGCTGGGATTCCTGTGTCCCTGGATGTATTTTATTAGCAGAACAAGAAGGTCTGGTGAGAGGGGAGTTGGAACTAGGGGGCTTTTTAAGGTCCCTTCACAAACTTCCAGTGATTCCAGGAACAGGCACTGACTGGGAAGAAGCTCAGCTCTGCTTCCGTGTAGATCAATGATTACTTGTTTGATCTTTTTTTTATAGCATGGTAAAACATCCTGTTAAAGCAAGGTGTGTTGTCAGAGCTGCAAGAGAAGCCAGACACCACCTCACCAAGAGCCACAGGCACTCCCTGACCTCCTGCAACATACTTGCACCCCTGTAGCACTGCTGGGCACTCTCAGGGAAGTCCAGGCTTTCAGGTTTGGTTTCTTATCCACCTGCCATCTCTGCAGTGATAAGGAAGCAGCACACTTCCTCCCTTTCCCAGAAATACTGACTTGTAGGGGCAGTGTGAAGCCCTTCAGCCTCCTCCCATGCAGCTCTTCTCATACTCCTCAAATATCCTTCCCTCTTTGGTCTGCTCCTGCTGCTCCCACCACCACCTCTGCCCCAGGCAACAGTTTTCTCATTGCAAGATGCTGGATGGCACACACAGCTCCTTTGTTACATCCAGTTTCGTTTTGGTGTTGTTTTTTTTTTACCAAGGAAGGATAAAACCCTCAGCTTTTCAACAGACAAGACCTGGAAGGTGTCACAGAGCTGTTTCCTGGTCCTCAGAGCTGGGCACAAGCCCAGGGACAGCTCTGCACCCAGCATGAATGCAGCATGGCCAGCAGGGTGCATACATCCAGGCATCAGCAGGAGAGATCCTGACTGATCCTTGGGATGTGTCTGTGTTTTTCCTTAGGCATTCAACAGAACCGTTGCAAAGGACAACTCCCTGGCTGTTGGCTTCTTTCAGAGAGGCTTTGTCCACCTGCAGCTGGAAATGTAAGTGAGGCTGATGTCTTCAGTGAGGCTTCAGTGAGGCTTCAGTGAGGCTTCAGTCTTTGATTTTCTCCTCTTTTGTCACTCTTTATGCCTAAACCTAAAGGATTCTCTGATTCTGTGACAGTAAAATTCACTTCTTTATAAAGTCCAGTTCATAAAGTCCAGTTTGGCCTCATAAGCTGGGTCACAGGTCAGCAAATCTTACCCCTGATAAGACTGAGCAGATACAAAGTGCACAGCTCTTGGATCCCTGGGGTGACTAATATATATATATATATGTATATATGACATTACTGTGAAGAAAAAGAAGCTGCTTCTATGTGGGGGCTGCCAGGGAGTTATGGTGCCTGTTAGATTTTCTTTAGGAATAAAGCAATAGAACTGTTCAGCCTGGTATGTCTTCACATGGGAGGTGTGAGCTTGGCCTTCCTAAAAATGCAGCCTGCTCACAGGGTCTGGCTCTCCCTCTCTGGTCTCAGTCTCACTGATCTGACATTGGGATTTCTGTGCCATGGGACTGAGTACTCTTTGTTTCCAGGGTTAAATCACATTGACATCCTGCTCACAGAGGCAGGTGGAGGATTTTAAAGGTCCTGTCTTACCTCTGAAGTTCAGTTATTCTCTTCCCTGTTATTTTCTATCCCTTAATTTCCAGAAAATTGCTGTCTTTATTTCTGGGAGGGGGTTAAACCAAGCAGTTCTGCACTCACATCAAGCAGCTGCATGCTGAGTGCCTGTGCTAGCAGAGCTGCACTCAGGGCTGGTGGAGCCCTGCCTGGCCCATTGGACCAGTTCCCCTCTGCTCCCAGCACTGCCAGAGCCAGCAGAAGTGGAGCAAACCTACCCTGAACACACACCCAGGGGCAGCACAGCTGGCAGAGCTGTCCCCCACCCAAGGAGGTGACAGTCACCAGCACCCCATGGCTCCTGCCCTCCTCAGATGCTGCTCCTACCCCCCCACATCCACCTGGGCACCTTTTTTTGCTGTGCTCACTGTCTCTTGGTGGGATCCCCACTGCACAGCCCTTCCTGGACCACTGCCTGCAGCCTGGGGACTTCTTTTGAGCTCAGTTTGAGCTGGGGTCAGTTCAGACCAATTCCCATCTTAGCTTTAGAGTTTCTCTCCATTCTGTGTGCAGTGCTCTGGCTCAAGCTCAGCCTTGAGCTTTTTTCTCCTCAGTTTCTCCTCTCCCCTCTGCCCTGTAGGTATGAAGAAGCTCTCTCTGACTACCATACAGCCTTCAGTCATCTGAGGGAAAATCCCTTCATTGATTACAAGCAGTTGGGGCTGAGACACATCCTCTATGCATGGGAGGTAAGAGTCAGTCTCAGTCCTTCCCCTCAGGAGTTCAGCAGCAGGCATTGGGAACCCAAGAACTTCTCAAGACACCACATTAGAAAAGTGAAAACTCTCTGCTTGTGTTTTTCTTTTTTTAAAGGAACTTCATAATGGAAGTCATAAAACAATGTCATCTCTGAAGAGTTCAGCAAATTACAGTTTGAAAAGTTCAGATGCCCAGGAATTTGTACATTGGGGTTTGTTATCTGTGCATGTAATGCCCACACTTACAAGTGTGTAAATATTCCTGTCACTTCTGTGAACTCCTCAGCTCTGAGAACTGAAATAGGTTAAAATATAGACAGATGGGAACAAAACTGGTCCATAATGAAGACTTTAAAAACTGCCATACATAAAGGCCTGTAGCAACTGGTCTTAACAGTACCTCTGTGTTTTACTTGACCCACTGGGCTGCCAGCTCCACTTTGCTTCTGTAACACTTCACTTGGCAGCTCCTTACCCTGTTAGTGGAGTCAACTTGCTACATCCTGTTCAAAAAAGCTCTCAGTGTGAATTTACTGTAAATATTTGGAATACTCAGAGTGTAAACGACTTGTCAAAACTGTGGTCTACTCTAAGGGTTAATTTTGTCCACACTCATAGGCTGAAAAGCAGATTCAGGGGAGGATCTAATTCTTTATTTCAGCAAGAGTGAGGAGCCATTGTGTAACTCAAGTCAAGCATGCCCAGAGACCTGTCTTTCAGTCTGGTTAATCTTCATGCACCTTACACCTGGCAGCAAGAAACTAACCTTGGCATCTCTGGTATTCCCCAAACCTCATTGGTTTTTAACAGCTTCAGTGCCAGAGCTCTGCCTGCTCTGAGCTGACACACTGGGGAACAAGAGGTTCCCTTTGAAAGGAGCAGAGCTGCAGGAGTGCCCTGAGGCCCTCAGGAGGAGGTTGGGACCCTTTCTGGTGTGAACACCCAGGGCCTCACTCCCAGTGCTTGAAGCATTGCCAGGATTTGTTCCCTCCCCACTCCTGACTGGGGATCCACATCCCACTTCCACTGTGTCCTGCTCTCATCTCTACCTGCAGCTCATTTTTCAGAACACCCAAATGTCATCCTCCCACAGAACTGTGCCATCAGCTTTTCCCACAGCTGATCTCCCCAAGGGACAGGAGATATCCTTTATGGTTTGAACATCCAGAAATATATTTACCTCTGGCAAGGAGATGGCACTTCAGAGCTGAGTGACAGCTCCTGCTGTCCTCTTTCTGCATCTCTGCAGCTCCTGGAGGTGTTCAGGAGCAGCCCTCTGCCCTCAGGATTAGGGAGTGAAGGGAAAGCATCCTCTTAGCTGCACCTCTGTCTTGCATCCAGATGCCAGGAAGCAATTTACAGGCTGATCACCCAAGTAGATAAGATAGGATATCAGAGAGGGCATCTGGGAGGTCACACCTTTGCCCTGTGGGCCAGCAGCTTTTCTGTGCACTGAGCAGGGACAAAAAGAGATGTCCCAGAGGCACCAGATTGAGCTTTCCCCATCTCTAATCCTCACTCACTTTGCTGCTTCATCACTGACCAGACTCAGGTGCTGCCAGAGGGTAACAAGCTCCAGCTGACAATTTGCACATTCAGAGCCCAGTGCACTGTGAAATGGTTTGTTAAGTTCTTTTACAGTGGAAGGGAGTCAGAATTTCTCAGCACAGCAGCAAAAATCACCTTGCTGCAGCCAGAAACCAAACCATGGAGCTTGCCATGCAGATCCTGCCTGGCCTCGTAGTTGCAGGAGGGATAAGAGTAAAATTTGTGCAGTTCCAGAGTCTTCATCTGGTGTTGCCCTGAGCAGAGCAAGCAGCTCCAGCACACTCAGGAGCTCACCTGGAGGTGCAGCTTTCAGCTCCTTCCACTCTGATGATGAAGTTTTTCTCTCTGTGCTGCTCACTGTGTCTTTCCTGCAGCCAGAGGGGTGTAGGTTGGTGCTGCTGTGGCTGTGGTGTCCCAGTGCCCTGGTCCCTGTTTCTGGGCTGAGTTCAGGCAGTTTGTGTTGGGTGTCTGCTCACTGCCAGGTCTCTGCTTTCTGCTCCCCCTGCCCACTCCAGGTGCTGTACAGCATGGCAGCAGTGCAGTGCAGGCTGCAGCAGTGGCAGGAGGCCAGAGCCACCCTAGAGAAAGCTGTGGTGTGGAGACCTGAGGGAAGAACAGCAGTGCTGGACATGGCCCTTGAGAAGGTGCAGGTAAAACCAGCCCAGTGAGTTCTTGGGTACTTCTGTTGGGCTCAAGGTAACAGAGGAGGCCACAAAAATGATCCAGGGGCTGGAGCAGCTCTGGAGCCAGGCTGAGAGAGTTGGGGTGTTCAGCCTGGAGAAGAGAAGGCTGCAATGGGGAGACCTTGGAGCACCTTCCAGTGCCTGAAGGGGCTCCAGGAAAGCTGGGGAGGGACTGGGGACAAGGACTGGAGGGATGGGATGAGGGGGAAGGATTGGTTATTTCCAGAGTTGGTTCAAAAGAACAGTTTCCTTTTATATTCTGTTGTGATCAGGAACAACTTGCAGATCTCTGATTTACTCTTCCTGGAGGGTTCATTATTTTGCTACCTCCATACTTCCTTATCTTACTTGAATCCTTTCTATAAGAAAATTATTTTTGTTTCTAATCTGATCTTCTAGCACCATGTTTGTGCTTTCCATTAGTGTCTTGTTAATATTTGCTATGAGCTTGCTGCTCAGAGGTTGAATAGAGGAGAAAAAAGAGACAATAGAAGGCAAATAGACAGAAATGCTTAGAGATTTGGTTCATAAACTTCACTCCCCTTCCCTGCCCACCCATCCCATGCCAGCAGTCAGTCTTTGACTCATCACTGGGTAGTGGCTGCTGAGCTCTTCATTTGCATGTGCTTGTCAGACCTAAGTGACCTTTTTCAAGCTCACAGCCATTAATTTTGTCCCAGTGTCTTCCTGGAGCTGATCCTGCACACATAGGGAAGCTATACTTGCATTCACTGCTCTGTGTTTCATGTTGTATTAATTGATGGCTTTTCCCTTGTCTGCTTTCCCTGCCCCAGAACTGTCTGGTTTTAGAGCCTATGCAGGTTCCTCTCGGGGAATTTTTCAGACCACGAAAGAAGGAAGTGGAACAGCTGGATTCAAAAGATTTCCTGGGCAAACCCAAGGTAACAGACACCTGATTGTTAAGATAACCAACAAGCAGATGGAAATCCCACCTTCTGACATCTCCAGAAAGCATAACTATTGAGCACCCCACTGCGGGAGACCCAAGACTGTGAAGTCTTTCAGCCAGTCACAGCCTCTGGGACACAAAAGCCAAAATGTCTTTGAATTGCCACCTCTGCTATCAAAACTGCACTTTGGTGCTAAAAAAAACCTTCCCAGTCTTGGTTACTTGAAACTCTGATAAATCTGAGCAGGTTCTTTGGGGGCCCTGTGGTTGGCTTTTTGGTGCCAATGACATTTGCAAGAGGAGCCTTTTCCTTCAGTGTGCTCCTACTCACAGACACTTGGGAAACAAATGCTTTGTCATTGCCTTTGTCAAAGGCAAGTCAGGAGTGTTCCTCTGTCCCTTCTGTCACCAGTGCAGCCAGCACAAGTGCCACGGGCCAGAGAGCTCTGAGATGGATAAAGGGAAGAGAAAGTAATTAATTAATTTTAAAGAAACCTTGGAAAGGATAAAAAAACCTCAAGGACATGAACAGTTGGGGCTTTCTGGGGAATCCTGCTCTGGTTTTTCTGCTGTGTGCATAGCTCTGCTTCATGCCTGCTGTAGGCTGTCAGAAGGACTCATATCTGAGTAGATAACCTTGCATGAAGTGTGAGAGCCTCTTCATCCAGCTTGGATTCAGTCATTTCTATGTCCTCTGACAGGTGATCTCATCCATCATTCCCAACGATGAATACTTTGGCTTTGAGCCTCTCAGACTTCAGGTGAGCAGGACATAGCTGTGAAAGGAGGAATGGAGCTGTCATGGAGCTCCAGGTAGGGCCTCAGATCCCAACACCAGGAGGGTAAGAACACATTACTGAAAAAACCAGTGCAAAGCTGGGTGGTGGGCTTCAGCATTGCCTGGGATACAGCTCTGGGAGTCTCCAGCCCTTTGAAGATGAATTTTTGTCTCTTCACCATGTCAGAACTGCAGTGGAGACCTTGCTGTGCTCAACAGGCAGTTGCTCAGCACTTCAGTAAAATTTTTCAGCCTAAGCATGGCTGGCTTGCACTGTGGAAGGAGTTTCCTAGCAGGGGAAAAGGTTTTGTTACCCCCTTTGATGGGATAAAGCAGGAAGGGGAGAAACAGGAGGTACATCCTGCTAAGGTGTGGAGCAGCAAACTTCCCTCTGGCTGTTGTGCTGTGACAAATGCCCTCAAAAGCAAAGACATAGCTCAGGGTGGTGTTCAGAGGCACAGTCAATAAGATGGCACTGTTGCTATATAAGACACTGTTATAAATAGATGCTGTTGTTGTTCCTCCCCCAGAAACAGGGATTCTATGAACACAGTGCTGATGCTCTGAGGTAAGTGTTCACCTCTACCCTGCTCTAACTCTTCTCTCACTCTTTTTATTCTGAATTTCATGTTTTTTTTCTCTGATATCTTGGTCTGAAGATTCGGTGGGATCCACACCCACTTCTCATCAAGGGTGGAGGGAATGACAAACATGCAGAAGCTTGTGTGGCTGCATCTGCCACTGCAGCTCAGTCACGTCTCTCCTGCAAGGATCTCAGGGCAGTTTGCAAGAATTGATTCCATAGTTGTGGGAATCAGGCATGGATCATGCCATGGCTGGGGAATGGAAGCACAGAGAGGTTGTGCCCAGGTCTGTAGCAGAGGATGCTCAGCTGTCCCATCCCAGTTCCCAGCACGTGTCCCAGCCATGCTTTATTGAGCCAAAATCAGCCCCAGTTCAAAAAACATGAAAGTAATTTTTTTTATTAATGATACTGTGTTTCAGGGCTGAGTTTAATAATTGTTTTGATGTGTAGGATATTTATTAGTATAACAAAAATGGGACAGCTGTTTTCCATGCTCCTTTTGCTCCCAGTTGGACCAAAGAGTAGCCATGGAAACCATCATTTCCCAACACTGAAACTGTTGGCCCATGCCAGTTTGAATTGGTGCAGTATTCTGGATCAAAGCCATCCAGCACCAGAACTCTGGGTCAGTAAAGATGTTCTTGTTCTTTCTTTCCAGAGACAGTGAGACAGGCTACTGTCGGGTTTTGTCCCTCTATCACCCTGAGGACTCAGAAAAGCTGGCAGTGAAAGCCAGGAGTTTGGTCTTTGTGCTGGCAAGAGGAGCAGATGGCTGGGCTACAGCCATATATGATGGACAGGTAAGGAGAATGGGGTGGTTTTCCTGCTCCCCAGAAGAGACCACAGCCCTGCTTGTGAACAGGACCTTGCTGCAACCCTCTGAGCACCTTCCTTGATCCCCCACCTGTAGCACTGCAGAGCAGAGGATGAGTTCAGGAGCTCCTTCCCACAGCTCAGTTGATAATCACAGGTTTCTCTCCCACCAGGTTCTCCCATTCCCCTGTGTAGCTCTGCAAGGGCATCTTTTGGGGCACTTTTGTTCTCCACCATACAGGATTCTACGTGTAGGATAAGCAGACTTGACCAAGGACCAACCATTTAGAGCAGTATTTGTCACCTCAGATCTCTAAGGAGCTGAGGAGACAGGTTGGTCCTTTCCTGGTGTGTAATGGCTCTTAATTTAACCTTAGGAAGGTTTTTGGAGGGTTTCAGCTGTGCAGGAAGGTTTTATAAAGGGCTCTAGAGAAGACCTGAGGAATCTGACAGCCCTGCAAATCTGACATCTGTTTCTACAGACAAGGGAACTGTAGTAAAACAGATTGAATAGAAACTGATCAATGTGACAACATGGAAAACCTTTTGTTGACAGAAGCTGTTTCTCACCTCTGTTTAACTTCTTTGAGAGAGCCAATGCACACCTGGGTTCAGTTGATCCACTGAATGTATTATCTGCCTGGATTTAAAAAGATTCTTCACAGTACCACTAAAAGATCTGAGCTGTTTGAGCAAGAGAGGCAGTGCCCTTGTGTGTCAGGGTGAGCAGGCTGTGTGGCTTTGAAAGGGTTGAAGCAGTGCAGGGGGGTGACAGAAGAGGGACCTGGGGCTGCCTCTGCCACAGCAGCAGCTCAGCTCTCACTCTGCTCTGCTTCGTGTCCTGCAGAAGCTGCGTATACCCAGCTCCCTCCTGGAACCTGCCTCCAAGATGGATAAATGGGTGAGCTGACAACCTTGCAGCCAGGGATGAGGGAAGGAGCAAGAAATACCTGTGTGACATTTATTTGTAAGATTATCACACGTTGGGATAATTGTATAAGGGAAACATAGAGTGTGAAATCCTGAGGCACCCTAAGTGAAGACCAAGTGCTCATGAACAGGAGCTGGGGGAGGGCTTTTGGATGGGTGTGCAGGGAGAGGACAAGGGGAAATCGTTTAAAACTTGAAGAGGGGAGATTTAGATTAGATATTAGGAGGAAATTCTTTGGTGGGAGGATGGTGACCCCCTGGCCCAGGGTGCCCAGAGAAGCTGTGGCTGCCCCATCCCTGGCAGTGCTGAAGATTGGATGGGGCTTGGAGATTGGAACAAGATGGTCTGTAAGGTTCCATCCAACCCAAACCATTCTGTGATTCAGTCTCTGGTGTCTTCTGCTCACTCCATTTTGCTGTTGTTCTGTTGCAGAAGATCAGTGATGGGATTCCCCTCCCTCCTGCCCAGGTGCCTCCCAGCAGACTCCCTGGGAAGCAGAAGCCAGGTATCCCTGGGCCAGGGGCTGGGCTGGGGGTTATGTGGAGCTGTGTCCAACCCCACCTGCTTGAGCAGTACCCTGGGGGGCTGCTTGCAGCCACAGCTGCCTTGTGCTGGGGGGTTTGCAGAATTGCTGCCTCTCCTGACTGCAGGAGCTGTTCCTCTGCTCTCTGCAGAATCTGGGGGAGAAAATGCCTCTGCAAATGATGCTGGTGCCCAAATGGACTTCAAGGTAAGGTGCTTCACAAGCTGAAGCTGCTACACCTAAAGAGATCAAGGCTGTCAAAAGGGGAAGATCCCTAGCCAGATTCCCCAAAATTCCTGAGATGCCCTAAAATCACTGAAAAAACTCTCTTCCTTTGCCCGTTTTCCCTTTCCAAGGAGGGGCTCTTGTGTGGTCTTCCCTCCACCACTCCCAGCTCTGTGACCATACAGTTTTGTGGGGCAGCTCAAGCTTGAGGCTCACCAGGGCAGTTCCCTTTTGCTGCCCTCCAAGGAGCTGAGAGCCCCTCACCCAGCAGTGCTCTCAGGCCCAGTTTGCAGGAGACAGCTGCTCTTGGAATACCTTCCCTCCCATCTCCCCTCCTCCTGTGGGGCATTTTCTGTCCCTCTCAGCCTGGGCACCACAATTAATTCCTATTTGTGTTCCTCTGGGATGATGTCCTCTGATGCACCTCCATGTTGTTACCAACCTCTGTGTGATGGAACTGGAATTGCTCTTGTGAGCACCTCACTGGCAGTACCAGCTGCAGATCAGCTCTGCTCCCCTTTTGTCTTTGCCACCCCTCTTTTTAGGACTTCTGGAGTAATTTTTGC
This sequence comes from Calypte anna, assembly GCF_003957555.1. Taxonomy (NCBI): domain Eukaryota; kingdom Metazoa; phylum Chordata; class Aves; order Apodiformes; family Trochilidae; genus Calypte; species Calypte anna. Next base: position 1,634,959 of record NC_044262.1, on the reverse strand, counting down.
TCAGCTCTGCTTCAGGCAGAAGGCAGCAGAACACGAGATCTGGGCTGCAGCTCCCCAGCTGGCTGGAGGAATCGAGGCCCTGCTCAGATATAGGTTTGGGGTTGGGAAATATCTTTGTGATCCAGCCCAGAAATGGGCTTCTTGGGTCAGGGGAGGAACCTGGGCTCCCAGGCTTTGCATTTGTCACGAGCCACCAGAAATCCAACACCGCATTTCGGTGCCGTGTGGGGCTGTCTCTGGGTCTCCTCTCCTGAGTCCTGAATGCCTCAATATGAGCCCCTGGTGCCACATCTCTCATCAGGTCCCACCAGCTGGAGGAGAAGCTTCATCCAAGCCAGCCAGAGCTGTTGTGCTGCGAGCCTGCTGTGAGTGCAGCGTGGTGCTGAGGGCTGGAGAGGTCCCGGCCCTGCCCCAGCTGCGGGCTCTGCTGCGGGACAGCTTTGCTCAGCAGGCAGAGCAGGGGAAACTGAGGTACACGGCAGGCTCTGGTGCTCTGGGTGTGGGACAAGGCAGCAGCAGTGTCACTGAGGATGCAGACCTTGCCCTCTGGTCTCCTGGGACTGTTTAATCGGGGTCAGAGAATTCTAGCAGAGGTTGAGCACAGACGTGGGCACACAGCCATCCTCACGGGGCTCGTTTACCAGGTTTGGAGACCAGCGTGTGTGCTGGGGGCTTTAAAAGCCAAAGATCTTACCCAGGAGACTTGTACTATGGTCAGGAAATGGGAAAATGGAAGGAAAAACTCTGCACAGCTGCAGCTGCTGTATATTGGAGTTTCTCCTGCTCAGCTCAGCCTTTGGGATACAGAGGGATCAGGGCAGAGCAATGTGGGAGCTGATCCTGGGGTGAGGTGTCCCTGAGAGTGACAGCCCTGGGGACTTAACAGGAGAGTTTAAGATCTTCCCCTCACTAAGTGTATGAAGAGGTAACAGTGTCCCTCCCTAACAGTGCTGCTGAGCATGCAGGGTGGCCTTGTGTCATTGTGCAAGGTAACAAGCTCAGAGCTGGCTTACAGAGGGGGTTTGGAAGATGCCCAAGGGCTAGGATTGTCTCCAAGTTTGTCTTGAAATGATTTGAGCCCCGTTGATGACCCCTTGCAGCTACAGGAATTCAGATGGCAAAGCCCTGGGTGAAGTTTTGGGAGAGGAGGATCTCGGGAAGATGTGGCAGCAGCTGACAGATGGCAGGGTGACACTCTGCTGCCAGGTACATGGCTGTGACAAACTTCTCTGCTGTGCTGGGCTCTAAGGGAGTCTCTGCTTTGCCTTGCAACCTCTGTGCTGAATTTTTTTCCTGTAGGACTTGGACTCCCACGCGGGCAGACCCATCCTCTACCGGATGCTGGCTCAGCACCCTTACCCTGCACAGGGACCAGGGGACTTGGAGTTCAGCAAGGGAGACATGCTGGACATCCTCTCTGAAGGTGTGTCTGCAGGCTTGGCCTGGCATTTTGCAGTACCTGGGGAGCAGATGGGCTCTCCTGTGCTGTCTCAGGCTCTCAAGAGGTACTGGCTTGTGCTGGGTTTTGTCCAGAGTTAAGTTCCAGCCATGAAAACTCTTGCTAACCCCACTCTGATGGCCCAGGGCTCATCCTGCTCCTTTATGTTTCCCCAGTGAATGAGGACTGGCTCGAAGGATGCTGCAATGGCAAGACAGGAATCTTCCCCAAGTGCTTTGCAACCCAGCTCAGGTGTGGTGCTGCCTTCCTGTAGCAGTCAGGAGCCTTTCCTGCCCACCTGCTCTGTCACCCAGGGGTAGGAGACACCACTCCATAGCCAGGAACTCTGCTGAACTGGGCTGGAGATGTCCCCTGCTCACAGATCCCATGGGCTCAGTTCCAGCACTCCAACAGCATTTCCTACAGTTTGTTCCCAGACCTGGCCTGGCAGGCAGAGAGAAGAGGGGGAAGGAACTGGTGTGTGGCTATGGGAAAAGTCTGTGTGGCATCTCAGACTGTTGGGTGGGAAGAGGTTTCTCTGGATGGAGATTTTCACTCTTTCTCCTTTGTTGCTCAAGTTCAGGCTGGGAAGGCTGAGCCTCACTCTGAAGTCCAGGATAACCATGTAAGCAGAAGGCAGAGCCCAGGTCCCCAAGCTTTTGGGTCACATATCCTCATCTCAACCAGAGACAGAAGGCTCTTTGGGAAGGTCTCTGTAACCAATTTGCAGTGGGGTATACTGGGTAACACCTTGGGTTAGGAGCACCATGTGCCATCTTCCACAGCAAATATCCCATGGATCTGCCAGAGCCAAAGAGCTCTGAGCAGCCCTCAGCCCAGCTGCCTTTGGTTCTTTTCTTAAGCTCTTAAGTCCTGCCTGGATGTTACTGCTCCATGCAGGAGTCCTGCGGCTCAGAGGAGAAGCTGTGGAACACCCCATGCAGCCCAGACTGGGGCTTTGGAGAGGGCTGGGCAGCCTGGTGCTGGGCTGGAAGGGATGAAATGAGTGATTCCTGCAGCTGAGCTCTGCTGCCTGGGCTCTGCTGTCCTGAATAAAATGCTCAAGTGCCTGGAACTGGAACCTGCTTGGGATTTGGTGTCTGACAAAGCTGGGCTATGTGATTTGAATATAAAATAAACCCTGAGCCAGAGTTGGCAGCTCTGAAATGAACTTCCACTTGTATTTTTCTGCTGAGATATGCCAGTAAATATTTTTAAAAGCAGCTGACAGTGTCTTTGGGAACATGTTCTGTCACATTCTACAAAAATCTTGCACATCTCACACAGGGAAAGATACAGATAAGGTCACCATTGCTCTCCATCACCAGTTGCCTCCCACAGCTGGTGGGAAAGCAGCCCAGCAGGACTGGCAGTGCCAAGGAAACTGTGCCAGTCTGGTTAGTGACCTTCCAGTTTGGAAAACAAAAAGGATTTTATTTCTAGTCTGAATTCATCTGGCTTCATCAAGCCACCACGCCTCAGTCAGGCTTTGTCAGTGAGATTAAAGGTTTTTCTCGAGTCAGGAGTCTTTTCATCTTGCAGGTACTTAGACCTCAAGCCACCTCTGTCATCTTCAGCATCATTACAGGCACGATCCAGTCAGATCTCCTCATGGAGATGAGTATAATGCCCTCGTTCTTCTCCTTTCACCTTCTTTTGCACCTCTTCCCTGCCTGGTTTAGTGGACAGGGTGCCTCTAGTCAGGAAGCTGGTAGCTACTCAGTGTCCCAAAAACACTGGAGCAGAATACCCCCCAGTCCTGCCACCATGGCCAGCACGATGAAGGAGACAGCCCCTGCCCAGAGGCTGGGCTGCTGCACCTTGGCATCTTCCATGGCCTCTGTGGGGATCATGGTGGTGAAGTTCAGCATGAAGCCCAGCGGCCATCCCATGTCTGTGCTTCCTGCCTGAGGTGAGAGAGCAGAGGGAAAGATCCAAAAATGCCTCTCTAGGCACCTGTAGCTTAGGTGCAAGGATTGGCACCTCTCCCAGGAGCTGCCCCAGCTGGGATTTCACTCATGGACCTGGCAGCAGATCCCCAGAGAGCTTTCCTCTCTGTGCCAGGGCTGAAGGGTGGCAGGATCACAGAATTGTCATGGTTGGAAAACACCTCTAAGATCATAGAGTCCAACTGTCAACCCAAAAAAACCCCACCATGCCCACTAAAGCATGTCCTGAAGTGCCACATTTACAGGTTTTTTCAATACTTCCAGGGGTGGTGACTCCACCACCTCCCTGAGCAGCTGGTGACAGCTCTGCTCCAGATGTACTCCTGTGACCTGCCCGTGATTTGGGATCTGAGCTTTCTCCTTTCCCCACGATCCTTCAAATCTGGCCATACTCTGGTTCTAATTAGTCATGGGGCCACCATCACCTCTCTGATGCCAGTTCTGCCCAACAGCAGAGACAGAGGTGGCCAAATCCTGCTCTGCATTTCCCTGAACCCTGCAGAATGATCTTAGGTTTGCATCAGAACCACGCTGGTGTCAGAGGTGGGGACAGGTAAGAAGGAGTGTGCTGGGGACACTGGGATCATTACCTGGGGACACATTTCTGGAGCTGCCTGCCCAAACCCAGTGCCAGGGGTGTTTTACCTGCTGGCTGAAGTGGATGCTGCTCCAGGTCTGCTCAGTGAATTTGTAGCCATCCAGCAGCAAAGTCAAAATGTAAATTGCCACAGAGCAGTAGGTGGGGAGGAACTGCTTGGCCTGTGGGAAGCTCTTCTCCAGCTGTGGGGACATTGGGGACATGGAGAAAGAGATGTTCCCTGGCCTAGGGAACAGCCAGGCAGAGATCTGGGACAGGATAAGCACAGGGCTTCTTGCTGCTCTCACCTCTGCCCAGCTCTTCTTGCAGAAGGTCTGGATAGTGGAGTTGACTTCTTTTAGAGACTGCTGGCTGGTCAGGTTCAGAAAGCTGAAGGTGTAGTAGAACCCAGAGAAGGCCTGGGGATAAGGGGAGATGGTAAAAACTTCATCTCCTTCCTCACCCCAAAAGAAAAATGACCCAAGGCCCTTCTTGCTTAGCAACAGAGTGATTGCCAGGATTCTGGAGCCAGCACCCACCATTTCTGGAGCTGCTCAACAAGTCCTGGGGCTGCTACTCACACTCTGAGCGAGCTCAGACCATTAGGAGAAGATTTTCCCTTTTCCCACAGGGATATCTGGCACACTGCAGGAGGCAGATGCCACCTCCCTGCACAGAGGAGGTTTCCAGATAGGACCAATTCTGGGGTCACCTCCTTCCCCACCAACAGTGGCAGAGGAGAATCCCACCCCCTGCCCTCTCCCTGCCTGCTGGCAGCTTAGTGAGGAACCCCAGGAGCAGAGACCACCCTGCCTCTCCTTACAGATGCTCTGAGGATCCCAGGGTCCCTGCAGTGAGGATGCCACCTCCCCCATCAGCAAACCCGCTGGGGGGGAGCCCTGGGACACAACCCCCACCCCAAGTGCTGGGACAAAATCACTCAGGGGCTGCCTGAACACCGGTGAGCACCCATCACACGACCACGTGTTGGGCACAGCCCAGCTTGCAGGGAGGGCACTCCAGACTTTTCCCCATTTCCCTGGGCTCTCAGACAGCCTCTGCTGCCCCAAAACCCCCCAGCCCTCTCCCACCCCCTCCCCCAGGGAAACCGAGGCTCCTTACAAAGAACTGTCCCCGCAGGGGGGGCTGATAGACCCCGTTGAACCCGCACGTCCTGTTGGCCCCACAGCTGAAGTTGAAGAGTTTCCGGATGGCCGTCTGACATGCCACTGGGTCCCCTGTCCCTGTCACTGTCAGGACCTCTGAGGAGCTGGGGGTGCTGGGTGCACGGACACAGGGGCTGTTGTAGAGCTCTGCTGTGGGGATGTTCTCCTGGTATCCCTCGGGGTAGCAGGGGTGGGATACCTGGAGAGACCTGCTGGCCTGGGGAGAGCGGGAACTGTGAGCAGGGCTGGGGCTGGGATGCCAGCCAGACCCTACCCCACAGCTCAGCCCTGCTTTTGGAAGACGTTTTCATGGGAATGGGAAAGGGCTGGGCAGATCCTGGGGAGCAGGGGCTGCAGTACCTGGTGAAGAGCTGCCAGCAGCATCTTCAGGGCCTGGTTCTGCCCATAGCATAAGTAGCTGTGGGTATAGAGGGAGTAGTTGGTGCCGTAAAGCCTGAAGAACATGGAAGTGTTCTCATCCTCAATGGGCACTCCAGGCTGGAAGGTGATTTGTGTTGAGGCACCTCCAAGGTCCAGAGCTCCAAAAACCTCCGTGTCCCGTGGATGTTCCCATTTCTCTGCAAAGGAAAACTGGACCCATAACACAGCAAGTGTTAGGCTGACCCGGAGGGACTCACAGCCCCTGGCCCTTCCCTCAAGCTTTTGGGGACTCAGAAGCCCCTGAGGGACCTTCCATGTCCTGGCTCTCTTTCAGTTCTCCTCGCCCATCTCCTCCTCGCTCCACACAGACCTCCATGAGCTCCTGGGCTCTGTCCCTTGGCTGCTGCACAGCAGCTTTGATCCAGGGACTTTGAGGAGGGGAAGAGTAACACATTCATCCAGGGTCCAACACTGCTGCATCCCAGGGATACCCAAAATTGACCCTTTTGTAAATGGAGAGCACAAAGAAATGCTGAGAGGGACACAAAGACCCTGGAGCATCCTAATGGCATCAGTGGCACTGAATGAGCAGTTCCCCCAAAGGGGCTGCATTGAGTTGGGGGACTGCTGCCCTAAAACTCTTCTTTTTCTCTCTTCTGGGAACCAAGAAACCTGAGTGCAGCACAGACAGGGACAGAGAGGCTGCTTATTCCCCTTGGCTCTCCCCCCAAGCCCGCACCTTCACGAGGGTCTCCAGCAGGTAGTTGACTGTGATCCAACCCAAGGAGCCCTCCTCATTCCCCGTCAGGATCCGAGCTCCACGGAACTCCACGGGGTACTCCCCAATCACCTTGGCGACCTCAGCCAGGACCCGCTGGGCCTTGGTGCTGTTCTGCTCCCTGCCCAGGGAGGAAAAAAAAACCCCACAGGCTGGAGGAGGCACAGGCTGGGAGCTTTCAGCACAGGGCTGACAGCAGGAGCTGCGTCTGCTGCAGAGCCCCGTGACACACATGTCCCTTGCCCACTGTGCCCCCCATGGCCCCATCACCCCAACTCCCCCTTATCACCAAACCCCAAGCCCCCATGTCCCCAGCCCCAATGTCCCCATGTTCCCAGCCTTTTGTGCCCATGTCCCCATGTCCTCAGCCCCATGTTCCCATGTCCTCAGTCCCCATGTCCTCATCTCCTTTCTCCATGTCCCCATGTCCTCAGCCCCATGTCCTCAGTCCCCATGTCCCCATATCCTTTCTCCATGTCCCCATGCCCTCAGCCCCCATGTCCCCAGCTCTAGTGAAATGAGGCAATCAGGTGTTGCTAATTACGAGGTGGGAGGCCTGAGCTTGTGTTAAGCCCACCTGTGCCCAATTAGGGCTGAGCCCAGCTGCCCATGAGCAGGACTGGGTGACCAATAAAAGGTAATCTGAGCAATGCCAAGGTTGTGAGTTTGAGCATGCATTCAGAAGCTCACCTTTTTTTTGGTCGCCCAATCCTGCTCATGGGCAGCTGGGCTCAGCCCTAATTGGGCACAGGTGGGCTTAACACAAGCTCACGCCTCCCACCTCATAATTAGCAACACCTGATTGCCTCATTTCACTACACCCAGCCCCATGTCCCAGCCCATCAGGAAGGTGGGGAAGGAGCTGCAGGTGCTCAGCTCCGGGCAGTGCTGGTACCTCAGCAGCCTCATCCCTGCTGTGGCCCCCAGGAGGGTTGGGGTCTCCCGCTGCTGCTCGGATGGGACAATCTCCATGGCTTTGTCCAGGCAGGGCCTCAGGCTGGCTCCAGCCCCAGCGGGGTCCTCTGCATAGCTGGAGATGCCAGGGCCTGCAAGAGGGCACCTTGTGATGGAGCAAGCTCAGTGCCAGCCAGGAGGGATGGGGCTGTCTCCTGGTGACCAGCTGGTCCCTCAGGTCTCAGATGGCAGGCAGAGCAATTTCCTCATCCCCTGGGGAAGGGGCAGGCTCTCCTTTCTCCTGCAGGCAGGGTGAGCACAGCCAGAAGTGCTCTCTGCACAGCTTTTGAAGTTTGAGTTCCTATTTTTATAGGTTGGCACCAGATCTGAGGACCCAGCAGTGCTGTGGTGAGCTGGGACAGGCTCTGGGTTGGTAATGTCACTATTTACCTTCCTCCAAGCATTGCACAGCATTATTAGGCCATGCACCCTCTGGTTACCCTTTGCCCTCTGCCAGGACTCTGCAGTTCACCAGGAGTTGCCACATCGCAGTAGCACAGCCTGGATTTGAGGTCGAGGAGAGGTCTGAGCCTTCTCCCCTCTGCCCAGGCACCTCTGTCCCAGCCTGGTGGCTTTTGCCAGCCCATGGACCATTACACTGACCCTACCCCACCTCGCTAGCCTGGGCTCTTCCTCCAGAGAGCAGCCCTGGTGCCAAAGACTGACAGCTCCTTTGCAATAGGAATAAACACCCCCTGTGCACCTATAAATGCCCAATAAGTAAATGTCCTTTGGGGCATTTACCCCATCTGGCACGGACCTGCCATGGCAAGTTGGACCCCAGCAGAGCAGGGGCTTGGGAGAGAGGCAGGGAGACATCCCAGGACACTCACCAGACACAGTGCAGGTCCCCACCTGGGAGATGATGCCGGTGTCGTTCTGCTTGTCCCCGGGCCACTGGTACACGTAGAGAGCTGTGTGTGTGGAGCCAGCATCAAACACCAGTCCATACTGGGAGAGACAGAGGGGACACGGGGTGCTGGTGGGTGCAGAGCTCCTGGAGAGTCAGCAGAGCTCTTGGGCAGCTTGGTGGGCAAGAGGAACAGGAGTGGCCAAACCAAGGATTGTCACCAGAGCAGGGAGAGCCCTGTGGCACCGCTGTCACCATTTGTGTTGGGGACAAGGCTCCATCCCAAGCCCTTTGAGCTGGCAGTGCTCTGTGGTGAAAAGGCTCTATGTACTGTAGGGCCAGCCACAGTGACCAAACTCTGCCAGGCCACCTGGCATGCCAGCCTGTCCCCATCTTAGTGACAAACAGCACAGCCTGCCCGAAACCTGGGGTAAATCCTATATCAAGGTAAATCCTATACCAAGGGGCAGGCAGCACCTTTGTGGGCAGCTGCTCTCCTCCTGGGGACCCTACCTTGGTGCTGGGTGGCAGGAGCACATCCCTCACATTGACGACGGTCAGAATGAGAGCAATGAGGCTGAAGACACAGGTAGCTGCCTGCAGACCTGTCACAGCCTTGCCTTTGTAGTCCATTCCTCCTCCCACCTGCAAGAACAGCCCCAAACCCCCAGCTCACACCCCAGCATTTGGAAGGCAGGTTCTGAAATGCAGATCATACCCTGCACCCTCATGCATCCCATGAGACCACTGCCCAGGTGCCCTTGAGAGGATCCTCACTGCTCCAGGCAAGGGAACACATGGATGATGCTGCATCAGGTAAGCAGCCATACAGGGATGGTGTCCAAGAGGTCTCCAAGCCTCTCCTGCAGTCCCAAGGACAGGCAGAAGGGAATAGGAAGAAAGCTCCAGCTCATCTGGGCACACATGACCCTGAGGCCAAGTCATCGTGCCAAAACTGACAGCAAGGCCAGTGGGGAAAGGAGAAGGTCCTGCACCTCCTGCTCATCCTGCTGGAGCTCAGGTCCCAGCAAAACCCCAAGGCATCAGTAAGAGATTGCAGTGGAGAAACAAAGCCAAAGGGGCTGCTTCCCTGCAACAGCCTCAGCACCTGGCAGCTGACAGGCTCTAAACTGCGGCTCGGGAGAGCGGGAAGCACCGGGTACGTGAAGGATTTGAATGACAAAAGAGCTCTTAAGACGGTAAGGACGAGGTTGGAGCTGCACGCCGGGAGCATCTCTGCCGGGCAGATCGGTTCCGACAGCGCTGGGCTCATCAGTGCTCTCCCTGCCCCCTCTGTGTCCCTTCCCTGCCCCTCGGACCCCCGGGCACCCCCGGGCACCCCCCTGCCGCCCCAGCCCTCTCCCCGCTGCCCCTCCAGCCCTCCCAGAGGGTTTATCTCAACCCCCAGCCCCTCTGCCGGCCGGGCCCTGAGCCCCCCACCCTTCTCCCCCAGCCCTGCTCCATGCAGAGCCTCCCCGAGCCTCTCCCCAGCCCGACGCTCACCGGGCCGCTCCCGGCCGCTGCTCCCGTCAGACCCTACCTGGAGCTCCGCTCCTGGGACAAAGGCTGCCCCGGGCCCGCCCTCCCCTTGGCCCCAGACCAGCGAACCTGCCCAGGACGGCGCGGTGCCGGCGGCAGCGGGGCTGGGGCTGGGGGGCCGGGGTTAAAGGAGCGTCCGGCATTAACCGCTTCGCTGCTGGAGGAGGAGCGGCTCTGCCAGCCAGACCTCCCCCCCACGGGGGTGCTGGGGGTGGATGGGCACTGCCCGGCGTGGAGGGCAGCAGGGGGGCAGCCCCCCAGGAAGCTGACGGCAAGCCCAGCCAGCACTGCTGCCCCGGGATGGAAGGAGAGGCTGAGGTCTGGGACCCCCAGCCGGCCATCCCTGCCCCTCCTCTGCTGCCATAAGCACCCTGCAAGGTAAAGCACGGGCCAAGCCTGTCCCCCCTGCTGTCACCTGGCTGCCACATTGCAGGCAGAGGGGTCCAGAACAGAAAGAGGATGGTCCTGACAGATGGAGACACATCCTCATGGCTGGGGACCCACCTTCAGGCACAGGATCTTGTCCCCACAGCCAAGACAGGGTCCCTTGGTCTGGGACCCGATCTCATAGCCAGAGACCCATCCTCACTCACAGCCAGGGATCCTCCAGTCCCCATGACCTCACAACATGTCCCCACAGCCAGGGACCCATCTGTCCCCATGGTAAGCGACTTGTTCCTACAGGCAGGAACCCATCTCTCCCCATAGCAAGGGACCTGATCCCACAGCCAGGGACCCATTCCCATGGTGAGTGTCCCATCTGTCCCCACGTCCAGGGTCCCACCCGCGGCGTGGTGCAGGCAGGGGTGCAGGCAGAGGGGTGCTGGAAGGGTGCAGACAGAGGGGTGCAGGCAGGTCGGGGTGCTGTCCTGCTGCAGGCAGCGGTCCCCGCCGAGGTTCCCCCCCTCCCCGCCCCACTCCGAGCTCCCGCCCCGGGCAGTCCGGGGACGCAAGCGGACATCCGAGCCCAGCTTAAGGCCGCACTTTCGGTTTGCAGCGCAGGGAAGGGGCGGGCAGGGTTGCCCTGGGGCCGTGCCCGGGGACACCGAGGGAGCAGCGGTGTCTGCTCAGCTCGGGACAACGAGGAAGGAGGGGGGCTGAGGGCACAGGTACGGCCGGCACCGCGGCCACCCCAACACTCCGGTTCCGGGCCCCCTTCTCCGGGCCGGGAGGTGCCGGGGAGCGGGTTCAGCCCCGCTGTGCCCGGGCTGGGCTGTGCTGCCGGCCGAAGGACAGGTTCCGGCTCTCCACACCCGGCTGTCCTGGGAGATCTTTTCGGGGGCTGTGGGGCTCCTCCAGGCTCCGGGGGGAGGGACGGGGGGGGCTGCCCTTGCTAAGCCCGACCCTCCCCACAGCCATGGGCCTGATGGGGGCACTGGTCTGGGGCTCGGCGGCTCTACTGGGGGTGCTGGGGATGGCCGCCTTCCTCCTGGTCCTGACCCCGGCAAAGGATGCCGTGCTTCCTGCAAGGCACAAAGTAAGTGTCCGGGGGGACCTGAGGGAGCCCTGAAATGACCACCGGCTCCTTTCCACACCTCAGCCTTCCATCAGCCTCGCTTTGCTCCTAGCTTGCAAGCCCTCCCCTACCCAATGCAGCGTTTCAGGGCTCTAACCTAGTCAGGGTAGCTCTGGGCAGTTCAACCCCCCCTAAACCCTGGTCCTGGCTCCTTAAGGAAGGGGCAGAGAAGAGCTGACCTCCCCCTGGGGCTGTGCCAGTTTCCACCCCAGACAGTTTCTCTTCTCTGTTTTCAGGAGCAGGCACACGGGGGGTTTACATCTCCCTGCCCTGCTGCTTTCTGCTGGCTTTTGCAAACTGTTTAAAAGTAGTCAGGGTTTGTGAGATTTGCCACTGCTGAAGCTCTGGGAGCAGCCTTGGCATCCTGAGGCCTCTGGGCCGTGCCTGGCTGCTTCCCTGCCATGCAAATCACCCTCTGACCTTCACATCCTCCCTTTCTCAGCTTTAACTCCTTGGAATGGCTCCATCGGGGGGGGAGGGGAGAGAGGTGGGATGTGCAAACTTGTGCTGCTCACATTCACACGTGAAAAGTGAGAGCAGAAGCTTTCAGAAGCATCCATGGCACTTGTCACCCCGTGTCCTCTCTGTCCCCCCAGTATGGACTGGTGTTTGATGCTGGCTCCACACACACAGCTCTCTACGTGTACCGGTGGCCCAGGGACAAGGAGAACGGCACCGGCATCATCTCCCAGGTGGGGACCTGCACTGTGTCTGGTGAGTGTCCTGGGGTCTGTCTGTCCCTCTCACTCAGCCTCCTGGGGAGCTCCCCCAGACTCTCACAGCATGCTCAGTGATCTGAGTCATTCAGCCAGTGCTGCAGGTGGCCCAATGGCAGACCCAAAGGTAATTTTAGGGGGTATAGTTGGCAGTTTAGTGAGCTTTGCTGTAATGGGGATCCAAAAGTGGGTAAGGCCCCCAGATAGCACAATTTCTGCAGCCAGTCCAGTCTTGCAGCCAGTGGTTTTGCATCAACTCCCACCTTGGGATGCAGTTTTTACAGTTTGCTCCTTCTCCCACGCAGCTGCTTCCTTGGCTCTTCTTCCCATACCTCTTCACAGTTGTTTTCATAATATGCAGCTTCATGTTCCCACGGGGCCTCCTAAAAGCTCTGCAGACATCTCTAAACATGGCTGGGGATCTGCTGGATTTTTGTATGCAGTTATTAACTGTAGTTAGGTCTGTAGTTTCCTTTTTGGTATCTCTATGGCACGGCAGAGTTTGGGCTGTGACTGGGACATCTGGGTATTTCTAAAGAGGTCCAGAGGTCTCCGTGGGCGTGGGGAATGGGTGGATTTGCTCCACACTGCCCCGTCCTGGCTGGCACTGAGCTTGCTCCATCACAAGGTGCCCTCTTGCAGGCCCTGGCATCTCCAGCTATGCAGAGGACCCCGCTGGGGCTGGAGCCAGCCTGAGGCCCTGCCTGGACAAGGCCATGGAGATTGTCCCATCCGAGCAGCAGCGGGAGACCCCAACCCTCCTGGGGGCCACAGCAGGGATGAGGCTGCTGAGGTACCAGCACTGCCTGGAGCTGAGCACCTGCAGCTCCTTCCCCACCTTCCTGATGGGCTGGGACATGGGGCTGGGGACAAGGGGATGGGGACATGGTGATATGGGGCTGGAAAAATGGGGGTATGGGGACATGGGGGCTTGGGATTTGGTGATAAGGGGGAGTTGGGGTGATGGGGACATGGGGGGGCACAGTGGGCAGGGGACATGTGTGTCACGAGGCTCTGCAGCAGACGCAGCTCCTGCTGTCAGCCCTGTGCTGAAAGCTCCCAGCCTGTGCCTCCTCCAGCCTGTGGGGTTTTTGTCTCCTTCCCTGGGCAGGGAGCAGAACAGCACCAAGGCCCAGCGGGTCTTGGCTGAGGTCGCCAAGGTGATTGGGGAGTACCCCGTGGAGTTCCGTGGAGCTCGGATCCTGACGGGGAATGAGGAGGGCTCCTTGGGTTGGATCACAGTCAACTACCTGCTGGAGACCCTCGTGAAGGTGCGGGCTGGGGGGAGAGCCAAGGGGAATAAGCAGCCTCTCTGTCCCTGTCTGTGCTGCACTCAGGTTCCTTTGTTCCCAGAAGAGAGAAAAATAAAGAGTTTTAGGGCAGCAGTCCCCCAACTCAATGCAGCCCCTTTGGGGGAACTGCTCATTCAGTGCCACTGATGCCATTAGGATGCTCCAGGGTCTTTGTGTCCCTCTCAGCATTTCGTGGTGCTCTCCATTTACAAAAGGGTCAATTTTGGGTATCCCTGGGATGCAGCAGTGTTGGACCCTGGATGAACGTGTTACTCTTCCCCTCCTCAAAGTCCCTGGATCAAAGCTGCTGTGCAGCAGCCAAGGGACAGAGCCCAGGAGCTCATGGAGGTCTGTGTGGAGCGAGGAGGAGATGGGCGAGGAGAACTGAAAGAGAGCCAGGACATGGAAGGTCCCTCAGGGGCTTCTGAGTCCCCAAAAGCTTGAGGGAAGGGCCAGGGGCTGTGAGTCCCTCCGGGTCAGCCTAACACTTGCTGTGTTATGGGTCCAGTTTTCCTTTGCAGAGAAATGGGAACATCCACGGGACACGGAGGTTTTTGGAGCTCTGGACCTTGGAGGTGCCTCAACACAAATCACCTTCCAGCCTGGAGTGCCCATTGAGGATGAGAACACTTCCATGTTCTTCAGGCTTTACGGCACCAACTACTCCCTCTATACCCACAGCTACTTATGCTATGGGCAGAACCAGGCCCTGAAGATGCTGCTGGCAGCTCTTCACCAGGTACTGCAGCCCCTGCTCCCCAGGATCTGCCCAGCCCTTTCCCATTCCCATGAAAACGTCTTCCAAAAGCAGGGCTGAGCTGTGGGGTAGGGTCTGGCTGGCATCCCAGCCCCAGCCCTGCTCACAGTTCCCGCTCTCCCCAGGCCAGCAGGTCTCTCCAGGTATCCCACCCCTGCTACCCCGAGGGATACCAGGAGAACATCCCCACAGCAGAGCTCTACAACAGCCCCTGTGTCCGTGCACCCAGCACCCCCAGCTCCTCAGAGGTCCTGACAGTGACAGGGACAGGGGACCCAGTGGCATGTCAGACGGCCATCCGGAAACTCTTCAACTTCAGCTGTGGGGCCAACAGGACGTGCGGGTTCAACGGGGTCTATCAGCCCCCCCTGCGGGGACAGTTCTTTGTAAGGAGCCTCAGTTTCCCTGGGGGAGGGGGGTGGGAGAGGGCTGGGGGGTTTTGGGGCAGCAGAGGCTGTCTGAGAGCCCAGGGAAATGGGGAAAAGTCTGAAGAGTGGCCTCCCTGCAAGCTGGGCTGTGCCCAACACGTGGCCGTGTGATGGGTGCTCACCGGTGTTCAGGCAGCCCCTGAGTGATTTTGTCCCAGCACTTGGGGTGGGGGTTGTGTCCCAGGGCTCCCCCCCAGTGGGTTTGCTGATGGGGGAGGTGGCATCCTCACTGCAGGGACCCTGGGATCCTCAGAGCATCTGTAAGGAGAGGCAGGGTGGTCTCTGCTCCTGGGGTTCCTCACTAACCTTGGTTTTCATCACCCACAGGCCTTTTCAGGGCTTTATTACAACTTTCACTTTCTGAACCTGACCAGCAGGCAGCCCCTGGGCTTGGTCAATGCCACCATCTGGCACTTGTGCAACAGCAGCTGGAAGGAGGTGAGATCCTGCCCAGGAGATGCCCACGTTTCCCCTGGCTGTCAGGAGCACAAAATCTCTGGACAGGGAGAGATGGGAGAGCAACCTGCAGGCTCCCTTGTCCTCCTTCTGCCCCAGGCCCAGACATTCCTGGGTCTTTGCTCCATGGGGTTGGATGGAAAGGGTGGATGGGACCCCCCTGGAACCACCCCCTGCTCCTCCTCCTCTGCAGGTGCAGAAGAATTTCCCCACCCTAAACAGGACGCAGCTCCGTGATGCCTGTGCTGTCAGCTCCTACATCCTCACCCTTCTGCAAGGCTACAAATTCAACAACGTGACATGGCCTCACATCCACTTTGTCCAGCAGGTAGGGAGGTGCCTGGCAGCCCCCAACTTCCAGGCTTTGTGTCACAAAATGGCTCACAGCCACCTTGCCCCTTCCCCGGGTAGGGGATCAGGGGACCTTCAAGGTCCCTTCCCACCTGAGGCATTCATCATTCTGTGATGCTCTGATGTTGCCTCTTGGCTCATGCTCTCAGACATCAGGTGGGACATCTGCCCTGGGACAGTTTGTGCTGTCCCCCAGCTTGGCCTCACCACTGGGGCATCTGCAGCCCAAGGTGTGCAGAGATTCAATGGCTTTGGAGCAGGAGCAGGGGGTGGAACAGCAAAGGTCCTCTCTGGCTCTCCAGCTTGCCTGGTGCTTTTCAGCCTTTCGTATCCCTCTGCTTTCTCTCTCTGCACAGGTTGCTGATGTGGATGTGGGCTGGACTCTGGGCTACATGCTCAATCTCACCAACATGATGCCTTCAGAGACTCCCCAGAGGGTCGTGGGGCTCCAGAGGAGCAGCTGGATAGCAGCCACAGTTTTACTGGCCATCATGCTTATCCTCATCTTCTGCCTGCTCACAGTCACATGCTGCCAGAGAAATTCCTTCAGTTACCAGAGCCTTTAGCAGTGCTGCCTCCACAGGCACCCAAAGCCATTTTCTCTGCTTCCACACTTGTGAGAGGAACAGCAGGAATTGTCCCCATGTGTCCAGGAGCTGTGAACTCATCATGTGGGGCACCTGTGTCCTGGCCTGGTGAGCTGGAACCCAGCACAGGCTTTAAAAAACCCTCCTCCCTGGAGCTGTGTGCTGTCTGCTTTTCCTTTCCCCTCCCTGCTGGTTGGAGCTGCTCCAGGAGGGAGGGCAGGGACATGGAGGGCTGGGAGCTCAGCATCCTGACTGCAGTGATGCGGGGCAGCTGGAGGGGGTGGGTCAAGGAAGGGAGCAGGGGAGTGTGGCAGCAGTGGGATCATCATGGGGCTGCTTACAGCCTCCTGCAGATCCCCCATGTGGGGTGGATGTGTCCTTCCCCATCCCAGGGACATCACCCACAGCCAGAGCAGCAGCAACCCTGGGGCAGCTGGGATGGGGATGGGACTTGGGCTCTGCCCAAACCTGGGGATCCTGGGGGGTGGAAAAAAGAGCAGCCCCAGACTCTGCTGTGTCAGGTTCCTCTCTGGTCCAGCTGCATCCCATGCCTGTGCCTCCCTTTCCTGCACACAGGGTGATTTGGAAATGCTGCTGAGACACATCAGGAGCAGTTCCCAGGGCCCCTCTTACATTTTTGGGGAGTCCCATTGCCAGCCAGTGGGTGGATGGGGTGAGACCCCAGCTCCCAGAAGAGAAAGTGCTGTCCTGGTGCCCTGCTGGCTCCTCTTCAAGGTCTGGCTGATGCTCCAAAGTCTCCAGGGGTATCTCCAGTAGCACTGAGTGATGCTGACTCTCCCCTGAGTCATCAGCAGCCCTTACCTGGGACACAGAATCAATAAAATCATAACCATTCAGGAGCCAAGTCAGTGGGGTTTCCTCTTCACTGCCTTTTGCAGTGTTTATTTGGGTGAGGAGTGGTGCTGGGTGCCCCTTCCTGTAGAGACACCAAAGGTCAGCACCTTGTGCTGGTGGCAGGTAACAGAGGATCCATCCCCAGGGCAGGTAACCTGGGCAGAACCAAAGGCAAAGGGCAGAGCTATGGGCAGCACCCAGCTCAGCCACATCACAGGGGCAGGGTAAGACAGTGTCCAGGCCTTCTGCTGGTGGGACAGGGAGGTTTCCAGGAAGAACTCAGGAACACTGAGGCCTTTATCCCAGAAGAAAAGCAAGATTGAGATGAGATGAGATGATGGATCCTCTAGACCATGCTTCTGACTTTAGGTGCTCAATTTGCCTTCTGTCTCAAAGACCATCCAAACAAAGCACAATGATGGTCTCCAAAGCCAATCAGTGCATGTGATGAGATGCAGCTGGGGCACTGCAGAGCCTTGCATGGCAGGGACCTGCCTGGTGACCATGGTCAGACCCAGCATCCCATGAAGCACTCTCAGCAAATGCCTGCAGCTCTGCTCTAGCACTTGGGGAGCTCTTCCATGGCCAGGGTGGTTTTCCATGGCCCCATTTCCCAGCTGGTGGGATCGAGGCACCCATAGTGGTGCCAGGAGGTAGATAAACATGGCTGAGGTTCCTGTGGTGTGTAGGTTTATCCCAGCAGGTCTCCACAAGAGTGGGGATCCTTTGGAAGCCTCCTGTGGTGCCTCTGCATGTGGGGGACAGTCCCTTGGGAGGTCAGCCCATGGCTCTTCAGTGCTGTAGAGGTCAAGGTGCTCAGCATGGCCGAGTCAGTCCCAGTCCTGCTGGCAGAAGCAGAGGGCACCACGGTGCAGCAGCCCTCGACCCCTGGCAGGCTCCAAAGTGCAGCCCAGCTCCTACCTCCCCCACAAGAGCAGAAGTAGGGCAGCAAAGCCCAAGGTGAGGGTGAGGATGATGAAGGCAACAGCTGCAGCCCAGAGGGAAGGAACCTGTGCCTTCCTCCGTGCTGGAGCCTCCTCTGGGATCATGTTGGTGAGGTTCAGCATGTAGCCCAGGGTCCAACCAATGTCTGCACTCCCTGCCTGCCCAAGGAGAGAGAGGACAATGGGTTAGCTTTGCTGGGGCTGGAAAATGCCCAGTGGAAAAGGACCTGGAGGTCTTGGTTGACAGTAGCTGAATGTGCCCAGGTGGCCAAGAAGGCCACCAGCACCTTGGCTTGTGGCCAGCAGGAGCAGGGCAGGGATTGTGGCCCTGTGCTGGGCACTGGGGAGGCTGCACCTCAAATCCTGGGGTCAGTTCTGGGCCCCTCATGACCAGAAGGACATTGAGGGGCTGGAGTGTGTCCAGCTGTGTAGCTGTGGTGCTGGGGGATGTGGTTTAGCACTGGGCTCAGCAGAGTTGGGTCAGTGGTTGGACTTGATGATCTTGGAGATCAATTTTCCCATTTTCTGATTTTTCCAACCAGAACAATTCAGTGCTTCTCTGACCCTATGAAAGCCACCCTGATGGTGCAGGGCCACCTTCTCCTGCCTGGCACAAGGGGTTGCAGCAGCTGACCCCCTCCCCAATGCCATGCAGGGTTTTGGGTCCCCCCACACCCTGTGACCCTTCTCCCCAGTGCTGTCCCTGCTCCTGCCCACAGCCTGGCTTTGCTGCCCACCTTCATCTGAAAGAAGATGTTGTTCCAGCTGCTCTCATTGAACTTGTAGGCACTGAGGAGTGTGAGGATGTAGTTGGCATTGGTGCAGTATTTTGACAGTCGCTGAGGATTCTCATCAGGGTAACTGGAAGACAGCTGGGGTGGGGACAGGGTTGGGTGGGAAAGGAAATTATTTACAAGCAATTCCCATGCAGGGACAATGCCCTGATAGAGGCTGTGTGAGGGGCAGTGGTTCTGCAGCCAGCAGAATGCAGAAAAAGCCTCCTGAAGCAGGCAGGTATTTGGGACCTGTCCTCAGGGTGACTCCTTTGTGCAGGATTTACTCTCCACATGGCAACAGAGCCCTATGGGAACTCCTCCTGCCCCAGATTCTCCCATAGCAGCCTCCTTGTGTTCTGCCCGTGTGGTCCTAGCAAATCTTCTGACCTTCTCCATCCTCATTTGATCAACTCCAGAGGGGTTCCAGCAGCTGGCTCCCCTCTTGCCCTTCTCCAGTGCTACAGACCCACTTCCACCCCCAGCTCCTGTGCTAGGGGAGGAGATTTGGCTGCCCCCACCTGCCCTGGCTGCCCCTCTCCCAGTAATCAGTGATCAAGGGCAGTCCCCCATGGTGGGTGCAGGATGGTCCTGGCTCCATCACAGAGCCCAGGGACGGCTCTGCTGTGTAGGGCATGGAAAAGCAACAGGGAAGCTGTACCCTGAGAAATCCCCACTCCTCTTCCCCCCCCTCTCCCGCAGGACCCCTTTGCTTGTGAAGCTTCCCCGTGGTGGGGGACGTACATCTTCCCAGCTTCTGGTGCAGAAATCCTTGATGGTCTCCCTGACAGTGGCCAGAGGCTGCCCCTTGGTCAGGTTGAGAAACTTGAAGTTGTAGTAAAAGGCAGAGAAAGCCTGAAAGGCAAAGGGTAGAGATGTCACTGAAACCTCCCCGGGGCAGCTGCCCCCATCTCCCTTGAAGAGGAGATGAGGTTTGTCCCTTTGTCCCTCACCAGCTTTGTCCCACCCTTATCCAGTCCCAGGACATGGCTGTCCCTGCCCCAGCAGCCCAGGGAGCACAGGCAGAGCTTTGCCTGCTGGGGGAGAGGTTTGATTTGACTGGAATTGGATTTTACTGTTTATTAAAACAGCCCAACTGGGAGAGCTGGCCTGAAACCCAGAGGGCAGCGATCCCTGGTGTGCCCTGGGGCAGCTGGAAGCTTCTCTGCAGGGTGAGGACAATGCCATGGGACATGCAGGGACACCACAGCACCCCAGGGGAGCATCCTCTGCCCCGGGGGGGTGGGAGGAGAGGATTTTCCTTACGATGAACTGCCCGGTGAGGGGGGGTTGGGTGACACCATCGAAGGTGCAGTCCTGGATCTGCCCACAGGCTGAGAAGTTGAAAAGCTTCCTGAGGGCTGCCAGGCAGGCACTGGCATTGCCACTGCCCTCCAGGGTGACGTCCCCATCACCGAATGCCAGGCCTGGGTCGCTCTGGTTGGTGCAGGGGCTGGTGCTGAAGGATGACAGGGAGATGGTTTCGTTGAAGTCTTTTGGGTAGCAAGGGTGCTCAACTCGAGAGCTGAAGGCTGCCTCCTGGGAACAGCAAAACGGCACTTTCAGCACCCCCGAAAGCCTTTGGTGGGCACACAGGGTGCAGGGGTCACTCCATGTTCCCTCCAAAGCCACAGGCACCAGCATCTCCTACCTCCTCATCAGAGAAAGACCCTCCTGATGATGCTTAATCCTGGTCAAATACTCACTCTGCTTCGATTTACTCCCTTTCCCACAGTGTCAGACCCAGCACCCAGCTCCAACCTCCTCTCAGGGGGTTGCAGAGAGCTACAAGGTCTCCCCTCAGCCTCCTCTGCTCCAGGATCAACACCCCCAGGGCCCTCAGCTGCTTCTGGGCAGAGCTCTGCTCCAGCCCCTTCGCCAGCTCCATTCCCTTCTCAGGACACTCTCCATCCCCTCAATTTCCTTCTGCTCATGAGGGGCCCAGAAGTGACCCCAGGATTGGAGGTGCAGCCTCCCCAGTGCCCAGCACAGGAGGATGATCCCTGTCCTGGTGCTGCTGGTGACACCAGTGCTGACACAAGCCAGGATGCTGGTGGCCTTGACCACCAGGGCACACACACTGGTTTGTGTTCAGCCACTGCCAGCAAACACCCCCAGGTCCTCTCCCAGGCAGCTTTCCAGCTGCTCTGCCCCATGCCTGGAGTGTTGCCTGGGGTTGTTGAGACCCTTCCCTTCTAACCTTCAAAAAAAATCTGGAAAAACATCTCTGGTTCACTTTTCCAAGTGCATGCAGGAGCTGAGGTTCAAGGGGTGCTATGGGGTTCCTGTGCAACCTCCTCCTTAAAGCAGAACCAACAAGATTGGGTTGCTCTGAGCTTTGTCCCATCAAGTTCTGACTATCCCCAAGCTACTTTACAGCATTTCTGGGTCCTATGCTGATATTTGACCATTCTGATTGGGAAAAACTTTCCCTTTCCATCACGTTGGAAACCTGCATGTTCCAGCTCCTGCCATCACCTCTTGTCCTGTCACTTGTCACAGCCTGGTCCTGCAGTGTCTGACCAGAAGGCCTCTCCAGAGCTGTCCCTTCTGATGCTTCCCATGCTTCTCTCCACCTCTGCCCACCCAATATTCCAAGGAATCTGTGCCTGCTCTCAGGAGGCTGCCAGCCTCAGTAGCTAATGCCTCTCGGGAAGAACATGACTTGTTCTTAATTTCTGCTTTCTGTGGTTGTGGTTTAAGTCTCTGGTTGGTATCACAAGAGCAGAGGCCAATCCCCCCCCCCCAGTTCCCTTCTCACCACAATTAATTCCTTTTCCAGTCTCTTCAGGATCTCATTCTGCCCGTAGCAGAGGTAGCTCTGGGTGTAGATGTTGTAGTTGTACCCATAGAGTGTAAACGTGGAGGTTTCACTCCAGTTCCTCACTGAACCTTCAGGCATAAAGCTGATTTGAGTGGATGCTCCTCCAAGATCCAGTGCTCCCAAAATGTTGGCTGCCTCTGGATGAACCCAGGTGTGTGCTTTGGGGGAGTACTGCCAGGGTGAGACAGGAGAGGAAGAGGAGCAGGACACAGCTGGGGTTACTTGTCCTGAACAAAATCCTCACCCCAGTGACATCAGGAGGGGGTTGTTACTAAGTTAAATGGTTATTTAATCAATTTATTTCTATAATGAGGCCCCACTGCCTGTCCTGGCCACTGTCAGAGCCAGGAAAAACAGACTCAGTGGTCAGGATGGACTTTGAGCTCCCATGGCTCTGAGCCAATGGTCCCAGAGCAAAGCTGGAAGGGACCTGGGCTGGAGGGGAGGGACAGAAATCCTGCCCAGGAGCCTGGGCACTGCTCTGAGCTGTGGCAATGTTGGGACAGAACATGGCAGAGAAGAGCTTTTGGTTTAAGTTCCGTTCAGAGTGACATAAGGGACCAAAAGTGGGGTCTCCCAGTGCCACCCAGGGTGGTGAGACAAACCCAGCAGGAGCCAAGGACCCCACTGGGCTGCATGGCCAATGTCATTGTCCCCAAGAGAGCCTGTGTCCCCATGGTGTGGGGATGTGCCCTCAGCAGGGTCAGTCCTATTCCTGATTTCTCCCTCCCCTCCTCCTGTAGCCAAGCCAGGGGTTAACTGCTGCTTCCTGAGACCATTCCCCAAACCTGCTGACTCTGACATTTCCTCCTGCTGCAGGAAGAGCAGAAATCCTGGATTAGCACCAGCAGAGTGAGTGTTTCCCCCTTTCTCCCACCTTGGTGAAGGAATCCAGCAGGTAGTTGATGGTGATCCAGCCATAAGCCCCTTCCTCCTCTCCTGTGAGGATTCGAGCCCCTTTGAAGGCCACAGGATACTCTTGTATGGTTTTAGCAGCCTCAGCCAGGATTTGGGCTGCAGCTGAGCTGTTCTGTTCCCTGAGTAGGACTCAAAGGTCAGGACACAGCTACAGCAGAACTCCACAAACCCACCAGCAGACACTCTGCTTCTCCCCCAGTTCCCCACACTCTATTTTTCTTTTTTCTTGGCAACAAGCACTTTGTGTGAAATGTTTCTCCCTACCTAACTCAACCAAAGCTGCTTGGAGAGGATAAACCCCACACAGGGCCAACCTTGGCAGGGTAAATCCAGGAGCAATTACAACCTCTGCCCTCCAGCACACTTTGATCCCAGTCCTCCCACCTCTACCTCCTACAAACCCCAGGTCTGAGCATCCTCCACTGACCACTGCCATGGGGTGGGGTGCTGAGCCCCAGGAGAGCTTTTAGGGTTTTCTGGTTTCAGGGTTTCAGGCCACAGAGGGGGAAAAGATGTCTCAGGGCCACTGGCAATGTGTTTGCCCTCTGAAGTGAGTAACCTTCAGGCTATGACCCAACTCCTTCCCTGGTTGCCAGGGCACAAAAATACTGTTAGATATCTGCAATCAGAAAACCAAGAACCATGAAATGAAGGCTGGCATTTGAAGATATTAGGGGTTGGTGAAAGGTAAGGGCAGGTCCTGTAGCACCCTTTTGCCTCCTACTTGTGCCCTGCAGCTCCCCCAGCAGCACCCATCCACCTGGGCAGATGGCACATCCCCTGGTGGCACCTCAACTCCCCTGTCATTAAGGGATCATGAAGAGCAAAGAAAGAGCTCTTGGAAGCAGGCAGGAAGCACCTTCCTGGGATGTGGGGTCCCAGGATGCCACCAGCCACCTCAGAGCAGCCCCAGTGCCTGTCACTCAGGCCACCCATCTGTCCCCACTCGTGCAGGATGAGAGCTGGGAGCTCCTGGTGCAGCACAGTGTGTCCTGGTAGTGGCTCCTCCATCACCCCCATGCCCTGCAGAGGTACCTCAGCAGCCTCATGCCTGCTGTTGCTCCGAGATATACTGGGACATCCCTCTGTTTCCCAGCAGGAATGACCTTCAGGGCTTTTTCCAGGCACGCTCGTAGGGAATCTCCAGCTTTGGGGGGATCCTTGGCATAGCTTGATATGCCTTGACCTGGAAAAGAGTCAGGTTGGTTCAGACTGATGGGAATGGCTGGGGACAGGGACATGGGAGCAAGAGGGGCAGCGAGGTCACCAACTCTTAGCCACAGAGGGCTTTGCCAGGGTCTCCCAAACCTCTGACTGACCCATGCTTATGTTCCTATGGTTTCCCCACAGCTCCCACGTTTTCAGCAGGGTCCTCAGATCCCTGGGTGAGAGTTTCCTCAGCCAGGACAGCAGCTTGGGCAGCTTGGCCAAGGTGAAGGAATAAATTATCCAGAGCAACCTCAAGTGTGTGGGCACCACACGGTGCTGAGGAGTCAGGGACCAGCCTGGCTGCAGTGAGAGCTGAGGGACAGGGATGCCCAGCATGGGCAGGGAGGTCAGGCTGTCCCACCTGCCCCAGGAATACCCAGGTCAGCCCTGAGCAGGGGGATACTGACCCTGGACATCACAGGACAAGGTCTGGCTGACCACCCCCGTGTCGTTCTCCTTGTCTGAGTCCCACTCATAGAGGAACAGGGAGGTGTGAGATGAGCCTGCATCAAACACCAGCCCATACTGCAAGGAAAAAACAAAATAAACCAAACCAAGATATCACCAGGCTGGCAGGAGGGGGGAGCAGCCTGCCCAGGCCCCCACCATGGCCCCAAAACCCCTCTCTATAAGGCACAACCTGCACTGTGACAGAGCAGGGAGGTGACACTGTGTGGCCTCAGCACTGGCATTTCCCACAGCACCTCAGGGAGTTTCTCATTCCCTCTCCTGAGGCCTGTGCAGCAATTCCAGCTCACATAAACATTTTACTGGTTGTTTCCTCATGCTTTTAAGATTTTCTTCCTTGGTCACATAACCCTTTGTCTCTCCGCTGGCCCTACCTTGGTGGCAGCAACTCTCCTATTTTCAGTCCTCTCTTTTACAACCCCCATGGCTGTGCCCAACCTGGGCAGGACCCCAGTTCAGGAGCACCCACACCAATGTCTCTGCCCCATAGAGCCCTCCACATCACCCCCAAACCACAGCAACCTTCTTCCAGCAGCCAAGGGTGGGATGCCAGGGTGCAGGGGAGGGATGGGGAAGAGCTGTGATGCTTGTGCTTTCATGAGTGGGTCAGGACAAGGCTGGTGGGAGGTGGCAGGGACAAGAGACAAGTGGAGGTGGATCACCTGGGTGGGCCCTACCCATCTGTCCCAATAATCTCCTTGAAAGACATCAAAGGCAAAGCTGGTGCTGGTTTCAGAGGAGGCTTCCCTCCCTTCTAGGTGGCCAGGCAGCATTTCTTCTGCCTTCATCTTGAGATGCAAAGAAAAAACCCCCTCAGCTACACAAGACAAATCCTACTGACCACCTGCCACCTCCCAGCCCTGCAGATGTCTCTGAAGATCTGTCTAAGGCAGTGGGGCTCAGGAACCCTTTTTTTGGGCTGACCTTGACCGTGGGTGGCAGGGTGACATCGTCAGTCTTCACCAGGCTGAGGACAAGGGCAGTGATGGAAAATACAACCAGCACCCCGATGATGGCAGTGGGGAAGTGCTTCTTGTTGGCAAAGATCATGGTGAAGGCTCCTGAAAACTCAGACCCAGGAGAAAGGTGATGGGACTGGGAACACCATAGGCAGTGAGAGCTGCAGGGACATCAGCTCCAGAAGCTGTCTCCAGGCTGGCACTATCTCCAGTTGTGTAAGTGGGGAGTCCTGGGGGATAAGCAGAGCTTTTATTGGGAAAAACAAGATTAGGTTAAAATAGGGAAGGGCTGGAGGAAAGAGGAGCTGGAGGAAAGAGGAGCAGGTGGGATCATAACTCAGCTCCTGCCCCAACTCCTGCTCAGCTCACCTCTACTGGGAAGGATCAGTTCCAGGAGGAGCCAAAGAAACAAACACTGCTCCAGAGAGAAGAGGACATGGGGAACTGCTCCCAGACTCCAGGTGAGATGCTGTGGAAGGGGATGACAGGTGTATTTTACAAGAGGGAAGAAAAGTCACCCAGCCCTGGGTGCCCAGGTGAGTGTTGTGAATCCTTGCTGTGGCTCCTCTGCTGCTCTCCCCAAACCCACCTTGGGCTTTCCTTTTATGTCCCTCAGGAGTGGGTACTGCTGGGAAATCTCTTCCCCATTATTTTATCTCAGCCTTCATCGGACTGAAGAAAAAAAAGGTTCCTTGTTTGTCTTACAGGTATATTTCTGGCTCAGCTCACATTTTCCCCACACCTTATTGTCAGCCAATTATTTCCTCCTCATTTGAATGAAATCCCACACAGGAGCCCTGCAGCACATTTCCCTTTTAACCCTTATCTCCCTGATTCTTGGTGCTTTTACACACCCCCTCCCATTCCTGTCCTTTCTTTGCTCACACCAGTATTAATGGTTTGGGTTGGAAGAGACCTTAAAGCTCATCCATTCCCACCCCCTGCCATGGGCAGGGACACCTCCCACAGCCCAGGGTGCTCAGAGGTCCCACTGGCTGTGCACTGAAATGTCACCCTGTGAAATGGGGGGTGCAGCAGCCTCAGCACCCATCTCCCTGCAGCTGGCTCTGAGCTCCCAGTCCACTCCCTTTTCCCATGGAAATCTCCTTTGTCCTGGCTCCTGTGCTGGTGGGGGGGTTGGTGGGTGGATGGGTGCCACCTCTCCTGGATTCCCACCTCCACACAACACAGAATCTTTGGACTCACATGGTTTTGCTGGAAGGAGGTGGATAAGGAGCTGCTGCCTCCCCAGGCCTGGAAATCCCCTCTGAGGGCAGGGATGGGGGAACCAGGGCAGGAACTTTGCTGGCAGAGGGAATTCTGTCTAGAAATAGCTCAGCTAAGAGCTCTAATCCAATAGAAGGGAACACCTCAGATTTGACACCAGATATTCCCCAGCCAAAGCTCTGGTAAGGGCTTCATAATTCTGTTGCCAAAGTTTTCCCTGCAAAAACTCTGGGGCAAGAGGAAGGGAGGGTGGGGAGGGGGCTTGGCAAGGCAAGGGGAGGCAGAGGCTGGGAGCCCCAGCAGGACCAGTGAAAGGTTCACTGAAGAACATCTCCCAGTCCTGCACCATGGCCCCAGCACGGGGCATCACACACAGAGCCCCTCCTGGGCTCCTACAGAGGCCCCTTGATGAGCTCATTAGGTAATTATCTCAGCTCTTACCTCCTCCTGCTGAATGGGTTGAGAATTGGCCCCTTCTCCTTCCTCCTCAGTGCTGCAGGAGGCACAAAGCTGTCTCCCCCATGCCCACAGCTGTCCCATGTGCAGCACCCAGCACCTCTCCTGGGCTCCAGCACAGAGGCAGCAACCCAGCCACAGGCAGTCCAGTCCTCAATTTGCTTCATATAATCCCACCCAAAGAGCTGGGTTTGGGTTTTTTTCCTTCTAAAACACCTGAGCAGGGAGCACCACAGGAGAGGGAAGGGCTGGGGGGTGCCTGGTCCCCAGGGACACCCCTTCTGCCAGGGCTCCCCTTGGGTCTCAGAGCTGCTGAGCCCTGGTCCTGTTTGCCTTCAGGGCTGTGCTCTGGTGAGAGGGATGAGCGCTATTTGCTCAGAACTGAAAAAGTGACCTAAATGTCTCATTCCTCTGACAGCAGGTGGACAAATCTGCTGGGGGGAAGCCCGGCCAGAGTACACACACACACACACACACCCCTGTTTGATCTGCTCTTGACACGTGGCTGTTTTGCCTGTGGCCCTCGAAATGAGTCCATGAGACCCAGGTGAAGCTGCCAGGCACTCCACTGCCTCACCAGGTGACTGGTGTTTGTGAAATGAGATCACCTCCCCTGCAAACACCTTCCCTCTGCCTCTTGAAAGGAGAACACCCTGACTCAGGGTCCAAGGAGTGCCTCTCATTTCCCTGCAGGTCCAATCTCTGCACCACCAGCTCCCCCAGCTCTGGCTGGGGGTGGCAGTGACTCTGTGCAGGTCCCATGAGCTTCACCCCTGGCTCCTGCTTCCCATTCCCCTTCCAGACACACCCTGGGTCTTGCTGGGACATATCCCAGCAGGGATGGGCTCCAACCCCCCCATTCCAGTCTGATTCCAGCAAGACTCGTGGAGTTGGGGTCATTAAAAGCTGACTTTGCCCATGCCTGCATTTCCCAGCTGGCAAAGAGCACAGCAAACCTTTCCTCCTCCCTGGTATCCTTCCTGGTGTGCATCATTATTAAACATGTTCTGATTGCTCTGACTCTCACTGTCTTGGTGCCACCTCTCACCTGTGGGTGCTCTGGGTCAGGAACAAGTGTCTGGAGCCAGTCCCAGTGCTGGCCATGGCCACCCCAGTCTGTTCCCCTTCCCTGTGCACAGCTACCGTGCACCAGGAGCTGCTTCACAGCACTTGAATGGGCACCTGCGCCCTCCTGAGAGCCCCAGGATTCACCAGATCATAGAAATCATGGCATTGTTTTTCTTGGAAAAGACCTTTAAGGTCCCCAAGTCCAACCATGAACCCAGTAGCAATAAAAATATCAGCATTTCCATCCTGACAGTGGAGCCAGGTGGTGCCTGGAGAGCAGGGAGCACGTTCTGCTGGGAGGGGGTTTGTGCTGGGGTCCCTGGGGGCTGGGATGAAGGGATCAGGGATGCTCCAGGGGGCTGAAGTTGTTATGAGCTCACTCAGCAGCTGTGTTACCACCCAGAAACCTGAATTTTGGGGGGTCAAAGAGCTGGGAAAGCCCTGGGAATGAGCTGCTGAGGTGCCCAGCAGACCTGCTTGGCACCAGGAGAAACACCCAGAGTGTCCAGACCCTGCTCAGCACCAACATCTCTCCAGCCAGGAGTCCTGGGAGAGGGGAGCATTTCATGTGTCCCCAGTGCCACCGAGTGGGTCCCCCAGAGTCACCACTTCGGTGAGACAGAGGCTTCCTAAAGTACAAAGCACAAACCCAGCTCTGCACAGAGAGTTTTGGGGTGACCCAGCACAGCTTTGCCTTTCTGCTCACCCAGCCCCCTCTGAGGTGCAGATATTTGAGGGGGTTTTTGCTCAGCCTTTGCTCAGAGCCTCAGCCTCACTGAGTGACTTCTGCTCTCAGCATCTCTGGGACACCACAGCCCCAGGATCCTTCCAGTGAAGCAGCTCCAAGCTCCTGACTGGGAGCCATCCACTTCATCAGGTCCTGAGTCCAGGAATCATGGTCCCCAGGTGCTGCAGGTGGAGATGGAGGTCCCTGGGACCATCCCTTCCCAGCTCTCTCCTCTAGGAGCTCTCCTGACCCTGTGGAAGCTCAGGTCATCCCAGATCCCTGTCCTGCTTGTGCCTCAAGTCCAGCTGAGCTGTCCCAGGCTGGGCTCTGCTCTGCTCTGGAGGTGCCAGATGGATGTGCTGGTGCCACCTTCATCTCCCTCCAGCATAAACCCCCCTGTCCCCCCATCAGATGTCTCTCCAAGAGCTGCTCCTGTCCCAGGAGGAGCTGGGACACCTGGAGCAGGGTCACAGCCAGGGCCTGTCCTGGGTGCAGGGACCCCATGGCTTGCACTGAGCTGTCAGGTTCTGTCACCTCGAGCTGTGCCCGAGGGTGGGGACCCCAGCAGGATTTCACCAGGGGGATTTCACACGTGCAGAGCTGCACACGTGTGTGGGGTCTGGGGACAACGGTCCCAGGAAGTTTTGTTGCAGGACTTGGTGGCCCTGGGCACAGCAGGTGACTCCTGGGCAGGAATCCCAGGAAGGGACATGGCTGATCCTGGCTGCATCCCCCCCAGGGCAGCACCCCAAGTGCCACCATTGGACAAAGTGTCCCCCTGTGTCCCCAATCCATCCCTCCCCCCCCCCCCAGGAGCTGTCCTTACCACTGGGAGGGCTGGGAACACTGTGGCTGCTTCTCCCCTGGGCAGCTGGAAGAGGCTCTCAGAGGTTTGGTGGCACAGGGCTGGATACAGCATTGTCCCCCCCGTGTCATCCACCACACCCTGGTGACACGGCTGTCTGCCAGCTTGGGGGGTGACAGTCCCAAACGAGCCCTGCTGGGACTCAGCAGCAGGAAATGTCCCCGTGCCACTGCAGAGCCACACAGCCAGGCTGTGGGACACTGAGGGACACTGAGGGACACCTCTGAGGGACACCTTCATTTGTTTGATCTTTGTTGTTTGGGTTTGGGGTTTTTTGGTTTGCTTGACCCCTTCTTTGGTGTCATTATCCAGCTGGTTTGTCACCAGAGCACCCAGTGAGTGTCCCCTCCTGACTCAGAGGCCGTGCTGCTCCTCTCCAGCTCAGGTCCTCTCTGTTCTCCTGTCCCCTGGGACCACCCCAGCCTTGTCCCCCCCCTCCCTTTACCCCCAGACCCACACCAGGGACTGTTGCTGAGGCAACACCTCTGGCTGGGACTGTGCTTGGCGTGATGGGAGGTGTTGTGGGCACAGGGACACAGAGTGGGGGCAAAGTGTGAGGTGGCAGTGGGCAGGGAGCAGCCAGCAGCCTCCTCTCAGGTGGTGCCTGGGGCTTTGGTGTCACTCTGAGGGAGCCACGGGGCCACCAGCCCTGTCCCTGCAAGGTGACAGACTGGGGGAGCTTCAGGGGGAGCACTGGGGTGAGATGTGAGGGGCACAGCACAGGGGAGGAGCAGCTCCTGTGAGGCAAAGCCCAGAGCTTGGGACCCAGAGCCAAGGACCCAGCAGGACAGGTCCTCCTGTCCTGCATTTCCAGCTCCAGACCCTGGGGACAGCTCAGGAGAAGCCACCAAGCCACTGGGGACACGGAGGCAGGGCTGGTGGGGAGCAGGACACGGGGTGCAGCAGGGGCTGAACCCCAGGATGGGATAAATCCAGGACAGGTTCTGGATCCTCCCATCACCAGGAGAGCCAGGAGGAGGCAGCAGCAGTGGGAAGGGACATCCATGGGGTTGTCTGTGGGAACAGCAACGGGAAAGAAACCCTCCTGGTGCCCAGAAAAGGAGCAGCTGCTTCTTCCATTGCTGCAGGAGATCAGCTCCATGATCCTGCTCCTGGTGCTCCTCAGGTCCCAGTGACTCTGAGCTGCAGAGCTGCTTTTCCAGCAGTTCCCTGTCTCCAGATCCCACCTGGAGGAGATCCTGAGAGCAGCAGAGCAGAGGAAGCACCGGGAGGAGAGGGGGCAGGGAGCAGGATGAGCAGCTGAGGCTGGAGAGGAAGCTCAGCCCCTCAGGTCAACAGTGTCAGCAGGACAAAGGTTGGTGACACTTGGTCAGAACTCTGCTCTGAAGGTCTTGGAGAGATGGGAGGGACAGATCCAGCAGTCCCAGCACCCTTGTGGGGTGTCCCTACACCCCCTGGTGCTGGGAATTCTCTGGACATTGGGACTGAAGGTGCACAGGGGCTGTGGGGACAGTGTGTGACACCAATGCTCAGTGATGCCACCCCTCTCCTCAGCCAGGAGTGTTCCTGTGCCCAGCTCTCCCCTGCCCCCAACACCCCTGCCTGGATATTTAGGGAATGGATCAGAAATAGGAAGAAAAACCCCACACATTCCTGTTCCCAAATACAAAACTTCACAGCCTGTTTCTCTCTGGCCCCACCAGACCCTGCAGGTGCAGAGCTCAGGGCAGAGAGGGAAACAAATGAACCCCAGTGCTGAAGCAGCATCACAAGTGTGGCCTGGGAGAGGCAGGGAGGGGGACAGGACAGGCTGGCAGCACTCTGGGGGTAAGAGGAGACCTGCTACAACCAGCTGCCCTCTGGGCAATTCCCCTTCTCCAGGCAGCAGTTTGAAACACAAGTGCTTCCCAGGGACAAAAACAATAATTCTAAATAAAATTAAACCTTCCATGCGTTTTTATTTGAAATTAAAACAACCTGCCCCCATAGCAGGGCTGGCAGGGCAGGATGTTCCAGCACTGACACCAGGAATTGAAGGGACTGAAAGGAGGAGGCAGCATGAAAGGAGCTTCTGAAGAACTCTGACGTTATGCAGCCCAGCAGCATGCTTGGTCACAGGGCTCAGGACCTGCGTGACCTCTCTGCTACCAAACACTCCGTGCAGGAAGGAAAAGTCCTTGTCAGGAGTCCGGGATTCCCTGCAGAGCTCAGCACGACCCCGGCCACAGGGGGTGAGAAGAGGGGGGGGGGAGGAGGACGACGACAGCGACCCGGAGCCTGCTCCCTGGCCGTCAGTTGACCCGGCAAGCTCTGATCATGAGGAGCTGGAGGAGGATGAAGACGGGGGACATGATGAGCCCGTACCACAGCTCCCGCGTGTGCTCCACCAGCTTCTGGCACAGCAGCATCTCAAAGACGAACTTGAGGCTGAGGATGGTGAGGATCCAGAAGAGCCGCAGCACGGCCAAACGTTTCTCCCCGTCCTGGAAAAGCCTCACCGAGACGATGGTGGTGAAATAAGTGCTGAGACCGTCGGCGGCGAAGAAAGGGACGAAGACGAACCACCAGGAGAGAGCCGGGGCCTGCCCGTCCACCTTCAGCACCAGCAGCACGGAGAAGGCCAGCAGCGCCAGGCCGTGCAGGAACAGCTCGAAAGTGGCGAAACCCAACCACTGCACCAGCTCCCGCAGGGAGAACAGCATCGTCCCGGCGCCGGGGGAACATCGGGAAAGGGAAGGAAAAACAAAAAGGAGGGAAAAGGAGAGGAAAGGAGAGGAGGGAAGGGACCCGCAGGCCGCCCCGGGCCCCAGCGCCTGGGCGGGCGGCGCGGGGAGATGACGTGAGAGGGAAGGCGGCGCTGAGTGGTGACGTCGCGGGAGAGGGTGAGTGAGGGGGTTCGGGGGGGTTCGGGTCGGGAGGGTTCGGTCGGGCAGGGACCGAGGTTCGGGTCGGAGCTGCTGAGGATGCGGCCCCGGGGCCCTCCCTGGGGCTGCTGCGAGTGAGGGAAGGGCCGGGGGGGGGAAGGGTCTGGGGTCCTGAGAGGAGAGGCTGAGGGTGCTGAGTGTCAGTGTGGGGGTGAGGGGCTGGGAAAAGGCTCAGTGCCCCCCAAAGCTCCCCTGATGCTCCCCAGAACTCCCCTGCTAATCCCCACAACTCCCCTGCTAATCCCCACAGCCCCACTGCTTCTCCCCGCAACTCCCCTGCTGCTTCCCACGGCTCCCCTGCTCCCCCCTAGAACTCCCCTGATGCTCCCCAAAACCCCATTGCTAATCCCCACAACCCCACTGCTGCCCCCCACAACTCCTCTGCTAATCCCCACAGCCCCACTGCTGATCCCCAAAACCCCACTGCTCCACCCCACAACTCCCCTGCTGCTCCCCAAAACTCCCCTGCTAATCCCCAAAACCCCTCTGCTGCTCCCCAAAAGCCCCCTTCTGCTCCCCACAACTCCCCTACTGCTCCCCACAACCCCACTGCTGATCCCCAAAGCTCCTCTGCTGCCCCCCAGAACTCCCCTGCTAATCCCCCCAACCCCACTGCTGCCCCCCAAAACCCCCCTGCTTCTCCCCACAACTCCACTGCTGCTTCCCACAGCTCCCCTGCTCCCCCCCAAATCCCACTGCTGCCCCCCAAAACTCCCCTGCTAATCCCCACAGCCCCACTGCTGCTCCCCACAACCCCATTGCTCCCCCCCACAACTCCCCTGCTGCCCCTCAGAACTCCCCTGCTGTCCCCAAAACCCCACTGCTTCTCCCCACAACTCCCCTGCTGCTCCCCACATCTCCCCTGCTGATCCCCACAACTCACTGCTGATCCCCAAAACTCCCCTGCTAATCCCCACAGCCCCACTGCTCCCCCCCACAACTCCCCTGCTGCTCTCCCTCCTTCCTCCAAGGAGGTTTTAGGGGGGTGGGTGCTGGGCTCTGCTCCCAAGGGAGCAGTGATAGGATTGGAGGGAACTGGGCTGAGGTTGCCCCAAGGAAGGTTTAGGCTCGATCTAAAGAAGAATTTCTTCCCGGAGAGAGCAGTCAGGAGTTGGGATGGGCTGCCCAGGGAGGTGGTGGAGTCACCATCCCTGGAAGTGTGTAAAACCCATGGAGATGAGGCACTGCAGGACGTGCTCCAGGGGGTGACACTGCTATTGATCCATAATTTTTATTCAGGGGTCAACTCAGGGGTCTCTTCCAACTGTGACAATTCTGTGTCAGGGCTGGGGGGCTCAGGGCTGGGGCTTTGCTTTCAGCCCCTGCCCCTTTTTGAGCCTCTCCCCCAACTCTTGCAGATGGGGGAACGGAAACTCCTGGTTCTCTTTGGCAGCCAAACGGGGACAGCTGAGGACACATCTGAGAGGATTGGTCGAGAAGCCAAACGAAGGCACTTCCAGTGCAGGGTGGTGGCTTTGGATGACTATGATGTGGTGAGTGAGTGGTGTGAGGGGGTCCCAGGCACTTGCTGCATCTTCATAGAGCCCTCTGAATGCTTAAGCACCCCCAGGTTTGTTGGAGGACCTGAGGGCACAGCCCCTGTGACTGTGCTCAAGCAGAATCCCTTGTTCTGTAGTTTGCTAACAGAATCCTAAATCAAACCAGAACCTGTTGTGTGCTTTGCTACACATTTATATCCACCTCATATCTATTGAGTGATTTAGAGTTTTGTTTGCTACAAACTCTCAGTGCTTTGTTCTAACACAAAGTCTGATCTAACCATTCCCACAGCCTGCACCTGCTACAAGCTCCTAACACTCTCCAGGAGCCAAACTCCTCTGATTATTCCCAGGCTGTGTGCTGCTCACACCACTCCATTCCTTGCACGACTGTGCACCTCCATCTCATGTAGCTCCATCTGTTCTGCTGTTTTTCCACACAGGTTGATTGGGAGCTGCTGGAAATAGTGGAGTCATTGTCTCAACACTTGTCAGGTCCCCCCTGGAATACTGGGTTCAGTTTGAGTGTTATCAAAGAATGGTTTGGGTTGGAAGGGACCTTAAAAACCATCCAGTCCCAGCAGCCCAGGGTGCTCCAAGCCCCATCCAACCTTCAACACTGCCAGGGATGGGGCAGCCACAGCTTCTGGGGGCACCCTGGGGCTCAGCACCCTCACACCAAAGAATTTCTTCCTCATGTCCAACCTCAATCTCCCCTCTGCCAGTTGAAAGGTTTCAAGCTGTGTCAAGGTTTAACAGGTCCAGCATCCCAGTTTAAGGCTGGGTCTGCAAATAAAGGGGTGACAGGTGCTCTGGGTTAACCCCTCTCCCTTCCCAGGAAGGGGAAGGAAAGAGAATGAGGGACAGAGGAGAGATGGCTTGGAAAGGAAACTCGTGTGGTGTTAAGGAAACAGTAATGTTGAAAAAGAGAAAAATGGGATCTGTACAAACAGACACAAAAATGGTGTCACCTTCCCCCTGGTCACCACTGAGGCTGCAGAGCCAGCCCTGGGAAGGGCTTGTGTGGGCTCCTGGAATCAGGGACAGATGGGAGCTGAACTGCTTGGGATTAAAGCAGAAGAGTGGAAGGAGTCATCCCAGGACATTGGCCATGGGTGGAGGGAGCTGGACCCTCCTCACCCCTCAGTTTGACACTGAGCATGACACGGATGGGATGGAAGAGTTCTGGTCAGTTTTGAGTCACTTCTCTGGTCTGCTCCTCCCTGCAGGTGTCACCCTCCTTCCTCCCCTTTGTTTCCAGCACACAAGATGTTTTCCAGTACCCAGCAGTGGCTTTGGTTCTCCATCCCATTCTTCTGCTGTACCCACAAACATGAAGTGAGCCCTAGAAGCAGACACTGACTGCAGAACAGGCCATTGATTTCAGCAAGTGCAGCTGCTTAGAAGAGACTTGACTGAAAAGGGAAATGACTGCAAAGAAAATTGCTTCTGTCCTGGCTCAGACCTGGGCAAGTATGCAAAAAAAGATGTGGAGAAACTGGAGAGGGTCCAGAGAAAGGTGATGGAAGGATTGGGAAGCCTGTGGATGAGGGAAGTTTGAGAGACCTGGGATTAGGTGGCCTGGAGAAAAGAAGGCTCAGGGGAGACCTCATCACCCTGTTCCTGTCCTTGAGGGGTGGCTACCAAGGAGCTGGAGACTCCCTTGTTACAGGAGGTCCCATGGAACAGTCAGGCAGGATGGGGAGATCCTGATTGGACACAAGAGGAACATTTTTCACAGTTGGACTTTGGAATAACCTCCCCAGGGAAGTGGTGGATTGTCCCAGTGTTGGACTGAGCCTGGAGAGGGTGCTGGGCTGTTTGCTCTGCACTCTGCTGCTGCTGAGGAAGGTTGGAGCAGCTGATCCTTGAGGTCCCTCCAGTCTGGTGTTCTTTGGTTCTGTGAAGATGTGTGAGAACCAAGAGCATCCCTTGGGATGGAGCCTGGGCTGGATGGCAGCTGCTCAGCCCTGCCCTGCGAGGTGAGGAGCAGCACAGCAGATCCTGCAGAGGAAATGGTGCCAGACAGGGCTTTGGGGGGTTTATTCCAAGTGTTTTCTATTCCTTGGGATCCATATGAGCAGCGTGTGGTGGTAGCTGGGACCTGTTGGTGACCTGACTGTGCTTCCCATGTTTGTCCCCACAGGCCAACCTCATCAACGAGCCCCTGGTGGTGTTTGTGTGTGCCACCACGGGGCAGGGTGACCCCCCTGACAACATGAAGGTAGGGACACACCCCTGCCCACATTCCTTTGGTCTTCCTGGTCCAGTGCTGGGATTCTTTCCTGAAGCAACTTGGGCAGTGGTTCTTTTGGGAGGGGGGAGCTTTGGAGCAGCACCACTCACCTCTCTGGTACTGATGGGCAGGGAGCTGGGAGGTGGCAGGAGGTTGGAGGGGAACTGTCCCTGTCCTGCTTGTGGGGACCTCAGAGAGCAGTGACCTCCGGGCAGGTGGGGGTGGTGGCTGCTGTCAGGGTCACCTCTGCAGGGGGTCACATTCCCCATTCTGTTGGGGCTCAGCAGAGGAGGCAGGAGGGACTTCACCTCCCCAACCCTGCCCCTGGGAAGGTGAAGCAGGGGCCAGGCAGGCAGGGGAGGCCCTCTTGGTGGCACTGTGACTCCCCAGCTCTGTCCCTTGCAGGCGTTCTGGAGGTTTCTGTTCAGGAAGAACCTGCCACAAGGTTCCCTCTGCCAGCTGGACTATGCTGTGCTGGGTCTGGGTGACTCCTCCTACCCCAGGTAAGCAGCTCCACAGCTCCTTGCCTGCCCAGGGCAGCTTCTCCTCCCAGCTCTGGCTGCAGGCAAGATGAGGGTGGCTGGAGAATGAAGGGGCAAAGGGAGGCAGAGCCTGGCTCTAGAGCAGCAGCTCATCAAAACACATTTCTCAGCCTTAAAAATCCTTTACCTGCCAGCCCCCGTCCCTCCTAACCCCCTGCAGTGTGTCAGAGGTGTCTTTCAGGCCATGGAGTTCTCTGTCCAAACTGTGGGACAAATACCAAGAGTTTTAGGTGGCAGCCAGCCCTCTCTGTCCCAGTTCTTTCCCAAAAAATTGTTCCTGTGTCCCTGGCAGAGCCAGGAGTGTGCCTGGGCTCCATGAGGCAGCGAGGGGCTCAAGGGAAGGAATTGTTTCTCTGCCTGGGGTACAACCTGCCCTGAAGGGAAGTGTCACCTCCCCAAGTCCCTTCTGGAATGCCAGGCACAGCCTGTGTGGCCCCAGGATGTGGCAGACACCTTTGCTTTGAGCTTCCCTGGGGTGGAGGTGTGGGCTGGGCAGGGTGTAGGGCTCTGGCTGGAGCTGCTCAGTGCTGCTGCTGGCAGCCTGTGCTGGTCCCTGGGGCTCTGCCCTCTGCAGCTGGGGCTGTTTCTCTGCTCAGGTTTAATTTCATTGCCAAGAAGCTGCACAAACGGGTGCTGCAGCTTGGGGCCAACCCTCTGCTGCCAGTGGCTCTGGGAGATGACCAGCACGACTTGGGGTAAGAGCCCAGTGGATGTGAGGGGGTGGGGGGAGCTCTGGGGTGCACTACACTTTTGTCCTCAGGTTGATGGCAGGGCTGAGGGGGCTTTACCCCATCCTTGGGTTGTGCTCCTCCTCCCACATCTTTGCTCCTGTTCCCCAAATGTGGCCAGCAGACTCCTGAAACCCTCTGTGACTCTGCTGGTCTCTGCTCCTAACCCTTTTGTGCCAGGACCTGGCTCACTTGCTTGTCCAGGGTGTCCCCAGCATGTGCCAACATCTCCTGATTGTGCCCCAGCCCTGTTCAGAGCAGGGAGAGCTGTGTCACACAGAGTGCAGGCTTGTTCTCCTCACACAGGGGGGGTGACTGCCACCAGCTGTGCTCAGGGGGCTGCTGGTTCTGCTCAGCCATCAGAGGGGGCCCCAGTTTAGAGGGGCTGAGACTTTTCTAGTCCTGAACTGGGAGGGAAGGCATGGAGGAAGTGTCTGTGGAGTGACAGGGAGGGGGTGGTTTCCCAGGGGTGACCCAGAGTTGTTCAGGTGCAGCACTTGAGCCTGGAGGGGTGATGCTGCTCTGCTGCAACCTGAATTTCCTGCTTGCAGACCAGATGCAGTGGTGGATCCATGGCTCTTGGCCTTATGGGACAAGATCCTCACCTTGTATCCCCTGCCTCCTGGCCTTGAGATCATCAGTCCAGATGTCTGGTGAGTGCAGCAGGTAGGCAGGGGCTGCTGGAGCTGCCTGCTCTGAGGTGCTCTGCTGTCTTATCTGTTCTCTGGGCTGGAAGTGTGCCCAGGAAACCTCCCCACGCAGCTTTGGGTGTCCCAAGAATCCCTTGGCCTTTGGCCATGGCTGTCCCATCTCTCTCTGGGTGTCCCCTTGTCCCCTGGATGTGTCTCAGCTGCCCCAGCAGGGCTCTGCCCATCTTGTCCTGATGTGCCTCAGCCCTTGGCAGAGCTCCTCAGCCAAGGAGGCATCTCCTCCTGGGGCAGTCTGTGTTCCCTTACCCCAGGCCAGCTCCAGGGGACAGGGATGATGGGTGGTGGACACTGGAGGAGACTTCAGGCCTCTCCCTGCCCCCAGCCTCAGGGGCTCTGTGAGCAGAGGAGCTGAGGTAACCTCACTGCACTGTTCTGCCCACAGCCTGCCCCCAAAGTACACCCTGCACTATCTGGATGAGGACACCCTGCACCCTGATCCTGGCCTGCTCCAGCCCACAGCTCCCAGGGCTTTTCCCTCCCAGCTCCATCCCTTCCCTGCCCGGATGGTGTTCAACCAGAGGGTGACAGCAGAATCCCATTTCCAGGACGTCCGGCTCATCGAGTTCGATGTCACTGGCTCAGGAATCACGTGAGCATTTTCCTGAACCCCCCAAGCTTCTCTCTGAGGGACTGCATGTCACAGAGTCACAGAATTTTCAGGGTTGGAAGGGGCCTTTCAGATCATCCAGTTCCATGCCATGGGCAGAGACAGGAAGCTTGCTCAGAGCCCCATCCAGCCTGGCTGTAAGAAATTCCAGGGATGGGGTTTTCATCACCTCCCTGGGCAACCTGTGCCAGAGTCTCACCACCCTCATGCTGAAGAACTTCTTCCTAACTTCCAATCTAAACCTTCCCTCCTCTAGTTTGAATCTATTCCCCCTGGTCCTGTCACTCCCTGACATCCTAAAAAGTCCCTCCCCAGCTTTCCTGTAGCCCCTTCAGATACTGGAAAGGCCACAACGGGGTCTCCTTGGAGCCTTCTCCTCTCCAGACTGAACAACCCCAACTCTCTCAGTGTCATCACAGCAGAGCTGCTCCAGCCCTCTGAGCATCCTCATGGCCCTTTGGCTGCTTTCCTTTTCTACTCCCCTTCTTCAGTGAAACCTCAGCCTGCAGCCTCATGGCTGTGGTCCCTGCTGCCCTGTCCCCCATCTGTGACAGGGACAAGGGGACGTGGCAGCTCCCTTTGCCTTGTCAGCTCAGGGAGTGGGGTGTTAGTGACACTGGAAATGTGGCTGAGCAGTGGCCTGTCCCCTGGTGCTGCTGTCACTGCTGTGCCTGTGTACCTGCCCTGTGGCTGCCCCTGCCAGGTCCTGCTGCATCCACAGGTTCTGTGCAGGAGATGTGGTGATGATCCAGCCCCAGAACTGCCCCGAGGATGTGCAGCAGTTCTGCCAACTCCTGCGTCTGGATCCACAGAGGAGTTTTGTGCTGAAGCCCACAGAGCCTGGTAGGTCCTGCCTGCTGCTCCCTTCCCTCCTCCCCCTGGGATGGAGAATCCCCTGAGCTCTGCCCCATCCTGGAGCTCTGCTCTCCTCCTGCTTCAGGCATGATAAAGAGGGAGCTGGGAGTAGCTGATCACAGGGGACACCTGCCTGTTGCACAGCTCTGGTGTGGGTGCTGGGGGTCAGGGAGCTGTGGGGCAGTGCTGGGGGTCCTGCCCTGAGTTCTCCTGCTGCCTTGCAGGCACACCCCTCCCTGCCCTCCTGCCACAGCCCTGCACCATCCAGCACCTGCTCACCCACTACCTGGACATCTCCTGTGTCCCACGGCGTTCCTTCTTTCACCTCTTGTCCTACTTCTCTCCCAACGAGCTGGAGAGGGAGAAGCTGCAGGAATTCAGCTCTGCCCAGGGCCAGGAGGAGCTGTACAGCTACTGCAACCGTCCCCGCAGGACCACCCTGGAGGTAGGGCTGGGGGAGCAGAGCAGACCCCTCCCCAGGGGCTGTGCCACAGCAGAAAGCACCCAGGGAGATGATTTAGAATGGTTTGGGTTGGAAGGGACCTTTAAAATTTATCTCCTCCAACCTCCCTGCAGTGAGCTGGGACATCTTCAGCTAGACCAGGTTGCTTGCAGCCTCACTGAATGTTTCCAAGGATGGGGAATCTACCACCTCCTTGGGCCAGTGTCTCACCACCCACATTGTGAAACATTCATTCCTTATACCTAGGATAAATCTTCCTGTCTTGCAGTGTAGATCCATCACCCCTCATCCTGTCACTGCAGGGCCTGCTAAAACGTTTGTCCCCGTATTTCTTACGGGCCCCCTTGCAGTGCTGAAAAGCCACAGTGATGAGCTGGTTTTTCTTGGCTGAGGAACTGAATTTACTTCACTCATGTCCAAAGTGTCCTTGGCTTTCCACTGGGGGTTATGATCTCCTTCAGATCCTCTGAGCCATGTGGGGGCCTCGTGCTGCAGGCTGGGGGTGAGGGGGGCAGTGGAACAGGGGTGTTGGTGCCTTGGTTGAAGGGCAGCGTGGTGCAGGGGTGTGGGGCAGCCTCTGCTCCCTGGGGAGGCAGGCAGGCTGCCTGCTGGCTGATCCAGGTTTTACCCCCATGGGGTTTTATCCCCATCCAGGTCCTGTGGGATTTCCCTCACACCACCTCTGCCATCCCACCCCATTACCTGCTGGAGCTCATCCCTCGCATCAGACCCCGCGCCTTCTCCATCGCCTCCTCCATGCTGGTAAGAGCTCAGCCCTTCTCAGCCTCTTGTTCTCTGAGCTGAGGGTCTGACTGCTGGTGCCCTGCACCCCCCAGGCTGTGCTCCTGGACCTTCTGAGCACCTACAGGCCACCCAGCCCCCTGCCCTGCTGTGATCTCAGCTGCTGGATGTAAAGCCCAGGGCTGTGCCAACCTCTGGATTTTGGCACTTGTCCTCCTGCAGCCCTTCAGGTGCTGGGGCTGTCCCTGTGTGCTGCAGAGGTTCAGTGTCCTCCTCACCGGGGGGCAGTGGATGTGGTGCCACAGAGGCTGAGAAGGGGGGTGCTGGGGAAAGGGGAGTGGTGCTTCTTGCTGCTGCCGGGAGGTGGCAGTGGGACCTGGCCCGAGTGGCTTGGCAGAGCTCAGCCCATGGATGGGTGGCATTGGTCCTCAGTGAGGTCCTGTTGGGTTTAACAGTCTCTATGGCCGTTGCCAGCTGTGCAGTGCTGCTCTGGGAAAAACCCTTTTCCTTTCCCACTGGAATTGTTCTGGGAAAAACCCTTTCCCACTGGAAGGGATCTGGGCTCTGTTCTGTCTCTAAGCTGCTGTTTCAGGATGAGCGTTGCTGGCACCTTGGCAGGAGCTGGGCCACAGGCTTTGTCCTCAGAGGAGGTGCTGGGCTCTTCCTGCAGGACACTGCTGCATATCTTCTAATTCCTCCTGGCTCCTGTCTGGCCACAGGCTCATCCTGACAGGATCCAGATCCTCGTGGCAGTGGTGCAGTACAGGACGCGGCTCAGCAAACCCCGCCGGGGGCTCTGCTCTACCTGGTTGGCTTCTCTCAATCCAGAGCAAGGTAACTGGGCTCACTGGGAACCCCGTGTGCTTGCCACACCACAGAGTGGTCCCTTGGGACCGTGGTGGAGCTTTGTGTGTGTGCTGGAAGGAACTGGAGCTGCTGGGTGGAGCACCAGCACCACCACCACCATGGGAACTGGAGCATGCTGGCCTGGGAAGAGAGGCTGAGCTCACAGGGATCATCCTTCCTCACTGTTCCCATCCTCATCAGAGCACAGTGTGCTCCTTCAGCTTGCCCTGAGCCCCTGACCTGGTTTTCTCTCAGCTGCTCAATGTTCCTGCTCCCTCTCCCAGTGTTTCCTGCTCTCCCAGTGAGCTGCTGCTGGTGTCCTGGAGCTGGTAGTGCTTTGATGGCTGGACACCCCCAGACCAATCCATGCTGCCCCATGAAGCCTTCTCTAACCACAAAACCCCTCCAGCTGGGCCCCACTCAAGTGTGGAGAGCTCAAAGTGTCTCCTTGCTGCAGGGTGGTGGAAAATTGTTCTGTATGACTCCAGGACAAGATTGGGCCTTCTCTGAGTACCTAAAGAGGGATCTTCACCCTTCCTATGGCCCCAGAGGTGGCAGGTTTGGTCCTCGCTGACTCAGCAGCCAGGTTTTGGTCTCTGCTCACCTCCACTGCTCTCTGCCCTGGCACCAGCTGAGTGAGGAGAAGCCTGTGTGCTGTGGGGTTCTTGCCTTGCTCTGAGGTTCACTCAGGTGCTTGTAGAGACTGTGGTGAGAGGGCTGAAGAGCTTTTCATACACCCAGAGCGTGGCTGTGGCACCAGGGGTGCCTTGGTGCTGGGGTGGTGGTGGTGCTCTCCATCTCTGGAGCATCCTGGGAGAGCTGGGAAGGGGAACAGCCCTCTGCAGAGTGATGATGACCATCAGTCTGTTTTGCAGGTGATGTCCGGGTACCTCTTTGGGTGAAGAAAGGAGGAATGAGGTTCCCAGCTGACCCTGACACCCCCGTGATCATGATTGGCCCTGGCACAGGGGTGGCACCTTTCCGTGCAGCCATCCAGGAGAGGGTGGCACAAGGACAGAGAGGTGAGAGAGGCTCCTGGGATTGCCCAGGGGTGCCCCTGTCTGCAAGCAGCTCTGTGTTCAGCATGTGGACAGGAGGGACTGGGGGCTCCTGAGGGTTGGGACAGGCCCAGGCTGTGCTGTGTTTGGGCAGAAGCAAGCTGGGCTTTGGGGCAGGTGAGGGCAGAGCCTGTGTGGCTGTTCCCAGACCATGCTGCATGGCTGCCCCTTGGCTCAGGGCAGGGCTCTGCAGAGGCTTTCTTGTCTCTCTGTGAGTGGAGGGGGATTGTTGAGCTCTTCTGCTGCACAGGGAGTTGTCCTTCCCTCCCTTCCTTGGCTCAGCTGTTGTCTCAGCACGAAGCTGAGGCTGGAGGAGGGGAAGTGGCAGCCTTGGGGGGCTCTTCTTGCCCAACCTGCCCCTCACCTCCTGCTCTCCCTGCACCCAGGGGTCTCTGGTTGCCACAAACCACCTGGCCTCATGCTCACACAGTTCCCCAGTCCTTCTGATTCTGCCAGGCCAGGGCTGTCAGACAGGCCTGACAAAGAGGTGAGAGTCTTGGGGCTCTCTTGCAGCTCCCGTGGGCACCAGGTCCCCAGTGGTCATTTTGCCCACCCAGCAGACCCCTCGTGCTCTGCTCTCTGCAGGGAACTGCTTGTTCTTTGGCTGTCGCCAGAAATCCAAGGACTTCTACTGCCAGGCAGAGTGGGAAGAGCTGGTGACAAGGGGCTTCCTGACACTCTTCACTGCCTTCTCCAGGGACCAGGTTAGTTCCCAGAGGGGGAAGGTGGATATAGAAGCAG
Organism: Calypte anna; assembly: GCF_003957555.1. Taxonomy (NCBI): domain Eukaryota; kingdom Metazoa; phylum Chordata; class Aves; order Apodiformes; family Trochilidae; genus Calypte; species Calypte anna. The sequence goes on along the minus strand of NC_044262.1, from coordinate 1,592,020 downwards.
CACTGATGTTTCTGGCCCCTGTGCATATTGTCAAGGCCTGGTGGGGTGGCACAATGGTCACCTGGCTCTCCTGCACCCCCTGGGTGCTGGTTGGGATCCCCAGGAGCAGCAGAGTGCTGCTGCCCAGCCAGGACACATCTGACTGAATGGAGCTGGAAGGGTTCCTGGCATGGGGCTGGCAAGTGCCAGAGCAGATAAAGCATCACAGGGCCCTTTGAGTGATAAAAAGCTCCCAGGCCTCCCAGGGGGGGTTACCAGGCAATAAACTTTCTTGGTTTAGTGCCACCCTCCCCACTATGTCCCTTGGATTGGTGGCTGAAGCTGAGGGGCTTGGGCTTCTTGCCAGCTCTCCCTCAGCTGTGCAGGAGGGAGCTCCCCAGGGGCTTGAGCAGCCCCACAACTCAGCCCCTTGCTTTGCTTCCCTGTTTTTTAGGCAGCCTCATTACTCTCAGCCCCTCTCCAGGCTGCAGGGCTCTTGACATTTCTGGAGAGGCTCTGAGAGCTGGGACTTTGTTTCTGTGCCCTGCCCTGTCCCTTGCTGGCACTGAGTGCTCAGCCTGCCTTTGAACAGAGATGTGATCAAAAGGCTCAGAGGGAATGAGTATTTCTAGGTTGCCCAGCTGCAGCAGTCAGTCCTTTTCTCCTGGCAGTGGGCATGCATTGACATGAAGCCAGCACCTTTTTTCCAGTCCTTTGTAAGGCATGGGTTGGATGCCTCCCTGAGAGCTTTCCAAGGCTTTGATGTCCCACAGAGGTTTGTGTGGTGACCATTCTGCCTTCCCCCTGATGGCTCAAGCAGTCAAGGGGGGATTTGCTGCTCCCCAAACCTGAAGAGTGGCCCCAAAGCCTCCTCCTTCCCCCACAGACTCTGGAGGGATGGGACTCACAGTGTGCCTCTCTGCCAGCCTTTGGGACCTTCACCCTCTTGTGGGGGTCTTGTGGTGTGCTCATTCCCTCCAGTGCTCCCCAGGGTAGTGAGTGAGGAGCCCCAGTGGCATCTGCTGCTCTGGGCAGTTGGAGCTGCTGCTCTCAGAGACACCACAGCCATGGACTCATCAAAAAAAAGTGTTTTCAAAGAGCCAGCAGGAGCTGAGATGCTCTGTAGCTGGGCAGGGTTTCCCTCTGCTCTCTGTAAGGTCCCCTTTGCAGTGCCCTTCTGTCCCATCATGTCCCCGTGGTGCAGCTCTGCTAATTCTCAGCAGCTTGCCCTGGGCTTTAGCTGAGATGTCGACCTGAGTTTGTCACTGGAGTGGCTCTGGTTTCCAGGTAGCTTCAGGTCCTCAGATGACCCCCTTGGAGGCTCAGCCTCTTTGACACAGTCTCTGTCAGCACTTAGCTGATTAGTGTTAATGATGCTGAGCCACCAGCCAGCTGCCCTGGTGCTTGGGACAAACTTCCTTAGATCCTGCCATCCCTCCTGCCATCCCTCCTTCCCTTCTGCCATCCCTCCTTCCATCCTTCTTCCCCTCCTTCCATCCCTCCTTCCATCCCTCCTCCCCTCCTGCCATCCCTCCTCCCCTCCTGCCATCCCTCCTTCCCTCCTGCCATCCCTCCTTCCCTCCTGCCATCCCTCCTTCCATCCTTCTTCCCCTCCTTCCATCCCTCCTTCCATCCCTCCTCCCCTCCTTCTACCCCTCCTCCCCTCCTGCCATCCCTCCTTCCCTTCTGCCATCCCTTCTTTCCTCCTGCCATCCCTCTTCCCCTCCTTCCATCCCTCCTTCCATCCCTCCTTCCATCCCTCCTTCCATCCCTCCTCTCCTCCTTCCATCCCTCCTCCCCTCCCTCCTGCCCTCCTTCCTCCCCTCCTTCCATCCCTCCTCCCCTCCTGCCATCCCTCCTTTCCTCCTGCCATCCCTCCTTCCCTCCTTCCACCCCTCCTCCCCTCCTGCCATCCCTCCTCTCCTCCTGCCATCCCTCCTCTCCTCCTGCCATCCCTCCTCCCCTCCTGCCATCCCTCCTTTCCTCGTGCCATCCCTCCTTCCATCTCTCCTTTCCTCCTGCCATCCCTCCTCACCTCCTCCAACACTGCTGGCCAGGTCAGAGCAGCAGAGCTGTGCCCAGGGTGACCTGGCTCTGGAGCCATGTGGGACCTGGTGACCAGGCAGTGACCAGTTCCTGTGACAGCCTGGGTTGGGGGTTGTTCCCATGCACAGCTCCAGCCTGGAAGGCAGCAAAAGCCTTGTGGCCTTTGGGATTGGATGGGAGGAGGAGGAGGTGGTAGGAGGAGGCTGTGCTCCTGGCTCAGGGTGTGTGGCTGAGGGCCTGGCCTCCATCACAGTGTCACCTTTGTCATGGAGGAGCATGAATTCAGGCACGTTGGCAATGGTGTTCCTCTTGGGTGGAAGCCAAGGCCGTAGGCAGTTGCTTGGATTCCTTAAGTCTTGTGGATTAACCCTTTGGAAGCTCTGCTGGTTGGGCTGGGCTGTGCCCAGAGCCTGTCCAGTCCCTGAGCAGAGCAGAGGAGCAGGGTGTGGGACCAAGGCTGTCCCCCCAAAAAGCTTCCTGCCCTTCCCAGCAGCTCCAGGTCTCCAGCAGGGCTGGGACCAGCAACCAGAGGTGTGGGGAAGAGTCTCTGGGACATTGAGGTTCCTCTGCCCATTCTGGGAGGGGAGAGGACAGGAGAGGAGCCTTCTCAGCCCCCACCCCCAGCTCATGGCCCTGGCTGTTCACTGGAGCTGGTAGAAAGCAGCTGAAGGATTTGTGGGGGCTACTTGGGGCACGTTCCTCACAGAAGCTCTTTATGCAGCACCCATCTCCCACCATCCCAGTGCATTCACCCTTCACAGCCTCTGAGAACAGTCCCCAGGGCTGGGCTGGAGCTGGAGCTGGGGCTGAAGCTCAGCTCTGTGTTTCCCTGCAGGAGGAGAAGGTTTATGTTCAGCATCGCATCCTGGAGAACCGAAGGCTGGTGTGGGAGCTGCTGAGTGCTGGGAATGCTCACATCTACCTGGCTGGGTGAGTGAGAGGTCTCCCTGTCTCCATGGAGCTGCACATCCATGCTTCTTCACCTCCCTGGAGGTTTTCCCATGGCTCAGCCTCCAGAGGGAGCACACCTTGCACTCCAGCAGGTCCCTGGGGGCTGCAGTGACCACTGCAGAGGGAGCAGTTTCTTCATCCTCTACATCTGTCCTGCTCTGCAAGTCCTGGGCTGAGAGGGCCAGTTCTCACCTGCCCTGTGCTCTGGCTAGGAGAGGCAGAGCTGGCATCATGGGAGAGTTGCTCCTGCTGCCCCTGTGTGCCCGTCCTTCCAGCTACCAGTGCCAGTGACCAATGTCACCTGCCAGCAGGCTGCCCGGGCTCTGACCCACAGCAAATCCACTCATGGGACAGCTCCAGCCTCCTTGTGCCCTGCTTGTCCTGTGGGGCTCAGTGAAATAGTAGGGAAAGGTTTGTGCAGTTCCTGTGGCCACTTTGGTGGACAAAAGGCATTTAAAGCACAAAATACCAGAACCCCACTGGTGCTGGGGCTCATGAGCAACAGCTTTTGACACCCTGGGCACATCCTAGGTCTCTCTTTGCACCCAAAACTGCCTTCTCAAGGCAGGGCTGAGCCACGTTGCACCCCAACCTCCTTCCTTTGCCAGTGCAGTCGATCACCAGGTGGTTTCCTTGGGCTGAGTCTCAAATAGTTGGCCAAGAAGTGGAGTCTGCCCTTTGGAGGCAGCACTGAACCTGGCTGGGCAAAGTCCTCAGCCTGCCTGTCCTTGTGCCTGCCTGGCTGGCAGGGAGGAGGCTGCTGCCTCATTCTCTGGGGGGAGCCTTGTGAAACACTTTGGGCTCCTGGAGGTGGTGCAAGGCTGGTGACAGGGTTTGTCCTGCACCCTGTGACCTGGGAAGCCCTGTGCAAACCTCTGCCTTGCTGTTGACACGAGCAGCAATTGCAAGAGGCTCTTTCCTGCCTGTCTCCTAGGAGAGCAGGAACTTCCCCCGAGCCTCTCGGGGTGAGGCTGACCTCACTGCATTCCTGGCACAAGGAGATTTTTGTTTACTGCCCAGGAAGAGGAGAGCCACCTGCCCACTGCTCCACTGTGCTGCTTCCTGGCCTGCTGTGCCTCGTGGCAACGTGGGGATTCCTGGGGCCCTCACCCCAGCCTGGGGATTCCTACCCACACATTAGGATTGGGTTTGCTTTCCTCTGTTAAGCTGCACTGGGGGGTTGGGGTTTGTACCTCCATCCCAAGCCCATCTGCCTTGTCCTGATGGCTCTCTCCTTTGCCCCTTCCATCCTCTTTAATGCTTTCTGGTGCTGAAGAGAAACATCCTAGAGGCAGCCTAAGAGGATTCCTTGTCCTCCATGTCCTGGGAAGAGTGGGGCTTGTGTGGCTGCCCCCGTTGTGGGATTTTGGGAGATGCTGGTTTGTTTGGACATGAGGCTTCCCCTGAGATGGGGTCTTTCTCCCTGGCATGGGGTGACCCTGGTCAGGCAGGTGGGATCTGAGAGCCTCATCCTCCTGGCACAAGGAGGTGACTGTCCTCTTGGCAGTGGACACTTTCCCACCCTTCCTGAACAGCCTGCACTGAAAGACCCCTCAGATGACAGGGCTGCTCCTTGGCCCCCAGACATCTGCTGGGAACTGGCAGTGAGGTGCCAAACAGGAAGGTGCAGCTTGGCCTGAAAATTGCCTTTTTTTTTTTTTTTCTGCTAAAAATAGTATTCCCAGTTTCAACCACACCAGGAGAAAGATGGGTAAAGTGATTCCTGGGCTGTGTGTCCCTGAGCAGTGGCCCTGGGCCATTGGCACTGTGCCTCTGCCTTCCCTTGCTGGCTGGGGCAGGGTCTGAGGAGCTGGGGCTGTATCTTCTCCCTGATTTTACCCAGCTTATCTCTCCCAGGGGCAAAAAGGTTGAAAATGTCTCTCTCTTTCTGCAAAAAATACTTGACATGTTTTCCATCACAAGCTCAGCTACATTATCTTGTGCTTGCATATCAGAGCCTGACTCAGAAACAATATGACTCTTCCAAAAAAAGAAGACCTCCTTTCTGTGTATTTTGGGACCTTAATCAGTTTCAAACACAAGTCAGGATTCTGTCTTGTTCTTGGGAAACAGCAAGGACGTTGCCAGATGCTCGTGCCAATTGGAGCAGCCTGGGAAATTTTTTATTGGATGTTTTTTTGTTGCACAGTCAGCTCATCAAATGAAGCTCTCCAGGAAAAAAAAAATCTGGATTTCTGAATTTCCCATAAGAAATGATTGTGCTTGGGAGTGTTGAATCATTTTCATCTGTTTTCTACACAGGAGCTTGTGTTTTCTTCACCATTTCTGTTATTTTGAGGTTTGGACTGGCTTTGGTTGCAAATCTGACCACCAAAACAGTCATTCTGGGTTGCTCAAGAGGAGGCAGTGCATGGATGGAGGCGGCTGCTCCCACACAGCAGTCTCACCCAGCTCAGGATCAGACATCTTCTCCATCAAATGTTTCCCCTGAGATGAAAGGACAGTTTCCTGCTCTACTGCTGATAACATGACTCTTACATATTCCCCATGTCCCTGTAATGAGGGTGAGAGGAAATGGAGCAATGCAGAGGGCAGAGTTAGGGTGATGTGATGATCCTTTGCCAGGGCCTGGCTGCCAAGGCCTCATCTTTGCTTGCAGATGCCAGTGCTAGGGAGCTGCCTGGGTAACGGGGCTGCTCTCTAGGGAGTGGTAGGAGCTGCCTTCCAAAGCCTGTCATTTATTGGGTGCCAGGAGCCCATATTGCAGGGTGAGGTGGGTTCCCATCACCCTGCTGCACTGGCAGCCCGTGCTGTGTGCCAGAGTGGGGGCTTGGATGGCCACTGGTGACTGCTGCCCCACTCGTGGGGGCACTGGGATTGCAGATATACCCCTGGTTTTCCTGCTCACCCTCCATCCCACTGCCTCCTCTCTTTTCTAGGAATGCCAAGCAGATGCCAGGGGCTGTGTCTGAAGCCCTGCAGGCAGTGTTGCAGCTGGAAGGTGGGCTGTCACCCTCGGAAGCAGAGCAGCATTTAGCAGCCCTTGAACGGTCCCAGCGTTTCCAGTCTGAAACCTGGTCCTAAGCCTGGCTCCCTGCCTCCCCTTCCCCCTAAACTCTGCCTGAATAAAGGAACCAGCAAAAATGATCCATCCCTGGCATCATCCTTGGGATGAGGTTATCCCAGATGGGGCAGGGGTCTGGCAGAGGGGGTGGATTTACCCAACCAGCCCTTCCCTGATGGCAGCAGGGTGCAGGGGGCAGGATGAACCTGTCTCCTGGGAGTTGGGTTTGGAGCTGGGCTGGATCCCCTGTGTGGGGGGGATGCTGCTGGCTGGCATCTGACTGAGCTGCTGTCCCTCCTGCTCCAGCTCCTGGGGTCTCTGTGCTGGGTGAGCAGCATTGCCCCGGGGCATGGCTACAGCTGCAGCATTGGTGGTGGCCCTGGTTTGTGGTAGGACCTGGAGGAAGTGAGCTGTTGAATGGGATTCTCTCCACCCTGGCATTACTCAGCAGCTGCAGTGCTCACTGTCTGGACAGACCAGTTCCACTGCCCATTGGCCAAGGGCAGCAAGGATGGGTGCAGGAGGAAGCTTCCATCCCTCTTGTCTCTTCTCCTGGTTCCTGAGCCTGTTTGATGCTGAGGCCTGAGCTCCCCAGGTGCCAGTTCCCACTGAGTTACCCCTTTTCCTGAGCACCATCTCTGCTGGAGATCCCCTTCCACATCCTTCACCCCATCCTGGGAGCTGCTTCCAGCCCTTTCCCTTTGAGTCAGCAGCCTCCAGCCCTTTCCCTGGAAGCCACGGGACCGTGAACCCTGGTGGCTCTGCTGGTGCCCCAGTGGGACCAGTGCCAGCACCTTCCTCCCCCAGTTCAGGGAACTTGGGGCCAACATATAAATAGCAATTAGGGTTCAGGACGTGAATCAGTGGGGGAACAGTCTGGGACAGGAAGGGATAGGAAGGGACAGCAGTGCCACACCACACCTGTGACCCAGCCACCCTCCCACACACCTGCTCACAAGGTCCCTACACTGGTGCCCCGGGTTTTGGGGTGTTCTGGGCTCTCTCCCCACCCCGCTGTGTTGCTCCTGCAGACCTCTGCTGGGCTGGGTGTCCCCGGGCCCCAGGGGACAGCGTGGATCTGCTGCACGGCAGTCACACCGGTGGCACTGTCCCTCGCGTGGGGCACTATCCAGGCTGTGCTCTGCCTTCCAAGCCCCACAGGCTGCTCCTGGGGCACGGTAAGGTGCGGTGTCCCCACGCAGGGGGACAGAGGTGTGCTGGACTGGGTCTAACTGGAAAGGGGCTGTACTGGGAGGAGGGCAGTGCCCATCTGGCCGTGCCCCACGGGCCACGGTGTGGCGAGCATTGGCCACAGGGGTGGCTCCGGTTTTGAAGGGCAGAGGCGGCGGGGAGCTCAGCTCCTCCCCGGCTCCCGTGGGCACCGATTGGTGCGGCCATGGCTGCCGGCCCCGCGCCTGAGCAGCTTCCAGAAGCTGACAAACCAGCCCGGTTAGAGGCAGGCTCGGCCCCAGCCCCGCCTGGCCGAGGGCGGGCAGACTCTGCCTGCACAGGCACCCCGGATCCCCCCTGCACCCCTTGGCGGGGCAGCAGCAGCTCCGTGCCGTCTCCGTCTCCGTTGGCCCTGGGGAGGAGGAAGAGGAGAAAGAGGAAGAAGCGGCTGCTGGATGCTGACGGCGATGCCCCTCTTGGGGTGGTGGCCTGTGGGTGAGGGTGATGGGGTCGTGCCCTGCTCTGGAGGGTCCTGACCTGCCGGCCTGGGAGAGGAGGGCCTGGGACTGTGTCGGAGGGATAATGGGACTGTGGGGACGCCATTGCCTTTAAATACCCCCCTAAACAGCCGTGCTGAATGGCACCCCCTGCCCTGGAGCAGCACCCGCATCCTGCACCCAGCCCCGAGGGGACTCAGGGAGAGGTGGGTGAGGGGGGTGGCCATGGGGCATTCGGTCCCCTGGGGCCGGTGGCAGAGGCAGAGCCTGGCCCGGTGCAGGCAGCTGCTGGGGAGGGCTGTGCCGGGCAGCAGGGACAGACTGGGGGATCAAGGGGTGCCGGGGAGCCCCCCCAGCCCTGCGAAGAGGTGCCTGGTGCTGCCTGGGGACCCCAGGACCTGCCACTGCTGGAGGAAGCAACTGAGCTGCTCCTGCCCGGGCATGACAAGCTGCCTGCCCACGGTGCTTCCCTGCCTGCGGGACAGGACCCTCCCAGCACCACCGCTGCCATCATCCTGCCCCGCAGGGAGAGCCCGGCGTGGCAGCGGGGCTCATCCAGCCTGGAGAGTGCCTCCAGCTCCGTCCTGAGCCTTTCCGAGGAGGAAGAGGAGACGTCGAGCAGCCAGGCAGCGGCAGAGCCCTGCCACGTGTTGGCGGGCACCGAGGACGAGTGTCCCATCTGCACCGAGCCCTACGACCAGCAATGGCACAAACCCGCCCTTCTGAACTGCAGCCACGGGCTGTGCCGGGCCTGTCTCCGGGCCATCATGGACACGGCCTCCGGTACCGAGTTCGGCCGCGTGCGCTGCCCCATCTGCCGCCAGAAGACGCCGATGCTGGAGTGGGAGATCTGCAAGCTGCAAGAGGAGCTGCTCCTCCTGCATGCCCAGCCTGGCACCCCTGAGACCTTGGCCGCTCCTCGGCCTCCCGCCTTGCCACCCCGGCGTCCGGGCCTGGCCGGAGCCCTGGAGCATCGTTTCCAGGTTCGGTTCCTCACCAGCCGGATGTTTGGGTGCCTGCCCTGTGTCCGCTACCCCCCCTGCCTCATCCGCCGCCTGGGGCGCCTGGAGCGGCGCTGCCGCTGCTGCTACCTCCTGGTGCTGGCGGGGCTGCTGGCAGCTGAGATGCTCAGCCTGCTCCTCATCTTCCTTCCCATCGTCCTGATGGTGATGCTCTTCCTCATCCTCGATAAATAGCGCTGGGTTTGGGCTCAGCCAGGCATGGGGAGAGGGGCCCTGCCTGCTCCCACTTTGCCCCAGGAGCTGGGGCTGAGTGGTGATGCCAGCCTGGGAGCAAGCTGGTGATCCCGGGCACCTGGGATGCTCTGGATCTGCCGGTGAGGTGGCCAAGGATGTGGAGTAGGCAGCCCAGGGAGGTGACCCTGGAGCTGGCCATCATCCCCATCTCACCCAGCACCAGGTGACACATCTCTGCAACAGCAAAGGGACAGATGGAGCAGGAGCCCTCCCTGCACTGGGGACACTGAAGGGGCTGCGTGGGGCTGAGCAGGGCTGTGGCGTGGGCTGCACAGCCCCTGCCTGGAGCAGACAGACTGGAGGTTCCCCAGCATGGACTGGAAATACAACTTGCATTTGTCTCATGGCTGTGTCCAGCTGAGTTCAGTTCTTGCTCTGGGCTGAGTGTGTCTCCCTGGGGCCCAGTGATGACAGGAGGAGGGGATGGGGACAGCCAGTGGTCCCCAGCCACCCCAGGAGAGTGTTCCAGCCCCCACTGCAGCACCTCCCAGCCCCAGCCCAGCAGTACCAGCCCGTGCTCGTGCCTTGCCCTGAGCAGAGATAAGAAAGCAAACACTGCCCTGTCCCCGTGGCCTGGCACTGGTGGCACTGAGGACCCATCCAGCCACTGCAGGCAGAGGAGCCCATGGCAATCATGGCACTGGGGCTGTGCCCATGTGGGACCTTCCTGTGGCTGTGGTGGGCAGGAAGATCTCAGCCCTGCTCCTTACCCAGCAGCTGCCCCTGTGTGGGGTCTGTGTCCCATCCAGGGATGATGCCCTGCTCCCAGGACACCCCCTGACACTGGGCCCTGTCCTCCAGCACAGGGAGGCAGCATCAGGAGCAGGGCACACAGAAATGGGTCATGCTGGAGGCAGAGGCCCCTCCTCACACCAAGGAATATTTATTTATACCAAGTGGAGCAGCTCCAGCAGGAGAAGCACCAGCTCAGCCCCAGCTGGGGGCGTTTCTGGCAGGATGGGGCCTGCAGGGAGGGGGCTCAGACACCTGGGGGGCTCTTCCACTGCCTCTGACTCCTGGCACGTGTCCCTGCTCTACATTACTTGGGGGAGGTGACTGTCATTTGGGCAAACCAGGACACAGCTGTCCCCATGAGGATACTGGAGGAACACGATGCACCTTGAGCATGTCTGGCCTCCCCACTCCTGCTGCCAGCACCTCGGGGTGCTAAAAGCCACAGAAGGGCACATCCTTCCAGCCTGGCATGGTGCTCCCAAACAGCCCAGCCCTCCCCATGTGGCCTGATGCTTCCCCCAGCTCTGTGCTGCTGGGAACTGGTCCTGTTGGGAAACCTCTCATGGGGCAGGGTGAGGACTGGTGGGGCCACACATGGGGTCAGGGCTTGGGGCTGCCCACCCAGCAGCAGGAGCACAGAGCCCTGCCTGACCCCCAGCACAGACCAAGCAGGCTGTGGGAGGTGGTTTTGGGGGAGAACAGCTGGGAAACATCATCATCATCATCATCATCATCATCAAGGCTGATCCCAAAACTGCGGAGAGCTGCTGACCTTGCTCCTTCCCACATCTCAAACCAGAGCATTTGGGGAAGGGTTGTCCCAGGAGCCATTTAACCCCTCAAGGCCCCTCTTCCATCATGGGCCACCATGGACAATGGGAAGGTCCAGAGCTTCACCCCAGCCCAGGATGGGCATTACACTGAGAGGGAGAATTTATAACCATCTGGGAGTTCATCTGGAACCATCTGGGAGCATCTTTGCTCACACGTGGCCAAACATGTTCAAGCAGCCATGGGGACTTGGAGCATTTTAAACCCCTCTTGGAGGCACAGAGCTCACTCTCAACAGGCCATGAGAATGTTTCAGGGCCTGGGATGTCAGGGTGACTTTGAAATGACTTTAATTCACCTGCAGCTTTGACACGAGGGCAGTCCCCATCCTGCTGTCCCCATCCTCCTGCAGCACACCCAGACCCCTCTTGGAGCAAGCACACGTTTGAGGTTAATAGGGCTGGAGAAATGGGCTGTCACCCAACACTTACTCCTGGAAGGCCCCATTTCTTCCTTAATTGCAACTCAAAATCAAATTAGTGGTTTTAAATTTACTGTGTGCCCAAGAGGTACCATGAGGAAGGGTGGGGGTGGGGAACTTTCATCCTTTTGTAATAAAAAGGGCAAATTCCTGCTTTGAGGCCAAAGCTGCTGCCACCTCTGCCTTGGCTTCTGTGTATTTTAGGACCCCAGAAGTGGGGCTGCTCATCTGGGAGCTGTGGCTGCCCCAGCTTCTCCAAACAGCCACATCACTGGGCTCACTGGGGGGATGCAGGGACCACCAGAGCCCCCCAGCAGAGATGATGGGGGGGTGGTGGCACAGGATCCCCATGAAGGATGTGGGGGAGCCAGGTTGTGGCTGTGGCACACTCAGAGCAGTGTTATTGATATTATTGATGCTGTAATTCAGCACCCCCTGGGATGTGGTTTTATTCCCTTCAGAAGCAGCTGCTCCACAGTAGCTCATCTCAGAGCAGAGGTAGCCCAGAGAAAGGCAGTGGCCCCCAAAACCCTCAGTGTCCACACACCCTGTGCTGTACCCACGTGTGCCCCCACCAGCACCCAGGGAACCATCCTGCCCTGGGTGCATCATCCCTCCTGCTGTGAATTCCTGCCTGTCCCAGCTGGAGAGCTGCCATCACTGTGACCCTGGGGCCCACTCGGTGCAGGCAGTGGGTGCTTCCCACCCACCTCATTTGTGGGTGCTGCTGGGGACAGTGCAGAGGCCACGAGACTGCCAGGGCCGTGGGTGCATCTCCCTCACCAGAAAGGGAGCCCAAAGCTGCCCCTTTGCCAGCAGGTACCACCTGGGCCAGGCTGGCAAATCCTCCTCCTGGTATCCTGTGCCACTGGTGGAAAATCAGACCATCCAGTGGGTACTGAAGAGCTCTTTTTGTGGCTGGGGACAGCTCGCCAAGGTGGGCATGGGACCCCCCAGTGGGACAGGGGACTGGGCAGGGAGGGGACAACGATAACAGAGCCAAAAGCCAGGCAGGAGGAGGAGCTGTCAGCCCAGGGGAAAGCCCTTCCTCGGGGTACCTGCCCCCCAGCTTGCCCCCCAGCCTGCTCAGCACCCCCCTGGCATGCAGCCCCACTCCTGCCTGCAGCCCTACGGCCCCCGAGACGCCGGCTCACCCTTGGTTCCAATATAACCTTTATTGGGGTGACTGATGGGGGTCAGAACAAGGCCGGGTATAAAACATGATCATTGTCACAACCAGCAGTGGGAGGCATTGCAGAGCAACACAGAAACGGGACCAGCCCCCGTTCTCTGCAGGCAGCAGGGTGGTACTGGGGCTGCTCCCTTGGGGTGGGCTGTGGGGGGGGGGGGTTGCAGCCCCTCTCCCTGGATGGATGCCGGGCTTCGGGCAGAGGCAGCGATGCTCTTTCCTGCAGCATTCAGGGCTCCCCAAGCTCACCCAGCCCTGCTGCCCTGGGACCAGGCATCATGTGCCTGGTTTGTGGTGCTCAGCCCTGTGGGAGCACCTGCATATTATGGCTTTTTCTTAATTTTTTTGCTTTTTTTTTTTGGCAGCAAACTTACCCCTCCAGGTGTCCTGGAGATAGCAAGACTGTGCCCAGGGGGCTGCTGCCCTGCCAGCCCCTCCACACAGGGCTCAGAGGTGTTACTCTTGGGAAGGGGCTATGGGTAGGAGTCAGACCTCTGCCCCCCTGCCCAGCTACATTCCCTCACTGGTATTGATGGTAATTTGGGGGTACTGGACCCCACGCTGCCCCCCCCCCTGAGCCATCCCACAGGGCATCAGTGCAGGGCCTCAGGCAGAGCAGCAGAGAACGGGCACAGCTCAATGCCTCTGTGAATGAGTAGCAGCCTGGGACGGGGTGGCTGGGGATGGATGGGGGAAAAAAACAAGAATCCTCCAAAACGAGGACAAAGTGGAGCTTTCCTCGAGGGCCTGCGGAGGAACCGGGCCGCGTGTCTGCTCGCAACCGAGGGGCTGGTGCGGTGGCTCGGCGTGGCTACGATTCAGGAGCATGGCGGCTTGGCCACTGAGATGAAAGCTTTGGCAAATAACTTACAGAGGGGGGTGGGTGGGGGTGGGCAGCCGGGGACCTGTCCTTGCCTCCTGTGCCAGGCGGGGGTTCCAGCGTGACCTTCAGGGCTCCTCGTGCCACGGGTGGTGGCCGTGGGGTGATGGGGAGCATCTCTCTGCTTGGGACCCGGTGTCCACTCTCGGGAGCCGTGAGGAGAGAAGGAGCAGATGTCTGGGGAAGGAGCCTGGTGAGACGCTCAGTACACAGCAAGGGCACCTGCAGCAGGACCTGGGGGGAGCTGGAACCACTGGTAGATATGCTCCCCATCCCAGGGTCCTTCTCCCCTGGCAGCATTAGGGTGGTAGAGGGCTGCCACCAGGTCCCAGTGTCCCCGCCGCCCCTCGCCAGTGCCAGCAAGGAGGTTGGTCCCACATCCTCAGCCGTGGTGAGCATCAGAGTATCCTAAGGCTGTGCCACTGTCACAGAAGGGACTCAGGGTGGGCCGTGGCACTTCACTGTCCTCTCCCAGCTGCCCCGCTGCCGGGGGGTGCGGGCAGGGGTCTCACATGATGGTGCAGGAAGACAGCGGGTTCCGGATGTGGCAGGTGCAGGCAGCCCCGCAGTACTGGCGGAAGGTCTGGTAGCAGCTGCGGTCGGTGTCACTGCTCCACTGGACGGGGTTGGTGGCCAGGGCCTCGGCTGGCAGTCTGTTGAGGATACTGGTGTTGACAGCCAGAGCTGCCAGCCCGTAGTCGGTGAAGAGGACGGTCTCCCGCTTGCAGGTGGGGCAGGAGATGAACTTGTACTTGGGGCAGGACTCGTAGAGGATCTGCAGGCACTCCTCACACACCGAGTGCAGGCAGGAGAGGATGCGGGGCCGCTTGTTGGTGAAGTTGTACATGTGGCCGCAGGTGGGGCACTCCAGAGGCTCGCAGGGCGTCGAGGGGTGCAGCACGTACTGGTTGACGATCACCTCGTCCGACGGCGGCTGCCGGTGGTAGCAAACCTCCGAGCTGCCCTTCCGCTGGGCCTGGTACCCACGCTCTCGCCGTGGCAGAGGCGGAGTCCGGGGCAGCGGCAAAGGCCCGGGGGTGGCATCCAGGGCGGGGATGTCCCCGCAGGCCTGGTTGACGATGATCTCGGACTCGGAGGGCCACGCGCGCTTGGCCACCAAGGGCGGCTCGCGGCGGGGAGCGGGCGCGTAGCGCGGCTGTGAGGCCTGCAGCTCCGAAAACTTCTCTGGGTGGATGATTTTCATCGCCTCCATTTTGATGATGACCTGTTGCCCTTTCAGACACGACATGAGTATGGTTTTCACATTACTGTCCACTGCTCTGGGGTCTCTGAGGGATGCCTGCATCAGGCTAAAACATGCCGGCAGCCTGCTGAGCTTTCAGTCTGGGTCTGGCCGCAGAGCAGGAGCACGGGGAGCAGCCACTGGCGCGGGAGAGCATCCTGGGGAGACCCAGCGGGCCCCACGCCCCTCGTCTCCAGCCAGCCCCGGGGGAGCTGGGTGCAAGGGGAGGGCGGGCAGGGGAAGGCAGGGCTCAGAGCAGCATCCTGCTTGCCTCGGAGGATGCTCTCGGGCAGGCGATCAAAGGGTTGGCTCCCTGCGGCACCTCGCCGGGATGTTAACGTGACATTGGCAGTCACTGAGCAGCCCCCACTTCGCCTTCACCGGCGCTTCCTGCACCGGATCAGCTGCGGTTGGGAAGGGTAAAATTGGGATCGTGGTGCCTGATGCTCTTCGGAGCAGGTGAGTCCATGGAGGTCTCACAGGAACTGGGAGCAGCCCCAGCCTCACCCGGGCCCCCGCCTCTGCCGGCCTTTATTCCTGTTTATGCGCCGTGGGATCCTCGTGGCGCTGAAGAATGTGTTTGCAAATTCCTTTGCTCTGACTTCCCGGCTCTCCCACTCGCCGTCACCAGCAGCTCCCGTGGGGCAGGAGCTCAGGAAGCATCCTGTGCCGGAGGGCAGTTCACCTTGGCTGCTGCTGGGGCTGCCACGCACCTTGTCCCCTCTGTCCCTGGCACCTCTGTCCCCAGCTCAGCTTTGTGCTTGCTGGAAATGAAAAGCGAGAGGGGGTTGGATCCAAGGTTCTTCAGGGATCTTTTGGCTGCCAGCACTCCCTTGGGAAGCACACCTGCCTGCATCCCAGCAATTTGGCAGGGGGGCCCTGCAGGTCCTGTCCATCTGCCCGCATGCTGGGCCAGTGGAAGCAGGAGTGGGAGCAGGCAGGCATTGCCCCTTGGGCATCTCCTTGGCAGCTCTGAGCATGGGGTCCCAGGTCCCCCTTATGTCTTGAGGACCAGGAGGGCACATTCCCCTGTGCCCCACTTGGATGCAGGGCCCCTCCGGGGGGCTACCCCACCGACCTGCCACTGCAAAGGGTTTTCTCTCACGTTTAGCCCCTCCTCTGCTCAGTGGATCTATTTTTACCTCCATCTCTTGCTCCTGATCCGTCCCTGCTATTATCCCTCCCTCCAGCTGCCTCTTCCCAATCCCATCTCCTCTGCCCTTCTCCCGGGGTTGCTAGAGAGGACAGGCCACGTTTGGGAGCAGGAGATGGGGGGGGTGGGCAGCCATCCCGTGGCCATTTTTCCCCCTCAGCAGCCCCGGCGACAGCCTGTCTCTCCTCCTGTCTCTCCTCCTGTCTCTCCTCCTGCCTCTCCTCTGAGAAGGACGAAGGCGCTCGCCTCCATCACGCTGCAAATCCTGTTAGAGGGATGCCTGCTCCTGCCGAGCCCTGCCAGGCCTGGCGGAGGGAGCCTGGGGAGGCCATCTGCTCACAGCAGCCACCCCTGGGGATGGCAAGAGGCCGGGGGGTGGTGGTGGTGGTGGTGGGCATGTTTCACCCCTGGATGCCCGAGAGCTGTGGGGAGCTGGATCCCTGCCCGACCCCAGTGGGGGTGTCCCTGGGGTTCATGCTTTGGCACCACTGGGCAAGCACCCTGACATGCCTGTCCTGGGGAAGGAGGCCTCGCTTCACCCATCCCCCATCACGGCCCTTTTGTGCACCCCACATCCTGCACCCCACAAGCAGCCTATATCCCTCCCTCCCCCCCAAACCGCGCAGAGCAGCAGCCCCGGGGCTCTGCCCGCAGGCCTGGCACAGGCACCTGCAGCGCGACGCTCACTGCCACCCCTGCAGTGGCCACGGCCACCGCGGGTCCCTGCTCGCACCACCGCAACCCTCACGCACAGCCCTGGATCAGCCCCCCGCAGCCCTGCCCAGCACCCCCAGTCCCCCACATCACATCCCCCCACCACTGACCTCCTACCGCAGCCCCACGCCGCGCTGACACCCAGCGGTGCACACACATGTGCACACACACACACATGTGCACACGCACACACGTGCACACGCACACACGTGCACACACACACACACGCAGATGGCCCCCCGCCTGCGCGCCCGCAGGGTGATGCCCCCCGAGTGATGCCCCCCACGGGTGATGCCCCCCGGGCAGCCCGAGCAGAAGGGCGGTCGCTGCCGGTCCTTACCTGCATCGTCCCTCCGTGCCTCAGGCGGGGGGTCCTGGTGCAGCCGTGTCCCCAGTTTAGCCTCCAGACCCCCGCTCGGTCCCCGGCGAACGTCTGAAGGCCCAGGCGGCTAAAGGTTATCTGAAAGGCAGAGGGATGCAGGCGCTACCGGTGCCAAGTGGCGGGTCCCCGAGGATGCCGGCGGGTCCCCGAGGATGCCAGCGAGTCCCCGAGGATGCTGTCGAGTCCCCTCCGCCGCTCCCGGCTGGGCCGTGGCTCTCGGTCTGGCTTCCCACGGTCTCTCCGCCTCCTCCGGCAGCTTCCCCAGCGGGCACAAAGGCAGGGGCTGCCGGCGCCGGGCTCCTCCGGTTCCTCGGGCTCCGGATGCTCCTCCGGCGGGGAGCGGCGGGCGGGGGGAGGCGGCAGGTAGCGCGGCCGGGGAGGCACCTTCCGCCCGCCCCCTCCCCCGGCCCCCCCCCGCCTCCTCCGGCCGCCGAGCCCCCGCTCCGCGCGGGGCTGATGCAACACTCGGCGGGTTGGCCGGGTGTGGGGGGTCTGCAGCTCGGGCACCCCCTTTTCTCCCCCCTCGGGCAGGTGCAGGCTGGCAGCGGGCAGGATGGGTCCCGCCGTCCCGCGGGGCTCAGCGGGCGCGGGCGCTGCCTGCGCGCTCCCGCCCCGCTGCCGCCCGGCCCCGCAGTGCCGCCGCAGTGGTGCAGCCGGATCACATTTCTCTCGCTCAGCAGCGACGGGGCCCGCCGGCCCCGCACAACCCCCCCCCCCCCAGCTCTGCATCCCCCCCATTCCGCATGCCACCCCCAGGCACACAGCCCCCTCCGGCCCCCTTCCCGCACCCCCTTCCTTCCCCCCCTCGCCGCTCAAGCCCCCCCATCCCCTTCCAATCCCGCACAGCCCTCCCTGCCCCGCAACCCCTCTGCTCCATCCCCCGGCGGGTCCCCGGTGCTCCGAGGGGCCCGCAGTGACTCAGCATCAGCCTCTGGAAACGGCTCCGCGGGCCGGGAACGGGAGATGCTGCTTCGGGGGAGAGAGGGGCAGCGAGGAGGGGGCCCCTCCAGCAATAAGATCCCCCAGCTCCAGCACCTCTTTTTCCTGTTGCCGAATCAGAGCCACGCACCCCACAGTGTCCCTTAGGGACTCTGCCCCACTGCCAGGCCTGCCCCTAGGCCACCCCTGCGGGAGCAGAGCAAAGGGGCTGATCCCCCCCCTGCTGGGGGCCCTGCAGTGCTGGGCACAGGTCTGGGGCTCCCAGCACAAGGACACAAAGCTGCTGGAGTGAGTTCAGAGGAGGACACAGAGATGACCCAAGGGCTGGAGAGAGCTGGGGGTGTTCAGCCTGGAGAAGAGAAGGGAGAAGAGACCTTAGAGCACCTTCCAGTGCCTGAAGGGGCTCCAGGAAAGCTGGAGAGGAACTTGGGACAAGGGCCTGGAGGGATGGGATGAGGGGAATGGTTTTAAACTGGATAAGGGGAGATTGAGAGGAGATCTGAGGAAGAAATTCTTTGGGGTGAGGGTGCTGAGCGCCAGGGTGTGAGCCCCAGAAGCTGTGGCTGCCCCATCCCTGGCAGTGTTAAAGGTTGGATGGGGCTTGGAGCACCCTGGGCTGGTGGGAGGTGTCCCTGGATGAGCTTTAGGATCCCTTCCAACCAAACCATCCTCTGTCAGCCTGGAGGACAGTGCAGCTCCATCAGGCCTTACACATCCCACAGGTTATCTGACCATCCATGCTCCAGGCAATGATGATAAAAATGTCACCCAGATGCTTGTCCAGGAGGAGGTCACCAAGGCCACCAGGTCCAGAGGGATGGACTGGCACCCCAAGGCCTCAGCCATGCTCCATCCTTAAGCTGGACCAACCCTGGGCCCATGATGCTTAACCCATCAGCAGGAAATCCACACTCCCCCATTGGCAATGGTAGCAGTTGTTTTTTTAATCTTCTATTGTGAAATAAGGGTTTTGTAATGACGTTGCCTTTAGTCCCTCCAGGTGTTCCTCTCTGATCTCATCTGCCCAAACCCACGCAAAGTTGCTGCTCTCTGGCACCCTGACACCACTGAACAGGGATTCCCTTAATTCCTCCCTGCCCCTCCCTGTCTGTGGCACTTTTTGCTTACTTTCCTGCAAACACTTCTGGATGCAGATGGCAAGAACTATTATGGTTGAACTCACAGAGCAAAGGAAATTGCAGGAAGTGAGTGAGCACGAGCCATTTTCTGTTATTAATTCAGATGGCATCCCGTGCTGACCCAGCTACACGGTGTTACTACGCTGCTCTTTGGTGAGTTAAGCAACAGCTCTATTTAAAAATAATCATAAATTATATCAGGCAGCTTTTCTGCTGAATAAGAGCATGTTTGTGCCAAGATGCTGAGGATCCTCGTGTTGCTCCAATAGCTCTGCTTGTCTCTGCTTATGTGCTCAGTGGACATGGTACTGGGTCCTTTGCACCCTGGCACGGCAGAACTTCAAAGTCTCCCCTCCACCTACTCAGGCACTTGTGAAGCAGTTTGCAGCCCAAACTAAAACCTGGCACCTCTTTTTTCTCCTAGGGCTTGTGGAAGGCTTGATGGGGTCCTTGGGAGCAAGTGACATGGGTTGAGTCTTCTGCAAGGGAGCCTTTGGTCCCAAGTTTTTGTTCCAACGTGTGAGTGCTCAATGAGTCTTGTAAGGCTCTCCCAGGTTTGCTTTGTGAGATGCAGAATTTCCCCTTTTCTCTGCTGAGCTGGTGCTCCAAGATCTCTGCATTTCAACCCAAACTGAAGATAATCTCATTCTTCAAAATCCTTCATTTTCAGTTGGGCCTGGGTGGCCACTCCAGTGATTTTCTGACCAAATCCCAACCCCTGTGGACAACTTTAACCTTTGCCTTTGGCCATACTCTTATTCCTGGGTTTACCACCTGCCTTTGTCATATGTACATCCACGCTGCATTCCCTTTCACAAAAATCTAGTGCATTATGTGCAATATTATTTATGCATTATATTATGTGCATTTATTCACCTAACTGCACATCGTGGTGCTGCACGTGGGTGCTCTCAGCACATCTCCTGAGCTCTGCTGATGTGCTGTGACACGCGGGTCTGAGTTTTAAAAACAGCACTGATTTGTTTTACCATTTTCTGAGACCTTTCCAGTAGGCCAAGCATGTTCCTGGGTTTGGAGGGAGCTCCTCAGGTCAGCTGTACCCTTCATTCCCCATCTCCTGCAGCAACCTCTATCCAGGCTGACACCCAGGAGCAGCTACACCAGTGGGTGCACTTCATGCCATCCAGATAAATGAAAGTTTCCTTCTCCAACCAAGTGGTTGTGGTTCCTTGGGACCCTGTGTGCAACCACAGCTCCTCTGCAGAACTCATTCCTTCCCAGCGTCCCAAAAGGATCATTTCTAACCTTTGCTTCTCAGATGCACTGAAAGCTGTAACACCACTGGGCAGTCTCTGCCACAGCTCTGCTGAGCTGAACAGTGATGCTAGAAGATAATTTGACCCTAAATTTCTTCCTCATAATTTACTCCAGCCATCATAATCTTGGTTGTCCTGCTGGATTTTGTGGCACTTCTGGATTTATAATGCCTGCAGAGAAGGACCTCTGCAGCTCTAACAGGATGGTTTTCTCCTTGCTTGATGCTGAGCCTATTCTGTGGCTCCACACGTGCCTGCTTTCCACTCAACACAAGTGAACCAGCAGCTCCAGGTGTCCCAGACCTTCTTCCCTAGATCAAACCTGGAGTTGTGCATCTCCCCCACCTCACCTGTGCATAGTCCCAGGGACACCCAGAGTTGAATTTCAGGGATGAGAGGGTGGAAGGAAAACCCACATCCTTAAAAAATATATATATATATCTTGAGTCTGGGCAAAACAGGACAGGGATGGCCCAGAAATAGAGATGGCAGCTCTGCAAAAAAAAACTTTTCCCTTCCCATCCAGCCCAGCCAATGCTGGGTTTAACTGAGCCCGAGGGATTTGAGGCTCAGCAGAAACCAGAGCATGCACCAGGGCTGAGGACAGGCTCTTCCCAGCCCTCCTTCTCCCAGCTGGGCTGGTGCAGCATCCTGGTGCTGGTGATGCTGGGGCTGAAGCAGACACCTTGTGACTGCAGTGACATTTGGTGTTTGCTTTGCTGGCTCCCAGGGAGAGCCCAGCACTCTGCATGTAACCTGACAGTGCTGCTCCAATGCTGGGATGTGGCAGAGAGTCACAAACTGGGTCAGGGAGAAAGAGGCATCTTCTAGATACTTCCAGAAGTGTGGTGGGACCAGGGGGGGCCAACATGGGTGCTTGTGCCTCGTGGGTGCTGCCTGGGCTGGGGCAGAGCTCCAAAGATCAGCCCAGCACTGAAAAAGCAGTTTGGTTCTGCAGCAGATTTTCAGCTTTTTGGGGTTCCCCCAAAACAGAGCCAGCTCCATCCCCAGTGTGACATGGGAGGTGAGGTCCTTCCATGGGGCAGAAACTGATGCTCCAGCCTGGAAGGGGACCCCGAGGTGACCATATGGCTGAGTGAGCCATCAGGGTGCCAGTGGGGACTGTGCTGTGTCCCCAGGACAGGACAGGGGTGGACAGAGAGGGTTGTTCCACCACGAGCCATGTCTGCTGGGGACACGTGTGGGGGTGAGGTGGGGCAGGTGGGAGCTGAGCAGAGCACCAAGCACCCACCCAGCCCCTGGGTGCTCTGGAGATTTCACGGTCCTATAGCTGGTGAAAAGGTGGAGTTTTGGATGGATGCAGGCTTGAGGACAAGGGCTGTTCCCCAGCAAGGCAGAAGGGTCTCTGGGGAGGCTACCACCACCCAGGCCCTGGCTTTCCACAGGACCCTGAGCTACACAGGGGGCTTGGGACTGGCAGAGCTGCAGAGGTGGCTCTGTACCAGCTCAGGGGCTGCCTGCCCGGGGCTGCTGCCGTGCCAGCACAGACTGCCAGGCTCTGCAGCCCTCACCAGCCTGACAGACACAAATGGGAGTGGACAGACAGCCCTGAGATGTAAAGATCAAACCCGGGGAGCCCCCGGCTGCTGTCAGAGGGAGATGGGGCACTTAGAGTCACCCTGGGAGTGGCAGCCCCATGGCTGTCCCTGCCCCATGGCTGCAGCAGAATGCTGCCCACCCTGCATCCAAGCTGCAGTCAGCAGGGCAGGGGCTGGACAGGACATGGAGAGGGAACAGCTGGGGGATTGTCTGACCTGGATTTCTGGTCTGGGAAAGGGGGCTTCTTGACCAGAAGGACACTGAGGGGAGGGAATGGAGCTGGGGAAGGGTCTGGAGCACAACTCTGCCCAGGAGCAGCTGAGGGCCCTGGGGGTGTTGATCCTGGAGCAGAGGAGGCTGAG
This sequence comes from Calypte anna, assembly GCF_003957555.1. Lineage (NCBI taxonomy): Eukaryota > Metazoa > Chordata > Aves > Apodiformes > Trochilidae > Calypte > Calypte anna. The sequence goes on along the minus strand of NC_044262.1, from coordinate 1,570,271 downwards.
GGGAGAGCTTGTGGCTCTCTGCAACCTCCTGAGAGGAGGTTGGAGCCAAGGGGGGTCGGGCTCTGCTCCCAAGGAACAAGGGATGGGACAAGAGGAACTTTTGGCCTCAAGTTGTGCCAGGGGAGGTTTAGGTTGGAGCTGGGGAAGAATTTCTGCCTGGAAAGGGTTGTCAGGGCCTGGCCCAGGCTGCCCAGGGCAGGGCTGGAGTCCCCATCCTCCCTGGAGGGGTTTTATAGTGATGTAGATGTGGTGCTGAGGGACATGGGGTGGGGATGGCCTGGGCAGTGCTGAGGGAATGGTTGGACTCAGTGATCTTAAAGGTCTTTTCCAACCAAAACAATTCCATAATTTTATCCTCTGTCTCTTTGCAGGCAGCAGCACTGCTGCCACCAGCATGAATCAGGAGGGAGGGACAAGGGTCCGAGATAGAGCCGTGGAGGAGGGCGAGGGCACGGCTAATTGGGATAATTGCTAAAGCAGGCGAGGGGCGAGCAGGGAGGGAGGTGGTGAACAAGGAGCCCTTGTGCACAGGCGGCCCAGACACGCGGCCCCGGCTCCAGGCGGCACCGAGAGCCGAACAAACGGGGACTGTTTGGAGGGAGGGAGGACAGGCAGGCGGCAGGACAGAAACCAGACCTCCTCTGAGAGAGGAGCCAAGGGCTTTGCTGGGAGCTGGGTGCTGCATGGGGTCTGCCTGCTCCCCATGGGGAGACCAGCGCTGCCCTGCCACGGCAAAACCTTCACTGGGGCCATTCCCGATCCATCCCCGGGGCAGGGGCCAAAGGGAGGGGGATGGCAAAGCCCTAGGGATGCTCCGGGCCGGGAGATGGGTGACAGCCCTTCTGCCGCAGCCATCCCCAGGAGCGGAAACTTTGAATCATGGAAAAATAGCCGGAAATCTGCCCCTTATCCTAACAAACTCCTGGCAGGTGTGGATGCTGCCGTACGAGACCTCGGTGCGGTTGCAGCAGGGCGGAACCTGCTCGCAGCGAAAGCAAAAGCGGTGTCTGCGTGGAGCCTCTTGAGAGGAGGGGTCCAGCAGCTGCCCCCGCCCCTTCCCCGCTTCTTTCCTCCGCAGGCAGCAGAGGTGACATTTAAGGAGGACAAGCCGTGGCCATGCACGTGGGCTGCCCAGCCAAGTGTCCCCAGCTGAGGCTCCCACAGCCCCTTTTCCAGCTCCCTGCCTGCTGCCGAGTGTTTGATAGACATCCCGGGCTGCTCGCTGCTGCCTGGTTCCATGCAGGGAGCTGCAGGTTATGGCTTTTTTGTGGGACACAAATCCTGCAGCACCAACCTGCCATGGGTGCTGGGCTGAGGTTGGAACTGTTCTTCTGAAAGGCCCTGTGTGATGGCACCAGGGCAGTCCCTGTGGCACCTGTGGGTGAGGGTGCACCAACACCATGGGTGGACGTGTCCTCTGTGCTCTCTGCCTGAACCAGGGCTCTGCACATGGGTAGGACAGAGCTGGGGGGGGGGGGATTTGGCCACTAGAGGAGGATGGTGGCCACCAAAGTGCTGGGGCTCCGTCCTTGCCTCCTCCTTGCTCGCATCTTCAGCAGCAGCTCTGCACAGGACCAACCCCTGGCTCCTGGTCCAAATCCCATCAGGAGCATCCCAACCTCAGCCCCAGAGCTCTCAGGGGCTGGGAGGAGACGGGAAGGACTCGCTCCAGGCCAGGAAATCCTTGCTTTCTCCTCCAGCTGGGCCGCAGTGGGCAGCCACAATGCTCGTTTCCCCCTCCTGGCTGCCAAACCCCACCGTGACCCAGGGGCTGCAGGGGAGGGATGGGGGTGGGGTGGGCAATTAGAAAAGGGTCTCCTTGCCCCCTTCCTGCAGTGGGTGTCAGCCTGGACAGGGGCACATGGCAGCCCAGCCCCCCAATTCATGCCGTGCCAGTTCCAACCACACCAGTCTGGACACCAGGTTATTTATATGACTCCTTGAGGGATGCAGCATCCCCCTGGCAGGGCAGTGTGGGGCTAAACTAGTCAGGTTTTGGGCTCTGGAGCTGCTACTGGAGCATCCTCTGTGCATGGGGTGACAGGCAGCAGGGGCTGGGGAGCCCAAAGGCAGCAGGCAGCATCCTCAGCCCTCCCACACGGCTTGGCCAGGCCAGCAGATGAGTGCCCAGCACCCACATGGTGTCCCCACTGTGTTCCCAGAGTTCTTTTACCTCTAGGATCCTCTGCTGGGCTGGAAAGAGCATTGTCACCCTCATGTGCTAGTGCCACAGCACTGCCTCTCCCAGGTCATGGAGGGAAATATTCCACAAATGTGATTTGTCCATGAGTTTTTGCATCTTTGTTCCTGGGAGAGCCCTGGGGAGAAGCTGGAGAAGGTGCCACACATCTCCCTGTCCCCAAGGGAAGGGTGCCCAGCAGTGGGACATGCCTGTGGCATCCTGGTTTGGTTTTGCTTCCTTTTTTTCCAAAAATTAATGCCCTTTTGCTGTGTGTGAAGCCCCAAGGACTCGAGGCAGCCCATGTCATCACTGCAGCTTACCTGCAAAAAAATCCTAAAATCTTGTTTGGTCTCAGCCCCCTTGATGTGTCTGCCCTCTCATTCTTGGGCTGCTGGGAGGAGGAACAGGCTGCAACTCAGCTCTTGGGTCTGGTTAGAAAAAAAAACAACAGGGGGATGAAAGGGTTGGCTTTTTCTCCTGTTCCTTCTGTTTTTCTCCTCAAATCCCTGAGGTTGTCTCCTGGGCTGCTTGGCAAGAGCACCTTTCTCTGGAAGCACCAAGGCACCTTGTGAGGACCTCCCTCTCCATCACCTCCTCTGGCACAGGAGGCTGCCTGGGTGGGCACCACGTTTTTGGTTGGTTTTTTTTCTGTTGATTTCCCCACCCCTCCCTGCAAACAATTGCAGGAAATTCGGCTTTTTAAAGCAGCCACTAGCTACACATCAGCTCTGCTCCTCATTTACTCAAGGAGTGCCCAGCTCCCAAGCACCTGCTCAGTGAGTTCCACACAGGACAACTCCAGAGCAACAGCCTGGGCTCTGGAGCAGCAGTTTTTCCACCTGAAGATTCTCCATCACCTCTGAACCCTCCCAGGTGCTGCTTGAGAGTCGTATCTTGCCAAGAAATTAAATGTTTGAATTTCAGGCTCCAGATTAGGGGTTTCTGCTCCTGGATGGGTGGTAACTCTCCAGCTGGGGCTGCGGGGCTGCAGGTCTTCCTCGTTGCCTGCACCAGATGGAGAATGACCCTGCCAGCAGAGCTGCTTCTGCTCAGGGCAGGGAATGGCAATCTGGGGCAAAAAGCCAAAAGGAGCAAGTCTGGTGGTGCTGGCAGCAGCGAGGCCCAGAGAAGGGACAAGGGCTGCTCCTGCCTCTTCTCCTGGTGACCCTGCAGGAGCAGAGAGGTTCTGGGGTGTCTATGCAGATGTTTTGAAGCTTTCAGTACCCAGGAGTTGGGTGCTGGGATACTGGTGGTGCACAGCATGTTCTCTGCTCTCAGTCCTCAGTGGGGAAACTGAGGCACGGAGCTTCCCGGGGCCCCAGTGCTAGAGCTTTGGAGAGGTTGACCTCCCAGATTCTCCAAAAAAAAATCCCAGCCCCCCCAACTCCCTTCCCTCCACTCCCTTGGAGGCCACTGAGCCCCTTTACAGGGCAAGGCAAACTTTAGGAGGGACCAGAGAGGGAAAGTCCCCACCACTGCCCCTGCCGGCTGCCCGGAACCGGTGCTGGTGCCAGTGGATGGTACTGGTGGCTGTACTGGTGTCAGTGCCAGGTCCTGGTGCCCCACACCAGTGCCTATTCTGGCGTCTGCTGTCAGAACCGGTGCCCAATGCCAGCGGTACCAGTGGCTGGTGCTGGCGCCTGGCACACGATGCTCGGTACTGGTGGTCTTGCCCAGTGCCCAGTGTCCCCTTCCCCACACCTCTGGCCAGTGCCCAGACCCGATACTGGTGCCCAGTTCCTTGTGCCCCTGCCTGTTGCCGTTGCAGCCGGTTCAGGGCGGTTCGGGGCGGTCCGGTCGGTCTGTCGGTCGGGGAGGGAGGGTCGGGCCGGTCGGTCGGGGAGGGCCGGACCCGGTCTGGGCGGGCCGGTGGGTCGGTCGGTCGGTCGGGGCGGGCGGAGGTGGTTCGGGGCGGGCCAGTGGGTCGGGCAGGGCCGCTCTGGAGGAAGCCCGGCGGGAGGCAGAGAGGGTCCGGAGCCGGCCCGAACTTCGCGGGTGGTGAGTGCCGAGGGTGAGCCCGCTGCCTGCACCCTGCCCGCTCCCTCTGTCCCTTCCCTGTCCCCTTCTGCCTGCGCCCTTCCCCTACCCCCTGTGTCCCTTCTCCCCCCTCCTGCCCCGTTCCCTACCCCTCTCCCTGCTGCCCCTGTCCTGTCCCCTCCTTCCCCTCCCTCTCCTTTTCCCTGCACCTTCCTTCTTCCCCAGTGCCTGCCCCCCACCTCTGAGCCCCTTTTCCTCCCAGAAGGTCCCATCCCATTGCTCTACCTGCACCCTGTCTCCCACCCACCTGCTCCCACCCCCCAGCACCCTGCCCATCCCCGTGGCTCCCTGCCCAGCTTTCCCCCTCTCCTGCCTCCCCTCCTGTCTCTGCCATCAGGGCCACACGACCGAAGTGTAGAGTTTGCACGTCAGGGTCCCCTGGGCTGGCAGGGAGGGAGGGCGCAGCTCTGCACCCTGATCCCAAACCCGTGGGGTCTGCTGGGGGTCCCTTCCCCGTGCTGTGAGAACAGTCCCAGCACTGACACCCCCACACCCAAGGTAACGGGGTTTCTGTGTCACAGGAGGTGGTCAGTGCCAGCCAGGCCACGTGTGCTGATGGTAAGGGGGAGCATGGATCGTGGTGTCAGCCTGGAGAACCCCTATGCCAGTGTCAACATCCCGAGGGACCAGTTTCAGCAGAGCTTCATCACTCGCTACCTGAAGGATGAGCCCACTGTCATTTCCAACCCTGCAGCCGTGCCCATCTACAGTGTGGGGGAGCAGCCAGACCCTGCTGCCAGCTGGAACAGCCCAACCATTTCCACAGAAAAGTCCTGGTCCCGTCCCTACAACCCCTATGGCAGCCTGAGGATGCCCAATGGGGAATCGCCCGGCTCCTTCTACACCATCACCCTGGACAAGCCCCCCAAGGGCCAGGAGCAGGAGGCTGCAGGGGAATGCAGCTGCTGTAAGTGCTGCCCCTGCTGCAGAAAGTGCTGCTGCATCATCTCCTGAGGGTCAGACCATGGGACAAGGCCAGGTGGCCTGGAGGGGACATGAGTGCCCAGCTTGGGCACCCCAGGGAGCTGCCTTGATGCCCAGCAGAGCTGTCAGCAGGGAGGTGACACTGGCTGGACTTTGCCTTTGCTTTTCATCCATGAGCTCTGCAGCCAGACACACCGGTGATGGGCACCTGCCAAGTCCTGAGAGCCCAGTGTGGGGCATGAGGGAGGAGGAGGAGAGGTTCCCCCAGCTATGCTGAGCCCTGGAAGCCTTGAAGATGATGTGTGCCAATGGAGATGCCATTGAGAAGTGCCTGCACTGGGGACGGGGCAGCACTGAGAGCCTCTGATCCTGCACACTGCCCCTGCCAGCCTGCTCTTGCCAGGAACCCCTCTGCTCTGGGGCTGGGGCACTGCTGGTGGGCAGGGTTGGGTTATGGCAGCTCTGGGGGGGTGGCAGAGGAGGGCATCATCATCATCATCATCATCATCATCATCATCATCTTCATCTCTGTCTTGGAGCAGTGGAGAGGGGACATGGTCTCAGCCAGGATGGGGACTCACCTCCCCAGAACTGATCAGTCCCTCCCACAGTATCAAAGGGGGCTGCAGACCCCTGTGCCAAGCTCTGGATGGGCACTGCTCCCCCTTACCAGGCTACCCATGGGACAGAGGGATGGGGACAGGAAGGACAGACAGACACACCATGGCAGGGTGCTGGGCAGTGCTCCAGGGCAGCACAGCATGGCTGTGGGCAGCAATGTCTCAATGCCAGGAAAGCCCCGGCCCCCTTTGGTTCCTCCTGCCAGGCTTGCAGGGAGGCACAGCCCTTCACCCCATCCACATCCCAGTCTGTGGCTCTGCACTGCACTGGGGACAGGTCCAGTGTGTGAATTGCTGGCCCAGCTCCAGCACTTGGTAGCCCTGGGGCACCCTGGTTGGAATGAAGACTCCCAGCGTTTTTCCTTCTGCAACCTCCTGGGCATGGGGGAAGGGAAGCGAGGAGCCAGGAGCTGCAGGGGCGGCTCCAGGCTGGGTTTTTGGCTGGGGTTTGGGCTGCTGTCCTGGAACAAGCCCGCTGTTGTGTTGGTGTCTCATGGGCAGCTGTGGTGTTGGCGTCCCACGGGTGGTCCTGGTGCCAGGAGGCTGCTGCAGGACCCGCCTGCCTGCAGGGCAGGGGCTCGGAAAGACTGCGTATGTTTGCTGATGACTTCAGGGTGCTGCAAATAAAACTACAGCCATCTCCTCCCTGCCAAGGGACGCCTCTTCCCTCCGCCCTGGGTTTTCCGGGATTCCTGTGTCATTTCTTCCTTGTCTTGGCAGGATGGGCAGGGCAGCAGAGGGGGCACAGAGCCCTCTCCTCTCCATCCATAACTGTTGTGGTGCTGACTTGTGGCAGTGGCACCCTGAGCTCTGCAGTTGCCAGGTGTCCTGTTGTCCTGCTGTCCTGTTGTCCTGCTGTCCTGATGCCAGCCTGGGCCCAGTCACTCCAGCCTGCCTGCCTGGGGAGGTTGGCTGCTGCCCAGCCCAGCCTGCCAAGCTGTCCTGGCTTTTGGAAAGAGAGAGCTTGGCTTTGGGGGAGGCTGGGGATGAGGTAAGTTCCTGGCTGGGTCAGCTGAGTGGCCTTTGTGGCACTGTCCCCACTGGGAGACCCACCAGCACTGGAAACCCACAACTGCTTGAATTCCACCACCACCAAGGTCCCACCAGCACTGGGATCCTACCAGAACTGGAAACCCACAGGAAACTCACCATTGTTGGGAGCCCCCCAGCCCACTACCACCAGGATTCCACTGGAACTGGGAGTCCACCACCCCTGGGAGCCCATCAGCACTGGGATCTCACCACCACCAGAAGTCCAACACTGTTTGGAAGCCCTTGAAATCCCAAGGCAGGCCCAGGTTGCCCCCCTCACCTCCCCGAGCCCCCTGCCTGGCCCAGTTCCCTCCTGCAGAGGAGGGTGGCAGGGACACAGCCCTGCACAAGTCCCTCTCCTGCTTGCCCTGCCTGGACCATGGGCAGTGGTGGTGTGGGGACAGACAGACCCCTCCTTGTTTGCTTTGGTGTCCCCAGAGCCAACTCTGCCTGGCCACAGAGCCAGGACCTGGTGTCACCACCTTGGCTTGGCTGGAAGCCCCATCCCTCAGTGCGTGCTCTGTGTCCCAGGGGTCCCACATACCCTGCGGGGACAAATGTGGTTTGGAGAGGGAGCTCTGTCCCCAAGGGGGGTGTGTGACACCTCTGAGAGCCCCAGGCTGGCAGGGCTGGCACCAGGGGGATGAGGGATGAGCTGGGTTGGGCACTGGCAGGGTGCAGTGTCTGCTGGCAGTGCCATGTGTCACCACTGCCCTTGGCTCTGCCTAACCCCGGGGTGACAGCAAACAAGGAGGAGGGGCCGGGCAGAGCAGTGCCTGCCAGACACCTGCAATGATTAAACTGGAGGCAGCAGGAAAGGCAGGGGGTGGGAAGGGGAGGGGATGCTCCCTCCAGACCTTAGCAGGGCTCTCTGGGTGTCATGAGCAGCTGCCTGCAGGGTCCCAGGGTGCTCCTTTTGTCTTCTCAGGGGTGCGGAGGGTGGTACTGGGTGGGTGCCACCTCCTGGGTGTGCAGTGTGGGTAGTGATGCTGGGCTCTGGCTCCTCTGCTTCAGACCTTTGCACTCCCCTGAGGGTGCCACTCCCTGCCCCACTGGGCAAAGGTCCCTGCAGCTCCAGAGGATCAGTTTTGGGAAGAGGAAAACACATTTCCCCCCTGTGCTTGTCATTGGGCAAGGTGAGCTATAAAAGCCCCTTCCAACCTGAATCACCTTGTGGTTCTCTGATCCTGTTCTTATGGCCAAAAGGGACTGGCACCCTCCAGCTCCATTCCTCTCCTCGTGGAGTCAGGACACCACCCTGCTTTGGGTGGCAGTGTGACTTCGTGAAAGCTTTGGGACACGGCCAGACATCCCTCAGCACCCAGCTGTAGTGAAATGAGGCAACCAGGTGCCATTAATTGCCAGGTGGGCATGAGCTTGTGTTAAGCCCACCTGTGCCTGATTAAGGGGGGCCCTAACTGCGCATGAGCAGGATTAGGGGGCCGATAAAAGGTGAGGCTTGAAGCACAGGCTCAGCTCAGTCCTGAGCAAGCCAGCAGAGAGGTCAGTGGCTCTTGGAGCAGTAGCACTGATCCAGGCTAGGCAACCCTGAGGGCTATAGACTCAGAGCACTGTTTGTGAGTTTCGGCTGGAACACCTGGTTGGACCTTGGAGCATCGTACCCTATGAGAGGTTTGTCTTGCAACACCCAGCTGCCTGCATGCCCCTGGGCACAGGGCCCTGTAGGGAGCACACCCTGCCCATCAGGCACCAGCTCTGCCCAGGATGCCACCTCTAGGGTGCTGCCACCCACCCCAAGATGCCAGGGCACAGCAAGGGTCCCACACAGCTGGTTTGTGATTGACCCAGGGCACACTGCCTGTGCACCCACCCTGACTGGAGAGTCTGGCTGAAACTCAGGTCCCTGTCACAGCAAGGGGAGGGCATGCCCTGCCCTGGGGAGACATCCCTGCACCTGGGGACACAGTGCACACCCATGGGCACTGCCTGGGGAAACCTGTTGCAAAAGGTATCTCAGCACCCTGTGTCAGGATGTGGCCACTGCACCCCGGAGGGGCTGAGCTGCCTCCTCTGCTGCTGCGTTCCCCACCCCGCCATCAAGGGCTGGAGTTTTTCTGCAGAGCCCGGTGACCCTGTGAGACTCCAGGTCTTCATCCCTCCCAGTTTTTCCTGCCGTGGAGTGCTGGGAACACGGCCCGAGGCTGCTGAATTCCCGGTGAGCAGGAGAGAGCTGCCGGGCTCTGCCCGCACTGCTGCAGCCTGGAGCAGGAGCTGCTGCCCTCTACTGCTGCCAGGCAGAAATGCTGCTGGGTGTCCTGGCAGGCTCCAGGATGTGCTTTTCTCCTCCAGGATCTTCGGTCCAGGATCTTGGACCTTTATCAGGCTCCTCTGCCGGGACAGCCCTCCCTGCAGAGGCTGCGGCACTGCCGGGGCTGGTGGCTGCGGGGCCAGAGCTGCCACCACCCTGGTGCTGTCACCTCCCCTGGGTCATGTGTGGGTCAAGCATGAACCTTGCTCGTGTCACTGAGGGGTGCTAGGATGTACCCAGCCTGGTGATGGGCATCAACCCTGGCAGAGCCGAGGGTAACTCATCCCCCAGGGGCTTTGGGCCCCACACCTGGGCACCAGATGGAGCCTTGGTGTCCCCATCCATCCTCAGCCCCTCCACCCCCACGAGCCCAGAGCCTCCCTGTGTCCCCTTCTCCAGTCACAGACATCCCCAGGGCCTGGAGGCTGCCTGGGGACAACAGGGTGGTTCAGCTGGCCAACATTTGCCCAGATGTTCCTGGCCAACATGTGGATGTGGAAGATGTGGGAGGCTCCTCTACTGCTGCCCAGCTGATGTCCAAGCCCTGTCCACTCGGAGTGAAGCCCAGACCTCCTCAGCTTTGTGGGACTGTTTCTTCTGCTAATGAAGCAGCAGAGAGTGGTCAGTGGCTGCTCCTGGGGCTTGGATTTCAGAGGTCTTTGTTAGCCTGGTTCTTGTAACCCAATCTCCCAGGCTTGGCTTCCCAGCAGCTAATCCGATAGCCTGCCTGTCCCTGAAAAGTGAGCTCCTTCCCAGTGCCACCAGCATCCACCAGGACCTGGCTGGAACTCTGCTGGTGACTCGGACCCCCCATGGTCCCCATGGGACTGCCACAGCCCCCCGGGATGGCACAGCACTTCTGACACCTCCCCTGAGGGACTGGGGGAGCACCTCAGGAGAGGTAGGGATGGGGGGCAGGGGAGGAAGGGAGGGATACCCATGTGTACCCAAACACTTGAGGTCACTGGTGGAGAGGGACTGGAGCCTTGGTGACTTCCAGGACAGATTTGCAACTATGCTGGTGGGTGCCAGACCCCCCTTAAGATGATGCTGGGCTCCTACTTCTCCCCATCATGCTGCAAGCTTGTCTCCTGCTGCTGACAGCCATGCCAAGGCAGCCTGGCATGGCCCTGAGCTGGGGAGGAGCAAGGATGTGGCACTGCCTGGTCAGTGTCACTGCTCCCCTGAACTGATCCCACTGATCCCCAATCCCCCACGGCACATAAGGGACGCTTGGCAGAGCTCCATGCTGAGACACAGTGGTGGCACTAAGGACAAGGTGTCCCCCTCGGATGTGCAGAGCCACCTGTAGTGCCAAGGTCCTGCTTTTCTAGGCAGGGCTGTCCCCGGGGCAGGCAGCAGGCAGCGATGTTGGGCAGGGAACCTGGGATGCTCCTGGGAATCCACCCCGTGGTGCTGCTCCCCGTATCTCCCATGCATCAGCCGCACCGGGAGGTGTTTTCACTCTGGCTGTGAGTCTGATGGTTCCTCTCACCCCTTCCCAGCATGTCCCAGGCTGGTGGTAGCCCCCGGGCAGAGGACCCAGGGCCGTGTAGCAGGGCACACTCCCGCACCCCGAGCCGGGGCAGCCAGCGGCTCGAGTGCATCATCTGCTTCTGCTCCTACGACCTGAGCAGCCGCCTGCCCCGACGGCTTTACTGCGGTCACACCTTCTGCCAAGCCTGTCTGAAGCGTTTGGATGCCGTGGCCAACGAGCAGCGCTGGATCCCTTGCCCGCAGTGCCGCCAAAACACCCCCACGCCCCGCGGCGGGGTCGCCATGCTCGACCTCGACCTGGCCACCTTCCTCATCGTCAAGGCTGACAAGGAGCATCCCCGGGGGGCCGGCAGGTCCCAGCCTGACTCGGCCACCAAAGGCTCAGGCAAGGAGAAGGTGGTGACCCAGCAGCCGGCGGGGCTGTGCCAAGAGCCGGTGCCTCCTGTGCTGTTCCCCCGGCGTGGCTGCTGCCGGCCCTGCCTGTGCTGCGGGGTGACAGCCACCTTCGAGAGCTGAGCATGGGGACTGGACAGCTGAGCATCCGGGGGGGTGGCTGAGACCCTTTTTTGGGGACCTTATGCCATGGACAGTAGTGGTGGGGCTGTACTGGCATCCTGGGGCTTGCTTCTTCATTCTGCTGGGATTTGGGTGCTACGGGGGGGGGAGATGAGGATGTCTCATCCTGCCCACACCTCACTCTGAGACCTCAGAAACCTGGTCCAGCCATGAGGGATGTCTCCATGTCATTGTCCCAGGGATTGCTCACAGCTGGCTTCTCCGTGCACACAGCATTGCAGCATGGAGCAGGCAGGGGACACAGAAGCTCAGGGACACAGCCGTGCTCCAGGGACTGTGTCCAGACCCTGAAAACACCAACCCCACACTTGACCCGTGTCCCCAGCAGGCACTGGGGACATCTCCCTGGCCATGGCAGGGGGTGAGCAGCATGCTGGCAGTGAGGGACTGAGAGAGGAGCTGTGTTTGCAGCCTCCTGGGCTCTCTGAGCACAAAAGCAGAAATGGCCTCGATTTTAACAGGGTTTGTGGTTTGGTTTCTTGTTCAATGAATTTTGCACTCCTCACCTGATCCCCAGTGCCTGCAGGGAATGGTCGGGTGCAGCCCTTGAAGGGGGAAGAACATTTTGAGAGAGGGCTCCTTAATAATTCAGTTCTCCATCTATCCAGCAGCTGGTGGTGGGATGAGCCAGTGCTGCAGCTCCACGTGGCTGTGGGTTGAGTGCTGGGCTGGGCTGGAGGATTCTTCTGAATTATTTCCAGATGGGGATTAATGCAGCAAAGTGAGTTTGCTGCAGGATAGATAAACAAACCAAAGCTCCTCTGGCTGCTATTAATAAACTGCCTGCTTGCTGCTCCTGTCCCAGATTTGGGAACATCCTGGTCCTGGCCCAGGGTGCAGCCATGTGCTGCCCTGTTGCCCTTCCAGCCCTTGAACCATGGGTCAGAGGTGACAGGGGACCTCAGGGACCAGGGTGCTCCCAAAGTTGCTGCAAAGGTGTGAGCAGAGGGCAGTGTCCCTGTGCCAGATCCCTGCTCCCATCCCTGTGGGTGGGATGTGGAGCTGCCATCTCCAGCCTCTGAGCTCTGTGCAGGGTGGTGGGTGCTGGGAGGTGACATCTCTCCAGCCTTCTGCTGAAGACCTTTGTGTGGTTTTGGAACCAGAGCAGGTGTAAACAGGGTGGGGGCAGACTTTGAGCCCTCTCATCCCAGCAATGCCCTGCTGGGGTGAAGGTAAACAAGTTTTGGGTGGCTGCAGGCCAGCCAGCTCACCTTTCCCACAACTTCAGCTCCGGGGGTCCTGGATGTCCCTCCCTGTGCATGCAGAAGTGTGGCCAGGCTGGGGAGGAGAAAGGTGGTCCCTGGGACTGACATCCCACCCCCCTCCCTCCCTTGGGCAAGGCTTCTGCTCACCTTCCAGAGGCAAAGAGAGACCAGGGAAGGGTCTGGGCTCAGTGGGGTAGCAATGACTCCCAGCAGAGGTCTAATCCTGTTGAGGACTTCTGGATATAGTGGGCCAGCACAGAAGATGGGGTTAGACCTGCTGAGGATGTGATTTGTCCCACCCTAGGCAGCTACAGGGGTCCTGGTTCCATACTCCCCCTGCACCTGGCTGGTGAGGCAGTTGCCCAGTGGGGAGGAGGGAGGCCAAGAGGTGGGTCTGGGTTTGCTTTTTCCCAGCTCTCAAGCCTGCAGAACACACAAGAAGTTAATGCCAGGCCCCACAGAGCTGGCAGCTCACCTGGCTGGAGCAGTGCCTGGCAGAGGGTGGGACACGGGCATGGCTCAGCACCTTGCCAGGGCTGGCATCACAGCAGAAATATTTGCTGAAAAAAAATGCAGCTCCACCCCGGAGGAAAACCAGGTCCGGGTTCACAGCCGGGGGGTGGTGAGGAAATGCTCGTGGCTGTGGGAAGCCCAGCACACCCAGCACCCTGCTCAGCACCACCCGGCTCTGGCTGGGCAAGGCGCTGGCACTGAGGGACCCTGCCCAGGGGGGAACCCAGCACCGGAGGTCTGGAAGCTCTGTCCAGAGCCATGGGGTGCAGGAGGGTCCCTGGCAGGGTGCTGGCTTTCCAGCTGAGCTGTCTGCTTCTCCTGGGGCCGCTGCCCTCCCCAGCCTGTCCCAGTGCCTGCCGCTGCTCCTCGGGAGAGGCTGACTGCAGCCAGCACGGGCTCCGGGAGGTGCCCCAGAGCCTTTCCACCAACACCAGCGCCCTGTGGCTTGGTTACAACTTCATCGCGGTGCTGGGGCCGGGTTCCTTCCCTCCCCTGCCGAAGCTGTTGCTGCTCAGCCTGCCCCACAACCATCTGGGGCTGATCCACAGCCGGGCGCTGCTGGGGCTCGGGGCGCTGCGGGACCTGGACCTCAGCAACAACCGCTTGACCGTGCTGAGCCCCGACACCTTCCTGCCCCTCACCAGCCTGGTCATGCTCAACCTGGGCAGCAACAGGCTGAGGGAGCTGGAGCCTGGGCTGGCGGAGGTCCTGCCCCAGCTCCAAGGTCTCCTTCTGCAGGACAACCCCTGGGTGTGCAGCTGCAGCATTCGGCCCCTCTGGCGCTGGCTCAGCCACAACAGGGAAAAAGTGCAAGGTGAGTGCCCGCAGGACTCTGTCCCCAAGACCCCCTCCTGCTCCATGCTGGACCCCCTCAGGGACCCAGCACCCCGGCTGCTTGTGGGGTCTGTGCCTGTGAGGGCAGGGTGAGGTTCTCCAGAACCTCCAGCCGTGGCAGCTCCTCTGCCTGCATGGGGGGAGGCAGCCCTGGGCTTGGCTCCTGGTCTCCACCCTTGGTGACCAGCAGGGATTGCCTGGGCAATGTCCCAGCAAGGGGACCCAACCAGTGCTGAACCCAGTCCTGCTGCACTGGGGGCAAGGGGTGCTGGGCAAGGAGCACCTGGGGGGGCAAGAAGAGCCTGTGGGCTGGGGTGGGCATCACTGCTGATCCAACCAGGCCTCAGTGCCTTCAGCTCCTTCCCCAGGACCTTTGTGAACATGGGTCTGATCCCACATCTTCAGCCCATGAACTTAAGGGAGAAATGAGGAGCCAGCTCTGCCAGCAAGGTGTCCCTCCCCACAGCCACCCACTCCTCAGGTGGACACTTGTCACTTGTGCTGGCTGGGAGCATCTGGGGCATCTCCATGCTGCCTGGTCACTTTTCCCCAGATCAGTCCTCCAGGAGCCCACCTCACCCCTTTTCTTGCCCCATCTGTTGTCCTGGCCAGATCTATTTCCTAGTGCCCTCTCCAGTACTGTGCCCACCTCCCCATTCCATCCCATCCCATCCCAACCCACTCCTCAGGTCACAGGACACTGATGAGCCCTGAGCCCTCACAGCTTCCCTTCTTTGTACGCTGCCATGGGTGATCTTGGTCACCCTCATCTCTCTTCTGCCCTGGTCCCATCTGTCCCATACAGACCTGCTGTCCCCTCTGCCCTTGACAACTGTCCCTGTCAGAGATGCTTTTCTCTTCCAGAGAAGACTTTGCTCCTCTGCAGAGCTCCAGAGCAGCTGAATAATTATCCAATCATGGACCTCAGGAATGAGTCCTTCACACAGTGTCAGGAGACCTCACTCACTGTTCAGCACTACATTGCCTTCTTCATCATTGGACCCTTCTGCTTCATGGCCAGCATCTTCTTCTGCACCTTCATGGGCTCCATCACAGTGTTTTGCCAGCACCTACGCAGGGAACCCGACTCCTGGAGGAGACCCCACATCTGTGGGGGCCACTGAGGGAGGGTGGCCAGGCCAGGAGGTGGTCCATGCCCTTCTCCACCTGCCTCTATCCCCCTCTTGCAAACATTTCTCGTGGACCAGTGAGTGGATGCTCCGTGCCTGGAAACCCCTTTTCTTCCTCCCAGAACCCCTGAGATGATGCCAAACCCCAGCTCAGCCCCGCGGCAGGACATGGGCTGCAGCTGCTCTCAGTGTCTCAGGGGGTTGCCCCCAACCACCTCAGACCTGCACATCTCCTTCCTGGGGCTTGCCAGCTGATCCTTCTCCAGCTCACCCTTCAGTTCCAGACTGTCCCCAGCCCCCGTTGCCAGGCCTGGCCATCAGCCTGGCATCCCATAATGGTGATATCCCTTCCCTCCCAGTCCTCCCTGCACCTCCTGCCCTTTCTCCTCCTGGTTTCTCCATCCCTCCCTCCATCTTTTACTCTTTTCAAACCCTGCAGCAGTGCTGGGTGAGGCTCTGATTCAGCTCGGGGCTCCCTGCCAGCTTTGCCAGAAGGCAGAGAAGGAAAGAGGCACAAGGCACCAGAATAAACCACTTCATGATCCAGTTTAGACTTTACTGAGCTCTTGCAAAAACTTGGTATTAATGTTACATTGACGTATAAAGTAGAATGGGTCCAAATTCTCAGCTGGAGCGAGATGAACTTGATGGAGCCACTGCAGTCAGTGGGATGATGATCACAGACCTCAGCTGCTGCCTGAAAATCCTGGCTGCAAAGGCTGCCCACCTTCAGGGGAACCCCTCTGCTCGGCTGGGGCAAGGAGAAGGCATTTCACACTGCTGGGGCTTGGTACCACGTTGCAGGTGAGTTTTCCACCTTGGCAGGAGGTGGGATGCAGTGTTGCCCTGGCTGGAGCTGCTCACGACCATCCTGGCTGATGCCAGATGCTTCCCCAAGGCTGGTGCCCCCATACCTGCCCACAGCACCTGTAGGGAAGGTGCTTGGGGTGCTGGCACATGGGCACGTGTGCTTGTGGGGAGGAAGGGGTGAGGAGGAAGGGGGTCAGCCTCGTTTGGTTCCCTTCTCCTGAAACTGGGACCCAGTTTCCGTGTCTCCAGGTTTGGGCAGATGCAGGCACTCGAGCTGGGGGTTCAGGGCTGGTGAGCTCGAGCTTTGGGTCAGTAGGGAAGTTCCAGAGCCTGCCGTGGTGTCCCCACACTGCAGCCAGGCTGGGTGGCAAGCCACCACTGGCCAGCAGCATCTCTCTTTGCATTGCTGGTGCTGAGGCAGTGTGGAGCTTGGCTGAAGGTCAGTGCAACCATCCAGAGCCATTTCCTGGGGTGATGTTCCTGGCTAGGAGAGCCACGGTGAGAGAGCTACATGCTGGTCATGGCCTGGTCCTGGGGATGTCTTCTGTGCAGGAGAGGTGGGGAGACAGGCTCTTGGCTGAGAGCATCTTATGGGCTCCATGTGCCACATGTAGCAGAGGAGTGTGAGCTGCAGGGCTGGGGACACTCCTGCTGCTAACAGGCTACACACAGGAGCCAACTCATAGCCATGGGCTGGTGGGAGTGAGGAAGAGGGGGGTTCATCCTCACAAGGAGCAGGGCAGACACTTTCCAGCCTCTCCACAGAGCCAGAGGTCCCTCAGTACCACGGGAACACATGGCCCAACCTGCTGAGCCACACCGGGTGCTCCAGCCACTGAGGAGCACTTGGAGCCCTCTGGGGTGGTGGGAGACGTGGAGCACACCTGAGAAGCCCCGTGTGTGCTGAGAAGCCTGAAGCCTGCAAAGTGAAGGGTGTGTTTGTATTCTGCCCCCAGCTCTTCCCTGCTGCTGTGGGAGAGCGGGCACCCTGTGCCTTCCCAAGTCCCTTGCACGTAGGCAGTCAGTGGCAATACTGATTATCAACAGCACTGGTCAGAAGTGATTATCTCTGTACAGGGAGGTCCAAACCGTGTCCTGGTTCTGCCGTGCATTCTGGGGCACGAGCTTGGCAGCAGGCCTGGGAAGGGAGGGAGATATACAATGAAGTCACCATGTATAGATGAAGGATGCTTTCCTCCCACCTCACCCAGAAGAACCCATCAGTGTCCCTGGAAAGGCAGTCCTGGTTGTGCCTTCCTACTCTGGTGGGCAAGGACTGATGGCCCTCGGGGAGCAGGTCACACCACAGTGCTGACTGAGGGGTCGGAGAGGTTGAGCTGGCCAGTGATGTCTGTGGGATGATATTGCTGCAACACACAAATAGACAGACAAGGAGAAAAAAAAAAAAAACACAAAAAAGTGTTAGGCAGCCCTCGCACTTGCCCCAGGTCTCCACTTTACATCCCACATATCCCTATGGGATATTCCTACGGGATGCAACGGCCCCAAATCTGCTGCTGGCTGAGGTCCCCTTTCCCACCTCAATCCTGGTGCAGAGCTCGGGGCTGACACTCTCCAAGCAGCCCCTGGCTGGGCTGGAGGAGGCCCAGGAGCAGTGGTGGCAGAGCATCACCCACCCAGCCAGTCCCCCTCTGCTGGGACACGGCCACGAGACAAAGTCTGTGACTCAAACACCCAGCCCACGGCTGAACCTGTGTTTGGAGGCTCTGGGGGGGTTTCTGGTGCCGGATCAAGCTGTGCTTTGAGGCCAGGGCTTTTCACCTCCTTGTTGGTGCTTTGACTGTCCTCCAGTGCAGGTGAGCAGTGGGGTGTGGGTGACTTGTGAGAAACTGTGGTGTTAACTGTTGGTGTGAAAATACAGCCTGGAGGAGGGGGATGGGTGGGGGGGAGGGAGGGAGGTGAAATGTGACCCGGATTTGGGGTTCTGTGCTCCTTGCTTGGCAAATGCTCTCTGGGAGAGACCTCCCCAGCCATGGTCCCACCAGTGAGCAAATGGGGAGAGCAGAAATATCCTGCACTGGGATAAAAAAAAAAAAAAAAAGAAGAAAAAGTCCTTCCTCCTCCAGCAGATAGTTGGATATTTGCAAGGGGACTGTTATTTTTCCCTTTCTCCTTCTGTTCTCCCTTCCTCTCCCACTTCCACTCTCCTGACTCCAAAGCTTGAACTCCAGCCCTGTTGGAGAGCAGGTGAAACAGCCTCTTGCACTGTTCTCTGGGGCCCTGCACTGGTGCTGGGACAGGGAAGGGTCCCAGGGTCATGGTGGGTCCCATGTGTGGCAGCTCAGACCCTTGCCCATGACAGCTCCCATCCTGCAGGGATGCTCCAGGGGCTCCTTGGGGACTTTGTTGGGTGTTGGCTGTGGTCCCCGTGGTGCTGTTGGTGGCTCTGGCACTGTGGTTACCCTGTGTGGCTCTGTGCCCTGCCTGCTGCCATGGGAGGGGCTGTGGGGGGGGGGTCCCCCCAAGCCTGGTGGGTGGTCCTGGGGTCCAATTTTGTGCTTCACCAGAACCCCCCAGGTGGGAGCTGCTAGGGAAGGGGTGGGAGCCAGTGTGCTCCTGTCCCTCTGGCACACATTCTGGGGACGTGGGGTCAGGCGGGACAGGTCAGGGATGCTCTGGGAATGTCTCTTCACTTAGGGGACTTGCTGTCACCAAAGTGGAGCCTCTGGGATGTTCCTTGCTCAGGGGTTGCACCTCGGCCATCACCCCCCTGAGCAGAGGGCGGCAGAGGTGACCCCAAGGGGTGGCTTCCTGGGCCAACTCATCAGTCCACTAAAAAACACCTCTCCCTCTCTCCCCAAAACAGGGGCAGCCACCCCCTCCTTGTGAAAAAATCCAAATTCCAGCTTAACACAATCCTTCCTTTCCCCAGGAGAGCTGGCAGGACCGGGGCTGGATTCCCACAGGGAGGAGGAGAGGTTGGGTGGCTTCCTGGGAGGAGAAGGAGGAACTTGAGATACAAAAAGGAGGGGGTAGAAGAAAGGAACTTTGTTAAAATCCTGCCTGGTGGGCTGGGGGAGCAGCATGGGGGTGTGTGTGTGGCTGGTGCACGTGTGCGTGTGGCTTGTGCACGTGTGTGTGTGCCTGGTGCACGTGTGTGTGCGTGTGGCTGGTGCCAAGGGGAAGCTGGAGGTCCAGCAGGGCAGGTTGGGGCCTTCTGGTCTCTCTGCACAGCTCTGGGGAGGGTTTGGGGTGGGTTGGGAAGCACTAAAATAACCAAGCGAAATGGGGAATCTGGCCAGAAAAATTAAAATACAAATTCAAATAAAATACAATTCAAATTTGATTTGAAAGCATATCTCCTCCAATCACAGAGTTATCACAGGGTAACATTCTCATTTACTTTTTTTTTTTTTTTTTGTGTAGAGTTCATGCATGCAATTTTTAATAATAAAAAAATAAAAAGAAATTAAAAATGAAAAGAAAAAAAAACCAAGAAAATGGTATTATCAAAACTATGTCAAAGTAGAACTAAAGATAGAAGCACATATCAATAATTGTCGGGTAAATAAAGTTACAGGGATGGTGCAATTATCCCTAAATCAAACATTATAAAGCCAAGAAATTAATAAATATTAAGTGTAGGAGAGACTCAAACATGTTAAGGTATGGAAGTGAAGTGAAGGCACCAGAAACTTTAAATGACAACCAGGAAGAAAATATAGACAAGAACTTAATATGTCTTCAAAAATGACTTCAACCTAATCTGGGCTCATGTGCGAGTCCCTGGCTGGTGGAAGATTTTTCTGGAAGAATTTTGGGGTTTGTTTTGTTTGGTTGTTTTTTTTCAATGAAAAATTAAAACTTCAGCTCAATGCGATCTCGCTGTAGAAAACGTCAACTTTCCTTAAAAAAAAAAACAACAAAAAAATTAAAAAGAAAAAAACACCCCAAAACTAAAAATCAGTTCTCTTTGACCTACTTTTGGTTCTTTGGGGCCCAAAACTAGATTCTTTTTTTTTCAGCCACGAAGTGTTTGCCTTTGGGGTGGCTGATCCTTCACTCAAAAGGTGACCTTCTCCATCACCCCCCTGGGTACTCAACCAGCTCCGGCACCATCCCCAGGGCTGCAGGGCCACCACCTCCTGGCAGCGCTGGCTGTAGACGTGGTGACATGTGTCATGCTGTGTCTTTGGGGGGTGGGTGACACTCTGGGGAGGGGGCTGATGACGGCGGGTAAGGTTCAGGGGGAGTGGGGGGTGTCTCTAAGGGCCCTGTGCACCTCGTTACATGTCTGTAGGCAATGTGCTGGCTCGGAAGGTGTCTGTGTGGATTTATGCGTCTCACATGGCGTCTGTGGGGTTGCAGTAGCGTGGGTGGCTGCGATGGATGGCAGAAGGTTCAGCTCCGCGAGCGCTACTCGAGTTGCAGGAGCTGCCTATGGGGAACACATGCATCTCCTCCCGGGGTGGTGGGGATGATGTGCCGCGGAGAGGCTGTGCAGCTCGGGTGGTGGTGGGCGCTAGGACGTTCAGAGTGGGGTGGCAGCTTCCCGGGGCTGTCTTGGCTCCATGGTGCCAGCCTGTCTCTCTGGCACTCCTGAGGGACCATTCTGCAGGGCTGCAGAGCAGAATCCATTTTTAAAACTCCCGACAACGAAAAGGAAAGAAGCGAGGCCACCGGGGGCGGCGTCTTTCGCTCGCTTGCCAGGAGAGCGCATGGGGCCGGGGTCAGCCCGGCCTTCCAGCCCCATGGGCTCTCAAGCCTCGCCCCTCTGAGACCCGGTGTGGGCCCACAGCTCCTCTGAGCATCATCAAAGAGGGCACCTCACTGCTTTCTCCTCTTTACAAGGACCCCAGGCGACACGTCCCAGCATGCTACGTCCTCACGGGCCTTCCACAGCAGGAGGGCATCGGGGTCTCGGAGCCAGGGCTGCTGCGTGGAAGTGGAGGGCACCAAAATGGCAGTCTGTGACCTGAGATGGTGGCAGCACCCTCCTGCTGGCTGCTCAGCCCTACAGAGCAGCCGGCAGCTCTGCCCAATGTCACCACAAAGTCACCACAAAGCTCACTCCTCCATGGGCCTCTTGCCATAGCTGGACCTCGGACCCACTAGCCTCCATCTCGGCCATGTTGGGATGGGTGTTGGCCCTGCTAGCCTGTTCTCAACTCAACTAGCCTGGTTCCCTGAGGGATGTGTCCTGGGACCCCAGCCTCATCACCACCTGGAAGAGAGAGGACTGCAGTGCATCCTTGCCCATAGTGGCCTCGCAGATGCAGCTGCCCCCAAGGTAGAAGGGGACCATCTTCTGGGAGGAGTGGGGCCATGGTTCAACTTGTGAGCACCGTTCCAAGAACATGGCCAGGACCCACAGCATGGGAGCAAGAGGTGAGGGAAGGAGTGAGTACAGCTCCACCACTTGCTCATGGGACCTCCGGACCTGGTCAGCTCAGAGCACTGAGAGCTCTGTGGTGTGGTGTGGTGTAGGGGACATGTCACACCAGGGAGACGGATCAGGCTCAGGATGCTTCCACAGAAGGGAGTGATGTGGGAGCTGTCAGGGTGCCACATGCCAGCTGCCCCCTTGTTCCTGGGTTCTCCCCCTCTCCTGTGCCACCCTAGGTGCCCACTGCACCATGGGGGTCCTGCTCTCCCAGGACAGGACTCCTTGGATTCCTAACTGTGGAGTGATGCAAACACAACTCTACCTGGGACATGCTGAAATTCCTCCCACAAGACATTTTTCTAAAATCTTTCTTCCCTTCTTTCTGTCACTTCTCCTCACTCTTCCCACCTTCTCCCCACCCGCACCACCTCTGTTTTCTCTCCCTTGGTTGGGGCTCAGGGCACCTGCACCCTTCCTGTAGAGCTGCCGGCGAGTGCAGCAGTAGGGAAGGGGCACCTCAGACATGGGGACATCACTGGGACAATGTGCCACGCAGGCAGCATGGAGGCAGAGCAGGAGGTGACAGGAATGCTCACCATCTTCCTCACAGGGGTCAGGGGATGAGAGAGAGGAGCGTGGGTCCCCCTCATGCCTGCCAGGTTTCAAGGTGACAGCGAGAGGAGAACTTTGTGTGAGATGGTGGCAGCCGAGCCCGGCCAAGGGCTCAGCTGTCCCCAGGGCCATGTCTCAGGGGTGCTCCAGGAGCTTCTCGGGTTGGAGCCTGCACTGGTGTCCAAGGCAGCCACCTCCATTTCACACACAGAGCCATGGCCCCCCCGAGCCCCTGCGCTACCTCCTGCTGCTCCCCAAGCCTGCGGCTGCCCATGAGCCACAACTACCCACGCTGCCACCGTCCCCCCGTCCCTGCCACGCTGCGGGCAGCTGGCCAGGAACCTGCTCTGAGCAACCCTGGGCAGAAATGCAGCGGTGGCCCCCAGGAGGTGATGGGGACGATCCCGTAACGCTGGGGAGGTCGGGCAGCAAAACGCAGCGGGTGCTGCCACACGAGACAACAGAGTAGCCACAGTGCAGAGTGTCATACAACAAAAGGCGACATGCAGAGGGACACTGGCTCAGTCTGACAGACCAACAGCCCAACCTGACACCTGAAGAGTGCCTGAAGCTCCAGCACGAGCAGACACATTTGGAAACAGCTGGCTTGAAAGGCAGCAGTTTGGAGGTTTTTCTCTGGTTACGTGCGAGCAGTTTTACTCTGCGGCGGAAAGCAGAAGTTTGAAGCGAGGTTGGGGCTTTCACAGCCCCCCCTCTTTGAAGCCTTTGAGTCTCTTTTCTAGAGCTGCCAGACTGCTGACGGTAACCAGAGAGAGCTGCCACTGCTGTGCCCAGGACTACGTCCTGAATGCTAATTGTCACAAACAAAAATCACATGTAGAGAATGTGACACGCATGGCTCTCGGTGAGGTGACACAGTGCCCAAATTAAATCGGGGTGATTGTTTTTAGGCATACAATGACAAACAGGTACAGGAACACTCAGGAACGGAAAGGAAAAAAAAAGAAAAAAAGGAAAAAAAAAGTAATAAAAAGATGTCATCAGTTTCAAGAGGTCAGCACCGGTAAGGTGAGCGAAGCACAGAGAGGAACATCGGAAATCATCCAGGCAAAAAGAAAAGAGAAGAAAACAAAACAAAAGAACAAAACGAAAACTCGGTTGCATCTCCCAACTCATCACAGGACTCCAAGCCACCTCCTGCCTGCCCTCCAGGATCCCAGCATCCTTTCAGGACCACGGGATGACTGACTCACTGACTGACTGACTGACTGGTGACGAACATGAGCTATGCATGTACACTGGCAGCTTGGGGATGGGTGTGTGGCAGTCGATGGGATGGCAGAAGAGAGAAAGAGAGAGAAAGAGAGAGGGCAGAATTGTTCTTCTTCCTCTTACCGTATCCTTGGAGGACCTACGTCTCTTGAAGCTGGAGGCCAGGGTGGAGGTGATGGACCTAAAAGTGGCTTTCTTTTTAGGGTCAGGTTCTGCTCTACCACTTTTTCTATCCTAAAATGAATATGTATAAGTGATTAGATCTCTAGTGTGCTGTTGGAAACACTAAATCTATTTGAATACTGCCCCGTGTCATGTCCTTCATTTGGGTGAGAAAGCTACTGGAGATGTCCTGTCACTCCCAGTCCTCCAAGGGCCTCGATGACCCCATGGCCACCACACAGCTACAGCTACATGCCCGGCCTCGTGTCTGGAGGGCTGGAAACCCCTCTGGGGAGCAGCCCTGCACTCCTGGGTGGTTGGTCCAGGCCGGCACAGCTTGACCACGCTTCCTGGGCACGTTCTGCCTGGCACCCTGCCCCTTACTTCCACCGCTAGCCTGGCTGGACCAAGAGGTGAGATGCTGCATCTACCACTATGAGAAAAAAAACCAAAAAAAACCAACAAAATAACCAACAAAATTGCTCAGGGCCTTTTCTGAGGCTGAATCCTAGTGCCACAAGAGAGAGAGAGGACTGCATTGAAAGAGAAGTCATTGTATGAATATTCTGTAAAAAAAAAAAAAAAAATGTGTTCAAAAATTTCAATGACGCAGTTGAGCAAAGCCGAACGTGGGTTTGTTGGTGGTGGTTGATTTTTCTTTTTTTTTTTTTTTTTTTTTTTCTAAAGTAAAAGAGGTTAAAAAAGAAAACAACAATAATAATAATAATAAAAAGAAACTGGAAGAAAAAAGAAAATTATAAAAAAACAATAATAAAGGAAAAGAAAGGGAGGAGGCAAAGCGTTAGCGCTATGATGTCATCGGGGTCGGGATGGACTGAAAGAGAAACAGAACTGGAAAATGCAGGCGTTGGTGTCAGCGAGTCGGACCTGGTTAGCGCAGGCTGGGAGCACCAGGCGCCAGGGTGCAGGGGCAGCCAGCCGAGGGCCACGGCCCCGCTCTGCCGCGGGCGCCGCCAACGATTCCTCCCCAATTGCTTTGGTGCCAATGAGGGTGAGGTTCCCGACGGGGGACGGAGTGACCAGGTCTGGCTCTGCTACCGCACGGGGGTAACCAAAATGTATCCCGCTGGTGCGTAGAGCATGCTCGGGGATACATTTGCTCCTCCTTCTCAGTTCTCTCTTTTGCGGACATGCACAAACGGAAAGGAAAGCAAGATGAATGGGATGAAATGTCTTTTTTTTTTTTTTTTTTTTTTTTCTTCCATGGCATCTCAGGAAATAGCCATGGCAAAACTGCGATTCCCCCAAAAAAACAAAAAATAAATAAAAAAAAAACGTTATTTTTGTTTGTTTGTTTTAACAAATAAATCTTTCCACTTGCCTACCTTCTAGCAATGTACCAGATACTAGTGCTCTGACGTTTCCTCCTGTGGAAAAGTCTTACAATGTCAAACGGCTCTTTACCATGAGGCTGTTTACCCCCGCAGGGCAGCATGCTTTGCTCACAGTCCCACAGACTCTGCCCAAGGAACCCAGTGCAGTATTTTCTAGAAGGTTGGCAAGTGAAAAATGGCAGTGCGACTAGTGTGCTCTGTCCCAGCAGCCTGAACCCCCTCGGTGCTGCTGCTTTTTGGAAGCAAAGGGAAAAAAAATAATTAAAAAAGTATAAAAAAAAAAAGAAAAAGGAATTAGAAAAGGAAAAAAAAAAAGAATAGATAAATGGCTTTTCCGAGACTCTTATCAGTGAACAGAACCCAGAGAGCTCTCAGGACACAGCAGCCTGGCCTCAGGCCTCCCATGGCTGCTCTTGGGCTGGTGCCTCCCCCCTGGGGCAGCCCCCCCGTCCACCCCAGACAATGCTGCTCTCCCAGAGCCACTGCCCTGGGGCTCCCTGGGCACCCCTGAGCCCCCCACCTCTCTGGCTGCCTGGCTCTGCTGCCAAGGGCAGTGGCCTGAAGGGTGTCTTGCTCTCAAAAAGCCAGCTTGCCTCCCCGAGGAGGAGCAGCCTGGGGGGATTCCCGGTGAGCCTCCAGCCACACTAAACTGGGGCTGGGGGGGGGGGGCACCATGTTGCTCAGCCCCAAGAGCAAGGGGCTAAGGGAAGCATGAGGCTAATGGCCCAAAGATGTGCCCATGGCTCAGGGTCACTACCAAGCACTGCTGGGCCTCCTGGGCTCCCCTGCACAGGGGAATCAGGGATGGGAGAAGCCAAGAGCAGGGGAAAGCAATGGCCCCAGGGAGCCCTGGCACTGGGGGGGCATCTGCACAGCTGGATCCCCTGGAGGAAGATGTCCTTGTCTCCAAATGACAAGAGCACGCACCACCTCTTTTTGGAGTCAGACAAAGGGGCCACCAAAACCCCAGGGAGTGGGCAGGGAGGGGGGAAGTGATGGGAACCATCCCGGGAGCATCTCTGCAGCTGATCAGCAGCAGCTCATCAACCCTCCCGACTGCCAGGGAGCGTGGCTGGAGCCGGGCAGGTCATTGGCAAAGGGAACCACACCAGCACTGCCTGCTCAGCTAGGGACAGCCATGACACTGGCACCTGGTCCCCAGAAGAGCAAAGTCCCTGTCCCGAGCACTGCTGAGGGCATCTGGGCCACGTCTGTGTCCTGGCTGCACAGCACTGCCTGAGAGAGACGGCACCAGCCAAGGGCAGGGACCCTCCCCTCCAGCTTCCTACATTCCCAGTAACACCCAGCTGGAGTTACTGGGGCATTGGGGGGTGGGGAGGCAGGGGGGGAGAGAGGGCCTGGTGCTAATGCACAGCTCGACATTCAGTGGGTGGGTGAAGGAATGGCAAACGCACCTGGTGGAGATGTGCTCTAAAAATGGTTTGTCCTACCTGCAGGTTTTTCCTCCACACATTCACGGCTGCAAACGCCAGCTGCATCTGCTTCCTCCGTGCATCCTTATGCCTTTTGTAAGCTATTTCTATGAATATTAAAAATATCCCGGCAACAATACCTCCAGCCACCAGCATAAACACACCTGAAATAAGCAGGAAAGTTACAGGGGGTAATAGAAACCGTACCATGATGCTTCATGTACATGACACTTCATTTCCTCTGTAACATGCTCAGCAACAAGGTCCAGTGGCAGCCCAAGGTCCCCTCCCCAGCCCCCCACCATCCCCCTGCGGTTCTGGAGGTGCCAAGGAGGAGAAGGCAGCAGATCAGGGCAGTGGCTGCAGGTTGGGCACCTGCTGGGGTGGGTAGAAAGGGGCTGAGGGGTTTGGTGTCACTGTGAGACCCCCTCGGTTGGCACAGAGGGAAGGGATAGGTGCTGGGTGCAGCACCCAGCATCAGAGCAGACCCCATGCTCTGGCTCTGTGGGGTTATTTCCACCAAAACCCCAGCTCTGGTGCTGTGGTTTGCCCCCCAGGTATGGACAGCCCTGCACTGAGCTCTCTCTGATGCCCTTGGGGCTGCCAAGGTAGAGCAGTGTCTGAGGGGACACAGCCCCAGGCTCCTCTTTCCCATCGAACATCCCCATCCCACATCCCTACCTTAGCTGGGCCAAGGACCAGCAGCACTGGGAGAGCCTGACTGGGGATTCACCATCTTTGCTAAGGGGGAACCAAGAACCCACCCTTTGGGATCCATTGTCCTGCCCAGCTGAGAACAGGTTCCTTGGGGTGGGGGGCTGCCCCTCACCACCAGCCCCTTCCTGCCCCAGGGTCCTCCAAAGTGCTGCTCCCCTCTCTCTGCCTTGGTGACAGCCTTGATGTCACTGTCACAGCCACAGTTTGGCCAGAGCAGAGGGAGTGGGGCAATGTTCACAGCAGGATTGCCCCACTGAGAAGGACAAAGCCCCCCCCAGGGAAGGTGGGAGAAGCTTCCTGGACCTGGCTTGGATAAGGAGGGATTGGAGCCCAACACAGCAGCCTCCCAGCACCAGGAAAGCACAAACCCAGAAGAAGCAGAATTTTGGCCCCAGAGGAGAGCCCCGGAGAGGAGAATGTCTTGAGTGAAAGCAGGCTACCCAGCCAAGGGGGAGAAAGAGGTTTGCAGAACAAACCTGCCATATTTTCAAAGGTGAGTGTTGCTGGGGCATTGCTACGGGAATCACACTCCTGATACCTCACCCAAGTCTTGTCCAAATCCTCCATGAAGCCGTTCTCATGGGACCTGAAATCACAAGGAGACAGGACATGGCAGTCACTGGGGACAGAGCTTTGTGCCTCCCTGTACCCTGCCCTGGAACTGGGCACCTTCCTGAGCCTCCAAACACAGCACCCTGCCAGATGTGACACACGTGTGCACACACGTGTGCAGGGATGGCTCCTGCATGGAGAGAGTGGTTGTGTCCTGACTGCAGCCCTGGTCTGTCCTGCACAGTCCCTCCCCTGCCAGGGCCACACGGGAGTTCAGGCAATGCTGGACCCCACCCTGCTTGGTGACACCCTCTGGGTCAGGGCAGGGACAAACCTCTCTCTCAGGCCTTTCATCTCCACACCTTGGACAGGACTCTGATAGCTCCTGACTCTGTCTCACCAAAAAATTAATCTCACATATCCCTCTCCCTCTGCTTGCTGCTTCCCAGCTGCCTGTTTCTCCACCACCACACTCCTCTGCTTTCCACCAGTGTCCAAACTAACCCAAGAAAATCTCTTTTCACTCACAGCATAGGGCTGACTGGGGCTGCCCCCTCCCACCACTGCTGGGAAAGTTTAGTTGGACTCGACAGGGGTTCCAAGGTGTCCCTGCTGACCAGGAACTGACAGAGTTGGAAGAAAAACAAACCTGGAAGATCCAGTCAAGGCAGGGCAATGCTTTTGGCCAGGCTGAGCTCACTGGGAGTACTGGGACATGGCCCACACCCTACCCCCAGAGACACTGGGGCTGGGTGGTCTCTGAGTATCTCTTGCCCAGGCTCCCCCACCCATCACAGCTCCTGCTCTTCATCTTCTCTCCCTCACCCTCCCACCAGCTCCCTGCTGCCTCCCCACCCTGCCAGTGGGACCCGGGGCCATGGGCGCCCACCCCAGTGGCTCAGGAATGTCCCCTTGTCAGGAGTGACACAGGAGGGACAGGAGCAGCCCCTGTCCCTGCTGAGGGGTGGCAGTCAGTGCCCTGCTAACACAATGTCCCCATCCAGGAGCTGTGTACAGACTTGAGGATGGCCAGGGAGACGTTCTGCTTCCAGGGGCTGTCCTTGCGCATCCCGATCCCAAAGCCGGAGCGGAAGAAAAGCTCCCCCGTGGTCACCAGGTCACACTTCTGGGAGGCTTCAAACTCCAGCACTGCCGAGTCCCAGATGAAGGCGTGGAGCTTGCTGGAGATGGAGAGACAAGAGGCAGGTGAGGCCGGGCAGCCCTGGCTGTCTGCAGCCTCTAGGGGCAGCGAGGGTGCTCCCAGCCCTAAGTGCTGATCAGCATCACCTTCCTCCTAGCTGGGAAGCAAAGGGCTTGGCAAGATTTTGGAGTTCAAGGGATTTACGTGGCCTTTGAAGCTCCTCCCAGCCTTGCACAGAAGCCAGGGCTCCAGCTGCACCTTTCCCCATGCAGACCTTGTGGTCTCTACCCCCAAACCTGGCATTAGGAAGATCCCACCCAGCACCAAGGGGTCAGGTCCCATCAAGCCAATGCCTTGAGTGCAGCTCCCTCTGGCCTTTCATCAGCTCTGCTCATGCCAGGAAACTGCAGCACCCTGAAGCCCCAGGGAAGGTTCTGGCCCCACTCACTTGTCCCTCACTGCCTGGATGGCCTCGGCAGCACTCTCGTAGTTGTGTTTCTCCATGTGCCGGTACATGGTGCTCAGCTCCACCTGCCGTCGGAAGTAAATATCCACGGAGCTCTGCTTCACCGTGGCGTAGATGAATTTATCCGAGGGGTTGCGTAGCTGCAAGGCAAGAGCAGGGCTCCTGTTCCTCCTGTTCTTCATCAACCAGCCCGGCTCACCTCAAAGCTCTGTTCCCAAATTGCCATCAGCCTCAGGGACCTGATTCTCATCTTGGTCTCCTTGGAAGAGCTGAAGATGCTATGGGGTGGTGGAAGTCACAGGGCAGGGGATGCTGTGGGACCACGGTGGTTATGCAGGGAATGCTGTGGGACAGGGACACGAGTGCAGGAGGCCTGTGGGTGCTGTGGGGCTGGCAGTGCTGTGGGCAGAGGAGGCAGCAGGGGGTGGGATGCTGTGGGTCAGCTCAGCTGAGGGGTACACACGTTCCTGCATGCCTGGGCTAATAAAATCCTAGAGCTGTGTCCTTGAAAGAGCAGGAAATGGGTTTGAGGCATGCTGGGATCTGCTGGGAGTATTGACTGCACCTCAGGGACACTTTCATTACTTATAACTCATCTATAATGAATCGTTTCCTCGTTGGTTACTGCGGGCTCTCCAGGAACTGCCAGGCACTATTTCTGGACAAGTTATTTTCTTCCTGATCCCTCCCCACGTCTGTCCCTTCCCACCCAGCACAGGGGCTCAGACAGCAGCAGCCCCAGGTGGAGCTGCCCAGGGTTTGACCCAGCTCCCAGCCATGTGGGTCACCACATTGTGACCCAGAGGAGGCATCTCCTGCATTTCTGCCCAGAGGGGACCAGGGAAGGGGACGGGAAGAGAGGGGGCTTTACCCGGGGGTCGTTGATGCCTGTGATCCTCTCCTCAGGTCGATCCAACACCAGGAAGGCTGCCAGGTTGGCAGTGTAAGAAGCCACAATGATCATAGCAAAGCCAGCCCACACCATGCCAAGAATACGGGCAGAGAAACTCCGAGGAGCACCTGGATGGAGAGAGAGGAGATCAGACTGGCACAACCAAGGCTTGACTTGGTCACCAAAGATGTGCCCATCCCAGGAGATGAGTGGCAGCTGCAGATGGACACTGTTTATCTGCTCTGCCAACAGCTGTGTTCAGTCCAAGGAGAACCCAGATCCTTCCAGGGCATGGTGTGTGTGTCCCTGAGGAGGTGGGTAACTCTGGGCAGGAGAAATAGCCCAAGAAGGTTGCTTTTCCCATTGCTGATGGTGAGGGGTTGTAGGATGGACTGCACAAGTGCCACAGATATGCCAGTCCCATCATCACCAGATCTCCCGCCAGCCTGCTGGAAGGCTCAGGGGATGAAGTGCCCCCAGGACATCATCTCTGCCACAGAGGGAAGCAGTGGATGAGGGCACGGGCTCCTTCCTGGTCCCAGTGTGTCTCCCCAGCTCAGGGTTGGGCCCTCAGGACAGAGCAGTGCTGTGACAAACCTTCTCCAATGCCAGAGTTCAGCAGGACCCCCCAGGAGAACCACATGGCTGAGGAGAGGGTCAGGGCATCTTCCTCCTCCTCCTCGCTGTTGACTTTGAACCGGCCAAAAGGGCTGGAAGATGAGACACAGAGTTCTTCTCATATCCCTGATCTTCTTCCCAGGGCTCCTGACTGTGTCCTGATGCCACCCTACATCCCTCATTGCTGCAGATGTTACCTGTGCCCCAGACAGCTCTCTACAGCTCCTGTCCCCCTGCCTGGCATGTCCCCTCCCCTGATTCCCTCACTGTGGTACTGGTCCCAGCACACTTCTCTCCAGGCCAGGAAAATCATCTGATCCTGGCCAGCTCAACACAGAACTCAAGGCAGATCAACCACAAAAGCTCTGGGCCCAGGGCTGAGGTGGGGACAAGCTCCTGGCTCTGCAGAGGAACTACCTTGTGGCCAGGGAAGGGGAAAAATTCAGAACTCAGGAGCTGATGGGTCAGAACCCTGGTCAGACATCAGCATGGCCCCTGCTCTCACAGCTGTGTCCCCACAGATCCAGATGCTGGGTGACCCACAGCACCAGCACCTACCAGAGCATCCCAGAGCCTCAACCCAAGGCTGATGGGGCAAAGAGAGCAGGGCTGGCTCCTGCCACAGCCTCCTGAAAGGCTGCAGGGTTGTGCCTGAGCCAGAGGACAGTGCCCAGGGACACCTCCCTGTCCCCTCCAGCCCTTGGGTGACCCGGAGCACACTCACCTGAATCTGTCCAAGAGGTACAACATCACAGCCACCACGTGCACTGAGAGCCCCACCAGCAGCCAAAGGGTGCTCTGGAAAGGCTGCATGAAGGAGTCCAGGGTGCTGCGGGGGATTTCCTAGAACACAGGAGAGAGGTGACCAGTGCTGGCACCCATCACACCTCCACCTTGCCTGCCTGGCCTGGCAATCCTGCCCTGTTCCCAGCTCCTCCTGCTTGGATCCAAGGCTCAGGGAGGCTGAGGCAAGATCCAGCACTAAACCCAGAAGCTTGGAGGGGGCCATTCCCCAGCAGAGATGGAGATTTGGGGTTGTCCTGGGGTGGGCAGGGGACAGCAGTTGAGGGGAGCTGGGCATGGGGCAAACATGACCTGTGTCTGCAAGCTGGGGAGTGAGGAGCACCTCCTTCTGGTGCTACAGAACAGCCCAGCCCAGCCCAGCCCAGCCCAGCCCAGCCCAGCCCAGACCAGCCCAGACCAGTCCAGTCCAGTCCAGTCCAGTCCAGTCCATCCCATCCCATCCCATCCCATACCTTTTTCACCAGGATGGTGAGGCCTTGGTACTTGAAGGGCTTGGAGAACTCAATGTACTGTGCCCTCTCGTTGTTGATGGTGAGGGGAGCCACGATCATGTCAGCCTGGCCACTCAGCAGCTCGCCCATCATCCCATTCCACTCCTTCTTGTTGCTGTTGTTAACCTGCCAGAGAGACACCCTCGGGTCACCTACTGCCCTGACCCCCATCCCCCCACCACCCAGGACCCCCCACGTGTGGCAGGAGCCCTGCCCTGCCCTGCCCTGCCCTGGAGAAGGGAACCTGGGGGAGGGGGGGGTTTAACACACAACAGGAGCAAAGAGAACTCGGGGGTTGCCCAGACTCACCCTCTCTTGGGTACCAAATTTACCATCAGCCACCAGGTGAACCTCGTAGGTGAAATTCATCACCCCTGCCAGCCGGATCAGTAAATCGATGCAGAAGCCATAGCAGCAGAGTGCCACGGTGGGACGGCCTGTGGGGACAGGGACAACGGGATGAGGGGGGTGGCACCTTGGGAAGGGACAATGGGAATGGGTGGAGTGACACCTTGGGAAGGGACAATGGAGATGGGTGGGAATGGTGGGCAGGGACAATGGGGATGGGTGGGGTGGCACCTTGGGCAGGGAAAATGGGGATGGGTGGGTCTGATCCCTTGGGAAGGGACAATGGGATGGGTGGGACAATGGGGAGGTGGCTGTCCCCAGCCAGAGCAGACACTTGCATGGCTCTTCTTTCACATGAGGTGTTACTGACCCACTGCAGGGGACAGAGGGACTTGGTGGCTGCAGGATGTGCAGGAATATGAACTCCTCAGGGTGAATGCAGCCCAGGACACAGCTCGGGGCTGGGGAGCTGTGGGCAGGGAAATGGGATGGGCCAAGGGGACAGAGCTCTGGGGGGTTGGGGCATGCCTGGCATTGCTAAACAGCTCACACTGCCCCCCAGGTGCTCACTCCTGGTGCTGGGACAGGCTTTCCATGACAAAATGGATGGAAATTGGATAGCAAGGACAATCTTTTTTCCTGGAAAGTGTTGCCAAGCCCTGGCTCAGATTGCCCAGAGCAGTAGTGGGGTCCCCATCCCTGGGAGGATTTCAGAGCTGTGTGGATGTGGTGCTGAGGGACATGGCTTAGTGGTGGCCTTGGTGGTGCTGGAGGAACGATTGGCCTTGATTATCTTAATGGTCTTTTCCAAGCCTATCCCTTTTCCAACCCAATCCTATGACTGTGTTTGTGTTAGTACCAGTGCAGAAGGTGCTGCTGTGTGTTGAGGTTCTTGCTGCTGCTTGAGATAAAGCAGAGAGAACTGCAGCATGTCAGGAGACAGAAGCATGGGATACAATCCCTAAAACAGCCCTGGAGCCCACCCAGAAGAGAGACAGTGGGAAAGTCATCTGTTGGGGTCAAAAACCTGAATCTCAGTGCCCAGTTCCTGCACAGAACTACTGTGGGGCTGGGCTGATGGGGGGCTGGGGGTTGGATGTGCTGTCACCTTTCTGCTCTCCATCCTCTGTGCCTCCTGTGTGACTGAGCACCCTCCTTGGGGACCCCTTCTTGGGACAGGATTCTTTTTCTGCTGGGTGGGCTTGGGGACCCACTGTGCTTCCTACCAGAATGGGTTACCTGGGATGGTCTCGTTGGGTCCAGTGCAAAAGACCTTTTTCACAGGATCTCCATTGATGGTGAATTCCTCCCTGCAGGTCCCATCTGCCTGTGTGGGCTTCACATACACAAAGGGCTCTTGGTGGATGGTGACAATCTGGGAGGAGAAGCACAAACACCCTCTTAACTTCCATTCCCCCCGCCAGACCTCTGCACCCCTGGGTGGGGATCTGGGCTCTCCTTTCTAGCCCAGCATGGCCAAAAATGCCACGGTGCCAACCTCAGCTGCCATCTCAGCCCAGCAGCAGGACCTGCCTTTGGGACAGGGAACATTTCCTGCCCCTGTACCCAAGATGAGGAACAGCCATATCATCCTCCTCCTTCCTGGGGCACTTCCACCTTGGCCCCAGAGCCCTTCTCACCCCTCTCCCTAGCATCAGGCTGATGAGATCCAGCTCCCAGCCAGGGTTAATGCCACGTTCCCCCAGGATAATGCAGGTATCTCAGTCCTGCCCTGGACCTGTTCAATAAAGCTGCATCCCAAGTCATCTGCACCACCTCTGCAGGAGGAAGGGCTGATGGGTGGGGATGGGTGACTGGACGCTCACCCTGGTAAGAGCAGCCTGCCCAGGGCCCCTTCAGTAAAAAAAAAAATCTGCTGGGCTACATTTAAGGGAAGGGCACGAAAAGCAAGAATGGCTGGACCTTTTCCCAGTCGCACCTCCAGCTCCTCATCCTTAGGTTCAAAAGGGTGGCTGCAATTTTTGGCTCAGGAAATCCCTAAAAAACAGTTTCCTTCTGGCCCCTGCACTGTCTAGCAGCAGCAGACTCCAGGACTGAACTATTCCTTGGCCACAGGAGCCCATCCTTGTGCTCCTTGCAAACCCACTGCAGGTGCCCTCTGAGGAACAGTGAACAACTTCTCTCCCCATCCCTTCTCTACTCTTTTCTCTCCTATCCCCTTTCTAGCTCTCTCTTTCCAAACCAACGGGTGCCAGCCACCCCCTCTAATTTATCTCTAGCTGGAAGTTGTGCTCTTGCTCTGCACACTCTCCAGTCCCTTCTCTAAGTTCTTCTCCTACATCCTCTCCCAGAGGGTGGGTGCCTTGTGTTTGCAAATGCTGCTGCCAGCAGCCGAGCCAGCAGTGCAAGGGGGAGGCAGAGAAAGTCACAGAGCTGCATGCAGATTGTGGGGACACCTGCCCACCCCTAATTCCAGATGCTCTCACCTTCAACTTGGTCGACATCTGATAGCCTTGAGGTTTCTCAGTTTCTCCCCCTGGCCAGATAATCTTCCTGTCATTGGTCAAGACCTGTGATCAATCCCAGGGGAAGGAGACAGACATGATGCCATGGGCAGACACCCCAGAACACACACCCCTCTCTCCCACCCAGCCCCTCCAGGCCCTTACATACATGGCTGCCATTGTAAATCCCAACTTGGACCAGTTTCCTGTTCTGCAGGTTCATGATGCTGTAGTTGGCAAACTTCCTGTCCCCATCCTCATTGAACTCCACCCGTCCCGTGACACCCTCTGAGTACTTGGAGGACATCAACACCCTGTGGAGAGAAACACAAAGGGCCAACCTAAAAACCTGCTGTGGACATTGGGACACCTCAGAAGGTGCCAGAAAGGGAAATGCTCTCCCTGTTGCCTGCCCTGTGCCCACTACCCTATGGAGGCTCCTCACAGACCTCTGGTCATCCTCTCCTGGTGGATGGAGTTTGTTTCCTCTGCCACCTCTGTTGCCACTGCCCCGGTTTTCCAGCAGATCACTCCCATTCCCACAGCACCAGAGGACACCTTCCACAGGGAGCTGTGTCCCTGCCACAACTCCTGGTGCTTCTGTCCACACCCCAAAGGGAGAACCAGACCCAGTCATGGGCAGGTGGTGCTGAAGACCCAGAAGGGTTTCTTAAGCCACTTGCAGTGCGCCCCAGGAAGCTCATGCCAACAATTCCATTGCTGAAGAGGATGCCAGAAATTTATTTCTAAAATAATCTTCAGGCTTTGCATGTCCCATGCTCAGCAGAACCCATATCTTCACTGAGGTCACCCCACAGGCACCGTGACCACAACACAGGCGAGAGATCCCCGTGCCCAAAGCAATGCCCTGGTACCAGGTCATGCTGCAGAGCTGCCCTCCCACACAGGGAACCAAGATGCCACAGGAGCTCCAGCCTGCAGGAGAGGTTCTGGTGCTACAAACCAGAAAGCCTGAGGGTCCTGGGGAGCACATGCAGCAGTGAGACCCAACTCAATGCATCTGCTCTCAGCTGCTGAGAACCCACCACCCAAAACCTCAGCACCAATATCAGCTAGAGCAGGCAGCAGCCTGTCCCGTGCAAGGAGATCTCATCCCCAAACCCTGCTGGCAGCACACTAACCCATGCCACAGCCTGGACACGAGCAGCAAGAAATGTGTCTGCAGCTCTGAGCTCCAGTGGGACAGAAATATCCCCCTACCTGATTCTGTAGAAAATCTCCTTTCTCTTCTCTTCCACTCAGAGAAATAAGATCTAGACTGGAGGAGAATATGACCCCCAGATCTCCTCCTCCTGGAGTCATTCCCTGCCCATCCTGATACTAGGTTCCCAGGAGAGCATGGGTGTCATGGACTGAACTGGTTCCATGCCCTGGGATGATGCTGAACAGCCTGAACAAACTGGGGAACAGTTCCTGAGCCCATCTCCTGGCTGGTTTTCTAGGAGAGATGTGGCCCTCACATGCAAACCATGCAGGACAGTCCAAGCAGTCTTGTGCCACGTGCCCCAAGGATTTAGTGATAAATCCTCTGAACAAAGCTGCCACCTTGCCCTCCTTCACCGTCTCCACACACTCCCACCTTTTCCAGCTCTCCTCTGCTCCCTCCAGCAGGAACCTTTCCCAAATACCTCTTGAAAAGGGGTCCTGTTTTCCAGATGTTGGTGTTTCCCACGCAGCCCCGTGGTGGGTCTGTGATGTTTTCCTTCTCAAACAAGTCATGCACGGCCTGGGCCACCACGGCCACAGCATCACTGATGTGAGCAGACTCATTCTTCCCATTGATGAGCTGCAGACCAATGACTCCTGCAGGGAGCAGAGGGCAGGAGGCTCTCAGCACCCCCGGACTCAGTGGCAGCTCCAGCATCATCCACACACCCAGGGTCTGAGGATCAGTGAGTTCATGGCCATGGGCAGAGGAATCCTGGGGGAACTGCCTGAAGTCAGGCAGGGGTGGGCAGGGGAAGGTGCTGCAGCAGCACTGGGCTGCCACTGTCCTACCTGTCCCAGAGCAACTGGGGACAGCTTCCCAGACACTGTGCTGCATCCCCATGGCATCTCCCAGCCCTCCAGGTGATGCTCAGCCTGAAGGCCCTTGGGGAGCTGACAGCAGCAGAGCCAAGGCTGCCATTTGGCTGTGCCCCCACATACAGGGCAGGGGACAGCAACATCTGGGACCTTCTATTTCCTTGGGATCACCACATCACCGTGTACCCCCACCCCGGGGGTCCCCAGGAGGGGAGTCCCACTCTCTTCAGCTCCAAGCAGGTTCCCCTGAGCCCTGCTGCCAGCAGAATGGGTGTCCCAGGGGGGTGCCTACCATCGGGGGCATAACGCAGGGCATTGCCCGATATCTCCCGTTCCCCCACCAGCCAGACGTAGCCAGACCCCGTCATGTTCAGCATGGCTGCTGCTCTGTACACCGTGGCTGCATCATCCTCACTGCAACGAGAAAAAGAGGAGAGCACTGGGGCTGCAGGGGCTGGATGGACCTCTGGCTCCTGTACCACATCCCAAGGGGGTGGCAGCACCAGGGAGGACACATCCTCATCCTCCTCTGGTAACTGGTTCTCCTCTGGTAACTGGTTCTTCTTAGAGAACCTTCTCCTCCTAACTGGTTCTCCTCTGGTAACTGGTTCTCCTCTGGCAGCTTCTCCTCCTGTAGTAACAGGTTCTCCTGGGCAACAGCCAATTCCTTGCTGCAACAGGAGCCTTTCCCTCAGCATCACCCAATCCCATAGCACCCAGCACTGCTGAGCATCTGCACATCTGTCCCATTCCTCATTGGTCCCCATCTACAGCTGTGGGGACAGTGACTCCTTCACAAGGTTAGGGTACACCACACACTGCTGCTTCTGCAGCTGCCAAGGCTTTGCAGGGCACACAGCAAGCTGAGCACAGCACCCAGCACCTAACTGGGACCTGGGGCTTTAGGTGGGGTTTCTCTCATGCTCCTTCAAAGTCCCAAACCTGAAGAGACCCCAGTACTTGGAGGTCTTGCAAAAGAGAGTGAGGAGACCTTAGAGCACCTTCCAGTGCCTGAAGGGGCTCCAGGAAAGCTGGGGAGGGACTTGGGACAAGGGCCTGGAGGAATGGGATGAGGGGAATGGCTTTGAACTGGAAGAGGGGAGATTTAGGTTGGACATTAGGGTGAAGTTCTTTGGGGTGAGGGTGCTGAGCCCCAGGTTGCCCCCAGAAGCTGTGGCTGCCCCATCCCTGGCAGTGTTGAAGGTTGGATGGGGCTTGGAGCACCCTGGGCTTGGGGAGGTGTCCCTGGGCATGGCAGGGGGGTGGGAATGGATGAGCTTTAGGGTCCTTTGAACCCAAACTACCCTGGGATTCTATGAGTCCATGAAATGGGGAGGGCTAGCTCTGCCTTACCTGGCAGAAAGGATGATGACACGAGCCTCCAGCTCCTTGGCCTCCAGCAGCAGGGATGTCACGTTTTTGGTCCCAGGGTCAAACTGCAGCACTTTCTCAGCCTGTGATTAGTGTGAGCAGAGGTGGTTAGAGTGGGAGCCCCAGGACTGCACGTGAGAGCCATGCTATCTAGAAAAGGGTCAAGAGAATTCATTAAACTGCACAAAAATCTGCTAAATAAGATTGGTTATAATTATTTTTTTCTTTTTTCTTTCTTTTCTTTCTTTCTGTCTTTCCTTCCTTCCTTTCTCTTTTACGGCTTTGTCTTTTTTTTAAATCATTTTATTTTTATTTTTTATTTTGCACTCTGCATGCAAACTGAAGTCAATCAAGACCCAAAAAGAGGCGTGCATTGTACAGGAAAGAGAAAAAGACTTTGAAATGCAATTGAAAACTCAAACGAGTGTTGTTTTTCAAAAACATGGGAAATGAAAAAAACATATTGCACAGGGTTAACCTTTGGGAGCAGAAGTGAGCAACTTACACCAAGGAACCGTTTCCTTTGGGGAGGAAAGGGGGTTGGTTCAACTTTTCAAAAAAAAAAAAACCAAAAAACAAAAAACTTGCAAGTTAATTACTGGTTCACATGCATGTTTCAAAAAGAAATCCTTCCAGGGTCAGCTGGCTAGGTTTCCATTCTCAAGTCCAAACCACACTATCTCAACATAAAAACGTGCTACCAGGAAACACAGTCATGGATCTTTTTTTTTTCTCTTTCTTTTATTTTCTTTTCTCTTATTTTTTTTTCTTTTTTTTTTTCTCTCTTTTTTTAAATTTTATTTTTTATTATTATTTCTTTTTTATTTTTTTTTCTGGTGGCTGTGGCTATTTTTTTTCATTTGCTAGTTAGGTTGGTGGGCGGCGTGCATTTCCATGCATATATACCTTGGGTCCTCGCTTGTTGTCATAGGAAAGTTGGTCGAGGTTTTCATAGTTCCTTTTTTTACTCTGATGAATAATGTGCACAGAGAAAATATGTAGACACAGAAGAATATTATAAACAGTTGAAAATGACGTGTAGTAAAGCAATCCAACATCCACCTCCTCCTCCACTGTTTGCTAAAGGGTCTCTATAACGCTGGAGCTCGCAAAAACCACTACCAGGACAGTGCCTCAGCTCACCCCGGAGCATCAGGGTGCAAAGTTGGGGGGGTCAGAGCAAGCCTGAGGGTCACAAAAGCTCTTGCAATGTAGGTGGCAAATCCCTTGTGGGGCTGGGCAACTCTTCAGCAGGACATATATTGGGTTATGGTATTTATGGAGTGATCGATCGATCGGTTGATTACCTGAAACTCTGAAACCGTCTCTAAGGGCCTAAGAGGTGGGGGTTCCATGGGATTACTGTGGAAGGAAAGGACAAAGTGCTGTGTATGGGAAGGCAAAGTGGTGCTGTTAAGACCAGGAGCATGACTGCTGTCACTCTGAGCACTGCAGACACCGAGGTGTCACAGCTGAACCTGTCACCTCCCGCAAGGAGGGAGCAGCTCTCTGGAGCTCTGTTGTCATCCAAAAGAGAAAGAAAAAAAAGCTCTCTGGGTGCTGTGTGGGCTCAAAGCGTGGGTGATGTGAAGCAATGGTGATCATGGGATGACACTGCAGCTTTTACCTGGTGCCTGGGGAGGCCTGAGGGCACCTGATGGCTCTGGGTGGCCCTGGGTGGCACTGGGGGATGCAGCTGATGGAGACCACGGTGCCCATAACGTGGCCCTACCCGGGGCCAGTGGGGTTCACTCTTTGGTGGTCTCTGTGCCACTGGCCACCGCGTCACCCCCAGGCCAGGGCAGGATGCTCAGTGTGAGCTGAGCCTGCAGGACAGGAGGAGCTGAGAGTCTGCTCCTTCCTTTGGCTTCTGCCTCAGCCACTTCTGCTGCTTGGCCTGAAGTAGCACGAAAACTACTTCTGGAGGTTTCCTCTCCTCCAGGCAGCCTGCTCAGGGCTCTCAGGAGCCTTGACCCTGCAGCTGCATGCACAGAGCCCTGGGCATCTTCCTGGCAGCAGCCCCTGGGGTCACATCAACCTGGCAGTGCCTGCAGGATGGTGCTTGTCAGCTTTTGGTGGGACAAACTCTGCCCTCTTCTTCTTGGCCCCATCCCACCCAGCTCTGCATCCCTGACCTGTGTGCCTGGAGTACAGGACCTGACTCTTCCAGATTTTGCAGCATCTTGTGGCAAGGGCAGCTGATCCCTGCCAGGAACCCAACCCTTTGCACCCCATCATGCAGGGGTTCATGTTCCCTGGTTCTTCCTTAGGGTTTACTTCTGCATCTTGCTCTCCAAACCAAAATCTTGCTTCCTCCTGCAGGCTCAGATCAGCCTTTGGCAGATTTCCTCTCCTCCTTGTAGCTGTGAGATCTTTCTTCTCCTTGGACACATCCTGAGAGGTTTTTCATGGCTCAAAGCCATTGAGATCTTGCAAGGAGAAGTGTCTGAGGAGGCAAAATCTGCTCAGAGCTTAGGTCTTCCCTTCTAATGGTGTTCATGGTGAGGATTTTTGCAATGGCTTCAGATCAGATTGAGACCTTGGGCTCTAGCTGCCTCCAAGGAGGGCAGAGCTGCAGCAGCACAGTGGGAATATCCTCCAGTGATGCCACATTGGCCACTTGTGCTCTGTCACAATCAGTTTAGCCAGAAGCTTGGTGTCCATCTTCCAGTTTACAGCCACAAATCACCACGTGTGCTCAGGATGCTGGTCAGCAAAGTGATGCAGAGTCTTGTGTGCAGCAAAGCTGGACCTGATGGTACCAGATCACCTGTCTCTGTCCCTATCCCTCGTGCCACATGGTTGTGTCCAGTAATGAGACCAGGAGACCAGTCATGTTTCCTCTCCTTCCCAGATTCCCAGATTTCCACGTGGTCCAGCAGCCCTTCCCTGCTCCTCAGCCTCTGTTTCTCACAAATCCAAAATTCACCTTCCACCACCTTCTCCAACATTTACTCAAAAAATAACCTCTTTCATGAACACCACCCCAGAGAATGTCCTGCCACCTCTGACTTGGACAAACTCTGTTTTTCACAGGTTCTGTCCCTCGCTCCTACCCCCAGGCAGTGATGCTGCAGTGCTGGCCTGCCCAGATCTATGAGCAGAGTTGTACTGGGATGAGTTCCTGCAGAAACCTGGGGGGCTCTGGGCTCCAAACATCTGCTTTAAGTGCAAACCCACACCATGGCTCCTGAGTGACACCCAGGGCTGGTGCAGACTCCAGGGAACCATCCATGCTCAAGTCCAAGAGTTCAGGTGGGCAGCTGAGCCTCTGGCTTGTAGTGATTCCTCCAAGTCCTCAGGACCTGTGATCCAAGGCTTGAAAAGAGCAGTTTTCCTACATCCTCCCTTCCCCAAAGCCCAAGCTGCCCTTGAGGAGGTTGGAGAGGGCTTCAGGTACCACTTCACAGCATGGAGAGTCAGTGATGACAAGAGGAACTCCAAAGCAGAAGAGATTGAGGAGGATGGGAGAGCCCCAGCAGGGCAATCAACCACCTTCAAGACCTGTCAGATCAGAGCAAGATCCTCAAAGGAAAAAGAAACAAGATGTGGAGAGAAAGGGGAAGACAAGGTGAGAGGTACCAACCCACAGCACATGCCCAGGCTGGAGATTCCCCAGTCAGGGAATTTCCAGTAGCCCAGTGGCTGTCAGGGGACACCAAGAGATGTTGTAGATGCAGGGTAAATGAGGGGCAGGTCTGAGGACAGACTCTCCCTCTCCCACCTTCCAAGCTCCAGATCTCAGAGTCTTTCATGTAGGATGGTTTGGCTGAAGAAGAAATCCCCCCTGTGCCTGGGAGCATTTCATGGAGCAGTAGGGGTGGAGGCAGGAGCTGCTGGGACACAGAAAGTGGAAATCAGAAGATGCAAGGAGAGGGATGACAGACTGCCAGTGAGAACATTTCCACAGCTTTCCTTGGGTCAGGGATACTCTGCTGGGAAGAGGCTCTGGAGAGAAATACTGGCCTGCTGTCACAGAGCAGGGAGATGCCTTTGGAGGCAGAAGGATCCCACCAGGACTGGTGGGGCACCAGTGTCTCACGATGGCCCAGGATGCAGCAAAGATGAAATTCCCTGGGAACCAAACACAAATCCTGGTGACCAATGTGGCTTGTGCCAGCCCACACCCTGGGAACACCTGGGGTTCCTCCAGGGGCTTGATGAGAGGTGATGAAGGGTGCTGGCAGGCTGCTCTCTCTGCTCTCTCAGCTCAGCCACTGCCACCAAACAGGAGAAATGTCTGTGGCCACATCTCAGCTGCCAAATATCCAGCAGATGGTGGGACTGGAGAAGAGCAGATTGTGGTCAGAACAGCCCAGAATGAGTGCCTGCCCTGGTGCTGATGGAGACCTGGAGATGGGCTCATACTCTGCCCACCCAAAGAGGACTCTGCCCTGGGCAAGAG
Source organism: Calypte anna (assembly GCF_003957555.1). Lineage (NCBI taxonomy): Eukaryota > Metazoa > Chordata > Aves > Apodiformes > Trochilidae > Calypte > Calypte anna. The sequence goes on along the minus strand of NC_044262.1, from coordinate 1,528,184 downwards.
GATGTGCTGGGACTTCACCCCATAGGGCAGGAGATGGTTCCTTGTCTTCCCTGTGTTCTCCTTCCCTGCTTGTCTTGAATGCTGGCTCAGTCCTTTCACTCAGCAGCAGGAGGGCTCTGGAAATCCTTCTGAATTTCTGAAGCAGACTTGGGGGCCTGCCCTGCCTCCCCCCCTGCTCCCTGCTGGCCCTGGGTGCAGGTCAGGGCACCTCCTCCATAAAGCTGCTCCCGCCAGCCCCAACCACCCTCTGGTCCCAGCATGGGGTGTCTGGAAAGCAGCGTTTGGCATGGGCTTCAATGGAGATGGGAAGGGGGGGTGGGGGTGGCAGCTTTATGGAGCTGGTGAGGACCCCTCTGGGCAGCAAGGTGCCAGCAGCCCTGGCCCCTCCTAAGCTGCTAAGGTGAGCTGGGGGTTGCCAATTTGGAAGCTGCATTTCAGGGTTGGTTTGGCACTGCTGGGTCTGTCTGGGCCCTGGGTGGCTGTCACAGGGCAGGAGCCTCCCTAAGCTGAGCGACTGGTCCTCTCCTTAGCTGGGACTCTTGGGTGAGGCTTTTTTTTTTTTTTTTTTTTTTTTTTTTGCAGAGCTCCAGGTTATCCTTCCCTTCATTTTGTAGTTGATTTACATGTAGGAGATTTTGACCATGGCAAAGCAAGTGAAATGAATAAAGTACAAAGTTCTGTCAGGTACTAGTCAGACACTGTTGATGCTTTAAGCATGTCAGCCATGTTACAATGGAAAGAAAAGGTGTTTTACATACAGAAATCTACATACATACAACAGCCCGAGACCTCTAGTTTTGTTGTTGTTGCTTAAACAAAGCTACAAGACAATGCTGAGGGACTGACCTTGGACTCTCTCTCCTCCAGGAGGGTCTCCAGCTTCTTCTGGGCAGCACGACCCTCGTGGTCGTCACTGACTATCAGGATGACGTGGTTCCAGTTGAAGACTCTCATCATCTCAAACCAGACATTGGCCTGGTGAGAGTAGGGTGGGACTGTGCGCAAAAAGGAGAGGTGGATGCTCTGCAAGGAAGAAGAAGAGCTCAACACAGACTGCTGGGGGTGTTGGCCAAGGTACCTCTTAGGGCTTGGGCAGGTTTGAGGGTGCTGGGATGGGATGGGCTGGGATGGGATCCTGAGGGCAAAGAGGCAGAGCAGCAGCTTGTGGGTCACACACCATGGGGAGGTCTCTCTCTGGGACCTGCACTCTGTTCCTCTGACTGAAAGACAAGCAAAGCCTGGCTGGGAGTTTGTGCTTCTCAGTGGTCGATCAGGTTGCTCACAGCCTCATCCAGCCTGGGAGTGTTCCAGGGTTGGATGGGGCTTGCAGCTCCCCTCTCATCTAGTGGGAGATGTCCCTGCCCTAGCCAGGGATGGAACTAGATAGTCCTTAGGGTCCCTTCCAACCCAACCCTGTGAAAGGGCAGCAAAAAAAAAAAAAAAATCAATTCCTTCAGAGATCAAGGAGGAGCATCTGCAGTTAGAAGCAGATTTACATGGCAGGGGGGTGGAAAAAGATTGTCTTTAAGGTCCCTCCTAAACCCTAAACCATTCTGTGGTTCTCTGATGTGAGTTATGTGCCATGAGAGGAGTTCAGGAAAGCAGTTTTATAATCTGCTGCCTGGCTGTTTCTAGGTCAGAGTGTTCCCCAGCAGCACCCGGGTGGCAGCTCTGGCCACGTGCCCGAGGTCACCTCTCTGGGTTGGTAGAAGATGTCATTAGGGTTGGATGATTGAGCAATAGCCATTCCAGCCTAATTAACTGCAGGGCTCTTCGGGGAGCAATTGGGCCAAAAGCTGTTGCTGACTGAGGGGTTTAAAAAAATTGCATCTTTTCCAAAAGGGCCCTGGGATCAAATATTAGAAAATGAAAGTGCTTGAGCTCAGCATAGGTGCTGCTTGGTGTGCCAGCTCCATGCTGAAGTGCTGCTCCAAGCCCCATCCAACCCTCAACACTGCCAGGGATGGGGCAGCCACAGCTTCTGGGGGCACCCAGGGGCTCAGCATCCTCACACCAAAGAATTTCTTCCTAGTGTCCATCCTCAGTCTCCCCTCTGGCAGTTTAAAGCCATTCCCTCTCATCCCATCCCTCCAGGCCCTTGTCAAAATTCCCTTCCCAGATCAGGCACACAACAAAAAATATTCCTAATTACAAAACACCAGTTTTCCTTATGAGATGCTCTTCTGGGAAGTGCCAGTGAGGGATCACTGACCCAGTTGAGGGGCATCACTTTTTTCCCCACTTCTCACACTGTTTCTCCTGAGCCTCAGTTTCCAGACAGATCAGTAATTAAGAAAAAAAAACCTCTCTCAGTGAGCAGCAACCCCAGGAGGGCTGGAGTGGTTACACTGAGACTTAGTGAAGGAGCAGGTCATGATTTCCTAAGATGTACAGACAAAAAGGCCAAAGAGAGGCTGGAGAGCTCAGCTTGAGAGCTGCAAGGTGGTTTCTAGAACAAATAGTTCTTTGAATCCTGGGAGCACTAAAGCTTTCTTCCCTTCCTTTGTTGAAAGACCAACTGGACTGCTGTGCTCCACTGGGGATGCTCCAAGAGCATCAAAAGGTGCTGAGCAAACCTGGCTGTGCTGGGGCTCAGGCCTTTCCCCTCCCTGGCAGCTTGGTCTCAGGAGAACCATCATTAATGCTGAGATTTCACCCCCTCCTGTGAAATTTAGCTAAAATTGGCTGACGCCTTCCAAACCAATCAGGGGCATAGAGACAAAGTGATCTTACAAGCTTGTTTCCATAGAGACGAAGCTGAAAGATAATTTCCTGAATAAAAATAATTTAAAAAAATTAAATATCACAAACTGATCAGTGGGAACCAGAAAGGGAACTTGTCCTACATGGGTGTGCAGAGCCTTGCACCCTCCTGTCCCACACCTGCACACCTCTTTGCTCTGTTCTCCTCCCCTCCCATCTTTGCCATCCTCTCAAGCTCCTGCCAGACCCCCCCTTGCTTCTCTACCCACCCAGGCCCTGTCTTTGCCTCATCTCTTGCCTGAAACTCTGCAAAGAGCTCAAAATCCTCAAGTCCTGGCTGCTGTGATGGGAAGGGTGAGGAGTGAGAGCCGAGCCAGGCAGAAGGGGGGGTCTGGAGCAAAGCTCTGCCCAGGAGGGGCTGAGGAACCTGGGCGTGTTGGTCCTGAATCAGAGGAGGCTGAGAGGAGACCTTGTGGTCCCAGTTTGCTGCTGTGGGCACGGGGCTGCTGAGCTGAAACTGGGCTGAGAGCAGGCAGGGTGTCCCCTCCTGCCATGGTGACACCCTGTACACTGTGACAAGATCCCTCTCAGTGACACTGCTGCCTGGACCCATCTCCTCTCCAGCCAGATCCCCCCTTGCTCATGTCCTACCTGCTGCCTGCTCCCTCCTCAGCCAGCTCTGCCTCCAGCTCTTCCCATCCATCAGGTCCCATCGGGATCCTGCCAGGTCCCAGCTCCTGCCAGCCACCACTGCTGTCCCTGCCATGGCCTTGGCTGTCCTAGCAGGGTTTTATTTGGTCGGGGATGCCAAGCTCTGCTGCTGCTCCAGCTGAGCAGGCAGCGTCCCTGGGAGCCTCTGCTCCTCCCTCCTGCAGCTGAGCTGCGTTGAGCATGGAGGAGGAATGACTAATTTTGCACTGAACATTTGCATTGTGTGAATATTCACATTTTCCAAGCAAAGGCCAATCTGTGCTTCAAAACAGGCCTGGTTTCACCCTGAAAAGCTCATGCACCTGGGTAAAAATCCTCCACAAAGGCTGCAATGGAATGCGGGCCACCTGGCTCTGCTCAGCTCCTCCTTTGGCTTTTACTGATCCCAGGTGAACCTCATGGCAGGGCATTGCCCCAGCCTCATCCAGCCTGGAAGTCTCCATGTTCCCACCAGCTGGGCAGGTGGTGGCTTGAGGCACTGGAATGTGCAGCTCTTCCTGGCATGCTGGCTGGACTCAATGTCATTTATAGCCTTGGGATAGCTTGAGATTGATTCTATTATCTCCCCTACCAACATCAGATAAACCCAAGCATACAAGGAAAAAAAACCTTCAAGCCCCAGAGAGCTCCTCCAGGCTCCATGAGGATCCTCTTGTCCCTCCACAAGCCCCCAGCACCCTCTCAGGACCCCCTGGGCTCCCTTTCCCCCACTGGTGAGCAGGGCAGGAGCTGCTTTGTGCCTTTCCTTTGGCTGAGGAGCAGTGAGCCCAGCAGGGAATCGCTGCAGAACTCATCCAGCACTATCTAGGTCAGCACTGGCAGCTGGGGAAAAGATAATGTACCAGGAAGATGGGAGAGAGAGAGGGAGGGATTTAAGTGGAGGGGATGGATGGACAGACAGCCCCAGCCACCATTAACCCTCCTGAGGGGCACTCTCAGTTTACACCCCCTGAATGAGGCACCAGAGCAGAACCGTGCAGCAGTTACCTTATCAGAATAGATAGACATGCGTGTTGTCAGACCAATGACTGGGATCCGGTAGAAGCCAGCTGTGTATGAGACTGGTGTTGGTGTTAAGTGGTCGTTGGGAGCAGGAGGGTGGCTAACTAATATTGCATAGACCTGCAGGACAGGATACATGACACAAACATTATTTCACAGGAGCACACATCACCCATCCAGTGTGATGACTTTTTTTGTTTTATTTTCTTTTTTCTCTTTTTTTTTTCTTTTCTTTTTCTATTCTTTTTTTCTTTTCTCTTTTTTTTCCTCTTTTTCTTTTTTTCTTTTCTCCCTTTTTTCTTTTTTTCTTTTTTTCTTTTTTTCTTTTTTTCTTTTTCTTTTTTTTTTTTTTTTTTTTCCCCAGCAGCATTTAACAGCCCCACAGCATTCAAATAACCAAGGGTTGTGCCAGGGAGCCAGGGGAGCTGGAGCCCCTGGGGGTGGGGGGGGTGTGACATCTCTGCTCAGGTTTGTATCCTAATGGTACCACCCTGCCCAGCCTCCACACGGAAAACATCCATGGATTGCAGATTAAAGGGAAGCATCTCCCTTCCAGTCACACACTGTAATGTGATTTCTTTAACCACACATTTAATACTCAGCTGTAATTCCCCTCTGAGGACTATTACAGACAAAGTGGTCAGCTGGGAGCATGGAGCCAATCCACCAGCTGGCCCTGAGCTGGGAGAGGAAAAGGGAATCTGGGGGGGATGTGGGGGGCTGGCAGGGGCAGGAAGTGGGATCTAAAGGGGGTTTCAGCAAGGGGGATTTCAGGAAGGTGCTGCTGTGACCCCAGGGCTGGGATTTTGGTCTCCTGCAGGATCCTGTTTGGTGTCAAAGGGAAAGGAAGGAGCTGGGCAGTCCCTGGGGCATCCTTTGTTACAGCAATGCCCTGTCACAGCACAAGGAATGTCCCCAGCTGGTGTCAGCTCTCCAGCTAGGGTGAGCAAACACAAGGGCTTTGATGTCTGAGAGGAAATAACATTTCTTCCTCCTCCAAGCATCTGCCCAAACTCTGGGATATGCTCTGTGCCCTGGCTGGGGGTACAGCTCGCTGGGATGGGAGGGGAGGATGGAGCACCTGTAGGGACCTGGGGGCAAGGGTGGGAAAGGAAAGATCCTGCTTAGCATTGGGGGGGTGCAGAGTGAGCTGGGACAGGGGCTGGAGACCCCACTATGGGAGAAGGAATTACTGGGGAGGTGACCTGGGGAGGCAGAACCCCCAGTGCTGTGCTGACATGGGGTGGGTGAGAACCAGACCTATCCCAAGGAGGACTGAGGCAAGGTTTTGGGTCAGGATCAGGCCCTGGGGGGGTCTGGGGGCTGTGGGGATGAGGCCTGTGCTGCACTGGGCAGTGGCTCAGAGGCAGGAGCCATTTTGCATGCCTGGGCTCCCAGCTCTGCACCACAGCCCCTGCTCAGCCCCAGTGCCAGCAAGGACTGAGGGTGGATGTGTCCCATGCTGGGGACATGGAGCTGAGACAACTCCTGTATGTTGGGATGGCATGGCCACCCCCAGGACCCCAGCCCCCTCTGCCCTCTCATCCTACTGCTCCACAGAGATGTGCCAGGGCCAGCAACCCGGGGGTTCTGTGGGGTTTGCCATGGGGACAAGACCCAGAGGTGCCATGGGCATCCCCCAGCTGGGATGGAGCCTTGGGTGGGGAAGGACCTGATCCAGGCTTCTCCCGGGATGCAGGGACCATTACAGCCTTCACTGAGCTTCCATCCCAGCTTTGTCAGCATCCCCAGGGATGTCTCCAGCCATCCTCCACCTCCACACCAGGAGGCTGAGCTCCAAATGTGCCAGCCCTGCTCCACTGTGCACCCCTGCCCCACACCAGCTCCCCCCTCCCTGGCTCTGTCTGTGCCCAGGTGCACACACACACACATTTCTCCATGCACTGGGGGATGTGTGAGCCTCCAGGGGGGGGGGGGCGTGTTCATGCCACCCATGTGCACCTCTTCTCAGGCTCACCCCACCTTGTGCAGGTGTGGGTGGTGGGGGTGGTTGGTACCTGGCTGTCTGCCCACCTGCTTGCTGGGCCCAGGCAGGGGGAATGGGGCTGGTGAGCTGGGCTCAGCACCCAGAGCTGGGGGGCACAGAGGGGCAAGGCCACAGCCTGCCCAGGGCACCCCTGCAGATTGGGGGTGCTCTCTTGTGTACCCATACAGGCAGGAGGGAAGAGTGTGCTGGCCTGGTGTGTGCAGGCATGTGTGTTCAGTGTGCTCTGTGCGTGGTCATGGCTCTCTGGAGCTGTGCAGGTGTCTGCAGGCATGCACTGTGTGTGTGTGTGTGTGTGTGTGTGTGTGTGTGTGTGCACCCTGTGTGTGTGTGCATGCACTGTGTGTGTGGCAGTGGGTGTGTTTGTGTGGAGCTGGGGGGTATGGGATGTGTGCAGCTGCAGTGCACAACCATGCAAGGTTGGGGAGGGGGATGCTGCGTGTACACGCAGCACTGTGTGCCTGCAGTGCATGCAGGGGGCTTTGCTTGTGCAGCAGCACTTGTGTGTGTGTGTGTGTGTGTGTGCACCTGGTGCAGTGCATGCTCATGCCTGCACATGGATGCACAGGGCACAGCCTGCGTGCACCAAGGTGTCTGCACACTGGTATGAGCAGGGGCACGCTGCATGCTGCGTGTGCACCCACGTTTGCACGGGGATGCATCTGTGCACAAGGCAACTGTGAGCCTGCATGCAGCACAGCCCACAGACATTCCAACAGGGACTTGTGAGCACACAGTGTGTGTGTGCAGGGCCATCCCCATGCCCATAGGGTGAGGGTGCCCGTGTGTGCACACAGCGTGTGCCCCGCAGCTCCGTGTGTGCCGTGCGGGGCCGTGCACGGTGCGGGTGTGCCTGCATCTCCCTGCCTGCACTCTCACTGCTCACACTCGGAGCCCGTGTGCACCCTGGGGTGCCCGTGCGTGTCTCCCAGGACGGTGCGGATGGCCGTGCGTGTGTGCCCCGAGGTGTGCGGGTGCCCGCGGAGCAGAGCCTCCCGCCCGGCCGCGCTTACATAAAGGCTGCAATGCGGGTTCCAGGACCCCGCTCGCGGCGGCTCGACCCACCCGGAGCCCCGGGGGGATGCGGGGGGATGCGCCGGGGGCTCGGGAGCATCTCAGTGCTCTGCAGCGAAGGGCCGGGAGGTGCCCGGCGGGGGGGGAATGTCGCCGTCCCGGGGTACCTGGCTGGAGATGAGGTCCTCGCAGACGGAGAGGGCCATCTGGATGGCGTTGGGTTTGTGCGTGACCGAGGTGGCGTTGAGCTGGAGCTTCCAGGTGCCGTGCCGCTTGTTGGCCTGGTTCACCGCTTCGCGGAAGATCTGCTCGTGCTTCTTGGTGCTCAGCACCGCACCGATGTTGACGATTTTGGGGTCGCAGCCGGCGCGGGCGAAGGAAGAAGAGAAGAGGAGGGCGAGCAGCAGCAGCCTCATGGTGCTCATCCAGGGGCCGGAGACCCCCGGCCCCCTCGGTCCCCCCCGCCCCCCTCCGCCGCTCGGGCCCGATCCCGGCCCCCGCCGCTCTCCGTGGTGCTGAACCCTCCGCCGCACCGACCCGACCGCCCCTCCCGCTGCCGCAGCGCCCGCCCCCCGCCCGCCCCGCAGCCCCGCCCCGCACCGGACCCCCAGACCCGGACCCCCGCCCCGGACCGCCTCTCCGCTCCGAACCTCCCGCCCCAGCCTCCCGCTACGGCTCGCCTTCCTCTCCCGGACTCCCCTCTCAGGAGCAGAGCCCTGTCCCGGACTCCCGTCTCGCCAGGGGAAACTCCCACCCCGAATTTCCTGCCCCATCTCCCAATCCCGAACCCCCTCCTCTCCCTGGGACCCCTGCCCCCCACGGGATTCCCCATCCTTTTCTCCTCCCCAGGCTCCGATACCCCCACGGATTTCTGTGCCCGATCCTGGTGCACCCGGGACCCCCGGACAGTCCCAGACCCACAGCACTGCCCACTCCAGGATCGACCCCGACCCCCTGGCCTGCCCCAAACCTCCCCACAGCCCCTGGTTCTGCCCTGCCCCGTGAGCTGGGTGCGGGGGGTGGGCTATACACTCCCCCCAACCCCCTCTTCTCCCCGGGTTTGTGCTGCCAGACCCCGTGGGCAGGCTGGGAGGGGGCTCTGGAACCTCTCTGAATTGTCACTGGTACAGGGGGTGCAGAGCTCACCTGGGTGCTGAGCCCCTGGCTGCAGTGGGGTGCATCTCCTGGGGGTTCCACTCCATCCTCTTTGCACCCAGAGTGCCCTCTTGAGGTCTGGGTATTGCCCTCACTTTGGGAGGCATAATCACACCTTGGTAAACCAGGGTTTTCTCCATAATCACACCAGAATGGGGGTAAACCAGGGCCTTCAGGGGGTGTTCTCCAGATGCCCCATCCCTGGCAGTGTTGAAGGCCAGGTTGGAGCAGCCTGGGCTGGTGGGAGGTGGCAGAGCTTTAAGGTCCCTTCCAACCCAAAGCAGTCTGGGATTCCATGGTCTCTGAACAACACAATTCCCCAGCCCTGGGTGGGAAAGAGTTGCCCGTGACAGGAACACCATCAGGGGGCTGATGCTGGAGAATCCTTATTGGACTTACTCACCTCTTGGTCAGGGATAAGAAGCAGACACTGCCTGGTCCCTTGGCTTCACTCTGTCCCTGCAGACAGAACCATCACAGTTCCAGACGTTAGCTCACAGGGCAAGCAGCCATTTTCCTCCCTTAAATTCACCACATGACTCTGGGATATGACCTTATTTGTCTGCTGAGGGATTCTCTTTATCCATCTGTCTCCCAGCCACCATTAACCTCTCCAAAGGAACTGCAGCCACAGCAACGAGTGGCCAACACCTGCAGGACAGTCCAGCTCCATGGCTGGAAGGCTCCGAGTTTTACTCCTGGACCACATCTCTCACATTCCAGGGCCAGAATGTGGCTGGAAGATCACAGGGCTCCTCAGAGCTGCCACTTTGGCCTTTTTGGATAGAACAAAGGGGTTGCAGAGAGCGACAGGGTGCTGCTTGGTGACTGGATGGGACAAATGCTATCAGCCAGCCCACGGTGTTCCAGCCAAGAGGAAAGCAGGCTGAGCACTGCAGAGGAAAAAGCACCAGAGGTATTTTTACATCAGCCATTTCTAGGCTAGTGCCACAGCCAGCCCACCTCCATGCTCCTTTGCAACGTGAGTTGAAGCAGAATTTTTTTACCTCCCCCCCAACGCAAATCTTCTGGCTGGCATCTCTGAAGTGCAAGTTGCCATGGAAACCATTTTGCCTGTGTCCCACGTTGCCCACATGCACTCGGAAGAAGCTGCGGAAGCAAAATGGCTGTTGTGTAATGCCAGAGGGGCTTGTGTGTCACCCAGCACCCCTCCAGCCATCAGACCCTCTCGGAGAAGCTGCAGACAGTTCCTTGGGGAAGCAATCAAACCATGGAGGTTATGGCACGTTCAGGGAGCCTTCACTGTTGCAGAGCTTTGTGTGGAGCTCCACACCGAGCCTGCTGTGCTCTCACCACAGCCTTGCAGACACATTTTAGCTCTTTTCAGTGTCACTGTCATTCCTCCTCCTCCAAAGATAGAGATGAGGGGTTTGAGGACCTCATATGATGTGGCTCTGTCCACTCAGAGGGGGCCAAGTGCTGTCTTGAGGTGACAAAGGAGCTAATGAGTGCTGTGTCCATACCCACACTGGATTCCTCTGCCTCCCAGGGACATTCACAGCAGGTTGTTTGGGGAGAAAATATTTTGAAGTGGGTTAGAGAGACCCAAACCCCCGTGGGTGTGCTGGCAGAGGAATAATAAAGGCCAGACCTGACCACAGCAGAGCACTGTGTAGAGAAGCTGAGGGGGAAAGGTGGGCTTTGGATTTTTATCTGGCATCCATCTTGCTCACCTTGGAGTGAGAAAGGTCTTTCCTCCTCATTATCTGGAGGTCCCTGTGAGGAGAAAAAGGAATATGTGCTGCTGAGCCCCTCCAGGAGTCTCTGATGATCATACTTGGGAACCAGGATCTTCCCTCTGTGCCTCCCTCCATTCATTTCTTGTCTCCAGATTCTTGTTCCCAAAACCATCACAGAGGCCTGGGCAGTGTCTGCTTCCCTCCGGTGGGCTGTGTTGTCCTGGCACCAGGGCCAGCCCAGATCACAACCTCCCAGAGTCAGGCTCTGCCAGCACAGATGTTGGCACTGCACGACTGCCACTCCTGCTGTGTCCTCAGCTTCTCTGATTGTCAGAAGGCCAAGGGTGCCTGCAGGGTTTTCCTGGGGTGGAAGCTGTGGATTTGGGAGCCACAAGCTGGTCCTTGAGAGGGCTCTGTAGCAAGCAAAGGTCTTTTCTTTTTCTCTTGCTGCCTCCTGGCATAGCATGGCACCATCCTCAGCCAGGAGAACTTAACACTAATCAGTATGTTCATGGTGTGATCCTGCTCCTTATGTCTGGTGCCTTCTGGATGCTGGGGAGATGGACAAGAGCATGGGACTGGTGTGTATGTAGTGTGCCTGAGGATGCTGTAATTCCTCCTGTGGGCAGAATAAGTCAGGGGAGCAGGTCAGGTAAAGGGAGAAGCAAATGCTGATGGTTCAGAAGGAAACCCTGGTGGTTGGGATTCCAGGGATCCCTGCAGGTTGCCAAACCCCTTGGGGACACAGGGACACTGCCCGGCTCTGCTGGGTGCCACTGCCTGTGACACCGGGGCCACAGCCCTCACCCCTCTGGGGTATCACCTAACACCCATCAGTGACCCTACAGACCCCACAGCCCTGGTATCAGCTGCTGCACCCCCAGCTCTGCCCATCCCTCCCCTCGTTTTTTGCCTCCTCCCCGCAGCCCCGGGCGGGACGCGGCTCTGGCAGCTGCCGGGTGCCACCTCGTGGTACCAAACTCTCTCCAGAGAAACCCCATTGCTGCTGGAACGGCAGCAAAACCTCCAGCACCAGCTTCCCGAAGGACAATTTGAAGAGGGGGATGGCTGCAGCCTTGGGTGACAGCGCTGCTGGGTCCGGTCAGGAGGGGCTGAGTCCCACCCGACCTCCCCTCACATAGGGAGGGGATTTTACAACCTCACAACCTCCTGCAGGACATCGCCTTTCACACTCAGGACAGCCCATCCAAGCCTACGTGGTCACCACTGAACATCCTCACCTTGGGGCTCACCTTAGGGACAGCCTCTGGGCTCCCCTCGATCACCTTGGGGACCATCAGTTCGGGACTCACCTCACCAGGAGGGGTACAAAGGGGGCAATGGCACTGAACACCCATTTCACAGCTGGCAGCCTCAAGAAGAGGGACCAGGCACCCACATCTTGGATGCTGGAAAAGGTGAACATCTCCCAAATGGTCAGAAAGCACCTGCAGACAGGACAGAGCCCTGTGTGTCCTCATTAAAAGCCACTTCATGAAGGAGAAGTTGTCTTCATACCAGCTCACCCCTGTTCCCACTCCCCTACTTCACACAGCACCCAAATCTTCCCACTGGGTTCTCTCTGCTGCTGCAGGGCCCATCTCTGGGCTAGGTGACAACTGGGGCTTGAGGCCAGTTAAACAATCACCTCCCACCTTCCACAGTCCTACAGCCAACTCCTGGGGTCAGCAAGGATTTAAAAAATTAATAAAAAATAAAAATAAAGACTTTTCACTCTGAGTCGTCCCATTGCACCCTCCTGGGTGGCTCTGGGGAGCTGTGGGGTTTCAGAAATGATTCTGTGCTCTGCCTGGGTAGCTCACAGCACATCACTGTTCAGATCTGGCACATTGGCATCACTGAACAGGCTCTCAATGGCAATTTTATTTTCTCCTTTTAAGGCTTGAAGGCAACAGTTGGTCTCAATCCAGGAAAACTCCTCACATACACCTACCACTGAGATGTTCTTTGCGTTGATTGAGTAGGAAGAACATCTTAAAGGTCACAAGGAACAACTTCTTGATCCTGCTGCACTGATTAGTTTAAATCACCCATTTTAAACGGGGCTGAAACCAGGGAACAGCCTCACCTGCACTTCTGCTTCTGAGTTATTTTCCCTCTGAACTCACCCGGCTCTGGTGGAGTCCCCATCCCTGGAGATGTGGTGCTGAGGGACATGGGGTAGTTGTGAGTTAATGGTTGGACCTGATGATCTCAAAGATCTTTTCCAGCCAGAACAATTCTCTAATTCTGTCTGCACTGGGGCAGATGAAACCCTCTTCAAAATGCAAGGAGATGCATCCCACCCAAAGCACCAGATTTTCTCAATCAGAAGCCGCAGCAAAGGTTTCCTCCTGCTCCCTCTGATCTTTACTGACAGGAAGAGAAAGAGAACTTCTATTATTTCACCTCCCACACGACAGAACAAGGCTGAGCAATACAGCAGAACTCTCCTCTGTGCTGCTCAGTAAATTAGAAAAAAAGAAAAAAAAGCAAAGAAGGCAAAACCCTTCCAACCCAGTAGAAGCTGCACTGTCTGACAGCTGGGTAAATACAAATGCCAAACTTCATGTCACTGGAAAGAGCACAGACCTGGTCCTAAGGCAAAACCTGATACAGAGGATGACTTGAAGTCCAGAGGCAGAGATGGCTTTTAACCTCTTCACGTCTATAGCCAAAATTTCTCCTTATAACTCAAGGAAACTTGAGGAGGATCCATTGATGCAGCAATTTACTCATTTGAGCAGAAAGAAGGCTGCAGAGCAGTAGCCATGCTCCTGCCCTCAAGATTTACACCAAGCACCCAACTGAAATAAAACTGATCTAAACAAACTCCTCCGTCACCCTCAGATGTTGTTCTCCTTCTTCAGCAAGCTGAAAGCTGGCAAGGGCCACCAGAGAGTCTGTGCCATGTGGATATCACCCAGGAAGATGAAGATGATGAAGATGATGATCTCTGAGCCACAGTCAGGATGAGGTGACTCTTAGTGCCAACATCAGCCTTGGAGCTGCCACTTTGAATCCTTTCTTTCCTTCCCAGTGTTGGATTTTGCAAGGGGCCAAACCTGGCAGTCCTGGGGGGTGGAGGGGCTGCTAAGTTCAAGGTGGGGATGCCCAAAAAAGGAGGAAATTGCCACCAAGGAGAGGGTGATGGGGCATTTGGTCAACAGTCCTCCAGGTTGGGAGCCCTGGCTCTTGGTGGGGAACATCAGCTCCTCGGTTCTCTCTGATAATCCACTTCTGGGACATCTACTTAAACCATCCAAGGACATCTCATCCCAGTTAACCCAGTCAGGGACATCTCCTCTCAGTTAACTGGGCCCTGCCTGTGCCCAGTGTCACCACTGCTGCTGGCAGAGCTCAGAGCTGTGGTCACCTCCCTGTGCCACTCACCAAGCACTGAGCATGTGTTCCCTTTGTGGGCTTCTCCAGCCAAGAGCAGCTGCTCTCTGTAGTTGGAGGGAATCTTTTAATTTGCTTTGACTTACAGCTGATGTAATTAAACCAAAAGATTCTCTAAGAACCACTGCACTCGGTGGCAGGAGGCTTTTCAACTCAGCCAGCACCAAAATGGCAACGTGCTGTTATTCTGCTGTTCATCCCCCCAGTCACCAGCCCACGCTGACAAATGTGCCACGGAGAACAAAATGGGTTTTGTCTTCAGCTCCTCTCACTGGAAATGAGTCTGGAAAAGGAGAAGTGCTCCGTGGCACCTCAGGAAAGGGATGGTGGCCCTGGTCCCTGGAGGAACCTGGGGCAGCCACAGGGGAGGCTCCTCTGGAGCAGTGATGGGAGGCAGCAGCAGAAGTCTTCAAAATGAGCAGTCCCCTGGGAGACTTTTATATAATTGCCAGTGAGCAGAAGGTTTCTATTCATAAAAAACAGAGAAAAAAATGCTGAAATGCTCAGCTTGCCTGATAAGCATCATTACTTCATTCTAGCACCTTTTGGAGGCATTCAGCCTATTCCTGGGTTGCAAATTCAGAACAAGAGCAAAACAACTGAAGAGACAAAAACTCTGACAAGGACGAGATCCTGGTGTTAAATAGGGAGTGATCACAAAGTGAATGCTGATTCTCTCTCAGTTCTTGGTAGCACAGTTAGCAACCAGCAGGAGAAATCAGATGTTAAAATAACCTTACAAAGAGTTTGCACCCAAACAAACAATAAATATGGAGCAGTAAATAAAGAAACCAGAAGGCCCAGCAGTACCTGCCCTGCTTCAGAGAACCAAGGGTGGGAGCATTCCCAATTCCTCTGGTGGAACAGTTCCAGTTCTCCAGTAGGAAGAGGCAGGAGGCTGAGCTGGAATGGGCTCCTGGACCATGGGCAGGGAGGGGATGGACACCCCAGGAGAGGCTGCTCAGAGCCACCAGGATGCTCTTGGGTCCTTGAAAGGCCAGGGAATAAATTCACAGCAAATTTCCTAATTCTCAAGCAGAGTTGTTTTTTTCTTTCATAGAAAAGGATAAAAGGTCAAAGAAAAAGAGACTTGAAGAGCAGTGGACAACATACCTTGGATTTTCTAGGGGCAGGTCTGCTCTCCTGCCCCTCCAAACCCAGCTCTCTGCACTGAGACAATTCCCTGCTCCTTTCTGCTTCACTTGGAGATGGGGCTGAGGGCTCCAGGCAGCACCAGCAGCTGCATCCCTGCTCACCAGGGAAACCTGAGGACACTGAGCCCTCTGAGACACTGGGAAGCCCACCAAGACTGATGGAGCCTCCAGGCAGAGGTTTCTGTGCCCTTTTCTGTCTGAGTCACCATTACAAACACCTGTGGTGGGAAGGGCTGAGCCTGCTCAGTGCCTCTCAAAGCCCAAATGCCTCTTTGGTCCTGGGCAAGCTCAGGGGTGGATCTGCTGATCCAGGTGGAAATCTTTGAGCTGAATGTGTCCTGGTGGTGAGAAGACAAATGCTGCATCACAATAAACCAACAGCCCCACCTGGACCTGATTCACCTTCTGGTACCTCTGCTCAGCTCAGTGGGGAGAGGTGCAGGTTCCCTGAGCTGGCAAAGAGGGGTGAGACACAGGATGCTCCAGAAAACGCTCCAGGGAGCTGTGGGTGCAGGGAGCAGCATGTGGATGGCATTTCACAGCTGCTGGGATCCATCAGAGAGATGGCTGTGGGGAATTTGGTGACTTTAATGGATTTTCTCCCTCTTCACAAAGCATGGGCACCGGGTGATGTCCCCTTCAGGTGCTTGAAAAATAGAAAACCCCAGAGACTTGTTTTTTTTTTTTTCCTAAAGGTCGTTTTATTGTAAAACCATAAATACAACACTGACATGAAAATCCTCAAGCAACGGATGCTTTCTTACAGTTACAGTTTGTCTTCTGCCTTGGCATCAACTCTGAAAAGAATGTTGCAGAAACATGTCTCTAAGATACCTCTCCAAATAGCCGAGCCCTGGCCTGGAGTGCTTGGCTGGTTTGGAAGCTAAGTGGAACTATTCCTCCTCTCCTGTGGAATATTTCCATTCAGACAGCAACAGACTTGTAAAAACAGCAACATTTAAACACCTTGGTTTTTTTGTTTTTTTGTTTTTTTTTCTCTTTAATAATCCTTTTCATTTGACGTCAGTCTAAGTTTCAAACAGCAATTAATTTCTTTAGCTGTAAAAAAACAAAAACAAAAACAAAACAAAAATCCTAAAAAGAAAAAAAAAAATAAAAACCAAACCAAACCCAAAATCAGAAGAACTTGAGTTGGCCTCAAGCGCTCATCTATCACAATGAAAACCAGCAACTCAACCCTGTGCAATATTGCTCTCTAGTGAGTCATTCGATCCACACCAACAATACATGAGACTTCAAACAGGTTTTGTTTTGTTTATTAACACAGCAAGTGTGACATTAGATAACCTTTTAAATACAGTACATGGTACAGTGCAGGGCCAGCTGCCCCCACTTTTCCTCATTATGAAGACAAAGCCAGCGGTGGCGGTTTATAAAAATATTGTGTTGCTACAAAAGTATAAATTAATGCTACCGGTATTAAGAAATATTAAACACATAAAACTTATAAGGATTAAGAAAAATATTCATTAATACCTGTAGAAAACTCTGGCCTAAAAAAGATATTTTTTGTATATTTTTTTTTTGTATATTTTTTTTTTTTTGTATTTTTTTAAGATGACATGAGATCCTTGCACTCGCAGGTAGAGACACACACAGGTGCATCTGTGGTATTGCCTAGAACATCTGCATCTACAGAAAGGAAGGAAATGCACACGTGTTACCCAGGGGAAGGGAAGGAGGGAAAGGAGACCATTAATTGTTTGCTTGATGAAACAAGAACTCAGCTCCCAGCAGGAGGTTTCAAAAAAAAAAAACAAAACCAACAAAACCCAAAGGTACCAACAAGGACCAGCTTCTCTTCTCAGAGTGACTGCAAACAAGGATTTCCTGATGGTTTGGTTTGTCACCAGGACACTTTCTAGCCACAAGGTGGACCAGAATCCTCAGGGTTTGGACAATGTGTGTTCCTCCTGTCCTGACAGCCTTGGCTAGGCACCTGTCACAATGGTTCAGTTCATCCCTTCTCAGTTTTCCTTTTAAATAATTAAAAAAAATAATAATAAAAAAAAATTAAAGTCCCAGTAAGTTTAAAGGGACCATGGAAAACAGCTCCTAATACTGTGGCTCCTTCCAGAATACAAACATGCTTCTCTCCTTGAGTGGAAAGGTCCTTCTGCACAGGTAGCAAGAAAAAACAAATAAATTATTCCCCCCTCCCCACTCCCCCCCAGCCCAAGGGGATAAAAACACCCTGTCCTGTCCACATAACAGTGCAGAGACCACCAGAAGAACCCCCAGATGACTGAGAACAAGCACTCAAGGCTGCTGAGGCTGGAAGTGTCTTGTTAAGGAACTTTGGTTGTAAAAAAGCAAGGGGCTGAGGTGCCCGTGCTCAGCAGCTCCACTGCACAACACTCCCCCTGCTAAGGCCGTGCTGTCCCCTGGGTCCCTCTGCCACTGAGGCACCCACGGGGGCAGGGAAGAAAATCCTTTCTGCCAGTGGTTGATGCTGGGGGTCAATGAGCCACTTATGGGACCCATTTGAGAAGTTAAGTCTAAAAAAGTCACTCAGCTGCCTCATTAAATCCTAAGGGCTCTGCTGGATGCACCATCGCCTCGTGTGAGCAGAACTCCTCTGTCGAGGTGAAAAACAAAGGACTTTCATGGGAGTAGTAAAAAAACCCAACTAGCCAGCCAAACAGAACCCAAAATTAAACATAAAACACCCCAGACATTCAACACATAAAATTAAATTTCAGGGCAATACACTCTCATTGGTTTACCATTTCTGGCCTAGCAAACTACCCCTCAGTACTGAGGCATCCACGTGGAGCTGTGCTGGGCTTTACCTCGCTCTATTTTTATTATTTTTCTGTTCAGTGACATTTCCAGAGGCCCCAGGAAGATGACAGATAACCCAGATAACCCATGGCATGGGGACAGGTCCCACGCGTGGTGAGAAGGGAGTTCTTATTGCTTCAGGGTGACATCTTCAGAAGGGTGTGACACAGAACTTGAGTGTCAGCCAGTGGGCATTCCCAACAGATCCCACGGATTCTGGTGATGCTGTAGCACACCAGGAAAATGCACAGCAGGAGCAGCAAAACAGTTCAGGTTCTCCCCCACACTGATTCCTTCACCCTGGCAGCACAGAGGTTGACATGAGGTGCTCCTCAATTGGTGTTATGTCCTCTGCCCCTTCTGCCAGTCAGTCCCCTGCCTCCTTCAGACACCTGATTAATGTATAAACTGGAGTCTTGGGAAGGCTTTGGTGTGGGTAGTGAGTGGCAGGATGCAGAAGAAGATCTGTGAAGCCTCTTGGACCTATAGGGCAGGACTGGACTCAACACCCAGGCAGCAGTTTCCCACCTCTACACCCAAACTCTGCTCTGGGCAGGGTCCAAAGCAGCTTTGAGCCTTACAGAGTGTGCTCCAGGGAGCTGTGCAGCCTGCTTTGAAACAAAAGGGCTCAAAAAAGTTTTCCATAACAGACTCCCCCCCAGATTTCACCCCTCTGAGATTTCCCAGAACCTGCCTTTTTGGTAATTTTTATCCCATTACTTTTCATTACTGTCTCAGTAACAACTTGTCCCCTGCTGCATCTGCTCCCCCTGAATGCTCCCAGGAGCTCCTCTCCACCTCCTTCAGCCATAGAAATGCAATTAAAGAGACCCAGGTCTCTCCTCAGTACCAAGCTCTACAATCCCTTGCCTTTCCAGACCTTGTTGGTTTTTCTCTGCCTGTCTTTTCATTTCTCACTAGCTTGGTGCTGCACCCATAGCATTCTCCCAGACATGATATCTCAGTCACCCTGCACCAAAACCTCCTGGCCCAGAGACCCAGAGGGACCCAGAGAATGGAAATGGTCCCTCAGATGGGGCAGGGCTGGGCAGACTCACCCACAAGCCAGACACACACAGTTCCTTCTTCTCACACTGAACCTTCTGTGTTATTGCCAGCAGTTGGGAGAATAATCAACCAACTGACCTGAGACAGCTCACTGACTACTGTGTTAACTCAGAGACCACAATTCCGAGCTCAAACCATTTTCAGAAGTGCCTTCCTCTATTTTCAGTCATTCCCAAGCTTTGAGATCATCTGTCACAACTTTTGTTTGTAAAATTCATGTAAGGGTCATGACTCCCTGAGCTGCTTCTGGATGTATTCTCTGGTCAGCAGGGGAGAACACCCAGCAAGCACAGTTAAACCAGTGCAGGTGGTTCACATGGGTGCTTAAACCAATTTACTTCTGAGTTAAACTGGTTTAGCCAGCAATTAACAGACAATTGAACCAGACAAAACCTGAGCCCACAGTTGGCTTTCACAGGAAGTTTTTCAGATAGCACTCGTTCCAACACAACCAACGTGGTTTCCTTAAAACAGACGTAATACAGCTTTGACAGAGAGAAAAGTCTGCTCCCAACTGACAACAACCCAGGAGCGAGACACCAAACACACCTTGCAAGGCAGAGCACAACCACTGCCCACAGCTAGAGACATGGGGAGAAGTGACACAGGGGACAAATCTCTGCTCCCTGTGCTCCCTGGCTGCCCAACCCACACAGAACCAACCTTCTGTTCTGAAGAGCTCTGCCTTCCTAGCCCACTTTCTCAGTTTTCTGGTAATAAGAATCTTCAGAGAGCACTGGAAGGCCCTTCTGTTCTACAGCTCATCTTCTGCTGGTGCTTGCTCCCCACCTGAAGATCACAACTCTTCCCAAACTGTGAGATCAGAGGGAGGAGCCTGCAAGGTCAGGCACAAAGCAGCAGAAACAACTGAAATACCTGGAGGACACATACAGCATTTCTGTATCCCAACACATTTCTCAAGTGCAAGTAAAGGAAACGAGCAAGCAGAAGCCAAATTCCCACCAGGACCTACCAAAGCAAGATCCCTGTTCTGAGGACTTCTCCCAGCTCAAAGAGAGCTGGAACTCATGAGAGCTCTGGCCAAATTGAGAGAGTTCCTCCTCTCCAGTTGTCCAACACAAGATGATGCTCCTTAACACCACAAGTGCTGCTCGATGCCACACTGAATAGAACCATAGAAAAGTTTGAGTTGGAGTAATCTGGAAAATTAAAGCTTCCAAAATTCAGACCTATGCTCCCTAGAATGCAAATCCAAGTCTTGAAGAGGGAAGAATAAAGAGGAGCCAAAGCTTGGCATTTAGGGTAAATCTGTGTGCTCCAGATGTGCTTCTTTCTTTTGAAAGAAGGATTAAGTACCTCAGACAACACCAGCTTGTGAGCAGACACAGCACAAATAGCTCCTCTGAGCAGAACACCCTGTGACCATGTTTAAGTCTCATGAAAAGCTGCAGCTTCTTCCACTGACCCACTGGAGGAGGAGGATGCCCCATCAGCTCCTCTTTTCAACAGCTTTCCAGATTGCTCCACCTCAGGGCTTTAGGTTTTATTTTGCTTTTTCAGCTAAGTTGAGGTTTTACATCTTTGGGACAACTTCACCTACCATACAGTGTTGTTTAACATCCATCATTAGCAGGACTCTAACCAAAGTCACCCTGGAGGGGACGGTTCCTGGGATGGGGAGAAGGTCATGACAATCCCTCTCTTCAGCTGGCACAGCAAGAAAGCTCCAGATCTGATGCCAAAACCACACAGTAAGAAGGGGAAGGGGACACAGGCTGGGAGTAAAGAGGGGATTGTGGTCTTCTGTTTGCATGCCCTGCTTGTGCAGCCAGAGTCCAGCTCATTCTATGCAAACTGGCTGCACAAAATATCCATAATTTTACCTTATTCTCAGATCCAGAGCTTTCAGCCTGTGCTAAATCTCTTCATTCCAACCCCTCCTCCTCTTTATGTTTTGCAGACAGACAGCACAATGAGCTCGAGCTGGAAAATCCCCCAGAAATTATCAACCTGTGCCCTAGCAAAGCCTGGGAGCTTTCTTTTGGAGCTTTCTTTTCCAAGGCCTGCAGGGGGGCTGCACATTCACCTGAGCATCAAAGGGGCTGTGAGCAGCTCTCAGGGGCTCAAGTGAAGCAAGGGCAAAGGTGGAACATGCTACTTGGAGAAAGAACTACAAATCCTGCCCCCAGTTGTGCCCATCAGCTGCTCATCTTGCTTTGGACTCATCCTCCAGCCACATCTTGCTGCAGGATCCCTTGTGCTTTTCAGGGGGAACAGCAGCACAGCACAAGTGCTTTGCAGTTGGTACACATCTCACTTGGGTTTTTTGTTTGTAGACTCAGTCATTCCTTGTTACAGGTTTTCTCCTGCACTGCAAGTGCAAACAGACCCGTTGCCATGGGCACAAGTGGTGGCTGGCAGGCAGGATTTGTACCAGAGGAAACAAAACCAACAAGAAGAAAAGTTGGCCCCACAACCAACACCTCCGTTTGCAAAAGCCACTGCCAGAGAAATCAGACCTCCACCTGCCTCTGCCTTGGCAGCTCTCTGCAAGTGCTGGCACTGGGGCTGCAGACTGTGCCTTTTAAGGTAGCCATAAGCAAAAATGACATTTAGGAGACAACTGATTTTGCCCTGATGCCAGTAAAAGTCCTGAGAGGTCAACCCAAACTCAAGCTAACAGCAGGTTCTGCTTCCAAGCTGAGAAAACAGCTGGGTGCAAAGAGCTGCCCACAGCACCCCTGCCCTGGGACAGGTCTCTCTCATGCAAACCCTGCCCATGGCTGAGCCCATGGCAGTGAAGGGGCCAGGGAGTGCTTGCCAGGGTCAAGGCATCTGCAAACAAAAGCCTGAGGGACTGTCTCAGGACTTGCAACTTCTATTACAACCAGGGATGGGCAGGAGGGATCTTGGTTTAACATCTGTTCCCAGCAGCTCTGCAGAGGGTTCCAGGCTCACCCCACATCTTCAGCAATCAGAAACCATCCCTGTGCTGCCCAAAGGGCTTCAGCCTCCTGCCTGGAGCAGAGCCACTCCACCCCCTGAAGCCTCCAAGGTGGCTCTGCACATCTGGAAGCAGGAGAGACTCCAAAAGTAAGAATTTGCTTCAATTTGCCTCTGGGCTACAAGTCCCAGTGATGAAAAATTAAGTTTGGCACCAGGAGTCAGGAACTGAGCAAGAGGCACCAAACTTGAGAGCCTGCAGAGATCCTGTTCAGCAGCCACAGACTGTGTCTAGGGGCACTGGACACAGCAGAGCACTGGCCTGGTGGAAACCAGAGTGACTGAGATGTTTCTGATGATCTCTAATTGCATTTGGGGTGAGCCAGTAAGTGTGAACGTTTAAAGGCCCGTGGACTTCCTAGCCAGAATGATTCAGCAACATAAGAAGTAGTGTAATGCACTGTAGGTATTAAAAAGACATTCGTGTTACTAGAGGAAACCATTCCAAATAAAATGGGAAGATATTCTTTGCACTCATTCAGGAGCACTTACATTCAGAAGGATCTTTGAGTCCATGCACTTCTCTAAGCTTCCTTCAAACCCCACTTTTGACAAAACTGATTGATGATCTTTGTTCCCATGAAAAATCATACACCTTGGTTTGTCCTTGGCCTTCTGAGGGTCGCTTTGAGTGTGGTAATGAGAAACTGCTTTAGAAAAATGTTTGGGTCCAAGGGTTCTCAGTGGCAGTGGGCAGACTCCAGCAGGCTTGCTGCTGGCCCACAGACACCTCTGCTGCCACTACTTGCTGGCTTTTCCTGGGTTTTTTTTGCTTTTCCTGGGTTTTTTAGCTTTTCCATCTAAGCAACTGCCATGGTTTGCAGAAGGATGTTATTTAACCATGGATGGGTTACACCAGAACAAGTTTGAGAACCCCTGATGTACAAAGCTCATGGGGAAGGTAATTAACACTGGGAATTCACAAAGTTTTGCTGTAAAAAAATAAATCCCAAGAAATGTAGCAATTACAGACATTTTCTGCCATGAGCCACTTCTCCTAGTTTTAAATCAAACTTATTATCACTAGATAGCATATTAAACTCAAAACTGGGAGTGGAGACAGAAGAACAGCTTCTTTTTTTTTTTTTTTTTTTTTTTTTTTTTTGGAAAAAACGTATCTGAAAAAGTTAAAAAAAAAATAATAAAAAAAAACCTTAAAGTCTCCCTTCCTGATTTCTAAAGGTGTTGCTAAAACACAGCTGCCCTGATAACATGCACTGTCTGTCAAGGAGGCTGCAGACAAATGCCCTCAAGGTGTACAGTTATTCAAAGGAGCAAAGTCCAGTGCAGAACTGGTGTGTTCAATGTAGTCTGATTATCCATGGCAAGATGGCCCAGGGGACAAGAGGAAAGGCGGGGTGGAGGAGAAACAAAAGAAACTTCAAGTCACTTTAGATCTCAGCTGCCTGAAGACTTTAGAACATCAGCCTCCCATTGGTCTGCCCACTTGAAAACATTAGAAAGTCTGTCAAGTCCACACACCAGCTACAGAAAGGAGCACGGGCCTGGCAGAGGGCTGTCTGTCTCTCTCACGTGCTCAGCTTTCCTTTCAAACTTAATTTTATATATATTTATATTTTTATATATATATAAAAAAGCACTTGGTTTCCAGGGGCATTCATAATGAGGTCCACAGTGTTTAGAACTTAAAATTCTTTTTTTTCTTTGTTTGGAACAGTGTTTTAAAGTTTTCTTTTTAATTAAAAGACAGTCTTAAAGCATGTTGGACTTCAAAAACATGAGTTTGTTCATGTCTTCTGGACTGAGTAGCCGTCTCCTTTTGATTAAGAGAGCCTGCTCACACATATTTACACATTCACTTCTGGCACCAACAGCAGGCACTGCTAGGAGCCAAAAGGCTAGCTTGGCTAGTTTTGTATGCTTTTGGGTAACACACGACCAGTACTGAAACAGGTCAGGGGTGGCCTGGAAGAGAGGTTCTTGCAAATAATCATAGACTTCATTTTTCCCGAACCAATCTTCTTCCTGAGCTGCTGTGGCTTCCCCTGCCGCCCGAGGCTTCTTGGTTGAAGGTTCAAATTCTGTTTCTTCTGCCCAGGACTCTTTCACTTCGTTGATCAACTCGCAGACCTTGCCGATGATCTCTTCGTGCTGGTATGGCGGGACGGGCCGCAGCTTCTGCTGAGGGTCTAAGATCATGGCTACCTTGTGTGCCGAGTGGACTTTGAAATTCTCCTTCAGCGCCTCCAGGAAGAGGTGGCAGAGCTTGCTGACCACACCAGCATCGTTGGCTTTGGAAGTGAAGAGTTTCTCCAGTTTGACGTAGGTGGGCAGTACCAGCTGCAGGGTGGGCCGGCTCTCGTTGCTCAGCTCGATCACCGCCTGCTTCACCGGAGCCAAAATGGCTGCCAGGTTGCTGAGCAGGTGTTTGTTCAGGTTTTGGATGAGGTTCATCTTCTTGGCCCTGCTGTAGAACTCGCAGATCTGCTCGTAGCGCTCGTGGACGAGCAGGAGGGAGTCGGTGACCGAGTTCCAGCAGGGCGGGGGAGAGGTCTCTTCCAGGGAGCCGAAAGTCTCCTTTGAGAGGCCCGTGGAGCCTGCCAGATCTTCACAGACATTCAGGAGCTCGATCACCTCGTGCATATTGCGAGCCTGCAGCGTTCGCTTGTTCAGCACGCTCTGCACCATCGAGTTCAAGGCACAGGCTGAACACCGCAGGCACATCCCCGCCTTGGAGAAGGCCGAGGAGTTGACTTTGCAGTCCGTGACGTAAACCGTCCTGATCTCCGACATCACGAACTCCGAGAGCACGTTCTGCACCCAGTGGTGGATGAAGTCACCGTTATCCCGAATGTCTACGCCCTTAATTCCCAGGACGTAGCTCTTGATGTGGTTGCCCTCCACCTGGTAAGCTGTCAGGATGTAGCAGGAATCGGGGCCGACGCTCTGGGAGTGGCAGGTGACGCCGATGCCCAGGCAGGCGTTGCTGCCCAGGGCGCAGGTGACTTTCACCTTCACCTGGTTGTACATCCGTGGCAAATGCTTCAGGGCCAGAGTGTTGAAGTTGCCGAGGATCTCGGTGACAGAGAAGGCACCATAACGAGCTCCACTATCCACCAAGGTCTGGGCCAGCTTGATGAACTCCTTCCCGCTCACCACGCTGAGAGCCCCCAGGTCGGTGCACATCACCCTGAGGAGCCGCTCGGCGATGTTCTGCCGCTCCTTCTCCGGGATGGAGCTGTTCCCCACCGACCCGCTGGCTGATGCTGCAGTGAAACAGGAGGAGGGAGACAAAGCACAGGATGAGAATCACTCCTCTGCCACGGGAGAGGGGAGGAAGGCAACAAAACAATTCTGAGAGAGACTCGCAATGGTGGAACATACCCAAATGATGGCAGGGACATCTGCACCCCCGGATTCGACCTCCAGGGACAGGACTTGCTCTTGCTCAAAGCAGCAAGGAGCAGATCTGTATGGTTTCCCTGGAGTGGGGACTGAGACAGAGCACACACTTCCTATTCACAACGCCAAGCCTTAAGCAATGGCTCTTCTTGACTGAGGAACTACAGGGAGAAGTTATTCTCCATGTCTATGGGCTGGTGGTCATGACTGGAAAGCTGGACATCTCTCCATTTCTGTGATCTGAACCCTTTCTTTGAGACAATTATTTTAAGAGGCGCTGCTTCCTCCACCACCCCAAACAGCTGAAGCCTGTGTCTTCATTTCTTCCTCTGAACTCCAGCAACCCTGCTTTTTGTGCCTGATTTTGGGCTATGTGACTGTCATTTCTGGCCATACAGTAAGACAAAAGTGTGTTTCTGTATCACCCTTCCCCCAGGCTGCTCAGCTCAAGTGCTTGGGAACTGATTTCCCACAGGGCTGTATTTCATCTTTTCCTGTGCTGAAGCAGAATTCAGAGGTGAGTTGGGGATACAGATGCTGGCTGCCTGCCAGTGCAGAGACTGACAGATTATGCCTACGTCACACCATGACAACTGGATTCATTTTTTAACCTCCTGGCAGGAAACCTGACCTTGGATCAGAAGTTTACTTTTCCCAGGAGTTCCCAAAGACTTCTTCCTAACAAAACTTTCCTGCTGCCTCCTTGAGTTCCCAGCACTTTTTGCATGAGTGGCTTTAAAATAGGAATGAGTGCTCTGCTCTGCAGGCCAGTACATGAATTAGGGATGAAATCAGGTGCAGTCAGGTGAGGACAAGGGCCTTGTGCAGTGCTGCACCCTCTCTGAGAGTCACTTGTTGAAAGCAGAGAGGTGAGAATGGGATGGAAGGGCAAACACTGCTACGTACTGTTGTTGGCATTGTTTCTTTGGAGCTGTGGTTTCCACTTCTCTTCAACAACAGCTAGAGGTGATCTGGGCTGGCTAGAGGCAATATTGTTCTCGTTGTCAGCTGTGGGGCAAGTAGACAGGGAGGTGTTAGAAGCACAAGATAAAAATCCTTAAAGCACAAAGAAGGGGAAACAATTCCCATCTGCTCAGCATTTACTTACAGCTCCCTTAACTCAGGTGGCTGCAGGCCACTCCATTTTCTGTAGCTCTAAGAAGTTTTCAGTGAGACCACAGAATGGGTTGGAAAAGGCCCTAAAGATCATGTAGTTCCAACCCCCCTGCATGGGCAGTGACACCTTCCACTAGACCAGGTTTCCTTAAAAACTGTCTTTGTCTTTGCAACCTATCACCTCCCAAAACGTGGCTGAAATGGGACAATAGACTTTTCTGTGCATCAGTGACACTGGTGCACACCTTGAGAAGTGTCTCCTGATCAACTGATGTTGCACACCAGGAAGAAGAGCTGCTCCTTGTACTGCTGACTTGTGCTGCTTGCTTTGGAAATGAAAGCAGGTTTAACAGTATTTATCCTTCTTTTGCTTTCCT
This sequence comes from Calypte anna, assembly GCF_003957555.1. NCBI lineage: Eukaryota > Metazoa > Chordata > Aves > Apodiformes > Trochilidae > Calypte > Calypte anna. The sequence continues at coordinate 1,501,645 of NC_044262.1, read as the reverse complement.
GCCTCTTTCTGCACCACAGGTGTGAAAGGTGTCTCTATACTGTGCAGTATTTTGGTTTTTTCAGGCTCTGCTCAACTCCTCTGTATCTAAGGATCTTCCTACAATCTCTCAATCTGCTTTCATCCCACTGCAGAGGGACTTCTCTGCCCCAGTCTTCTCTGGGGCTGCTCCCTGCTGCCCGAGACTGGAAACAGAAAGAGTAAAATCCAAGTTTCTGAAGTGTAACCAATGCCTGTCCCTCCCTATGGCTGCAAAGCTACCAGCTGCTCAGGGCTCTTTGTGTTCATGCTCATGTAATTGGGCTGAACACTTTGGCTGCCAGTGTGATGGGACTGCTGAAGGAAATGCAGTCAAGCTCAGTTAATTCTGTATCATACCCATGCTCTTTCCCCTCACGTGCCCCAAGAACTTCTCCCGACCCTCTGAAGAGGATTTTCCAATTCCTAGAATGCTGTAAAGCTGAGCTCTGAAATAGGCTGTAAAGCAACAGTGAAGTGCACAAGGAAGAGAGGTGGAAGAGGAGGGGAAAGATGGAGAAACTGATGAGCAGGCTGAAGAGAAAGATGGAATTAAAAACAAAGACAACAAAACAAGTCCTTTACTCATCCCAGCCGGACTCATCTCACCTCACTGGGACATCTCTGATAGCCACACCTTGTTTTGAAGTGGCCCCTGGGGGCTCTTTTTACAGTCAATGGTGCAAAACAGGCTTAAGAAGTGAGATTCTGTCACCCAGGCAGAACCAGACACCTCTTGTCCTGTAAGATCCATCCTGCTCTGAACTCACCAGGACTCAATGACTTCTTCTCCAGTGAGAGCCCAAGCTGACCTGCTCAGGTGTCAATATCTACAGCCCAGGCATGCACAGAAATGAACCCTAACCCTGTGCTCCAGACAGCAGAGCACAAATGAGAGGAATGCCTTATTAAGGCCCATGCAGACACTTTGCTCTCCAGCCCAGGCTGAGCTGGTGCTGGGCAGAGGTGTGGGCTGCCCACCAGGACAGACAGAAAGGTGAAGTTGTTCTCCCTGCACAGCAATGACCTGGGAGAGGAGGGAGTCCAGCAAGGATCTAAAGACAAGCAGTGATGTGAGGGAACTCCAGTGCCCTCTTCTTTATCAGCCAAGTCCTCTCAAGTTGGAGCAGTTCTGCATGGTAACTGCTGGGGCTTTCACAAACCTTGCTGATGAACAGCCACAGACTGCAGAGTTGTCATGAGGTCTGGACACTGCACTGGTCACAGCCTGGATCAACACCTAAGAGCAATCCAGGATCTGACTGAAGCAAAGCAGACACTGGGACTGCTACAAGGACTCCATGTGCCCAGGGAATTCCCTGGCCAAGGTTGGTACCTGGGGAGTGCTGCCATGCACAGGATTGCAGCACAAGATGGGACTTCAGCAGGTCTGGAAGTGACATGAAGAGCAGGAGGTGCTCCAGCAGATGCCAGTGATCAGATATGAAAAAACACTTTTCCCTCAGCATTTGCCCAGACCAACTGCTCTTGAGTTAATGCCACCACTCTTCTCAACTCCAAACATCTGTGGGCAGCCAAAGGGAAATGCTGAATATTGCCTACTAACTGTTCATGGTTCAGACCTCTCTCATCTTCACAAGGGAAGAGAAACCCTCTGTATTTCATACCCCCAACTCTTTTATATATTTCATAGTAACAGGGCATTCACTAAGTACAAGTATCTGCTGGCATTCAATATGGCATTACTGAGGTTTGTGCATTTCAGCCTCATCTTCCTTATCTTTGAAGGCAGTCTTTGAACTACCACAGATCATGGTTCTTTAACTTCTCTTCATGCCTCCAATCCTTTAATCCAGGTTCAGCCAGTTGTCCTGTCATTTTTTTTAGCTCTAGATTGTGGGAAGGGCATTATACAGTAGCACTCAACCTTAACAAAGTACTCTAAAGGGAGTCAAAGCTATATATTGTACAGTGTAATTACAGAACAAATTCCTCTGCCTGGTGTTCTGCTGCTCTATTTCTGCCTTTCAGCCTCAAATTTACATTCTAATTGCTTCTTCTCATTGTGTAGCTGCTTTATAATTGTTGCTTATAATCTCTCCTGATTACCTGCCAGCCTCCAGCATCAGCTTTCTGAATGACTCAGGAGTCAGTATGTCCCTGCTCCTGGAGGCTCCAGGATGCTCCCTGCCTTCAGGCACTTGTGAGGGGTGCTCAGGGGATGCATCACCTTTTGTTGGGAGAGGTTGGCTCTTTCCATCAGACATGACAAACCAAACTGGAACTGGACTCTGGAACACATGACCTGAGGGAGTATTTAGACCCATGTGAACTTCTTAAAACCATCATCATGGTTAGAAAGGACCTTCAAGATCATGAGTCCAACCACCTCAGCCACTAAATCACAGTGCCAGGGTCTACCCATTTTTTGAATACCCCCAGGGATGGTGACTCCACCACCTCCCTGGGCAACCTGTCCACTGCTTCACCACTCTTTCAGTCAAGAAATTTTTCCTCATATCCAGTATTCTTAAATCTCTGCATTCCCATAATGAACCATTCCTTAAGCCAGGCATATCCACTGGTATAAATGGCTTCTGTGTCACCAGTCCCACTGACTGCTGCATGGTCTCTGCACCCCCAGATACCAGAGATGTTCTGCTGCTGCTGTTCCTTGAATACAGAAATCCATGTGCTCTGACAGGCTGGAAGGCAGCAAACTGTGACAAGAGTACCTGCAAGTCCTGTGTGACCCCCACAGGTGCTCTCCTCCCTGGGCTGGACACCCACCACACTGGCTACAGCTTCCACACCTCTTCATTTTGTTTTGCCTTCATCCCACAGCAGCAAACACCACACAAATCTGGAGGGAAGACTGCTGCTCCCTGCAGAGGAGAAGGCATGAGCACCATGCACAGAGCTGCCACAGCAGGTGACAGCCTTGGTGATACCTGGAGAAAGCACTAAAAGAAGACCCAGACAAGCTTGCTGCAATGGAGGGGTGAGACAGCGGGGGGGAAGCAGCCAAGCAGAAGGCAGTGACTTAGAAACAGAGCATGAAGAGATGAGAAAATACAGTTTGACAGGAGTAATTGAGTTGGAGAGAAGGGATCTCTGCTGACATTACATGAGTCAGATCCTGCCTACTTCCTCCAGCCCTGTTCTGTGTCCAAAGTAACCCAAGTGAACACTCTAAGAGGTCACTTGGGAAGAAGAGAGAAGGAAGAAGCTGCAGACAGCACTGACTTCAAACATTCAACAGTTCACAGCCTGCCACTGAACTGCCATTCTCCCTTTTGTCCTTAGCCTTGGTTCTTTCTTTGCAGCTTCTTTACTCGATGTCATCACGACCTACAACTCAAATTACTGCATTTCAGTGCCAGAGATCAGAACAAGCATCAGGAGGGTCATGGTGCAGCTTGGAAGCAAGGAGGAACTGCCATGGAGAACTAGCAGGAACAGAGCCCAGCACCATGGAGTGATGGCAACCACTGCCCTAAGCCCAGCTCCACAGCTCCTGGGGTACCATTAAGTCCAATGATTCCACATGAGGCAGCTTATGCTTCAGCAGAAAATAATATCCACAAACCTCACCGTTTTATAACAAATAGCCCTAGGTGTCTGTTCATGCCATTACAAAGATAACAACACACAAAGCCTGCACAAAGATTCACCCATGAGAACTGAACTGGAACCAAGGAACCACAAGGATGAAGAACTCAAGGGACACTAATTAAAGTAAGGACTAAAATTAAAACAGAGAACAAGATAAAGATTTTGATGAGAATTACTGTAATAGAATGGAAAATATGCTTTTCCTCAAGGCATCTGTCTTCCCGTGCCACTCCACTCAGGGATTATCTGTAATGTGAAGGCAAATATAAGCACTGCATACATCTGTGGAGAACACAGGTCTGTTGAGGTGAATTAATTTGCAAACCTGTGTTAATTCACTTGAATTTTCATTTGAGAAGAAAAAAAAAGAAGAAAAAATGCTTGCCAGTATAAAAAACCCCGAACTATTTCTACATTTTTTAATATTGTGAACACTGAGAGATGTTAGAAAACAAAAAAGGTGGCTTAGAAACTAAGCAGTGGAACTACTCCTCAGAATTTTCTTTTGTAGATAGAAGGAAATGAACACAACTGGTGAAATGACAAATTCTTCTTCTGGGAATACACTTCAGTCCTTCACAGAACTCCAGAAGACACAAGCATGGGAAAGGACTTGTGTAGGCAAAGGCTCTGCTGCCCTGCAAGAATTTTTGCTTCCTTTGCTTCAACAAGAACTACACTTTATGCAGGAGGAGGGATTCAATCAGCTGTAGGAGTGAGTCATTAATGCCTACACCATGAGCATTCCCCAAACCTTAGGATACAGGATATCCCTTAGGATGAAGGGAACGAGCAGCCTGATGTGCTCTGTGCTAGCTAAGTTCTCTTCCTAGGAAAAGGAGCAATATTTATTACATACTCTGAGCCTTGCACTGTTGCACATGCTACTTTGTGCTTCAGCCTTTGAGCATCTTTTTAACTGTGGGTGAGATCACTGGGGCTTTGGGAACTGTGAGCACAGAAAGCTCCACTGACACACGAGGGCTCAGCACCAGCCAGCAGAGCAGAACTGAATTCTCCGCTTGAAGCGAGTCGAAGCACCCAGCTTACCTGCGTGGGACTGCATGTGCTCCAGGAGATTGTTATAAAACTGGAACTGGATTCCACAAGCTCCACAGGTGTAAGGCTCTGTTTGGGAGAAATCAGTTCAGAAGAATTACACAGAGTATGCAGGGAAGCAGCACACGTGCATACTTCAGCTTCTACAGTAGCAGGGCAGCGCCTTAGCGCCCGCTCCTTGTCACCTCAGCCCACGTGTGCAGGACACAGCAGCTCCTTAGGATGAACCCAGAGGGCTCAGGCTGTGATCTGGGAAAGAGCTGGGACACAGCACTGCTTCCCGGGCTGGGGGTCAGGAATTTATCCACGTGTTTCACTTTACTGCCACAAGAAGGCCAGGGCTGGCAGAGGGACAGCTCGTGCACTAGAGCGGAGCAGCTGCCCGTGTGTCTGTGTGGGGTCTAGGGAATGTGCACAAAGGTTTGAGAGGCTACACACTGACCAGGCTTTCCTAGCTCACTCCTGCTGCAGGCTGGTTTAAGCATATCTTTCTTCTGTCTAAGCCTGAAAGCAAAGCATGGTGAGTTAAATTTTACATCCAGTTCTGTCAAATTCCGGTCACTGCTGCAAGACAAGAAGCAGCGGGGTGTGAAAAATCCCACTGCTCAGAATTGGAGGGATGGGGGAACTCAGCTTGGTTCTTCTGTGGCTGTCAATAAGTGGAGCAAGCCTGTGAGTGCCACTGTGCTGAGTGGCAGCAAGTGACTGGGGTGAAGCAGAGGGGAAGAATCCCAGAAATCAGAGCTGTGCCAGAAGGCTGAGAGCAGAGCAGGAGAGCCGTGTTGCCAGAATAATGTGGATGAGTTGGAGTCAGGAAAGAGCTGGGTGCAGAGCTCCCTCATGAGCTGAAGGATACATAAAGTTCTCTTCTGCTGAAAGTGCATTTTCCACTGAATTATCTAATAGCAAATATTTGCAGTTGCTCATTTAAACAGCATTAGTTGAGTGGATCACTTCACAGACGTAGTAAAAAACTAAGAGTGGCTGAAACAGCTGATATTGCAGTTTGCTTCTATACCTCTGGATCATACCAGCACACTGCCACCATTCATGCTGTGGCATTTTGTTTTTTAATAGCAGAATGGACAAATGCAGGCATTTGGTCTATAAACACACGTGCACACAAATGCCTGGCACCCGAAGAGGAGGGTTCATTGCTACTGTATACCAGGAATCTGTATCTGCATTCACAGGGACAAATACTCTGCACCAGTGAGCCTAGAGAAACCTACTGCAGATAAGTAAAAGCACCAGCACCCTGGATGGAAGAATCAAAATAAAGGAAAGCACAAGCCTGACTTGGCAATAACCTGTCAGATGTCTCTCTCAGGTAGCAAAACCCAGAATTTACCAGATGGCTACAGGAAGCAAGGGAAAACATAAAAGAGGCCATAAATGGTTTGTGTAAGCTGTACTTGTATGCCAGGTTAAACCTCCTGCTGGGTCCTTCCTACAGAACCTACAGACCTCTGAAACGATGGAGCCAGCTCCACCTAGAGGAGTTGTGCTCAGTACTTCATTTCAATGTATTTATTCTCTTGAGCTGCTGCTCCTGTGGTTTGCTGTACTGAGGAGATGCTGTATACAAATAACTGCTTGTGAAGATGAGGGAAGATGTTGGCAGAGGTAGCAATTTAAGGACTGGAAGAATGAACATGGACTGGCTGTTACTGTCAAAATCATCAGTAGAGAAACAGTCAGTTGTGGTGAAATGCCACAAGAGGTACAATGTATTCTAATTTTTTAGACTCCTGCAATTATCAGAGAGGAGAAGACCCCACATGTGTGCAAACCATCCCTCTTTGATATATATTTCGTTGAGCTGACTTGTGTTACAGATGCACCTATGCTCCTTATGGAACCAAGACTGCTCAGATGGAAATGTCTCCAAATAAGGGCTTGACTCCACCTTCAAGTGTCAAAATTAACATTTGATTCATCTAATGCAAGAAGTCACACCTCAAAAGAGCCTGCTGAATGCTGCTGACAGGTTCCTGGCAGGGTCAGAAGAGCTCTGGTGCTGCAGCCAGAGCAGCTGACACAAAGCTTACCTCTGTTCTCTTCCCCATTGCTTTGCTGGAGCCCCTTCCCCTACAACAGAGTTGGGAGAACAGAACATCTCTGGTGCTTCAGAAAGTCTGGAATTCAGAGGTGTCACCCCGTGGTTTCAGGTCAACCTGTGCCATTTGGACGCACACAGGGACATGCATTCCCTCCTGCTGTCACTGCCTGCAGGAAGGAGTGGCACAGCAATCCATCCTTCACTGCTGCACCTCAAGGACTATTCTCTGCTCTCAGACAAGAACACAACCTCCACAACCCCCCTGAAGTAGCCACAACGACAGTTTTTCCAGTGGGTCCCATTCCAGGGCTCCTCACTGGGAAGCAAATCCCTCACATCCATGCAGCACTCTCCAAGCAGCACACCTCTCACTGGCATTTTCCTCTCCTGTTCCACTGCATCCTCACATGTCCTGCTCAGTTTATTTTGTCTTTCTGAGCTGCCTACCTTCCTCCTGTTACATTCTCAGCTGTTTTATAACCATAAAGCTGTCTTGTCTTTCTTCTAGCTCTCTCCTTGCTTGATTTCCCTTCACTCCTGACACCTTTCTTCTGGGTTCTCTCAGTAAGGGCCAGGAGCAGTGCCAGGTGCTGTGAATTCTGTCCACCCACTACCATCACCTATCCCTTCCTCCATCCCCTCCTTCCTCACTGCCTGTCCCCTGTCCCCTCCTGCTCAGAGCTGGTGGCACAGCCCCAGCAGGCTGCTCTGAGCTGTGCTCCCTACTCCTTCCTCTGCCTGCCCTGCAGAGGAGCAGATCCCAGGGCTGGGAGATGGCATCAGTGCAGGGCAAGGCTACCCTGCTGCCAGCAACCTGAGCACAGTGCTGTGCTCAGCCAGGACCCTGCCCCTGCCCAGCTCCTCGGAGGCAAAATATTTAACAGCTTGGAAGGAGGAGGAAATAATTCTGAACGTGTCCTGCCTGCCAGCAGAAAAGGGCTGCTCTACAGCCAGCTGATCTCAGTGGAATCCGACTCTCATTCCAGAGTTTTCCCACAGTGTAGAGAGGGATTGAAGAGCAGAGAGCACACACAACCCCAGTGCAAGCACACAGTGCTGCTGGAACAGCAAACATGTTCAAGAACCTCTTGCAAGCTCAGCCTGAAACTCGAGCACTGCAGCATCCCCAAGCAATGGCATTGCAGCCCCCTATCAAGCACTGAAGAACTTTACACCTCAAAAAGGAGAGACATGATTCTGTGGTGCACTGGGTGTTGGCTGCTGAGCACAAAGCACCATTTCTCCCCCAAACCACCTTTCCACAGGAAAGAAGAACGTGGTGTGTGAGCCAGGTCTCTCTCTGAACAGGACACACTCTTGGTCACCCTTAGTGGCTGCCCAGGTGCTCCCTGAAAACACCTTTAGAGAAACCTAAAGCACCAGCAGCCACTGAAGCCTCTTCAGTCTCTGGAGCCACACAGAACTAATGCTCACAGTTGGTTGCCCAATTTAAAACATCTTTCCCCAGGGCTATTACTGGACATTTTTATTAGTGCTTTATATATACCCAGTGAACAAGGCTCCAGAGTAAGGCAGCAGGCTGCAATAGCCAAGACAGAGAGAAAAACCAGTATTTGTGTTAAGGTTAAATAAATCACTCTAATTCCCACGTTAGCTCTCGTTGCCACATCTAAGCCAGAGAAAATTGCAGAGCCTGGTTTGAGGCCAGGAGTGAACATGAGTTGTGAGCTATTAACAGAAAGTTTCAACAGAAAGAAACCTCCCTGAGCTGCTTGTGCAGAAGTGAACCCAGCAGCCAAGCTGCAGGGCTGATGGCAGCACAGGGAGCAGCCCCAGACAACTCTCTCCTCAGCAGAAAGGACCCACATTTCAACACTGCTGTCCACATTTTGATGCAAAACAAATGCAGAGCTGCAAGGGAAACTTCACAGCATTTTTTGCCCAACGTTTCCATTGGCTTTAGCTTTAATAGCACTGGAACTGCATTTCCCAGCTCTCTGACACAGAGATAAAACAAAGCATTTGACTCAGGAGCTGCCTCTGAGAAAAACACCAACACACACCAAAATAAATTGGAAGCTTCATGAAAACAGGACTTCTCACTTCCACCCAGCTCAGACAACAAATGAGGTGCTACATAACGAGGTGCCATGCTTTAAAAAGGGGATTTCTCAGTGCAGCACAGTTGTTAAATTTGTTGGTAGTGATTTGGTTTTTCTCCCAGTGTGAGCTCTGATTTTCTGAGTACTTTCTCAGATTTTTAAGTGGAGAAAGAACAAGCTCCCCTGCCTCCATGCACTTGGGACTGTCCCACACCAAGGGACAGCAATCCTGGATTCCGAGACTGGAGCAGACACCATCATCCCTAAGATCCAGATGCAATCCAAGGAGTAACCAAACCCTCTGGAAGGTGAAGGCCAAAGACCTGCCTGCTGAAACCACCCCACATAGGGCAGAATCTCCAGCAGGGACCACCTGCCCCTGCCTACCCCAGACCTGCTCTCCTTCCCCTCTGGCTCACTCCCCACCATGTCCTGGGCTCTCAGGCCCAAGGGAATGAGCTCTGCAAAGGTGTTCAGGGAGCTGAGCTGTGAAGACAAGCTTTCCTCTGCATAACTGGAATTTAAAGTTGGGTTTATTTTCAGTCTTCAGGCTTAGTCTCTCAGAACACACATTAGTGGCATATTTCACACCCAGAAGGCTGTGTGTCCCAATGGCCTGGCAGCCCCACAGTGCACAGGAACAGCCTGAAGGATTTCATTTAAATCTGAAACCACAGCAGTCAGGCATTTTGTTTCTGACACCTGGGCTCGTATGAAAAAAACATTTACTCATAAAAAATGCTAAGAGGGCAGGCCAGCATGGCTGCAGGGTGGCAGTCCCTACCTCTGAGCACCACAGACATCTGTCACACTTACTTTGTAAAAGCGGGAAGGGGTTTGAAATCAGGGGACTTGCGGCTTCTGCAAAAAAGGAAAGAGATTTAAAAATTGAGATTGGAAGAGACCTCACTGCATGCTACACAGCTCTGCCTGGCTGCTCACAGATCCATGTCCTGATGCTGCACTTGCAGATTTAACTGTGCCAGGATGGGGGTTTCCCTTTACTGCAAATCATGCCATGGCCAAGCAAGGACTTTTCTCTCTCGGTGTCCTGCTAAGTTTCTCATGGCATCTCCCTTATGATCACTGGACTACATAAAAAGAGTTTAAGAGGACTTGTAGGCACCAAGAGCAAAGGAGGAAGATCCCAACATTTGTAACACACACTGTAAATGCACCATGGCCACCTACACCTCCAGTGCAGAACAGCCTTTCTGGACCAGCTGGCAGCTTGAGGACCTGAACATTCTTAGTCTGTAGCAAGACCACCCATTCCCTCAAGAATCATAAACACCCAGTAATGCTGACATGCCTCAACAGAACAGAACCACAGAATTATTGATGCAGTTTGTTTCATCCCAGAAGTTTGGCAGCAGCCACTGCTGGGTGTCTCAGTCTGTCCTTCTGCTCAGGTGCACGACAGGACCTGGGATCAGAAAGGCAAAAGCAGGAACTGAACTCCTGTTCCTGCAACACAAGCTGCACAAGAACTCAAGCAGACATCCTGCCTGCTTCCATCTCCACCAATAAAAAAGCTTCAGAAGAGATCTATAGTTTAATGCTGATTTGCACTCTGCCTTTTTACTGCTTTCCATAAAACTAAAAGTTCTGCTCAGTTGTGAGGAAAGAAAGACACACTACCCACGTCTGTCTGAGAGACCACCCTGTTGAACATGCAATAAAAATACTGGGTTTGTGTAGCAAGTAGCAAATGAGACATTTCTAATTACCCTTCTACTTGAAAAAGTTTTATGCTGCAACTGGATGGGAATGTGGATCCATAAGACACTGTAGGATGCTGTGACATTTTCACCAGCTGAATAGAATGACTTTAATTGTGCTGCATACACAGGAAAATAAAATGCATTACTGAACAAACTTTTGCATATAGAAGTGATTCCCTAAAAAGTACCACAGCATGTGAGATCAGGAAATGCCAAACTAACAAGTCTGGGATTCCTAAAATGCCACCAAGTGCCTGTTTAGGGTTCAGTCTTCTGTCCTTTACATTTTCAGAACTGGCTCTTCTCAGTCTTTTCCAAAAATTTTTACTTCTGAATCAAAAGAAGGAAATTCATTTTCTTGGTCTCAATCTCACCTCAGCTTGGCATGAATTGATTAAAAAAAAAAAAAGCTATTTCCCTTGCCTCTCTACCAGTCTGATATCAACACTGCTGGAAAGAAAAGCTTCCCTGTGTAAATATGAATGAAAAGCACTGACATTTTAAAACCCCTAAATGCCAAAATTTGTTCCACCAGAACTTATGACAGTAATAGTTATCTAATGCAGCAGGTGAAATTGAGACATATTTGTACAGCTTAAATCAACCCTGGAAGTTAAAAATACTTCCCAATTCCCACATAATTTTAAGTGTTGTCTTTCACATTCATAACATCTAAGAAGTTCAGACATCAATAACTCCTGTCAATTTCAGCTAGTTTTTTTTTTCTTTTGATGGCTGTATTTCCAGGTGTGAAACTAAAGAATTTTTTTTTTCTTTTTACTATTTTCTTTTCTTCTTAAAGTCTCCCAATTTCTCCTCCAACCCTATGAGCCTCCAGATGCCATAACCACAAATTTCTTCCTTTAACTAACAAGTCACTCAGAGAGTCCAAAGCTCAAGGCTGGGTCATGCTGTAAACACTCATTCCAGACATAAATGTGGCACTGCAAGTTGGGATGGGGACACAAGGAAAGAGCATAATGCACCCAGCTGGGTGGCCTAAAAAAAATCCTGCTGCTCTGTTTGCTGTCACTGGAACTGTGACACAAACCCCACATCCACCCAGAGCAGGTGGTGGAGGGAATGAAGCATTTAACAAGGCCAAACCACACAGCTCTGAGGATGCTCAACTGGCACCTCCATTTACCTCCCAAACCTGGCAACTGCTCCTGACAGCAGCAGGAGTTTGGTGATAAGCAGCAGATGGGAGTGGGGAGGACGGAAGTTTCTGTCCTTCTGTCATTCTCAACCACATTATCACCAGCTGCTTCCCTGCCTGTGTGAAATCTGCTGGCTGGAGCACAAGCAAGGATAAGCCAACAATGCCAGAATGAGTCCCAAGAGTTCGTATCACACCTTGGGAACACTGAGCCACACAGGGTTTGTCTCATCCACTGAAACACAGCCATGGAAGGAAGGAAAATGGGGGGCAGAGACATGTCAGCTCTTTAAAAAGGAAGTTCCTGAGAGCTCTGCTCAGACACCCAGGCACACAGCCACCTGCAGAGCTTTCCATGGCCTCTTTAATCATTCCCAGCATCTCCAGTGTGATGTGGTGATGCTCACTCAGGCTGCTATCAATGGGAACATTTACACTGACTTCTGAGAACAAGAAGAAATAAGAGAAGAAATGGCTTGGTGCAAGAGCTGGAGAAGATCATTGAAAGGGACACACAGGAAGCTGCACAAAGATGAAGTCAAGAGGGGAAAGCTGAGGAAGAAAAGAGAATGTGGGATAGACAAGGGAAGGGGGAAAAGAGAAGAAGCTTATACATTCTCATGAACCATTCTGGCCTTGAGAAGCTGCCCAGAATCAGAAAAGAACTGCTTCCAGCCAGAGCCCAACTCCTCTCAAATCAGTCCTGAGCAGCTCACAAGTTCCTCAGGTGTCCTGGCTAAAACAGAAGTTTAGGTGAGCCCCTGGCAACTCTTCTGCAGCCTGTCTGGCCCTGGACCATGCCACTAAAATAAACTGACCATCCATGTGGTGCAGACAGAAACACTTCTCTCAAGGAAGTACAACAAGCAAATCATAGGAAATTCAGCCTTGATTTGTAAAAATTCAGCCTTGTTTTTATTTCTACTGTGAGGCTTTACTCATGTGCTATAAATGCCATAGTTCAGATGGAAACAGACTCAGGAGGATGAGTGTAATGTGAGCTGGTACAAAGAGATGGCAGGGGGAATCTGTGAGATGTGTCTCAGTAACAATGGGTCAGGATTTCAGAGCAGTTCAGACAGAACTAAAGTCTTGGACTGTTCAGGACAACCACTCTTTTTGTCTGCTTCTTGTGGTTGGTTCCTGGACCGCTCCCATGCTAGAGGTTCATCTCCCCTCCTGCAGCTCTCTTGGCTTTACAAGGAGCTGTTTGATATGAAGGAAGAGAATTCTGCCACTCCTCTGTCAGGTATTCAGGGCTTGACAGGAATAAAAAAGGAACAATCTAGGGCTGCTGCTTTCAAAAGGCCCCAGAGGAGTCAGGAACCCAAATGGTACGCTGGCATTTTAAGACATGCACTTAGAGGCTTTGAAACCCTTCAGACAAACCACTTGTAGTACCCACAGAGGATGAGACATGAGGAGCAGACCTACTGGGAGGCAAGTGGCCACATTCAGAGCAGCAAGTCAGGCTAGGAGCTCTTGGCAGTCAGTGAACTGCTCTGTTTTGTGTCATGTCTAACAGCCTGGTTGGGCTGACTGCAGACAGCCTTGGCCAGCCCCTAAGGACTCCTGGCTGCTGCTGCTGCCCAAGTGGAACAGGACTACAGAGTAGGAGGGCCTGAAACACAGAGACAAGCTCACCTTGGTTCTGCTTACACCTCTTTTCTTTAGGTTTTTCTGTCCCCGAATGAACAGCTGCAATTGTGGTGAAGGCTTGGATTAGTACAGAATTGTTTCCCAAAACATAACACACAGTATTTTAGTAACAAACAACTTCTGACCCATTCACTCTCACTCACTCTGCTGCTGCATGTGGGTTTTCCAACACCAGTTCATACCTTTTCAACATGGTTCCAGAAAGCACCTTATTTGCTTCAGAGGCAGACATAAAACCCCCCAACAGATGCTGTGTAACCTGCTCCAGGAAGAAATCCTATCCCTTTCCTGTCTGTTCCCACAACTGACACTGCAAACACCACATGTTTTGGTACCCTGGAGTGGGGAATGGATGGAGGCCAGCCTGTTCTGCTGGCATCTTATTTATCTCTGCATCAAGATGCTGAAATAACATTTATCTGGTCTGCCTGTTATTCTCCAGTTAGGGAGCATAAGAGAATGGCACTTGAAGGCAGGGGATACACTGGCAGGATAAAAATCTTGTGAAGAACACTCTATAAATGGTGCATCTAAACAAAACTGTCTAGGCCAGTGGTTATGTTTAATGACTACCACTTGGACTTAAAACTCAAAGGCAACTCCAGAAGAGCAGTAAGTTTTAATTCATTCTAGCAAATGTATTTTGATACATCTACATAGTGAGCATGCTGTGACATCCATGTAGGAAACCCACATACAGCTGGGCTCAGGTGACAGTGTAAATAAACTGGCACATTTAGCATCACTGTAGTATGCAAACTGCTCTTCTACTCATAGCCCTCAAACTTCTCTTGCTTGTTGAAAAGGGTTTTGCTGCACCAGGGCTTCACTGATGCACAAAGAACCAGTACTGACTGCTTCACCTCCATCCATATTCCCCTTTCTCAACATCTCTGCTCCCCACTTAAAAATCTATGCCAAAGCACCTGGACTTTGGGAGCAGGATCCCTCTATCACCTATCTTACAGGCTTGGGGTGCCAGGAACCTGGGCAAGAATGAACAGAGGGCACCCCCCCAGGAAGATTAGCAGCTTGGGAGCTTGTGGAAGGTACCCTGAATGTATCAACAATCACCCATCACACCTGAGTCCTGCTCTGGAGAGGGATGTGGAAAGCAAGAGCAGGAGAGAGAGTAAACACACTTACCACTGGAGTTCTGAGAATTGCTGTTTGTTTCTTCAAAGTTGTTTTGAGCTTTGCCTTCCACTCTCCTGCTGAAAGCACTTTCTGCTGGGTGGAGAACAAAAGCAGGAATGGTGACTGGTCAAGGTTGGATGCAGAACCACACAGACAGGAGGCAAGACAAGATGCTCCTGTGCCACATAATTCCATACCCTGAATACAGCAGAAAGGTCAAATACCTCATTTTGGAGGCAAATGGGCCAGATTCATTGAAGGGATAACAGGTAGGTATTTTTCTTGAACGCCTTCTGGCTGAGGTGACCTGGATTGGCTCTTAGGGAGCCCATGAACACCAGTCCTGACTGAACCAGAAGGGTCATGGCTTCCTCCCCTGCAAAAAAACCCAACCCTTATCTTACTCTTCCTTAAGGCAGTAAGTAGCCCCTAAAAGCCCCTGGCCCAGGTGGCCACATCTGCAGATTGAGTCCTCATCACAGCACACAGAGTGTCACCTACAGAAGCTCTGTGCCAGCTCCCCCTGCACTTCCCAGGCATCTGCACTCCTTTTAGGAACACCCTCCCTGAAAGGTTGAGGACTGAGGGGCTGTCTCAGAGCCTACCCAGGATGTCTGGAAAAACCACAGGAAAATCCACAAGTTCAAGATATTTCCAAAATTGCAAATACTGAGTTGCTGAATGGTTATAACACCTCCTGCCTCCAAAGGCATCCTGGTTTGTCTGGAGGGCCACCACAGCCACCTCTGCTGCTTGGGATCTGCCCATGCCAGACATTTCAGGGGGTTCAAACACCAGCTGATTGACCAGTCCTGAACTGAGATGGATTTAAGAGACTGCTTCTCTGCTGCTTGGTTCTGTCTCACATCCTATTTATTTACAGTTATTTTTCAGTGCTCTTTGTGGTTTGTTTTTGTTTTTTTTCCCCAATCCTTTCTTTTTTCTAAAGGTTTGATCTTGTTTGGAAGGAAGAAACAGGGACTATGGGAAGATCAACATTCACTTGAGTCTTCTAACACCTCTGCAATGGTTCTGTACCATTCACATGCCCAGCTTATCTCCCCATGGTTCCTGTGGGCAGTGGAGCACTGTGAGAACATCCCTACTCCACTTCTCTTCCTCTGGCATGGGCCTAACCCTGAATATATCACCTTGAGAGAAACAAACACTAAATGTCAAACAAAGCTGAAAACCAAACAAATATCCCCATACCTGACAAGCCACTAAGCCAATCCTTCTCAGGAAGCTCTCCCCAGTTTTGTGACACCAGGATTTGAAACAATCTTTTGTACCTCATGGTTAGCCCAATGCTAAAAATAAATCAACTTGTCACTGGAAGAGGTTACAAAACCCTCCTGATGATCTAAATCTTCCATTTATTAAGTGCCAAAGCATCTCAAATCCCCACAGCTGCTGCTGGGACAATCACGAATGGAGCAGACCGAGTCCAGGAAGGGCCCAAAGCCAACCCAGGGCAGGACTGGACAGTAAGCAGTTAAGAAAGCTGGTGGTAGAAAGGCAGTGGTACCTGTGATGGCCTTGCTTCCTGAGGATCCAGAATTTGGAGCACGGAACATCTGGGACTGGGAGGCGGGTGGGACAGCAGAAGGGCTGCGGTGCAGGAGCGTGGAACATCGGTTTATGGAGGCTGGAGGCTTTTTGCTGGATTGGCTCCCCTGGGTCTTCACTGCCACGAAGAGTGGAGATCGAGAGAACTCTGGATATGAACACTCAGAACTAGTGCCTGGACAGTCAGTCAGCTCCCAGAGCTGGGAGGGCTGCTTCCTAACAGCTCACGAGTCCCCCGCAGACACTCGGGATCCTCTGACCCCAGGGAACAATTATTTTGCCCAGATCCCTGAAATTTTTTAGTTCCTTTCCACACCTTTAACTGCCAGGTGGCCAACCCATTCCTCCTCCAGCAGGAATCACCCCGTCCATCCATCCATGCAGGAGTGCTGCTGGATTGCCATAGCCTGGCAGGGTGTATCTGCAGCTCTGCCCATGTATGTAAGGATGTAAATTTGAATTTGGCTTTCCAGGTCTCTCCTGGGATACTGAGAGCTCTGAACAGGGAGGAGCTGTTACAACTTGGTTACCTGAGCCTTGCATAAATCCTACAGATCTCCAGCCACGTTCCTTACCTTGCCAACCAAAGAAAGGGGGTCTTTGGAAATGGAATTAGGAAGCCAAGTTCCCATCCTGCAAGTCACAAAAGGCCTTTTGGCCACCACCTCCAGACAAGTGCTGGTGACATGTGGAGAAATTCTGAGTGTGACTGAAAATGCTCTTTGAATGCATCTACATTTTGGTCTCTGCAATGCACAATGAGGATCAGCAGGAATTTTCAATGCCAAAAGTCATATGAAAAACCTCCAGGAGGAGAGCTTTTTGTCTAGGCCACAAGAATTAAAAAAAAAAAATTACAAAAATGGATAAATAACCCAACAACCACCTTCATTCTGTGGTGGCTTCTTCCATGGAAACTTGGATACATCTCCTGAAGTCTAAGTCCTACTCCAAACACCTGCCAGGAAGAATCACTACAGGTTCACATAAATTACAGCTCAAGCTCTCTACCAGTAATTCCTACAGATGTGATAGCTCAGTGATACTTTAGGATGCCTGAAGCTGGACAACACTGGCACATGTTCATCCTATAGAATATAAATCAGAAATTAGCCACATGGAGCAGTTCCCCAGACTGTTACCACAGCACAACAGCTGAAAAAGGGGAGGAGAAAAGTCACCCAGACTGGGACTGGATGCCCACATCCAAAATCCCCTGAGACATTACAGACCTGGAATGTGAACTGCTCTCATCTTCCCCCTCAGCAGATCCAGGATGACATTCCCTGTAAATATCAGTGTACTTCTGCAGGAGATTCTGCACTAGGTTTCCTCATAGTTTAAGTCAAGATACTTCTCCTCTTCATCTCTGGTCAGCTGAACAGACAGGAGGCTTGTTTTTGCTTCCTACACTTCCTTTCAGCCTCCATGGATAATCCTCCAGTTGCTGCCAAACTGCCAGCAAAAATGTAGCCAGATATGATAATTTCCTGCTAATGTGTCATCTAGTTTCCCATGAGGCCCATTCCTGCCAATTGCTGATTTAGCCCCTGTCCATACCAAGCTAATTAGCAATCAGGCATCCAGTGTCAGAAACAAGGAGAAGCACTGCAGAACAGTTACTGCTGAGGTTTGAAGAAAGAAATCTCAGTGCTATGCAGACCACCTTAAACAAATACTACATCCTCAAAATCAGACCTCAGAGAGAAGGCTCCTCCACCTGACACTACAATGAGTCAGAATTAGAGCCAGCAGGGCAAGCCAGACAACAGAATATTAGTTCTAGCAGTCTGGAGCATGCTAATTAATTGAAAAAAAAAAGAACCTGAAGCCTTTAGTTCATCAGATGACAATGTCCTCTGAAGACTAAGCAGCACAGGCAGAGACAATCATGTAGCTCCTCTGTTTTGCTCTCAGGGAGTTCCAGAGTCATCAGGCAGGTGATGGGAAGTCAGTGAGGTTGGGGTACAGACAAACAGGAGCCATGGCCAGGTATGGGCACATCCACAACTGAGCTGCAGACCAGCAGTGTAGCTCAGGCAGGGACTGATGGCCCAGAGCTGAAGTACAGGCTCTGACCTGGGGGAAGCCCCTGTGTGAGGCTGCTCAGGGTCAGTAAGATTTATCAGTGCCCTCAGGGCTCTGACATCACTTTGGATTTTCACCCTGGAGATGGAGAGCTGCCCCAGTTTTACTGCACACACTTCCATGACCAGAGCCTGTTCCCCATCTGCAGTTACCAGCAGGGATGCAGTGAGTGCACACTCCTCTGCCTGGACTCACCAGGATAAAACCTTTTCTTGGAGGCTTTTCTAGCCAGTCCCCATCCCAAATCCACCAGTTTTTCTCTGCACTGTGAATACATCACCTGCAAGCAATGACAATAGCCCAGGCACCTGCAAATGTGCTTAAGTCAGTCCCACCCTACAGAGCAGACTGAGCCTGGAGGAGGACAGAAAGAAGTCTCTGAAGCCTCCCCCTGAGCACCTCTGAGCAGAGACATATCTAAAACTGGGACAATGAGTGTGCCTACAATCTACTTTTTTTGGAAACAGCCTTTGACACCTGTCTTAAGAGTGAACAGGCTGTAAGAATATATATTTTAAAGAGTAATAGCCCAGTTCTAAATATACAAAAAAGCCCTTATTCCTCCCCAACAAAAAAGAACTTTCCAAGGAGACATTTGGCATTAACAATTCCAGGGAACCCCAGAACAGAGCTCCTTTTTTTTTGCAGACAGCACTGACCAAAAATTATGCTTCAAGGTCCTATTGACCTTGCAGCATATAAATCTTTGTTTTAGCCCATTTTCAATAATTTTTTTAATCCATTATCACAGAAAACCAGAAAGACAGGCTCTGGAAGGGAAGCTGGCACTCAAGCAGAGAGACCCAGAGAGCTGAACTGGTAATGCTGAAGTCTTGTCCTGACCCACTCCCACTATGGCTAATTTTTAGCATTTGCCATATCATCACAAGGACAAAACCAGGGTAAAGACACAAGTGTCAGCTTTACCTGACTGCTAGAGCATGAGAAAAGCCTGGTGAGCTTTTCAAAATCATGTGTTTGCAGCTGCCTGACAAGACCTCTGGTTCATAGGAAGAGCAGAGTCTGAGCTGCTGGAAGTTGGGTGGATGCACTGTCCAGCCTGCCTGAGGAACTACCCATGTCCTCTGCTGTGTGCTCACCAGGGTAAGTGGTTTGTGACTGTAAATCATAAATCTTACTGGTCATAGGAAGTAGGGAGAGGAAGAAAAAACAAGATTAAAAAAAAAAAAAAGAAAAAGGAAAAAGAAAAGTTTATGGGGAGGGGGTTAAACCTTATGAAAAGATGACCCTGACCTGATCTTAAGTGTTTTCATAGTTAAAGATATTTGCTGAAGGGCCTGGAAACCCATCTGCACATCTCAGGGACTGCTGGTCTAATCTGTGGCAGCACCAGCTTCTTCTGCTTTCCCAAAGGTTACTGCAGAAATCATGGTGCAATAACAGCTTCAGCCCCAGCATACAAAAGAATGTGACTCCTCCAAAAGTGACTTCTGGAAGTCAAAATTGGCCATCAGGGCTCCCTGCAGACTGCACAGGGAGAAAGGAGGCACCTGTGGGGACTGCTCAGACTGCAGTCAGACCTGCAGGGCCCACGTTAGGCAATTACCTCTCCAGAGAAGAACAGTTGTGGTTTTCTTTTTTGCTGGATAACCTGGACTGGCACCAGCAGCTGCAGCCTGACACTATGGATGGTCAGGAGGGTGAAGAGATGTCCATGGCCATAAAACCTCTTGAAATGGGAAGTACTGGGCAGCTAAGGATCTGCTACTGCTGAGCAGGTTCAATGCAGAGTCCTTACAGCACCCTGCTCTCAACCATCCACAAAGGGATGGACCAGGGATACCAAAGCCTTGGTGTCTGAGGGCCCATCTATATTGAGATGGACCTATTGATGATCACCACCAACAGCACCTGGGGTGCAGGGATGCTAAGGAATAATTGTTATGTGTGCAATCATAAGCACTGGGTCAGTTCCCCTGGGCAGATGGGAGGTAAGATGAATAACTTGGTGCTGATGGCAGTGGAGGTATTTCATGCCCTACACCTTCTAACACGATCCTGCTCCATCTCCATGCTCCAGAGAACCTGCATGGGAGCTGTCAATATCCCACTAAGCCTTAACCCAGCTTAAAAGGGACAGTTCCCAATTTATTCCTGGCTATGTCTAAACCCAAAGCTGCTGTATTATAACTTAAAAACCTAACTGAACCTGAATTTGGTGAGGAAGCAGTGTGTGCTCCCTCTGCTGGCTGCAGACAAGCTGCTAAAAACCCCACCAAGCTAATGAGAGCTCATCCATCCTCATCATCAACCACCATGGACAGGCATGGGCAAAGAGGAACCATGCTGGCTCACAGCATTAAAATCACAATAAAGCACAAGGTTATACTCTGAAAGAAGCATGGAGTTCACAGGTAAAGAACTTCTCTGTATACTTTTAAAGCATCCAAAACCAGCACGCAGCAAGAACTTCTCTGAACTGTTTTACTGAAAGTTTGCACCGAATAACACTTAATTGCTCATTAAAACCTCCCCTTTGGATGGAGAGTGCAGACTGTAGTGTCCCTCCAGAGTGCAGATCCTAGTGACATGCAGTATGCCTTTTCCTGAGCTTCCTGAAATCAATATTTTATTGCCTGTGATTTAGCAGCAAGCTGCCAGTAATTTACATGATTTTAAAAATCAGTTTTAACTCACTGTCTGAAATAATTTCTCAGAAACTCCTAAGAAAGGTGCTTCTTCCCTAGCATGTATGTTAACTTATTATTTAGTAGGGGAGCCTAAAAATGCTGTGTATCACATTGTTACGTGCACTTTAGGTACCAGAACCTTCAGTGGAACAATAAAATAAAGTATCAAACCCCTGGAAGGAGATTCCAGCTCAGCCCTGGTCAGCACATGATCTGAGTCCTGCCATCTGGAATCCCCCAGATGGGAAGAACCACAGGAATGATGCCCTCTCCTGCAACCCTCATGCTTGCCACCAGCCCCTGTAAATGAGTTTGTAATGAAATAATAAATCTCCAGCAGGATACTCACTGATAGGTGCATGCAGAGCCACATGTTCCTGGTAGGGAGTGTAGTATTTGTACTGCTTGCCACAGAATTCACAGGTGTAATTGCCAGTTTCTGTAGAAATAAAACAAAGACAAAGATCAGAAAGGAGTCCAGCACTCTCTCACAACCACTTTTTACATAGAAGGTGGCAACATGAAAAAACCCAGTGTGTATCTCATGCCTTTGGAACTTCTCTGTCCTGTAATTCACACAGCTTTTACTCTCAACAAGGACAGTTAAAGCCAAACTCCAGAGTGACAGACCATGCAGAACAGAACAAGTACAGGAGTTTATCCCAAAGAAGTGTGTAAGTAAGGGTGCAGAACAAAGGAGAGAAGCCTTTTCTAAAGTCTGCATTACAGATGACACAGTTTTGTCTTCTGTTACTGACAGCCTGTGATGTGTGAACAACAGGAACAGTTAAACTAGGAAATAAGTTGCCAAGGTCAAGTCTTAATGTTAGAACTTTGATATTGAAACTGCAGATTTCTCCCACAGGAGGAGGTGCTTTCTGCAAGAACTGTGCTGATTCCTCCTTTGGGGATAGTGGTAGTAATGGTGTAGTGTAACAACACACTGACACCTCCTGCCCCTGCCAGCACTGGGAAGTACAGAACAGAACAGAACAGACAGCAAGCTGCATGCCAAAGGAAAATCCAGGGTTAATCAACTGTTTGCAAAACAGAGAATTCAGATAAATGCTTTGGCAAAGTCTGATCCTTTCTCAGCTTGACCCTGCTCTGTTTTATGAACCCATCACAAAGGCAAAGTGAAAGCAAGCACCTTTCTCTTAAGACCTTTAAGACACCTAAAGACCCTCTCCAAGCACTGCCAGCTTTTCTCTTAAACTTCTTTTTGCACAACCCTTGATCAGAAAATGATCACAGAGCTGGATTTCTTACAGCCAGGGCTGCTAGAATTTGGTTGGTTTTTTTTTTTAACCCATTTTTCAGCACCTTCAAGCTCCCAAGACCCCTGTGTAACACAGTGCTTTCCAGTTTTCCTAGAGGCACTCCAGCTAATGCCAGATGTGAAACCCTTGTGCTTTCTCTTTCACATTTGGAAGTGTGTAACAACTCATACTTGGCCCAATCTTCTGGAACGGCTCTGGCTCCTCCTCCTTCACTTCATCTGCTGCTATGACGGCCTGGTCATAGGGGTCTGCAAGAGAACAGAACCAGCAACAGAGCTGACAACACCCTCAGCTTTTCCTTCTACAGCTGCACGGGCACTGAGGGCTCCTGCACCTGTAATGACACATTGAGCTGGAACAAGATTTCAGGAGAAGAATTATAAACCAAATGACCCCTCTGTCTGACTTGTCCCTGCTTCTCCTCAGGTCCCCTAAGCAGATGTTATTCCCTTCCAGATCAGTAACATACCTTGCAGATAAATATTGTGTAAAAAACATACAGAGGAAGGCTAAACAAAGGCATTGCAAAGCTTGATACACATTTTCTGATCAGCTTCCAGTGCATGCCCAACCTCATGATGTTACTGCCTGAAAGGGGCCATGGTAATGCAGTGAGCAAGCAAGTCAGCTCACAAATACTGACCAGGGACTTTCTACCACCTAACAGTACAGCTAGCAACAAATCAGACCCCAACCCATTTTATAAAATAATTTAATTTATGCCTTGAACAGCTCACTAGATCACCAGAGACATGAACCACCAAAAGCCTCATCAATCGTATGTACCACAAAAGCCTGGTACCTACTAGGGCTGGGCATCAACCTACTGGCTGTACGTGTGAGGGGAGGGACAGAGGACACTGCTCTCCTGCTGCCATCTGTGACACAACTCCCTTGACTCTTACAAATGTAGAAATGGACCTGCTGTGCCTGAATTACTCAATGTTTGAAAAGGTTTGTGAAATAAAGCACATGAAGGATCTCTGCTTACCTGCCCGGTTTTCTGGGGCCCCTTCCACACTAAAAACTAACACAGAATAGAAGAAGGAAGGGAAGAAACAAAACAGAAATTAAATCCTCTTAAATGGCCTTGGTTTCCTCCTGCATTTCACGCACTGCTTCAGCACATTTCAGCCCCACAGAATAAACCAGGCTTGGTGCCCCAGTCCCTCCTCTTCCCAGCAGCATCCACACAGGAACTATTTGAGCATGCCCAGCCCTATTACACACAGATCCTCAAGGCCTTTGTTCCAACACTGACACAGCCCCACGGGAAGTTCAGATCCACGGCTGCCTCCCACTTGTGTTTGCTGAGACACAAGAAGTCCCTTGGAGGAACTGAGACAAACCTTGTCCTTGCAGGTCACAAGTGGAAGCCATTTCCAAACCCTGACAGAACCCTAGGCAGAGCTCCCTGCACCACAGCCCTGAAGACAGAAGCAGACACATCCATCCCACAGTGACTTTCATTTAGTTTTGGTCCCCCAGGACAGAAGGGACTGCAAGAGAACCTTGACTGTTCTCAGAACACATCCTACATGGTTCATTCAAAACCAGAGCATTTTTTGGACACAATTTATTGTGGAAAACAGCTCCTTTTCCCAAGACAGCCCAGTCACTCAAAACCTTCTGCTTCCTGAGCAGCCTCTTTCTAAAATTGCTAGGGCTCCCTCCCTGGCCAAGTGAGGAGCAAAACCAATGGCCCTGTAGTATCATACACCAGTGAGAGCCTGGAGTACCTCTGGGCTCTCAGCTGGGGAGCTTCAGGTGCCCAGTGAGCCAGGGGCAAGTGAAATCTTTTGTTGCTGAATGTTGTTGCTTCTGTTTCCCTCCATGTAGGAATGCTCCACAGCCCTTCTGCAGGAGGGTGTCTGCTTCTGTCTGTGTGTCACATCTACATCCACAGAGGAATATCTGGCTGGCAAGTTCCACTGACAACTGCCTCAGTTCACTACCACAAGGATTAACCAAAATGAACCAACATTTGGACACTCTGAAATGTGGTTTCTCACAGAGGAGAATGTTGGGAACAAATCCTGTGAAGTCAGAAACCAAAAGGCAACAAACTCGTGCCCAGCAATTAGCCAGACTGGCAATTTACCTTGAGGGACTCAAGCTCCAGCACATCTACCCTAACCCTGAACCTTAATACAGACAGAAGGACTGCAAGGTCCCAGCAGAGGGGTTATTTTGATGCACCCAAAGAGAACCAAGCACAGCAAACTTCTTGCAGCAGCACCCGTGGACTGCACCTCTGCTGCCAAAGGTGGGTGCCATGCTGTGCCATGTCCTGCACATCCTGCAGAACCACCCTGGCCCTTCCCTGGAACACACAGCAAAGGCTTCTCATTCGAGTCTGGGTGTCTTAACAGTACTCACCATCCACAGCATGTAGGTCTCTGTGTTCTTGAAAGCAGCTATAATATTTATATTTTTTCCCACAAATGTCACACGTGTACCTAAAATTGTCTGTTGGAAGAAGAAAACAGGCCATGTTAGAGATTCTGAGGTAACAGGCAAACACTCCAGAGGCTGCTGCTCCATCAGGCTCCCCCATGCAGTTACATTCACCCCACATTCTCCATCCACCTCCAAGGCTGTGTGCAGAAAACCCCTTCCTCCCCGTGGGATATAAGATGCTGAGCTGGGATTCCCTGTTCAGGAAGCTCTGCTCTCCAGTGCAGCCTCCAAAAGACCTCAGAGCCATGAAGAAGCAGAGCAGCAGAACCTGCTGAAAACTCCTTTGGAAGTCTGGGGCTACAGCAGCCAAGTGCTGGTCAGGATCTCAACAAAGTGGTGGAACCAAGCACAGAGCCAAGAGATGAGCTGTTAGAAGTAAAAGTCCTTAAGTTGCCAACTACACCAGGGACTGGATGTGTCTGCTGCTTCCTCATCACTGTGTCTGAGGTACTGTATGGGCATGTTGTAAAAAACAAACCCAGAGACAACCAACGATCCAAAGAAGACAGGACAGAGCTCAATGAACACGAGGACTGATAAAGAGTTCAGTTTCATCTCTGTTTGCATCCTAGACCCCTCCCCTCATCCCAGCACCAGCAGACCCCCTCCTCCACAGTCCTGTGGGGAAGCCAAGACAGATGCAAAAATTCTGAGATTCTTGCTGATTAAGATTGCTTGAGATTCTTATTAATTAATTTTGGTCTCACTGAAAACAACAAAGTCTTTGGCTCAGCTGTTGTGTCACTGCAACCTGCAGTAGCCAACCACTTGGAAACAAAGCAGAACACATCAGCTCCTGTAGCCACAAAGGATCCTGAAATTGTTGTATTTTCCTTCACAACAGGAACAAGAGTCAGCACCCCTGGCTCCCCAGATGAGCTGCCATTCAGTGAGCTCCCCTGCAGCAGTTCAGTTGCTTGTATTCCTGTATCCATGTGATTAGAATAAAGTTAAAGCCTTGTTTTGACTTCTGCACTGCATTCAAACACACCAGAGTATGCACATTAAGTAAGCTTTTTTTTTTTTAACTTCTCAATAATTTTATTTTTAAAATAAATAAATATTTCAAGCTACTATGCAGTGGTACACTCTAATTGCTCACTTGGGTTCACTACTGCAGTCCATCAGCACATGGGGCTTCAACACTAAATGAAGAATCATTTTCCACCCCTTTATTCTGCTTGGCAGAATGACAGTAGAAGCTATGGTGATCTATAAGAGAAAAATGCCAAAGATAAAAGGTGTTAAACAGCTGGGCACTGGAACTTTACTTTTGCTATCAAAAAATATTTGTATCTTAATCAGAGCACAGCAATGGTAGGATAGATCTAAGGCATTTCAAAAAGCCCAGGCTGGATAAGGGAGACAGAGCCCAGGCATATATACCATGAGGAAAAGGATTTCCTGCTTCAGGCAGAAAAGGGCTCAAGGAAGAGGAGGAGGAGGAGAAGCAAAACAGGACTGCAAGAACATTCAAGTGATAAAAGCACTTTTAACTACATTTCATTATACAATCTTATGCAGTCTCCTTCTGTGGTCACACACCAGCACTGAGGGTTTCAGTCTGCCCTGGATCCATTTTGACAACAAAGAGAATCTAAGGATTGCTAGTGAGTGTCTGTATATTTGTTGCAAAAAACCACAGCCAATTATTAGCAGAGAAAATTCATAATATGGCATCAGGAATCAGTCTCACATGGCTAGGCAAGAAATCAACCTCCTTCTGGAGGTGTCATGAGCCATGTGTTAGATGAACTAAAGACTTATTTTTTAAAGGAGTACCAAATGCCAAACACTTTCAATACCTCCATTTGGAGGAAAGAAAAGTATTATGGCCTTAGTTTGGCAGGAAAGTGCTCAATAAATTGTTAGAAAAGAATACAATTAAATGTTAAAGGTAAGCCATCAGACAGACTCCAACAGGCACAGGTGGTTGTAGTCTTTGTAACTTAGGAAAGGTTGAGGGGATCTCAGTGTCAGCAGTGGTGACCTGGGAATGGTCACTGCCCTCCCTGGGCTGTGCCAGGAAAATGAAAACATGATAAAAAAACCCTCCCAAGAGAAGAGGGTTGTGCTTGTCTTGCTAGGGGTCCCTTTTCCAGAAGGAAGAATGATCTTCAAAGATTACAGTGAAACAACTTGTTTGGAGAAGCAAGCATTTCTTCCAGCTGGTATTGGTACTTATCTCTTCCTCAAGTCTTTAAGAGAGGTAACAGCCAGCAAATGGTGCCAAGTCTCAGAGACAAGGAGGTTCACTCAGAATTCAGAAACTCTCAGGAGGCTGCCAATGTGTAGCTAAGTTTTACTCTCTCTGAAACAGGGTCACTCTTCCAGGGCTGCACCCTGGTGCCAGACACCTTCCTCTTGCCCCAATAAAGCTGTTTCTGCTGCCAGACATCACTGTCACTGCTGCTCCCAGCAGAAACAGCTTTTTTAGCAAGATGCTCACAGAGCAGAACCAGCCTGGATGCTGCCACTCTTCCTGCTCTGGGTTATAACCGCTCCACCAAGGTAGATTCCAGCTGGGGCACCACAGACAGTATGTATTGCTACACAGCTTTCTATGGGATGAATAAAAGGGACTGGGAGTGCTCAGGTTTCCTGAAAAGGCCATAGTGAAGCCCCCACCCCAAACCCCCTGAAGGGACAGCACCATACATGGCCAAACTAATGCTGGGTAAGAAAGTGCAATCAGATTCAAGCTCTCTCCTATCACCAGGGAGGTATCAACATAGTGCAGCTTCACCAAAATGCAGAAACATCAACAGGCACTATTAGGATTTAAGGAAAAATCCAGGGTAAGAGCCTAATTAGCCCACTAATACAAAGGTTCAGTGCTTATTGGTATTCAGGCAACAGCCCTGCAGAACACAGCCCTGCTGCAAGGTGAGCAGTCCCCCTGTGACACTGCTGCCAAGCCTCCAGTTTCAAAACACTTAAAAGAACATTTAAACCCAAACTCCAGATTCCACCTGCACACTCCTGAGTCTTTCCTAGGGAAGCAAGGATTCTAGACAGAGGTCTAAGAAGTAATAGCCTTCTATCTTTCAATCAGCCCACATTTAATCTCGTGAAACACACACACACCAAATACAGCCTCACGTTTGGCTGGGGAAAAAGTGGCAGCTGTGTGACAGAGCAGCTCCTGGGACAGAAGGACTGACACACTGAGAGGGTGAACCAGCTGATTTTTCAATGACCCCAAGAAAGAACTTTATGGGATCTGAAAGCATCTTGACCATTTACAAGTGCACCTCCAGTAAAGGCAGGGAATGGACTCCTCCTTTCTGCTGCTCCCAGTGCTGCTCCTGTTCTGGTTCCTGTCCTGCAGTCTGTGTGCAGCCACCACTCTGCTGCTGAAATCCTCTGCCTCAGGGACAATCAGCCAGGTCATCTTTCTCCCCAGATGCAACATTAAGTATGCTAAGATGTTTTTGTTGTGTTACTTTGAATATTCAGCAGAGAAGAAAGCCCAGATTTCAGCTTGGAGGGCAGAGAAAATACAACCACCAGTGGCAGGGGAGAGGCTTCTTTTTCCCCAGGGCACCTGGCCCACAGCCTCTGGATTTTGCTCTGGAAGCCCAGGAAGGGAATGACAGCAATCAGGAATTTGATGAAAGGTCAAGACTTCTGTATCACAAACTAAACCTAGAGATCACTTTAACCCACCCTTAACAGCTTACTGCCTGCACACCTCCAGCTACTCCTCACTCAAACTGTTCTTGCAGGGTTCACACCTGTGTTTTACAGCCAAGCAGAGTTGCCAACAGAATTAAGAGCTGGCAGAGCTCAACTTAAAGGCAAAACTCCTTGAAAAGGGAGCAGGACTGAGCCCAAAGTCAGCAGCAACCCTGTAAGAGGATTAAAGTATCTAGAGTTACATTAGTAAGGATTAAATAATAATAAAACCCAGAAATTTGGAAAGGATGGAAACCCTCACACACAAAGGTACAAGCCAGCTCCTAAATGGAAGTTAGGAAAAAAAAACCTTTCCCTGTGGGCAAACTATTCCAGGGTCACTCATTTCATGATCATTTACTTCCTTCCCACAACCATTTGGCCTTTCTCAGGAAAACAGGAGACATCTAGCATGGTGCTTCCTGTGCTTCTCAGAAGGGGGTCCTCAGCCTGCAAACTACCATGCCAAGAAAAAGTTAATTCCAAACCCTCACACAGAGGGGCCAAATCCATTGAAATTCCCCAAAAGTGGTGAAATACATGAGCTCACCTTCAAGCTGTCAAGGGGCTAGCTGACAGGTAAGGAGCCACAGGTCTGTATTTGCTTTCTGACTGAAGCATTTCAGAGCTTATCCCCAGCTCCTGTTGCAGATGGATTCAGGAGCTACAGGACTGATTTCACCTTACAGCATTTTTTAATCTGCTTTCAAGCACATGGCCAGTGAATTCTATGAATTCTGTGATACTTTATCCAACCTATGCATCAGCACAATGGAGGTTTAAATGGAGACCAACCAGGGCTGTATGTAATCCCTCCAGGTCTGGAAATCTAATGACAGAGTAGTAGGAAATCCCATCCAGAGGGGAATATCCTGAATTAATTTCTGAAAGACAGATCCTTCTTCATAACAGATATAATGTAATTCTTTTCAAAACATTTTGGGGGAGAAGATGCTTTGCAACTCAGTGGATGTTGGGAGAGAAAACACTTCGCAGGCCTTGTCAGGATATTACACATCAATGAACTTCCTTCTCCCACAGTTAAAAGTATGTTAAAATTGAATCCAAACAGACAGCAATTATCAATTTCATGTGAAAACACTATGGTGTTTAGTGATTATCCCCACAGCCAGCATTGTGAACCAGGATATTCAGACTCCACTACAAAATTCAGACAGAGCAGACAATGCAATTAACACCAGCAGATCTAGTTTCATACTTTTCCATTTTGGTGTCACTTCACAGCAATATTGGATTCCTTTTTATTCAGATTGTAACTACATGTGAGATAAAGAACGTTGAGAAGAGAGATTCAGTTTAACAATGAACAGCCTCAACCTTGCATAATTAAAAAAGGTAGGTGTACTTGTGCATCCCTAACTTGTTGCTGCAGTAAGATTTATCATTTGTATCAATAAGGATGCTGAATTTTTGCCTTTCCCATTCAGCCCACACCGGGGAGTTCTGCAGAACACACAGTAAAGGCTGTTCTATTGGAACCTCCTTTTGGAATCAAAATGGTTTGGCTGGGAACAGACACTACTTATCTACTGGAGCACTGGGGCTTTCATCAAGGAAAAGGAAGCTTCATCTTCACCTCTTCCTATTCCTTCCTTCCTTCCTTCCTTCCTTCCTTCCTTCCTTCCTTCCTTCCTTCCATTTCCAGCTGATAATTCAATGAGAGTATCACTGCTTAGTTTCCAAAGTGGAAAGGAAAAGTGATAGTTAATGACTGAGCAGCACTGAAGAAGGAATCCTGGCTCCATAAAACTTCATAAAATAGAACAAAATTTAAGAGTAAGGATGCAGAACTTTTGTCTCTTTCATCAGCCAAGATAATCAAGAATGCTGAAGTTTAGGTTGAAAGGAAAAGGTCTTAAGAAGGTAATACTTGTACTGCTCTGCCTTTCCTGTTGGGAATATCCCTAGAAGTAAAAATACTGAGGACTTAAATACTTAAAATTCTTAAAGTGAGGGCTCTTTTGTTTGGTTTTGTGTGTTTGTTCGTTTGTTTTGGGGGTATTCAGTCAGTTTCAGTGTTGCTGAAATGCCAACAAGCAGACAAAGGTTCAGGTTGAGATTAGAATTTGGAATAATTAATGGCACTGCTGCTTGTACACCTTTGCTGTTGTTGAGTTTCAACCCATGCCAGAAGACAGAAAGCATATTTCTTCTTAATAAAGGTGGAGGGATGTATTTCTATCCTCAATAAAGCTCTCCTGGCATTTTCAGGACAAACTGATGGATGATCAGAACAGTCTGGGATTACTAAAGTTCTTATCCTTGTTATTAGAATGAATATATTTTCCCCTCAATATTGCTGCCTAGGAACTCTTTAAGAAATCTGTTGCAAAAGATGACCATCCAGATTCTGTAAACATGGCCAGTATCTGGAAAATGGGCAGAAATGTTGTTTTTACTGGTGTATTAGTAATTCTTTGCCTCAGATCACGTGAAGAGCACGGATTTATAGACAACTTCAAAGCCTCCTTTTCTAAAACCTTAGATTAAAACCACTCACACAGCAACTGGTCCTCTCCAGAGCTGTGGAACTGCAGGATTTGCACAAATTACCTCTTCCACCCCACCTCAAATGTAATGTGTGAAGTCAGAACCAGCAAAGAAAGGCAATGGGAAATTATCTCCCATGTTACAGAAAACCTGGGAATCTGCAGTGATAAATCCCTCTCCCATCCCAGTCCTGTAAGGTACTCAGGGAATGAGGAGTGTGATGGTGCAATGGGCAGCACTGCACCTTGCCAAAAAAAGTCTTCTTCCAGCCCCAGAGCTGCTTCTGAGAAAGGCAACAACTGCAGCACTGAACACATGCCTTAAGGTCAACATTTTTTGGCACCAGAGATCCCAGAACTAAATTCTGAGTTATTTCCTTAATGTCCTCCTCCAGCAATGAAATTTATCACTCTTGGTCTCAGCCCACTGGTCATTTAAAACTGAAGATGAATATATTCATCTCCTTGTTAAGCAACCAGGAATCTAAAAAGACTTTACCTACTTAAAATGCAAACATATTAGACAAATAAAATCCATTTTTATAGCTCTCCCCACAGACTGAGAGAATTATTAAATAAGCACATTGGAAAAATTAATCCCTAAGTTGCAAGTGACTAACCATTCACTCTGGCATCTGGAGGTGGCTGTGCACACACACAGCATTTGTGTTAGGTTTTTATCTGCAAGTTTTACCAAATACAGCAGTGGAACTTCTCATTGTTTGCTCTGTTAATGCCCCCAAAAGTAAAAGGAAATAAAACGTTAAAATTTACCTTCAGGAAACATTAAGGTTACAAAATGGAAACTTTAAAATTAATTGAGAAACAGAAGATGCTAAATGTTCTTCCCTAATGCCAGTAAATCACTTATCTTCCCACCACTAGTCAGAACATTAAAATCATGCTCTCTAAGTGTAAAATCTGGGCTGGAAACCATGCTTTTGAGTATATTAATTTCATGGTTTAAATTCACAACCCTCTAAATGTTTTTACACATGCAAGGCATTAGCACTGTGCCTCCACAGTTAACGTTTGCAAGGCAGATTCCAGCCCACATCCTTGCTTCTAACCTTTCACTGCTTTTTCAAATAAATTCCCTCTTAGGCTGAACTTTCTCATGCTTAGTCACAGCCCAAAGGGAAATATGTTTTTAAAAAATCAGGCCAATCATATTTTATTTATGGGGTTGTGAAATATTTACTATGGATTCCATTTTGGAAAAAAAAAAAATAAATGCAATTTTCTCTTTTTCCCCCTTCTAACTAAATAATGTCACAAAGAGGAGAGACACACCCCTCACAGGTGCTGTCCTGTAAAAGGATGATGGCTTTGAATGAATTTGGCTAAGAAATTGGTAAGAAAAACATTCTGCTTGCAGTCTACAACATCCTCAGGCCCAGATGAAAGTTAGAGGGCTTCCTATCACCAAATGTTCCATCTTAGCCCAGCATCCAGGCACAATCTAGCACTCAATAAGCAAGTACAATACTGCCATGAATGAGGAATATAAAGCTCACAGATGATAGAATGTTGTATTTCCTTTTCAAATGATGCTTCTCCTGGTCCATCATCAATCTGATAAGAATTCCAACCAGCTACCAGGAATTGGGACAGGATCAGATATTAAGATTATCTTGCACTGAGGCATTCACTTTCATTGACAACCAGATGAATTAAGGTTTCATGAGCAACTATAAACCTCACAGGCTAACTCTGAGCTCTGCAAGCCAGTTATGGTTATTTTGGAGATATTCTTGTACACAATCTTCTCTCTCCTACATTAAAAAAAATAATCTGATAGCCTGAATATTACAATCCCTGTAGCAGATTTATAGATCTGGACACAGCAAAGGCTGCAATGCTCTGGAGACCAGGACTGGGGCTGGTGGAAGCTGATATTCCCCTCTACCTCCTTGGGATCAGCCCAGAAACAAGCACAGAGACATCATCAGCTTTCTTCCCATGGCAGCTCCCAGCCCAGCTCCTGTCCCCAAACTGTGACACATGCACTGAACCCAACCTGTTTCCTGACCCATCCCAGTGCCAAGCTCTGTCCCTCTCAGAGGTGATGTTTGGGCACACTGTGGGGCAGGGCTTGTGGCCCCCTGCTTGCCAGGGGTTTTATTCAGCTACCTCTCAGCTTGCCAAGAATTTCTCGTGGTATGTGAGCAGCAGGAGGGACTGTTTTCACAAAGGTTGTAACTCCCCTAAACATGACTGGAATTTCCATGGAGAATGAAGGCCCAAACACCTCCCAGGGACTTCCAAAAGTCTGGAGCAAACCACAGAGCATCTCAGAACAGACTGCCAGACTCTTCTACAGGAACCTAGATGTCAAACTGGCCAGCCCTGCCTAGGAAAAAAATATCAAATAGGAACTTTTTTTTCAAAACCTCTTTCCTCCCTGCCAGTGAAAGTTGGTAGCAGTTTGACAAGCCTTTTTATTAACACATTAGCACTGTGGGTTGCATTGTTTTCTTCTCTCTGCATGAGGGAACTCTGGTCTTGGACCCTGAGCCAAGGCTACAGAAGTAGTTTTGCAAAGCCATATAACTGTGTCCCCATGAGCACATCCTCTCCTCAATACCACAAATCTGTGCCCCTTCAAGAATGGATCAAAAACCAAACAACAACAAAAAAAAAAAGGGATTCCCAGAGACACAATCTATAGACTAAAAACCCCAAAGGCTGAAATCAACAAACCAAGTGCAACAGTCTGTCCTCAAGGGAGTCTTCAAAGTGCTTTCCCAGCTGGAAAGTCTAAACACCACTGTCTCCTCTTCAAGCAGGCAGCAAACAAACAACTGGCCTCAGCTGTGTCCCAGTTTGCCCCATGGCTCCTTTTTTTCCCAGGAAAAAAAAAGGCCAGGCCAGGCCAGCCCCTTCTTACCAGACCTGAAGACACCTCCCAACACAGCTTCACCCACCCTGTCAGTAACTCATCCTCCCAACTTGCTCCAGACCCAGGATGGCAAAATGCAGACTTTGTCCTCTAAGAACCAACCCAACTCTCTGCTCTCAGGGTATCACAACACAGCTCCCTGTCACCAGAGCTCCATCACTCCTGGGACCAAGCCAAGGGGCAGCCCCTGAGATGTCTTCTCACTTGACACACAAGGTTGTTTTCACTGAAACTTTCCATGTGCCTGCTGTGGTTGTAACAGCTGCCTCCAAAAAGTCACCATGGAGAAAACTTGGAACAGCTTTTAAAAACCTGAAGTTCTAGTTGTCTGAACTAATGCCAAGGACCCACTGCTGGTCAAGGGAGCTCCTTATCCACAGCAGTTTGGGATGGATGCAATCTGTGTCCCAGAGAACATATGAAAAAAAAAAAGATCTTGATATGTGCCTTAAATACTGACAAATCTTGGAAGAAGGTAGCAAAGGATGCCTGCAGAGACCATGAATTTAGAGGCTCCCAATGAGACAGAAATAGCAGAGGAAGATTTGAACAACACAGACATCTTTAATATAAAAGGTTTAAACAGCCAAATCAGGTTGTGGAGGAATAGCAGTGGAGCAGCAGGCAAAACAAAAACAGCAGGAAGGGAAAGATTAATAAAAAATTCCTAAAATATACGAGGAGCAAACAGACTGACAAGGAAACAAGAGGGCCATTGAGTGGAAAAGGGAGAAGAGCTGTGCAGAGGCAACCAAGGGTAGACCAGGGATTTAACCCAGCCCCAAAGGGGAAACTGGAAAGAAAGCAGCTGAACTATTTCACTACAGCAACAGGGAGGCAAATAGGAAGATAACTCTGTCAGGAAATTCCAATCATCTGCACTTAGGAACAGCAGCACCAGCCAAGCAGTTCCACGTTCCCTCTGGAAGACAGGTGAGCCACCCAGCAGTTCTGCTGGGCAAGCCTGCTTTGGGAGAGCAGTGGGTAAAAAGGGAGCTCAGTAATTCCTGCACTGAGGAGGGGAACAGATTTGTACAGCCCAGCATGAAGACAGAAGCAATCCCTGCCTCCCTCACTGCTCCATCTCCACTGCTGTCATTGCAGCTCCTCTGAAGCCTGGTGCAGAGAGCACCTGATTCTCACTGTCCTCTCCCAGAGACTTCTGTGACTTTCCCTTCTCCCCTACTCCCTGAAATCCAGCCACAGAAATCTGTGTCTCCATTTATGTCCACAGAAATCCCTCTATGAATCAACACAGGATTTGCCTACACAGCTGAGGGACAAACCTTTGTGGTTTTTCCCCTCTTACCCTCCACACCTGGGTCTGCTGTGTCTGTATCAGCCAAAGATACTTCCACAACAGCTAAAAGGAGAAAAGCTGACTTTCAGAAAAAAATGGCAAAATGGATACCATGCCCTACACCTGAATAACAAGCCCAGGATGCATACAGCCTAGCCCAGAACACAGCAGAAGCTTGTGCCAAAATTCAGAGTGAGGGGGGCAGGAGATGAGCCTGGAAAGACTCAGGGTAAGTGAAACACCAACAGGCAGTGCAGCACTTACTGTAGAAGAGACAACTGAACACCACAGGTCAATGGAAATGGAAAGGGAAAGGGCTGAGCTTCAGAGCCCACCTCCCCTCCAGTGGGCAGCAGGAGTTAGTGGGAATACACTGTGTGCAACACTGGTTGCTGCTGGGATGTTCTGGTTCAGGGCTGAGGATCTCCATACCCCACCTGCTAAGTCATTCCTGCTTCTTTCTGCAGACAGATTGCCAAGACTTCCCCTGCTAACCCCAACTCTTCACCTATCACAGGCCTGAGAAAATAGTAGTTCAGAAAAGGTAGCTCAGCTATTATTTTTTCAGTATTATTTTTCTTTGCTATATATCTCGTATTTTTATATCCACCCACAGTAAGTTTGGTGCTCCTAAGATGCCCTCTGTAACCTACCTTTGCAATGGGACCTCTGGATCTCACCTAACATGCTCAGAGTGGAATAAATCCAGGTTAGCAGAGACCTCAGGAGGTCTCCAGCCTCACCTCCTCCTGCTTAAAGCAGAGACTGCTCTGAGCTCAGGGCTGGTTACCGGGGGAACCCCCAAGGATGCTGCAGACACAACCTCTCTGCACAGCCTGCTCCAAAGCATGGGGAAAAGCTTTTTTTTCAACGCAGCTTGCACTTCTCTTCGTTCCACTTTCTGCTCATTATCTCTCTCTCTCTGTGAACCCCCTGGCTCTATTTCCCCGGTTCCCTCACGCTGCCACCTGCTCCCCTCATGCCGCCTCTTCCCCCCCTGCTCAGGCCCGGCTGCCTCAGTCCCTCCTCACCTCGGCAGCCCCGGGGGCTTGTGCTGAACCCGCTTTGGTTTATCAGCATCCTTCCTGGTGGCAGGGACACACACACCCCAAAGCGCAGCTTGAAGGTTTAAAAATCCTACGAGCCTCGCTTCCATCAGAGAGGCAGCACCCAGCACCCTGCCGGCAGGGGCTCAGGCGGGGCTGAGACGGACGGACCTCTGCTCATGGCCGCCTTCCATCTCCTCGCACCGGATCCACGCTTCCCTCACGACCGAGCCACGACGGAGACGGCCGCTCCGGCACCGCCTCCCTCCCTCCCTCCCTCCTCCTCCTCCTCCGCCGCCATCTCCGCTCCGGGGCCGCCCTCTGCCGGCAGCAGCCCCGCAGCCTCCTGCCCCGCCTGGGCACCCGAACCGCCCCATTGCCCCGCCTGGGCACCCGAACCGCCCCATTGCCCGCATGAACCCCCGAGCAGGGGGACCCGTGCCAGGGAGCACCCCCGAGAGCAGCACCCCCGACGGGAGCATCCGCAGCGCTCACCCGCACCAAGCCCCGACTCCCCCCCTTTTCGCACCCCCAATGCCATGGGTACTTACTGCCTTGTGAGGCTCCTTCACCTGAGGCAGCTTCAGTGTCTGCAAAGAGAAAGAGCTGCACTTAGATCCGAGAGCAGCGGCTCTGCCTCAGCCGTCCCCAGCACCTTGCTCCCTGCCTCTCCTCCGCCGTGGTGCAGCCCAGGGGCCCGGCACAGAGCGGTTCCTCGGAGCGGCTGCCCCCGCCGAAGGTGCGGGTTCCCCGGGCAGGATGCCACTGCCCTCGGAGCAGGCTGTGAAAAGCCGACGGTTCCTCGGCGAAGGGCAAGAAGCTGCGGGGCCACCTCAAGGAACGTTTGTTCGAAGGCAGCCGCCCGCAGTCCTCAGGAAGAGCTTCCAAAGCCGGGGCTCTTCTTCCCCATGGGGCCGGGATTGGCAACGGGATGGCTACACGGAATGCCCCAGCCCGGCACACGAGGAGCAGCTTGGAACCTGCTCGGAGGAGCTGCAGAGAGCCCCAGCTCAGGGAGGGGTGCAGGGGGTCACCCCCAGCACTGCCCGGAGCAGCTTTGGGGACGGCGACCACCACCCCACCCGCACTCGCCATGGGCCAGCTGGGGCTGCAGCAAGGCAAAGGGGACAGGAGCTGCCTGCCCTGTTCTGGGGTGATGTTAATTACTGAGGTGTGCACAGACCGGACTGGAGCATCCTAACGGTGCCACTGTCATTAATGCAGCTCGTAACGATGAGATTTGGAATTTCTGCTGAAGGTTTGTTGGAATTGCTCAAAGTGCTCAATTCCGGGGCAGCAAAGAGTGAACAGCAGAGCCAGCTCAGCTCCCAGGGAGACAACACAACCTGCTCCACTGCCAAGCCCCCCTTCTACAGTGATGGCAAAGCCTCTACAAGAGTTGGGCCAGGAGAATCCCACCCTGGGGTTATTCTGCCCTGGTCCTACTGAAGGCACTTGTGGAAAACTGTGAGAAAAAGCTCCCTGCACTATAAAGTGTGGGAATGCAAGAAACACGAAGCTAAACTTCAAGCCCTAAGTGGATGCAATGGGCAAGGCTACAAGCTGGAAAACAAAATCCAGTGTTAGAAGTCAAGAATAATAAATGATTAGGATTGCCAAGCCATTCTGAAGTGTTTCATATTCATCCCAAATTGCATATACTGGATGTCACATTATCTAATAACGTAACTACGCTTCAAAATATTCCCTGTGTCTCTTGGAATCACGCTCCCACTGCTCGGAAAACCACAGCTGTGGAATGTCACAGCATTTCTGAATTTAAAATTTGCAACCTGAAGTAATGAACACTGTTTGCATTTAATTTTCTTATTTCTTAAAAATAATAAAAACAAATGACTGTGGGTTTGTGAATTTGTACATTTCTACTTGATTAACCTGCCTGATTAGATCATTTTTCTAGGCAACGTTATTAATCTGGCACAACTTCATAGACTGAGGGGCCAGATTCAAAACCCTCAGTATCATATACAAAACCTCAACAGTCAAACCCCCTGTTATTTTTTTCCACAGCTGCTACTTGTTTGAATTACCACCTATCACTCAAGGAAAAAGCCAGCACAATGGAGTTGTGTAAAATGCTGTCCTGGTGTTTGCAGACAACAGCATAAAAAAACCCATAAAAAATACATAGTAGACATGCACCAGGCCATTTCTGTCATTTAAATAGCTTCAAAAAGTGCTCCAGTCAAACTTAACAAGAATAAAGTAATCTGCAAAGGTTTAAGGAGCAGCTGTTTCTGAGCTGTGCTAAGAAATGCTGTTACTCTTAGTCATAAGACAGACCAAAGTCTTCATGAATTTAGAAAACCACTAAAAATCCCCTAACAGCCCACTCTAAATCACCTTTGGGCTGAGACCAAGTAATTACAGCTTTAAAACAAAAGACCAATTTCTGAGAAAGCTGCAAAAGTAAGAGAGAGCAGGGAGGTCGGCAGGAAAGCTGAAAAAAAAGCAAGTTAACTCCAGTGTCTCATGTAACTTTCTGCATCTCCTACAAAAACCTGGTGGGGAATGTACACATCCATGAAAATGGATGCTTGGGGTGCAACACAGAGGGCAAAGGGCACCCCCAGTCTTCTGGGTTTGTAGGAGCAGATCATGTACAAATGAAATGCAACATTTTTTAGGTCTGAAACACCACCTCTCTTCAGGAATGGCTATTTTGCTGTTACTTTTCAACTTCTCACCTCAAAATCCTTTCAGTCCCAGAACTGCTCCAGCTCAGACTCCAAAAATGTGCACTGTGGAAAACTGCATTTTTCCATATTCACAATTTGAAGGAGTCATCTTCCTGTTGGTATTTTTGGAACTGAGCAGGACCCATTCTTGGAAAATATTAATGCAAAGGTTTTAAAACTTTGAGAAGTTTTTCAACAATTGGTTAAACTAGAAACTTTGCCTGAAGAAAATCCCACTCTAGTGCATTCAGTATCTGTTCTGATGATGGCAGAACACAGCCATGCAGGATGGGAATGGGGAGCTGACTGGTTCAGAGGGAGGCAATCCAGCAACCAAATAATGGAAATAAATAATAAAGAAAAACAACTCGAGCAAAATCATCATTCAGCCCAGAGAAGTTTATCTGGAAACAGCAAACTTCCACCAATTATTAGCACTGAGGCAATATATCCTGCGAGGGTTAAACTCAAGCCTTGCTATTTTCTTTCATTTGCTTTCTGAAGAATTCTCCTTTGGGTAAAAATCTCCCTCCCTTGGCCTCAGCCCAGAGATTTTAAAATTTACTTTTCCAAAGTCTAATAAAGTAATTTCAGCCTTTTTTTTGTTGTTTTTTTTTTTTTGTTATCTGAAAGTAAAATAAGTTTCATGACTCAAAACATGCAGATGTTTTGCTGCCCGAGTCGCTTAAACACAACCCAACAGACAAACCAAAACTGAAGGGAATCCAAACCTTTTAATGACTTGAAAAACCCCACACAGCTAAACAAAAAGCACTGTAAGCAACACATTTTTAGGGCCTGGGTTGCAGTAGGGGAAGCAGTAACATTTGGTAGGGTGGATGGGTGGGACAGAGCCCTCCAGGAATGCTCAGCCTCTGCTCCAGCCCAACTCCAGCAGCTCTGCAGGAGGAAGGAGCCACGATCCTGCAGGGCTGCACAACAGCTCACAAAGGAGCCTTTCAACTCAACAACACAACTTTTTTTGTTGGGTTTCTTTCTTATTTTACGGGTGGGTTTCGGGGAGGCTTAGGGGAAGGAAAGCAACCTTTGCATTTCTTCCTTGGTAAAACGCAGTGAGTAAAGCTCTTACCCAGGTTGCTGATTATTTGTAGAAGCCTTTATGGTTTTGGGGTTTTTCTCTATGCCTGCATCTCAGCATTCAGAGCAAAGCAGAAAAGGAGTTTGCCCCTATCAGGCAGCAGGGCTTGAACTAAGAGCTGTTTCAACCTGCACTGCCAGACATCACTTGCTCCCTGAAATTCCCCAGCTAGTGCTGAGCACCACAGGGTCAAGAAAAAAAAGAAAATGCCCCATTTTCCAGTAAGAGGTCACCCACTCCTAAAGGCAGACAAGAAAAAAAAACAGGCTAAAGTATAAAGATCACCTCCAACATAGCTTCTCTCCCATGGAGATCTAGAGAGGAGGCAGGTGGGGATATAAAAATGTAATCGAGGAAATTCCTCCCCAAAATTATCATTACAAAGAAAATGTGATTTTTAACCTTGAGAGATCTTGCCAATGTGAAAGTCTTAATGTGAAACTGAACAAAAGATTAGAAGAAACAAGTTTTTCACAGGACAAAACAAATGACTGACAACTAAGGGCAGATTGGAAGAGCAGAAAAGGCAACAGAACTCCCACCTGCACTGGCCACGAGCCCTGAGCCCCCAACCAGCAGGTGCTGCAGCTGCAGGCATCCAAACTGGACACCAGGATGTACAAAAACCAGTTAGAAATGACTCAGTTCAAAGCAAGGACAACTTGGAACCTCCTAACCCAAAGAGAGAAGCTGTGTCACTGAGTGGTGACAGCAGGGCTGTAGGCAGATGGTATTTTCATTTTCTGCCCCAAATGTCCAAACCAAATCTAGAGAATTCCATGGGCTGAATCTTTTGCATCAGCAGCTCTGTCCCCCTGCAGGACCAACCCACAGCTCAGCCAAGGACCATCAGTGATACAGGAACCACAGAAGAAAGCAAAGAGCAGAGGGCTATTCAAGGGGAAGGGATCCATCCTTCAGCAAATCATAAAAAGCAGATATTGCTGCCTGAATGCTCAAAAAGCCCTTGAAGAAAGCATCTGAAGAGATGCAAAGGGGCCTGGGTTTTCCCTGCCTATCATGTACCCTATGCTGAGCTGGTGAGCTGCCCCAGGATCAGTCAAACCTTCAGGGGACAGAGATGATGGGTGACTGATGGGTGGCCGTGACCTCAGGGAAATCATGGGTGATGCTCAGAAAATGCATCAGGCAAAGAGGGAATGATGCCTGATCCTGGCACTGCAGTGTGGCTCCTGCCTTCCCCAGCCATGAAGAACTGACTGTAAGAGAGAGGAGCTGAGTGTCTGCTAATTGCAGCTGCTAAGTGCACATAGCAGGACAAGGGAGCTCAGCTTCCAGTGCTTCAAGGAGAAGCAGACTGGGAGAGCTGGTTTGCCAGTGCTTGGATTTTTATTGAAAACCCAAATTATTATTCTCGGGTATTTATGTATTTATTGGGGTTTTATTCTCTCAGCAGGGAGAACATGCCAAGTGCAGAACCTGAGCTCTACTGTACCTGTACCCAGGTGTTTGTTGTGCTGCTGCAGCCTCCTCAACACCTCACCCGAGACACGTGTGGCAAGAAAAGCACCTTTCACAAAAATTCCTTCCACAAAAATTCCTTTCCTGCATTGTTACTGGTACAGTCTGTGTGCAGTTCTCACAGGATAATATCACATGGGGTTTTTTCATTGTAATCCTTTTTTTTTTTCCCCCTAACCATACATTCCATGGCATGGTGTTTCTCTGCAGACAGCTACACCCCCCGACTGCTTTAACTGCCAGGTCAGGTTCTGTTTCTGGGAGAATCCCATTTACTGAGCTGCATCAAGTTTCAGTTTCATGTCTTGTTGAGGACTGTACATGAATAAATATCTCATTTTGATTTTTACTGTCTTAAGGCAATTCAAATGCACTTTAAATGTTACTACCACATGCATCAATTTACAGCAACATAAAACAACATTTTCTAAGTTTCATAGACATAAATTGTGCTTCTCTGGCACTGACATGAAAATTACTGCTTCCATACTCAAAATTTTGAGAATTTCCATCTTCTACAGCTACACATTAAAAAGGCTCTGGAAGCAAAAGGTAAAGTCATGTCTCCTCTGGGTTGATAATAAAACTATGGATTACCCAATGTACATGTGTTTATGCATCCAAACCATTAATATGCACCCTGATTTCATTATAAAAACATAAACAGAAGTTTAAAAACAAATTATTTGGATCACACAATAGGATGTTACCTCCTCTACTAAAGCTCCTAAAATTCCAGCTGAACCAAGGATTCCAGAATGTGTGGGGAAAAGCAGGCAAATAAAAGCAATCCTTGTCCCACATCTAAATGCTGCAATTATTATTGCAAAATTATTGCAGTCCTGTGATGCAACAGTGAAGCATGTCAGCAAGTAACTGCTGCTCACTATGCAGCAAAGGAGTTTCAGGAATTTTGTTGGTATTTAGAAAGGAAATACCAACATGGAAAAGACAATTCTGCATGTACCCAAGGATACAGAAGAAGCTCTGTGGTGTTAAATATGACAAGGAACAGGGAAGTGTGCAATTAGAAGAAGTGTTGTGAGATTCTGAGAAACTCTGAGCAGTTAGGAATGCACGTTCACTTTGCAGCTGTGCAGCTGCTGACTTCTGAGAGTTCACACCTTGAAAATTAACATTGCATGAGCTTTTGTCATCCCAGGATTTTCAAACTCCTCCTTGGGAGTTGTCCTTATGCTCCTTTAGCCATTCCAGTCAATTGTTTTATTGAAGCCCACGTGCCCTGGAACTGCTGCTTCCAAGGGCAGATGCTCCTGCAAGTCTGAGAGACCTCAGTGCTGAACTCAGGTGAAGGGAAATAAACCCATCAATAGTCTCATGAGGTAGTTTCAAGTCTCTGTTTTCTGTTGTTTCTCCAAATCATGCAAACTATGCTAACTGTACAAATCACTGAGCAGAACCTTCCCATTTATGCAATTAAGCAACACAGAACTGGCCAGTCCTACAGAAAATTCCAATCATGTAATAAAGCCACTCCTGACCAAGCAGGAGATATTCCATACAAACAATCCACCTGGACAGTGACCTCAGCTGACAGGAGCAACCTCAAGTACTATTTTCATTTTAGCAAAAAACTCTAGAAGTTTAGGAATGCCAATCTTTAACTTGATGCCTTCCCATCCTGACAGGGATGGAGTAGAACACCCGGCTGGGCAGGAGCAGGGAGCACCTTGGGGAGATCCCTGCAGGAAAGACCCTGCTGGCACCCGGGATCTGTCAGGAGAAATGTCAGGATCTGCAGCTCTCCCAACACACAGCAAAGCCCCTGAGCATTCTGACCCCAGAAGAAATATTGCTGGAGTAGAGAGCCCCAAAGCTTCCACAGCCTCAAAACTTATCCTATGGATGAGCAATCCAAAGGAAACATCAGTGATGGACAGAGAATCAGCTGAGCAACTTTTTAAGAGCTTCCCCCCAAACAGTCCCCAAACTAGAATGCTACCCCAGAATTGCCACAGATTTGAGGAGGAGTGAGGTACCTCTGTGTGCTCGCACGTGGGTCTGGAAGCAGTTGTAATATTTGTATTTCTTCCCACATATTCCACACTCGTAAGACCCTGGAAAAGAGGACAGAAAAGCATAGGTCACCATATTAGATCAGGAACAAACAGCCTCACCACATACTCAGCCATAAATTGAGGACAAAAGAATGCAGTTTGCAGCAAAGTAATTTTTGGAAGGTTCATGAAGATAAATGCAGGAAATCACTATGCCAGACTCAAGTCTTTTTTCAGCCTTATTTAAGATTCCTTGGCATATTACCCTGAACGTACATTTTCAGTATATCTTTATAACTTTGCTAACATGAAAGAGCCACTCTCAAAATAGCCTAACTTATAATTTTATAATAATGACTGATATTTCCTATGGACAGAAATAACCTTGAATTACTTTTCACTAAGTTCCTAGGATATGGGAAAAGAAGTTTTGCATCTGAAAAAAAAAGAAGGCAATAAGTTATCTTGAGGCAAAGAGTTTTCAAAATTTCTCAAGAAATGCACAATGTACAAATTTCTCAAGAAACCCACAGAGATTTGGTAAATATCCACCCAGAGGAAACCAAATGGATACAAATATAACTTTTGACCTTTTTAAGGAAAAGCACATGACCACAGTAGTCTCTTTTCTCAATTTGGGTCTCCTAATTCCAGAAAACAAACATCAGCAAACAGTCATTTGAACTGAAACCAGAGAAACAGAGCTGAGAGAATCATTTATAACAATGAAATTATACACTGAATTTAGCCTTTTCTGTTTATTGGGCAAGCAGACAGAAATTGCCTTAGATTTATTACTGAAGTGGATTCAACCTTTTTTTTCCCCACTCCAAGTTGGTGGACAGGCTTTAAATTAACCTTTCAAGCTCTCATTTGCAAACTGTATTGTGTTTCTTAGCTGTCCATCAGCAGCTCAGTAGCTGTGATCCCATCTGTGCTCCTTGGTAGGGCAAGAGCAGCGCTCACTGGAAGAGTGAAAAAGAAAGGAGGTGGGAAAAGAAGGGCTGAATATTGCTTCATGTGAAGGTCACTCTGCATTTCCATGGATGCTTCCTCACATAACCTTCAAACAATCTTCTCTGGACCATGCAAAACTCAGGGACAAGCCACAAACAAGAACAAAACATTCACACACAGCTACAAAGAAATATTCCCAAACACCATTTGACAGCAGTACTTACCCAGTGCTGCTCAACTGAGCTCTTCCCAGGAACAAAACCAACTGTATTTTTGGAACGTG
The DNA here is from genome assembly GCF_003957555.1 of Calypte anna. Classification (NCBI taxonomy): domain Eukaryota; kingdom Metazoa; phylum Chordata; class Aves; order Apodiformes; family Trochilidae; genus Calypte; species Calypte anna. The sequence continues at coordinate 1,457,167 of NC_044262.1, read as the reverse complement.
TTATGTTATGGTCTTTTATTTTCCCTTTTCATGCCGTATGGCATACAGCTTGGGAAGCAAACAAGCCTCCTCCCAGCTGGTAACAGCACTGAATTCCCTGTCCATGGCTGTTACCATCCCTTGGGATTCTCTTTTCATCTTGGGAGGCTACTTTGCCACTGATGCTGAAAGAGGCAATTCACTACAGTCCCATACACAAGAGTACACAGCTGAAAAAATCCTCTAAAATACTGATACCAGAGTCAGTTGACTATGTCTGATCTGCTCCACAGCCTTCTAATTATTGTAGGCAACTGGATTTCATGCACATACATGGATGGGACAGTCACCACCCCTCCTCACTCCACACGAAGTGAAATCCTGGATGTCAGCAAATCAGCAGCACCTGCCACGCTCAAGAACTGCTTATATTCATCACCAACCTCCCAAATTCTGTCCTGAAAACGTTTCCCTAAGCCTCAGGGCCAGCAGACACTCCCTGACCATCATCTGGACCCTCCAACTCCCCCCATGCCGCGCTGGGGCTGACACCACACGGGGAGCACCAGGGAAATGGACCCAGCACTGAGGGGCCCCAAGCTGCATTTATGTTCTCTTGTTTTTTATATCCTCACTTCCTCTGGAGATGTTCTATGGGCCATAAATTCATGTGGTTATGTAGAAGCTCTTCAAGAAGAATCTAAGCTGTGCAGTGTGTTGTGCCTCCAACACAGAACCAAACGGGTGCTGCAGAAAGGGCTGAGCCTGGAAAACAAGGGCAGGAGGCAAAGGCAGGAGAGGACCCGGTGTGTCCCACAGCCAGTGCTTTTGTGCAGATGTCCTGAGGCACTCAGGACTCAAATGAAACCCAGGGAAGGCTGGAATCATCTCCTGCCAGGACTGAGCCTCTCCTCATCCCCTGCACAGGGACAGGAGCCTGTGGAGGGTGTAAGGGAGGTGCAACACTGACCGAAAGTCCTGCAAGCCCTGAGACAACCCAACAGCCACAACTGTGTACTCAGCACACCACTATTTTGGGGGCCAAAGGCACAGAACCTCATATTAGAGAAAGAAGGAATGACTGGGCACAAGGAATGTGTTATTAGGGTGGAGGAAAGACAAAGTGTGACAAAAAAAACCCCAGACATCACTCAGTGTTAAAGCCTTACAAAGAACACACTCAGGCTGCCTTGGCCATGGCCACCATGGCCATGGTTTTGTCCACAGCAGGATGTGTCATGCAGGTTAAAGCTCTTCGGCAGAAAGGGAGATGGGGAAGGTTTTGGTTAGTTGGTGCACTCAGTTCTGCCAGGCTTCTCCTCAGCCTTGCAGTTGGAATCTGGGCAGCACATCCACTGCATCCAGAGCTTTCCCTTGCTCCCTGATCCCTGGTTAGACTTGCACACCCTTCCATCACATACCGGACGTGTATCTCAATGCATGGTCAAAAATCCAGGTCCCTGAATATCGATTTCGTGTATATCCAACGGGAGAGCCACGTTCCACTGCTTTTCCATCTAAATTGTGCAAAGAAAAATCAGAAAAAAGCCCTTAAAGTGGATGCATTTCCAAAGAATAATGATGGCTGAAACCTATTAAAAATTTCCAAGGCCCATCTGTCCCTGGAGCTCGCTAACAAGATGTCAGTGGTCACAAAAAATTCCTTAAGGCTTCTGCAGAACTATTTCATTTGGTGTAACCAGAGGGAATCCAAAGCACTTTTGATTTACATGTGCTGAGCAGCTCAGCAACTGAGGCATCAGCATCGTGGCATGAATCAAGCCTGTCCCTGTAAGATTGGCAGCTTCAGCGCAGAAGGATTCACTCCTTGCTTTGTCTCAGAAACATTTCTGATTTAATGCATTCCTTGAAAAATCCTCTCCAAAAGGTTTCTCGTAAAGCACAGACCAGACTGAGATCTTAAACAGTCCTGTATAAAACTTCTCCTGATTAACTTGCAGATAACTCAGTCCTCATAAACACATTAGAAAATCTTCCACATCAGCCAAACAGTCTCTCCCCCTATCTCTCTGATTTACAACACAAGTGCCATTTTCTTCTCCTCTCCTTTCTTGACCACTCCATGGTGGACTTCTCTGCCTTTCTGCCCTCACACCCCTGCCCTGAGATAAGTTAATGTGCTGGACCTCTTCGAATGATCCTGACCCAAGGCCAGCATGTGAAGCTGGCAAGAAAAAAAAGGAAGAAATGAACAGGAAATGTTGTTATCTCAGAGCTGGGCAGTGCCACAAACACCTCACTGCAACCCAGCAGTCCCCTGCTGCTGACCAGCCCCAGGTTTAGACAACCTCTCTGCTGGCTTCTTCTGCTTGGGATGCCCCAAGGAGAACCCCACGGGGCTTGCAAGACTTCTGAAGAAAAGGAGATGAAAAGCAAAAGGTTCAAACCCACAAACATCAGCACTGGCTCTTGGGCTGGGGGATCAGTCCCTGCCACCCCCTGTCCCGCTTCCATGCACCCCCTTTCCTCTATCACAGAGTTTGGGCTGCTCCAGACTGATGGAAACAAAGCCTGGAATAGTCCAAAGCACAGGGAGAGACATGGGAATGTGTAACCAAACAGGAGGCAGCAGGCACAAGCTCTAATTTGATGGAAACACTACAAGTCAATAACAGCAACTGAGCAAGGAATCCCTGTTGTAAATTGCTCCAAGTAACAACTAAAAATACAAATATAGCAGAGTGCTGCAGGAGATGTGTGACTCAGAGAAGAGCCATAAATCTTCTAATGTGTATCTCAGCCAAGTCCTTAAGCTGAGCCCTGCAGGAAAGCTGTCTGTCACTTGGAGCCACGTGTCCCCTGAAGCCTCCAGCACTGCAGCCCCAGCTCAGACATGTCCCCTGTTTTGTGCCTGTCCCCAGCACACCACAAAAGGAGAGTCTGGGGGGCAGCATTTCCATGTGAAGGAGAGGGGGTTCATTTCCCCCCTATTCACCGATTCAGCCTCCATCATCAATTCTGACCAAAAATAACCACTTCTGACACCTCAGCATCCCCTAGAAGGGTGAACACAATCCCACCAAGGCTCTGCCTTTCTGCTGTGCCTGATGTGACTCAGATCACAGCACGAGAAAGGTTTCAGGGTTAAAAACTCCTGGCAGTACTGGTGAGCAGCAGCACAGAGCACGAAGCTTTTGCTCTCCAGGCACTGGTGCCTTCAGCTGTCCCAAAGCAGCAGCCAACGTGGCCAGCAGAGCAGCAGGGACCTTCCTTGGGTGAGTTCCACAGCTCCTGTCTGTGGCTTCTGCAGGGGGACAGAGGGGATCAGAAGAATTGATTGGGAGCCAGTTGAAGAAACCACAAGGAATTGATAGCTGGGCACCACAGCCAGTCCACACAGAGCACAGTGTTTGGTGGCCAAACAGAGAAGTTATTCAGAGCCACCTCCCCAGCAAGCAGCACTTTGGGGAATGGCACTGAACAGGGGCACTTAGAGGGCTCTGTGCACAAAGGAACTGGCCACCGACTGCCAATCACCTCCAGACCAAGCTGGCTATAAAGAAACCCAGCACGAGGCTATAAAATAACAAACACAACGCACATTTCATCTGAAAAAGCCCCTTCCAGATAGCAGTTCTCCAGTTTATGTTCCATGGCTTTCGACCACCACTTGTGAACTGGTAATGAACACTCTGTCCCCCTCTTGACAGTGCCTACACATCACTGACTGCATCCCCCCTCACTCCTGCCTCCAGTGCTCTCCATAGGTACAAAATGTTGCCTTATATCCAAGCAAGCCAGCAGCAAAAGCTGCTCCTCACTTTGCACAACAATACAGTCAAACCTTTGTTAGAAACCACCAATTTTGGGGCACATCATCTGCAGAGCAGGTGTCAGTAACGTGGCTGCTGCCCAGCCAGAAGCCAGGGGGAGGACAGGGTCCTACATTACAGTTCTGAAGTGCAGATGCCTTCACCAAAGGCTGGTGAGCAGACCTGGAGGAGAATGTCCTCCTAACCCCTCCCTGGGGACCAGGGACACCTCTGCATTTCAGGGTGACCAATTCTCCCAAAACTGTAGGGATATGGAAGTTCTAAACACACACAGAATACGTCCTCCAAAATGTAAGGTCTTGAAGTTGGAATTATTATTTATGGATCTCCTAGACTCTACCTGGATGTTCTGACCCTGCACAAGTAACAGTGACCTCCCACCTTGCCATTCTTAGTGCCTGTCCTGCTGGGACAATGATGTTCCCAAGACAGTCACCAGCTAACAACACCCTCCAGGGTTTCTTTCCAACAGTGTGCACAGTGATCCAGGAAAAACCAGAAGAAAATCTCACATCAATACCTCCTTTGCTTTCCTGCTGCAAGACAAACCAAACCCAACAGCAATGCCAGGCAGCTCTCAGGTCCCTTGAAGGAAACATGGTCCAATCACTCTTTTTCTTTGATTTATTTCCATTCACTTCCCTCAAAACATTTCATCTTTTTCTCAAGACTTCGTTCCTGATGGCCTCCTCATGTATGCCCACCATACCTACCACCAGCCCTGGGTTCACCATGAATTCTGCACATGACTGAGGATCTTACAGTTACCACACTCTCGGTCAAGTCTTCAGGGGTGACCGGATACAAAGAGATGGAAAAAATTATAGAAGGTACAACAGTCCTGAACCAGGGCCTTGAAACTGATGTGCACCTTGGCCCTGGGCCCTCTGACAGAGCTCTGAGCTTCCAGGCACAGCTTTCCAGAGCTTTGTTCCTGTCCCCAGCAGCAGGGATTTGGGATGGGCTGGGTTATCCCGGGGCTTACCGAGCGTCTGCTGGTTGCGGACCCCACCTATGACCACACAGATCTCGGCGGGCACATCTCCTGGCCCATCCTTGATGTTCTTCTTGGAATCTTTGGTGTCGTCCTGCCAGATCACCTCTTCGATGTAGTCATCTGGTACCTCTGTTTTCACTTTCACCTCAGTCATCATTCCAGCCTCTTCACTGCGGGAGGACTGAGACGTCACCGAGTCGGAGCCCTCGGCCTTGGGGCTGTGCGGGCTCCTCTTCAAACACTCCCTGGATGGAAGGAAAAGAGGAGAAAACATCAATTCTTCCTGTCAAGTCCTTGTTTCTAATCACTAGGACCTAGTTAAAGGTCCTTTGGTTTCGTGCAGTTTATTTAAAATAAGTATGGGCAGGTCTGTGTGTCTGTGATACACAGTAAGTAATTAAAATTTAACCTGAAAAAAGGCAATAAAATGATTTGCTAGTAATGAAAATAACCCTGATCATCACAAACAATAGCAGCAGCTTTAGACTAAGCCACTACTAACAGCTCAGAATCTCACCTGGCTCCTAGCTAGCCAGAAGCATACCTCCAGCACTTCTGACATCCACTATTACACCAGGACTACTCCATACACGCTGAAGAAAAGTCTCCTGACATTTGTAATCTGGATTTACCTCCATGCTTGTGTACTTCTCCATGGCTTATTCTATGTCACATCCTCTCTTTTAACTCTTCAAAACAACTTAACTCTGCAAACCAACATCAACAACTGCAAAAGACTGAAGGATTTTGAGCAGGTGAAGACCAGAGACCAAGCCAGGGGAGCTCCCATTCCAAATGCACCATCCCACCACTCCTTGTGGGCTCCCTGGTTTTAAGACTGGTTATTAATGAATTCCAACATGAAATGCAAAGATAAAATAATTGCTGGTTCAGTCTCTGCAGAAATCAAAAGAACTAAATACATAACAATAGCTTAGACTACCCAGAAACAGGTATTTCAAAGACTGTGACATATCTGGAGTCATGTAAACACTGGGAACAGCCAAAGGTGTTTGAAAATGTTTTAAGCAGAAGTAATAGGCAAAATTAAGTGAAAAATAGGCTGAACTTATGAATGAGAATCACTGGAGTATGCAATAGCAAAAAAACCAAACCAACCAAGCAAACAACAAGAAATCCCATTGCTTGGAACATCACAAAGTCAGAATAAAGTATGAATTAAAATGTTAGAAACCAAACACCTGCAATGGTTTCTCTCCAGGTTCTGGAGCTGGTAGAGAAACCAAAATGCTGGAACTGCAGGAGAGAGCCCAAGAGGCAACCCTGGGAGAATGGAGCTGAGCAAAGAACAATCTTCTACAATAATTACTGCACAACCTCCTCCATGGACATGCAGTTGCTATTTCAAAACGGGTCAGTCACATCATATCACCAGATACTTTATTATTCATCCCTTCATTCTCATTATGGAAAGAAATGTACAATTAATTGCCCCTAAACAGGGAGAATTAGCCTTGACCTGCCCCCCACGCCCCATCCTCCTCACACACACTCCTCCCCATGCTCCCAAAATCATAACAGGGCTTTTACAAGTGAGAAAGATGAATTAAGACAGAGAAAATGTGGTTGAAAACTGGGCATTTTTTATGGTAATATTATTGGACACCCAAAAGGTCCATCAATCTCACCCGACGGCAGCACAGCTGAGAACCCCTTCAAAAGCCAAGGGAAAGGCAGCAGCCAGGAGTGGGAGCAGAAAACACTCAGCAATCAGAAAAGGGTGGGATTAATTGCAAATCAATCAAACCAAGAAGCCTTTCCTTCAGCAAGGCAAGAGGAGGAAGATTAAAATCAATCCAGTCTGATCCCAGCCCCTGAAAGGCAGCTCTGCACCTCGAGTGAAGGCAAACCCCCTGCTGTAGGTGGGACAGCAAGCATTAAGGTTTTTTCAGATCATGTGTATCTCTAAAAAACAATCCTTATAGAGATAGATACGTATAAATGAGTGTGTCTGTATTTGTGCACACTCACTGAAATGCACATCTAGAGAAGGGATGGATCCTGTGTCCTGGCAGCACCCCCTGTCACACAGATTCTCTGCTGACCCCCCGAGGTGCTGGCATTTCACTGCATGAGCCAGCCCAGTGTGTCCTGAGCTGGTTCTGCTGCTCCTCTGCTGGCAGCACAGCTGGAGAGGACACACAACAGCCTGAGAGAGGGCAGGAACAACAGGAGGAGACTGTCAGTTCTGCAGAGCCCAAGGTTGGCAGCAAGTCTTGTTGGTTTGGGATGAGGACACACAGAGGGAAGGGGATTTTACAGCTTCTGGGACATCAGCAAAGTCAAACAGTGGTGCTGAGTCCTGGAAGCAGAACTATTCCCCAGCATGAACCAGGAGGTGACCACATCTGTGGGCACTGTGACATGGTGAGGTCCAGAGCTCAGCCTGTGCCAACACAGAGACCAGCCCCAGGTTCTGAAGTCCTGTGGGACACTGCTGGTGACACACTGGTACCACTGGTGTGGGCAGAGCCTCCACTTCATGGAGACAGCAGCACACAAGGACTTAGGGAGAACCTACCCCGAGTCAGATCCTGCTCCTGGGCACCTGCAGCCATCCCTCTTGTGGTGGCACTGAACAGTCCCCAGCCTCATGCTGTCACATCCCTGGCAAAACAATTCCATCCTCCAGAGGTCAAGTGGGGCTTCCCAGGGATCAGCTGCAGTTCTCTCTGCAGGTCCAACCTGCATTTCACATCCATGGCATGATGGCCATTGGGAAGAAGGCATTCTTTAAACAAAGCACTGACAAATACTTCTCAGACACATTAGCCCAGAGGTGAGCAGAGGGCAGGGCACATCTGGCTGAGCCCTCACCTCCTTCCACAGGGAGCATCCTCTTTGGAGATCTGGCTGCCCTTGGAGCCAGGTTGAGGAGCCTTGCTGAGGTTCCTTGAGCTTTCCTGGGGAATACCAACACCCTCTGCTCTTTCATGCCTTGTCTTTACTCAACTGTGGACCTTGGCAATCCAAGAAGCTCTTCCTTGCCAAGCATGGAAAAGGCCTTGGGGGGCCACACTGCTCACACCATTACTCAGTGCCTGCCAGGATGCTGCTTCCCTTTCCAGGAATGACTCCGTGGATTTGAAACATTAAAGAGGGGAACAAACATTGCACTTGGGTGTCTCACCCCCTGACTAAGTAGGCCACGTAGCCAATTACTGCATTACCAGCCCTGCCACCCCATAATGCTCATTTCAGCATTGCTGCTTTGATCACCAGGCTTTCATCTCCCCGTGACGTTACGGCCACTTTCATGTCAGACACAAACATGGGAAGGCAGAAGGGATTTAAGGAGGCCTTGGTGAAACGTGGGGAACTGGAAAAGTGGGGGTAAAAATGGGCTCTTGGACCCATTTAGGGAGAGTTTCCCTTGGTCCTACACCCGTGACAGCTCAGGAAGGCCAGAAGCTCTAGCCTGCATGGATGGTGCAGCAATATAATAAGCACAAATTAGTTTTGCTCATAATAAGCACAAGAATGATTTTGGCTGTGAAGCTGAATAACCTGGATGAGGCCTCATCAGCATCAACACAAGAAGCAACACAAGGAGCTCTTCCAAGGGGAAGGGCTGACCCAGCCACACCAGGATGCTCTACCCATCCACCCCATCCAGCAGCCTCCTGAGGAAGAAGGAGAAGAGGAGATGGGGTCCAAACTGTAATTCAGTGCTGTTTCCATCTTCAGAGGCTCTTGCTGGCTGTGAAAATCAGAACCAGGAATGACTGAAAGTGAGCAGAGCCCATCAGCTGCTGCAGCCAGGAGAAACTCACGTTTGCTGTTTGCTTTTTCTGATCTGGAGCAGCATTCTCATAAATAATGAAAGTGACTAAAAGCTACTTAAAAAACACACATTCCTCCCTTATGAAAGAATGAGGGGAAAAAAACCAATTATAAAAGGACATTTCTTCCAGCTAGGAATAATTTGTCATGTAATTCTCTGAAGACAGCAACAGCAACATGCATGCTCTGTGCTCTCTTTTGAGTGATCTGTGATTGCATCCATACTCAGATGGCTTCTAATGAGGCTATTTTTACAGCACACATCCTGCCGAGATTCTGGGGAGGGGCGAAGGGAAAGGAGTGGAGGAGAATCAGTCTTCAACGTCAGCTCCTGTGTATTTTCTCCTCAAAAGGAGAGGAAAAGGAAACAAAAGTGGAGGAGGACATTCCCCTCTGGATCACCACCTACAAACACAGCTCTGCTGCCCCAGCAGCAAACCTGAAGCATCTTCAGGTTTTTATTGGAGACCATTCCAGCTGGAAGAACCAGAGACACCAGTGATACCTTGATGGTTTTGATGATGGGGACATCCACACCCCTTTGGCTGTGTCCAAGGACACTCTGAAACCCTTCCTTGCAGGGTCCCTGGTACATTTTGCTGGGCTGAAGGACCAAAGAGGGTGAGAAGAGCCCAGTAATGAGGACCAGGCAGTGATTTGCAGAGCTCACCAGGAAGGTAGCATCAGAGTGATGTTACAACTTCTCTTCTTGAAACCAATGTGCCAAATTAAAGGAGAAAAACATGGGGAGGGGGGATAAAACTGGGCTCAGTTCTCAAATCGGCCATGGGTTTAAAAGAATGAGAAGGTTCCTACCATGACTGGAGCTAAGGGAAGGGGAATGGATGGAACAGATGGAAATGAACTCTTGTTTTACAGGGAGATGATAAAAGCAGAGACAGAAAATGAAAGGTGTGATTTTAAAATCTGCTTGTCTTAGACATGATTTCTGGTGGCCTTCCCCATAGCTCTCCTGTGCTCCCTGGGGCAGCCCAGATCATTCTCCTTGCTTTACAGCAGCAGTAGGGAGGTGAAGGGCATGGGGAAGAGGAAGCCTGCTGTCCTTCAGCAGGGCCATTTCTTTTGCAGACATTCCTCAGAAAAAAAGATTTTCACATTCAGTGTTTAAAATGAGAAAAGACAGGAGCTGTTTTTTCCAGTATTACAGCTGAGCACTTTTTTTCTAGCCTCCATGCCTCCTCCTTCAGCTTTCAGATGTTCCATCACAGACTTGAAAGCCAAAGAGATCAACCAAAGGGACTCATCCAACCCAACCAACAGCTCAGAGCTGTTCCTCTCTCCGAACTCCATCTGAAGCTTGAGCCAGGGCCTCTTTTTTACAGGCTCTCTTGATTTGGATGCATAAAGTGATGGAGTAACCATCATACTCATGGGTCCTTCCTCTGAGTTACGATTTTCCAAAACAGGCACCACATTCACATTTGAGGAGATCACACTCATCAGGAACACAAAGAAAATTTTTGAGGCAAGAGAAGCAGCCCCACATCCTGTCCTTATCTGGGACACCTTCAAGTTTTCAGCTTCCCCTCTCAAATAAACTGAAATCAGAGCATGAGAGCACATTCCTCTGCAGGCAGGCGTTTAACAGGAATGGCCATCTAGGTTTTCCTGGAAGAAAGTTGCTCAATAAACACCAATATTACAGTTAATAAATTTAGAGAGACCTAAGGGCTCTGCAGAAGAGAGACATCTCACCAAGGCTCACCAAAAAGGCTCACCAGCTCTTAAAAACAGAGACAACAGCTTTCAAAAAAACCCCATCTGATTGACCCAAGGCTTGGTGGTGCAGTGTGGTGTGGAGTCAGTGCTAAAATTTGGGGGAAAAAACCAACAAAGCAGCAGACTTAATGCTTCCAACACCTTGGTCTATTAAAAGACACAATCCTGAGAACAAATATGGTAAGAAGAAGGGGAATGGGATTGTGTGTGCATTCCTTTGGAGCCACGTGGCAGCTCCAAATCCTTCAGAAAAGGTGAACTACAGGACCAAACCAGGCTGCCCTGTTCAAAACTCCCCTCTCAAAATTCAACATTAAAATGCAAACCAGAACAATAGTCAAGAACCACAAAGAATTCCTAAGGTATGAGCAAAACAAATTCCCTCCAGTCCTTATTAGGAATATCTCGAGAATGGTTTGAAGAGTTGAACCAAATATATGTATTAAAAAAAAAATTGGCTTGCCTAACAAAAAACCAAACGTGTGCTTTTTGCCAAAAGCAAAAGAATTCAGTCAGATAAAAAATGCAACACACAAATGATGCAGGTTAAAAACTAAATTTAAGATGATAATGGAACAGCTGCCAGCAACTTTACATTTGCAAGCGTGGAAATGTCAACAGAGACAAAGAATTTCAGGGGAAAACAAAGATAATAGATGAGGGCTTTATTTATATGGGTGAAAGAGCTCTATGTTGCTTGACTAAGAAACGACTGAGGGGGTGGCAGCTGTCTGCAAGTGTCCACAGGTCCCTGCAAAGGCCACGAAGAGTCTCAGCTGGACAGTGCCACTGACCCAGTGGTGGCACAGCGAGGCCACAGGATGGGATGGATGGGATGAAACCAGCAAGGGGAAAAGCAGACAGGAAAGGAGATGAGACCTTGGGGCTGGAAAATCTGCCCAGCTGGGGAGTGATGTAAATGAGGTGGCAGATGTCCTGGTGTTGGAGATGCACATACTGGAACATACACAACCTCTGAGGGGCTGTGCCAGTCTCAGACCTACCCTGAGCTGGGCAGGAGGGGGGATGACCCAAGGGAAAGCATCTCCTGGTTCCCCAGCTTTGCTGAAGACACAGTAGCTGCCACATCTCAGCACTTGCCAGCTCCAGAAAGGGACATTTCTCCACTTCACTCCACCCAAAGCCCTCCCAGGCTCTGGTGTTTGGCAGCCTTGGTGTGGATCCCGCAGCATCATTCCCATGGGATGTGCCTCAGCACGGCTGCTTCTTCATCCATGGACATTTCACCTTCCTTCAGGTTTCAGGGAAACCTGCCTGGGTTTTCCACAGCTTCCACTCTGGTCACAGCAGAGAATGGATCCATCTGCTCCTCTTAAAGCAGCCAGAGGGACTTCTGGGGGTTTTGGGGCTATGTTTTTGTTTGTTTCTTTTTGAAGATGGCTGGTGGGAGTGCTTCAGAGAGCACAGGGCTTATTAATACCTTGCCTAATTATTAATAGTTTTCTCTCTTTCTGACACAGAATGAGTCTGAAGCTCTTCATTGCTCTGGGCCTGACAATCCCACAAGTTGCCTTTTAAAGGAAGGGTAAACAATTTAAATTGTTTTGCTTCTTGGAAACACTCAGCCCTTGGTCTGTGCCTCCATGGTGTGTGGAGCCATCCCTCAAGGTTTGGAGGACCACAGCTTCCAGCTTTGGCATGCAGGGATGTGGTGCTCACATCCCCAAATGTTGAGGATCTGGTGAGGATGGGGAGAGGAGGCTGCAGAATAGTTGGTGCCATCCCAGGGCAGAACCTCCCCTGGGTCACAGGAGCTCCTAGGGAGGGAAGGTACACCAAGGACAGCAATGTGGGGAAGAGCAGGAAAGATGTCACCAGAGAGACAGGAGAAGGGTGAACTGAGAAGGAGGAAAATGGGTGCAACAGTTCCCTGGTGCCTTCTCCTCCAGTTGGAAAGTCACATCTAAGGCAGAGACTGCAAAGACCAAACTCTCTAAGCACCATGGCTTGGTCTGGGTACCATGGAAAAACTGCACCATGTTCCCAGCATCCTGGAGATGCTCTCACAGCTCTCTCCCTCCCTCCAGGCCAGGTAGAGCCCTTCTGCTGGGACCTCCAACTCCACAAGACCTCCCATCCTTTTTGGGAACTCTGCCACGGTGCTGTTACCACTGCAATAAAGATGAGATTCACCCAGCCCTCAGCCAGCTCAGAAACTCAGAAGGTCTGGGATTCAGGCTCTGTTTTGGGAGTGGAGGAGGATGTGTTCCTGCTCAGCTACATCTGTGCTGCCAGGGGGTTCCCTGGCTGGTGACAGCCCTGGTGCAGACGGGGCTGAGCTTCCAGCTGGCTCCATTCCCTCCCCAAACAGATGCAGTTCCTATAGCACAGTCTGATTTATTCAGCAGGAGTCTCACACATTAAGTGTAGTTAAGTCTGAAAACAAATCTAATGACTTTAAAATAAATAGCCAACGGAGGACTTGAAACTAAAATTCTTCCTTCCTCTGACACCCACCATATAAACAATAATAATTATATAAAACCGTGTCTAACACATGACTACACAAGGCTCTGGTGACCAAGAAAAGCACACGCTGCTTGTCAGACATAATTGCACATTTGTTTTTTCAATTATTTCTTGTCAAGATCCAGAGCCCACCATCTGAATGCTGACATTAATTACTAGTAAGTAGTTAATTTTACAATTGCTCCCAACGATTACACTGAGGTCTGAAGTTCCCCACGCTGCTCTCACACTGCCTCCAAAGTCCCTCCAAGCCCTCCAGGATGGTCACACAGACTCCCACCAGTGACTGATACAAAAACTGGTCCATCACAGAATCCCAGAATGGTTTGGGTTGGAAGGGACCTCAAAGATCACCAAGATCCAACCCCCCCAGATGGACAGCAACACCTCCCCTTGGATCAGGATGCACAAGGCTTCATCCAACCTGGCCTTGGACACTTCCAGGGAGGGGGCATCAACAACCACATGCAGAAGGAGCTTCAGAAGAAGCTGCAGGACACTTTCCAGCAAGGAGCAGCAATGTCACTGATGCCATCCACACCAGTCCACGTCACCCCATGGGTGCCACCTTTCAGCTGAGTCCCCTCTGAGCCCCACTCCCGCACCCGACTCTTGACAGCACACCCTGACAGCTAACTGCCCATCATGCACAAAAATATCCTGCCTTTTATCAGCTTTTAATTTGCTGCCTTTTAATTTTGTTGACTGCCTCTTTTTCCCTTGCCAAAGGAAGAAAGAAGCCTCTGATCTACCTTTTCTGGAGTGTTCAAAAACACGCACAGCTTTGTCATGTTGTCTCGAAGTTGTCATCTTCTCCAAGGCAAACAGACATCTCTCCTTTAAGGAAGGTTTTTTTCCCTAATAATTCTCTTCACTTTTTAAAATTCCCCATTAATGGGCATCCAGTGAGGAGCAGGAGCCACACACCAGTTAATCAGGTAGGAGAACAGCAAATGCTTTCTGCTTCCACTAATTCCCAGCTGCAAACAGCTGCATGCATGGAGCTGGGTTATTTCAAAGGCAACAGAGGGGCCCAAGAGGAGCTGGGAGGTGATAAGATCACAAAAATCCTGGACCTTCAGAGCTTTCAACATTTACTTGAAACAGTAAAATCAATTCAATATGATCAATAAATAAAAATAAGATTGACCCAATACTACGGGTACCAGAGGAAGATCAAGTGTGCTACAGTAAAAAAATGAGGGGAAAAAAAAGTTGATGAAAGCTAAAGTTGTCCTGGCAACCCTATTTTGTGTATATTTCTTACTGACATAAATTAATCGTTAAAAGCTTCCTCGTCAGTTTGCAATTAGTGGGAATTCTGAGCAGCAGCAACTTTGAAAAACATCTGCCTTGTATCTACAGCCACTAATGGCCTCACAGATGTTGTCAAAGCTTCACCTCAACCTTCAGCCACTGATGGAGTCTTCTTGAAATATTACATTTTGATTTGATTTGATTTTTTTAAGCAGATTTGCTCTTCTTCCTTTATTTGACCACCTTTTGTTCAGTCAGGAGGATGCTGAAATGGATTTTGTTTCCACTTGTCTGAAAGAACAAAGGGATTCCCAGCCTCCTACTTCTTCTCCATGTCCATCCAGCATCAGTCTCTTCTTAAAAACCTCCAGGGATGAAGAACCCACCCCCTCTCTGGGCAGCCCATTCCAATGCCTAATCACCCTCTCTGGAAAGAATTTTTTCCTAATATCCAACCTAATAACCCTTCCCTGGCAGAGCTTCAGCCCATGGCCTCTTATCCGACCCCCCCTGGCTCCAATCTCCTTCCAGGGAGTTGTAGAGAGTGACGAGGTCTCCCCTGAGCCTCCTCCTCCCTAGCCTGAACACCACCACAGATCCTGTACCACCACAGCAGGAGATGTAGAGACAACTCCTGGTGTGATCAGAGGGGCTAAGGGACATCTTTCTATCCTCTTGTGTGGGAGCACCCAGCTCCCACATCACATCCCAAGATTTCCATCCCAAAACCTCATCCTGCACCTTGGCATGGGCAGGGGGAAACTGCATGGAAACCACCTCTCCTCACAGTTCCTGAGGCCAAAACATCACCTCTGGCATCTGCTGAGGAAAATCCAAAGCTCCCAACTCATCCCTGCCATGCAGTCACCCTTTGCCACCCATCTCTGCCCACCCTGTCCCACCCACCCTCCACCTACCTGCTGGAGCAGCTCCTTCGCCCACTGCTGTTGCTCTCCTCGGCCTAAGGAACAGAAAACATGGGGAAAATAAGGTTATTTAGGTGAAGAAAGGCAAGCCAACCCTCCAAACTCTTCCCCATCCCATTACTGGTGGGACATACCCAGCACCTGAACCCCAGCAGAGGTTTGGAAGAAGCCAAGGCAGAACCTGAGCCCCAGCCCCACCACGGAGGGGACTTTCGGGGTCATTCCCTCCAGCTGCTCCCCTGGAATTATTTTGTTGAGCTTTTACCCAAATTTAAAGCAAAATGACGAAAAAATCTGCAATTTGCAGGAGGGAAATAAGGCAGAAAGAGCCAAATTTAACACTCAGGTGGCCCCGTGCTGGGCTGAAGGGGCAGCTCCAGGGCACCTCCCTTGGTTAGCAGTGAATTCCCTGATTTATCCCTCCCGGAGCCTGGGAAAGGGCTGAGCAGGGAGTACCCAGGGTCTCCTCCTTCAGCTCTCTCTGATCAGAGGCTTCCTTGGAAAGACAATATTATTCCAAACCCAGAAATTTTATTTCTGAATTTGTGCAAATACAAGTTAAAAGATATTAGCTGCGTTTCACATTTTGTGCAAATGGCAGAAAGAGGCAATTCATGTGCAGCAGGATGGGGGCCAGCCAACGATTTCGATAAAATAAACCCTTTTTTAATTTAAATGCTAATGCACTGAATTAAAATTTAATAACTGAGGAAATTGAAAAGCCGAGTAGGAATATTGGAAATAAATCCAAGCAGAAACAGCTGAAATTAAAAATTCTAGAGAGTGGGAGGATAGCAGCTAAGCTGTCTTATATGATTACATTTTTTTAGGTTTTTTTATTTTATTTTTTTTTTTTCAGAACGAAGGGGGGAAGGAAAAAAACTCCTATCTTTGGCTGGCTGTAGGGCAGTAAATCGAGAGTGCTGTGATTTATTGCTCAATTTTCCTGAGGGAAAAAGGCTTTCTTTCATGCTGAAATATTTCATAAATTTCAAGCCAGCATAAATTCTTAATTTAAAAGTTATGGAGGTCACATTTAGTGCACTGGTGCAATTCTGAAATCTTAAAGGAATAGCAACCAAAAAAAAAATTGTGATTTGGTTTTTTCCTTTTTTTAATTCTTCATGTGAAATTTTGTTGAAGGGGATTCTCTGAGTTACACAAAGCAGAAACACGTCCTGGGCTCTGAAGGTTTAAGAAATCCACTGGAAATTAAGAGATAAAAATCTCATTCAATTACAAAAAGGTATTTTTTTTATTATTATTTTTTTTGTTGCTTGCCACTTGAGGAATTTCTGTTACAATTTTCCTCTCTCCATTGCCTGGGAAAAGGCAGAAGGGAGGAGCTGACAATGTAATTGCTTCTGTTAGATCTCCAATCTTTTGTGAGCACTGATATGTTCATTTGTTATACAGCTGTTCAGCTACAGAAAGGATGTCAGAGCACCCATAATTCAAAGCAATCAATCAAAAATTAATGATTTGTCATGCTTACACAATGGAAAAAAAAAAAAGCAAAAAAAAAAAAAGCAAAAAAAAAGCTTTATGGGTTCCTGCAACTGGTAGATTGCTCAATCTGCCTTCAGGACATTTTCTAGAAGATTAGATCTGTGTATACAGAGAACAAAACAAAAAAAGACAAAAAAAAGAAAAAAAAAAGGGGGGGAGAAGGGGACTTCATGTACAGCCAGGGTGTGGGGTCACCCCAAATCCCCTGGAGATGGGCACACTGCAGTTCCCATCCATTTCAAGAGCTTTCTGCACAACCCAACCTCCCAGCTCTGAGTTGCAGGGAACCTGCAGGGCTCCTGGAATTCCAGCTACTGGAATTCCACGTGGAAAATGCCCACTGAAGAGCAAAGGTCACCTGGACCAATGCTCCTGAAAGCCACAGAACTCAGACACCAAAGCTGAAGGCTCAGCCTGTCACGTCCACTCCAGCTGCATCATCACCAAGTGCTACCTGGATAGCAAAATATTTCCATTTGGAAAATGGAACTCAAACGCCTCAGCTGGCAGAGTTACTCATCCTCCATGTCAGCCAGGATTTCTTTTGATATAAATCCATTTGGGGAATGGTTTGTGCAGGGATGGTGCCCCTGACCTGCAGCATGTCCCTGTCCCCGGGCTGTGGTTATTCCTCATGACCCAGACGTGGGACGGTGCCTCCCGTGGGATTCACCACCACACCTAAGGCAGAGAGTGCTCTGTGAAGGATCCCCCCTGGAATATTCATTTTATGTTTCTTTTCCTATCTGGACTTGTGCAAATGAATTGCTGGAAACAAAAGACATGGAGCTTGCAACTTCTGAGTGTCCCAACCCCCCCTGAGTGGCTGCTCAGCACCATCAGGGGCCAAGACATCATTTTATTATTTACTTACTTTTTTGCCTACCTACCCCACCCTGTGGATTCCTGACTGCTCAATTTCCCCCTTCTGTTAATTACTTTTTTTTTTTTATTTCCTAATGCCAATTCTGTGGTATTTTGACCTCTTCCCTGAGCAGCTCCTGCCCTCCCTTCTCTCAGGATGCAGCACACATCAGTGCAAACCACAAGATGTGCACAGCACGGGAGGTGTGATGGCCCACCAGCATCATGGGATTTATTTTAAAATAAATAATAATAAAAAAGGAACCGTAAGAACTGAGAGCACTCAACCTAGAAGTTGAGCCAATCAAGAGCCTCTTAAGAGAGGAGGCATCCTCTGGACATCTCCCATGGGGGAAACACTGAACCCCCCCTGACAGATGAGGGCAGAGACGGTGGGGTTGGTTTGGGGCTGCTGCAAGCCTCTGGCTGACTTCTTCATTTGGATTCCTTAGACCCAACCACCAAGCCAAGTCTGAGGAAAATCAGCTCTGGCTGTCTTCCAAGTTTCTGGATGCTTCAATAAGCCTCATCCTCACCACAGGTGCCACCAGAAGACACCTTCACATGCTGCTCCAGTTTCCAAACACCCGATTAACAGGCACATTTTCCATGCCAGTAATTTGTCTGGGTTACAAACTCTTCAGGAAAAGCTCTGTTTAATTCAGCACTTGGAAATGTGGACACATATTTCTGAAAATCTGGCTGAACAAAGCTTTTTTTCCTTTGATTGTGCAGTAAGCCCCTTTGGAATTAAATGTGAAGGGATGATGCTTTTTGCAGGCCACTCACTTAAGCCATTTAAAATAAAACATTGCTTTTAAATTATAAAAAAAAAAAAAGTGGTGCTTCAGGACTACAAATATCATGAGCAAATCAAAGCAGTGGAATTGTTGGAAAGCATCATGGAACTGCCAACAACCAGAATGGGCTGAAATGGGTCAGAGCAGCTTTTGGTACAAAGTAGCATCTTTGGGAAGGGTGAAGAGAAACCTCTTGTGCACCAGGTAACTGAACTTGGTGACTCCTTCATTTCTAACTAAAAAAGCTGAGGAGCAGAGCTGGCACCTGCCTGCAGTTGGTGAGCAGGGGAGGATGGACACAGAGCTCTGAACCCCAGGCTGGGTAACCAGCCAGCCCAGCTCTCACAGAGAAGAATTTCCAATTCAAAATACGATTCCCTTAAGCTGCTTTTGAACATATCAGGCATGTTTAAAGTAGTTTTGTTTAACTAAGGCTAATAAATATCTCTTCAATTAAAATGCACACAAGCAGAATGTGGTTTCTGGCCATATGCTCCTCAGCTCAAGTGGTAAGAGAAAAGGAAATAATGTTGTAAATAAAAACTGTATCCATCACCATCTCCTCACAAGATAAAGTGTCAAAAATGAGGAGTCCAAGCAGATGTATGACTGACCCGAGAAATGCATGTTTATAGAAAGGACTACACTACACTGGGAAAAAACCCCAACATTTTAACAGTTACTGCAAAACAGCAACAAAACCAACAACAAAAAATAACTTAAACCCATGAAAACGTTAAATGAGATTTCAGAAGATTTGAGCCCAGCTTTTCTGCCCCGTCACTTAAATGATGATTAAAAACAATTATTCAAATCACTTGGATCTGCATCCCCATCCTCACACTCAGATCTGCTCCCATGGAGCTGGGGGGACCAGGACCTTCCCCCCACCTCTCCAAAGGCCTCCCCAGGGAGAAGAAGGATCCAAATCCATTTGTTTATTCCTACACAGCCACCTCCCCAGGATTTTACATCAAACTTCACCCCAGCTCTGCCAGGGGGAGATGCCACCAACTCTGCCAGGGTTTGCAGGAGCTTTACCCCCCAGATGCTCTGTGATGGGCTGAGTTGTTTGGTTTACCTGAGAAGGAAAAAAAAACCAAACCCACAACTCACTTTCCCCTAATGCCTTCCCAAAGACAGCTGAATAATTTCTGGCAAAGCACAGTAACACCTGTAGAGTTTCAGAAGGGGCCAGCAGCACCCAGCGTGGAAGCTTTCACCAAAAATAATTAAGATTTGGCAACAGGAGAAGAAACTGCAAACTGGTCTCACAAAGGAATGTGCCATAAAAATAACTGCAGGCCTGCCTACCTGTGCTGTCTGTTATTATTAACTTCAGAGCAACAGAAAATGCAGGAAGTGCCTTTTTTTTGGTCCTTTTTTGTTTAAAAAAAATAAAAAAGGGCAAAATATTGGCAGTTTCCTATTGAATTTTCACTAAATACTAAAAGAAAACAAGCACCACACCACCCCCATCACACCAAAACCCCTGCAGAGTACAAGGACCCATAAATACACCTGGGGTTCCTCTTGCCAATTCCCAAGATGCTCAGGAAACCCCAACCCCTTTTTCCATGGCCCTGTGGTCCCCCCCATCACTCCCACACTGTCCCCTCAAGTTTATAAAGAGCAGGAGCAAGGAGGAGCTGATGGGTGAGCCAGGACCAGGACACCCCCTGAACACAGGGACATGATCTCTGATGTTTTGGGCTCATCCTTGTCCCATCCTTTGCCTTTGCAGATCAGGACCAGCAGGCTCTGAAAGGGATGAATTTTCCACCAGGGAACAAGTTCATTGGGCTGCAGGAATGTGTTTCCTATTTCCTCAGCTGCAGCTTCCCCTCAAGAAACAACCAAAATAATAATAATCAAAAATATCTGCGAGGAGGAAATCTGAGCTCTACTAAAGCATCTTCCCTGGTCCCACAGCAGAGCTGAGCCCCAGGAGAGAGGGTCCCCCAAGCCCCCACCTCCATCAGGGGTTCTGCAGACACCCCTCAACCTGCCCATGGGGACAACAATGTAGGGACAGAGGCCAGGGATGCCAGCAGCAGCTTTGAACAAGAGAAGTGTCCAAATTACTGGTGAGCATCTGGGGGAATTTCACCCTTTTCCTTGCAGTGAGAAAACCCAGCGTGTGGCTGGCTGAGGTCAGAGGGAAAACCTGACAGTTTAAAAGGATTCTGAAAGTTTTGAACCCTCTGAGATGAAAACAGCTCAAGTGGTTTCTGCTTGAGGTCATCAGGAGAATAAGGCAGTGACTCCCATCCCAGCCACTCCTGCCAAACCAGGGATGAGCTTTCCAGCAGGCAGAGGGATGACAGAGGTGTTGATGATGGGAACAAACCCAATCCAAGGGACACACACACAGATGGTGCTCAACACCTCCACACGGGGACAGCTGAGACGTGGTGGTACCAAAAGCCCCTGGACCAAGGATCTTGTTTGTGCTCTAACACAGGACAGGGGGAAATGGTGTGGGAGGAGGGTGCTGGTTTCTCCCAGACACGTGTTATTTAAACAGCTTTAGACTTACTTCAACCTTGAGATTTGCCAAGGGAAGGTGCCAAGGTGACTGTGACCTGCAGGGACACAGTCTATGGAGCAGAGAGAGCATCCCAGCTCTTGGGGACAGAAGGAACCCATCATTCCCCCTGGGGCTGTGCTGAGACGTGTGCCCTGCACGTGTTTGGGCAGAAAACAATTCAGAAACACTGATTTACTGAGCAGCTACCTCACCCACACCAACACCTCCACCATGTTTACACATGCAAACAACTGGCTGCTGGAGATGGCTAAAAACCCAAAATCAGAGGTGTTTCTAGATGGGAATAAAGCATCACCCAAGCTTGGGCAGCACCCTGGCCATGTCCCTTCCCTTCTCACTGGTGACCAACCAAAGAGGAGATGTGTCCAGAAAGACCTCAAGCCAGTGACCATCATCACTGAGGGCAATGGTACCTCAGGATCATGGGGCTTGGGCAAGGTCACCCAGGACCTCCCACCAGGAGGACATTCCAGATGTAAATTCCAGATTGCCCCCAGTCCAGACATCCCAGGTGAGACCAGGGTCCCACCCGTGGAGGTGTGGAGAGCCTCACCTCTCCTGGTGCCCATCCCTGCAGGACCAGGGATAATTAACCACTGATTATTTTTCTTATTATTGCTCACCTCCCCACAGCTGCCAGCTGCTGAAGCCACCAGGTGCCTCTCAAATACTAATTAATAAAAAAACATAATGACAAAACCAGCCAGGAGGTTGACCAGCCCGACACAAAGGTCAGGCTGAGCACAGGATTTCCATGGAAGCACCAAGGCAGGAATGATCCCTCTGCTCTTGTTGTTTCACTTCAGACTTCACCCGGGGCCCTCTCTACACTGATTTCAATTCTCTTTGTATTGGCAGAAGAATTATTTTTCTTTTGATTTCTTTCTTCTTTTTTTTTTCTGCCTTGCAAATGGCAGGACTGGGTTTGCTCAGACTTCTCCCCAGATCCTTATCTTGGGCAAAGAAAGTTGCAGCCTAGAGGTAAAAATTGGCAATAGGCAAATAATAATAACAATAACAAGAACAGTAATAATGAATCATGATGAAAATCTACCAATTCTTCTCGTTCAGCCTCACTGTATTTATTTCTTGCCTACAGCTTATCACCAGCCCATTTTATAACCTTAATTCAATAACCTGGGTGTGTTCCCTGCACCCACCCCATTTTCCAGCTTTCTCAGGAACTTGTCATTACAAATCCTTCTAAAAAGTTTCAGACTGAACAGGTTAAATCCAAGAGGCACCCAGAGGGTTGGGCTAACCAGGAGAGCCAGAACACCACAAGCCCTGCCTGCCTTCCCTCTTCAGATGGCAAAAAGCTGCCTGGAGGGACCCAAGGGCTTCGTGTCACCCACCACTCCTCCAGCTCCTGCTCCTTCAGGTGGCTGCAGACACGTTTAAAGGCTGTGAGCAGTCGCCTTTGAGTCAAGGGAATATTCATACCAGTAATTTTACAAACTTGCTGAAAGAACAGGCAGAATCTGTGCTTTGAATTTCAATTTTTCTCCCATGGCTGCCCAGGGAAATTCAAGTAGCAGATGCGAGCAGGAGCAGAACGAAGAGAGGGAACATTAAATAAATTCTAACCTAAAACTACAAATGTTCAAACAACTATTAAAAAGCTTCCACCTGACATTCCCTTTTTTTCCTTTTCTCTATTTTTTTCCCCTCAAAACAGTCATGAAATGAAAATGAAGAATTAAATCAATGCAGTAAATTGATCTGCATTTAAAGAGTTACTCCTTGATTATAAGCAACTCGAAAGTAATCAAAATATTTTTTCCATCTCCTGTTGCTCAGTGCTCTCCTTACTCCACTCTTTATGAGAAAAATAATCAAATTGAGGGTGAAAAGGAGAAAAGGAATTACTGATTACTTCTGAACTCTCATATTATAAAAGCTGGAAAATAAGAGTGACCGGGTAAAACAACAGAATTATCTGCATCAAGCAGTTGTTTACAGATGGTATGAGTTTCCCAGCAAAAGAAACAGCTGGAAGTATTTGTAAAGAATAAATGTATAAGGAATGAAACCTTGGGGGGAGGAGGGGATTATTATTTTTTACTTGTGGGGGAAAGGAGGGGGAGAGAAGGAGCCATGCGATAGCATTTCAGAAACCCACCCCTTTCTTCCACGTTTCCAGCTTCACAGGAAGCTCTCAGGAAATCAACTTTTTAAAAACTCCTGTTACAGGCACTTTTCCAAGCTGATAAAACAAACATCTCTAACCTGCTATGAGTGCACATGGCAAAAAAAAAAAAAAAAAAAATTAAAATTGGATTTATTGATACCCTGAATGCCTCAGGTTTAACACAGAGGCACTGGGGAGCACACAGCATTTCATGGAATGGGTTGGGTTGGAAGGGACCTCAAAAATCACCCAGTGCCACCCCTGCCATGCCCAGGGACACCTCCCCCAGCCCAGGGTGCTCCAAGCCCCATCCAACCTTCAGCACTGCCAGGGATGGGGCAGCCACAGCTTCTGGGGGCAATCTGGGGCTCAGCACCCTCACCCCAAAAAACTTCTTCCTCAGATCTCATCTAAACCTCTCCTCATCCAGTTTAAAACTGTTCCCTGCTGACAGGGGACATCTTGCTGTTCAGACCTTGGGATGTCCCCCCTGCCTGGTCCTTGCCAAGCTCTGGGACCACCAGCTCCACACTGGGATTGCTCAGCTCTGCTCCCCAGAATTCTTCTCCAACCTCTGTCACCTCCTGCTCTGACTGGGACTGCACAGAGGATAATTTTGGGGCTTAAAAATGACCTTTTAAGGTCCTTCACAAACTAAACCAGTCCTGTGGACTCTTGTGTCCAAACCCAAGCAGACTCACAGGTGCAAAGCTGCCACATGGACACTACTTGGGAGCATTTTCTTCCATCTCCATCCTGCACTCCTCATGCACATCAAAGTAGGACAAGCATCCCAGAGCAAGATGGCCCAACAGACATGGGCCCACCTGTGCCATAAACTCAGATCCTGCTCTCTGGATGCTGGAAATAAGGAAGCCAAGACTGAGGATTAAAAAACACACCATTTCCAAACCAAACCCTTCCCAGGAAACCTCAAAGCCTCATTGCTGCCCCCCAGCATGAGAAGTTCAGAGACTCTGGATGGATCCCCCTGATGGTCCCTCAAAAGTCTCTCTGACTTCCAATACACAAAAAATTCAACCCAAAACCCAACCCAAGCCATGGTAAGACCATCTGCAGAGGACCCACTGGCAGTGGTGGATCTGGGAGCCAAGAAGGAGCCCTGGAATGAAGCACTTCTTGGAAGCAGCTTTCATAAGACTAAAACTTTGCCCTTTAAAGCTGCAGAGTCTGTAAAGCACATCCCAGAGGAGCTGCTCCAGCTCCTGGTTAACTCTTTGTTTCAGTGAGAGAATTTTATTCCTGGGCAGAATTGTGTATTTTGGAGTTGGTTTTATTCTTTTTGGTACATTTTGGGTCCCTCCATAGTGACCAGCACTGCAGAGATGCAGGGTACTGAAAACGTTCAGCTAAAGTCTTAAAGTAATCAAAAACTTCGTCAAACACATGATCATCCAGGTCAGAAAATTAATATTTAGGACTAAAACCTACATAATTTGACAAATATTGCAATGAGACAGTGTTAACAGGGCCCTATAATCCCTTGTAATATTTAGAGATAGGCTATAAAGGTGAAATTAAAAGTTTTGCCATTGGGAGGTTAGCTGAGGGACTTCACCTCCTCCACCAGTTTTGTCTGACTGGCTTTTTTTAATAGCATGAAATGGTGGTAATTTTACTTTGGAATGGGAGAAAAAAAAACAACAAGTCAAACCACATGGATCTAAAAGGGGGGAAGGCACACAGAGCTGGGTAATTTTTTCAAACTTAAAAAAAGAGCTGTAATTACAGGGGGGAAAAATTCAGAAAGAGTTGTGTCCTGGCTCCTTCAAAAAGAAAAATAAAAAATTATAAAAAAAAAAAAATAATAAAAAAGACAAGAAAAAAATAGCAAAAAAAGAAAAAGAAGAGATGGAAAGGGGAAAATGAAGGAACTGGAGAAAAAACAGGCTTAGTGTGGAAATCTTAGAAATTCTGCTTGCAAAATAACTCCCATCAAGCAACCACAAATCCTATAAATACCACCAGATCGACTCCCCGAGCGGATATAAATCAATAAATAAACAAACAAACCTCCAAGATTGAAAAATATATAAATAAAATTGAAAACAAATTTAAAAAAAGACCCAAAATAAATAAAAAAAAAAAGCCCAGAAAAGCCTGGCTGGTCCCAGCAGGGGTGGGTGGCTTTGCCAGCCTCTGGAGAATGGTGGCAATGTGGAAAAAAAAGGAAAAACAACTTTCCTGGGAACATTTAAGGCTGCAGCAGCAATCCTGCCCCAAAGCCTGCTTCTTGCCTTGGGATAACCCAAAAGTTACCCCAGGGCACAGGGGATGGGTGAGCCCACACCCCTCAAACTGGGCACAGCACTAAGAGTGGGGATGTCAACTCTAAGACCATCCCTCCCAACTTGATACCCGGGAGCATTTCCTTGGGCTACAAAAAACCCATTTTTCCTGGAGTTTGCACGGGACAAACCTCAGCCAGCCCCGACCTGCATGACCTTCAATTCCCTATAGTTCATGGAGCTGAAAAAAATGCAGGCACAGAGCTGCAGGGAAATTCTTTTCAGCCCAAAGTGGAGCTGCAGCTACAACCACTGCATGGATTAGTGTCATTTTTTGCTGAACCATTCATACAACAGAATCTGACACCCATTTTCAAAGAGTGGAAGTGACACAGGCTGACATTTAAAATTTTCTGATTCAGACAGGGAAAATATCTGTCCTATTTCTTTTTTAAAGCAAGGACAGGAATTTATGCTCAAAATCTAAACAAAGCACTTGGGAGCCCTAGATTCTGTTCAGCTCCAAACCACGCAACCCAAATTGGTGTTCTTTATTTTCTGGTCAACAACAAAAATTAAAATCAATGTATTTTTCTTTTGCCTTAAGCTGAAAATGAATTTTTCAATTTGTCAGAGCTTCAAGAAAATTAAAAAATCTATTATTTGTGCAGGCCTGGTGCCAGATTTGTTGAGGTCCCACTGCGATGGGGGAAAAAAGGTAAAAATGTTCTTACAGGATCCATTTTGGGGTTGGGTTTTGCAGGCAGCATCACTGCTCCCCCCCTGCCAGGCTGCAGACCAGCAGTGGCTGCAAAGGCTGGTGAAAGGACAACCAGAGGGTACAATTTTCCCCCCAAAAATTCCCATGGAGCCTGGGATCATGTCAGAAGTACTGAGAAATCCCCAAGCCCAAGTGCTGAAGCCTGATGCCCAAATGCAGTCGGGGTTTCCCTGGAGCAGAGGCTGCTGCTGCCTCCACGTCAAGAAAGGGGCAACAAACCCACTGAAACAGATCCATGGACCTTTGTGTGAATAAAATAATTATCCAAAGCCTTTCTCCTCCTCCAGACGTGGGCAGTGTCTGCAGAGAAGACCCAAGGAATATCTGCTGTTATCACCCACATCTCCTCCAGGGACTGCTGAGCATGTGAAATGTTCTTGTAGGTCTAATCACAGCTTCAGAAGAAGAAATCATCTGAATATTTCCCTAAGCCCCCTCCTCCCAGAACGTGAGGTGCCTACATATCCTGGCCAATGCTGCTTCAGCTCAGGCTATGCTTAGCTCTTTTTTTTTTAAGAAAGAAAAAGGTCGTTTATGTCCACCTGAACAATCCAGAAAAGATGATTAAGCTGCTGCTCCTCCCTAGATCTAGATGATCACTGCCATTTGCATGCTGAGACAGCATCCTTGCAGCTCTGAGATGCTCATCCCAGGATCCACAAGCATGGCCCAAACTGCTGGAATGGCACCTTGGTGTCCTTACCAGGTTTTGTGAGGATGAACACACATTTCTGCCAAGTGCCCACAGCTCCTTGTGCCTGTGCTGCAACTTTCTGTCCCTCACCAGCCAAGCTCAGAAGGTCAAGCTCCAGCCAAGTTCCTCAGCAAGATCTGAGATGCCAAAGCAGGTTCCTGGCTCTGAGCTCAGAACATCTTCATAAAATTTTCTGCCTCACCAAGAGATTTTTGCAGACTGTGTGCTCTGCAGAAACCCACCCAAGTTACTCTCCTTGCTCCCACAAGGGCATGGCAGAGCAATTCCTCTGCACAGGCAGCAAAGCAGCTTCACTCCATCAGCACAGATTCAGCATCAATTCTCCCCAATTCTCCACCTAATTCCCCACCTATGTTACTTTGGAATGCTCTATTTTCCTGCTCATAAATATGGGTGTAGGGGGGCAGCTTGCAGACTTGGTGCATTGGTCTCTAGTGACCAAGTGCTTAGGTAATAAAAAAGCAGAAAAACCTACCAGGTCACAGCTATGCAGCCACAGTACTGCAATGTGAAGTGGACATGCTCCTGAGTCTTCTGGGATTCCCCCAAATTTGCAGCCAGGAGAGAATTCACAGAAATGGACCCTCAGAAGGTGAAATTCCACGTTGCCTGAAGGGTCTTCAACGTGACCTCCAGGCTTCCCTGCAGCCATTACCAAGCAAACTCTGCACAAATTATCACAAGTATCAAAAGCATCTTTGCAGCAGAGCTTTTATTTCCATATATTTGAAGCTGCTTTCCCCTTTTGTTTCTTCTCTAAACCGGTTAAAATGAGCATTAAGGGATATAATTATGTTGTTAGCTTAATTGCCTACTTAAAGCAGAATCTACAGGGGTTTAATGCAAGATCTGAAAAGAGGGGGGAAAGGAAATTGGGATATTAATGGGTACAATTTTTAAAACTAACATCTTCTGGGGAGAAGTGAGTCTGGGTCATGGGACAGAGTGCATGGGGGGAGGAGGTGGAACCAACCCCCATCAGCTTCTTTTGCAAGGTTTTGTCAAAATGCAAATTGTTGGCCCCTTCCTTCTCCAGCAATCTAATTTTGGAGAATTTGACCTAATTAATCATTAACCACCACACACACACACACAAAATGCATCCCTCCTTCAGTTTGAAACCTTAATGCTATTATTGGCATGACACACTTAAGCTCAGGACAGGGGCTGTTATCTGGTGCTGCCAGGACCAGTCCAGCTGGGAAAACTCTTGCTCCCAAACCACCCAATGGACACCCAACCAAATTCCAGACACAGGAGCACAAGCAGGACAAGGGGAGAAAATACCTGGTGCTTATTCTGATAGCTGCTGTCTTGAGAAAAGTTCAGTGTCAGGATGCAAAGGCAGAGGGATGTTCATCATCCCTGCAAACAACCCATCCTCTCCCACATGCACATCATGCACATTTTTTCTTTTATTTACTTAGAAACCCTAAACTGTATCTTCAAAGCTTTCCCATGTTTATGCTGCCTCCTTTACGTAATTTTATGTCAGACCCAAAAAAAGCAGCAGGCCAAGCCTGCTGAGGAGCAGAGCACGATGCTCCTGGTCCTACCCCTTCCCCAGTGCCACCAGCAGGATCACACATGGAGATGAACTTTTAACTTACCAGCAAAAATTGGGGTTTTTTTCATTCATGCTCTTAATGCCTCTGAATTTCTACATTTCTCCCCTCTCCCTGCCAAGAGCTGCAGTGGTTGGGGTTGGCTCTGCTGTCCCAGCTACTGAGATGCTGCTTCTTGAGCACTTCTGGGCCCCTCTGACTGAACCTGAGAGATTTAGCTCCTCTGGCACCAGGGTTTGTCAGACCTAGAATTAAGCTCAGTGCTTCCCCAAGACACCATCCCTTCTCCTCTTAGACTGCTTTATTTAAAGTCTGGCCCTGCCCAGAGCTAAATCCCCTGCTCTGACCCCCCAGTTTGACTCAGCACCTCAGTTTCTGCAGGTTGGGGGTGACCTTCCCCCTGTCCAGTGGTCACCACGGACACAGAATTTGGGGGGGAAACCCCCACCTCCACATTTATGAGATGTCACTGCCTGTGTGACCCAGCAAGGGAAAACACTCACAACAATCCTACACGTACGTGTGGGAAACACCATTCCACTCCTGCAAGGGTGGAACCAAATTCAGGGTTTGCTCAGAAGCAGACACCAAAGAAACCCAAGAGGCACCAGCTTCTTGTTTGCCCAGAAAGAGCAACAAAATGGGGATTGCAAAAGAGATGCTCCCTCCACCAGAAATCAGAGATCCCCCAAGGGGAAGCTCCCTCACCAGGGCTGGTCTTCCTCAAAGCTTATTTAAATTAAAATTTGAACTACAGATATATATACACACAATATATGTTTCCAAGATATATATATATATATATAAAATAGAGAAAGCTTTCTTTGTTTATTTATCTTATTATTCACTATGTTGCTTCAAATATTATTATATTCAAAATATTATTATATTTGAAATCTTTAAGAAAACTATTTTCTGTTTTAAGCAGCTCTTTCCCCTCCAGCCTCCTGCAGACCCCACAGAGATCCTGGAGCCTGACAGCATTTGATGTGTCTGAGCCAGGGAACATCACAGCCCTGGATGAATTATTGGTGTACTCAGAAAAACTGCAGAATTAATGTATTTCAGTGTCTCCTTAGGGACACGGAGAAAACGTGCATTGTTATAAAGTTCAATATTATTAGGAGGAATATGTATAGCACAAATTAAGGACTTCAGAGAAGAAGCCACCTTGGATCGTTTGATTAATAGAGTAAGTACTTCCTATCCCCACGTAAGTGGATTTCAAACAACTTGAACTCAGTGTAATTAGATGGATTAATAAAGCACCAGAATTAAGACATTCGGTTGAAAGGGAAAAATGTGAAAGACTTTGGAAATTAGCAGATAAAGAAAGTAAATAAGGGGATGCATCAGCCAACGGGCTTGGTAATCCTGGGGAGGATGAGAGAAAGCATGACCAACCATGACCACCAAGCAGCAACAAATGGCACCATCCAAAAAATCCATCCTTAGAAGCCCTGGAACCTAACCCCATGCATGGATTATGTGAAAACCATACTGAAATATAACACAGCTGCAAAATCAGAAGTTGGAAAATGCCCCAATGTGGGTGGCACCCAGCCTGTGTGATGTGCCACCAGCCCACCCTGCCCTGACGTAGCCCCAGGATGCTCAAACACACACTGCTTCTTCACAGAAGCCTCAGCTACTCCAGAAATAAACTAAAATCAAGACCAAAAAAATATACAGAAAATTTCTACCAGCCAGACTGACCTGGCAGGGCCACTGCTAGATGATCAGGTCATTGATTCTGCAATATTTGAGCACAATTTTTGTTTTCTTTAGAATTAACATTTTTTAGAATATTTCTTGAAATAATCAGAAATGGTTTGGGTTTGTTTTTTCATCCTGTTTTATGCTTTCCTCCATCCATTGGTTTGGGGTAATGCAGGGACACCATGGCTGTGGGAAGGATCCCCTGCTCAGCCCCCAGCCCTGCTGCCTCTTTCTCCCAATGCTGAGCTGAGCATTAGCAACTCAGGTACCTCCCAAGGTTAAGAATTCAGCCAGATCAGGGTGTTTTTCCACCATGCCACTTCCTTGAAATGCAGAAAGTTCTCCCAGTTTTCCACAATCCCCAAAAGCAGCTTTTGCTTCCTTCCCCAGAGCAAAGCCCTTGGTGACCAGGCCAGCCCTGAGCCTGGTGGGTCACTAAACCACGTTTAGGTGGGAAGTTCCCAAATGCCACAAAAATTCCTAAAGAAGAGCAAAAGACAAAAGAGCCCTCAAGATGCAGGACCCAGGAATGCCGTGGTGCAGAGCAAGACACTTTCCCCCAGACCCACAGACATTTTTGGGGCTCACCATGGGCAAACCCATCTCCTCTGAGCCTCATTCATCAACCAGGGCAGAGGGAGTTTTTGTTACGACTTCTGCAAATAAATTTCCCCCTTAGGCAGACACCTGGCTTGGAAAATTTCAGTCTCAACCCTTTAAAAGTTCTGGCAGAGTCATAAAGAATTGAGTGCAGGGGCTCCTCGGAGTTGGGCAATCCTCATGGACTGCAGCGCTGCCAGCTCCGCCTGCAAGGCAGCCACAGAGGGAAGCAAAGGCCAACATGAAAAATAAAATGCAAAAAAAAAGTAAAGTAAAGAAAAAAAAAATAAGCTGAATGAGTCATTGTTCAACAGAGGAGGGCAGGACTCAGGATTTTTTTTTTTTTTGGTTTGTTTGGGAGGGGGGTGGCACATTAGAAACGCTGAAGGAAGAAAGGTTGTTTTGTTTTGCTTTGTTTTATAGATATATCACAGGAAAAGTCTTGTTTGGAGATTAACTAGAGCTATTAATGACGAGCAAAATGGCTGTCAGTCACAGCCTGTATTCCCCGGATAATGAACAAAGTGGTATTTTTATTATACACAAAAATAGATCAGCCCTCCCACCAACAGCCGCCAGCCTGGAGCTCTCTGCCACAAGCCCCAGGATGGGTGGGTGTCTCCCCCAGGCTGGCCCTGCCCACCCCTCCTCCTCCTCCTCCTGCACTTGACTTTAGCCCTGGAAATAAAAAACTGGAGCCAAACTGGGGCTGCAGAGCAGAGAGGGAAATTCAAATCCCTGGAACTGCTTCCAGGAGTCAGGGCACCAGGAGGGGGTGAAGACAAAACAACCATCAGCACAAAACAGCTCGAATCGGGCAAGCTGAGGTCAAAAGAGTCTTTTCTGGGCTGTGTATTTTATTAATTTTTTTTTTTCCTTTTTTGATGAAGTGAGGAAGAAATTACATTAATGAATCATGACCACGTCACTTGGTGACCTTGAGGAGTCACCGCCAAGCCCCACTCATTTATTTTCCAAACAGGACTAGGAAATAAATACCCAAGCATCACTAGCCCGTGCCCTTCTCAACACAACCATCAAATGAACAAAAATGAAAAGGCATTTGGGTAACAAGGAAATAGGGAAGAATTTAAAGAAGCAGCCTCAGCACACTGCCCTGGCAGGCACCTGTCCCATCCACCATGCCCAGGGCTGCTGCACAGGTGCTCTGCAAACCCCATCCCACACACCCACACATCTCAATTTTGGGAAAGCCTTCAATACCTCAAGCTCATCAAGTTTTACATTAAAAAAAAAAAAAAAAATTAAAAAAAAAACCAAAATAACCCAACAAAACCACTTCAGACATTGTATGTTGGGTTTTTTTTTTTGTAGTTCCTCTTAAAATTTTTAACAACTACCCTAAAGGAAGTGACTGGGAGCTTCACCCCCATGGTACACCCAGCTCTGTGCCACACTCATTTCTATTTCCTGGCTGACACCAGAGATGAAAGAGCAAGGTTATTTGGGGGCAGAAAGTGTGCTCTGCCCAACAGAACAGTCCCAGTCCTCGCCCCTGTCCCCATCCTGACCAGTTCTGGAGAGCCTGGCACAGGCTGACATTGGAGCTTTTCACAAGAGCTCTTGCTGGCAGCACAGGAATGCCCATGGCATGAATCCTGTCCTTCCCTAAAACAAAAGGATAATTAAACATAAAACATTACCAGTGAATTTCTTGACCTACGCAAGGAGAATTTCCCAGGGCCAGTGATGCTGCAAAAGGCAGTGGAGATGGCACACATTTAAATGTCCTCTTTCACCAATAACTTGAATTTTAAAGTCAGTTTTTAAAACATTTTCAATCAAAACATCCTTTTTTTTTTTTTTTTTTTTTTTTTTTTTTAGTTTTTTAGTTTTTTGAAAGACATTTTCTGTGGAATACAAAGGGCTTGGTTTTAAGGGGGAACCAATCAACCAAGTCATCTCCTGAAGGCAGTGCCATGTACACACTGATTTTCACTAACAGAAGTGGAAATCCAGACCAGAGCAAGTGATGTTCACTACTTTCCAGCTGGGTGAGTGTGGTGGCAACGGAGCTGCCCATCTGCTGAGAAAACCAGTGGAACAACTGCTCCA
Source organism: Calypte anna (assembly GCF_003957555.1). Classification (NCBI taxonomy): domain Eukaryota; kingdom Metazoa; phylum Chordata; class Aves; order Apodiformes; family Trochilidae; genus Calypte; species Calypte anna. The sequence continues at coordinate 1,424,620 of NC_044262.1, read as the reverse complement.
GTTTGGGCTTATTTTGAAGCAAAAGGTGAAGCAACAAACCCACAAAATAGGTTTCGCTTCCAGCAGTCAGCACCTCAGAGCCATTTTTATAATGCTTGTTTTTCTTAGATTATCCCAGTGTGGTTTTTCTGCTGTTTCCTTGTTGAGCACTATTTAACCAGCACAAAGTCTGCAATCATTAAACCACGGAGCCAACTGGTCACCCAGCAGTGACCAAGAGCAGCAGTCAGTCCTTTCTGAAATAACTGGGCTGTGGGGAAATCCATAAAAATAAAATTGCCTTTGGTGGCTCTAACTGGAAGGTGGTCTCTGGGTTTGGTGTCCCTGCCTGGTCCCCAGCACACGGGTCTGCACCCCCTGAGAGCCTCAGGATGGGCACAGATACAGGAGGAACACAGCTGGAAGTGTCTCTTTAGCAAGAAGCAATTATTTAATAATTAAAAAATCTGTTTAGAGGCCTGGCCCTCTGAGCTGGAGTTTCTCTTGCAAGCAGCAGTAAGCCATGAGTAGGGGCTGGATTTGAAGCAGATATTGTAACTTCAGGCACATTTTCCTCCATCCACTCACTGATGTGCCAGGGACTGAGGTGTTGCCACCACCCAAACCTCAGCTCTGGAAAGCAAGTGACTTTTCCCCAATTCCTCTGATGTTTGCTCTGAATCTGGGCAGCCAGCACCTGGATTTTGGAACCCCCAAGGCAGGGGTTCTGCCCGAGCCCTGCACACCGTGCTGGGATGCAGGATGGGTGCTGGGACACGGTCCCCTTGCTCAGGTTCAGCTCTGTGCTCACTCCTGGCACCCACCGAGTCAAATTAGGGCAGTCACAGGGCAATCATTAACCAGGGAGGGCAATGGGCACAGAGTCATGTGAATGAACACTGCTTGCCAGCCCAGAGAGGCTCAGATTTAGTGATAAAGTGTCTGTTCCCATAGAAAAAACCTCAACTGGCACATGCAGAAAACAAACCTCCCAAGTTTAAAAGATGTGCTGGGAGCAAGAAGCAAGAATGGCCACAACCAATGTCCCTGTCCCAGCATCTTGCCCAGGTGAAACTGTGTTTTTCCTCCAGGTTTCCACTGCACCAGCTGGGCTCCCTGCACAAGTCACATCCCCCCTTTTATTAGAGATTCATTTAATCAATCCATTCTTCCTCCACACCCCGTGGCTCCTGGCTTCTGTGAGTCAGAAAATCCATGTCTTTCATAGAAAAAAAAAATAATCATCTTTTAAAAACCATGAGTGAGCACCAGGTTTGTGAAGCAGCCAGGACCACCCCTCTCAGCAGCATTTACCCAGCTAAGGACATGGTTTAGTGGTGGACCTGGCAGGGGGTTGGACCTGAGGACCTTGAAGGTCTCTTCCAACCAAAATATTAATTTGGTGATCCTACAGTTTTAGCTGATTCCAATTCTACAAATGTGGCAGCAGCCAAGCCTGGAGGTGAAGGGCACAGCCAGTACTAATGCTGCCTAAATCTTTCCAGTTGTGGACATGGGGGAAGCAGGGAAGGACCAGGCCCCCATCTCATTCACTTCTCGAGGCTCAGGTAGCTTTGCCTTCTCATTTTCAGAATTCCTAAATGCACTGAACCTGTTTTTCCTGTTTTCCTTCAAATTAATGGGCACCACCAACTGTGGAGGAGAAGGAGCAGAGGTCATGGTGCAGCACAGTGAGGCATCTCCTGGGTACCTGCACCAGGACACTGCAGAAATCACCCCTTGGGTTCACTGGGTGCCAAAATTCAATGCCTGGGCCAGCACCTCCCCAAGCAGCAGCACGAAAAGCAGCCAGGGACAGTGACCTCTGCCACCCCTCAGTCTCAGGACCCTTCATGCTCTGTGTGTCCCCAGGGAAATGTCATGGTCACACACAAAGGGGTGGCTGCAGCCCCTCATGGTCCCCCTGAGCAGGGAGTCAGGGATGCTCAGGAAGTGCTGGAGCAGCAGGGAGGTGGAGGAAGAGGGAAAGGAAAAGGAAAGGAGAAGGAGAAGGAGAAGGAGAAGGAGAAGGAGAAGGAGAAGGAGAAGGAGAAGGAGAAGGAGAAGGAGAAGGAGAAGGAGAAGGAGAAGGAGAAGGAGAAGGAGAAGGAGAAGGAGAAGGAGAAGGAGAAGGAGAAGGAGAAGGAGAAGGAGAAGGAGAAGGAGAAGGAGAAGGAGAAGGAGAAGGAGAAGGAGAAGGAGAGGGAAAAGGAAAAGGAAACGGGAAAGGAAACGGGAAAGGAAACGGGAAAGGAAACGGGAAAGGGAAAGGAGATGGAGGAGGAAGAGGAGTAGGAGAAGGTGGAGGAGGAGAAGTAAGGGGAGAAAGAAGAGGTCTGGTCCAGCAATGCCACATTTCCACGCACTCAGCTCTCCCCTTGTTCAAACCTCACAGTACAGTGAGAATTACCAAGGCACAAATCCCCTTTTTCCAGCTTCAGCAGCCCCCAGCCAGCACCTTTCAAATTCTTCACTAGGAAACTCCTCCAAGGTAATAATTTCTCTTCAGCTATTGGTCATTTCCATCCAAACCCCCAACGTTCTGGATAAACTGAGGGCAGGAATTCCTGCCCAGCCACTGGCACTCTGCTCCTCCAAACCCATCCCAAGCACCCTGACCTGTGCAGGGAATGAGCTTGGGATATCAGAGTGGGAGGAGAGAGAAGCCCTGAGCCTGCTCACAGGGCTCCTCTCACCATATTCAGCAAAGTTTTCAAGTAATTCCAAGGCAAACAAATGGTGCTGAGCACCTTGCCTTGTAAGAGCTCAGCACACCAACCAGCACTTCAGGAACATCCCGTTTTTATCCACCTGCCCTAGGGCAGCACATGGAGGCATCTGCTTTTTGAACACTTCTCTGTGTCTGTGTGTGAAGCAGTTGTGAAATGCATTACAAAATACAACCACCATGGAATCATCAATTTTTGTTGTCTTGCTTTCAGTGGAAGAAAGCCCAAAATGGAGGCTTTGCAATTTCTGAAATACAGAATTTGAGTTCCCAAGAGATTATTAATTTTTGTTCAAAAAAAAAAAAAAAAGAAAAGAAAAGCAGCAGAGTTATTTTGTAAGGAAAATACTGAATGTCCAAACTAAGTCAAAAGTTAAACATGCCACTGCCAAACTTTTGCAAGGCCCAATGGCTATATTAAGAAAAGAGATCATAAAACAAACAAAACTCCAAATAACCCACGGGCCATGATAACCAACATCCAACAGCAACACTGCTTTTGCTATGTGTAAATTTCTAATTATAACCACAAAAGGAAAAAAAAAACCTTTCCAAATCCAATCAGAATCTTTCCCCCCTTTGTCCCCAGAGACCAAATTTACCCAGTCAGGGTTTAAAAAATTATTTCCATATGTTAATTATTTCCTGTAAAATAGGAATTCACTTCTCTTTTGTGTTACAGTAAAATCCATGCAAAGGGTTTGAATTCAGCCTCAGCTGAACACCAAATTATGGGACTTTTCCATGTTTCAAGCCCAAAATAGATGCTCACAAAGCAAACTGGAGCTCCAAACCCACTCTTACCCAGACAGGTCTGTCCTCACCAGCAGCTGCACAACTGGACCAGTGTCTGGTTCAGTGTTTAGCTGGGAAAAAGAGGAACATGGTGCCCACCAACATCTGAGGAACCTTCCTACAGAAAGGCTCAAATTTCTTTCAGGTCCAATCACTGCACTGATGAAGATCTGGGCAATTCAAGTAGGTTTTGGGGATGCTCATTCCTCAGCTCTTCCTTCTGGTCCTCCAGCCCATCCAACTTGTTTGCCACTACCATAAACCCAAGCACTCCCTACCCCAACTGCTGCTGTTCCTGACACTCATGATACCCAGGAGGAAAAGCATCCATCCAACAGGGATTTTTATTTTTATTTTTTATTTTTCTGGCCCTTTACCTATGTCTTGAAGGGTCTAACTGCCCCAAACCCCTCCTGCCTACCCAGGGACAGCTCAGGACTGGAGGATGGCTGCTTCCAAAGGTGGGGAAGAGCTCAGCCACCTCTGGTCCCATAAACTTAAACCAATCCATAGACTGTTTGCTTTCTCAGTAGGAAAGTACAGCACAAAGCCTTCAGGCACCAGTTAAATCTCGACATCATTGTATTTATAGTTATGAATAATAAGAGCTTTTCCACAGCACTACAGTGGCAAGGCATAATTCAACACAAATTCAATTTTTAAAGGATGATGAATTGTGATACACTGAGATTTTTATGCTCCCATGACTATTAAGAAGCCCATGATATTCATTTTAGTAAAGTAAAAATTGAATATGGCAAAGTATTGTTCATGACTTGGGGAAAAGCACCACTGCTGACATCTGCACCGATCCCCATCAGGACTGAGGAGGAGATGAGGAAATTCAGACAATTCCCAGGCTGTGTTACCACTGCTGGGAGCTTGGAAATCACCAAGCATCAGCCTCTTCCCAAGCATCTCCCCCAAGAGGCCACTGTCCCTCTCCTGCACCACACCATCCATTGCTAGTTTTACAACTCTCTTTCTCCTCAATTCCTTTGCATTTCTCCCTCTGATTCATCAAAAAAAAGAAAAAAAAAAAAGCTCAAAACCTGGTTCTAAAGCCTTCTCCAGCCTTCCTCTCACTGCCCAGCCCATCTCTATGCCAATGTCCCATGGAGTGTCACAGCTCTGCTCCACGTGGATCTGCTCTCTGATCTCTGGCTCCTTTTTCAGAACCACACAAAAGTTCTGCCCAATTAGAGACTGTGTTAGGTCCCTGTGGGTCCCTGCAGAGCCTCTCCTGAACCCCAGCACTGCTGCTGCCTCCCTCTTTTGCCTGTCACTCAATTATCTTCTCCTTCAGAGCATCACCAGAATTCACCTCCTGAGACCCTGTCCCTCAGCACAGCCCAGCTGCCAGCGGAGTGGCAGTGACAGAAGTGATGTCCTGATGGTGGCAGCTCCAGAAAGGTGGAATCAGGGGCAGGAATTGGAGTCAGCAATTACCAACCAGGGCTGGCTCTTACCCTGAACTAGAGAGGTTTCTCTCTCCACTAAAAACCTTTGTATCTGAGCTGTAGTGACCACTTTCAGCATCCAAATAAAGGTTTTTCCAAAATCTGGCACTCTTACCACTGCTGATTTCCAGCAGTAGGCTCCCTGACACACCACTCTGTGTCATTTTAAAGGGACTTCTCCATCAGCAAGATTTGTTTTACCCAGAGAAGCAACAAAGAGCCCAATGAATGGAAAAAAAAAATGATTTTTCACAGCCTTTCTTGTGCTCAATCTTGGCACCTTGCTGCCAATGCCAAGTTCTCTGTTGCCTTAGGGTCCTACTGGAATGCAGAAATTGGGCCATGGGAGAGATGTAGGAAACTCCTCTGATTGTCCCTGAGATGACCCCGGGGACAGCCATGGCACTTCATGGGCATGAAGCAGCTGGGACTGATTCATCTGTGGTGGCCACGAGTGTGGTGGAGGGACACCCATCCTTTCATTCCCCTTGAACTCTTCCCAAATCCAGGTTTTCCTCCTCAGGCTCCTTTTAGACTCCTAAATGAGGACTGGGTTTTTGATGGGCATTCCCACCAGGTCCTACCATACCAAGTGTCCACAGGTCAGGTCATCAGAAAACAGAAATATGGACATGAAACACAGATGGAGCTGCACACAGCTTATGGGTCAGTCTAACTCCCTAACACAAAAGGTGGAGAAAATATAATTATGCAGAAATGGCAGTTCCTGTGTGATGCTGCCAGACCAGACTCCTGGACCCTCAGCAGATACAATGAACACATCTCAGACAGAAAAATGTGGGGGAAGGATCTGAAACAATTTTTCTGTAGGTGTGGAGACCCTGTGCCAACCTGGCTGCAGATGTCTTCATGAGCCATTCAGCCCTCCCATGTCTTCATCTGAGAATGAAGAAAGAAAACCAGCCTTGTCAAAAGAGACTTGACACCACTTCCTGCTCAGATTTATGGCTTTGGTTGAGAATGATAGCTATTTTAGCATAAAAGACCTAAATTTCAGCATGGCTTACTATTTCATAAGATGTTGATCAGCCCTAGAAGAGATCAATGTGAACAGGTACTAAGTGGATTAAAAAAGAACCATTTGATAAATTTTGAAAACTAATTGTAATGAAGGAATCCTCATTTCTTCCAAGAGAAAGCAATCCCTGAAAAGGCTCAATATCTATCAATGATTTACAAGCAGCCAGAAAATCATTCCTAGACACATTTGTAGAGAACATAAAATTAAAAATCAGTTGCACATAATTAAAGAGGACAGGTCACTAATACAATGCCATCTGGATCGATGGGTGTGCTGGACTCATTTAAACAAGATGCATTTTTATGCAGCCAAACATACCATGGAAATAGGAAAAAAAAAAAAAAAAAACAAACCCCAAAACCCTAACCAACAAGCAGCTATCCTGGAAGAATGGCTGGAAACTCCTGAGCTGTCCTGGTGGAAACCAAAAGGAGTTCTGCTGCCCAGGGAAGGCCACGGAGTAGGAGGTTTGGGGATTTTGTGCTGTTTCCATTTCTCCTGCGAGCATCATAATTGAGATGGGAGAGGAAGAGGCACATCCAGCACCCAACTCTGTATCCTACAGCAGGTGTCTGAAATGTGCCCATCCCTCCTTGCTGACTATGGATGTGAACATCAAAAAAATACCATTTCCAGAGCCTTGAAATCAGGGCTACAGACTACTCCTAAAGATAAACTTCAGGCCAAACAAAACCCAGGGGTCTAGACAGTGGAGTGGCTGCCCTGGGCAGTGCCAGAGGCTGCAGTTGGATGATCCCAAGCCTTTCCACCCTTGAAAGCTGGAACTCCATGAAAGGTGGGCAGAGCATCACCAGGACTGGCACTAGCAGTGAGCAGACACTAAAGGCAGCCCCATTTCCCACAGCCCTTCCTGGACTGGGTGGCTGCAGTCCAAGAGCTTCCTTATTTTTGCTGAATTAGTCAGATGGGTTCCTGTCAAAAAAAAAAAAAAAAAAGCAAATTCTCCAGCAGATCTGATGGCACCTAACAAAAATCTGCATAGCTTGGACTCAAGAGATCCTGACATAGAGCTGTAGAACCCAAAGAAAGAAACAAGGAATGAGGTAGCAATTCTTTTCTTTCCACTTTGTCTTATTAAGCCCCTTTTCCTCCTTGGCTGCCCAATTTAGTTTTTATTACTATCCTAGATGGCAGCTCCAGAAATGAAACACTTAACCTCTGCAAGTTGCTTCTCTTAATGAATACACAGCAGTTTGCTATTCATTACAGCCAAAAGGAAAAGCCAAATAATCTCTTTCTGCTGCATTAGCCAGCATGGCTGTTAAATGCTGCATGGAGAGTAGCCATGGCGACCTCCTCAGGAAGGAAAACTGGACTTTTCCAAAGGCTATTGTCAGGGCTCAAAAAAACAAAATAGGAGCAAGTTTTTATTATTATTATTATTATTATTATTATTGCTGTTGATTGCTACTTCGGAAGAAAATTCAAGGCCAGAGAAGGCTGCCAGAGTGACAGCAAATAAAGGAGTTTATCCACAGATTTATCCACAGATTGAGCATAACAGACTCAAGGGGCTGAGAGTTTATTGTTGGGGTACCTCGACTCTGACCTGCAAATACCCACCCGTATAATCACCCAGCAATTCATCCCCATCCTTAGCAGAATCCTCAGCACCTTTCCTACCTCTGCTGCCTGATGCTCAGCTGGGAGCTTATCTACAGCCCACAAAAAGTTTTGGGCAACTCTACCAGGACAAAGCTACCCTGAAGTGACAAGATGGGACAATTTTCTACCTCTAAAGAGGACAAGGACAAAGCAATTGAACAAAGCTTCTATGGAAAGTGGGCTCCAGAGGCTCAAGGAAACCTGGAGTAAAACTCAAGTCACTCCAACCATTCAAAACTTTGTGATACACCAATCCAAATGTCTAAAACATCCTGATGTCTTCTCCAAACACTTGTGATTAGTGACTCTTCTGATGGGAGCTGATAAATTTATTTCTCTTCACTTCTTGTGCTGGGAAATCTAAGGCACATTCTACAACTTTCCCAGAGGCACAGGAAAAAATTCAGTGCAAACCAGACACTTATCCTTGCATGTTATTCACAAAATCATTCCTTCATTTTAGGGAGGTTATCTGTGTGCCCAGGGTCATCCCCAGCCTCTCCTGGGCACTCGAAGAAGCCAATAGGTGCAACCTGGACAGCAAGAAGAAAAAATCCAAGGGCACTCCAAGCTGCTTATTGCAGTAAATGAAAAGAGGGTCATCTGATTGCTTTCCAAAGCTAAGAAAAGTGTTCCAGGTTGGAGGGATCCAGGTGGTAAACTGATAGAACACTATCCAAAGAGCACTTCCACAGACTGACATACAAGCAACTCTGCTACAGAGCCAGGTACTGCTCCCTGGGGACTGCTGATAGCTTATAGAAAAAAAATAAAATAAAAATGAAGGTCCTGTTTCGCAGGATTAAGCCCTGAAAAGCAGCTGGACCGCCACTCTTGTGTAAGAGACTACATGAAGAAGACTGAGCAGGCAGGCCAGGGGTCCATCCAAGCCTGTCCCCAGCAGTGGCTGGGTCTGGAAAGTCCCTGAATAAAGTACAGAAACAGAAAAAGCCTCAGCAGAACATCCTCAAACAATCTCCCATCCTCCAGCAATCGGCAGCCCAGGGACTTCATGGCTCAGCCTTTGTGCTCGGCTGCTGCTGGCTGGAATTTCATTCATTAATTTATCCAGTCGTTTAATATTTTATGTTTTATAAATATAAAGCCTAACACCAGACTCTCAAAACCAGACAGGATGGAAGAACCTTGAAGCATTCCCATAAAACCCCATTTAAAATGCATCGCTTGGTAAAGTGCCGAAAGCATCAAAGAAATGGAGAGGGAGCTTCTGGAAGGCCACTTGGGGAGAGCAGAGCCATCAAAACTCACTTGACCAACCCCACCCAACACACCAACCTCTCACCCCTGGCTGGGAGCATAATTAGAAGCATTAACTAATTTTTAAGCAGCAGCACATCTTGGGTTTTTCCTCCCACTGCCAGATCGCTGCGTGGTGGGGAGGGATTCTTCAGCTTTGGGTTTGGTTTGGTTTGTTTGGGGTTATTTTGCCACCTAGCAGGGCCATATAACCTGAAAAAGAAAGCAAAAAACTTTGTGGCACACTTGACTGTTACCAAACATTGCCGAGGTGTGAGAAGGTGGGCTGAGCAACACCAAATGTTCAGCTTCAGGAGGCTGTGAGGAGCTGGCTGGCAGCCCTTGGAGCCAGCCAAGGAGTGGAGAGTCCCACTCCTGTACCCAGGCTCTTCCACACCAGCAGCTTACAGCAAGCTCCAAAAGAAATCCATCAAGATTTCTTCATTTTTAAAATTTTTTTAATAACGAGCCCTGCAAACCTAAGGACATTTAACTATCTGGGGGTTTTTTTAATACTATTTTTTAAGGCTCAGTGTGACAGTGCTTTGATAAGCAAAATATTTTGTTGAATGTCTGATGGTCCTGATTATCTGATTGAAGAGCTGAAAAAGCCAAAAGGGAGACCAGGTTTTAAACACTAACCCAGCATTCGGACACTTCTGAAACACTGCCAAATAATTTAACACTTGACATTTACTGTTCTAGAGCTGCTGGCTGCACAACTTGCAAAATCTACTTCAAATTCTGTTTCCACCAGAAATATTTTCAGGATTTAATAAAATTAAAATGAAAACTGAGAGCAAGTTTAAATATTGCTTTCACATTGCTGGCTCCAAAAATTTTACTGTCCTGTAGTTGGAGAAGATCAGAAAATGAAAAGCAAAAGTGATCTCAGCCTTCTTCCATCTTGAACAGAGCTGCAGAACAGTTTTATAGGATGAATGTGCTGCTTTATTTGGGTTTAGGAACCTTTGCCTCTGGCAGCAAGGTAAGGAAGGAGTTATTGAGTTCTGCCTTCTTGCTGCCTTTTTCTCAAGTAAATCCATGGCCACAGGGACAACACCACTGGGGGCCACCAGCCCTGACACTGAATCTTAACTACACCTTGAATGTTCCTGCAAAACTGGGAAGGAGCTTTGGGGCATCATCCAGAGTTCCTACCAACATATTAAGAGAAGAAATGGGGAGCTGCTCCCACCAAGCATCTGGTGGAGTCCATTACAGACTGGTAAGCTGGGGGAAAATCTTGAATTTTCATCAGAGACAACCAAAAGGTTGGCCTTTCTTAGGGGATTTCAGCTATTTAGTGCCCTTTTGAGCTACAATCCTGAAATTAGGAATAATTCATTCATTACAGACTGCTGACTGCAAGGGGGGGTTGGGGGAGGAAACAACCAGAAATTTGACATTTCTTTCCAGTTCACCAAAAGGTCAGTCTACTGATTTACAAAATTCATATTAATTTTAACTCTGAGGCTGTCACATTGGGCATGAGGAATTTATTTGGAAAAATGAAGGTCACTTCAGGTCTCCAGTTGCTTTTCTCATTTTGAGTGCAGCAGCTTTCAAAGGCACAGTCCATGCTGAGGCAGCCAACAGCCAAAGTCACCAAAAATAGGGGAAAGCTGCCAATCTGAATACAGTAAAACACAATTCTGTTTAAGGCAGGGTGGGAAGTGTCTCCCATAAACCTGGAAAAATGTCACCAAAATGTCACAAACCTGCAAAGCAGAAGGAAGCCCTCACCAGCACTGCTGGAGCTCCCAAAGCCACCGTGATGGCCCAAACACAGAGCTTGGCTGCCTGGCCAGATGGGAGAGAGAAGAGAAGAAAAATTCAAGAGATCCCCAGCAAAAAATATCAAACCCACTGACTGACCTGCTGAGATTGATGAGTCCTGTTGTCCATCAGTCATTACACCCTGTGATGCCTTCCTCAGGCACCTGCAGGAGCTCTACAAAAACCTGAGGCTCCTCTGCTCTGCTTGGGCAGCTCCTCATCACCCAAAGTATCTTCACATTTATGAAGAGCAGCAAGAAATCCCAACACCCATTTTCCTGCCGTGGTCACCAGCCCAGACCATTCCCCACATCAGGAGCTATCCTGGCCAGGAAATGGCTCCCAGTTTGGGAATAAAGCTACAGCCAAGGCCAACCCATCAGCTGGTCAAACCACACCCTGTGACACCAATGTTGCCCTCAATTCCTGTTTTGTTTTTTTTTTTTAAAAAAACCTCATGTTTCCATTATTTTCATAAAGCCAGATTCATAAAAATATAACAGAAAAATAAAGGGAACCATCTTGACATCACAGTAATTTTATGCTCCAGCTCTAGCCTCTGCCCACCAAACCTTTGTTCAGCCTACCCATGTTTATGCTGTAAGGAGATTTAAATCTTCTGACTTCTTAAATACAGAAAGTTGGATTTTGCTGTTTTCCCCTTAGAGAAGCAGTTCAATGTTTATTTCTGAATTAAAAATTGGCCTTGGGACAACTACACTTTAAAATAAATTGCTACTTTTACAACTATTTGAAAATACTTGTTTCTCTTTGTATTTCATTTCTTTAGGGAAACAAAATACAAATCCAATCGACAATCAGACATTTGTCTTTTTTTCCTCCCTTTTAATTTAGTAACTTGTGAATTCAAGCACTGACCCAGCTGAACAAAGGGCAAAGACTGTTAAATTCCAGAGCCCAGGAGATACTCAGTTACTCATTTAAGGCCTTCTGCAGAGTTTAAAAAAATAAGAATAAAAATGAGACTTAGTGAGGAGAAGCAATGGATTTGGAAACAGTGTTTTTAAATTAACAGCCAAAAAAGAGGAAAAGGTAAACTGGGAAGAGATTAGCTGCTTGCTGTGCTGTGATGGGAAGATGGAGAGAAGGTTGGAACTCATTAGCCCAATTACATAATATATTGTTTGGGCCAAATTTGAAGGCAATAAAAGCAGCAAGAGAAACGAACATTAGGTAACAGCAAAGATGGAAGAGGTGAGGGACAAGGAAAAAAATAAAAGGCCTTTTATGATTTCATTTGTGGATTTTCTTTGAAAGGTTTCCCTTGGCCAGGGGAGCACCAAGCAGAGGCAAGAATCTGGCAAAAAAACAAAATACAGCTGGGGGTGCCCATGGCTGATGGCTGCAGGGGCTGTGGTGACACCCAGGGGGGGAGAGCTGGCACACCAAGCAAGGGGAAAAAAATTAACTTGAAATTCCCTGCCTTCCCTTCCTTCTTTGCCTGAAAATCACATTTCACTGAATTCAAAAGCATTCTGAAATTTTACTAGTTTAGGAAAGATTGAGTAAGCATGTAATTAAATTAATTACAGAATCACTGCTCTGCAACCTACTGCAGGAGTAGCAGCAAATCAACCAAACGGATTCAGAATCACTTCCTAAATGCTTTCCAGTCAAATAAAACTTCAAAAACTGTCTCAAACCACTTAAGAGCACAGTCCAGAAAAACCCAACCTTTCAACCAGTTTCCTTCACCCGTAGAGGGACACACTCCTAAAGGGCATGACCCGACCTGGAGCACTTCCCTTCCTAAATAAACAGCAGCTGCTCCGAGCTGGAGGCTCCTCTGCATCCCCTGCCTGCATCCCCTGCTCCATCTGCTGCCTTTCAGCTGCTGTCCCAGCCCATTCCTATTGACAGCCACCCCCAGCTCTAATTAATTGCCCCTCAGCGCAAGGAGGAGACAGGGAAAGCCCCTCTGGGAGCTCATGGCTGAAGGGTGCAGAGTAGATGCAGATTGTGGGTGGGTGGGTGAGTGGTTTCCATCAGGAAGGTGCCCCCAGCCTCAGGGATGCTGCCAGCTTCTCCTGGTCTGCACCAGCATCAGCAGAACCAGAGTTGAGACTTTGGTGTCCCAGGTGAGGGGGATGCTGAGCTGGGGAACCAGGGGGGGTTTGCTCAATGGGTCCAAGCATCGTTCCCCGCAGCTGGGGAATGTCTAAGATCAGAGGAGTCTCCTCTGCTATGGAGAGAAGTGAAACCAGAGGTGGACTTGCTCCGAACAGCACAATCTGCACCCCAGCCCTGGCAGACACAAGGCCACAGGCAGGAACACAACCACAGACAGAGGCATCCATCCTTCCCAGAGAACAGGAACAGCCTTGTGCTTGCTGCCTCCCAGGCAGAGCTAGGGCAAGGCTGCCTGCTTGGTAATGCTCAATCCCAAAGGGTGGCACTGGATGATCTTTACGATCCCTTCCAGCCCAAACCAGCCTAGGATTCTGTGACCTGGAGTGAGCTCTTTTCTTTGGACACTGACCCAGTTTTCCCCCAGGAGATGCTGTCAGGTCCTGCTCCTGCTGTGGTAACTCCAACCCTGCCAGCACGATGGGACCTCACACAGGGTCTGGTCCAACTCCAGTGGAGCTGAGTTACTGATGGGCAGCACCAGGACCAAGAGGACATGGTCAGGGCTGCTCCAGGGCTCAGAAACTCAGGTCATGCTCCTGTATGTGGCTCCAGAAACCCTGGGTAAGGCTTAGTCTTCAAATACTTGTAAGGAGGCTAGAAGCTGTGTGACTGTACAGTAGTCAGCACCGTGAGCCCTGACTTCAGCCAGCAGTGCTGAGGAGCTGATGCAACACAAGCCTCCTCTACCCAGTCATGCCAGAAAACCATGACAGAAACCTGATGTTGTAACCACAGAGGGATGATGACTGCAGACTCAGTGCCAAGCCTGAACCACGTCATGCTTTAAAGCATGTGGTGAGGAGGAGCTGAGCCCCCTGCTCTGCACCATGGCCACAGGGGCTGGGAACAGCTCCAGGCAGAGCACCCATCCCCAGATGCTGGCAGGCACTGGCAGCAGCACACCAAGAGAGATGGCGAGTCCAAAGACATCAAAGCCTTCCTGACAAGTGAGCAATCAAGACTAAACATTGGCTTTTGCTGCACGATGCTGAGGTGACATCCCCACCCAGGTCACAGCCACCCCACGAGCTGCGTTACAGCCACATCCACAGGAACCGCTGACCACGATGCAGAGAAAGCTGCTTGAAGGAAACTTCTCCCTTCCCAACTGCACCACTGCTGAACTTCAATCCTATTTTCAGTCCTCAGCCCCTCACACCGCAATGCTCAGCCCCTTACAGGACATGGGAGGCAAGTCCTTGAGTGGCTTAAGTTGTTTGATGGTACCGAGTGCTGCGCCTTCCTCCTCCCACCCATCTCCCTGCTCCCCCCCATGAGCCAATGTACTCACCAACCTGGCAGAAAGCCCTGCCTTTCCCTTCCCTCTACTCTTCTTTTTTAATGTGCTTTTCCTGGTTTAGGGAGATAATCAACTCACAGAAGGCTCCAGCAAACACCAGCCCACGAGATCAGCAACAGATGAGCATGGACAGAAGGCAGAGGACCAGCACCTCCGTCTTTTGGCAACAGCATGCTCTTGGCCAGGCTCCCCTCCCCAGCTCGCAGGCTCTGCTTGCCACCCACTTCTCCCTCCCCCAGGATGACTGTCAGTGTCATTAACATCCAACAAACGAGGGCTAAGGGAGTTTACACCTCGAGTTACTCGGTAACGCTGCCGGAGAACTTCAGGAGACGGTAACGTGCTGGTCCGCCTCCAGGCTGCACTTGGAAAATGCTCCTCATAAAAAGGGCAGAGCTATTTTTAAAGGAAATCCTGGATGTTTCTGAACGTGAACGCAGCAGGCAGCCACAAAGGTACCTCAAGCCAAGGAGTCAATGAGCTGGAGCTGGGAGGCTGACACCACGGCCTGACGCTGCTCTGGCGGCCGCAGCCAAGCAGGGAGCGCGGCTGCAGCGTGGCCAAAGCCACGGCCCTGCCGGGAGGTGCCAAAAGACACAGGAGCACAGCCAGGAGCATGGCAGAAGGATCTCCAGAGGACACATCAGCTGTTTGCTGGAGGTTGGGAACCACTAACACATCGTAGAGCAGTGCTGGTGGCTGCTAGGAGGCAGAGCACAACGCCCGGTGCAGCAGGCTGTGGGTCCGGTTAATCTGGGGCTTGCTCTTGTGGGGGTTGATGCAAAGAGGTCAGCTGGTGAAAGCTGACTGGCTTCAGAACCTTCCCACAGATTATGCTATCCAGCCTCTAACAGCTTCCAACAATCCTTCCATGGAAGAACTGGTGAAGAAAAAGAATTAATACCTAGAAATGGAAAGAACAGAATTTCTGATTTTTAGGAATAATATTTCACTACAAATACAGTAACCGGAGGTTCAAAAGAAGCAAGACCTCCAACTAAATGCCTCTGAAGGACAGGAGTGTTGGAAAATCTCCCAAAAATAGAAGAGACAAAGAGCTCATTTCTGGCACCTCAGGAGACATCTTGGCCTCATCCACCTCGACTACTCCTACAGAGAGAAGATCTACTCAACCACCTCTCTTCTGCCAGGACCTGAGCATCAGGGATGCCCTTCTGCTCCTCCTGTAACAGAAGCAGCATCTTGGTGTACCAGGTGAGATTCTTCCCCGTCCAAGTGATGGTGGACAGAAGTTGCCCCTTCTCAGCACGTTTGTGGCTCCATAGTCCCACAGCAAACACAAAGGATAAAATATCAAGGAGGCTACAGAAACGGGGGAAAAAGAAGTGCTCACAAAGTCCAGACAACAGACTTAACCTTTTCAAGCTTCCTTCTTCAGTTACCTTCCATGAAGAGGAACACAGATGGGTCACAACATCTGAAACTTTCTCTAGGGTTTCTTCACATTTTTTCTTCTCCAGAAGAATTGTTATGGCAGAGTCCTGCACTGCTGCACATCCAAGCAAAGCTACACCACAAGCCCTGCCACTGCTTCCCCACAGTTTAACTTCCACACTTCTGCAACTCTTCTGATTTGCTCTTGATCCAACCTGTGTCAAGTGAAACCCATCACTGCCTGGTCATTTCTTGTGCTCTTAGAAAAGTCATCTCATGACTGCCACCGTGTTTGAGAGCTGCTGCAGACAACTCTGGAGCAGAGACAGCCAGCTGGCTACATAACTCCTGGATCACTGTGGTGCAAACAAGGAATCTGGGACCAGATCTGCCAAAATTCCAGGTTTTCACTACAACACAACCTGGATCTAAGAAGCTCCAGAAGACAAGAGACTTGAGTTTGGCAGTTCCATGTCTTCTCACATGTGAACACTAACAAGATTCCCCCAAACAAGCAAGCTACTGATACTGAGTTAGCACGACATAAACACAGAGAAGCTGGAAGAAGAGCAGGTCCTCTGCTGAAGGCAGGCTCACAAGCAATATGTTCACTTTCCTCTCCAAAGCGAGCTGTGATTTGCAAACAGCAGCAGTGCCAGCTCCAGCACAAGTGAGCCTTGGTGTGATAACCACATCTCATTAGCAAACCATTCCTTCCATCAGGATCTGTTGCTTTCATCTCTCCTTTGTCTGGGCTGATGGCTCCAGGACTCCGAAACCCTCCTTTTATTTTCTGGTACAACACACAACTTCCTTTGCCTTCGATTACATCTGTTGGTTTACAAAAGCTTTTCCACAAGATCTACATTACTTTTGCACCAGTATCTCCCACATATTGTTTTCTTAATTTAATTTAACTTTTCTCCCCTTGAATCAAATCACCACTTGCCTCTGATCATAATTTGGCTGAATGAAATACAGAGTAGAAGGATATCAGGATATTTGAGGAAGGGGGGAAGCAGAGCATGACGACAGATGCGCTGTGCTCTTGCCTTGCTTTGTTTCACGTTCAGCCCAAAAGACACCCTGCTCTCATTAGCACTTAATGCAGGTGAAAATAAAAGGGTTTAATATTAAAACAGCGTGGGCACATGGAAAACATCCACTCTGGACTTGTTGGAACTTGCCCAGTATCAGCGTTAACCTCTTTCTGTATATGAGGAGCTCTTTCACTTCTAAGACTGTAACTTCTTATCTGGGCTAATAATGCTCAATGTGAAGCTCTCAAATCCCATTTGAAAACTTAACTATTCCATATTTAGGACACTTCTCCACTCCATTAGGAACGTAACAGCTTAAAGAAAACCATCCAGCAGCCATCACAAAAGGGACTAACTACTTATCTGCTGGTTACCCAGGGCATGACTCCAGGGTGCTGCTCTCCCATCCCACCAACTCATCTATGCCAAGGAAAAATCTTGCTGTTCTGCTGTCTGAAAGAAAAAAAAAAAAGGAAGGACTGGGCAAAGGGACAGTGACCAGGAGCCTCTGCAGGATGAGGACAGAGAGCTTGGGATGTGCAGAGAGAAGCATCAAGGCCATGCACAGCTGGACACCTCATTCAAGCAGATGGAGTTGGCAACCCCAAGCTAAGCAGAGGCTGCGGGGCTGCACTGCTCGGCGTAAATGTTGTAATGTTTTAAGGGACAAGCCATAATCTAGGAACAATAGATCTGGTCACATTCCTGACAAGGCAAATTCCACCCTCCAGTCAAGATGTGACACCAGGCACCCGGCGCTTGCTGACACGGAAAGCCGGCGACTGGCAAGGCACTGCCCGTGCAACCACAGCACCCCAGGAACACGAGCAGAGTCACTTGAAATGTTGCTAATTTCCTCCCAAATCTGTTGAAATTCAGATTACGTTGGCAGCTGGGTGAAAAGCAGGCATGCAAACCCTGGCCACCAGAAACGTGTTCAACCAGCAACGGGACAAGGAGGTGTCCCCCCCACTGCCTCCCCACTGAGGCTCTGACAGCTTCTCTAGAGGAGTAAACACATGGAATCAATCCTCCTAAATATTAAAACAAACCAACAAAGAAATAAACAAACCAAACCAAACCCAAAATCTTCTGGCATTGCTAATCCTACTCTCCAAATCAGGATAAGCAGGCACAGAGGAGCCCCCTGCCCCACCTGCCCCTGCAGCAGCCACCAGAAGCACCAACTTTTACAGCCTGTCAAAGCCCACCCACTTTTCTAAATGAAACATTAACCACAGTGTGATATCAAGATAGAAGACAGCTTTTAATTACACATACAAAGGAGTCTGCAGCACTCCAGTTTTAACTGCAAGGGCAGCTTGCTGAGAAAAGCAACTTTAATCAAAGATTCCAGGCCCCTTCTGTAGACCATTAAAAAGAAAATCTTGTGAGCTTACCTAGTAACTGTATAAACTGTCCCCAGGTTTTTATGAACCCGACTCATGAACTTCTAGTCAGAAAGCATTTTGTTGAGGGCATTATCTTTTTTTTTCTTCTGATTTACATCCCTGTTGAGCTTAGCGAGGGAGCATTTTGGAGGTGACGCATCCAACAAACACACATCCATAAAACCAGTCATTTTTATGGATGTTCCTGTTTCTTTGGAAATTATTTAGGTCTAAACACTCGCACAAGAAATAGATGCATACATATATACACACACATACATATGTTTGTACGTCCCTGAGAGCTGAGGTCATAAGAAAATGCTGATTCTTCAGGGCTGCCTGTGGCATGAGGTCAGCTCCACACTTAGCAGGTGAGAGCAGCAAAGCATTTTTGTTGTGTAATGAGAAGACTTCAAGCTTCTTGGCAAGCTGTATATATCTCAGTTTAAAAACAATATCCCCACAACAGGAACGTGTCCAAGTGTTTGCAGCTCCCTTGGCTGTTGTTGGAGCTCCCAGCACATGCCACAAGCTGAGGCCTGGATGCAGGTAGGTCTAGCACTTACCAGAGGAATAAACCACCTACTAGAGGCATTAAACACCTTCCAGAGGCATTAAAAAGCTCATTTACAAACACGTTAGTCCTGTATCTCCTGCCTCCAATTGCTATCATCATCTCCAGTGGACAAGTTGCCTCCGCTAGCTTCTGTCTGCTCTGAATATATCTAAGGAGCCCTTTGAAGTCAAAATATTCTTTGCAATTAGATCTTCTCTATTTCTTTTTGCCTTCCTAATTATCCTTTTAACTGCCTTCTGCTTATTTTAATAGATCTTCCTATCCTCCTCCTTCCCAGACTGTTTATACTTTTTAAAAGCCTACTGCTTACTGCTCCTAATACTGTTTACATCTTCACTCAGCCACCTCAGCTCCATTGCTGCTTTCTGCCTGATTTCAGAGTTAACCAGGGGAAATTTCCTCTCTGATCTCTACAGCAGTCTGTAAATACCTCCCATTTTGTCTACAATACGTTTCCCTTGTACTCAGGGAGAGAGAATGAAGTCTCCACTAGACCACAAAGCACTCAGAGAAAAATCCATATTCTTCTATATTGCTCCAGGCACTCTTCTCCCCACTGCTTTGCCTTATCACTTCTGCATTAGGAATATTAAGCAGATTATTAATGACTGTGTCCCATGTGTTCCCTAACTACCTTATTCATTATCATTTCCTGCCTGAAAAAGTAAACAAATAGCCTTTTGTGCTCAATGTTACAGGAGATTACCTATGAATTTCATTAGTTATCTCTCTACTGGGGGAAAAACCAAGAAGTTCAGTTTCACACGAGGGCTCCTGTGGGGTGGGTGTGTGATGGCACAGGTGGGATGGCCCAATGCTGGAGCAGGAGGTTTTGGGGCATCCCTTAGGGTTTGGAAGTGAGAGTAATTTAGGGTCCACGCAGCAGGAGTGAGAGAGTGTATTAAAGGGAGGCTCACTCAGTATTTTCTCTGTTCCTTATAATCCTTCCCCAACCATCTGCTACTGGACACTGGGAAACAGGACACCAAAAGAGAGAGAGAAAGTGAGAGCTTTTGTTTAAACCACAGAATAGCCATTCTTTATACCATAACAGCCCCTCTCCCCTGTCTAACTGCTGAGCCCTGCCAGAAAACTCTGAAACACATATTCCCCAAATGCAGAGAATAAGCAAGAGCACTGAGCTATGCAGCATCCAGAGTTTCCCTTGCTGGTTTGTTCTAATAGCTCATCTCCCCTGCTGCTCAAAATTTCCACCTCCTACTCTTAAAAATATTTTTGCATCTTCATTTTGTCATCTGAATGTTTGGATCCAGCTTCCAGGTATTGTTCCTTGCTATGCACTTTGCTAAAGTGAACAGTTCTGGTACCTGTTTTGGTTTTTCTTTTTCTTTTTTTTTTTTGAACCCATGGAGCATGAAAATAAAAATCAGCAAGTTAGATTTTTTTTTTCATACTCTTATTGTCAGGAAGAGTTTCTCAAAATACAGTGCAGGTCCCCAAATGTTTAGCAACAAATCCCAGTGAGTATTTCCTTTGACTCCAATAATTGCTTCACTGTGCTCATATGTTCTGTTTCTTCTCTAACTTTTCAGCACCACTTTAAAAAGCAAGAGAGCTGAAAATGGGAATATTGCATTAGTGCATAAGCAACAGGAGAAGACAGCACAGCTGTTCTCACATAGCTCTCTGCTTTGCACACCCATGGTTTGCATTACCCTGTCCCAGACTCAGGGATGTTGTGTGTGCTGCAGCACTTGCTCCTTCCCCACTCCAGAGCCTGGTTTGGGCATCTCTGCTCCTCCTCTGGTCTCCCCAACCCAAAACCACTCCCTGCACCTCTCACCTCAAATCCTTTTGATGCACCCTTTCAATTATGCAAACCAAGCAATCACCTAAATGCCTTTGAAAAGCCACACAGCTGGTAACCTCAGACCCACCAACCCTTCAGACACCTGCAAGCATCACCATTACCCCCCCAGGCTGTGGAGCTGGACCCATGGGACCACTACCAATACCAAGCTCCCCTTCACACCCTGTTCACAGCCTTGATGCTACCAGAAGGTATTTTTGGGGGCATGACACCAAAACATCCACTTTGCCAGCCTGGCAAAAAACACATCCTCCAGCACTGCTGTTAAAGAACACTTTGAGTTTGATGCTCCCATCACCTCCTCCCCTGTGTGCACTCCTGGGCTTTGTCAGCCCTCGTCCCCACACTGAGGACAGGCTAAGACAGCACCACAAAAGCATCAGCCAGTTTTTCTGGAATACCTTCACTATATCCAAGGCTTCCAGGAGAAAAAAAAAAAAGGAAACCCAATGGACAGAACCCACAGGAGACCCCACTGAACATCAGGAAGCTCCAAGGTGACCTTACAGCAGCTTTCCAAACCTCGAAGGGGGCTCCAAGAAAGCTGGGGTAGGGCTTTTTGCATGGGTGTGTAGCAAGAGGATGAGGGGCAATGGTTTCAAATGGGAAGAAAGGAGATTTAGACATTAGAATTTCTTCCTGTGAGGGTGGTGAGATGCTGGAACAGGTCACCCAGGAACATTGTGGCTGCCCAATCACTGGAAGAGTTCAGGACCAGGCTGGATGGGGCCTTGAGCATCTGGGTCCAGTGGGAGGTGTCCCTGCCCATGGAAGGGGGTTGGAACACGATGATCTTTAAGGTTCCTTCCAACCAAAACCATTCCATGAATCTCTGATCATCACCAGGTGCTGGCTGGAAAGCACTCCTACACCTCAGCCTCACAACTGCCATGGTTCCTGCTGCTCCTGGAAGCTCCTCTGCTCATGGGCTGTAAGTGTGCCATACCTCTGCCTCAGGAACAGGGAACAGCAATATTTATTAAACATGTCTAGGTTTTCTGCTTTATTATGCATTTTACTTCTCTTCAGTAGTGATAAGTCTACACAAACCATTATTAGAATTTCTTTTGTTCCTAATACAAATACTTTCTTACTGTTCCCTGCACTGACAGTCAGAGATTTTTTTTCCCTTGTGTTTTTAACTTCCTTTATCAATTTTCTGCACTTGATAACTTCTAACTCAAGGATAACTGTCATCTTTTCCTTTTATTATTCAATTTTTTCTTTCTTTTTGTATTCTTATTTCATTCTCACCAGCACAGCTGCTGGTGCAGGGGGGTGGCTGGTGGGAGCAGGGGGTCCTGCACAACACAGGCCACATCTGTAATTTTACTGTGATTTTAAACCCAGTTCTCCTTTCCTGGCAGAAACCATCCTCTGCTAAAAAGCACCCACGAGTGACACAGAGGACAACAGACCCTGGAAAAGTAAAACTCAGGACCCACACAGTCTATTTTGCTGAAACCCCACAAGGACCCACCTGCCCGGTGGGTTAAGAGGGCTGCAAGTCATGACCTGGGCTTACCCAAAGGGGATGGAGCCCCTACAAGGAAACCAAAATTAAAACAGACCTAAATCCCAAGCAAATCAAACCAAGGTAGGTAGGAGAACACCAGGTTTACATGAGGCATTTCTATCTAACAGGTCATAAATGTACTGTAACCCTGAAAGACCTTATATAGATTCAGGTAGGAAACAAAAGCCTCAAGGTATTACTGTCCATATCCAAATTATGTAAGAATGATGGAGCTCTGCTGATAGAGAAGCAAAGTGCTGCCCATTAAATTAAACATGATTATTATGTCAGTAGGTAGCAGAGAACCTTCTGGACTGGAAGCCCATCTGAGAAAGGCAGAGCACAGAAGGATGCTCAAAATGTCACAGAACACCAGAGAGGCTGCAGGGCTCTGCCAAGGCAGAAAACACAACTTCAATAAGAGGTGCACTCAGTTAATCAAAAAGACTTGTAAATGTGAAAGCAGTTTTGATGCAGAAATGATGCTCTAGGTCCCACAGAGGACCTCTCCCTGCACCACATCCTTAGCCAAGGCTCACCAGAACACAGTGGTCCATGAGTCCTGTTCTGCTGCTCATGGACCCTTGGCAGAAGCATTGTCAGGGATGGACAAACCAGGACTGCAAGGGATGGAGGTGGAGGCTCTGCTGCTCCTGGACCTTCTGGGGCTGGTTGCAGAGCTGTGACTCAGGAGACAAGGACCAAAATCCAGCCTTGCTGTAGTCAAAAGTCTACAGAACTCAAAAGCCACCCAAGAAGTCCATTAAAACTACTACTGCATTAATGAATGGGTTCTTAAATGGAAAAAAATGTGTTAGAGCAGGGGCCTGGAACTGGGTGATCTTACAGGTCCCTTCCAACCCTGAAAATTCTATGAGTCTATGAAATTGTGTGATCCCACAGTTTTGGAAGAGATACAGAAGAGATTCAAGGAACTACAAACCACAGAACTTTATTTTTGTAGCAGAAAAATTCAGACAAAGAGTAATTAAAAAATACAATTAAAAATCAGTGTTCACACAGATAAAAAGGAAACACCAGGTATCAACAGGGCCTCTGTAGATAGTGGTAACTCCCCAGGCTTTGAGGACTGCTGGCAAGGGGCAAGCAGAGAAGGGGGAGTGAGCAGTGGAGCTACCTGGGATGAGTTTCCTCTAAGCAGCCTCTTGCAGCAAGTACACTCTGAGTGCTTTCATATGCAGAGGATAAAGTAAGAAGTCATCTCATTGATTAACAGCTGATTAAAAGGTGGAAAATAAAGGGCAGAAATAGTTCCTGATCACAGTGGGGTCCCACAGACATCTGCTCTGTGCTCCAAGTAAGATCTGGAGAAAGTAACACAGGAGGAGAAAGGGAGATACACACAGAATCAAGATACCTGGATTAGCATTCCCAAAAGCCATCAAGGAGACACTGAGGACACTTCTCCAGCAGTGTGAGTGCACACTTGATGGTAGCCAGCAAGGCAACAACTGATTATGAGTAAAGAAACACAAAATGTGCAGATGCATAAAGCTGCATCCATAGCACTGTGTGTAGTTCTGCTGTGCCCACCTTGAATCTTGTTGCAGAAATTAAATCGGAAGGAAGGAAGGAAAGGAAGGAAGGCAAGAAGGGCAATTCAGGGAGAAAACCTCCCAGAAGAGCTCCAGGGGGTCCAGGAACAGACCCAAGGAGCAGAACCCCAAGGACAGGCAGGGAACAGGGGCACAGAGGACAACTGGTTGCTGCTTCCCCAAGCACACAGCGAAAACCCAAAAATAAACCCCACAAGCAGGGGAAAGCAAATATTTTTCACACTTCTATTTGCCTAAATAAATTGCAGATGCTGCAATTATCCAAATCATTGCCTTGGCAGTCAGCAACACCAGGCTACTGAAAATCCCCAGAACAAGGGGCTGCAGCATGTTCTGGGAGGGTGGGCAACAGTACTGCAAAGCAGAGGTGAGAAAGAAACAGCTGGATGCCACATCTGCCAGAGGGGAGAATAAAGCTATTATTATTATTATTATTATTATTATTATTATTATTATTATTATTATTTCATCTGTCCCATACCTGGAGTTACACAGGACACAGGCATTAGGCAAACCCTGTCCTGCAGAGCTTTAGGCCTAAGTAAAAACCCAAGAAGGAGTTTGCAATACTGGCTTTTTCTTCTGATTTATGGAGTTGGTCAACACTCAACACCTGGTGATGGAGAACTGGGAATCAAAGCTGCTGCTGCACCTCATGTAGAATGGCATTGCCTGCAAGGGAGAAGGAATCTAGAAGAGAAAAACATTTAGGGAGGGGAGGATCAACCAGAGACCTCAAGTTGAGACAGCAGAGAGCAGAGGAGGAGGTTTGGGGACATGGCTCAGAGCACAATTTCCTCTGCCTTGAAATACAGAGACAGGGAAATGCAGCAATGCACAAAGTGGAAGGAAAATACTGCAGGATGGATTTGTAGAGGTGTCCAGGAGGGGAAAAATGGTTATGATCCAACCTCTCCTCACAGAATTCTCTCCACCTTCCCCTCACAGATTTATTAATAGCTCTTGCAGAGAAATTAGTGACAGAGCCAGAGTGTTTGCTGGGCCCTCAGCTTTGCTGGGGGGATGCTCTTTGAGTCAGCTTTGGGTCACCTTTGAAACTCCTTCAGCCATCTTCAGAAAGAAAGAACAGCCCCAAATTCTTCGAGTTTACAGCTTCCCTGTGATGTCTGCTTGGAAAAATCTAACAAAAAATAATTGGGACAAAAAGTTTAAAAGCTATGCTGTCCAAAAAAGAAAAAAATGCTTCTGCAGTTTGCTTTTGAAAAATTTCCGACTGCTTTTTTGGGTTTGTGGGATCATTAAAATAGCTGAGCTGGGAACGTCATTGACTTGGTTGGTTTTGCTAAGAAAGAGTACCTTCTGGGGTGAGACAGGGGGTTATTTATGGGGGAAAAAAGACTTTTTGTGAATAAAAAGGATTCAACTATTGATATGCAAAAGAGACCGAAGTATTATTTATATAACAAACTATTACAGCGTGATCAAACTTTAATTAGGGAAAAAACACCCAATGCTTTGGGAGAAAATAAACTAAAAGCTATAACTCTGGTGCCAGAAGATTTCTAAATGAAAGGATGGATTCCTGGAGAATGCTCCTTGTATTTGTTGTGCAAGGGCTCCCGTGCCATAGAGAGAGTTAAGGTAGAGGAAAGATGTGTTTTGGAAACAATGTTGGCCAAACACTTGAAAATTACATAAATCCAGAGAAGACAGATAATTTTTTTTTTTTCCTTCGCTATTTTTGGGTGGGAGGAAGGAAGAGGCTTGAAAAATGTAAATATTCCAATGCCATTTTCCCTCCAGAATAAGCGTTTGCTGCTGATGATACTCTCTTAGCAAAACAAAATCTTTCTGTCCTGCAGAGTCAAAGGGAATTTGGTACCATTTTAGTGACTTCAGACAAAGCTACTTGGGGGAAAAATATAATCACAAGTTTTAAAACCCTGCCGGACTGGTCCCTGAGAGAGTTCTTAAGCAGAACCAAAACACAAGCATTTAAGACTTAAAAAAAAAAATAACAACCCAAAGAAAAAAGCAACAAAAAACCCCAACACAACAAGAAACAAAATCCAAACAAACAAAAAAAGCAAACAAAAGAAACAAACAAAAAACCTGTAGCAAAACGACAACACAGGATGGGAGGAAAAGATAGGAATGGAAAATTCCTTCCTGGCTCCACGGATGCTAATTGAGTCCCTAATGCTAGGAGCTGACTATCAGAAATTTCTACATATATATTTAATTAGGTTAATTTGTAAAACACAGGCATATGCCTGCTTGAAGTAGACAGGAAGGTTTCATTTTAGACATTTTAAATATCACCCACTGAACTCCCATCACAGGTTCTGCTGGGGCAGGGAGGCCGAGGAGCTCTCTGTGGAAGAGGAAAGCACAAACATTTCCCAGCCATCCAAACAAACCTCCCCAGGGACTGACTGCTGTCTCCTCCACCTGAGCAGAACCCAAAAGCAAACGCAGCATTGTCACTGAGTTGACTTTTCAGCAACTAAACCAATCAGGATTAGGACATAATAACAAACAAAACTAACAAAAGAAAAACAACCACCAAAAAAATTAAAAATCTTTTTAGAAATTTAAATCCATGCAATGTTTCAGGAAAAAATCCTCTTCTTTTTCTTGGGTTTTGGGTTGTTTTTTCTCATTTATGAATGGCACCCCTCTCTCCACTGAGGATGCTCCAGTAGACTCATTCCTCCATCTCTCTGCTGTCACTTCCAGGAGCAGGAATTGGATCCTTGCTCTCAGACCATGCACAATACAACTTGGACCTTACAAACTTGCTCCAGCCATATTTTGCTTCCACCTAATCCAATTTATTTGGATTCATTTTTTTATTTCATGCCCGGTGTCCTCCCCAGCACAGCAGGTTCCCCTCCAAGGCTGTCTCTCTGGCAGTGTCCTAACAAACCCAATTAAGGAGGAACACTAATTCTATCTCCTGTTATCACCAAGCAGCCAAATTTACAGGCCTCTAACGTAGAGACAGATAAGAAGGTAAAAATATCCCTCCTTGGAGTTAATGTGCTGTGTGCCTGGGTGGTAATAACCACAACCAGACAGCCAAAGCCACATGCCCCAAAGGAGCCTGAACATGACAGAGTCAAAATACACCCAGGACAGACTGCCTGGTGTTCAATTATTAATTCCTTCACTGGTGAAATTCATCTCCAGCCCCACCAGACCACCCCATCCCACCAGCTCCTGTCCACTGCCATCTCCCATCCCCACAGCCCCAGGACCAAGGATGGCCAAGTCCCAACCTGTCACCCCCGTGTCATGCCACCACTGGGCTGCACCTCAACATCTCAAGAGCCCAACGTGGGTCCCCTTGAGAGTATCACCCAAAAAGAAATCCTGCCCAATCCCAAGGGGATTTTCAACTCCCTTCTGCTGCCAGCCCAATCCAAATGCAGCTGTGCCTCCCTACAAGTGCTTCAAAAACACATATGGAAATTCAAAAAAGGTATTTTGTTTCCATCACAGAATTATCCTGTGTCCTTACAACCCTCCCTTCCCATCCTCAAGATTACAAGTATCACAAATGCCAGTAAAAGCTCAGGATTTGCAACCCATAGACTAAAGAGCACCAGACCTTGAGTGACAGATTTACACCCAGAAAGCAGCAGCTCCTGTTGGGTTTCAAGATACAAAGCTACTGGTGCTACTGGTGTTTCAAGACACAAAGCACGGGGATGCTTCCAGTTCAGCTTCCAAACTACCCCTCTCAGTCTGCAGACAATATAAAAAAATCTTACAAACCTCCTGAAATAGGGTTTCATTACTTCTCCCCATGTGTAGCCAAGTAATTAAAATAGTAATGAAAAAACCCTCACCAAAATACAGACAACGCCATTTCAGGTGCACACCCCAAAGGCTCAGGAATGCCCCAGGTCCTGGCCAAGCACCACAACCACGCTCTGCTCCCACCTTGTTTTGGGTTTTCCTCCAAGTTCCCCTCTCAGCTCTCCCACACCGGCAGAGCTCTTGGCTCTGGTTGCCAAGAGTTTTAAAATCTGAGGTTTAATACTTCTAAAAATAGGTCTGAAGCAATTAAATACTTATACTAAATTTGTTCTCAACATACTGGAAGCAGAACCTAAATGACGGGCCTTCAACACAAGCACACCCAACTTCTTCTGAAAACTGCCTTCTGCTGCTATTTTTGGGCAGGAAAGGATACCTACACCCACACAGAGTGAAAAATTAACTTAAAAAAAAAAAGTCACTTGCTGCCTGAGTGTATCTAGTAAAATGAAATCATACGACCTGGAAGACCCTGGAAACACAGAGGTGCCATGAGGGCAGCAGCACTGGGCCATGACCAGGCTCAGCTCGCTGCCCATGCTGAGCTCTGACCATCGTGTTCTCACTTCTATCAGCTGCAAAAACACTGAGCCCTGGGTGATACACCCCTAATTCCTAAGCCAGCACAGAGGACCCCGAGGGCTCCCCGAGGTCTGACCCAAGCCACTTGTTGGCACAGTCCCCACAAGCCCCCAGACTCACCAGAGATCTGCACTCCCCGTTGCTAAGTCAGACATGGGGACTTACAACCAACACCTGGAGGGCCCCAGGAAACTTGGGGAGAGACTTTTAAAAGGGCACGCAGCAATAGGGCAAGGGTAATGGCTTAAAACTGAAAAAAGAAAGACTTAAATTAGATCTGAGGGAGAAATTCTTGGGTGTTCTTGCCCCCAGAAGCTGTGGCTGCCCCATCCCTGGCAGTGCTGAAGGTTGGATGGGGCTTGGAGCAACCTGGGCTGGTGGGAGGTGTCCCTGACCATGGCAGGGGTGGCACTGGGTGATCTCTAAGGTCCTCTACAACCCAAACCATTCTAGGATTTATGATTTATGTTCAGGTCACTCAGACTCCAGCTCCAGCAGCTCTCAGCACCCACTCTCCTCTCTGCCTGTCCAGTTCTACCCGCACAGACAAAACTTACAGCAGCCACTGTTCCTTCTTTTTCACATTACACCAGCCAAATATAGATGTGAAACAAACAGGAGTAGTGGAAATTACAAGCAAGGAAGGCCTTGCCCATATAATTAAATCTTTGCAGGCCCAGTAGAGCAGCTAAGCCTTTCCAAGCACACTCACTGGAGTGCCTGGGCAGCACAGGTCAGGGAAAGGAAGATGGAGAAGGACTCACAAGAAGAGTTAATACAGCAGAGGGACTCTCACAGTGTCACAGTGACACCCGTCCCATGGGAGGCACAATGTGTAGATGTAGAGCCCAGAACTTCTTCTGTATGAGTACAAAGTTGGCACAGGGGTACAGAGTCTGATCTTCCAATAAGACTTCTAACCAACTTGTACCCTCAATGCTGCATCCTTCCCCAAATAAACCTTTAAGTAAGAAACTAGCTTGCAGTGGCACTTCCAAAAATCCTGGAGGAGGATTTTTCCTACTTAACCTCCTTTTTCTGCCACATCTTACATTGCCCACTGGGGGAGTAAAAGAGACTCAAAATATGGCTGCCCTATCTCTGAAGTGTTCAGCACCAGCTTGGTTGAGACTTTGAACTGGTCTAGAAGGAGATGTCCCTATCCATGCCAGGGGGTTGGAACTAGATGATGGTTAAGGTCCCTTCCAACCCAAATTAGGCTGTGATTCTATGGAAGAAGTAAAACCTAAGTAGCTCAGAAAAGCCACTGTGCAGCTTGCCCAGAGCCTCCACGTGCATTTACACTCTTTAGTGTCAACGTGTGACATCCATGTTACAGATCACCTATATCCATCATTTTGGGACCTGTCCACAAACATTCCAGAGGCTCCCAATGCAATGTCTGCATGGGAAAAGCCCAAGCAAGATCAATGCTCATGCTCAGCCTCACAGTCCCACCAATGACAACACTCAATGGGAGATAACAAATAAGACTTAGAACGGTGGAAGCACAGATTCAGGGTCCAAATATCCAGCCTCAACCAAGGGGAAGCAACTTTGCCTTTATAAACACCCTGTCCAAGAATTAGGGCATAACAGCTTTGATGTCTGCAGCATGCACATCCTGGGAAGGTCGAGGGAAGGGATGGGAGGCACCAAACTGGGCTCCATCTGAACCAACCACACCTCTGTGGCCACAGGTCTGCTGGACAACCAACTGCTGCCTCCCATCAACTCAGTTTGCTGCTTATTGTTTATGATTATTACATTTTACATCCTATTGATTACGTCCCCAAGGGAAAAGCTCTCTTCCCACACGTATATTAAGTTTTATGTTGCATATTACACTGTATGTTATGGATTATATTGCATGTTATAGATTACAATATGTCACATACACTCATTCCTTTATATTACATTTTATGTTGAATATTCATTGTATGTTATGGGTTATATTGCATGTTATAGATAACAATATGTTACATATACTCATTTCTTTCCACTCCCTTCATGCCTTAACTTTACCCCACTATTACCAGAGCTAACCAAGGTAACCAGGAGCAGGGGACAGAGTCCACCCCTCCACCATACACCACGTGCTGCTGCCTTCCTGACTCCCTCTTCCTTCTCCTGGTGCCACAATTTAAAAATTCAGCTCTCAGACAACTGCCAAGGAGGCAGAGCTGCTGGGACAAGCTGCACAGGAGCCCTGTGCCACTGATGAAAGCCACATTGCAAATGGTTATTCTTCATACACCATCCACGGTAAACAGCATCATTCATTTCTATTCCCTGGCTCCAGACAAATCAATGATTGTTAATGCAAAGTCAACACGTCCAGATGTAGTTTGCATACTAGTTAACCACTAAATTGGCATCACATAGTACAGAATAATCAAGAGACATTCAAGGAACCAAACAAAAGTAAAAAGGAGGCAGATGACTAGCAATTAATCCATAAAAGACGTTTAAAAATTAGAAAGTTCTTCCCCAGCAAACGTGGTGTAGCCAAACCAAATCCAGAAATGCAGAACTCTAAATAAATGTAATGCTAGATGCTCAGAAAATGTAGAATTTAAAACAAAAATATCTCCTGGTGCCATTTCTTGCCTCCCTTACCAAAAGGCAACCTCCACCTCCAGCTGTGCTCACAGTCCCTGCCCAAGCACCACGTCCCTCTCCATCCCCCTTCTCATCACAGTATGCACAGACAGGGCCTTACCCTGCAAAAAGCAACCTTGACAAAAATCCCATTTCTGGGCAGCTGCCCGTGACTGTGGGATGAATCCATTTTACAGCCCCCAGCATGAGCAGCACACAAATCATCACTCCTGAACATCTGAGAAAACCTGGAGCAACCCCAGCCCAACACCAGCAGGTCAAGGTGGGATCCTGCAAACCCCTCACACGTGCAGAGTCCCACAGAAGCCACCTGGGTTGGGTGACCATGTCCTGCCCTACAAGGCCAAGGCCAACACCACCAAAATCTGAGCTATGCCTGAGATGCTCAAGACCACTGGTGGCTCAACCCCAACACCAGAGACCTTGAAAGGTGAAAAAAAATCCCCACAGCCAGCAAAGCTCAAGGGGAGATGTGCCATGGGGAGATGTGCCATGGGGAGATGTGCCATGGGGAGATGTGCCATGGGGAGATGTGCCATGGGAAGATGATCCATGGGAAGATGTGCCATGGGGAGCTGTGCCATGGGGAGATGTGCCATGGGGAGATGTGCCATGGGGAGATGTCCCATGGGGAGATGTGCCATGGGGAGATGTGCCATGGGGAGATATTCCATGGGGAGATGATCCATGGGGAGATGTGCCATGGGGAGATGTGCCATGGGGAGATGTGCCATGGGGAGATGTCCCATGGGGAGATGTCCCATGGGCTGTGCTATAGGGACAAGTCAGGACCAGCTCAGAGGTCAGCACCAGGGACCAAGCCCCACCACACCATGGTGGGAAGGTCTAAATCCTTCAAGAGGCTCAGCATCAAAAGAAGCTGGGATAAATCCCAGAGCTGTTCCAGCACAAGCCTTACAGCAGGTTTTAACCCACCTCCAGCCAAAAAAAAAAAAAGAAAAAAGAAAAAAAAAAGAAAAAAAGTAAATTAATCTACTTTTTAGACCTCTAATTTCAGTGCCACACTTGCATAATTGCAAACTTGAGTGTGTCTCACCAGGGCCACGTGCCTGCCCCCATGAACTCAACTATTCCTGGTGTTGCATTATGGCACTGATAGAGCCTTAAATTATTTTGGAGTTATGCAAATACCACGGCAAGGTTTTATATGGTGCTTGTGTAAATATTATCTACTACTGTAATAATACTGTGCCTGTTTTCATCCTGGGATTAAAATATGCCTATTTTCATCCTCACCAAGGACAACGTACTCGAAATTTATTTTTTTTTCTAAAAAAGACATCTCAGTTATGTCACACAAAATCTGGTGGTATCACTCTGCCAGGCTCCCTTCCTCTCCCTCCCCCTTCCAGCCTGCCAACCAGCAATTTTTAATATGCTAAATATTGATCAACTTTCCAGGAAAAAAAAAAAAAAAAATCCCCCTGAAAAGCAGATTGGGATGAAAAACGAGGAAAAATTTTTCGAGCCAGGGGAGGTTTCTCCTGGAAGGACACGGGCAGACAGAAAGGTTAGATTCAGAAACCCATTATAACCTCAATCCTGGCTTTTCATCACTGCTGGAACACAGAATGGAAGCCGTTGTTTAAAGGAAACTGATATACAGAGAGTTAAAGACTGGAAAGGTTGCGGTGCGCACGCCGGCGCGGTGACAGCAGCCCCCAAGTTGCAGCCCAGCTCCATGGAATTGCATTTCCATCTCTGCAGAGCTGCAAGACACAAACCCCTCTTCCAACACAGGCAGAAAACTCACTTATTCCCCCAACAGCTGAGAAGAGGCTAAACCAGCTACAAGCCACTGCCCTTCCAGTTTCCATCCTTTTATTGTAGGATAACGGGATAAACGTGAAAGATGCCAAGAGGAACCTGGTGGCACTGTGACCCCAAAGGGGACAGATGTCATTTATTTGTCATTAAAATGCAGCACCCATCAATGTGTCCCCCCCATCCTGAAGCTCAGCCCCGGGGTTGCTCCCCAAACCCCCAGGTGAGGGTGTAAGGCTGGGCAGAGAAAAAGCAGCACCAAAAAAAATCTCTGTTTGGAAAATTTGTCTGAACCCATTAAAAAGGAAAAAAAAAATTATAGCTAAAAGCTTCCTGGGGGATAATCACTAAGTAAAAGTTATAGGGTGCTCAAAGAAGGGGATTCCTGGAGTGTAAGAACATGGAAAATGCACCACCTGGGTGAAACCAGGAATAAAATCTTCTCCAGGATTGTTTAATCCAATTTGGAGCATTTTGTGTAATTTCTACCCCACTCTGACTGCACCACTGCTGCTCTGCCACCACGGGACTGACTTCAGTATTTGCTGAAAAAGTCAGGAAGAGGGTGGGTCCTGTTCTGGGGGAGCTGGGGGGGGATAAACGCAAAAATAAAAATACAAAGTTGACATTTCAGGGGATTTTCTCCTCCACCCAACAGTTATCCTGCGCTGCAATTTTTTTCCATTGTCCCCCCCCCAAAAAAGCAATCCAAAAGGTGAAACAAATAATGGGAGGGAGGGGGGTGAAAAACAGCCCCATAGCCCTGAATTCCCCAGCCACTCCTGCCTGGTTTCAACAAAGTATCAAATTACAGTGAAATAAAAATGGAAACAGAAAAAAAAACCTTAAAAAAACTAAAAAAAAAAAAAGAGTTAAAAAAAACCAAACACAAAACCAAAACAAAACAACCAAACAAAAAACCCCCAGAAAAACAAACATCAAAAAAAAATTTTCCAGGGATTTGAGGTTGAGATTTAAAATTTATTTCAGATTGAATTTTTTTTTTTTTTTTTTTTTTCCCCCAGCATTTGGATTTCAGCATTTGCGGGTGGGTGCCTGGCAGGTCCAAAGAATTCACTTTTTGAGTTCAAAATTTTAAAAATGCCTCAGTTTTTTTTAGGAAAAAAAAAAACAAACCAAAAAAACAAAAAATAAAGCAAACCAAAGAAAAACCCAACAAAAACCCCAGCAAAGTGCTGCAGCTGTGGAGCCAGCCATCTTGCTATTTTGTCCCCATTTTATAGAGGAGACTGTGTCAAGGTTGGTAAAACTCAATGTTGACCTAATCTTTCCCTTCCTCTCCCTCCCCCACTTTTGGGTGGCAGGGCTGTGTATCACTCCTGTATTGCTTTTTTCTCCAAACAATGCATGTTCCAGTGCTCTTTTGTTATTTATTTTTAAAAAGATCAATACCAAGACCCCAGGATTCAAGGGCAACCCTACAATAATAAACCAGTGTGTGCACAGTCCAGAACTCATAGGCTCCCCGTTACATTAAAATAATCAGAACAGTATTGTCAGAAAAAAAAGAAAAAGGAAAAAAAAAAACCACAAAGAAATAGAAAAGAAAAAATATATTTTCAATTCAAAATCCAGGAAGGTTTTACAGGAAGACTCAAGGAGAAAAAGGATTTTGAAATTGTGGAAAATATCATGGATGAGTCCTTTAAAATCACTTCGCTTTTACTGGTTTTAAAAAACCAAAATCCCTAAATCTGTAACTATTTTTTCACAATATTGTTAATTATGCATATTCATAATATCATGGCGCACCTCGTCATAAACCTGTGTAAATACTCATTTGTCAGGATTAGTTACAGTGTGTTCAAAAAAAGGAAGGAAAAAAAAACCCTAAAAACCCTACTATGGAATTTTTTTTCTTTACAAAAGAACTGGGAAATTAAATGCTGGAAACTATGTTTTAATTATGCATGGAGAAACCATCAGAAAAGGCAAGAAATTCAAAAATAAAACTGACATTCGACTCTTCATTTTGCTTGTCCTCGTGTTTTCCTGAACTGTGTTTAGAACCTCATTGTTTAAGAGCAGTTTTGCATGAAATCCAAAATCACAAAAAAAAAAAAAAAAAAAAAAATTTGGGTGTGTCCACAGCAAATTTTCTATGCTCTAATTTTCCTGCAAAACTCCTCGTTTGAAACAAATAACTTTAAACACTGCAGAAAAAAAAAAAAAAAAAGAAAAAAAAAAAAAGAAAAAAAAACCAGAAAAAAAAAAAAAAAACAACCAGTTTTGGCAAAGCGTGCTGCACAAGTTGAAAATTACAATGAAGTACAATTCCTAATTGCTCCGTACCAGCAATTCTCCCACTTTCCCAAACTCATCATTTTATTCCCCAAACACGGCTCCAACTTCAGCCACTTCCCCCCCTCGGAGAACTCCGCAGCTCCTGGCCCCCCCGACCCCCCAGAAATCGGGGAAGGGGGAACCTGAATTCATTCAAATTCCAGCTTAATTTTCATTTACGTATTCGCTGGGCTTTGCTTCCAAAGAGACAAAAATGAAATTTAGGGGGAACCGGGAGGAGGATGCGGTGGGGGAGCCCCGCACAGCCCCGCACACCCCAACTTTATGGAAAAAATAAGAAATAGCAGAATATTTCCTCTTTTTTTTTTTTTCAATTTTAATTTCTTTTTTTTTTTTTATTTACGAAATACTCTCCTCTAGGTGGCGTCGTTTTAATGGAAAAAATTAAAAAAAAAAAAAAAAAAAAACACGAAACCTACCGATCGGGAAGAAAATTAGAGAAGAGAAAAAGAAAAAAAAAAAGGAAAAAAAAAAAAGGAAAAAAAATAAAAAGGAACAAACTAAAGAAAAAAACCCGAGAAGGGGAACGGGGAACGGCGAGAGGTGGCTCGGCGGACCGGAGCGCGGGGCTGACCGGGCCGGGCCGGGGGCCGGCGGGCGGGCCGGGGTGCGGGGCTGACCGGGCCGGGCCGCGGCCGCCGGCTCGTCCCCGCCGACATGGCTGCTGCTGGGCTGCGGGCTTTGTTTTCCGCCCCGGTCCGAAGGGGGCGGTGGGGCCGGTCCCGGGCCGGGGAGCCGGTGTCCCGGCTGCCGCCCCCCGCGCACTGCGCCAAGCGCCGCCGGCGGGGCTCCGCGACGGGGCGGCTGCGGCTGCCGCCCTCCCTCCCTTCCTCCCCTCTCCCTCCGCCTCCCCCCGGGGGACACGCCGCCCGGCCGCCGCGTACCTGCGCTCCCGTCGCCGCCGCCGCCGCCGGAGCGGAGCCGTCCGGCGGGTTCATGAGGCTGGGGCGGGAGGCAGGCGAGCCCCGCGCCGCCGGGGCCTGCGATCCGCCGCGCACAATGCCGGCGCCGCCGCCGCCGCCGCTGCCTCCTTTCCGCCCTCCCAGGAGCGGCGAGTGGGGGCGATGCCCCCGCTGCGCGGGTGGGCGGCTCGCCGGGCTGCTGCAGCCCCCCTTCCCCCCGGGGGCATGGGCCGGGGCGGCCGCCGCGGGCACGGGCGCTGCCGCTAGCGGCGCGGCGCGCAGGGCTGGGCGGGCGCCTCCCGCTGCCGAGCCCGCGCCGCCGCCGCCGCCATCACCAGCCCGCTCTGGGGGCAGCTCCAGCCGCAGCGCGCTCCCAGCCAGCGGCGGCGGCGGGAGAAAGGGGCTGAGTCTGGCCCAACGCGGCTCCCGAGCCCCGCCGCCCCGCCGGACGGCCCCGCCGCTGCCCTCCGCCCCCGCGCGGCCCCGGCTCCGGCCCCGGCCCGGCCCCGCGCCGGGCACCGCCGCGCCGCGGCCGCCCAGCCCGGCTGCCGGCAGGAGCGGGGCCGCTCCGCGCCGTGGGGGCCGCCGCGCCCCCCGTGGGGTGGCCCCGAGCGGGCGACGCTTGAGCGGAAAGGGGTGGGGGGGTGCGGACCCCGACCCGCAGCTCTCCCCGGGAACCCGGTCCGGCGGCGGGGCCGGGCTGGTGGGATTGGCGGAAAGGGTCAGGGCAGCGTCGCCCCTTGTTCTGCTCCCCATCCTCCTCTTCCCCGCTGCACAGCACCCTCTGTCCTCCCCGAGCCTCCAGGTGTTGATCCCCCCCCGTGATTTCAGGGCTGTTCGACCGTGACACAAAAGAGGGAAAAGTCCCCATCGCCATCTCCCCCTCTACAAAGAGCTTTTCCCCCACGCTTTCCCAGGACACTCGGTGTAGCCCAGCAAACTTAACAGTTTTCCTACAAAAAGGGAAGAAAAACAAAACAAACAGTGAAGCAGTGCTTTTCTTCCCCTGGAAAACATACAACGTTAGCTATCTCGTGGATACCTGATGTTTTTCTCTCTTGTGAAACCAAAAAATAGTTACTGTAGTGTTAATAGAATAATCTGAACTCATGGACCTCCCTGCCCCAGCCCATGATACCCAAGAGCTCCAAAAAGCTAGAAAGTTGTGGAGAGTCTGAGCCCGTTTGGTTCTTGTTGGCCACACTAAAGATAGCTTCAAAGATATTGCAAAACACAAATTTATTTTTAATATCTTCATGCAGATTTCATTCCAAAATGCTGTACGGTCAGATAGTGTAATTACAGAGCTAAATAAAAACAAAGGGGCAGGGGAATTGGTGGAGACGTTGGGCAAGGGAAGATATTTTCCGAATGAGCATAGAAGGGATGTGGGAAGTCAAGAGGCAAAAACCACACATGAGGTTCTTTCACCCCCAGTTTCAGCATGAACGGGAGCCAGAAGGAATCCTCTGTGGACCAGAATGAAGCAAAAGAGGGTGTATAACAAAGAATGGAGTTCAAGGAAGGTCTGGAAAATAATTCCAAACATTTGCTGGATGCACCCAGAGGCACCCAGAGATACCCTCAACAGGTATATTCCAGCTCCTGGTGGCTGCAGGTGGAGGGCACAGCTCCCAGATCTTCAGGATTCCCAGCCTGGAAGTCTTGTATCCTCCCTAGGACCTTGGCATCAGTGTGGCACCAGGATGGTCACGGGTAACTCGGTGGCATTGCTCTGCTTTCCTGCCTGTAACAGGGGGCAGCAGCAATGCCTCCCCATTCCAAATGGGTCTGTAGCTACTGCAGACTGGGAATGGCATCCTGGGAGGAACCAGGAGGAGGTTCCTGATAGGAATCTCCCCTGTGCAGGAGGAGGTGGGTCCCAGCTGCAATAAACCAAGGTGGTAATGCTCATATGCATGAGGGCTGGTTCTGCAAGCTCGGTGATCTTCAGGTGTGCTGCCACCAAGGACCACCCCAGTGTGTTTTTAAGGCAGAACCAACCCCAGTTTCTGTCCTGTATGGGTGTTGCAGCCTGCACAGCATCTCCCATGGAGGCTCTGGGAGTTTGTGTTTTGGGGTGTCAGGGCTGTTGGTCACAGGAGGAGGCTGTTGGGTGAATGAGGCAGGCAGAGATGCCTCTTAGCCCCTGGAAACCATTCTTCAGAGCACAACCAACTCTATTTTGTAGAAGTGCAGCCAATGATAAGCCATGACACACAGGAGGTGAAGCCCAGGGAGGTGAGGAGGGTTCTGCCCAAGGGATTGGTAGTGTTTCCAACGAGGACCCTCTTCACAGGGCACTGGCTTCATAGTCTGCAGGAGGAAATCGTTGAGAGCAGCCTGCTCAAGTAAATCTAGAGCTCCCCATCCCCTTAATCCCAGCACAGCACTCGCTCATCTGAAGCAGAGGTTATCCTGATGGGATGCTGGGGTTCCCTCTGTTTTGGTGCCTGCTCCGAAGATTGAACCCTGTGTCTGAGCCACTGAGTCGAGCCCTGCACGGGGACAAAATGCTGAACACTTCTCATGTGCTGCCATAAGGAAGGCAGAGTCAGCAAACCACACTCAGGAAATGGCAAAAGGACTGCTTGTAATCACCACTATCTGCAAGGATATCTGTGACACCAGCAAAATAAAAATAAAAATAAATTTTAAAAATCCTCACTTCACTCTTCTTGACCCCAGCACCACCTCTTTCCTTCTCTCGGAGGCATTAAAGCTCTTCAGAAATATTTGCAAAAGGGTTTTAGGAAAGGAAGTGTTGGATTGTGTTTGTCCTTGTCAGCACCAAACTACTCCTTCCTCTTCTAGCTGGGATCCTTTTTGTCCCCTCCTTTGCCAGGACACTGGGTGCTCCCAGCACTCACTGCCTGTGCATACAAGGTCCTTATGAAGAGTCTGCAATCATCTTCCATCCAGCACAGGCAGTGGCTTGGTACAAATAATGCACCAAATACCCAGCCCTGTGGCACAGGAGCCCCAAACCCCTATGAGCTGAGGTCCAATACTTTTCCCTGGAGGGTGTTTAACAAGTTTTTTGTTGGCATCAAAGCCTCTTCAGAAATTGAAGTCCTAAGGACTGGCTCTGTTTGGTTGATGATGATAGATTCCTGTCCTAGGCTGGTTCTGGTGAGATCCATAGCCTGCAGGGCTGATGGGGTGACTGGGGATGCACGAGGAGCTTTGCTCCCCCTGTTCTGGCGGTTTCATGCTGAAGGCAGAGCTGTGCATGTCTCAGGACACGGCTGGATTTCAGGAGTAAACTGGGAGAATTTATAAGCCTGTGAGCATGTATTTTACCTATATATAAAAAAGAAAGTTTGGCTTTCAAAGCAGTAAGATTGTATAAACACAACACTCTCCAGAGCAAACTGCAAAGCAATAAAATCCCAAGGCAGGGGCACCTCTTACCCACCCCTTAATGGCTGTACAAGATGTTTCTGCTGACTGGGAGAGGTTCAGTGCTTCTGCCTCCAACAAATAATGCAATGGCCACCTCCCAAGAGGCGAATCTGCCCTGCTTTTATCTGAAAGTCCTTTATCTGAAGGTCCAAATGGACCCCTGTGGGTCCACCAGATGGGGTGACAACCAGAACTCCCTGGCCAACTTCCTTGATGGGAGAAGGATGCTTGGAGCCCATCTGCCCTCCTGGGGGCTGAGCTGGAGGCAATGTTTGGGTGCTAAAGGTGTGAGCAGAGCTTGAGCAGCTATGCCTGGTAAGGGAAATATTTACTGGACTGAAGGAGAACATCCCGTGGTGTGGATGAAGGTCCTGGGTGCAACCAACCTGTCTTAGAGCCCCAGGAGCTGTTCAGATGTTCAGCCCGGAGCTGCTGGCTGCAGGTGGCAGGGCTGCATCCTTGGGATGTGCCTTCTGCCAAGGATTGTATTTGGCAGGGAAAAGACATCCAAGAAAATTCAGACACCGAAGCAAAAAGCCTTAATAAATGGGATTTAAATAATAGATTTAGCTGAAAATCCCCAGAAGACAGATTTTTTATCCACACATCAGGTGCTATAAGCTTAGAAAAAGATAACAAAAGGTTCCTCAGACAGAAAAGGTTGAGTTTCTGCCTTAATTGAAAAATCATATGTGGTGTTCATA
Organism: Calypte anna; assembly: GCF_003957555.1. Lineage (NCBI taxonomy): Eukaryota > Metazoa > Chordata > Aves > Apodiformes > Trochilidae > Calypte > Calypte anna. Next base: position 1,385,065 of record NC_044262.1, on the reverse strand, counting down.
TTCCTAGAGAGATGTTATGTTAAGAAGGCATTTATACTGAGAGATGTATCATTACTATTTTGGGTTAAATTAGATTAAAGCGATTTGCAGTTATCCCCATGCTAAGCAATATAAACAGAGAAATTGGAAGTTAAAGTTGTGCTTAAAAGAAGTGCACACCGTTCACCAAGGAAATCCTGACTGCTCTGCCACACCACACCCCCACCAGCTGAGTATTAGAGAGGAATTGTTGCTTTCTGGGCTGTAATCAGATTTCTCTGTCTCTCTGTTACGGTGTCGTGGCAGAGAAGAATATTTGCATGCCTTAAATTGTGTCTTTCTGCTTTAATTGTGTAATTACAGAAATCACTGTTTAGGGATCTGGAGTTACAGCTAGGTTGAATTTTGTACTTGGGGCAGGCACATGATCTCTTTCTTGAAGAGGATTCCCTGCAAAATCCCAGCATCTACTTTTTGAAAATCGAACACATGTCCTGGCTATGCATTTGAAAATTCATTAATTAACTTATCAGGAAAAACTAATTAAAAATTGGTCCTTTAACAAATCTAATGCATTGTGTCAGACCTGTCTTTTTTTTTTTTTTTTCCTGAAGATCCTATTAACAGACTAATGCAGACCCTGCAACCTTCATGTTGTAATTAATACTCACTGAAACCTTAGATATAAATTTCACTCTGAGAACTTATTTTACAGTGAGTGGTCTCTTACGAGATTACACTTCATAACTGGAAGTTTATTAAGTAAGGCTGCTTTGCAAGGTTATCCTTCAGTTTCCCATAAGGATTTCCCTCCTTCCCAGCTCCTGGAGTCCCCAGCATCCCCATCCCAAGCTCAAGTGCAAGCCCAGCCCATGATTGCTGGGGTGGCCATGCTGCTCTGCTGGAGTGGAACCTCAGGAGCAGGCAGACACATGGGAGAACTGGGCTGGAAGTGTTTGTATGAATAATGAACTTATCCTGACATTCCAAGTCATTCTAACACCTATGGTACCTTGCATGTGGGCCATGACATGGGAGGCTGAAGAAGAGAAAAATTTCCTGGCTATTTTCAACCATCACAAACAGATTATACTAAATACATGCCTGAACAGCTATAATTAATTTTATTGCCCTCATCTGGGGTGCTCCAAACCATCCACCCATGGTTTTGCCCTGCCTGAGTAATGTGTGCACGCCAGTAAAAGCCTTTGTGCTGCCTGCTGCAGAGAGCATCACCTCTGAGAACAGCCCATAAACATCCACGGGCTTATTCCAGACAAAGAGTCTGACCAAAACACAACATATTGTCATTTGTAATCCCACCTCAGATGCTGACCCACCTCAGGTAAACCTGGGCTGTGCCCAGTCCAGTTGTGCAACTGGCAGAACATCCGTGATCCCTGCCAAGTGGTGCTCAGTAAAACTTGGAATTTCTTTTACAGAAAAAGTCCACGAATGGCTAAGGTTGGGAGGGACCTTAGAGGTCACCTAGTTCTAACTCCTGCTATGAGCAGGGTCACCTACCAGCAGACCAGCTTGTGCCCAACCTGCCCTTCATTGCTTCCAGGGAGGGGGCAGCCACAACTTCCCTGGGCAACCTATTCCAGTGTCTCACAGCAAAAGTTTTCCTCCTAATATCTCTTCTCAGTCTTCCCTCTTCAAGTTTTAAACCATTTCACCTTGTCCTCTCACTACACATCCGTGCATCCTCCCCCAGCTTTCTCCTTCAGGGACTGGGAAGCTGCCACGAGGTCACCTCAGAGCCTCCTCTTCTCCAGGCTGAACATCCCAAATTCCTCAGCCTGGCTTCCCAGGGAGTGCTCCACCCTCTGAGCTTTTTGGTGCTGTGCTTTTGATGCAGCCCAGGACATGGCTGGCTTTCTGAGCCACCTATTGATGGCTCCTCTTGAGCTTCTGGTCGACTGTGACCCTCACGTCCTTGTCCTCAGGTCGATTTCTAAGCACTGGGCAAAAATGGAAGCACTGATGCTGCTGAGCTCTCACTGAGGTTTGCTACCCCTCAGAAATGAATAGAGGAAAAAGAAAAGGTAAAATCAAGTTAGAAAAGGGCACATTTAAAAATGCATTTTAAAAACCAAATGGCACCTGGACCCACCCCATCCAAGCATCGGCGTTGATAACAGGACTCCCATTCCTTGCCCCATCCCTGTGCTCCAGGGATTTTCAGCCTTTGCCATGAAGTGGGGCCACCATTCCCATCCCACTGTGGGACCAAGCAGCTCCTTGGCCATGTGGGAGCCTGCAGTTCCTCCCGGAGCCAGAAGCCCCTCAGCACCAGCCCCTCTCTGCACCTTGGAGCTCATCCTCCTGCTGTGCCTCTGAGCTGCACTCATAAATTAACAAACTGCAAACACAACATTAAATAATGGCAAATGCATACTAACAAACAAACAAATAAATATTTCCAGTGCTTTATTAATAGAATTTTGACAGCTTCATTAGGTTGGTGAAATTTCAAGATACTTAATGAAATAATGCTTCATCCCTTGGCTTGTGAGATAAATTCTAATGAAATGTGCAATCCCGATTCATCACCCACAAACTGAGATGCTCTGTTCAGAAGGCACTATCGTACTGCCAAGGTTTTTTATTTCCCTGACGTTCTGATCCTAACAATTTTATTTTTACAGTTAGAATGGTGGTTCCTAATAAGTTAAACTGCAGAATAAAAGATCCCTCTAGAAGGTAAAAAGTATATGTTTAGGTGGAAGAGACTTCAGAACAGATTAGGGGTTGTTTTATATTCTAAATATGACACGTTAATATATACTCATTTAATACTATAATTTTTTTTAAGTTCCTTTCACTGAAAGATGATCTTTATTTCTCTGAAAATTGCCTAGTGGAATCCCCACTTGTGCAAATGATAAGTGACTGCCACACACCAAGAGCTAAATGCTCTAGAGCTCAACGGAGCTGCCCTTAAATGAACAAAGTAAATGGAAAAAAATTAAGTAGAATTAATATTATTAACTATAATAATATAAATTATTAGTAGTATTCTATTAAGGTCAGATTAATCCCACTACAATTCAATTGGAATAATACATGCAATTTATGCAATCACAAATGTTTTAACATTTAAATTACCTTTTTGGCATTCTGGAAACCTGCATTTTACATTCCAGAGCAAGTCAAACACTTCCCCTTGCCGAGCCCAGACCCACCCTCCCCGCACCCGGGCTCCTCCCGGAGGGGGCTGCGCCCAAAACCCCGGGAACGAACCCCCCGGGGCGGGGAGCGGGTCCGGGCCGTCCCCGGGCGGTTCCGAGCGGTTCCCGGCCCCCCCTAGGGGCTGCTGAACGAATCGAGAGGAGAAACCGAGCTGAGGGTTCGGACCTGGAGCTGTGTCCCGAACCCCAGGGTCGGACCTCGGGGCTGCGGGATGCCCGGAGATCTGCGGGGCGGGGATCGGGTCAGAAGTTGATGCGGGGAGACATTAGGGAAGTGTCTGAAGGGTTATAGGAAAGCTGGGGAGAGGCTTTGGACAAGGGATTGGAGGGATGGGACAAGGGGTAAAGGCTTTAAACTGGAAAAGGGGAGATTTAGGTTACCCCCGATGTAAGAACATAGATTGTGTCCGGAGGAGAGCCCCTAAAATGCTCAGAGAGCAGAGCATCTCCTCGGTGCAGGCAGGCTGAGGAAGTTGGGGTTCATCCTGGGAAAAAAGAGGCTCTGAGGTGACCTGATTGCAGCTTTCCAACCCCTGAAAGGGGCTCCAAGAAAGCTGGGGGAGGGATTTTTCCACGGGTGTATAGTGAGAGGAAAGGGGCAATGGTTGAAAACTTGAAGAGAGGAGGTTGAGATGAGATCATTAGGAGGAAAATATTTTGCTGTGAGGTTGATGAGCCCCTGCCCCAAGGGGTGGGAAATGCCATAGATCAGTGAGTCCCTGCAATCTGCACTGTTCCATGTGCAACCCTTCCCCAAAGCCCTCCAAGGAAAAGGTCTTTTGTAGACTCTAAATTTAAGCTTCCTCCAATGCCCCGAGGAGCTTAGGAGCTGCTTGACCAAGATAATGACACTCCGACATTTTTGGATCTTCTCCGTGTCACTGTTATTAATTTCCTGATCTAATTTTATCATTTTTATCACCTTTTTTTTCAAGTAGTCAGTATATACCACAATTAGGGTTATTTTCTTGATAATAGGAGCTCCTATTATCTGTAACTCATCAGCTAGGTTTTTCTTTAGTGCATTTGGCTTCCCTTATCTATTTTCTACCACTCAGAAACATGACATTATCTTGATTTCTAGTTTTCTCCTGGTTTTTTTTTCCCCCCTTTCTTTCTGTGCTATTTCTTTTTCTCATTGCTTCTTGCATTTTCACCTGGAAGGGCCTCAAAATCAAACACCCTTCTTTTAGAATTGTAGCAGAAATCCAACTTTTTAGCCAGGTCATGAACTCTTCCTGGTAACTTTTCACTTTTCTCTCATCCACACAAACTTGTTTATTTTTCTTCCCAATGAGTTTCACTCCTGTCTTTATTCAGCTTCACAGCCCCAGGAAGAAGCACCAGGTACATATGAGTGCTTGGGACTCTCTTTTATTATCCCATAATTAATGTAATCAGGTCATGATCACCGGTCTCTAGGCAACCACCGATTTCTAGTTCAGTGATCAATTCATCTTTATCCATCACAATAAGATCTAAACCAGAGTTCCCTCACGTTAGGTGCCATCCCTTTTGTGGTGCCAAATTATCATAGATAATTCTGTGAGATGCCACTGATGTTTTGATGCCTCCCTGCAGGAGGTCTCCAGCAGTCACCTCCCACAACCTTGTCCTGCAGGAAAGGGCAGATTTGCTTTTGATGCCCTCCAGGCAGGTGCAGCCAGCCCAGGGGATGACAGCAGGGACCAGACCTCATCCAGCTTCTTCCCACACTGCTCATTACCATGGAGCACCCTCCACATCCCATTGCTTCTCCAAATAGCCAGAAATGCCTCTTCCCACTCCCTCCCAGTCTCTGCTCTGCACTGGTACAGCCTCACCTTGAGTCTGTGGGCAGTTTTGGGGACCAAAATATAAAAAAAGACATCAAGGTATTGAAAAGCATCCAAAGGAGAGCCACCCAAGGTGAAGGGTCTGGAAGGGATGGCTTCTGAGGAGGGGCTGAGGTCACTTGGATTGTTCAGTCTGGGGACAAGGAGGCTGAGGGTGACCCCACTGCAGTCTGTGGGTTCCTCCCGAGGGGAAGGGAGGGGACTGGGACTGATTCCTTCACTCCTGTGACTGAAAACAGGACTTGGGGAAATGGTAGGAATTGGAATCAGGGGAGGTGGAGGTTAGATGTCAGGAAAAGGTTTTTCAAGCAGAGGGCAGCTGAGCAATGGAAGAAGCTCCCCAGGGAAGTGGTGACAGCCCCAAACCTGCCTGAGTTCAAGAGGCATTTGGGGGATGCTCCCAGGTACATGGGGTGATCCTGAGGGGGTTCTACACATGGACAGGATGGGCCTGATGGGTCCTGTCCAACTCAGCATATTCCAGGATTCTGTGATCCCTCTCATTTCTGGCCAGGTAAGACACCACAGCCATTTCTTCTCTTTACATTCCCTCCTATCTCACTTCACTGTACTTATGACCTCCTGCTTTTCTTCTTATGAAGAACCTTCAACCCTCCCTAAGACCTTCCCACTTCTCCACCAGGCAAGGACCAATCTGTGGGCCTGGATGGAAGAGATGCAAAGTTGGGTTCCCACCAGAACAAGAGAGGGAATCCCATCCAGCTCTCCTATAATGTGCTCAGTTGTAAAGATGCTTAGAAAAGGCTGAATAAACCTTGGGAGCTGTTTTCTCAGATAAAGAAAAAGACCAAAAAAAGTTTCATGACCTATCCTACTCTGTGCTAAGTTTGTAAAGTGCTTGAGGATCCAGTGAGAAGAATGTTTAAACATTGAATGTTTAAAACTGGGAGAAGGGAAAAATGAGCAGGTAGCTTCCAGCTGCTCTCCCCTCCAGGACCAGGTCCTCTCTTCCATTTCACATCACACTGGGATTCTTATGTTTGATTTTTTTGTTTGTTTGACTTCTCTGCAAAGAAAACAAGAGGACAGGCAGAAAGGAATATTGCAAAGAGCAATTTTTTTTCCTTTTAATCCAGCAACCTAAATAAAATTAATAGATGTAACCAGTATTTTTTTCATATTGATAGTCTCTGGCTAGTCCCTTATTGTTTCCTCAGGGCTTGAATTATGGTGCAATAATTCATGCTGAGTTGGAAGCACAGCACTGGGCTCTCAGCCTTGTGCCTGACAATGCCCCAGGAATGAATTATTGTACCATAACTCACACCTTGTCATATCTTATTGCTGGAACATCCCTTAAATGACAAAGCTGGATTAATTAAGTAGGAATTCAGTCAAAACTTGGGAAAGGCAGCTGATGGCAGGAAGGAGCATGTACTTAAGATCTCCATCTGTGTCACTTCGGCCCAGCAAGGAAGAGCCCCAAACAATTAACACAGAGGAAGAAGTTTTCCCAACTGTGTTTCAGTGCCTGTGTCTGTAGCTCTGTAGGATGGGATTTCTCCAAGTAGAGAGGGAGCTTTTCCAAACCAGATACCTGCTTGCTGTCTAGATGTATTGACCAGTGGTCCACAAAGGCTTTTCAAGGGGCTAGGTTGCTGCAGACCAAGTAGTTTGCCTCACAGGGACATCAGCAGCCATTTAGATGGAAAAGATTCTTACAAGATGGTCAGAAGTCAGCAGAGCCCTTCACAGACACAAGCAGATGCTGTTAATGAGTTAATTTAGCATGTTATTTGGTGGCTGAGGTTCCCCTGCCCTCCTGGATTATTATAACAACAACAACTGCTGTGTGTCACCCAGAGGGGAGCCCAGGACAACCTGCAACAAGATTCCCACTTCCTTCACACCTTGCTGAAAACCTGCTTGCAAAATACCAAAATCTGCCATGAGAACAGATGGCAGCTGATCTGTCAAGCCCAGAAACCTTCCAGGTGAGGAGCTGACAGGGGCTTGGGGGAGATTTTCCCACCCAGGGTGAACCAGGCTGAGAGATGTGGAGAGGACAGGTTGCAAAGAGCCTTGAGCAGGTGAAACAAACCCCACCAAACAACCCCAACTCTGGCAGGCAGCCAGATAATTGTTCTGACCACAAAGAGCACTTTAGCCTTTTAAAATCCCCTTCAGGGTATTCTATGGGCCTGTCACTGCAGGAAAACAGCCTCTTTCCTCCAAGACTGTTGGTGTAGCTTATTACTGAATACTCATCTGTTTGCAGATGTTCTATATTTTCCTGACATGAAGTTTCTTAACATCCCTTTTAAATTGTCTTTATGCTCACAATGTTGATGCATAATCTCTTTTTTTTCCTGGAGAAGTTACTGTAAGTGCCTGGTGCAATGATGAGATGAAAGCCTTCTTTGTGTTCCTGCCAATCCACTTTGTATGCCTCTGTTTGTCACCTGCAGATAAAAGCTCAGGGATGTTGTTTGGAGCTGGTCTGTGAAGCAGAGACTCAACTGGAGGTAAGGAGAGGAGGAAAATAGCAGCAAAGCAACCACCTAATTCCTGAGAATCCCAGTGCCAGCCATTGGGGAGCTTGGAGCACCCTGGGCTGGGGGAGGTGTCCCTGACCATGGCAGGGGGTGGGAATGGATGAGCTTTAAGGTCCCTTCCAACCCAACCATTCTCTGATTCTGTGATATTCTGTGAGAGCAGATGAGAAGAGCCATGGCCTGAAGTGTCCCCATCCCTGGAAAGGCTCTGGGATGGGAAGGGGAAATGCTGAGCTCCATTCCAGGGCATGGGACCAGGATGGCTCTGGCTCAGCTTGCTGCTGGCAGTCACACACTGGAGCCCAGGAGCTGCTTTTCCACCTTGGTGAGGAAAATAAAGGGATTTTCCTGCAGACATAGAGGGTATCCTCACAGTCACAAAATCATAAAGCATGAACCTGGATAATGTGGCTCCCACCCCCTCTCAGCCAGCTCTGAAGGGATGAATTTGCTCCCAGTTTTACTGCACAGTTCCCACCCTGTGTGAAGGGGCAGAAACCAAAGCATTTTTCTGGCCTGAGAGCCAGGAAATAAAGGCAAAAGCATTAAATGTGAAAACTTTGGATTGGAAAGTCCTGCCAGCCTAAACAAAACTTGGGTTTCAAGCTCCATGCCTTCTCACCTGGATTTGGGGCTGGCAATCACAGAAGTTACAGCCAGAAGCAGGCAGGTCCCCCCAGGTGGCCCATTCCCATCCAGGGAGGCTCCATGTGCCCTGTCCTCACTGTGCCCATCAGGTAAGGCTGGCAAGTACTCAGTAATGAAAATGGGGAGTAAATCAATAACATGCCACTACTGATGCACTGTAATTAAAGCACAACAGGCTGCAGCACCTTTGCAATTACAAGGAAGGAGAATTGGTTGATGAGGTTCAGGAAAAGGAGGCTCAGAGGTCTGAGGATAAACCAAAACTTGTCCTAGAAGTGAACTGGGGAATGGGAGGGATTTGAGTAAGGGAAAGTGGAGTTCAAAGAGGGAAAGCAGGAGCTGGAAAACAAGAGCAGGAGCAGTGCTGCTATGGAGAGAGCAGAAATACCCTATGGGCTGACGAGGCAGAGAAGGACATGGAGGAAATCAGTGCCAGTGGAAGGAAGATGAAAGTGGTTGGTAAGTTGCAGCTTCTAGAGCCCAAACCTTAGATGGTTTTTAAAAAAATCTCTCTTCACAACAGGAATTTCAGTAAAACAAATAGAAATGGTGAGTGAGGCACTGGTGAGACCAAACTGAAGGGAAGCTGAAGGGATGTACTGGGAGACACAGACCAGAGAGTACCTGCTCAGGGCTCTGCATCTTCCTGGGGATACAGGACCAGCCCATGGTGTAACATCCATGCTGTGCCATCCAGGCAGCATCACCCAGCAAGCTGAACAAGGACTTCTGCAGGCCAGGAGGGCTCTGGTGGGATCTTCTCAGCTCTGCCCTCACAATCCATGGAGCCTGAACTCAGGGCATGGCCACATGTTCTAAAAGTGAGGTTTTGTCACCTGGAAAGTGAGGTTTTGTCATCTGGCTCTGCAGTCCCCTAAGGGAGTGGCTCAGAGGGAGCTGCTCATGTTCCTGCTCTAATCCATCTCTCCTGGTGACTTTGCGGAGTGTAACATTTTGCTCAGATATGGTAATTGAAATTTAATTGAAACTGGTTGGTTTGGAGCTCTCAGAGGGCTTAGGGACTGGAGGAATGACAGTCAGCCCAGGAGAGGGTAGCACTGCAAGACCACAGCCTGGGCTGGGTTTTAAAACAGTCACCAATTGTCCAAAAGCAGCATGGCAAGAATAGTTGTGGCTTGTGTTGCATTTGGAAGAGAAACAAGCATGGATGGGCAGTGATGGGATCTGAAAGGGCACTGATTTGTTCTCAGTGCATTGGAGGGGATTATATGAGAGTAATATCAGAGTAATCCAATCCCTTCCCCACCCTTCCCTTCCCTCCCTTCCTTTCCCTTTCCCTTTCCCTTTCCCTTTCCCTTTCCCTTTCCCTTTCCCTTTCCCTTTCCCTTTCCCTTTCCCTTTCCCTTCCCCTTTCCCCTTTCCCCTTTCCCCTTTCCCCTTTCTTTTCCCCTTTCTCTTCCCCTTCCCACCCCACCCCATCCCACCCTGCTCTTCCCTGGTGTGGGAATTTGCTTCCCAGCCCATTTCAGACCTCTGGAAGTCCCCAGCAGGATAAATGCCCAGGACAGGTTCCCCACTCCTGATACCTTCTCTCTGAGATGTTTGGATGAAGCTCCCTTGCTCTGGCTCTTGCAGAAATGCCCCAGGGTGCTGCCCCCAGGGCAGGAAGTTTGCAGTAAATAACCCGAGGAGTTGTGGGGCAGGATTACCCTGGAATTCCTTGCCATTTGGTTGTCTGTGGGCATTAACTCCACGTTATAATAAGCAAAGGCTCTGAAATACCTTGGTGAGAATTAGGGTTCTATAAATTAACTGATTACTGATAAAGCCTAATTATAAATTAGGTCTTATTATCAGAAGCTTCTGAGCATCACTGAATGAATTAAAGCTGCAGGAGGAGAAATACTTCAGTGAACCAGGAAAATACTTCAGTGAACCCTGAGAAGAGACTGAGCTGTGCACAACTCCCTGCTTTGAGCTCAGGGCACAAGTGTCCAACTTTCACAAAACCCCCCAGGACAGTGGGGGACACCCCCCTGGTGCTGTCACCTCCAGACTCCTCTTTACTCCTTTCCTCCTTTTTCTCCCCTTCCCTAGGGGTGAGGCCTTTCCTCCTCTGGCTGTACTGATGCTGGGCTGATGAATTGGGTTGAATTGATATTTTTAATTCTATTCTCCATTCTTTCAGTCATTCTCCTTCTCTCCCACCTCCCAACTTTTCCACACCTACAGAAGTCCCATTTCCAGGGCTCAGCAATTGCAGGTGGGTGACTGTGTTGCCAGACCCATATCCCAGGGGGAGTTTTGTCACTCTGGAGTGCTGCTTTCCTAAAGGAAAGGACACTTTGGCTATGAGTGAAGGTGGAATCATCCATCTGAGAGAAGCTAAACTGTCCTGACCCTCTCTGCAGACCTGGGCCTGATCCCAGTGAGACTCCTACCAAATCTGATGTTCTCCTTTTTGGAAAAATGTTCTATCTGTGAACCTGACCCTTCTCAGTGTAGCTTGTGGACACCTGAGCAGCTTTGTTCCCTAGAGAAGGCAACCAGCTACCCATGGGGTGGCTGAAACCCTTCACCCCTGGGAAGCAGAGGGCTTGGTGCATCCTGTCCAGCTGGGAAGAGCTGGACCACAGCTTCACCCATCACCACCTTCCTGCTTCTTCCTCCTTTCAGCTCAGGGTGGCTGCTCCCTGGGGATTTTGATGCTGGAGCCTTGGGAAGTGCAAGCAGGTGATGGCCAAACTTCATCTGAGGAGTAGCATTCCCTGCCTGGGAGAAAACTGGGAAAAAAGCACCCATCTGCTCCTCCAGGATGGGAAAATCATCATCATTTGGCTGCTCCAGGAGAAGTTCCATGTCAGGCTATTTTCATTCCTTCCCAGCAGAGCACGCAGCTGGGAGAGGATTGTTTTCATGATGACAAGGATTTGTTTCCTCTGTTTGCCAGTGCAACCAAACATTTCATTATAAAAGCTCCTGAAATTAAGTAGAGGCAAAAATTAAGATGAATATGCTCATTTTTGCCAATCCTGGGAAATGCTTTTACTCTGAAAGTCTCATTTCATTGCAATATCCTGTAATGGAACGTTAACACTCACATAATGACCTCAAAACCTGCTTAGAATGCAGAAGCAGGTCATTGCTGCTCACTTGCTTCAGAAAAGTTATAAAACCCTAAGAATTGAGTTTACAATGGAAACACTTTAATTAGAGGAGCAGAACGTGTGGCAATCCTGTGGCTCAGGGTAAGGTCTCTTCTAGACTACAGACTGCTTGCAGCATACCCATCTGCCTGGAGGTCACTGGGATGGGTTGCTTTCCTCAGTTTTCTCTGCTCTGGAATATCAGGAGAACCAGAAATTCTCACTTAGGAGGACTGAGGTTGCTGCTGCCATGTGGAGTTCAAACCAGTTCAGTTAAACCAGTGCAACCACTACAAAGGAGTTTTTAGTGGGGTTGCAGTGACCTAATTCAAAGGAGCTTAAACATCTTCCTCATCATCTTAGGCCAGCTGAAGGAGGCCTGGCTGGTCTGACAATGGGAATACCCAGCGCACCTCTCCTCACCTGGACCTGCATTGGGTTAACATGGCACTAAATGGGCACAAATCCAAGCCCAGAGAAGCCCCAGAGGGAAGATTCAGCTGCTGTCCCATGGAGAAGAGGACAGAGCAGCCAAGAGCATCCTGGTGCTGGGAGGAAATGTGCTCCCCAGATCCCACAGGGAGACCATGGGACAAGGCTCTGACCTCCAAAGTTCGTGCCCCTCCAGTGACCTCCCCAAAGCCACCGAGCAGCTGGACACAGTGTGGGCCAATCCCTGCCTGCACCAGCAGCCCAGAGCTAAGGAAAAATGCCTGGAAATGCTCAGCTGCAATTTCCTCTTCTTTCTGGAGGGAGAAATTACCAGGAAACATTGTGAGAAGCATCAGAGAGCTGTCATTTGGATCCAGATGTGAATTAGAGATGGGGTCTCCTTGGCCTCCCAGAACTCTGCTTGGCAGGGAGAGAGGAGAAGCTGTGCTGGCCATGGCTGTAGGGAGAAAGTAGGGAACAACTGGGGGTCAGTTGGGCTGCAGGACCTGCTGGGACACATCCTGTTGGTCAGGATGGTCCAGGGGTGCTTGGCCACCTCCACAGCTCATCTCCCTGCATGCCCTGGGGATGTGCTGCTTCCACCTTCCCTGCACATCCCCTGGGACATCCCCCCAGAGCTCCCCCCAGGCTGGCAAAATGAGAAAGCACCCTGAGAGAGACCTGAATCTGCAGCAGCAAGGGGTGACACAGATGGGCAGGCTCTTGGGGACATCCCTCAAATGTCACAGCATGTGTGCACACCCATCATCCAATGGCAACACCAGTGACATGGTGACATGTCCCCTGACCTGCAGCAGTGCTGAGCAGCTCCAGACCACTGAGAAGGTACCTTTGAGCCTCTTTGCTTAATGCTCATGTTGATCTCCAGCTGAGAGGAATGGTGAAGGAGCTGTGGTACTTAACCTGTGTCACCTGGAAGGCTGGGTGGCTGCACCTCCATCCTTCAGTCCTCCCTGAATCTGGGAACCTGGAGCAGGTTGTGGCAGCCCAGACACCCCATGCCAGGAAAGCTGCCTGGAGATTCTCTCTGTGCAGCTCTCCCCAGCCAAGCTGCAGGAGCTGCAAGGGGAAAATGTCACCAGCTGGGTGGCAAAGCCACCAGAGGCCATGGCACAGGGAACCCCAGACCTTGCTTTGAAACTGCCTTGGTAAATAATGAATGTCCTGGCAGCTGTGCCTCAGGATGAAGCCTTAGCATGAGGCTGCCAAAGAAGTGACCCTGTGTGACAAAGCAGCTGGAAAATGCCAGAAGAATGTGATCAATCTTCTTAATTTGCCACTGAAAAATGCAACATTTGCAATGGGATGGGGAGGATGCCAAGGAACCTGAAGATGATGAAGGGACCTGAGCATCTCTCCTGGGGAAAAAGACTGAGAGCCCTGGGGCTGTTCAGCCTTGAGAAAAAAAGGCTGAGAGGGGATCTTATCCATGCCTGTAAATATCTGAGGGGTGGGTGCCAAGAGGAAGGGGCCAGTCTCCTTTCAGTGGTGCCCAGAAGTGGGACAAGGAATAATGGGAGCATAAGAAGCTCCACCTCAACATGAGGAGAAACTTCTTTCCTGTGAGGCTGAGGGAGCCCAGGATGCCCAGAGAGGTTGTGGAGTCTCCTCTGGAGATTTTCCAAACCCCCCTGGATGTGTTCTGGGTGACCTGCCCTGGGTGATCCTGCTGGGACAGGGGGCATTGACTCAATGATCTCCAGAGGTCCCTTCCAACCCCTGACATTCTATTATTTTATGAAGTGTAGAGGTGGTGTTGAGATGTGGTTTAGGGGTTGATTTTGTGGTTGTTCAGTGGTTGGACTCGATGATCTTAAAGATCTTCTCCAATTCAAACCATTGTGTGATTCTATGGAGGGCCCAGGGTGCTCTCTGCTTTCTGGCTGATGAGCCAACAGCATCCTCAGAACAAAGACACCTGAAGCAGAGAGAGGGCCCAGCAAAGGACCAGAGCACACATTTATTTTGCAGTCTGAGTGTGAGGTCGATGCAGACCTCACTGGCTGGTAGCTGGGATATTTAATACTTGGAATATTCACTGTTTCTTCCCTCAGCCTCACTCATGGCATAAGGAGGATGGACTGGGTTGTGCTGTGCTCTGACCTAACCCTGTACATTGGACACACCATAAATCTGTTGCCTTTACCCCCATGTTTGGAGTAAAATCCTGCTGGAGCTCTGCTGTGGAGCTGCCAGGCATTAGGATTCCCTTAGTGCTGAAACACAACCCCAACAAGACACCATTGTCACTGCAAAGGGACAGGGCTGGAGCTGTGGCTGTGCTAATGTGTCCACTCTATGATAATTAAAATACTTCTCAAACAAACACTTGGGTTTTGAAGAGAGAGGGAAAAGGGACTCCAAGCCCACAACACTCCATGGAAACCCAGTTCTGCTCAGCTGAGAACCAACAGTTCCTGTCACAGTTTCAGCCCCCCCTGACCCAGCATTCACTTGCTGCTTTCAGCCTTGGTTTATGAATAAAGGACTAAAAAAAAGGCCCCTAGGGATACTCCAGCTGACTGCTTTCCTTTCCAGACACCCAAACTCAAGATGCATTTGAAGGGCAAACTGGTTCTGAGGATGAGTGGAGGCTGAATCCAAGCTGGGTTGGTGGGAGATGTCCCTGCCCATGGCAGGGGGGAGAACTGGAGGAGCTTTTAGGTCTCTTCCAGTCCAAACCAGTCTGGGATCCTATGAAATGCATGTCAAGGCATTTCCCATTCTATAGCATTCCCATTCCCATTCATTTAGGGCAATATTGAACAACATCTATCAGATTGGAATATTTTAGCACTGTTGCATCTCTCCCTTCACTAGAACAGCAGTTTGAGGAGATTTCTCATACTCTGATGTTGATTTTTAATATCTGTTGCAAGTGATGTGTTGATACCCAAGTGGGGTAGCAGGATAACGTGAGAGACTTCTAAGCAAGAGAGCCTGGCACAGGTCCTAAGCAAATTAAGAGTATCATCAGCAGCTGAATGCCTAGAAAACACACAAATATTGGTTTTCTAGCAGTTAGATCCTGCCAAACAAGGCTGATTTCCTTTCCTGCTGGAAGTGGAAGTTGCTTTGGGAAGCTTATCCCCTGCAGGTACCAGGTGCCTGCAAAACACATGGCCCAGCATGAGCTCATCCATCTGAAGGCAGAAAAGTTTGTCCTAGAAAACAGGGGCTCAAAAAAAAAACCCAAAACAACCCCCCCAAAAAAAGGGTTGAAGAGTAGTGCATGAGGAGTTAATGCACTCTGGTGTAACCTTACACAGGGGGCAGTGAGAGGAAGGAGAAGTTTCTTCTCTCGACATCCCAGCTGGATTATGAGATGCTGCTCTGATGTTCACACCTCTCAAGGGGTAGAGGAGAAGGTTCAGGAAAGAGCCACACAGATAATATGAGGACAGGATAAAATGACCTCCAGTGAATGGTTTTAAAGAGCACAATCTGTTTAGATTGTAGAAAGGAAGAGTGAGAGGTGACTTGATTAGCCTGTAAGTACCTGCATGGGGAGAAAATACCAGGTTCTAAAGGGCTCACTAATTTAATGGAGAAAGGCATAATGAGAACTAATGGCTGGCAGCTGAAGCTGGAGAAATTCAGACTAAATAAGCCCCCAGGTTTTAACAATGGAGGTGATTGAGCAGCAGCACAAAGTCCTGAGGGCAGGGGAGTGCCTTCTGGCTCCTGAGAGTTTCTGTTTGGGTCCAGGCTTCTTTTTTTGGAAGATGGGCTCAACCAGAACATCAAGGATTTGCCTTTTGGCAGGGACAAAGCCCTTCCTCATGGGGAGGGATGAATCCCAACACAGCAATGGGACCTCCTGGCTGAAAACCACTGTGGGAAATGTTTTTCCCACCAGGATGTGCCAAGAGTAAAGGGACTTCTTCCCATGAAAGATATTTTATGATGTGTTTAGGTCCAGAGGGCTGAGGAGCTGCCAGCCTCAGATCTCAGGTGGAGTGATGCACTTCAGCATCTTCTTCCCCTTGGTGGTTTGGTTCAGGTAAGCCAAGAGTTCATCTCATAATATTGAAAATATAAAAATAGAGATGCAAGAAAAAGAGTGTTTTCCCTGGTGAAACTGGTTGGGTTCTGCTCTTCACAAAACTGTCAGAAATAGCAGAGTTTTCTATAGTGGTTTGGCTCAATTTCTAAATTATCTTTTGCTGGGGAAAAAAAATATATTGGCAGGACAGCAAAATTCTGAAGCAATCTTATCAAGTGCTTTTGAGAAAGCTGCAGCTAGGAGTTTGGAGGTTGAATTCTGATTTGGTACATTTATTCCTTCATAACTTTTAACAAATGCAACCCAAGCAGAACACACACATGATGTTTTTCCCAGTAAGATTGGGATTTCCCACTCAGTTTTCTGAGAGGGCTTTGTGGCAACCCAAGAGATGAGGGACACAACACCACGTGTGAATATCATTGGCCCCAGAAGCAATGGGAGAGAGGTTTTAGACATAAAGTTTATTTTGTTCTTTAGGAGATTGGGTAGCAAGATCTCAACAGTATCATTTACCAAATGTTCTCGGGACCAAGCACTCAGCAGGTGAATTAGAAGTCTCAAGGCACAGATGAGAAAACTGTGCCTGGGATCAGGATCTGGACCTGCTAGAAACTGAATGTTTTGTGTTGGGGAAATGTGCCCAGGAGATGCAGATCCCACGTGGCCAATGCAGGCTGGAGATGGCATCTGAGAACGTGGTAAAACAACCAACAGCTGAACCAACCCCAAATATTTGCAAGTATTTTATTTTTTTTTTTTTTGAATGCTAGGACTTTAAAAATTCATAGAGGGGAACTGGGAACTCAATTCTAAAGGAAGATATTGACTTAACAGCCTCCTGGATCCTTGATTGTGGGACAATAACCCCTGGGATGTCACTCACACATTACTGTATACAGAATAACTGGCATCAGAGGAGAAGAGCCACCAGAGACATCCTAAATATCAGTAAAGTGAAGAAGCTGCCTGTGTCAGTAAGTAATCCATGATTCCTCTGGGCAGAAAATCCATGGAAAATGTGGGAAAGAGAAGCCCAGGGTTTTATGGAGAGGAGGACAACTCCACCATGGGGCAGGGGTCAATGAGCAAGGGTCTCCCAGAGCTGAAAACCCCAGAATAAAAGTAGATTTCAGTTACCCCATGGTGATTAGTGACTGTAAGGAAGGAATAAAGTGCTGAGACTCCAGCTTCAGTGGGAAGCTTTGATTTAGTGTGGAGCTGTCCAGGGAACCTGGTTCAAGGTCTGCCCATCAAAAAGCAGCTCCAGAAGAGTGACCATAATAAACTGAAGTTCAGTGCTCTATAGGAGAGGGGGGGAAAAAAGCAGAAATCACTCTGATAAAGTTTAAAGAGAGACTTGTTAAAAGAGGATGAAAAGGGAAGAGCTAGAAGGGCAAAATGATTGAAACTGGTGGGGATATTTCTGAAAGACATTGTGTTAGAAGGTCTGGAACATTATTAGGCAACCTGAAATGGACAAAAATAATTCTGACCAAGGTTATATGGCATCATTAAAAGGGCAAGAAGGACCAAAAAAGGTATCTTTCAGATGAGGAAAATTAACTCTGGCAAGTTACTGTAAAAAGGTATTAACCTGGGCCAAAAATATGTTTGAGAAAGAATTTACTGAAGAATAAAACCCAGTGATAACGTTGTTTGAAAGCATTAAAAGGTGACTACATGCCACAGCCTTGTACAGCTCATGAAAGATCAGAATTTTTTACCACCCTCTGCCTAAAAAAAAGAAATCCACTCCTGGGCCACATGTCTGACATATCATATGGATGATTTTAATTTCCCACAGAGCAGGGAGATCATCAGGGAGTGACCAACATCTAAAAGGCAAAAGCCACCAGGAGGAAGATGAAACCTCTCTGGCTGGGAGATGCTCCCAGCAGCTTGCAGGGGGAAACCCTCTCTGGGATCCTCAGAGAGCCAGAGTCCTGAATTCAGTCAGGAAAAGGGAAAAAAGGAGAGGGCTGGAAATCCCCATCTTCTGTCTCTGCTGGAACTGAGTCTGGAGCTGGGGAAACCTCCGCTCCTTGAGGAAAGAGGAGCAGGGTCCATGCCCAGAACCCAGCTCAGAGCACAGGGGTCAAATCAGCCTGGATGGTGCTTTGCCCACTTTGGTAATTTAGATGAAAGTAACATTTAGTTGGGGAGCAGCAGCAGCAGTGATACCCTGGGGTTTGTTATTACCATGATTCATCCTTTCTCCATCTCCAAATGTCCCCCTTACCTTACCACTTCTGCTGCTCTCAGTGATGCTCTGGAGGTGAGTCCAGATTAGAGAGTGCTGCTTGGGTCTGGGAAGGAGAATCTCAGGAAAAAAAAAAAAAGAAAAAGAAGGGGAAAAAAGAGAATCATCTCACAGTGCATTAGTGTCTGTATCACATGAAAAACCTGTCACTTCACCACCCAGGGAACTAATGAAGATCCCAATTATGCAGCAATAAAATATACATAGGCACTACAGAGGGGTTTATACATTTTTAATCTTTTTTTTTCCCAAGCCAAATGCAGAAAGAAAATTCTAATGAGTGGTTTTGTCAGTTTTGGATCAGAAGTTGTGCCATGGACACACCCAGGACTTCCATGTCATCCTCCTGCCTGCCCAGCCACCATCCCAGCTCTGTCCCCTTCCCACTCCACCAGCAGAATCCATTTATGGCAGCAACCCCTTGCTTTTCAGGGCACATCTCTATCAGCCCCACTGTCCCTCTCCTCTCACCCCATGGAATTCCCTTACCCCTTCTGTCAGCTTTGCCTTCCTGATCTTGCACCCTTCAGCTTCTGTTTGCTTCTCCCTCCTGGTTTTCAGAGCTGGTGGGAGGGCCCAGTCTGGCTCTGACCTCAACAGGGAAGTCAGCAGCAGAATGACAAGAAAAAATGATGGAGCTTTAGCAACAAAATCAGCAAAAAACCCACATCCTTTTTACCCTGTGCCAGAGCTCTGGAGATATGTGGGAACATTCAGAAACCCAAAGCAATGGTGGTTGTGGTCAACAGCAATGAAATCCTGCCCTTCCTTCCCTCCCCTGTGCAGAAGAGCTCTGTGATGGGATTACAGAATCATGGGATCATAGGATGGTTGGAAGGGACCCTAAAGATCATCTCATCCCACCCCCTGACATGCCCAGGGACACCTCCCCCAGCCCAGGGTGCTCCAAGCCCCATCCAACCTTCAGCACTGCCAGGGACGGGGCAGCCACAGCTTCTGGGGTCACCCTGGGGCTCAGCACCCTCACCCCAAAGAATTTCTTCCTCAGATCTAATTTAAGTCTTTCTTTTTTCAGTTTTAAGCCCTCCTTGGGGCCGTTGCTGGGGATGCAGCCCAAGACAGGGTTGGTTCATGTTGAGTTTCAAGTCCTTCTCCTCAGGGCAGCTTCCAACCCATCCTCTGCCCAGCCTGGATTTCTGGTTGGGATGAACTCCATGCAGCACATCAAAATGTTTCCTGTAATTGTAGTGTCCTATTTGAGATTCAGTTCCCCAAAAAAATATCTATAAAAGCACCAGGAGAGGAGCTGAGCTTGGAAAGTTTTAGATAAAATGCTCAAGATCTGGCAAGGTTTTAAGCAATTCAGAACAATGTTTGAAAACAGAACTGTCAGGCAACCTGAAGTGTAAAGCAGCTCTGCCAGCTCCTCTTGTAATAAAAATAAATGATCATTTGTTGCTTTCTGAATTGTAATATGTAGATGAGCAAACACATTACCCAATGTCCTGTGTCCTGAACTCCATCTTCATTTCAATTTTAAAGTCACTGTAATATGTTGCATAAATATAAGGGTAAAAACATAATTACTGATGACAGCAGAATTCTGCAAAGTTTTCCAGCATGCAAAAAGCTCAGGAATTGTTATTTTGCCATTAATCAGGGAGTAGGCTCTGAGCCTGGGACAGACCTGGGATCATCATCAGCAGGCATGGCAGGAACTTTCACCTCACATGGAACTAGCAGGAGGGGGAAAATCCTTCATTTTTCCAGCTACAGAGATATCCAAACTGTTTAAAACGTAAATGGTAACAGCAGTGATTGAAATTGCTTTATGGGACCAATTACAAGAGGCTGAAACCCAAAAAATTCAGGGTAGAATTGAGGCTCGTGGAGCCCAGCTGAGGGGAATCGGCCTCTTGGTTGTGGCTCAGAGGGTCCAGGTGGTTCCTGGCTCTCCAGATGGGATCTCTCATCCCAGGGACCTCTTGTGAGGAGCACACCCAACACCACCAAATAATTCTGCTGTTTTCCTGCCCCTGTGTGCTGTGCCAAACCCCTCTGCAGAAAGGCAGACACTGTCCCTCTCTGTTCCCCTCCTGCAGCCATACAGACACTTTAATGCTGCTTGAGCCCTGAGAAGAAGCATGAAGTGATTCAGATAAAGCAGGTAAGAGCCTCTTCTTCCCTTTTTTCCTCTAATTTGCATTATTGAAATCCTGGCATCCACCTCTCTGCCTTCCTCATGGCAGTGGCAGCTCCTGCAGCAATGGGATTCTTCACCTGGAGACATAAGGTAAAAAAAAAACCAAACCCAAACCATGATCAGCTCTTTCTTGAGGTGCTCTTAATAAATATTGCAGTTGGTTTGCTAAACAAATCAGTCAGCACCCCAGAAAGAGATTCCCCAAACTCAGCTGCTGGGATGAACACCTCAAGCTTGGGTCTCCTGGAGGACACTCAGAGGATCTGGGACTTTGCAGAGAGGAAAGATAACCCAGAAGATAACCCAGAGCCCCCCTGGGTGTGTAACATTTATATGGACAACAGAAAATAGCATGTTGTAATGGACTGCACCTTCCATATTATTTCTGGCAAAGTATTTTCACTGGAAATTTCAAAACGTGGCTGGCAGGACATCACTGGGCTCCAGTATCTGCTGAAGTGAAAGAAAATACTGTGATTTTCCTAATAGCTGTGAAAAGTCTTAGCAGGTGTTAATAAGTTGTAGAAAAAGCTTTTTTTTTTCCTTTTTTTTTTAATTCTGAGGAAATAAATCAGAATTTAAAGGAACTAAAATGCAGAAAGGTACTGGGGGAGGGATTTATGAAAACACCTGGACAAGAAATAAACCTTTGCTCCCCTTGGAATGCATTTCTTGCCATGCAGGGTACAGCTGCTCACACTCTGTACACTTTGTACCATGTTATCTCTCTCCTCAAATCTTTACAAGCCCATCAGGCTGTTTGGAAAGCTCACTCAGGGGCATTTTAACTTCTCCTCAAGCTCCCATGAGTGTATTTGTTGGGATTCATTGGAAAACCAGCAAGAATCCCTCAGCCACCTGGCATCAGTCGGAGATGCAGAATATGTCTCTGCCTCCTGAGTGGAGCAGCCTCAGAGAGCCCCCATTCCTGAGGTCCTGGGGGAGCTCAGACCTTTTCTAACTGTGACAATTCCCTGATTCTCTTCTTCCATCATCCCTGGAGCTTGGGAATGCTCCTGGCTGGGCAGAGCAGGAGGCAGAGGGGCTCCTGCATCCCCCAGGTCCATCCCTTGCCCCAGCACTGGGTGCTGCTCTGTGCAAATGGAATAATTTGGTTTTCAGACAATATTTCCATGGCTTTCAGCTCCGTGAGGAGGAGCTGCAGGTCAGGATCCAGCAGGTTCCAGGGCTCTGGAGCAGCACTGGGCACCTCAGGGATGTGATTCCTGCTCATTCCCAGAGCAGCGGTGTCGGGAGCCGGAGTGGTTCCAATAACTGTGATTACAGCCTCCCATTGCCAGTGATTCAATTAACAGCCTGATTAGTAAGATACTATTTCATTTTATAATTAGATTAATGAGAGCATTCATTCAGAAGTTGTTATCTCACTTAATAATGACCTCACTGATTATTCTATCTCCTTTAACTGAGTGACTGATTTTGATTAAAATAAATATAGCTCCCAGCACCTGGAAATCCATTCTTCTCTTCAGAAGGAATCTGATAGAAAGAGATTCCCTTTTAAGAATTTCTGGAGAGTGATTAAATATTTTCACTCTCCCGAGGCTGAATTTTCCTTGTTTTTAGAGATGACATTTTTGAAATGCTCGACAATAAAATATTTATTAAGCCCTGTATTTATATTTTCAATACATCTGTTTCTGCTTTGCCTGTTTGAACATAATTTCATCAGAAATACATATTTGCATATCGAGAGCATGTAAAGAAACACCCTCAAGTGCTTACAGACACCCAGACCCCTTTGCACAACACACCAGCATTTAATCCTGTACCTTACCTAAGGATTTCCCAGGTAGGCACAAACACTGCCATCAGTCACCCAGCCAGTTGAGTTCATCAGATCCCTGCTGCTGCTGCTGGTGTTAGTTTGGATTTTAATCTATTTTCTAAAAGGGGTAAGAATTAGAATGTGGAACAGCTTCAATGTGAAAAAGAGAAACAGAGACAGAAGGGTTGGGGAAAGGCAAAACCCTTCCAATGGCCATGGCGTTGGTGGCAATGACACAAATTTGGGTTGGTTTGGACAACTTTGGCCCTGGCAGCAGCAGAGTGAAGGTGGATGTGACCTGCTGGGGGAGGCACAAGGCAGAAACTCCTTTTTCTCAAAAAAACCCCAGGTTCCTCCAAGAGGATCTGGTCTGGGGACAAGCAGCCCCTGAGGGGAGATCACTGGGGTGACCTGATCCTAACCCTGATCCTGACCCTTCCTGCTCCCACGGGAAAGAACCAGGGTTTGTCAGTGTCCCCAGGGGACTTGGTGCCCCTGTTTTCAGCCCTGGCATTGGGCTGCTCACCTAAACTTCCCCTCTTCCACTTTGAACCAGTTCCCTTCCATTCTGTCACTCCATAACCTTCTCAAAAGTCCCTCCCCAGTTTTTCTGTAGCCCCTTCAAGCACTGGAAAACCCCACAGAGTTAAAGTTTCTCCTCCTCCATTTCTTCCCCCCAAGGCTCCACTGCATTTTCTGCTTCACTTCTCCCCTCCAGCACCAGAAGCTGAAGCCCCAGTGCAGGATGGGGCTCCCCCACCTTCCCCCAACCTTTGGGCTTTGGGACCCAAAGTTCAGCAAAAAATGTTTTGGGAGGATTTGGGATGGTTTTAGGGCAAAATGTCACTTTCTGGAGAACCTGGTGGCAAAATCTGCCTAAACCTCTCCTCTTTCTGCTCTGTGCCCTTCAGTTCTGCCCCAAAAGTATTTTCCCTCCCTGGCTTTTTTCCATACATATAAAAAAAATGTTTATTTAAAGGTTGAAAATCCCATTAGCTGAGAGGAATCTGATGAGCATGGTGCTAAGGTGCTGTCTGGACACAGACACTCTAATGAGGAGCTAATTAAGTGAAAGCTGCCTAAGGAAATCAGGGTGGACAGGAATTTTCTGCTGGTTGTCAAACTCCAGCACCTCAGAGGGAACAGGGCAGAGCTGGAGGAAAAGGTGGTGCTCAGGAAACACAAGAAGTTGTGATCACTCATCAGTAGAAATCCTGAGAAATGAGCAGAGCAAGGGGAGGTTGCAGAGGATGCTTCTCCTGACATGAGACAAACACCTTGCCCAAACCAACCAGTCCTGAAGCCCCCATCCCCCCCACACCAAACCTGGCCAGGGTCATGCAGTTTTTCCAAAAATTCATTTTTTCTTGGCATGATGCTATGTGCCTGGACTCCACATCTCCCCTGGAAAACAAGGAGATCAGTCCAACTAAACGAGGCTGCAGCCCCCAGCACCAGTGAAAACCTCTCTGGTCAAGAAAAACATTTTCAGCATTGCATCCTCTCCACTTCACTTCCATTCTCCAGGCTGTTCCTCTTCTTTCACTTCCAAATGCCCCAGAGGGGTTTGGAGGGCTAAACAGACCTTGACTTTTCAATATAAAATCGAAATAGGGACATCAAAACCAAAAAAAATATCCACACTTATTTCCCTTTTCAGCTTTGCTTCAAACAGCCAAGGGCTGTTGTGGGAGTGCTCCAGCAGGTGCCCCCACTTTCCACAGTGGTTTTTGGGGAGTCTGACCACAAAAATACCCCTGGAGCTAAACTGTGCCTCAGAAACAGGAAGATATTCTTTTTTTCCTCCTGACTGGATAACAGCAATTCCAAGCATTTTGAATTGAAGTGACACAGTGACTTGGCAGAGCCTGTCAGCTTCCCAAAATGAACATGGCTATTGCTAAAGGAGCACCAGAGCTTCTAAAGGAGGTTGCAGAATGTTAATTGCCTATGGATACTGTAAAATGAGAACTAAAATACCAAAGGTTGGGAGGTCCCCATCAGTCAATTTTTTTTTTCCCCAGAATTCAGGCTGCAGCTCAGACTGGTGAGAACTTAAGAGGCATTTTCTTACGTAGCTGCAGACACAGGATGAGACTTGTCCCTGTCTTTCCCTCCCCAGCTCAGGTCAGAAAACCCCATTTCCAGGTGCAGAATCTGTGCAGGACTGACATTCTGCTACGTCCATATCTGACGTGCAACCTTTAGAGGCTTTACCCCAGCAATAAATCAGAATGAACACAATAAAACCTGTAAAATAGGAAATGTGGGCTGGAACAGCTGCCTCAACATGGAAACTTCAGTCTCCTCCTCTACCTGCCCCTCTCCAGACATTGGGTCAGACACCACTAGAACCATCAGAACCCCTGCAGCCCAAACATGTTCAATGTAGGGGAATCCACCACTTCCCTTGGGAGATGATTCCAATGCCTAACAGTTCTCATGGGGAAAAATTTTCTCCTGGAGTCCAATTAGAGTCTCCCCAGGAATAACCTGACCCATTACTCCTTCTCTTTTCCCTATGATTCCATATAAAAAGGGTCTCCATCTTCTTGGTAGCCACCCTGTGTGTACTGGGACATGGTAATAAGGTGTTCCCTGAGCCTTCTCTTCTCAAGGCTAAAATAAACTCAGTTTTCTCAGGATTTCTTCATATGTGAAGTCCTCTGATCATCCTCATGGCCCTTCTCTGGACCCTTTCCAGCCTGTCCTCATCTTTCTTTTGTATAGCAGGGACTAAAACTGAACTCAGTACCCCAGGTGTGGCCCCACCAGCACTGGGCAGTGTGATAATGATTTCTGTACCTCTGCTGATGCTGCTCTTGTTGAGGGAACCCAGCCATCCTTTTAGTTTCCTGTGGATTTTGTTGGTGGAGGCTTTGGGTTTGCCTCTGTGTTTTAAATTCTGCATCTGAAATCCCTCAGTGCCCTTGTTCTGAGAAGGACATTCAGCCTGGCCTATTTTCACACTGCAACTCGCCCTGGAAATGTGTCAGGTTCTTCAAAAATCTCTCTGCTTGTGCCAAAATGGGGCTCAAGATCTCCTGGAACAACCAAGTTGCATTTTCACAGTGGGGCAACAGCTCTGCTCTGGCTCCCTGCACCATCCCAACCTCTCTTCATGGCCTCCTTCATCTGAACAGATCCTTGATAGCTCCCAGGCTTTGCTGGTGGCCATATGGGGCCAAAAGCTTCAGCCAGACATGGAATTTGCCAGAACTTCTTAGGTCTATTGAATGGGTGGTGTGAGGGTGCTGAGCCCCTGGCCCAGGGTGCCCCCAGAAGCTGTGGCTGCCCCATCCCTGGCAGTGTTTGGGTTGGAAGGGACCTTAAAACCCATCCAGTGCCACCCCTGCCATGGTCAGAGACACCTCCCACCAGCCCAGGGTGCTCCAAGCCCCATCCAACCTTGGACATTGCCAGGGATGGGGCAGCCACAGCTTCTGGGGGCACCCAGGGGCTCAGCACCCTCACACCAAAGAATTTCTTCCTCATGTCTCATCTCAATCTCCCCTCTTCCAGTTCAAAGCCATCCCTCATCTCACCCATTCCCCCTCATCCCATCCCTCCAGCCCCTTGTCCAAAGGGGACATCCCTCCTGGAGCCCCTTCAGGCACTGCAATGAGATCACCTAAACATGAGTCTAAGGAATTCCTGGGGGATTCAGCTCTGGGGAGGGATGCCACCAGCACCTCTGGACCACATCCAGATCCCAAACCCCTCCTTGTCCTGCGGGGTACCGAACCCGCAGTGCTGCTCCCCGGGTGGGTGCTGGTGTCAGGGTGCTGGTGCTGGGGGCTCCTCCTGCAGCCCAGCCAGCACCCACTCACCTCTCAGACACTGCTCCTTCCACTCCTTCTCCTCTCCACACTTTTCCGGAACAAAACGCAGGTTAGAGACCCGGAATAGGAGCAGGGCTGGTGTTTTAACACTCACACCGCTAAACCCAGGGAAGGCTTCGAGCAAATCGCTTGCGCTCAAATCAACCATAAACACTCGAGGTTTTAGAAAGAGTCTCACCCCCTGAGGGCAGCATTAGCCAACACAGTTGTGAGCAAAGGACTTGACATCCATTCGCTTTCTGCTGCTGAACAATCGGGGACCGGAATCTTTTCTGCATTTCAATGGTGCTCACCCCGCAAATGGCAAATGCAGCGCAGCTGGGATCGTCCCCCACTGGTAATGAGGAGGCTGGGCTGGCTCCCCCATCCAGGGCTGGGGAAGCTAAATCCTGCAGGTTTTATGCAGTTTTCTGGAGGGAAAATGGCTCGGGAGGGAAGTGGGGGCTGTGAGGTTTGGCCATTGAATGGCAGCTCCCCGAGCAGGGCTCCCAGCCCAGGAAACTGCGGGGATTTTTCTGAACATCGGTGCTGGCTGTGCCGGAGCTGCTGTTTCATTCTGGTTACGTGGCTCAGATTTACTTCTAGGATCAAATCGTAAATATTGAAAAGAACCAGAATTCTGCTTCCCCCAGCAGCCCCTGGCTTCCAAAGTCCCCAAACCTTCAGCTGCTGAGGAGGAGAGATCTCAGCTGAAGACACTGGAGATGTGCACATTCACACCAAGGGACCTCAGCTGCTCATTAATTTTGCAAATCAAGCACTTGGACACTGGGAAATGCCTTTAGGAAATGTAACCAGGTTTCTGGTGCACCTTAATTGCCTGTGTTCATTATGTTGATTGGTGAAGAGAGATGCCACTGGAGTAAAGGCTGAGCCTCACACACGTTAACAAATGAGTTCTTCTGAAGTTCTGTTTTCTATGGAAAATTGATCAGGATAATTATACCAGCGTTGCAGTTCCCACTCATGTCCCTTCCCACTGATACTCCTTACAGTTCTCTGTCTTTGCTTTGCTTTGAATGCAAGGCAGGAGGAAACAAAAAGCTGTGCTGCACCCCAGGGGTCATGTACAGGGCTGTAGGAGTGTAATTACCCTGGCAGAGGGAACCTGCTGGGTTTTCCTTTGCAAGCAGCCTGAATGTGTGTGCCTCCATCCATCCATCCATCCATCCATCCATCCATCCATCCATCCATCTATCCAGCCAGCCAGCCTGTGGCCCTGTGACACTGGGAGCAGCAATGCTCTGCTTTCTGCTGGCCTCATGGTGCTGAGAACAGGACTGAGCACCCTCCAGCAACTCCTTCAGCCACTTATTTTTCTTCCTGGGAGGCTGCTTTGGAGCAGACTCCAAGTACCTGTTTGTATTTTATTACAGAAGCTCCTTAGGAAGTTCCTCAGTTACATTTGGCCTCCCAAAGAAGAGATCAGGACATGTTTGTCTCCAGGAGAAGCAGGAGCTTCCTTGAAACTTCATGGCAGAATCCATGCCAGGTAGAAGTAAAATCCACATCCACAACAGGACTGGAGCTGTTCTGCAGATGTGACCCCTGGCAGCATCTTACCATGGTTCAGAGGGCCCCATCCTGCCACTGGTGACCCAAACAACAGCCAAACACAGAATGAAGGGATGGAAACAGAAGTGTGTCCTCTGATCCCACATTTACACTCTGTGCAAGAAGGATTGAGGTGCTGAGAGTCCTGGCAAGGACAACCCATGACTGAACAGCATCCTGAGCATCCCAAAGTTCTGTCCCAAGAACTAAGCTAAAACTGAGCTGATATTATCCAAGAATCCTGCCATCTAACTCTACCATGTGCTTTTCATACAAACAGCTCATTTGGAGAAGTCATCCAGGTAAAGGATCTCATTGTTCATCCCCCAATATTTGGATGAGTTCTGCAGTTCACAAGACATTTTTGAGGAAAAGGACATTGTGTTCTTCTTGCAGAGGCTGCTGTCAGAGTCAGGGCTAATAAATCCATAAGGACCTCATCCCTAGCCCTGATCCATAGCAGCAATTTTTCCAACCCAGTCAGAACCAGCCTCTGGTTGGGAGAGTTGCAGCCCAAGTGAATTAAAGTAACAAAGTTATCAAGAAAGTGAAAACCAAGTCTCCTAATGGGAAGTGTCAGCACGTTTAGGCACCTCTGCCTGCAGTTATTGTTGGTTTCTACCTTAAATGTGTTCACCTGGATTACATTTATTGTCAGCCCACTCTCTGCTCTTTGTTTACTGAGTTTTCTTCAGCTCTCTGCCAAGAAGGAAACACTTATCTGCACTGAATGATTTTTGTTCAATGAAACACATTTCTAAGACACTCTGCTGCAACTTACTGCCTGCTACAGCAAGCATTTAAAGGGTAGATTGAAATATTTTTAAGGCAATTTCCTTGCTGCACAGAATCCCATTTTCCAGCACACCTTTCATATTGCTTCCTTTCTCCTTTGCTGTAAAACCTGCTCAGAGGAGCAACCTCCAGCTGCCTTCACCTGGAAATAAATTTAATATTCACCTGCCCACCTGCCCTGTCCCTCATTCCCATTGACATCCCGAGTGGGAGTCTGATATTTTGCATCAGTTTTTCTGCTGTTGTTCAGTAGACATTGCCAGAGCTTCTTAGGTCTGTTGGATGGATGGTTGGGACAGGTCCATCAAACCCATCTCAGTTCCCCAAATATTTTGGGGAAACTACAAGCTTGAGCAGCCATTGGCAGCCCTGGTCCTTCACCCTTCAGATGGCTGTTGAGGCAGAGAACTTTGCAGCAGATCATTTAAACAAAAGCTCAAAAGAGAATTTGACATATTTTGCAGGTAAAACCAAGAATTCTTTTTTTTTTTCCCCACTTCATCATTTTGGGTTATCTCTGGGGTTCAAACCTCTTCTGCTGAGCTCTGATTCCTGCCACCCCTCACTGCAGACAACTCTCACTTTGCTCTCTGACTTGTGTTAAAATCCAGAAAGTGTCTCCTGGCCATGGGACTCCCAAGGACCCTGTGGTCCCATCAGCCTGGGCATCAGAACCTGGTACCTGCTCCTCACCAAGCAAGAAAATGTTGCTCATCCTCATGGCTCTGATTTTATGACCTTCAAGAAACTTCTCAGTTGATTTGGAGGCATTTGTGTCAGGCTGGATGAAGAGAAAATTTCTGAGCTGAATCATTATCAGTAGAAAATAAATGGACAGATGAAATCTTGAGGAACTTGGTGGGTCTGGTTCTCTGTATTCCTCCTTGCTTGCAAAGAAGAACAATTCTGTTCCTTGAATACATGGAAAGAAGCCAACAAGCAGCGTAAGGATATCAGAGTACATTAAAATCAAAATAAGTAAACATCAGAATGAGTTAAAATCCAAGTGAATTATTGCTAATGGCTTTCAACCTTCAGTTTAGTTTTTCTTTAGAAATAACTAGAAATGCAGAAGCTTTACAGGGAACGAAGTGAATATGAAACTAATCCCCTGAGATTGGCTTCAAAATTTAGCTCTATCAATCTGTATTTTTCCTCTTTTTGTATGAAATAAAAGAAAAGGAGCAAGAAACAGTGGATTTACCATGTGCACTGCTACAGAGAGACCCACAGAGCACAGAGGTTGATTTTTTTTTTTAGCCACAGCAAAATGTGGAACTAAACCAGACTAAGAACAAATTGGGCTGAACCATGCCAAGACATCCAGGTTTTGAGAAAGCCTCTGCTGAACCACAGGGAGATCATTCATCCTGGGCACACCCTTAGAATACAGTGGGTGTAGATAATTCAGTGCTGCTCCTCCATGTCAAAGAATTAGGGCTTTTAAATAACTGAGGTTTTATTCCAGCTCCAGAGTTGAAGGATTTTATATTTTTATTACACTCCATCTAAAGCTAACTCTAAAATACAATTGTCACCCTGCATTTCCAGAATGAGTTCTAGCTCCTGGAGTTCTTCTTGTTCCTCCATAAGCAAGAAGAGGAATCTTCTTGTTCCTTCATGCAAGGCAGGGCCATCTCTGTACAAGTAGGAGCTGAAGTTTATTTTCAAAGTAATTACAGGACAAACATCCTCAAAACTGTCTAGAAAAATAAGCCTGCTCACAGCCAGACCAATTTCTCCCAGGGTTTTAGACTTCAGAATAAATCTGAGAATCACCATCAAAAGCAGCTCGGATATTTTTAAGATCTTGCCTTATCAAAAGTGCATTTTTCTTTGAGTTCTCCAGCTCTGGGTTTATATTTGGCTTGTCATGTTGGGGACCATCAGTTGCAGCAGTTTATTATTGGCTGTAACACAGTTTGACTGATGCAATGTGATGTGATAGGTCACAGTCTGATGTTTCATCTCCGTTATTAAAAATGATTTGTAAAGCTGCAGCAAAGGGAAGGCTGGTTTGGAAACAAGGAATGATGGCTGGAATCAGCCTGGTCTGCTTTTATTTTTAAAACCCACAGCATAATACAGATTCAAGTCAGGTTTTGCCTTCCATCAAACACTGCAAACCTGACAGGAGGACAGGATGTGTTTCAGCTCCCTCAGTGGCTGAAGACATTAAACTGAGGCAATAACTGCCCCAAATTCAGGTTTCTTGCTCCTTGCTGAACATGGCAGCTGAGATTTGTCTCTGGGTACCAGTAGTGGGCATTTCACAAAATAATGGAATGGGAATGGAATGGGAAATAAGGAATGGTCTGGAGGAAAGAAGTAATTTTCTGACTCGTTATTTTCATATGTGGAACACCAAAGAATAGTCCATCAAGTTGTACTACACGAAATTTTAAAAATACTGAAAGAAAATGCAATAAATGACCACTCTGAGGGGCTCAGTGTCACAGTTTACCCCTGGGTCTGAAGTTTGAGCAGATCCTAGAGTGCAAGAAGTAGAAAAAGCTTTTTAATATAATCCTGAAGCTCAGGTGAGACTCCAGATCACCAAATTCCAGCAAAGTGCACCCAGCTCCTGGGGGAGCCAGAGGGCAGCAAAGTGACAGAGGGATTTCTGGAGGCAGTTTCCTGATAACCAAATGGGGTTTCCTGCTGCACGTCCCCATGTGCTGGACTTGGGAAATAATTGGCTTTTACATCCTGATCAGGCACTCGTGTCATTCAGACAGATCCTAAGGATGTGTAACAGAAATGCCAGCATCCCAAACCCAGCTGCTACCCTCTGTTCAGACGTTTGCTACACACGTTTTTCACAAGTAATAATGAGTGACAAAAATAACTGACCTACTTCTAACTCCACAAATACCTGTACCTCACATTTGGAGGCAGTGAAATCAGCATGGAGACATTTAGAACAAGTCTATTCTTGAACACCCCTTTTTTAACTCTCTTTAAATTATTCCAATTTGGACAGGTTTTAATGTAATTTTTTCGTGCACCTCGCAGCTCCCTGGAGCTGTTTCTGTAGCTCCAGCCACGTCTCTGCTGACTTCAAAACCCTGGCAAGCATTAATATGAAAAGATTTTGGCTCCCCCAGTAGAGAAGAGTCAATTCTTGCCATCACACCTTGCTTGATGGAGATGTGGACCTTGCCATGTCTCAACCCACCTGGTTAAGGATGGAGTTTTTTCCCCTCAGGCTTCTCCCTACAAAGTGGCTTTAGAATCCCTCTGGTGCTGAGTTCTGCTGCATCTTGAGGGCTTCCAGGGTCTGAGCTGTTGTTGGCTTTTTCTCCACCACGTTGGCTTTGGCTCTGCAGAGGTTCAAGAGCTCCTGTGGGAAACCAAAGGTCAGGGGATGCTTTTTGACATGGACACAACCACTTCAGTTCAGTCAGTGCAGGACCCATCAAGTGAAGCCAAGACCAAAGCTGGGAAGCTCTCCAAGGTGGACAATCCATGGAGGATTCCTCATCAGCTGCTCCCCTTCCTCTGCCCTCCCTCACAGCATCTTTTGAAACCTTCCCCACATTTCTTCTTGGCCTCATTACTATTTCAATTACTATTACAGTTTTGATGTTCAGTGTTTTTCTCTCCCTTTTTCCTCCTCCTTGCTCCTTGTG
This sequence comes from Calypte anna, assembly GCF_003957555.1. Taxonomy (NCBI): domain Eukaryota; kingdom Metazoa; phylum Chordata; class Aves; order Apodiformes; family Trochilidae; genus Calypte; species Calypte anna. The sequence goes on along the minus strand of NC_044262.1, from coordinate 1,353,288 downwards.
TGGATATGATGACCCAGACCAGCTCTTGCTAAAGATTTTTTAGGTCTCTAAACTGAATTATCCCAAGCCTGAAGATTGCTGCAGACAGAGCTGAGATGCTTTAACTTCATTATTGTTTTCTCACCAAGATGAGCCCCAGCTCCCACACTAATTATCATTGCCAGCTCCTTCCAGGCTCCATCCTACTTAAAATTCCTCCACAGATGCAAAACAACTGCAACAAAATGCATCTGGACAAGTGGTAGAAATCAAAACGATTTCCTTCAACCCCCTGATGTTTGCTGCTCCCACCCCTGCCTGCTGGCACCTGGCAGTCACTCTGCTGCCTGCTCAACAAACGATGCCCCAAAGCTCCAAATCTCTGTAGGACAGCAAAAAACTCAGCCTTGCACCTCAGTCCATCCCCTCTTTGATCCACCTGGAAATAATTCTTCCTTCAGGTCAAACCTGCCCAAAGCAAAGTCCCTGTGGACACCGTGCAGGGCCTGACTTGTTCCATTGCTCCAGAACTGTCCCCAGGGATCAGTTGTTCCTGGATGAGGTTTTTGGGGACCCAACAACAGAGTTGACCAGACCTGAACACATGAACCAAATCCTTAGTAAAGGTAGGCAGAGTCTGGGGTTACAAACCACAGGTACCACTAAAACCATGGATTGGCATTTCCAAGTACTGTTCAAGGATGGTTGGAAGAAAGCACCATTGGAGCTGATATTGGAGGAAAACATTGAGTGGGGGGGTTCTTGTTCTGTTTTGCCCAAGTTAAACATTGTGTGGAAGGGTCATCTGCAGCAATCTGGCTTCATTCTTCAAAACAATCCGAGAAGTTACCCAGCTCTGGCTTCCTATTCTTTGAATTTTGGGTTGCCATTCCTCTGACACAAGAAGAATTCCCCTGGGGCTGTGTACCTGTGTTCCTGAAAAGGTTTTGGACAAAATTTTCTGTTCTTTTATCTCTGCAACAACAGGATGTTGATGCCTGGGCCATAATTGGATTTTAAAGGAATGTTGGGTATGTCTAGCACTGAAGGCAGAGCCTTCAAAACTCAGGTTCTGTGCCTCAAAAATTCAAGAACAAGATTTTTTAATATGTTTGTGGTCAGATTTGCTCTTGAGCCCTTGCTTTCACCAGAGCTCAGCACTTGCAGCTCCAGGTGAAGCAAATGCCAAGTTCTCTGTTCCAACATTACTGATATGTGAACTGAATTTAAACTCCCTCTTTTGATGCTGAAAGGCAAACACTTTTTAGATGCTGCTTTTTTAAATCACTGCCTTGGCAGTTTCAAATAGAAGTTATCTTGGAGCCTGGGATGTTAATATTCTTTCTGATATCATCTTAGCTTTGGCTTTTTACCCTGGGAATGCTGCTGGCTGGATGTGCTGCCTGTCCAGTCAACCTCCTCCAGGAAAAATGTCACCCCAGCACTTCATAGTAGCTTGTTTGGGGTCCTGGTGGAAATGCACATTATTTATCCAATTTTGTTAGCAGAACCCTGAGGAATAGATGAAGAATTTCACAGAAGTGAGAATCACCTACTTAGAAACAATTAACAAATTCATTCATTGCCCCAGGACCCAGAGCTCAGACTTTTGTATGGTGGGTGAACCAAGTTTGGGCACTTTGCACTGCAAGGGGCTTTTTAGGGCAGACACACAAAAAAATCATCCTCATCTAAAACCATTCAAGCCTCATTCTTCCTCAGCATCTCTAATACAGAACCTGGCACAGAGTGGGCCAGGAGCATCCTCCAGGATCATTTTCTGGTGGGAGCCAGGAGTGCCCATAGCAGAAATTCAGCCTCACAGATCCCCACTCTCTCCTCCTGGCTCATCCATTCCCCTCCCATACCCAAAATTGCTCAAGCAAACATAGAATTAAAACAAAAATAAAAAAAATCCAAGGTGTCAGCACCATCAAGCATTTCAAGCCCAATGCTCTCTTCACACCTCAAAGCAGGAAGACTTGCAAACATCTAATACAAGTAGGAAAAATGAATAATATATGAAAGAAAAAGCAAAAACCAGGAAACAGGCAGAAGCCTGAGCTGCTAATTGCTGTACATTCCCTGGAACAAAGTGGCAGACAGGGAAAAGCAGGGATGGATCTGACAGCAACAGCATCCTGTGCTGGGATGAAGGACCCAACCAGTTGGGTTCACACCTGTATTTCCAGTCTGATAAAACTGGGGGCAGAATATTGCTGCTGATCAAACCTCCTCTGACACAGCCTGGAGAGCTGCAGCTCAAAAAGATGAGAAGAAAATGGGAGCAAGTGCAAGAAAGGGCCAGGAAGGGTCTGTTTGCCAGCAGATGAAAAGCTTGGCTTGTGAAGCCAGGGCTGGAAGAGAAATGATTGATCTTTCTGAATGAAACAGCAGAATAAGCTTTGGGGCAGGAAGGGATCACCAAAGAGCAGTGGCAGGAGGAGACCAGAGTTGTGTGGACAGCCAGGGACAGATCTGGTAAGGATGGAGAAGATCCTGGACAGCAAAGTCACTTAAATCTGTCAGCAGGAGCCAGGGTGATAGGAAATGATGTCCAGAGAGAGTGCAGGTGGGACAGAGGAGCTGCACCTGCTTGTCCTAAGAAACCACTGTGGGATGTATAGCCAGACACTCCAGAACAGCAAACCAAGTCTCTGCTGTAACTCATGTGTCTGGTTTTTGCCCAAGAGAGCCCCAACTTGAAGCAGAGGGGCTTTGGTGAGCACCAAGAAATTGTTTCTTTTTTGTCTTCTTGAGGAGGCTGCAACCCAAATGTTCTGATGATTGGCTTGTGATCTAGAGGTCTTTTCCAAACTGTGATGACTCTGTGATCTCTGTAAAATGAAAGCTAAATTTCTTGTCTCTTCAGGCTTTTATCAGATCTTCTGCTTTGATTGCTACATTCAAATCATTGCAATACCAGAGAAGATGGAAAATGCCCCATGCAAGCAACCTCTGTAGCACAGCAATTTGCCAGGGGTTTGCCATGGTCCAGCTGACCCAGCATCTCCTGGAGGCAGTGATGTACCCAAAGTGAGAATCTGGACAGAACCAGCCCCAGCATGGGGAGATTTGGCCCAAAGAGGCAGGACCACAGAGGAATCTGGGTGCCCAATGGATCTCTTTGATAGGAAGGGAGATTTCTCCATCCTCCAGTGGGTTGGAGGCAGTGGCAGCACCAGAACATCTCCCACATCACCTTCTTTTCCCCTTAATTTCTCTAAAACATTCCCATGGAGAGGTGCTGGGCCAGGGATGTTCTCCAGGAACCACACACTCCATCAGCCTCTTCTTTCCTTTCCCAAGAAATTCAGCTGCCCTTTGGGGAAGGCTCTTGCTATTTCTGTCCCCAGCTCCGTGTCTCTCAGGAGACTCAGCCATTAACTCCTATCACATATCCTGCAAATGCTCCTTGCTCTAATTAAGCAATAATTAATGGCTCCAAAGTACTAGGTGGATTCCCAAGTTCTCTGCAGTATGCAGTAAGTACCAAGCCTGTTTTCTGCTTTTCAATTTCAATTAAAAAAGATAATAATCCCTTTTAGTGTCCTTGTCTACAGTCAGAGAACTCGTCAGCCACTGCTGTTACAAAGTGTGTCACTTGTTCCTCACATGAAACAATACTTAAATAAAAATAAAAAGCTTTCCTTCATTTGTTTTCTTGGGTTCTTTTCTGCTGTTAAGAGCTCTCACTGTTTTCAGAGGTATTGCAGCCTCAGGTGGAATCCCCATCTGAAACCCACTGCAAACACCTTCCCCCCCTTGGCCCTGCTTTTTGCTCAGTTCTTTAGCAAGGTCATGATTAAGGTGGTTTCTATGTTGCATGGAAAATATTTAATTTACTTTAATCTACATTTTGTGTTTTCTTAATGATGCATAAAAAAACCCTTGGATGTGCCCATAGTGTCTGTGCTGTATTTGATTGCAATCCCAACACTTTTTTCCCCTTTAAACAATCATCCCCTCCTTGCTCAGTTGTTTTGCATCTGTTTCAGACAAGGCAGGAGGAAGGGGAAGTGCAGCCCCCTGACAGCATCTTCAATGCTGCCAAAAAACAGGGAAAAACCAAGATATCCTCCTTGGGGCCATGGGAAACACTTCCCATTGGTCTCCCTGCCCCTGTTTTCCATCCATCCCAGGACCTTCAGTGCTATAAACACTGATGGAGCAACTGGTTCCCAGTAGGGAAGACTTTGGTGTGGAGATTTCCAACTGGTGACTGCTCCTTGAGCTGCCAAACCCTTGGGTTTCACTGGAGCCCCAGTTTTGTTCCTGCCTCGAGTGTCTCTCCCTCCAGGCAATTCAAGGCAAATCTATTTCTGGAGATTTCTGCCCAACTGGATTGGAAAAATTTGCATTCATGTGGGTTGGTGGGAACCCTACAATGGGTTGCTACAGTCCATATGTTTCTGCTGAGCTGGTAAGCACTAATATGTTATTTTAGAAAATAGCAGTTATTAGCTTTTACCATGGAAAACATGCAGTTGTGGGACTCTATTTTTACCACTTTGTGTTACCACTATTTCTACCACTAATTTATTGACTAGGCGAGGAAAAATGTTGTCCCCTGAACTGTAACTGTTGTGATGCCAGCCCTGAGTTCATCGTGGCTCCAGCAGTCTCTGAGGATGGAGCTGCTGCATCCCATTTATCTGGAAATTGTCTGGAAAGCAGCACAGGGAGCTGAGCTGAGCAAACACTGAAGGTGACTGCCTGGCCAAGGGTTTCCAGTGCAAACAAAAAGGCTCAGTCTGTTGCAGATGTTTCATCCCCTGGTGTCAGGAAGCAGACAGGGTCCCACTGGTCTCCCACCCTCCCCAGCTCAGTCCCTGCCCACAGGAATTCCTCAGACTGGGAGAGCTCCAAGCCCAACTGGTACCTGCAAGGAGATGCCAGGCAGAGGGAGGGTTCTTTTGATAAGTGCTCAACAGAAAACTGGAAATTAATATTAACTGAAGCTATCAGAGGGCTGGAGCACCTCTCCTGTGAGGATGGGCTGAGAAAGTTGGGGCTGGAGAAGAGGAGACTCCAGGGAGTGCCTGAAGGGGCTCCAGGCAAGCTGGGAAGGGACTTTGGACAAGGGCCTGGAGGGATGGGATGAGGAGAAATGGCTTTAAACTAGGAGACAGGAGATTTAGGGTAGACATTGGTAAGAAATTATTCTTATTTTCTTCTTAAGAGTGCTGAGCCCCTGGCCCAGCTGCCTGGAGAAGCTGTAGCTGCCCCATCCCTGGAGATGTTCAAGGTCTCATTGGATGGGGCTTGGAGCAACCTGTGGGATGTGTCCCTGTCCATGGAAGGAGATGGCACTGGGTGATCTTTCAGGTCCCTTCCAACCCAAACCAGTCTAGGATTGTATGATAACACCTGACCTGCTGGTTTGCAGAGAAGTTGTTGGTGTTATTCCTGCTGGGGGGATGTTTTGGTCACCGAACTTCTGCCTTCTCCAAGTTTGGTGGCTGGTGTCTTCAAAGGCTCCTTGTGTAAGAAAACCAAATGTACCTGCAGAGAACTCCTTGCCCATGTTGACTGACAGCCAAATGCTCCAAATGACCACAGGAAGGGGCTGGAAGAGAGTGGAAACAAAGCTGTTTCTGTCTCCTGTTGGTGCCCTCCTCAAGGCTGGGGACTCAGAGAGAACCATTCCAGGAGCAAGGAGTCAGCACATCACCACTTCCCTCCTTGGCAGCTCCCAAGGCTTTGGACATCATTCCCAAAGGGACTGACACTGCTTCCTGCTGTGTCCCAGGCCAGGTACAGATTGTTGCCTCCTTCTTCTGAGCCCAGACTCCTCACACTGAGAGCCAAACCAGGACCAAGCAGCCACATCCATGCTCAGCACCACGCTGTGTTGAGCCTCGTGTTGCTCTTCTGGAGAGCATGAGATCAAATCCTCATGGACAATTAGAACTGGGAGAATATTAACAAAGGAGAAAATTATGCATTGAACATTTTGCTTGCAAAATTCACTGAATAAATTATTCAGATTTAATGTGGAAGAATAATGGAGGAAATAATTGAATAGTGAAATATCATAAAATTAATGGGCTATTCTATTAATAATTTTACATCTTGGTCTGATACAGGGGAATGAGGAAGAAGGAAAAAAAAGGAAATAAATAATTTGGGCATGTTTTAATGAAAACAGAGCACTGGGTCTGTTTATGAAACTGCAGGCAGCACTGTCAGTGCTCATTAATTTCTCATGACTCTGGTGATGCACAGAGAGGCCACAAACCTCCAACTTCCACCTCTGTGACAATGCCAGGAAAAATGGGAATAACTCGGACCTGAGCGCCCTGATCCCTGTGTATTACCCGGTGATCTTTGTGTGACTTTCCAAAATCAATCTGCCATCAGTTTGGGGATCACACTGGAAAACCCTTGGGAAGGTGTGGAAGTGCCCTTGGGGGGGAGGACCATGGAAATTCATGGAATCATGGAATGGTTTGGATTGGAAGGGACCTTAGAGATCTCCTGATTCCAACCCCCAGCATGGACAGGGACACCTCCCACTAAATCAGGGTGCTCCAGGTCCCATCCAGCCTGGCCTTGAGAATGTCCCCAGGGGTTTTGGTGTCAGGGAAGCCAAGGGATTATTTCCAAAGTCAGGGGAGATCAACTCCACCTCAGGAGGACCTTGGGGAGATCCATCAGGAGAGCTGCAACACCTGACCACTGAGCTGCTCATCCTTTCAATGGGTCCTGGCCACCACATCCTCTTTTTTCACGCAGTAAAATGGGGCAGATGCTTCATTTTCCACCCCGAGCACCCATGGGTGAGGTGGACCTGGTTCTGCCTGCAGTGGGAGGAGAGTTTTGGTGGGGAGAAGGCAGGGGAACTTTGATTTCCTTTCATTACTTTCCATAACTGATGAACCCAGAGAGGTCAATGTGTTCCTCAGCAATTAACTGAGCTCCAGAGACTGTAATTTGTCTTGTTCCTGGTGCAGCACCAAATGAATTTTCCTGTGTTTAATAATCACTCTAAAAGCAGATCACAGAGCCGGGAGGGAGGGAGAGATTCTATCAACCATTTGTTTTCCAACTCTTTCAAGGAATTTCCTACTGTGTTTAATTTCTTGCTGCTCAGTCCTACATGAGCCCCGGGAAGGCAGGCACTGCTATTATTATTCATTTTTTAATCATCAGAGGAAACTATTTAGCTGCTCGAGAAAATTAACATGCTCCCAAATTCAGGAGGAGCCAACAACTGGGAAAATGCAATTTTCATGGCCACCGTCAGATCAGTCTAAATGGTCCAATTTGGGGCAGTTTCATTTAGGGATTTCTTTTTTTTTTTTTTTAAGAAAATTTAGCAAAAAATCCTTGGATCTCTGCTGTGGGGAATCACTTTTGGGCTGGGCCATTATCCCAATTTGCCAATGAGGCAGAGAGAGAGAAATTGGCTTCCCCCAAATCCCCCAGGGATGCTCCAGCTTCCCTAATCCCCAGCCAGGACTCCAGGCAGGGGTTACCAGGGGGATAGCAACAACTTTGCCTGGTTCTGCATCTCTGCCCTGGCTCAGCTGGAGAAGAAGGGGTACTGGGCATAGCCCCAGAGAACCAGCTCACCAAATGAGAGTTTGCTCTGATTAAAGATCATAAATAATACATTTATAAAAATAAAAATAAAATAAAAAAAAAAACATCTGAAAACTGCTTCTCCTAAGGACTTCTGTCCTCAGCCAGGTGGTTTCAGAGATGGCAATGTAGAATCCCAGACTGGTTTGGGTTGGAAGGGACCTTAAAGCTCATCCAGTCCCCCCGGCTCCAACCTCCTCTCCCCGCAGCCTCCTCCGCTCCAGGACCAACACCCCCAGGTTCCTTCTTCCCAGACATCAAGAGTGCAACATTTGAAACAAATAATCCATAGGAGTGCTGAAATCTCAGACCAATTCAAAAACCATGAAAATAACCTGAATATTCTTAAAGCATTGGAGAACTTTTAGAATGACCATTCCCTCTCCTTCCTCCTTCTCACCATTCCCTGAAGGTCTCATCAGCATCACCAGGGCAGGTGGCCCATGGGGACAGCACTTTCTGTAAGGGCTGAGGTTTGGGATCCCTTTTTCAGGGGTGGACCTGGGGTGATGGAGTCAGCTCAGGGTCTGCACTAGAGGGCACCCTTGCCATGCAGAACTGGAGCTGAGGCTCCACAGAAAGATTCCGGCTTTTTCCAAGGCTGCAGCCAGAGCTCTCTGTGGGGACCTGGGCTGTTCAACACCTTCATGGCCTGGAGAAGGCAGTGAGCAGCAAAATGCCAACATTTGATGGTGATAAAAAGCTCCTCCAAGCAGTGACACCAGCTAAATGGGACTAGGTTTAGGAGGACATCACCTGTGAACAGGCAGTGAAATGGGAAAGGAAATCTGGTGTAGGTGAGTGCAGTAAATGCAAAAATAGTAAGTACAACAGCTGACAGCCCCACAGGGCTGGAATTCCATCAGAGGATGGAAGTTTCTCTTCCCCTGGAGCAGAAGTTCCCCCACCATCTCCAGCAGAAGGCAACACCACATCACCCCTCTTAGGAACCACCCTGTGACCCCCACAAGGCACAGGTCCTACCGCACACTGTGGGCCCCATCTTCCATCTGCTGCCAGAATCCAGTCCCACAGGGATGGGGTTCCTCAGGGATATTTTTTCTTGCTGCCAAGGTTTAGTCCAGATGATGTGAAATGCATCTGTGTCACATCTGCTGTACGAGTCCAGTGAGACTGGGACAACACCCACCCTGCCTTCACCCACTTTATTTATCAAGGAGACTGATCCAGGGGGGCTGCCTGAAAACTGGCTGAGCTAAGCTCATCTTCCATAAGCTAAAACATTGAAGCTCAGCATGGGCAGCATTTCAGAGCTCTGTCTGACCAGAGACAGTGAGATCCCTGCCTTGCCCTTCAGCTGATGGGCAAACACCTCTGAGTACCTTGCCCTTCATTCAGACACCAGCTGGTTCTTTGCTTACGTGAAGAGTTATTGATTTCAGGTGAGTCCCCTGGAGTGTTTATTTTCTCACTGGCTTGTGGTGAGCCTAGTCACTCAGTCTGAAGTTATTCCATCCATTTGCTGGTAGCTGAACCCATAGGAGAGAGAGCAGAGCTCCCAGGCTGTACCTTGCTCTTGGTGGGTGCTGGATAACCCTGCCCTAACCAGAAGGACAGCAAGAACACATCCCAGGGAGAGACATCTGCTCCTTGCCTTTTCCCATGAAATCACAGCCTCTACCCCATAATTTAAGCCTGATGACTTTGAGCAAGGCACATTCAATTTGCTGTCACGCTTTGCTCATTAAATCCCCTGAATTACTTTATTTACTAACATACTTCTTCTAAATTACTTTATTACTTAACTAGATTTACTCATTTACAGTGCATGGCAGGGCAGAGAGACAGCTGGAGCAGCTCCTTGCTGCCAGTCACCCAAACCACAATGTGATAGTGGTGATGCAAAAGCCCTGGGTTTTAGGTGGTGCCAGCACATTGCATAAGCTCTGGACAAAGCAGCAAATGTGTCTCTGAGAGGCAAATTTTCAGCTGCTTTAATTGTCCCCAGCTGTTTCTTGTCCACATCAATACAAGCCAGACCCCCTGGAGCACAGATTTAATGGTGTGAACAGCACCAAGTAAGTTATGGAAAGTCTGGGGTGGTTCTTGCAATGAGTTCTCCTCTAATTGAGAGGATTAACAGTGGATTCTGCTGCAAACCACTGGACTCTGGGCAGCTAAGCAAATGGAGACAAAACAAACTCTCCTTTACCTTCTTCATTCCTGCCAGTCTTCCAGGTGAGATGAAATTTTTTGGGTTTTTTTTTTTGTTGTTGTTGGTTGGTTTGTTAATAGGTTTATTAGAATGGCACAAGCTGAGGATAAGGGGAAACAATACTGGTGGTTGTTTGCAATGTCCTGAAAGAGAATGAAGAAAAGCCCTGCCAGGACACCCAGAGGGAGTTTTGCTCAGTTTAAGACCAAGAATGAAGCTGTTTGCAGGATTCAGGGACATCTTCCTGAGGGCACCCAGCAAAGTCCTGCACCTCATCCTGATGAGCTCCAGCTTGGTTAATCCAGGAATCAGGAAGATGACTGCAATGAGCCTGGGGAAATATTTGGGGAATCAATGGTTCTGCAGCTGCTTGGTGTCCAAGCAGTACCCAAGGGTCCATCATGGGACCCGGGGAGTTTCACCCTCAGCTCTGACACTCTCCTGGACTCTTTTTTTCTCAGCTCTGGGAGACCCAATGTTGGGTTGAGCTCAATCTTCTCAGCTCCTGCAGCTCTTTTGTTGTCTCCACCTCTCCTGGTCAGCAATCTGAGGCAGAAATCAACAGGAGACAGTGAATGAATCCTCACCAGGACACACCAAGGGATGGTGCTTTGTGACACCATTTGGGTCACACTGCTGTTTTCACATCCCATGGATTTTGTCCCTAAACTGTCCACTCCACCATGAGCTTTGCACTCCAGGGAATAACACTGGCATTCTAATGGGATTTTTACAGCACACAGCTTTAAACCTTCTCTTCAAGTTGCATTAATCCTGCAAACTTACCAGGTGCTGCTGCTCCAGGAGCTACAATCTGGTGTGGGGCTCCTGGCACTGAACAGTATCAGAGATTCACCTTGTCAGGCAGCTGGTCCTGCTCAGCATCACTCCTGACCCATCTCATGTCAGTCTCACAGCCTGTTACAATATTTAGCTCTGGCTTTGACCATCTGCTCTGGTTTCCTCCTTTCCAAGGGGTGTTTTGGGGCAGCACTGCCAAGGTCCTCAGTGCAAGCTGAAGTTTCTGCCACTGCCTCCAGCTGCACCTCAGTGGGGGCAAATTGCCAGTCATGGGAATGACAACTTCTCTGCAGCACACAAGGACTTCTGAGCTCTTCACCCTTTTCTTGCTCTCATTTCTTGCCAGCTGATATTTGCAGGAAAGCAGCAGGTTTCACAGAGTGCTGCCCCTGCCATTTCCTTTTTATATTTCAGTTTTTAATATTTTTTTTTCCTCTCCATAGATGTAATCACTTTCTGAACTGGCAGTGGCTCTTTGCTCTCCCAAACCTCTCATCTGAGCCTTGAGATTTTGAGGAAGAGTTAAATGAGGAGCAAGCAGTGATGCTTCCAGGGATGGGTGCAGAAGCTTCACCAGGCACCCATCTGTGTGACTGAGACACTTTTTGGTCTGATTTGTGACACAGCAAAGTGACAGTGCCAGTATTTGCATAATTGCTGACTGAGATGCAGTGGATTGTAATTCTGAAGTGGTTCCTTACATCAGGAGTGTAAATCACAATTTTTATGCACTTCAGTTCTTGACCTCTCCTGCAGCTATGGCATCAGAGCCTGAGCTGGGCTGCATCCCCAGGCTGGGAAATGACTTTTACTTCTTCTGGTAGGATTTAACATGTAGATAAGCATCCAGACTTACTCAATCAACTGGAGCAATTTTATTTCTGCAGAGAACACAGGTGCCAGGGGTTTGGGCCATAAATGGTTAAGCTCCTGTTGCTTGGCAACTCCTCCCTAATTAAGTGCATCTGTCCATAAAACATCCCCTCTCTTAGGGCTGGTGTGCTGACAGGGGCTGAAGTTGTGATCCCAGACAATGCCAGAGCTCCTGGGGCTCTGCCAACCCCTCCTGCAACCAGGGGACAATCAGACCCTTTGTTTGGTGGCCACCAAACTCTGCAGGGTGGTGGCCCTGGGCTCAGAGCCTGATTTGGGGTGCCCAGGGCTGGTGGGTTGCACCTATTTAATGGAGATTGGGAGCTGAGCTCCAATCCTCCCCCTTGCTTCTGGGGGACTGGAAGTGGCTGAGAGGATACTAAGAAATTGCAGTTTCTTTGTGTTTCAGAAGTGTTCTTGAAAATTCTTGGAAAGGCAATTTGGTTTGTGCCTGCAAGGCTGCTCTGGCCTGGGCAGAACCAGCAGCCACACTGGGTTTTATTATTATTATTATTATTTTTTACTGTTTTTGTTTTCTCTGAAGCAGTTGGGTTTTGCTCTTTGCTAATCTGAAGGGGGTCAAGGGTAAAATTTCAGCTGATTTTGTGTTCCAAGGGGATCTCCAGGGAGAAGCCCCAGCAGTGTTCCAGAAATAAGTGGTTCTCTCAGCACAGAGAACAAGACGGGCACCTTAGAGCAAGATCAATATTCCAAACACCAGAGAATTTGTTACCAGATCTTGAAGAAACTCTTCCTGGCTTCCAAGAAAACTTTACAAGGGTATTTTTAGAGAGCCAGGAGCTTTCAGGTGATGGTTGCCACTGGGCTTCTCACATGCACCAGCAGGCACAGAGAGCCTGGAAGAGGCAATTCAAATTTCAAGGTTAATTTTAAGCCCTGTGCTATCTAATACTTAATTAACCTTTTCATCTCTCTCATTTCTAGCTGCTAGAATGAGAAAACCCCAAATCCTTCAAGTACACCTCCTAAAGCAATAGAAAAATTGGTTTTTCCTTCATGCATCAGATCAAAAGCACAGCTGAAATTTGCCATGTTTCTTAAAAATCCATAGTATGCAGCTTCTTAGCTTGTGCTAGGATCATTAATAAGGTCTATTCATGTCATTGACAGAGCCCTTCCTATTATCAAGCCTTTATTTGGATGCCGGGGTGGTCTCCAGTCACCAGTATTACACAATTTGAGTTGAAAGCTGGGCTGTTATTTTTGGCTTCCTAGAAATCCAACATGATGTAACCATTTATTTTTTGCTGTAGATAAATAGCCCTGTAAATAACATCACCAAAGCTCATTGTTGCTTCAGGATGGATCTTTCCAGCTATGGAAAACAAACCTCTCAGCTCTGGGTTGTTGCTTTATTGCAAGAGATGCTGCCCAGCGCTGAGCTTTGGCCTTTGCAGAGCAGTGGGAGGTCACTGTCCTGTGACTCTTTATGTGACTTTTGCTCAGGAAATATTTTTGAACATTGCTAAGATTATCCATGATTCATGCCAATAAGACCTAATTTGTTGTACACAAACATTTCCACTTTGTAGCAATTTCCCTGATCTCTAGGTAAAAGCACAGAACACAGTGGCAGCTTTTATTTTCCATGAAAAGCAGAAGCGTTTGAGCTGTCAGGTTTTGCTTTTCATACTTCACAGCTCACAGGTAAAACTGGGACGACTTAGCAGCCTTGTCAAGCAGTCTGGATCAGAAAAAAAACCCCAAACAGACATGCAGACAGGAACCATCTGAGAACAGAAAGAATCTAAAAGGTTTCTTTTCTGTTCTGGTGCTTGGAATCTGCAATAAGCACTGGGGATCTGCCCTGAGCCTGGTATGGCCAGAGTGCTCAGACAGCACTCAGGTTTGTTGCATGGACCTAGAAAATTATTATTTATGTCTCATTTAAGAATTATTATTCCAGGTCAGGCCGTATCCCAGGCTGCCCAGGGCAGGGCTGGAGTCCCCATCATCCCTGGAGGGATTTCCAAACCTTGGGGTGCTGAGGGACATGGGGTGGTGGTGGCCTTGGCACTGCTGGGGGAATGGTTGGACGTGGTGATCTTAAAGGTCTTTTCCAACCAAAACAATTCTGTGTTTTATGGATGACTCCTGAAAGAGGAAATCTCTCCTTTAGGCTGTGGAAAGTCAGCTGGAGTGTTGGTGGTAAAACTGGACCAAATGCAGCCTGCAGGATGTGGGTATGGTCCTGCTCGGAGCATCAGTCACAAGGCAAGATGCAGGACTCCTGCCTGGCCACTTGTTCCCCATGGGGAAGGTTTTAAGGTGGGCAGGGATGGTGGCAGAGATCAGACAAACACTGAGAGCAGGGACAGCCCTCCAGCTCTGCTTCCAGTGCTCACCAGTGCTGGAGGCAAAACCCCCGGGTGGCAGTGGCAGTGCTGACCTGCCTGGGAAGCCAGCAGCAATCTCTCCTGGCCAGCACAGCTCCCAGGGTTGCAAGGGTCTGTCATTTTTCAGAAAACACCAAAATATCTCAGGAAACAGGGGCTGTGAGAGGTGCAGCTGCAGTGTGGGGTCACTCAGGAAAGCACCAGCAGTCCCTTCCCACTCCCACCACCCCATCACTTCCCAGTACCAGAGGCATTTATTTCACATCAAAGTGCTTCCAGCATCAGCACACCTTTAAACCATATTATTTTTCAACTCAGGGTCTGAAAACAGCCTGTACCAAGTTATTTTCCCTGTTCCCTCCTGCCAGGCAGCATCTCTCATGGCTCAGCCATGTGTTCCCAGGCTACGAGCTCAGCTGCTCTTGTGAACCACACTCCAAGCACATGTTCCTGCATGGGATGCTCCCTATTATTTTTGGAACTGTTTTATTGGTGTGTGCCCTCACTCCATGTCCCCAAAGGGCTCCTTTCTGCAGGCTTTGTACCAAGTTCCTTGATTGGCTTCAAGCTTCTTTGTGAGTTTACCCAATGCCAAGGGCTGAACCCATGCCAGGTAATTCATCATTTCTTCTTAAATGCTATGGCCAGAATCATGCTCTTAGCTTGTCAGATAAAGGCCTGAGAGCTGCTTCCCAGCCCCCCTAATGAGGGTTTGTGTTTTGCTAGAGGCTGGGGGGGGTGGGTGCTTGGTCTTCATTTCCGATTTCTTTCAACGAGAGCAATTTTCTTCCACAAAAAAGACCAGGAATAATAGATACAATGTGGTTTGTTCTGAGTCACCCTTCAGCCATTCGAACTGATCTTTTCTTTTTGTGCATCCTCCAGCAAACACCCTGAAACTCAGGGCTGGAACTCTTGAGCTGCTGCTGTACGTTTCCCCTGCCCTGAGACTCCTGGGGCTTCTTGGCTGGTGTGGAGGAGTCCTTGGAGCTGCAACCTTCCTTTTTGGAGGACTTCAGGGTCACAGAGGATGGCTGGAGGATGCCACAGAATCACAGAATGAGTTTGGTTGGATCATCTAGTTCAACCTCTCTGCAAACATCTCCAACTAGAGCAGGCTGCTCACAGCCCTGAGCTGGAATCTTTCATGGGATGGGGAATCTACCTCCTCTTTGGGCACCCTGGGCCAGTGTTTCACCACCCTCAGCATCAAGAATTCTTCCCTATGTCTGGTGAAAATCTCTCCTTTCAGTTTACAGCCAGCACCCTTCTCCTATTGCTACAAACTCTGCTAAAAAGTCTGTCCCCATCTTGCTTATTTCTTTTTTTCCAAGTACTGAAAGGCCTCACTAAGGTCTCCCTTGAGCCTTCTCTTCCCCAGGCTGAACAAACTCAACTCTTTCTGTCCCAGTGTGTAGCTGGGGAATGGCACAGACAGCTCTGCCGTACAGAGATAAAAATGTACAAATATAAAACTAGAAAAAACCCTGTTAACTGTAATAATCATCTGAGGGGCTCCATGCCTGGTGATGTTTAGCTCGGGTGTCAATTAAGGAGGAAAACAGAATGGATGTTGGGAATGTTTCTTGTGGTACTCCTCTCTATCTACCTTCAGCATAGAATGGAACCACAGCAAGATTACCCCAAAAATTCAGATACCAAAGGATTTCTTGGGAATGTGGCCAAAGCACATCACTGGCTCCTACAGAAGAATCAACACGTTTGGAGAGCCAAGAGGCAAAAAGCACCCACAGAGCAGGTTTCCCAAGGGAAGCAGTGGGATACAAAGAGAGGTTTTCCCCAAACTTAACTTCCCTCTTTGATAGATGAGTGCAGATGTTATGAAGAGATCCAAATCATTGCTTCTTGCTATGAAACTTTCCACGCTGGGAATTAAGGGAGCTGTGGGATGCTCGTGGGGTCCTGCTAAGGATGAGCTGCAGGAGAATAAACCCCAGGTTTTAGTTGACCTGTCGGGAGTTTTGTGACTCTGATGGTTGGGTCAGTGCCATTTGGGAGGAGAAATGGGAATCCTTGGAGCAGCAGCACCCAGCCAGGCAGGTTTTGCTTTGCTCCAGAATTACGAGCAAAAATTATGGAAATCTGAAATGTTGATAAAGCAAAAAAACCCCAAAGCTTGGAGGCTCCATAGCTCAGGGGTTAGAGCACTGGTCTAGTAAACCAGGGGTCGTGAGTTCAAATCTCACTGGAGCCTGGGGGTTCCCTGCTTCCCCCCAACATCCAGAAGCTTCAAGTTCATGTTTTTTTCTCAAATGTTGTAAGCAGCCTCTTTTGGAGCATCTGCCCCAGCCAAGCACAAAGACCCCAAAGGATCTGTAGCAAATAACAGGCAAGAAGCAGCAGAGAGAAAGAGCAATGGCCAAAGATGAAGCTTCAAAACAATAACTTGAAATATGTTTAAGGTCTGATGATGAGAGAGAGAAAATCCCTAATGATGGGAGCCTTGCAGACATGGTGAAGCTCACTGAGGATCTGAAGTGACTGCTGGGTGTTTGCAGTCAGATCTGGTTCCCCTCTTCATTCTTCAGCAGGACAATTAAATTATGCTTCCTCTGCTCTGAAATTACAGAGCTGACTGGGGAAAACAAACAGAAAAAAACCCAACCAAACAACAGTTTTTGTCTTCAGAGTTCTCCTGGGGGGCTGGAAAGCTCTGATTCCTCTCATTTTTAAGAAACAAGAAAAATCTGGGAATTAAGCTATTTTGCATCTTGGGATGAGTGAATTGCAGTTCAGATTTATCACCTTTCCTACTCTGCCTTTGCACTTTTCCCATTTTTTTTTTTTTTTTTTTTTTTTTTTGCTCCTTTTCAAATGAACTTCCTGGTTTATTCCATGAAAATGATCCAAACCAGTGCTGTAAAAGGAGATTTCTGGATTTGAAGAGGGCTTTCTCCACTTGAGGGAGAGAAGGCTCAAAAGGCTGAAAGGTTTTAGTGCCGTGGAGGTGGGCAGGGGGTGGCAGGAGGGACGTGGGGCTTTGGTTGCCTCTCTTCAGCCTCTTCCTCACAGCTCTGTTTTCCCAGGACACTCAGCACTCCACAGCTCTGGGGGGTTGCTGAGTTTTCTCCCCATGAGCAGGAACTGCCTGGCTTTCCCCTGGATATATCCCAGGAGGGCTAAAGAAACAGAAGTCAGCAGGGTCCCCATTGATCTGCATCCGAACAAACCAGCACAAATTGTTGGTTTTGTAACCCAAGGCACTGGAAGTACAGATGTATTTCACTAAAAATTAATTTGTTCCTGAGATTTAGGTCAGATGTTAGGATGAAATTCTTTGGGGTGAGGGTGCTGAGCCCCAGGGTGCCCCCAGAAGCTGTGGCTGCCCCATCCCTGGCAGTGTTGAAGGTTGGATGGGGCTTGGAGCACCCTGGGCTGGTGGGAGGTGTCCCTGGGCATGGATGAGCTTTAAGGTCCTTCTGACCCAAACCAGTCTGGGATTCTGTGATGTCCACATTCTAAAATCCATGGAAATGTGGGGGGGAGGAAGGCTGCCTCTTCATCTTCACCAGTCTGTGGAATGAAAATGCCCCAGATGCCCAGAGAGCTGAGGGAGAGGTTGTGGAGCTCTGCCACAAGGGCTGTCCCAAGGCTGCTCCAGTTATGGGTTTGTTTAGGAACAATTCTTCC
The DNA here is from genome assembly GCF_003957555.1 of Calypte anna. Classification (NCBI taxonomy): domain Eukaryota; kingdom Metazoa; phylum Chordata; class Aves; order Apodiformes; family Trochilidae; genus Calypte; species Calypte anna. Next base: position 1,335,864 of record NC_044262.1, on the reverse strand, counting down.
TCTTTCAAGTCATGACCTGCCCGAATCCAGACCTAGGCAGATTTATTGCTTTGTTTAGGGAGACCTAAAGGAAACCTCCTGTACCCCCCAGAAACTTCTTCATATTTTCCTGCAACCATCAGAATCCCATTTCTGTTTTTAAAACACATCCCAGACCCTGCTCATCTCCCTGGCATGCTTTTCATTCCTGGGTCTCCCTCCAAGGCTTGCATCAAACTAGACAGAGAAATAATTTCTTCTTACATAAACAACATTGAACTCCTTGGCCCAACAGCCTTGGTCACTGAGGTGCCCATGGTCATCCCCTGAACCCAAAGACCATTTTAGCAACATTTCTAAATTTTAGACTTCAGAGCTGCAATTCTGCCTCTAGCTCAGCTCCTCTAAAGGCTCCACATCCCTCAACCAAACCATTTCTCAAGTCATGTGGAAAACAGCCAATAAGGAACTTAATCCAGGAAGGCAAAACTCTGGGCAAAAATCAATGAAAGTGTTGCCATGTTTAAAGAGCTTTTAGCTTTAGGAATACCATTTAGGCTAAGTTAAAATCTAACATACAAAACTGTCAAATGGCAGCCCCATCACCTCCACCCAGAGGGAAAAAAAATCTAATGAAACATTCTAATTGGAAAAGCCCCTTAAGATCACTGAGCCCAACCGTGGAACCAACCCCAATGCTACCAAGAAACACTTCCAAGGATGGTGATTTCACCACCTCCCTGGGCAGCTTCTTCCAGTCTTTAATTACCCTTCCAGAGAAGTTTCTTCTAACACCCAACCTAAACCTCCTTCCCTGGAGACATTCAGATCCCACCTGGATGTGTCCCTGTGGGACTGGGAGGTGACCTTGCTCTGGCAGGAGGGGTTGGACTGGGTGATCATTCCAGGTCCCTTCCAACCCCTCACTGTCTGGGATTCTATAATTTCCAGCTTTTTGCCTTCTTGCTTTGATTGCCCCTTTCTGAGCATCCCCAGCTGCTGCCTGCTTCCTCTCCCTCTGCACTTCCAGGTGGACACTGGGCCTTCCCCAGGTATCCCAGCAGCCAGAAAACCTCCCAAGGATTGGGATGGGAACTGAGCTGTTCCTGCAGTGTCAGTCAGATGTTCCTGGGACCACCAGGAGGCATTAGTCCTCCACCAAGGGCCAGCAGGTGCTGGAAAGCCTTACACAACAGCTCAGCTCCAGAAATCTCATCCCCACTGAGCTATAGAGAGAGCCCAGCAACGCCTTCCAGGTTCCCCACAGCTGCAGATGAGATGGAGAATCAGCACCAGTACCAAACCTGGGGGCTGACAGAGCCTGGATCTGGCTCGGGCTCTGTGTGTTCCAGTGAAAGGGCAGCACCTGGGCTTCCTGGAAGGGTTCCTGGGCACAGAGCTCCCAGAAAAATACAACAGGGTGCCTGGAAAACACTCAGCAAACCTACACGGATTTCTTTTTTTTTTTTTCTTGAAGACTCAGTTACACAAAGGAAGGGTCCAAACTCAACCATTTGTGCAGCTTTCCCTCCCAGATGGGCTCTTTGCTCCTTCATACAATCCTTACAAAAGGATCTCCCATTGCCAAGAAATTCTCCTGCTTCCGCTCAGGACGGAGGTGAATTGCACTTTGTTTTGTTTTCTCAGCTGTTGTAACTAAAGTGTTTCAAGAATTTATGGGGACTGGAGAGTGTTATCAGTCTAAGCCTCCAGTCTGGTTTTCCAACCCCCCCCCCCCAGCTGTAAGTCTCCAGCTCCAACCTGAACCCTGAAGCCCACAGCACCATTAAGGAGCTTGAGATTTGCTTCCCTCTTGGCTGAGCCTCGTGTTGCCATTCTCAGGAAGGCAGAGCTGCTTGGGGTGCATCCTTTCTTTTATTTTTACCTTGCTTCCCTCCTTCCCTCTCTGCAGCAGGGGAAGCAGCAGGACCCACCGTGCAGTGAGAGGATGCTCAGCACACTCTGTGGTGCAGAAAGTGCTTCCCTAGAGCTGGACACAATCAAGTGTTCTCTCTGCTAGGGTCTTTCTGGCTGGAAAACATCAGAGCAATGTCAGGAGACACTTTTCATCACGTGGATGTCCATCTGAGTGCCTCCAGGGGGTGGCACATTTGGAGTTTTGTCTGTGGAGGTGTTTTACCTGAGGGCCCTCCAGGAGCTTCAGCTGTGGCCGTGCAGCTGCAGGGCTGCTGGTGGGAAGCAGCAGAATTACAGTGCCAGGGATGTTGTGCTGGGTGAAGCATCCAAGGGAGCAGCCCACGTCCCTTTCAAGGCTGAGAGCAGCAGAAGCTCATCGTGTAGCCAGGACGTGTGAGTGTGAGGGACTGGGAAGTTAAAGGCTCCGTTTCCAGCGGTTCCTTTTCTGCCGTGAAATTCGGAGACGGAGCAGAAATGAAACTGGATGAATATCCCCGAGGAGAACAGAATGAGCCTTTTCAGATGGTTTCATTGGCAACGAATTTTTTTCGCAGCAACTTGATTTGGTAATGAGGAGTCAGAACTGAAACCAAGCTGTTGAGCTTTGCTGAGGGGGAACTGAAATGTTAGAGCCTCTGCTGATTCCTGCTGGCCCCACAGCCAAATGTGATATTCCCCCTGGCACTTCAGAGTGTTAATGAAGTCCAGAGACAACATCAACTTTTGTTTTATATTTCATGGAACACTAATGGCAAATCCAGCCCCCTGGTCCCAGCCAAGCAGATGGCCAAAAACGCAGCTTTGGCTCCGTGTCAGCCCCGCTCAGAGCCTGGGGGCAGAGCCTCAGCTGGCACCTCCATCCCAACGTGATACCCTCCAGCCATCTCCCTCAGCTGGAGAGCTGCTTTTCCAAGTGGAAATATTGTATATGCTCAGCCTTTACCCCGAGGTAAATTTTATCCTTATTGCAGCCCTGAGTCCGGTCTTGGATCTGGTCCAGGCTCTGGATGTTGTCCAGAATCTCTCCAGCACTGGAACCATCCCTGATTCAAGTTACTCCTTTTTCCATGCTGGACACTGCCATGCCCCATGGCCATCTGGGCCACACACCATTACATTTGGTGCTGTTGCACTTCTAAGCTTGCAGATGAGTGGGAAGATGTTCTCAGGGAAGCTTTGTTGGTGGGACTCAGGCAGAATTCCTCCTGCCTCTCTGGATGCTCCCTGTTGCCTTTCCACAGGCACTGGGACAAGGCCATGCCCTCTCTGCAAGGTGAGAGGAGTGACTGCTGAAATTCTATATTCTCACAGCAGAAAATGGTTCCTGGCCTTTCCTTCTGGCCCTGGCTAATTTAAGCTCCACTTTGTTCCACAGCTTCTATTTTATCTTGTACCACAGCTTTCCTCTGGGGCTTCCAAACACTTCATTCCATCAGAGCTCCAGAAGTGGATAATTAATCAAACACTGAGGTGGTGACTCACATTAGAAATTGCTGCTTTTTTACACTCCTTCCCCTAGAATGCAAACAAGATCTCCTTGGGATCTCACAGGGGAAGATGTTGATGTCAAATGCCAAGATCAGAAGCCCTCAACTATATTAAGCTTCCAGAAGAAATACTCATCCTCATCTAATTGGAAACCAAAGGCAGAGGCAGAGTTTTGGGCACACCAAGCCAAGCAGGGACAAGTGGTACTCAGTGGCATCCACCCCTCCTTCCACCTGGTGGAGGTTGAGGTCAAGAAACCTCTGGTTATTTCTCCCTGGATTTTGGGAGTGAAGGAGCCTGATCCCTGGGGAATGCAGGTCAGAAAGAGAGCCAGGGGAGACCCAAGGACAGGGGTTGGCAGAGTCCAGTTTGTAGCTGCCAAGGCAGGAGCATCACCCCCACATTTCTCCTGGCCCTCTGAAAACCAGAGGCTGAAGCTGTGCCTGGGGGGAGAACTGGGGTGGCACCAAGCTGAGGGCTCACAGGAGCTGATGTCTGATGGTATCAAATGGGTCTGGGTGGAAAATCCCAGGGGGATTGGGAACAGGTTGTATCCTGAGCTTTTCAGAGCATGGGGTGGGTCTTGGATGTGAACCTGGACCAAGCAGTGAGGATTGATTCAGCTTGAACAGCAAAAAAGATTTGTGAGTATCAGACAGGAAAAGAACTGTCAGCAGCAGCAGCAGGCAGCATGGCAGGTGCTGGGATGGCCCAAAGTGTCACAAAACTGAGGCTCAATGAAATGTCCCCAACAGCTGCAGAAGGTCAGGGAGAGGACACCTCGAGGCCCCACACAAGATGGGTGTCAGTTGTCATTCCAGCTGCTTTTTGGGTGCCCACAGAGGCTGCTTTGTTCCCTACAAGAGGGAAATGGGGGCTGGGGTTGCTTTCTTCTCCTCCATCCCTTCCCAGCAATGTCTTTTCCTCAGCACAGGGGGATGGGATGGGATGGGATGGGATGGGATGGGATGGGATGGGATGGGATGGGATGGGGGAGGTTGTGCTGCCCATGGGGAGCAGAAATGAAGCAGTGACCTGCCCAGGGCCATTTCTCCAGAGCAGTCAAATCCTAAACTGAGGACATGCACAGCTCCTTCTACAAGGCTGCTGGAAAGTCTCAGATGGGATTTTCCTTGGGATGGAAGCACCAGGAAAGAGCTGAGTGGTTTTGTCCAGGGCTGCCACAAGTGCAGTTTTAGGAAGGGAAGGGCTTTGTCTGGGTTATTCCACAAGAGGGAAAGCAGCACAAAAAGAGCAAATGAACCTGGACCAGCTTTTCCTGTTTAGAATAATTTGTTGGAGAAGTAGCAGAAATGCTGGAACCTGGAAAGCTTCAAAAAGTGAAGGCTGTTGCCAAGGCCTGTGTTGTCCTGCAATGTTGGAACTCCTGCTCCAGGAGTCCCAGAATTACATAAGGTTCCTCCTTTTCTGTTAAAGAAAAATACTCCCATACTGGACAAAGAACCTTTCAAAGAAAATATGACATAAGCAGGAACCTGAAGACACAGGGACTGGAAGGTAAAGAAATGCCCAGGATCTGTGTTCTGAGGAGATGGCACCTTGTTAAAACCAAAATTGATGACCTGGGGAAGATGTCATGTTATGCACAGTGGGTACCAGCACCCCTTGCAGATCCATGCTGCAACCTTGATGTTTAGGCTGTAGAATAAAATAATTTTTTGCTCAGTTTCTACACTTTTTTTTTTTTCCACAGCAGATGTCTTGTACCATTAAAACACCAGTTTGAGGATTGTGTCCCTCCATCAGAGCCACAGTTGTGCAGGGTTGGGGGTGTCCAGAGTCTGTCTCTTCTTGACCTGTAGGGCAGAACTCCCAGGTAGAGAATATCATCCCTAGGAAAGGAGAGAAGAGAAGAGAAGAGAAGAGAAGAGAAGAGAAGAGAAGAGAAGAGAAGAGAAGAGAAGAGAGAAGAGAAGAGAAGAGAAGAGAAGAGAAGAGAAGAGAAGAGAAGAGAAGAGAAGAGAAGAGAGAAGAAGGAGAAGAGAAGAGAAGAGAAGAGAAGAGAAGAGAAGAGAAGAGAAGAGAAGAGAAGAGAAGAGAGAAGAGAAGAAGAGAAGAGAAGAGAAGAGAAGAGAAGAGAAGAGAAGAGAAGAGAAGAGAGAGAAGAGAAAAAGGAAGAGAAGAGAAGAGAAAGAAGAGAGAAGAGATTTTAGACACATTCCCTTCCTAGGAGAAACAAGAGCAGGCCAAATAAATTATACTTGCAGCTAAAAAAATACTTTCAGCTAATTGCTGAATGTCATCTTTCTTTTTTTTTTTCCTTAAAAAAAAATCAGGTCACCAGCACGTGCCAGTTCCATATTTTCCTTTTGCTGCCTGTCACATCCCGCCCTGGGGGGTTTCCAGGGGCTCTGATGTGGGGGAAGAGCAGCAGCACCCACAAGCAGCCCCTCACCCAGGGCAGAGATGTACCAGGGCTGCTGGGGGCTGGCAGGAGTAGGGGGGAAAAAGAGTTTTCTCTTCCCAACAGTTGCAGGGTGCAAATTAAAGCAGTGGAAAGGCCCCAGGTATCTCCAGGGTGTCCTGTGGGGAGGCTGCAGTGCAGTGAAGGGGGAGCCAGGGTGGCTTTGGAGGAGGGTCATCCTTTGCTTCTGTGCAAAACTGGCAGAAAATCTACATGAAATTTCATTTCCTTTCCTAGCTGGGCTCCTGCCTGCAGTGATGCCCCACACAGGGGGTTCCCATCCCACTGGGACCCCCTCCATAGGTGTGGGCAGGGGACAGGACCCCCAGGTGGGCTGGAGAAGAATTGGGGTGAGCAGCAGGGACCTTCCTTGGGAAAGGCAGAAGTTTTGCTGCTGGCTTTGGGCAGATGTTTGTGCAGAGATTGGCCAAGACCCCCCCATTAACCAAGCCAGGGGATGAGCTGAGCCTCACCATATAAAACTCCCCAAGCAGATTTGGTCTGGGGACTGGTTTGGGGTATTCCTGCTGCAGCCCCAGCTCACATTCCCTGACTCCATCTCCTTCCCCTGGCACAAGATGGGCACCAGCACACCCAGTTTAGAGCTGAAAGCCAAGCTGAAGCTCCCCACATCTCCCTTTGTCTCTGTGCAACATCCACCTGGAAAATGTGCCTGCTCCTTGGCTCTGCTCCTTTTATTCAGTGCATTTTGGGTAAGGTTACAGGTGAGATTATGACTAAAAGCTGAGCTCAGGATTAGGGATCTCACAGGTAGGCTGGGTTAGATGAGGGTATGAGTTGAGCACTGAGCTATAATCACCAATGAGTTAGTTTTAAGGTTAAATATACAATTGTGGGTTTATTTGCATCTCTAGGTTTAGATGAGTTTTGGGGTTAAATCTATGGTGATGATGATTAAATGCAAAGCCTTAGATATTGAGCTTCAAGAGATAATTGCCTTTGGGTTGGAATTAAATTTGAAAGAATCTGAAGGATTAGGTTGGTATTGAGGTTAGATATGATTAACCATTGCTTTGGATTACTGTTAAATAAGATCACATTAAATATAACCTAAGGTTGAGTTTGCAACTAATTAGAAGGAGGAGCATTATTTGGTGTAAACACCAGGATGAGAGCAGATAGGAGAATTTGCAGAAGCCAAATTAGCAGCTTTAGACCTAAAATTTGGGGCTTTAAGGCAGGAATTGGTGGCTACAGAGGCAGCTTCCAAAATGTGGGGTCCCAGCAGACCTCAGGACTTTGGGGTGACACTGGATGTAAGATTGCAAACACAGATGCTGCTTTGGTTGCAAATCCCTGTTTTGGTTTTAGGACACAAAGTACAAATGATTTGGGGTTTTTTTATGTCATGCTGACACTTCCCCAGGTTTCCAGCCACCCAGAGCAAGTCAAGGGAAAGACCTGATCATTTCAATCTATTTTCCCTCCTGTGCCCAAAGCTTTATGATAAAAACCAAAGACAGTCATACAGAAATAACTCCCTTCTGGGTATAACTTCTCTGAGAAAAGAAAAAAAACAAAAAACCCCAACAACTTCTTGATGTTTAAGTCTGTGCTGGTTTATTCAGCTGCAATAAAAAGCATGGAGAAGACTCAGCTGGCTGTTTATTACCAGGGATATGTTGGTTTGGTTGGGTTGGGGTTTTTTTTAACTTTACAGGATGCATTTTCTGTCAGAATTTGTAAAATATTAATCAAACAAACAGCAACCAGTCCAGAAACTACACCTTGAAATGCAGGTGATTTCACAGCAGCACTAAGCCCATAATGATGCTCTCCTCATCCTTTTTTCTGTCAAGTTTGCCACCTAAATGCTTCATTTACAGGAGCTTTGCTTTTGTTTTGGTATTTCTTGACATTTTATCGTCTCAGTTGTGTTGAAATGAGAACAAAGCAGAGGAAGCCTCTGTGAATAGCAATGGTAAGAAGGAATTAGCCAGCTGAAATCAAAATACAGGCTCCTGACACAGCAGGGGAAGAGGGAAGGTCTGAAGGTTCAGGTGCTGCTCCTCAGCCTCACTCCACACTCTGGGATTCTTGCAGAGGGAAGGAAAAAGGAGCTGGGAAGTTGCCTGTATCACACATCAGCACTGGGATTGTTGTCCCAGGACCATGTCCAAGGGAAGGCCATGGATGTTGGGTTGGTTTCCACCAGGAATGAGTGCTCAGTGAGCACAGAGCCTGTTCTCAGCCCTTCCTCAGGGCTTACACTGGGCTGTTGGAAGCCATTTGAGACAGAAAATGTCCAATATGAGGAAAATTCACAACTAGCTGCATTTTCCTTTGTGGGTTTGGTCCCAATTGTCCCAATGGCTCCAGGAGCCTGCTGCAGAGGTCACCAAGCACCTCAACACCAGCAGCCTGGAGAATCCATCAATTGGTGCTCCCATCACAGTTGCCCTGCTCATGAGTTCATTCTCAGGTCCACTTTTTTTACAGATACTGAACTGTAAAGACATTTTTTACATTTTTTTTTTAATAAGCAGAAGGTAAGGCAGTAGGTGAGCAGTGAGAGCAGCCACAGCAGGGCACAAACCCCCAGCCTGAGAGAGGGGAGGGAAGGGCAGGCAGGGCAATGCTGCCTCCAAACATAGCATCCCAGGGACTTGGGTGGGATGGACCAGAAAAAAAGGGATTAAAAGAAGAAAAAAAACCAACAGGAACAATGGGGAAGGAAGGAAATGAGTTGGGTAGAGAGCAGCAGAAGGCAGAGGTGGATGGAGCCTGTCCCAGAAATCTGTGGGATCTCTCCTGGTGGGCAGGAGGTCCACTCTGGAGATGGTGGCTGGAATGACCTCCTGGGTCTTTTCCAGCTGAGGCCTTTGAGACTCCAGAAAGCTGCTGGAGTCACTTTATGTAATCCCTTGGAACAAGAGACATTCCAGAAATAGTTTTCCCAAAGAGAAGTACCGAGTTAGTGCAACTTTTTCTTAAAGCAGTAATGAAGGCAGGGGGAGAATGTTCACAGCATCCCTAGAGGGACCATAGTTATGTCAGACTGGTTTTATTGCCACGTGAAGATTATTTTTTTTCCCTTCCTCTATTTAAACTCAACTCAGAGTGGAATCCATTCCTGAGGGGGTAAAAAGGCAAGAACATGTTTGTTCTATGCAAAAAGAAATCTTTTACATTGCAAAAGCACTGGAACAGGATGGGAGCATTCCTCTAACTTTTTCTTGGTACTCTTCAACATTTGATCCAGTCCCTTACTGATGGGGATGGGTGCCCACACTGAGCACTATGGGTGCCCCCTGACCCTTTTCTTTCCCTCAACCCATCTGTCCTTTGGGAACTTGCTTGCACATCAGTAGCCAACAGCTCTGGGGAGGAAACCTGCTTTTCATTCAACCAGCTGAGGATTTGTACAGGAGTTTGGTTATCTGTGGAGCACCAGCTCAGCAAGCAGCACAGTACAGGACATGAAAGGGTCTCTAAGAAGTCACCAGACCCCATGCAAACCCCATAAATAGCAGCAGGAGAGCAGGCTCTTCAGACTGTTGGGGTGGGGTGGAAAACCCTAGGAGCCAAAACGAAAGAAGGAGTTTAATGGAAAGGTGGAGGGTCAAGAAAGGGTGAGGTTGGGCAGGTGGAACATGAGGACTTCAAAGTCAATAGGATGGGGTTTAATAGGCATCTATCTGTGCTCACAGCCCAGTCACTCACATCCCAGATCCTGCCCTGGGTGGTGACTCAGATCACTGACATCCCCTTGGGAAAACCTGATTCATCCATGAAAAAGCTGCTAAATACCAAAGAGACTTTCAGGCCCCAGAGGAGCCCACCAGGGCTGGGCTAACAACACAAAAGGGCCTAAGGGAGTGCAAACAGGTTGACATTTTTACCAAGGCTCCTACCAACATCCCTGTTGGCCACAGATCCTGCTGAGAAGGTGTCTTCTCCCAGAGCACACCAACAGCTTACACAGAAATGGCTTCAGGAGGTTGGGATCAGCAGCTCCAGCCAACTCCAGAGGGCAGATGGGTTGGAATCTGTTCATGGAGTGAGGCTGAACACCCAGGCTGAACCCCCCCAACTCCCCCAGCCTGGCTCCAGAGCTGCTCCAGCCCTCCCAGCAGCTCCATGCAGCCATTCCCAGGATGCTTCCCTCCCACCAGCACCACAGCAACATCTTCATCCTGCCATGGAGCTGCACAGCCATGCCAGGGCTGCCTGAAAACAGAGGGCAAAGTTGGGCTCATGAGAGACAAAGGCAGCTGGGACTTGGCTCAAAGTGCTCCCAGAACAAGGGGAAGGGGAGGGAAGTGAGTGGGGGAAAATCACAAAAGAAAGTTGAAGACTTGCAGCTGGGAAACACATGGGCAGCTGAGAAAATGAAGACAAAGAGAGATCAAAGGAAAAACCCTGAGCATCCCAGCAGGGCTGGGGGCTGGCAGCTGCAGAGCTGCAGGTGCTACAAATTGAGGAGCCATGTCCTAGCCCTGGCACAGGGGTGGGGGGGATGTGGGGGGCAGGAACTGCCTCCTGATGTGGCCCCAAAGCCACTCAGCTGCCCAAAGAGCAGGAGGTGGCTGTCCCTGCTCTGGAGCTGTGGTTTGGATGCTCTGGCAGGGGGGGGGAGCAGGGAGCATCCTAAGGGGAGCAGCTCAGGAACTTCGGAGCAGTGATTTGCATCCATTTGAAATTTTAATTCAATTCAGAGGTGCCCAGGCACCTCTAGTGAAAGTCTTTCTGCTGAAGAGCATGAGTTTGAGAGGCAGGGCCAGAAGCATTCGGGGTTGGTTTGGTTTTTCTGGGTTTTTTGGGTTTTTTTTTTAATTTGATTTGGAACGTGAGTCCCTTTGATCTCACATGGAGCCCGGCAAAGCTCTGAACCACGGAAACTCCTCGGAACCAGCAGCAAACAACTGAGCATCCTGCTCTCCTCCCTGTGCCTTTAGAACCCATCAGATGGGATGAGGGCAGAGCTGGGCCAGGCTGAGCCCATCCTCCTGGGGCCACATCACGCCTGGGTGGCCGCTCTCCCGCTGCCAGTGACCACGCTGGGGGCTGGATTTGGGGTTTTTTATGTTTTTTTCTTCTGTCTGAAGCGCTGCTCTATTTAACAAACACAATGCCAAAGCCTCCACCAGCGTGGCTGCTGAGAAGCACAATAAGCTGCCAATTACAGACACCAAAGGCCCAGAACATTGTCCCGTGTTGTCACCAGCAGTCACGTGCGGAGCAGCTTGGCTGAGCCCGAGGGAAGGCAGCGGGGGATGTCACCCCCCAAACAACCCCCCCAAAGGGGGACAAGAGCACCCAGGGGCTCAGGGACCCCGTGAGATGAAGGGAGCAGGGGTGGTGGCAGCCAGGCAGCAGCACGTGCAGGATGTGACATGGGTCTGGGGGCTGCTGGCTGCAGGCAGAGGATGGGGATGGGGATGGCCCTGGGAAGCTGGGAAAAGTTTTGCTGGGAGCTGGCATGGGGATAGAGCTGATATAGACCTAGAGAGATGGTGACAGAGCTGCCCTGCAGGCTGAGGGGGGGGATTGTCCCCTCCTGCTCTGGGGAGACCCTCCTGCAGTGCTGGACCCAGTGGGTCCAGCTCTGGGGTCTCCAACACCAGGAGGACACGGAGCTGTTGGAGTGAATCCAGAGGGAAGCATGGAGCTGCTGGGAGGGCTGGAGCAGCTCTGGAGCCAGGGGGAGAGTTGGGGGTGTTCAGCCTGGAGAAGAGAAGGGAGCAATGGGGAGACCTTAGAGCACCTTCCAGTGCCTGAAGGGGCTCCAGGAAAGCTGGGGAGGGACTTGGAACAAGGGATGGGATGGGAAGAGGCGTGATGGCTTTAAACTGGTGGAGGGAAGGTTCAGATCAGGTGTTAGGATGAAATTCTTTGGTGTGAGGTTGCTAAGCCCCTGGCTCAGGCTGCCCAGAGAAGCTGTGGCTGCCCCATCCCTGGCAGTGTTGAAGGTTGGATGGGGCTTGGAGCACCCTGGGCTGGGGGAGGTGTCCCTGGGCATGGCAGGGGGTGGGAATGTGACAACCTTGAAGATCCCTTCCAACCCAACCCAGGCTAGGAGTCTATGAAGGGCCCTGGATTTGTACCTCTCACCCTGTCTGCATATATGGAGCCTTGGGGAGGGACCCAACAAGTTCACTCTGCCTGGAGATTTGATTTCCTACACATCCATTTCTACTGTGGGCATTCTGGGGGATTCCCAAGGGCTGAGGCTGCTGACTGGGCCTGTGTTTCAGTAAGCTTTGGGCTATTTCTTGGGGTTTGGACATCTGTCTGCTTGTGATGGCTCAGAGAACATTTCCCATGGCAGGGAGAGCTTTGAAGCTGTGGGATTGAAGGAAGCTGTAGGAAGCAGATGGATTTAAGTGACAAATTGAAGCTCGCTGAGTTTTCATTTAATTAACTTTTAATTGGCAAATTTGGGGCTCATGCATTTTTAGTATAATTAGCTGCTTAAATTAGCTTTTTACAGAGGTTTAAATTTAGAAACGTGCTTTTTATATCCCACATCTGGTTTTCCATTGTAGCCATGCTGTGATTCCTTCCAAGCCAACTGCTTCCACTCTGTTGAGACAAAGAATAAGGAGATTTGGAAGCTGCTGCTGCAGGGACCCAGAGCAGGAACACTCAGCTGCATAATCCCATAATGATTACCCCTCATTTCCCTTCCTGTGTGGGGTTTCCAGACACTTTGCTGCATCAGGTATGTGCTATCAAGAGAGGATTAGAAAATAAAGGACCTTGGGAAGTCATTCCCTGTCCCAGTGACCAGGAAATTTGGGCAAGAAAGCTGGAGATGGACTTTTGATGAGAGCCTGGAGGGATGGGAAGAGGTGGTAGGAGGGAGGTTAAGCTAAAAGAGGGGGAATTGAGATATTAGGAAGAATTTCTTTGGGGTGAGGGTGCTGAGCCCCAGGGTGCCCCCAGAAGCTGTGGCTGCCCCATCCCTGGCAGTGTTGAAGGCTGGATGGGGCTTGGAGCACCCTGGGCTGGTGGGAGGTGTCCCTGGGCATGGCAGGGGGGTCAGAACTTAAAAGTCCTACCAACAAAACCAGTCTGTGGTTCTAGGATTCCATAGAAATGGAAATATCCCATAGAAATAGAAATGGTCACATCCTGATTCTCACAGGGAGTCAGCACCAAACACCCAGAGGGATATTTCCCAAGACCTGGAAAAGCCAATAAACCACCAGGTTCAAATGCTGTGTTTATCCAGCTGAGGGGGAGACTCCCCTGCTTCCTACGCAATTAAAAGAAATTAGCAGCCCTTCTGCTGTGCTGGCTTCCAAGAAATTAATTACTTCCAAGGGTGACAAGTTTTTACAATGAAGTGATTATCAAGGTAATAATAAAGGCAAAGGTTGGACCTTCCAGGAGAGCAAATGGCTGTAACTCCAGGGCTGGGTGCTCCTCAGGCTCATCCAGGGGCTGGGGGAGGCTGATGCAGTTTAATTAATAATGGTGACACCATATCTGAGCACACTAGAAGCTCCAGGTGACACAACAAGTGTGTCTGCAGAATTAGCCATGCAATTTACTGATAAGTTGGGAATCTCTTGCTATTTGGATGAGAAGAATTCCTGTGTTCAGCACAACACAGCTCAGCCTTTGGGAAAGGGGTTTAGGAAGTGCCTGTAAGAGTCTCAGACACTTGGTCTGTTCTGGCTCAGCTGCTGAATTCCTTCTGAAGAAAAGCACAGCAGAAGCCAGGTCTTCCTACTTTCCAGTCTCTTTTCTTTGTGTTTGTGGCTACCCTCTTCTCCCCAGCCCATCATTTTCATTGAAAAGAAGGAAGAAAAAGAAAGAAGAGAAAAAGAAGAAAAAAGAAAGAAGAAGAAGAAGGAAAAAAAAGGGGGAAAAAAAAAAAAAAAAGAGGCAGAGAAAGCCAAGCTCCATAACTGCAAAATAAAAAGTCCCCAAAAACCCCAGCAAATAAAAAATGGAGCAGCTGGAGGTAAAAATTGCTGTTGCATATACAAGAAGAACTGTGCTGATTTAGTAATAAAGCAAAAGCAAACCCAATTGACTTCAAGGAAAAAAAGAAGAGGCTCTGCCTCTCCTGGAGCACACATCAGCTGGAACAGAAGCCCAGGGAAAAGCAGTTCCCATCCTGCTTTGCAGAAAATGATGCTGGAGAGTAGAATTTTCCTTACTGGGAATGGGCTTGACCTGGAAACTTCCCAGGAAATTCTCCACGTGAATCCCCAGCCACACCACCCTCCCCTCCCCTCTCAGGTGTCCATGTGAGCCCGGGCTCTGCCGGGGGCTGCAGCAGCTGGGCAGGACCCAGGAGAGGTTTCTGAAGTGTCCAGATAATATTCCTGCCACTGCTAAAAATACCCAGCACCATGGAGACCAGATTGGGCTTCACACAATTGGATTTTTTCTTTGTTGGTTCAGACGTTTCCCTTCGGCTTCGTCACCCTGCAAGACACAGGGTTATTCATCTGGAGGCCAAAATGGATTTTTTCCTTTTTTCCCTTTTTTGTCTAATGGCCAAGAAAGTGATGAATCGGGGCTTTTGGGGTGATTTAGCTGCTTCAGTCTCTCCTCGAGTGTATTTCCTATTTCTGGCATCCAGTGTCATTCAGGAAAATCTTGTAGGTGCAAAGAGCAACCCTGAGTCACCCCCTGGCTCTCTCAGGAGTGATTCTCCCTGATAGAGATTTTGGCAACAAGTGGCTGCCTGGGACCAGCACCACTTCTGTGGAGAGGAACTTGACTTCTTATGAATCAGCCCAACCACTGGGCCTTTGGTTGTCTGGTCATTATTATTATTATTATTATTACTAACACATGTTTATTTTGTTGGCAGAACTTCAATGAACTTGATGATGATAATAGTGTTAATAATGGTTGTAGCTGTTAATAGTCCTATTACCTGTCCACACTTCCCATCCTCCAGGAGGAAGTCTCTTCTTTTTATTTCTGAAGGCTGAGTGAAACCCTGGAAGCCAACAGGAAGATCACCTTTGGGTAGGAGCCAGCATTTCACATCCCACATGTTCTTTCCTTCCCCAGAGACTTCATCCTGGCTCTGGTACCTCTCAGTTAGGAAGGCTGATGGTTGGAGGAGTCACCAAATACACCAGAAATACACCATAACATCCAAATAACCCCAGGTCCACACAGGAAGGAAGACACGTAGCTGGGAAGTGGAGTTAGACATTTTTTCCAGCTCACCCTTCATGCCCAGCAAGGTGCTCCTGGATTCAGGAAGAAGATGAAGAATTCTTTCCAGTTATCACAGGGAAAGGGGAAAAAAGGAGGTCACCCCAGACACCCTGCCCTCATAGTGTCCCCTGCAGCACCTACCTGCTCCCAAGAAAGAAAATTGGGTCACCTGGTGGGATGGAGCAAGGTCCCAGGTGGATAGGGACAGGAGTGGTGTGTGCTCCCTATGGAGCTGTGGTGGAGGGAAGGCTGGAGGAGGACATGGGAGGGAAGTGCTCTGGTTGAAGAACTTGTAAGAAAGTAGGTCACACCTTAATACACTTCTCAAGGAGTTTTGGGGAGGAGTTTGACTTTGAACTTCCTTTTTAAATATAAGAAGTGGCCTACATAAAACTGAGGGGGAAATTATAGAAGCATCCCATGGTAATGTATGGAGCAGCAGGGAAGTCCAGAATAGCATCAGGGAGGGACTTGTGCCCCCAGCAGAGACTGCAGAGAGAAACTGCAGCTCCTGGGGAAAGTCAGGGTTGGGTGCCTGGGAAAGGAGACACTTCTGTCACCTTGTCAAGGCAGCTGGGACAGCTGTACAAAGAAACAGGGCACGTGCTTGAGATCTCCTCTGAGCAGCTCCTGGGCCACCCTGAGACTCAGCTGGAGTCTGGAGCTGCTGTCAGATGCCTCCTCCTGCACCAGGACCAAGCAGCTTTTGCTCATGTTCTGTAGCACCAGAGATGTGGAGCACACCCAGGGCAGTGTGAGATGTCCCAACACCCCTGGCACAGGGGCTGAGGGGGACTGGAAGGATGTCCCAGCCCAGCAGCCAAGGGTGGGGGTGAGTGGAGGAGCTGGGCAGAGGTAAATGGCCATGAGGAGATCCCATATGGCCATCCAGGATTATAGAGAGAGCCCATCCAGCCCCTGGAGCTGGAGGCAGCAGGACCAAGAGCTGCGCCCAGGCAGAGCATCCTCAGCCCAGCAGAAGCCTCTCTGAGGACCATCCCAAAGCTGTCAGCTCCCCCTCTGCCCAGACATTAAGGCACTGGGGTAGAAATTGCTGTGGGTCTGGGGTCTCTGGCCTCACATGATTATTTCTGGGGCTGTCCACCACTGGACAACTCAGGCACTGACTGAAAGTTTCTCTCTACCCTTGCAACCACCTCTTGGCTGGGCAGACCTTGCTCTGGGTTTTGTTCCTACATCTACCAGGGGGGGTGGGAGGCAGCCAGGGTAGGGGTGGTAGGGGGTTGGAACTGGATGGTCTTTAAGGTCCCTTCCAACCCAAACCAGACTGGGATTCCATGTCCTAAAGAAAGGCCAAGAATTTGCTCCAGGATATGGACTCGGTTGCACTGTGGCTCCTCCTGCTTTGTGGGTCTTATAAAACCCACCTGGAAAAATAACCCAGCAGGCTGTGCTGACAAATGATGGACTCTTCCCAGAGCAGCAGTTTGCCCCTTTGCTTTCCATGTGTGTGCTTTGGAAACCAAACAGAGAGAGCCCCTTGGGTTGGCCAAAGCAAACACGGCCCTTTCTGGGCAAGTGCTCTGCCTCCAAGGTAGAAATAAATCTATAAAGTGATGTATGGACAAATTATCAAGCAGCATAAATACAAACCCTGCCACGGACCAGACGTTTCCAGCCTGCAGAGCCAAGGAGGGGCTCTCTTGGCATTGTCAGATGTTATTCCTGCTGCCAAGGTGATTTACAGCAGCTCTTTGTGCCTCATGGCCCCTGCACGGGGTTGGTTCCAATGGGGGAGACACTCAAGGGATGGAGGAAGGATCATTCCTTCTCTCACTAGGTGCAAACCCAGCAGGGGAAAACCCTCACTCTCCTCTTTAAAATTAAATTAAAAAATCATTTTAAACTATTTCCAAATCCCCCATCTTTGTGTGATTGCTTTGCTGCTCCCAGAGATTTGCTGAGGCCGTGAGGAGGAGCAGGCACTGTGTCTGCAAAAGAAATCAGGAGCTGAGCTACCTTCTGCCTCTCTGATTAAAGGACAGGGGATATTTTTGGGACCCTTTGGAAAGGCAGGAAGGGAGGAGTCAGCATGGAAACAAGGGCTGCATAAAGCAGCATCCAGTGGAATGGAGCTGCCTCCCACCACCTCTTCTGTCCCAAAGTCCAGAAGCAGAAAGTTACCCCAGGAGGCCAAAGCTCAGCCCAGTGTGAGGATGTGAGGCTGGATGAGACCCATGGGGCTGAGCATCTGTCTGGGTGCAGGAGGGATGACTCTGGACCGAGCCTCCCAGTGACCTTCATGAGCTGGAATGCAGGGGATTTACTGAGCAAACAGTTTTCCAGCCATGCATGAAAGCCCCTGAGCAGCTTCTCCACATTTCTGGGGGAAACAAGAAGCTGGGGAGAGCAGAGCAGGAGTTTGGAGGAGTCCTGAGAGCCTGAGGGGGGAGAAAAAACTCTCAGAACAGCTTTTCCCAGAAAAACTCATTTTTCACTCTGACATTGCCATGGAAAGAGTCTGCTTTAAAAAAACCAAACATCCCCAAACTGAAAATACTCCTGACTGAAGAGAAGACTTTCCTGAAGAGCAAAGTCTGCCAGCAGAGCAGGGAGCTGGGCTGAGCATCCTCACCTTGCTGGCCTCTCCTGCCTGCTCCTGTCTCATGTGTGTGTCCCCCAGGACAGCACTTTGAGTCAAAACACAGGGGTTCTGGTACAGAAAAAGCTGTTACTAAATGTTTTGTCAAAACCCTCTATTTCTTATACTGAGCCAAAGGCCCACACACACCAGTCTGAAAAGAAGAAACATCCTGGAGATGTCCATGCAAGGAACCATCCAGGAGATGTACACTTTGGCTTCTGAGTGTACCATCAGCCATCTGAGACACAGGAGAACCAGAGGCTGAACAGAAGAACAGGAACTGGAGCTGTCACAGCTCTAAACCCTTTACCCAGCACAGGCTCCAGGGCAGGGTGTCAGGGAGCTCGTGGCTGGGGCTGGGGCAGGGGGAAGAGCTGCAAGAAGCACTGGTGGGCACCTGTAACTGGGCAAGGGAGGGTCTGGTGTACACCTGGATTTAGGTGTGACTGGCTACAAGAGCCATTTCCAGCCTACACATTAATCCCTGGATGGTGATGTTGGGTTTTCCATGGGAATGGGCAGGGATTGGGGTGAGCAGAGGCAATGGGAGCAGCCAAAGGACATTCCTGAAATGCTGGTGGGGCACTGTCAGGTGTAGAAGAGGATGATAAAAGCAAATCTCTAAAGGAGAAAAGCTCATCAAGCTTCTTTTGTGGCTAAGAAATAAGAAAACCAAGCAAATGAGGATCCAGGTGGGTCTGGGGCTTTTAACCCTGCTTGGAGACACTGAATTAAACAGAGTTGTTTCCCAGGGCTGCACTGGTACTTGGTGGAAGGGCAAAAGCTGCATCTCTTACAATAATACATGAACTGCCTTTGGAGAACAGAATTCAAGACCCAGCTAAATATTCGTGTTTTTCTTTGTGGTTACTGAGGTCCCAAACCATGAGGATTCAAGCATTTCACATCAGTCGTTACAACTCAGCTGAAAGGGGAATATCTGTTGTCTAATTCTTTTCCAGGATGAAACAGCACAAGGAGTAACTGAGAACATGAAAAGTACTTCAGCCACAGGGTTGAATCCTGAGGATGATTCATTGTTTGACCCCAGATTTTTAATTTCCAAAGTCCCCACCAGTGACCTGTCACCCAGAATGAAAAGGCAAATAAAAAAATAAACAAAGAGGGGCTGAATATTTGCTTAGAAGTGCTCAACAGATGCAAGCAAAGCAGGGAAAAACAGCCCAAATTCATTTTGTGATTTTATGCTCAGTGACAGAAGTTTCCAAACCCTTCCCCAAGCAAAGGGCTTAAGAATGGTTGAGGATTGGGATCTTTCCTATTAAAGACAAAGAAATCTGAGGCAGCCCATGGTAAAATGTCCCTCTCTTCCTAGGAAAGTTATCCAGGCTGTTCAGCAGGAACGCACAGCTCAAGCCTTTATGTGCTTTAATACAATACAGATGGCAAGAGAGAGAAAGTGCTTGTATGCATGTGCTGAAGGTTTCCAGTGATACCTTTAAAATGCAGATAAGACTTTTAAAACGAGACCAACATCACTCTTTCCATGCCAAAATTTATAACGTGCATTCACTGAAGTGTAAATACAGCCAAGGACTGACAAGAAGTTCCTTGGCCATCCACACTGCCCCTGCTAACACAGAGCAGGAGCAGAGAAAGGTTCAGGATGGCTGCACCCTCAAACACCCAACCCACAGAGATCTCAGCAAGTGAAAGTGAATGAGATTTCACCTCATTCAGGCATTTTTTGAAACACACGTTGCCTTCAGGAAATGATCCCCATTATTTCAGGAATAATCCCCAGGCAAAGTGTTGCCACTTTAGAGCAGGCTTGTGGGGAACTGTGTGGATCAGGAGTGGGTATGGACACCTTGTAGGAGGTCTGGGCTGTGGATGGGTCTAAGGGTGAAACTGCCAATCCCAGCTCTCTCTGGTGCTCAACATTTTGGGGTTCCTGTAGCCTTTACAGTGTCCCCATGTTGCCATGTGGGAGCAGAGCTGGACAGGCTGCCAAGTACCCATTTGCTAGAGGGTGAGTCTCAGCATGTTTGTCCATGGAAATGTTCTGTGGGCTGATAAAAAGGAAAAACCAACCAACCAACCAGAAAACCTAAAGAACAGACAAATAGAAGCCCCACTGTCATCCCACCCAGGAAGTTTTACAGAAGGTATGGATGGGCAGGAGGGCTCTCAAGATGCCTGGTGTCACCCAGAGAACCCTTCCCATCCCTCCTCCCCAGTGTGCCCATTGCAGCTGTCCAGTAAACAAACCCATCCCCTCCCCGGGGCATTTTTGGACCCCAGCTCGTTTTGCAGAGGGAGCAATAGGAGGGAGGCAGTAACCTGAGTGGGGTGAGGGGACCCCAATGCCCCATCCCCACCCCGAGCAGCTGCCACCAGCAGAGCCCTCCAGGGCGTGTTGGATGCATGAGATGGAGGCCCCGTGGCTGCAGCACTGAAAATAAACCTGAATGTCGAGTAGCCCCCACAACTCCTCTCCAATCTGCTCCAGATTGTCCCTTTTGTGCTCCTGGGGTGACAGCTCTGCAGGAGCTGAGCTGGCAGCTGCAGGGTGAGAACCCAGGGGAGATGTCACAGCTCAGCAGAGGTGTCCCCAGGCCTGGCTCTGGTTTCAGGGCTGATTGGCACCAACCAGAGACAAAAGCTGGGAGGGAAGCTGTCCTGCTGGGTTCTTTCCTCCTCTTTCTGGGTAATTTAATCCCAGCCTGGGCTGGGATGGAGCCAGGAGGCACGGGGAAGCCAGGCAGTCTCCCTTTGCCTTATTAATGTTTTTCTTGATCCCAGGGAGTTCTTTGGGAGAAAAATGCACCTTTCCCCTCCCCTGGGCCAGCATGGGGCAAACAGATTGGAGCTGTGTTCCTTCTGGCTCAGTCTGGGCTCCTTGGCCATGTGCCAGCCTGCACCAGCTGGCCCCAAACTCGCCCCCTCTGGCCCCTCTCCCACCTGCTTTTGGGGAGAGGGAATTAGGAACTACCTGAATAAACATAGGCTAATGGGTTAAATGGGTTTAAATGGGTTGTTTTGCTTTGCTTTCTGTTTGCCTGATGTTTTCTTGGAAGAAAGGGGAGATGCAGCAGCCCGGAGCAGCCTGCTCCTCTGTGCTGAGCCCTCAGCCCATTACAAGGGACCCGAGGCAAAAAGAAACAATCATTCCAGCAAGAGGGAGGATGTGCAGAATCAGGTAAAAAATCACAATGAAATCAGCCTTGTTTTTGTTTAGTCATTTGCTCAAATTCATGTCAGTAAAGCAGACACCAGGTACCCTGCACTCCAAGCTGTGTTCCTGTCCTGTTGGTGACATCAGCCCCTGGGCACTGCCTGCCTGGGGATCTCCAGGATTCCTGCTCAGGCAGATGGAACCTTTTTCCAAAAGGAGATGTTTGGGGCTGGATCCTCCAGCTATTTCTGGAAGTGAATGCAATAATTCCCAAGTCGGATGTAACTGTTTCCAGCATAAACAAATCCAGGCCAGCTTTGGACCATAGATTTAGTGTCTGGAAATATCATCATGAAGGATGTTTATTTGACTGTTTCCAACTTTTTTTAATTCCTTGGGTTTTGGTTTTGGTTTTTTTTCAGTCTAACACGCTTATTTTTTTAATACTTTTCCCAACCTAAATGTCTTTCCCCTATCACTCCAGCATCTCTTTCCTCAGAAGCTGAGGATTAGCCAGCCTACTTCAAACCTCCTAACTGGTTTCCATGGAGGACAGGACACTCTTCCGAGTTGTCACAAAGCCCATGGAATGTCTTCTATATCCAGCAATGAGCTCTGAGAGCAGGAGTTCTCTTTAGCCCAAGCACTTGTGCATTTTATCTCCTGCCACAACGAATCCACATCCATCCCCTGCTGGGATGGGGGTTTAAACATCCTTCCACATGCAGCATCAGACTGCAGAGCCTGGGTGACTTTCCAGCACTTGGGTGACATTTCTGCTAGCATGTAGGACAGTTGGATTCTATGGAATTGATGTTACCCTGACCTGGCAGCCTCCCAGAGCTGACGTGGGACTGTTGGGAGAGACAACAAGTTGGGTTTTGACAGCACAGTCCCTTGAGGACGTGCAGGGAGAGAATCATTGGTCTGCTGTAAACATCTCCCACGTGGATGCTGTAAATTTGAGTTCTAAGATGAAATGGGAGTGACTGGGGAGAAATTTGCTTTCAGCTGGGGGTTGGTTGTGGACATTGGGTGAGGTAAAGCCCCCTGTGCATGAGTGTGATGGTGTTTAAAGTCCCAGCAGTGCTTCCAGCCATCCAGCTCTGAGGATGCTCCCACTCCAAGATGGGATGGGGCTGGACCTGGTTGTGTCCAACCTGGGGAAGGGAAATAAAGGAGAGGGAATAGATAGAATGCTTTATCCCTGGCTGGCTGGGACCTGCTGAGAGGCGTGGGACATTCCACCTCTTTTCTGGTCATCCTGCACTGCTTGTGGGATCCCCATGGTTGCTTTCTGTGCAGATCCACCACCAGCCCCAGGCACCCAGGCAGGACCTGAGTACCAGCCAACAGATAAAGCATCTCCAAGGCAGCTCCAGACATGACCATGCATGTCCCTGCTGCTCTCTTTGTTCTCTGTGGCTTCACCCTTAAAAGCTGCTGGGGTGAAACCTTCCAGGCAGGAAGGGTTCCCCTGCTCCAGGAAGGAAGATCCTGGTGGAGCTGAATCCCAGATGTCACTCCATAACATCAGACCAAGGCAGATCCTGCAGAGGACCAGGAGCCACCCAGACAAGTCCTCAGAAGATGCACTTGGCTTAGCACAGCTCCACTCCTCACTCTGGAAGAAACTGAGCCAGAAAGACCCTGGAAATCAGAGCTCTGGGCCACCTTTGAAACACAGACCTCTTTTTTCCACCACCCTTCCTCCCCCCCCCAAAAAAAAGCAGCTTTCCAAAAAGTCTCCTATAAACCTCTCTGTTGGTTCAGATCTGCTTTTGGTACTGACTAAACCTTCAGGGAGTGAGCCAGCAGAAAAGGGAAGATGTTAATTGGGTGCCTGCCCTCACGCAGAGGATCTGGGTATTTCTGTCCTGTTTCCTCTGAGGTATTTTTAGCTGCTCAAGTGACTTGTGGCAGTTCCCTGAGGCCGGAGTGATTCATGGGGTTTGGGAGAAGGGCTGCAGAGACATCACTGGAGTGCTCCCTGGGAAGGGAGAGTCATCCCAGGAAAATCAAGAGCTGGTTTCAAAGGCGTAAAGGACTTTTTCAAAAGTGGAGCACTATTTCCAGAATGAGGTTTTTGGCTGGGGCTGAACTGGAGCGGTTGAATTTTCTGGTGATTATGTCATGGGGGGAGGGATTTGGGGTTTTTTCTGATGCTGGTGAAAGTGAGAGATTAAAATCACAGGCTGGGGAGAGGCAACGTGGAGTGTGGGACTGCACCACTGCAACTCCCTCTCCACTCAGCCATCCTCATTTCTAGCCCTGCCCTGGGATCATCCACTGGGGTGGTCCTGCCTTCCATCCCCCCAGCCCCCTCTCCATCAGTGCACAGCAGTCCTTCTCCTGATCCTTTTCCTTCTCCTGATCCTTTTCCTTCTCCTGATCCTTCTCCTTCTCCAGACCCTTTCCTTCTCCAGACCCTTTTTCCTCCTCCAGACCCTTCTCCTTCTCCAGACCCTTCTCCTTCTCCAGACCCTTCTCCTTCTCCAGACCCTTCTCCTCCTCCAGACCCTTGTCCCACGTATCTGATGTGTCCTATAAGGGACTTTCAGAAGCTTTTTTCAAGCTCTGCTTTGCAGTGGACTCCTCTGGAATATGTGAAGTCCAGCAACCACAGGGAGATGGGTTACAGGACGCTCTCTGCTGGTCCTCCAGATCCAGTTGCCCCTTCCAACAGGTTCAAGAACCACCTCCCCCCAGACTGATGAAAAGCAGGGTGAAGAACCATGGATCTCAATCCGTGGGGAGATGAGATGAAGCTGGTTCAACAGAAAGGTTCTTCCTCCAGTTCTTCTCATTCCTTGACTTAGGAAAGGGGCTCAGCCCAGGTGTCCTCCCACTGAGCTCCTCTGTAGTGAGTGGCATGGGGCTTTGGAAAAGTATTTTATGTTTCTCTGCTACCTGGAAGGAAGTTAGGAGAGAAGGTTGCCTGCCCAGCAGGTATTGCTAAGGACAGTACCTGGCAAGTCTGTCCAGAGACAGCAACCTAGAGGATAACAGAGAATGGAAATTATCAGAGAGGTAGAGGCAGCACAAGCAGCAACCAGAGCATCATCCATCCCTCTATCCCCAGAACTCACAGGGCAGGGCCAGGACAACTTCTGGGAGATGAATGAGCTCCAGGGGAAGAAGGAATGAACAAGAAACCTCCTGGTAGGAAGGATCTACAGAAGGTGGGCAAGATCTCGAGGCTGAGAGAGCAAGAGAAGACAACCCTTGGGCAATGCTCTCTGCCTGGTGTCTTTGGAACACTCCTTGGGGCCAAAGGAGAGGCCAGGCTTCCAGCATCCCTTCTCAGCTTCCCTGATCATGTGGATCCTGCTGGACTCCAACCACCCCTCAGCAGCAGTGGTTTGTGGGCAGATGATGCCTGGCTGCTCCTGGGTGGCTGTTGTTGGAGATTGTCAGTGACCCAGCTCTCCAGGGCAGCTCCTCATCAGTGGGTCCTTTCACGAGGTATTTTTGCCATGGACAGGAGGCCAGTGAGTCATGTGCTCAGGAATCAATTTCCATCTCTTGCGTCACAGGCTGGGACACGAACAGACTCCAGGGATTATTTACAGAAGCAGCAAGCCCTTTGGCAAGCAGCTGCTGAAATCACTGCCAAAGGCTGAGTCCAGGATTTTTCTCCCATGACCAAGAACAACTACACAAAAAGCTGCTTCAGCCCTGGCTTGCCTGGACTGAATCCAGGAGGCAGATTGCAGCATCCAACTTGGGCTGCTCCTTGCTGAAGGCAGTAGCACAGGTTCCTGCTGCCAGGCCATGCTGCTGAATTACATCTTGGCCCAAACTGGTGAAATGGGTGCTGAAAGCATGGGGAGAAAGTCCTGACTTCTGCAGCCAGAAGAAAGGTTTTCTCTTTAAACAGGACCAGAAAATGACCCAAGCCTGGTACTGATGATCAGGGTTTGTCATCCAAAAGCAGCAAAGTGCTTGATATCCTCATGAGGGACGGCCTTGCCCTCCACAGATTCATGACCACATGGGGGAAAAGCTCCATTTTTCAGCCTTGTACCCATGAAAAAAAAAGATGACCCACCAGGATGATTCAACCCTGCAGACATGAGCCAGCCTCTGCAGGTTCGTGGTGTTCAGCCAAGTGTCAGGGAGATGCCCAAAAGTCTTCCAAGGCAGCTGAGCCAGCCTGAGGACTCTGCCCACCCATGGCAGGGAAGCTGAAGGGGTAAAAAGTCACCAACCCCTCCTGAGACCCTCCCTGAAGTTCAGCCACAAAAGTGAGAAAGGCAGAGTCTGGGGAAAAAGTGGTTTCAGGAGCAAAACCTCATCACAAAGCAGCCAAGTTGCTCTTGTGTCCCACTGCAGAACAAAAAGCAGAAGAGAAACAGAGCAAATCAAAATGGAATTACTGATTTCTAACTTCTCCTTTGTGGCAGGGCAGGTTCAGTGTGAGTGTTTCAGTGTTTCAATTAATGGTTTATCAATAATCTAACTCAGCAGCAAGGCAGCACCTTACATTTCATGCCGTGGGGATTCCTCCTCATGCTGAGATTGAGCTCCCAATGCTGAAGTCTGTGCCTGTTACCTCTTCTCTCCCTGGGCACCACTGAAAAAAAGACTCCTGACACCCACCCTGTCAGAATTTATAAGCTCATCCCTGAGAGATTTGTCTTTTCTTCTACAATTTGCTGCTCAGGAAGAGGCCAGGGGTTGAATTTGGAGTCCTGGTGTGTTACTCTTGCTGCCATTAAAACCTTCCATGGCATGACAATATAACAACTATTTTAGGTGTTCATTATCTCTGCTCTATCAGTAGCTGCCAGACATGCTCTGGACCAGTCACTGCAGAAAAAAGTAAGCCAAAAAAAGAAAAAAGTGCCCTTCTGTGCATAGAAAGTGGAGTCAGGGGCTGTGTCATGAGTTGCAATGATATAAAGTTTAGGAAAATGCAAAGAACTGCTGTTGAAATATGTAAACATTTAGAATCTGGGTCTCAAAGCAAGCACAGAGCTGTACGTAATCATCTTCAAATGGAACAGAAGAAGATTCCCACATCAAAAGCACTGAGGAGTCATGGTAGGAAATGCACTTGAGAATCGTTTGTTAGCCTGGTGCAAAAGCAGAGTAATTATCCCCAAATTACATGAACTTCTGCTGCAAGAGACTGACTGCTTACTTACATCAAGAGGAAATGATATTCATAAATTCCTCTCTTGGGATGCTTCCCAGCTTTTACAGAATGATGGTTTTCATTTGGCTGCAATGGGCAGAGCAGGCAGCAGAGACCCAGGGGCAAAAGGGGCTTTTTCCACACATTTCCCAGTTACCTGCTGGGAAACTCAGGTCCAAGCATGGCTGAGGGAGCTGCAGGATGGGGCTGAGCAAACCTGGGCCCTGAATCCCTGAGGAAGGAAGGTTTGGAGGGTTGTACCTGGAGAGCAGCACCGCCCCAGGACATGGCAAAGGAGGGGAAAGGGATATTCCCAAACCTCAGCCCTGACTCTCATGAGTCCCACTGGAAAATCCCTCTCCACAAAAGTGCCCACATCCATGCTCTGCCTCAGGACCCTTCCCCCGCTTTGCCTCCTTCCTTTCCTGAGCTCCCTCCTCCTGCTTTCTGCAACCCTGCAGGAGGGATTCATCCAGATGGCTCCTGCTGCTCGTTGTCCTGGGAGCAGCTGGGACATCCATCTCCCCAGGGTCAGAGCCTCTGACTCCAACCCCAGCCTCAGAGGGATGCTGTGACATCAGGGACATGATGCTTCAGCCCCCATCTGCTCATCACACGCCTTGGGGAGCCCAGAAATTCCCCTTTTCTCCAGTTGTGCCCAGGACACACATCAGATCCTCTGGGAGGCCACAGCACCAGAAAGGCAGAGTTAAAGGCTCGAGCCTGCTCCAAATCAGAGCCCCAGAGGTGGGGACAAATCAGGCTTCCCCCAAGCTCCCACCCTGAGAGGTTCCCAAAGGGACACTGGAGGCAGGATGAGGAGCACAGACTTCCCTGGAGAAGCACAGGATCTCCAAGACCACCATCCCAGCTCTCTGGTGGGAAAGTTCAGCTCCTCCAGGAACAAGTGGCCATCAGATTTTTATCAAAATGTCACCCCTAACAGCCACGGTTCTGAAAAGCCATTGCCCCACTCATTGCCCCTTGGGGAGAAAACAAAGGAAAACCTCCCTTCCCTCTGGAGCCATCCCAGGAGCTGTGAGTCCGTGGGAAATTATTTTTGTGGACTGTACAGGGGTTGGTTTGGGTTGAGCTGGAAGAGCAGGATGCTGGTGCTGGGACCTGCTGAGCTGGTAGGAGCACCAGGACAGGATCTCTTTGTCTGCTGGAGCATCCCTCAAATCAAAGGGCTGTTTACCCAACCTGTGGGGGATCACTTGATTGGTAAATCACATCCCCAGAGCTCCAGAGTCATGTCTGTCTGCCTGCCAGCTCCCCCCCACCTCCTCCAGAGCCCTGACCACATCTGAGGCTCCCAGCCATAGTGCAGGACCAAGCAGATGCAAACAGATAAAAACAATCTGGGCCCTACTTGAAATCCTTTGCTAGCCATCTCCCATTCTCCAGAATGCTGTGAGCAGACCCCAGCACTCCCTGGAGATGTCACACAGATGTCACCTGGAAGGTCACCACTGGAAGAGCTGTCACCCTGCCCAGCAGCAGCTTTTCCAGCATCTGGAAAATGCCTGAAGAAGTTGGATGACACAGCTGAAGAGTCCTGAAGGGTGGTCCTGCCCTGCCAATGGGTCCTGTCAGGGAGTCTGGACCTGCCTGTTCCTCCAGCAAGGACACCAATCCTCTGCCAAGTCAGACAACTCAACCATAGATCCCAATTGTCCCATTTCTGACAGGGAAATACAAGAAACCTGTTTTTATCATCCTGCCTGGCTGCCTCTGTTATCCCTGTCCAGGAACACAGCATCCCTCCAGACACAGCTGCTGGACGAGGACCACAAGGAAGAGGCTGCTGCCCACATCCTGCTGGGACCTCCTGGTCAGAGCACCCCAAAGGAGCTGGGAAGTCCCACAGAGGGAAAACTGAGCTGTGTTATCAGCCAGGCAGTTCCTGCACCTCCAAGGAGCTTCTGCTCTGCCCCTTTCATCTGCAGACCTCAGAGCACTTGAACTGTTTATAAATAACTCTGCCTATCTCTCCAGAGGAGATTTTATTCCTCTTTTAACACTGGCCAACTGCACAGGAAAGAGTTGAGCCAGCTCAGCAGAGATCTGAGTTTGATGCTGAGGGCAGAGAGCAAATCTCCTGCTGCTCTGGTTCCTGGGGCAAAGAGCCAAAGGGCCAAAACTCAGGACTGACCAAAAGGGCACCTCCTGAGGATGTTATCAGGGACCCCAGCCCAGCCCCAGGGCTGCTGCTTCCTCACTATGACAAACATTTACCTGACATCCTCATCTTCTGTTTCCTTCATTCATTCCCAGTGAGCAACACCCCCCAAGGAGCACAGAAAACCAAGGGTGTCCCCAACCTGCAGCCACCCAGGGCAAGGCAACACAGCCAGGCTGTGATTTGCCTTCCCTCTGCCCTCCAGAATCCAGCCTGCTTCCACACAGACCCTGTACTTTGAGTCCTTTTTCCTCCCACCACACACAGGGTGCTGCAAGACATCCCGAGAACCAAGCACCCAGAGACAGGGGGGGCAGCAAGGTCTGGCCAAGCTCCTGCAGAGCTCAGAGACAAGTTCTGACTGACCCCAAGGGCTGGTCAGTCATTCCAGCTCTGTGGAGCATCCCTGGGGCACTGGCTCTGTGGGCAGGAGGCTCAGGAGGCTTCTCCATGGCACCAACCACCCCTGAATGCAGCGTGGGGTGGCTGAGACCCTCCAGTGCAGGGAGATCCCTGCAGACCCCCGTGGCCATCAGCAGCAGAGCTGGTGGGCCCAGCTTCCAACCAGTGTGCCAGGGTGGGGAAGGGACCCAGAGGGGCTGAACATCCCCCAGACCACTCAGAGCAGCAGATCAGAGCACGTAGGGCAGGGGGGCTCCAACCCAAGCTCTGCCCTCTCCCAGCGAGCAGCCTCAGAGGATGGGAAGAGCCCCCAGGACAGAGAGAAATCTCAGCCTCCCATCCCAGAAGCTTTTTCTGCCCTTCCCAGAATAGAAGCAGAGACTCATGGAATCAGAGCTCTGATGTTCTGCAGCCCCTTGTCTGCTTCATCAGCAGAGCTCCCAGCAGCTCCTGCTCCGCAGCCTTGGAAGTGTTGGGATAAATGGAGCCATTGTTCCCCCTTTGCCTTGACTGAAGGGGCATCTTGTTCCTGAAAAAGTCATGCTGTTCATAAGGATCTTCTCACAGCCAAAAATAACTGAGGCCACGATTGTTTCCTCCCTGGTTCCTTATCTGGGCTGGAGGATTCCCAAGGAGAGCAGAGCAGACGCAGCCCCCAGGAAAAAATTTGCCCTGGAGCCAGCAGGAACCAGACGTGGGCATCAGCAAAGCCTCAGCCACACAAGAGCAACAGACCCCACTTCAAGAGCATCTCCAGATGTTTGCAAAGGCTGTTGGGTCAAGGGGAGAAGAGCCCTTTGGCTCTGGGGACTGATGTCCCCTCTCAGCAGCACACTGGGGATGCTCCTGGCAAAAGAGGAGAAACAGAGACCATGGAGCTCCCTGCCAGGAGAGGCTGGGGCCAGGGGCTGGGGGTTTAGTGGTATCTGGGATGGGGTCTTCTCTTTTGGGAGTTGATCAGTGCTCCCTGCAGATGGGGACAGCCCAAGGAATCCAGGCCAGAGGGGAAGAGCAGCCCCCAGCAACCAGCCCAGGCTGCTTTGGCCACCCTTGGCTCCCCCAGAGCACTCCAACCAAATGTTTCTGCCATCTGAATACCCCAGGTGCCATTTCTGCTGCTGGATGGGCCCTTGGAGGCCAAAATAGCAACGTGGGACACACACACAGCCACCCTACTGGGAACCACCCCCTCCACCCCGTGTAGCACCCCAGCCCTGGGGACCTCTCTACTCCTCAGTCTCCTGGCATGAGGTCCAGCACATCCCCACCACCAGCCCAACCTCACCACCAGCTCAGCCCTCCCAGCACCTCCAGTCCCACTCCACAGCCACACTCCATACCTGGCAGGAGGGAGAACAAGGAACCAGGTCAGCATCAGACTTGCTCCATCAGGTCTCAGAGGTGCCCTTCACCCCATGTCTAGAGAGCACCCTAAAAACAGTGCACAGGAGAGTTGAGGTCTCCCATCACCTAAAGCCCTGGGGACCACTCCCCACTCCACCCATTCCTGCTCTCCCATGTTTTCCCAGCCATTCCTTTCTGCTGTTTAGCTGCAGGTAAATCTGAGGCCATCATGACCAAAAGCCTCTGAGCTGCTCTGAGCCCTGACACTGGAGAGCAGATTTTGCCCAGGACATGGTGCTGGTGATGCTCTGCCCAGGTCCATCCCCCAGAAGGCCAAGAGATGAGAAGCCAAGCACGACTCCCCCTCCCCAGGACAGCTTCCAGGGGGTCTCCTGACCCCTCCTCTGCAGATCCCCAGGGCAGCAGAGTCAGACACAGCTGCCAAGGGCCAGCACCTGGGATTTGATTGCAGAGGCTTTGCCTGGGCTGGGCTGGGGAGGAGGAGAACTCTTCATGAAAAGTACCCAGCTGCTTTGGAAACACTCTGTGTCCCTCTTCCAAGAGCCTGGTTTTTGTTTTCTGGCCCAAACACACCGCTCAGCTTTCTGCAGCAGGGAAGATAAATGTCAATAAATTTTCCTCAGCCATTTCACAGGGGCCAGGAATGATCTCAGCCCTGAAGCATTCCAGCATCCTGCAGCCCTCTGAGCCCCTGATCCTCAGCTCACACAGGTCCCTGCCACACAAACTCCTCCTTTGAGGAGGTGCCCGGTCCCTGGGAGCTCAATGCCACCTCTGTGCTCCAGTGTTTCGCTGGATCAGCTCCTAGAAAAGCAGCCTGTGTGCTGCAGGCACTGCTGCCCCTGCCAAAGCTCCTTTCCACAGGACTCTGCTCCTGGGGACCCAGCTGGGCTGCTGCATTTTGCTCCTTGTCCCCAGGCAGGGGATAGCAGGGGGGGACCCAGTCCCTCAGCCCCCCAGGTGGGTTCAGCAGCTCAGACATTGCCCTCCTGCCTCTCTGCCAAACACCCCAGAGTTTTGGGAAGGGGCTGGGTCTCTGTCCTCTCCTGCATGAGGTCCCAGCAACCCTCTGGAGATCCAAAGGCACAGGAAGGTACAAAGGGGTAGAACCCAGATGCTCCAGGATACAACAAACCCAACCCTGCTGTCAGCCAGGGGCATTATTTTTCCATCAGCTTTCAGTGGTACCACAGCACAGGGCTTGGGGCATGACCCTGACCTCTCCTTGCTGCTCCTGCCTGCTCCAGCTGCTCCTCTCTGTCTCTGGCAGCAGGAAGGATTTTCCCCTGGTGCCTCCAACTTTTCCCAACATCAGGATCCTTGCACTGCAACTGCCCCCCAGCTCCCACAGGGAGCAGCCAGAGGGGTTGGGCAGAGCATCCCTGGAGGTGCTGGCTTAGGGAATAAATCACTGAGTCAGTTTGCTGGGCTGAGCAGGGATGCAGGATGCCTGGGAGGCTGGAGCTGGGGGTTGGGTTATTGAGGGGATGCAGCCAGACACCTCCCCATCCCTCACCCTGCTCAGGGGCAAATCTTCTACTTGTGAAGGTGCAAATATTGGGCTGGTTTACAAACATCTGGGGGAAGGGGCTGCTACTCTGCAGCTTCCAGGTTCTAACCAAACCTAAAGCCAGCAAACATTGCTCTGCTCCAGACACACAGGAGCCAACCCAGTCACAGCCTGGTTTGGGTTGGGAGGGACCTTTAAAGGTCATTTAATCCAACCCCCTGCATGGGCAGGGACATCTTCAACACCACCAGGTTGCACAAAGCCTCATCCAACCTGACCTTGAAAGCTTCCAAGGAGGGGGTTTCAGCCACTCCTCTGGGCAGCCTCATTGTGAAAAAATTATTCCTAATATCTTGTCTTGATATACACCCATCCCCCCTGTCCTGTCCCTACAGACCCCCCTAAAATGTTCATCCCCAGGATGGGTGACACCAGCCCATGGGCCAGCAGCCCCTGGCCCTTGCAGAAGGCAAAGTTCCTGTCCCATTCAGCAGTTTTGCATCTCCAAACACCTCCTCCCTCCCTCAGGACCTGCACATTGCTCAACCTGCAAGGAGGGAGCCCTGGTCCTTGGTTCCCAGGGTTATTCCCACCTGCCCAGCAGAAGTTTGGGGTGGCTCTTGCACAACACCCATGGAGAGGCTTTGGTTTCCAACCATTCCAGGGGAGGCTTTGTCAGAGCTCTTATCAGAAAACGAGGTTAGAAATTCCTCAGCTCCCTGAGCCAGTGCCAGGTCACAGCTCTTATCTTCTGCAGTCTCTTTGGAAGAAGAGAACATCCAGGATGTTCAGGAGAATGCAGAATGAGCTGGCCTGGCTGCTTCCAGAGAATCTGCAGAGCTGGGATGGAGCCCAAAACAAACTGAGGGTAACATTATTTCTGTCCTCTGAGTTCTGGTATTAAGAATGGATAATTGTGCCTTGTCCTTCTCCTGCTCCAGTTCAGAGGCTCCCATCACATACAAGCACCTCTTTGAGTGGCAGATATTAGAAAAAAACCCTCCCTTGTGAAGCACCTGAGGAATCCTCCTCTGAAGGGGCTGTGGATCACACATTGGTTCCTCCCCAGGAGCTGCCTGGAGCAGCCTCTGCCCCTTCCAGAAAATCCCAGTTGCAGTCTGGGCATCACTGAGGAGCTGCTCACCACCTGTAAGTTTGCTCTTTAGGAGTCCCCACGAGGGGTGATGGTGCCCAGGAAACAGCCCTGGATTGATAGAGGTGTGAGACAAAGCTGCTGTCACCCAGGGCTGGGTGGAGAAGGGAGTGACAGAGCTCTCAGGTCCTACCTGGTGACACTGGGATGAGTCCCAAGGGACACAGCATGCCCAGGTTTATGGCTTTTGATGATTCAGCCCCAGGAATCTCTGTTCCCCTCTCTCCTGCCACATGTGCTGGGACAAATCATGGAAGTGTCCCTTGAATTCAGCAAAACCAGACCAAGCTGGGGGTGTCTGCAGGATGAAAAATGGGGCTGAGCCTGGAGCCTGCAGGGCAGGAACCCACCCCAAAGCTGAAAAGGTGAAATGGTGCTGGGACACCCTGAGAAACTCACCCAGCACTGCTGCTCCTTGGGATGCTCTGGGTTAATTCCAACCTTTGGAGTTAAGGATGGCCCTGGGCACAGCCAGGCTGGGATTGGAAGTGCTCAGAAAGTGCCAGAGCAAAGATCTGGAACCTGGAGCAGAGCTGGGGCAGGCAGGGATGGGGGATTCTCCCAGGGCTCTCTTTCCATTAACAGCTGCAGTCATTTTGGGAGCTCAGCACATTTGCAGGGATCAGTCTGATCCAGGAAAAAAAAAAAAAAAAAAAGAGGAGATAAGTTTTCTTAAAAAGAAACAACTGAGTGGAAAAAAAAAAAAAAAAAAAAAAAAAAAAAGCCTGGGGTTTGTTTTTTTTGTTTTTCCTTTGCTGGCCCTTCTACTGACACCATGGAGCATTTTAAAGGGTTTTTTTTTCCAGAAAATGCAGAGCCTCAGCCCTGCCAGGAGCAATTGCTGGGCTGCCAGCACTAAAAGTGGCAAAGGCACCGAAGTTTTCCAAAAAAGCTGCAGCTGGAAATCCCTGAGGCCTCAGGAGAGATCCCATGGGAGCTGAGAAGGCTCCGTTTGGTGCCTGCCCAGGGCTTCCCTGCAGAGTCCCCTCCCCTTGGGGCTCTGGGACATTTGAGACCCCTAAAGCCAGGGGAAGGTGGAGAACAGGAGGTGCTGAGAGCAGAGCAAACAGGGATTGGAAATTGGGGTGTCCAGGGGAAGGTCTGGGGTGGGGTTTAACCCACCTGAAAAAGGAGAAGCCGTGGAGGCACAAAGGTTGTGGCACAGCCCCAGCAGGGTCCCCAGCAGCCCAGATCTCTCTGCCAGGTGTGAAGCCATCCTGGGAGGATCTTGCAGGTTGAGGAGCCCCCAGATCTCACGTGGTGAGACCTCAAATAAAATCAGCTCTTGCTTTTGTCAAAGGAGTCTTGGAGGGGCTCCAAGGCAAAGCTGAAGGAGGAGGAGGATGGAATGGGGAGCAGGGTGTGCTGGGCAGTAACACCAACTCAAGGATGCTCTTAGACCCCACTCCTGTCCACCCTTCCCCGTGGCTCCCAGGCGACCCCAGCAGCCTCTGTGTGAACCTCTCCCAATTTCTTCACATTCCTCTTGAGCTGGTTGGGGGGAACAAGGCACAAAACTCAAATGGACTCATCCTCACATCTGATGATGAGCACAGGAGGTGCCTCAAAGTGCAGAGCAATGTTCGTCCAGCCTGGGGAATCAGCTTTCAACCTGTGAGCCCATGTGCTGCTGATTTCCCCTGGCCCAGGAGGTTTGTCTGGAGCTCTGTGACCAGACCCTGCTGTCCCCAGTCCCAGGATTTGGATGTTTCACCTCCTTGTTTTTGTGTAGAA
Organism: Calypte anna; assembly: GCF_003957555.1. Classification (NCBI taxonomy): domain Eukaryota; kingdom Metazoa; phylum Chordata; class Aves; order Apodiformes; family Trochilidae; genus Calypte; species Calypte anna. The sequence goes on along the minus strand of NC_044262.1, from coordinate 1,301,669 downwards.
AACCCTGATCAGGAGCAGAGGGCTGAGCTGACGCACGGGCTGGGTGGAACTTTCCATGAGGAACACGTGTGTCCTGAAATAATTGTCCTATTAGTTCAGGAAGGGACAAGAAATTACTCACAAATGGCTCCTATGCAAACATCTCCAGGCCCCACCTGCTCCCTCTTGGCTCCTCTCCCTCTTCCTCACCTCCCTCTTCCTCACCCTCTGCCCAAGCATGGAGGCAGAGGAGAAATCCCAGATCCTTCCAAGGTCAGAACCGAGGTCCCCTCCAGCTCTGCCCATGACCTGTGCAGCTCAGAGTTACCCAAAGTGATGTGGAGGCTGCTGCTGTGGGTGTCTCAGGACAGATCCTCCTCATCCTCCCCAGGCCAGCACCCCGGAGGGATGCTCAGGAACCAGGAGCAGTATTTGTCACCATTCCTTTTCTCCAGCTTTCCTCCCAAGGCTGGATGAGAGGCAGCATTATTTTCCTGCCTTCCCCAGCACCAGGGAATGTGGGAGCTGGATGAGCCAAGGAAAAATGACCTCATGCAGAGAAGAATCAGAAAATGAGGCTCCTAACAATGCTGCCCCAAGGAGTGAGCAGCACCCAGGGGACTCCCACACTGCTGGATTTCCTGTCCTGGCAGCAGCCCAGCAGGGCTCAGTGGGTTTTCTTGACAGACAGCAGCTGAGTCTGACTGGGGTTATTTTTACTCCAGAAGTATTTTATTTTTTCCTTCTTTCCTCCCCCAGATTTTTATAGCAGTAACATTACCAGTGACAGCCACAGGGCTTGGTGGCACTCGTCCTTGTCACCTCAGCTCTGCTTTGGTGAGACCCCCATGCAGGGCTGGGTCCAGTTCTGGGGTCCCCAACACCAGGAGGACACGGAGCTGTTGGAGTGAATCCAGAGGAGGTCCTGGAGATACTGGGAGGGCTGGAGCAGCTCTGGAGCCAGGGGGAGAGTTGGGGGTGTTCATCCTGGAGAAGAGAAGGATCCCATGGGGAGACCTTAGAGCACCTTCCAGTGCCTGAGCGGGCTCCAGGAAAGCTGGGGAGGCACCTGGGACAAGGGATGGGATGGGAGGAGGTGGTAGGAGGGAGGTTAAGCTAAAAGAGGGGGAACTGAGATATTAGGAAGAAATTCTTTGGGGTGAGGGTGCTGAGCCCCAGGGTGCCCCCAGAAGCTGTGGCTGCCCCATCCCTGGCAGTGTCCAAGGTTGGATGGGGCTGGGAGGGGAGGTTGGTGACCTCCTGAGGAGCCCTAAAAACCTTCAGAGCAGGACTGAGGGACTCGAGCAGCAAATCTGCTGTTCCACCAGGGCCAGGGAATGCTTGTGGCTGCAGTTTCAGTATCTCCCCGTTGAGCTATGTTTAGTCTGTGGCTATAAAGCAGCCTTGTTTCTATTCTGAGAGTATTTGTCTAATCAGGGGTCCAAGGAACTATTTTGCTCAGCAGAAAGTTATGTTTATTTGGAGAGGTTTATACTCTGGGATGGATGCCGTGGAAAAGCTCAGTAAAGGCTGTGCATTGCTGGAGTATCTCAGGGCACAGTGGACACCTGTAAAAAAGGCAATTTTTTCCTTTTTTGCAGAAAGAAGAGGAAGGTTTTCCATTCCAGCCAGCTCTGGAATGAGAACCCTTTGGAACCCCAGTGCTGCTCACTGGATGCTGAGCAGTGGTGGCCCAGGGGACAAAGCCCCAGCATGGGACTCTGCCCTGAGCTCTTCCCAAAACATCTTCATCCAAGAGCAGCTCAGCAGCTTCACTTTTCTTTTCCTGCAGCTGCTTTGGTGTGCCACAGGTGAACCCAATGCCCTGGCTGATGGTTTTGGGAGCTGAGGAACTCCTGACCTGAGGGACACTTGCAGGTCAAGGGCCACCACCTGGGACAGGTGAGGGATTTTCCAGCTTCCCCAAGACCTTTGGGTTCAACCCAACCTCCTCATCCCAGAGGCAGTGAGCAAACCCAGGACCTTGGGACATTTTTCCCATTTTTCACCTATGGTTTTTTGTTTGTTTTTTTTTTTTTTAACCTAATAAGTCCCTCAGCACTTCCTGGTGATAATTCCCATTTCCCCACCTCAATCCTTTCCCCAGAGCACTTTGCCTCATGACTTTCATACCAGCACTGAACCCAGAGCACCCACGTCTCAGTGGACTTTACTTTGTTTGCACATGACAAACACAGCTGAGCTGTGACTGTCTGCAGCTCAGCAACCACCAGTTTTTAGCCCTGAGATAAATCCTTGTTATCTGCTGAGATAAGGCCCCTGCTACTGCATCCTCCCCTCTCTCTTTGAGGGGTTCCTCAGTGGGAAATTGCCCCTGTGTGGGACAGCAATGTCCCCATACACCCCTTTGGGTGTGAGGGCTTTGGGCTGAGCCCTCTTGTTGTCACCAGCCCACGGCACCCATCCTGAGAACATCCCTCCAGCTGCCACCAGTTCTGGTTGGTTTGAGGTTGTGCCTCAAATTAGGGATTAGGAATACCCAATTCCTATTTTCTTTGCCCATCACCATAGCATTAACAACCCAATGATTTCTTCTCTTCACATTCCTTGCAGACTAATTGGATATTATTATTTTTTTTTTGTTTTGGGCACCTGATTTTGTGCTAAATAAAGACACTTCTGTCCCTCCCCTGCTGGCACTGGAAGCTCAGTGACCTCAGCACAGCTCCAGCTGCTCCCCTTTCCCTGGTCACAGCATCACAGGGATTGGAAGGAACCTCAAAAGATCATTGGGTCCAACCCCTGCCGGGGCAGGATCAATGCCCCCCCTGGAAAAAGGGGTTGTGGGGCTGTATCTCCATCCCAACCAATATCCCACCAGAGGAAATCCCCTCCATCCCTCATCCTATTCCCATCCAGGTGCTACAAGTTTCTCTCTGCAGCACAAAGTCTTGGAGCAGATGGTTCAGAGGGGACAAAGCTGTGGCTTTGGAGTCACAGGCTGAGCCCTGTCCTGCTGCAGGGAGCACTGGTGACCCCAGGAAAACACAGGACAAGAACATTTCCACCTCTCACCCCAGCCCTGCCTCTCCCAGACCTCCAGCTCATCCCAAGCACACGGGGACAGTGTTTGCACAGTGACTCACAGCAACCCGAGCTACAGCAATAAATTCTGTTACAGCCCCAGCTCAATCCCTGCCTCTCACGCAGGACTAGTCCCCTTTTCTCCCAGCTCCCCATTTCTCTGCCTTTGTCCCCTGCAGGGACCATCTCAGGGAGCTCTGTGGTGCTTATTCCAAGTTTTGCACCAGATTCCTGCACCATGTGTCCCACAGCAGCTCCAGCCCTTGCTGCTGTCCCTGATGGGACCATTCATTCACATCAGCAAAGTTCTGGGGGTTTGGATGCTCCTGAACATCACCAGCAGCCACCCAAGGGTTCACAGGACCTGGAATTCAGGCACAGAGAAGGTACCAAGCTCCTCATGAAGCTCCTGAGCTGTGTTCCAACCCCACAACACTCTGTCCTCTGAGGAGTGGGTGGGGGGCATCCAGACTGACAGCTTCCCAAAACTGATGGCTTGGGACTGAGGGGAGGTCAAGAGGACCAGAGTGATGGAGAGATTGAAAAAAGGGCCAGAAAATCTGTGTCAAGGCCAGATAGGAAGGGAAACCCTCCAGGTTCGGAAGGGGAGGGGATGAAGGCTCTTGGAAACCCTGAAAGAAAGAGGGGGCTCTGCCCTGGAGGAGCCAGCTGATACCAGCACTCCCAAGGAGGCTGCACCAACATGCCAAAAACCAAGGATGGTGACAGGGTGACAGCTGGGAGGGACCCCAGCCCATGGGCCTTGACCCCAGGATGCCAAAAGCATCACCAGGAGAGCCCTACAGGCATCACCCTAACCCTGCTGCCTCCAGCCAACCCCCTGAGGGACCCCTCAGCTCTGCCTCAGTTTCCCCAGCTGGCCATCACCTGCTGGTTGTTTAAGGAGGGAGTTACAGACATTTCCCCAGCAGAGATGGGAGCTGCAGGGGAGAGCTGTGCCTGGATGGGACTGCCAGGACAGCCCCACCACCTCCAGCCCTGGGAATCACCAGCAGCACCTCCTTGCCATGCACCCCATGGCCCCCAACACTGCAGGCACAGCCCTGAGCCACCCAAGGGTGACAGTGAGCAGGTGACAGGCAGGTGGCAGCTACCAAACCCAGCCTGGATGGGGCAGCAGCAGCCCCACCAAGTCCTGCAGAGGGGAGCTGGAAATAGCAGCTTTGGGCTCTTTTGGTGTCCCCAGAGGGACCCAGAGCTCCATGAGGTCACTTGTGCTCCTGGGCATCTCCCCAGTCAGAGGTTCCTGCCCTGCCATGTTTGAAGGGTGAGCACTGGCCCTGGGTCTCTCTTTGGGTAAAACTTTCTGTGTTCCTGCAAAGCTACACCCGGGGCTGACCTGAGGAGCATCTGGCAGCTGCTCCCTCATTGAAAAAAAAATAAAAAAGGAAAAAAAAACCACCAAAAAACAAACAACAACAACAACAAAAACCAGATGAGAAATTCACACAACAAGTTTTTCCCATCTTTGGGCATGCAGTAACAGGATTTCATGCTCCTGGGTGAAACAGGAGCTGCCCGGCTCCACCGGCACCGAGAAACGTGCCGGGAAGAAAAAGCAGCTACAAGAAATGATATTCTCCTTTTATTTACTTATGACCATGACAATGGATTTTTTTTTTTTTTTTTTAATTTTTCTTTAGCTGCAGAGATGCTTTGCACTGTAAACTGGAGGCAGGCAGTCCGGCCAGCTTGGCCAGGGGCAGCACAACAGCCCCCATGTCTCAAGAGATGAGGTGGTTATATCCAGGGTAAGGAGAGCATCTGAGGCACGGAGCTGCTTTTCCTCCAGCACCAAACTCTCCGTCGTCAGGGCAGGATATGTACACCCAGGCTCCTCCAGCTGCCCGCTGCCAGGGAACCTGTTTGGTTGGACCCAACCTCCTAACTTCGTTGTACGCGCCCAACGACACAAAAATAAAAATTAAAAAATTAAAAAATAAAATAAAAACAAAACCAAAAGGCATCCACTCTGCCAGAGGACTCCGCTGCCACACGCACAAATATTGCACTTGTAAATTTTCAGGAAGGGAAAGGACACGAGGATTATTTCCTATTACACAGTGAGGCTTCCAGCTACAGGAGGTCAATAAATAAACCAGGAGTGGGAGTGGGAGGGTTGCAGAGCTCCGGCGTAGGGAAAGGACCCGACTGCTGCCACAAGCCAAGGAAGTGCCGGGCTCCTGCCTGAAAGCTGCTTCGGGGGAGCCGGGAGCCGGCGCCGGCACGGGGAAGCACAGCAGCATTGTGGGGTTGGTCCAATTCCCAAGTCTTTTATCCGAGGAGGATGTTGATGGTGGTTCTGTCGTTCCCCCTGCACGAAGTCCTCCTCGAGGAGTCGGGATCACTCGGCGCCTTCCCCACGCGGCTCGCAGCTCGGGTGGGTGCTTCGCAGTAGACTTGTGGGAGCTTCCCTCCTGGCTAAAATCCACACCAGAGCCACCTCGGAGGCGTCGTACCAGCCATGGTGATGATGAGGGGTGATGGAGCAGTACCAGACTGCTGGGCTTTTCGGTCCCCTCCGCCTCGTGCTCGGGCCGCCAGCTGCTCGTCAGCTGCAGGAATGTGGCTCGGGGGCACGAAGGGCAGCAGGGAGGCACAGTTCCCCCATCCCCTCCATGTAAACACACAGCTCCCAGCCTGCCCCGAAAGAGTCCTTGGGTCTACAGTGGGGAGGTGGCTTTCTTCTGGTTAATTATGTCTAAGTACAAGTCAGAGCGGAGGAAGCGGGGGTAGGAGTCCTTCTCCATCAGCCCATAAATCCTCTTCTGAGCGAGGTCAAAGCAGCTGCGGGTGATGTTCTGCAGGTTCTCCTTGGTGTGCTCCCGTGTGTAGGAGTCCAGGTTGACCTGTGGGAAGAGAAACCAAAGACAATGAGCGACTTCAGGGGCAGCTGCCGTGCCCCAGAGCCCCACACCAGTGGGGAACCAGCTCTTACCTCCTTGCAGGACTGGATGGCGATGTACTCGGCAAAGATTTTCTTGGCCTTGGAGACCATCTTGGACTGAGATTTGATCTTCTTGAACTCCTCACAGGCCAGCCAGAATTCCAGGTTCTCCTCGCTGAACTCGGTGCGCAGGAAAGCCCTGAAGGCAGCAAGTCCATCTGTGGGGACAGACACTTCTCTTAACTCCCAGCTCGCCACAGGGGAATGGACCCACAAGACCCTCAGCGCACCAAAGGCAGCACCTAAACTTCCCATGCTGTCCTCCCCAACCACTTGTGAGCCCTTGTGCAAAGCAGCCCACCAGCATTGCCAGGCAAAGCACAACAACGTGAGCCATCTGTGTGCTGAATCCACAGTCCTCAGCCCGGCTACAGGCACAGAGAGGGAGGCTGGGATTGGAGCCAGGATGGGGAGAGGGAGAGGACTCCCTGTGGGACCAGGTGTAGGACATGACCACGATGTGGGGTGCCCCATCTGTGACACACAAGAAAGGGAATGGGCAAAGCAGCTTCACAGACCCACTGCCCCGTTCAGACATGAATCCCTGCCTTTTCCTCCCTGGTTTCTATCCCAAACCCCCCCCAATGCACCAGGCAGGAGCAGAAGGGGTGCAGGCAAGGGGCAGCCACATTTCTCTTTGTCTGCCCCCAAACACAGGAAAGGATTAACATAGGAAATCCTGGCTTTATCCACACACGTGCCTGGCTATTCTCCCAGCAGCTAGCAGAGGTGGAAGGGACGGGTCAGACACTTACATTTGTGCAGCAGCAGCTTCTCCAGGGAGTCCCCCCACTTGAGAGCTTCCTCGGGAGTGGGCCTGAAGGAGAAGGACAGAATATTAGCAAAGCCAAGCAGCCCAGCTGCAGATGCCCCATTTGCAGCACAAGCAAAATATTTCCAGCCCTTAAAGTGATTCCTGTGACCTCCCCCGGCTCCCACATCGGCACCGCTGGAGCATCCATGGGCAGAGCCAGGCAGCACTGTGCTGGGAGGAAACGTCTGCCTTTAGACAGGCAGGAAGAAATTCCAACATTAAAAGGGCCATGTGGGCAGTGGTGTCTCTCCAGGTGTCTCAGCAAGAGTAGGAAAAGCTCTGGGAAATGCCGGGGAGGCGGCTGAAATCCCACTGCCCCGCAGCCCAGCTGAAGCAGCTGGATAAGCAGCTGGGCAGGACAGGCTCTGGCTGCTGGAGTTTCTCCAGAGCCAAGCGGTTTTTCAAGCCACCCTCCAGACAGTTCAGGTTTCCCATACGGGCACTGGGCGAAAGCAGCACCAGGGAAATTTCCAGCCCCAGCCAGCACAGTGCTGCTTCCCCGGCAGAGACTTCCCCCCCACCCCGAGGGGAAATTTTCAGAAAAACGAATTTTTTTACTGCCCGTGCAGACACAAAAACTGTTCATCCACAGCTTTCCCAAACCGGGTGACACCAGTCTCTCTGGAGGTGACACTCAGCCCTGACACAACTCCTCCCCAAGCCCCCCTGATCCCCGAACCCCACACCCACCCACTCGCGGCACCTACTTGAGTGATTTGAGGACTTTGTCCAGCTTGCTGGAGGGGTTGGCTCCGGGAGACTCATTTCGCCGCCGAAAAATCCCCAGCCGGTTCTTCATGTCCTTGGCTCTAGAGAGAAGAGGAAGTTTTAGCAGAAGGACGAGGGACTGAGCGAAAAAAAAACACCCCAAGCACCCAGAGCTCCGCCGGCAGCCTCGCCCCGAGCACCCATCACCTACTCCTTCATGGTGTGCCGGCGCTGCAGGCTCCCGTTGTGGGGCCTCTGGACACCCAGCAACATCTCAGCGTGAAACTCCAGGGGTTGGGGTTTGGAAAGATCACGGAAAAAGGGCATGGCTGCTGGGACAGCCCGAGCGGCAGCCACCGGCACGGCCAGAGCCTCGGGAGGTTCTGACGCCGGCTCCGTGCCACGGCGTGGCCGGCGCGGAAGTGGGAGGGTTGGGTTTTAGAGGAGGGTTTAAATGTGGCGTGGGGAGAAGGAGGTAAAGTGTGAGTAAGGGCTGTGTCAGCCCAGCTGCTGTTCCGGACTGCTCCGGCGTTGCTGGGGAAACTCGAGAAAAGGTGGAAAAATCAACGCGGAGGGCGGGTGGTGGGGCCCTGCCAGAGGCAGCGGGGAAAACGATCACGGAGGGGAAAGTGATCGCGACGGGGACCCCCGAGGAGTATTTATAGAGCAGAGGTGTCTGAGGCGGGTTAGGAGCACAGGGACAGTGGAGTGTCGCCCTGTCACCCACGGGGACGGGGCTGAAGCCCACGGGTGACCCACTGGTAGTGACATTTCTGCAGTGTCTGCCCAGCACGGCCATGGGGACATCTCCATGGAGGGGGGGACACAGGCTAGACGTGGCACAGAGGGCTGTTGGGGCACAGACACCCTGCACTGTCACCCTCCATGGGTCCATGGGTCCCTGCTCATTGTCCCCAAATGATGCCCACCCAGACACGGGTCCCGGCTACCTAAGGAAACTGCCACCAGGACAAAGTGGGACACGGAATTTTTTTTAGGGGACTGTGAGACCCCTCAACACTGCCCGGCCCTGCCAGGGGTTCCCAGGGGCCAAGGCAGGGGAGCAGGAGGTGGAAGAGGTGATGGGTGAGTGCCGGCGTGGACGATGCTGTCCCCTCGTGGCGCAGCCCATGCACGACAACACAGCGTGAAAGGGATGTGCAGGGGGACATAGGTGACACGGGACCCTCATCCTGCAGCTAGGGTGGCCAGATGCCCAGGGGGACATGGTCATGCCACCCCCTACGACCTCAGAAGTCTCCCACCAGTGGGTCTACACGAGGATGCTTGGTGGGGCCACCTGTGCTTGGCCAAGCCATGCCCTGGGCTGGCCAAGGACACCAGGGACATTAAAGGGATGCCAGGCAAGGGTGTCCCCACCCTGAGTCGTGCTGTCTGGACCCACAGCTCTTTCCAGTCCCAGAAGGGTAAAATCATAGAATCACAAAATATTTTTGGTTGGAAAAGACGTTTAAAGTCATCGAGTCTGACCACTAACCCAGCCCTGCCAAGGCCACCACTAAACCCTGTCCCTCAGCACCAAATCTCCATGAATTTCTAAATCCCTGTAGCCCTGGGCACCCTACAGCAACCACTGGGCAAAAAAAAAAAAGCTGCAGTAACCCCAGGACTTGGTCCTGCAAGGTGCTGAGCAGCCTGAGCCATGGCAGGGTTTCAGAGAACCATCTCCCCCTGCAAGTCCCCAGTGCTGTCCATGCCCTCGTGGGGGTCTCAGGCCATTTCTCTGCCTTCACACGGGCTGGGTTGAGGTCCCAGCAGGACACACACCCCACGGCTGCCAGCTGCCTGGCACCAGATCTGCACTAATGTGGGAAAAAAGGATGCAAACACTGAGCCTCAGGCTGCAAACACCATCTGCCTCCCATCACCACCCAAGGACCAGCCACCACACAGGACAGGGCCACCCCCTCAGCCCTGAGCCACAGTTTTAGCAATGTTCCTAGTCCAGCAAGGTGGCTGTGGAGCTTTCCAAGCTCTGCCAGCCCCTGTGTGTGTCCCTGGCACACATGCACAGCACCGGCCAGCCGCAGCCAGCAGCTCTGCAGCACACCAGGCTCAAAGTGACTGCAGCTTCTGGGAAGATTTATCAGCTGTAACACATTAGCAAGCATCACCTAAGGATGTTCCTCAACTTCAAACCCACTGCTTCCCCTTATACACACTTGTAAATAAAAAGCCAAAAGCACAAAATGGGACTGAGGCAGCCGCGGGCACACAGAGCCCCCAAGTGTGGCCAATCTGCAGAATTAAATGCCACAGCAAAAGTAATTTCATGTTTCATAAAAAATATATGTTTCATAAGAAACTCCTGGTTTCAGTCCACCCCTTCTAGAGCCACCTCTCTAAACTGAACTGTACCCAGTGCCCCAGCACAGCCACAAGGTCACATCCATCCTTACCACCCCGCGCCCCTTCCAAACCATCCCCTGCCCAGTGCATCCCCGTTCCCTGCAGCAGCTCAGCTCCTACCTTTCCAGGTATTTTTCGGTAAAGTCCACCATGGTGTGGTACATCAAGGAGAGGCAGCAGAGTAGTGCCAGTGCCAGGAGGCGAGTGCCAAACCCCAGCCACCTGCACCCTAAATACTCCCAGTGGATGGCTGGCAACCCAGCCCCGCAGCCAATAGCCGCCCAGTGCGACACCGGGAGGCTCCCAGCGTATCCGAGGCTGTCTCAAGGTGAGGAGAAAACCCCTCCCTGCATCTGTCCCTGACCCCACTACACGGAGGAGAAAGGGGGGGGAGCTCAGCCTCCCCCCTCCAGCCCCCATTCCCCTGGCTCAACCCTGCAGCAGGGCTGGGGGGGGGGGATGGGGGATGTCCCCGTTGCGGATCGCCAGGGATTCGTTTTAATTTCAAGTGTTGTGCAAGGAGAGGGAAATAATAAAAAAAAAAAAAAATAAATAAAAAAGAAAGTGCTAAAAATAGCAGCAGCAGCAGCTGCTGGGGAGCGTGCGGGACAACAGTGCCGCTCACTGGCACAGGCGGCTGAGGCGTCGAGCTGGAACACGCAGCCCCACGCTGGGCCCTGAGCACCATGTGCAGCTTCTCCACCCCAGACACGTGAAACAGGGAAGGACCCAACCCCCAAGCAACCCCACGACCCCCAGAGCCCCCCACAGCACAATCCGAGGAAGCTCCTTCCAACACCCCCCCCAGCCCCCGCAGCTGGCCCCACCAGCACCCCAGCCCTCACCCTGGCTGCAGGGGGGCAAAGGTTGTGGCCACCCCAGCCTTGCCCAAATCTGCTTTTCTAGGACTTTTTGCCTTACCAGGGGAGGCAGAGGGGCTGCCAGTGTCCCTTGCTGTCCCCACAACTGGTGCTCCCACCACTGATGTGAGGGCTGGAGCCCATACTTGGAAACCTCCCCAAACCTCCCTCTGCCATGGGGAAGGAGGCCCCAGCTCACATTTCACCACTCACCTGTCCCCTCTCTGAACCCAGAACAGCCAGAGCAGTTTTGCTGGCACTGGGGAAGGTTTTTTCCCCAAGCCACTAGCTTGTCACAGCATCAGGGGCTGCTCCCAGCCAGGTTGTGCCATGCCACCCTCCTGCCTGAAAATCGTGTTCCTGTCTGAAGAGAGACCTTAATTCCTGTGCTGCTTCCTCCCTGGCAAAGCTTGGGGGGACATAATGGGGAACCCCAAGGGTTGCCTGGACCACCAGGCAGGGCTTGGCTGAGATGTTTGGGCACAGCAAAGAGCCCTGGTACACTCTGACACCACCAGGGTGTGACACTTACAGGTTTCTGCTCCGTTTCTTGCGGGAGGTCTCATCCCCTTCGTCACAGCTACATTCAGGGTCAGCTCCACTCAGCTGGGGAGAACAGAACAGCATCTGGATCATCAGAGCTCCAAGTGTCAACAACCAGGGCTGCCAGCATCCCCCACACACCCCAGAGCCATGACATCCACAGGGCTCCATCCCCACAGCCAGTGGGGAAGGGAACAGTGCAGGGGGACAAGTTCCTCTCCATTCTGGCCTCCCTCCACCCTTCCTCTGCCACCTTCAATCCATCCCAAATCATTCAGGGGTCCTGCAGCAGTCCCCAGGCAAGAAGAATCAGTTGAGCAGTTCAGAGCAGTTAAGCTGACATGGAATCACATCACAGCAGCTTTCAAGTCTGAAGAGCACCCAGAGGGCTCAACTGCCCAACCATCACCCTGGGCTGATGTGGACAAACAAAGAGGATCTCAAGGGGCTTGGGTGTCAGTGCATGAAGCTTAGGGACAGGCATGAAGACCTCTGAGACCTCCATAGTTACGGGGCTGTAATAATTCCTCCATTCCTGAATGAGACTGGAAGCTGCTCACAGCCAGCCCTGCATCCAGCGCCCCTGAGAACCATGGCTGCCCCACTCCTGGCAGTGTTCCAGGCCAGGTAGGATGGGGCTTGGAGCAACCTGTTGGGAGGTGTCCCCGCCCATGGCAGGGGGTGGGACTGGATGGTCTTTAAGGTCTCTACCAGCCTGGGATTGTATGATCCAGATCAACCCCACCCCAGGACCAACACCTCAGCTGAGGGCTGCAGGCGCTTTCCAGGATCGCTGCCCCTCAGCCATGCCGTGGGAACCCTCTCTGCAGCCCGGGGCTCCAGGCTTTGGACACTTCCTTCCATTCTGCACCCGGGTTTCCGGAGTTTATCGGCCCCAAACAATGCAGCCCCCACAAAGCACCTTCCCCCAGCAGATAGGGCCCTGGCGGGCGGGCTGGCCGGGGCGACGCGCAGCCGGAGAACGTTTCCTCCCATTGTCCAGAGAGGCTCCACCGAGCTCGGGGACAAAAGGCAGCAGCAGAGCTGGCCTGAGGAGTCCCAGTGCTCCCAGCCACAATGTGCGCTGGAACAACCACCTCCCTGCTCCCACCACGGGAGGGAGGGGAGCAGGGGGGCACAGTGGGCATCGCGGTGTGAAAAAGGGCAACACAGTGAGTCCCTCTGATGTGCTCCTGGAGGAAAACAGAACCCAAACATCTTGGCACAGGCAGAGGGTGCCCCCAGAAGCTGTGGCTGCCCCATCCCTGGCAGTGCTGAAGGTTGGATGGGGCTTGGAGCACCCTGGGCTGGGGGAGGTGTCCCTGGGCATGGCAGGGGGTGGGATTGGATGATCATTCCAACCCAAGCCAGCCTGGTATTCCATGACATGGAATCCTGTAGGATCTGGACAAGCTGTGAGGGAGATGTCTACCCACAGCACCAGCACTCTGGCTCCGAGAGACATCCCCTGAGTGTCACCTGCCAGTGGCAGGGCCCATCTTGTCCCCTGGGGATGCCAGCTTTGCTGAGGTCATGGCAAGAGGTGCCTGATGCTAAGACACCTGCACCCCAGAGCCCCCCCATCCCGACGGCCAGGCAGAGCCCACATACCTTCCTGTGGCCTGAGAAGAGCAGAGTCAGCTGGTGGATGGAGCCACCGTTTTTGACCAACTCTTTCTTCAGGGTCCTAGGGGAGGGCAGGGCCCAGTGTCCCTTGGTGCCTTGGCTGTCAGAGCAGTTGAGGGTGGTGTCAGAGGTGAAGCAGTGGCTCTTGGCCTCCTGCAGGAGGCTGCCCTCGCTGTGGGTGCGGCGCCGCAGGGAGCTCTGCACGCTCAGGGTGTAGCCAGCTGGGCAGCCCGAGGTCTCAATCATGCTGCTGCGCTTCCCCTCGCTCCTCTCCAAGCAGTGCTCATCGCTCTCCTCCTCCTCCTCCTCCTCATCATCATCATCATCATCATCTTCCTCCTCATCCTCATCCTCACCATCGGTGGTGCTGCCGCCGGCCGTGCCCGCCGCGCTCTGGCTGAAGGTGCTGTCGAGCCGCAGCTCGGGGATGATGAAGGCTGGGAGGGAGCTGGGCTGCTCCTCTCCCTTCTGGGGAGCTACCAACTGCTTTTCCTGCAGGAGAGGACGCTGGGTGGCTCCCAGAGCCTCCCGGGGCTCGGCTGGAGCTGGTGGCTCTGTGGCAGGAGGAGCATCGTGCTTTGGAGCCTTCCCGTCCCCCGAGTGCATCTGCCCCGGCTCCTCCGTGTCTGTCTCCAGCATCTGCCCAGAAGAGAAGGGAGGGTGAAGACAGGAGCACCCCAAATCCCTCCCTCACCACCTTCCTGGGGAGCATCCAGCAGCTCTCATTCTGCAGCTCTGGCCCCTCCTGACCCCCCTGGAGTGTCCATTTTTGGAGTCCCCAACACAAGAAGGACATGGAGCTGTTGGTACGACTCCAGAGGAGGTCTTGGAGATGTCCCAGCTCAGGACAGCCAACCCAACCCTTGGGACAGCCAACTTGTTGCTGCTGCACCCCTCCTCACCCTGTAGAGCTGTGGCCCTGTGGACCATTCCACCAGGTACAGAGTACAACCCACCAGGCACAGTGTACAACCCCCCAGCAGATACCACCAGGAGCTGTACACAGAGCTGGGGCTGCAGAAGCTGCTGCCACTCCCAGGAAATCCCCTGGAGGTGTTCAAGCCCCAGCTTTGGCACCATCTGCTCTGCACAGGGGGGATGGCACAGAGCCCATGTGGCACCAGCAGCACCCACCAGAGCTGAGAGCCCCCTGGGGTCAGGCAGAAAGGTGCTGGGGCTCAGAGCCCTCACCAGCTGCCTCTGGGGCAGCACACAGAGGAGCTCATCCAGGCCTGCCAGCACCTGGTCCTTGTTTCTCATCCCCAGAGGAGCCTCTCACACCTGTGAGGATGGGGACAACACACTCTGTCCCCTGCCAGCCCAACTGACCATCATCACCTCAACCGCCCCAGGGAGCCTGAAGACCAAAATTCAGAGCTTGTCATGTCCTGAGCCCCATCAATGACATCAGCCCCAAAACAGCTGGGCTGGCATAAAGCAATTGCTCAGTTTACCCTCTCCCTGGGGCTGATTCTCTCTCCCCCCTCCCCACCTTGGCAATTTCTTGTCAAAAGGGAACGTTGCCAGACTTGCCGTGCAAGGATGCTGTTTGCACCAGTGTGTTTTAATGATGCTGTTTATTTGTCTTGCAGTCCCTGTCATCATTATTTCATGACATAATCAGAGGAAAAAGCCACGCAGGCCTCAATCCACTCCCCACAAAGCCCTCCCCCTCCCCAACAGCTCCCTATCTGTCCAGTCCTTCTGCTTAATATTGCTGGTTGCCTGCATCAGATAAGGCCCTTGAAGGAAATGAACAGGCTCCTTTAAAATGAGAGACATTTGGGAATTAAATTAAATCTCTGCAATAATTCAATCATAGACTCTGCTGCTCTTCAGTGGCACGGAGGATCCGAGCAGGAGCCTCACGGATGGGCAAAAGGTTTCCATCTTAGATTGAAAGCATCACCAGGGCTGTGAAATCCTGTCCATGGAGGAAGGGAGGTGGCTGAGCTCTGCTGAACATCACCTGATGGTGGGGAAAGGGGGAAGGCAAGAGGCAGTGATGGCACCATGGCTGGCAGTGATGCCAACAAGCCAGGTGGTGGCTGGAGACACGAGGAACTTCATCAACCAACACGAAGCCAAGGGCCACCTCGCTGGGCAGAGCAGCTTCAGGCCAGCAAAGACAGGAAAGCAACCAGGGTTCCTTCTCACCAAGGTGCTGCTGGAGGTGGTGGCAGAAGGAGGCAGTGCTGCTGCTGTCTGAGTGGGGCAGTGCAGGAAATATCTGTCCTTCCACCTCAAGGATTCCTCCAAAACACCCCAAGGTCTTGCTGAAACATGGGGTCCTCTCCCCTGGCCAGCAGCACTATCTCAGGAGCCAGAAGCTCTGGACCTTTCTATCCCAAATATCTTGGATTCACTAATCACAACATCTGACTCTCCTTGACCTCAACATCTGGATGTCCCTGGCCTCAATATGTGTTTCCCTCTTCTCAGCATCTGCAACTTTTCATCTTCAATTTCTGACTCCTCCACGTCTTCAACAAAGTTTTCCCATCCTCAACATCAGGAAGGTCACAGGACTTCACTACATCCTTCATGGCAATTTCAGGGTTTCTAATATGGGACAAATTGAGCCCAGACCCACCAGAACATAAACTTTTAACTGGTCCTGTGAAACCACCAAAACTGCTGCTGCTGCTGAGCACCATGAGACACAAAAAGTGACCTTTAAGACCTAAGTAATCACACAGCTAAAGGAAAAAGCATCTAAAGCACGGTGCTGAGAGGAAGAAAACTGAGCCAGAAACTCAAAGAACTATTGAAACTTGAGAAAATGTTCATGGGAACTATTTTGAAAGTGCTCACAAGGTGATTCCTCCTTGTCCCCCCCAGAGCTGTAGTGGCCCTGGGGACCAGTGGGAGCCAAGGCTCATTGCACAGCAGGGTTTGCTACCCCTTCCCTGCTTCATTACTGAATCAATGAATAATTGATAGAGAGCAATTACTGTAACAGCAAAAGCAAAAGATGTATAGACCCAGGCAGGAGGATCCAACAGGAGCAGGGTGGTGAGGGTGGGCATTTGCCTCCAATGAGCCCCCCGTGGTGATGTGGTTGTACCAACCAAAAAAAAAACTGATGGAAAGGTCTGGGAGCCCTGGATGGAGAAGTCCTCAGCAGGAAGAAACCATCCCATGAGGGCAGCCTGTGCTAATCCCATTACTTCATTAATGTCACCCCTAATTGCCCACCCTACAGACAGGGCCTGAGTGGGTATCACTCAGCACAGATGCTGCGTGGGACACTCTGCACCACAGCACTGACCAGGAGCCAGGGCTCGACCCAGTTTGGGTACAAATATCTGCTGAAGGTGCCAGCATTCAGCGTGGGACAGACCCTCCCTGCACCTCCTATCCCCCAAGCAGCTGGGGACCACAGGGACCTGTCCCAGCTCTGGACCCCAACCTGGCCCCAGCCCTTCCATCCCCAGTGAGACCACCAGCACACACACAGCTCTGATTTCAGTGGTCAGGGCTGAGTTTGCTGCTTTGTTCCCAGCGCCAGTATCCAAGAGGTTTTAAAACGAGAGGATCCAGAGGCTGAAAAAGCTCTGGAGCAGGAAGCCCAGGCTGGGAGACGTTGTGTACAACCCCCCCAGCAAGAGCCAGCGATGCTAATGGCACAGCCAGGCACAGCCCAAATTTCCCCAAGTCCCTGCGGCTACAAACACCCCCTTGTCGAGCCTGCTTACCAACCCTCCTCACTCAGGTGGGCAGTGAAGGAAGCCCCAGGTTCCCCAGGAAGCAGCAGGGACCAGGACCAGCCCTGATGCCTTTGATCCGGGAGGACACGGGAGCTCCCGAGGGTGCGGAGCCTCTTCCCGGACCCGCGGCCGCATCCTGCCCGGCGAGGGGCACCTCCCCAAGGGTGCAAGCTTCGAAAGCAAAACCTACCAAATCCAGGAGCTCAGTTGCATCCCAGCTGCAGGGGGCCAAGCGGGCAGCATCTCCCCCCGGCAGCCCGGGCCCCCCCAGCTCGGCAGATGCTGGTGCAGCGCTGGCTCTGCCACTGCCGTTCCCAGTGTCCGTGCCGAGCAGCAGCTGAAGCCGCCCCAGCCTCTCCAGACACCACTCCCTCGTGTCCCTCGTGTTATTTACGGCCCTGCCAGCAATCCCTGGAGGCACCGGGACCTGCTGAGGGATGGAGGGGAAGGCTCAGCCTTGAGGAAGAGCCATGGATCACCCTGACACCTGCCAGAGCCCCCCTTCTCCTGCCCTGTCCTGCCCCTGAGCAACACCCGTGTCGGTGCTTCCCGCTGCACGGAATTCTGTGGCAGCTTCACAGTTGTTTTGGGTTTTTTTAATCCCAAACTACTTTCCATGGAAAGCGGACAGCCCTGAAGGTGGAAGATGCTCTGCAGCACTTTGCCCTCAGCACCGCAAGCCCCAGACGGGCAGGGACAGGGAGGACAATAGGCCGGAGGTGCTCTGTCACCACCTGGGGGACAGCCCACGCACGACCATCTGTCCCCTCCCCTCTCCTGCGAGGCCACTGTCCTCCCGTGACACCCCCATACACACCAGGGTCAGAACCCAGCTGCCTTGTGTCTCCTCCTGGTTTTCCACTTCATTCTCTGGGACAGGGAATTTGCTCTGATGGCCACGGAATGAGCCCAGGTGTTATGTGTGGAGTGTGTCTGTGTGTCTGTGTCTGTGTGTCTGTGTGTCTGTGTGTCTGTGTGTCTGTGTGTCTGTGCGTGTCTGTGTGCGTGTCTGTGTGCGTGTCTGTGTGCGTGTCTGTGTGTGTGTCTGTGTGTGTGTGTCTGTCTGTGTGTGTCTGTGTGTCTGTGTGTCTGTGTGTGTGCACAGCCACTGACACAGCCATTTGACAGTGGTCACCTGCACACAGCCACCATCCAGGGATGGGTCCTCACTGCTGTGTCCTCACAGTGCTCAGCATGAACTTTGGAGACCCCCGTGTCCCCCTGCTCCCAGCCAGCCACAGCTCCCCAGCTCCCCCAGCAAGGGCAGAGCAGCAGCTGCTCCACAGAGGAGGAGTTTGGGCACAAAGAGGAGTGGGTGCCCCCAGCATCCTCCCCTCACAGGCAGCCCCTCACCAAAGCACTTGCAGCAGTTTCATTAAATCACAGCAGCCTTGCCTTACACCCTTACACCACTTCAGTCTGGGCCTTTGACCACCCCGTGCAAATGATCTCAGCATCACTCAGCCCCCCCCCAGGCTGCTGGCGCCAGCACACTGGTTCTTACCAACCCTCCTGGGGATTGACCACACCAGAGCTTCAGGGGGTTGAAAATGCCACAATGGAAGAAGCACCAGCAGCTCCTCGTGTCCCCACACAGTCCCCTGCCCTCCCCCCCTGGGTGCAGGAAGGACCCATGGGTGCTGCTGAACGTGGCTGGGAGAACATGACCCAGCACCAGAGGTGTCCAAGGCCAGGCTGGGTGAGGCTTTGAGCAACCTGGGCTGGATGAGAGGTGTCCCTGGGCATGGCAGGGGGGTTGGAGGAGATGAGCTCTGAAGTCCCTTCCAACCTAAGCCATTCCATGATTCTATAAAGGTGTTGGGGAGCAGGACTGGAGAGGGATAGGGGTGCAGAGCAGGGTGGGTGACAAGGAGGGAGGGTACAGCAGAGGGGTCACCCAGGGTCCCCCTTCCCCCGGCAGCAGCCGGGCAGTGGCAGAGCCCTCCTTGCAGCACCACTTGTGCCCTGGTTTCCATCAGCTCTGGATTACACACTGTTTGCTCTTGTTGACAGCACATTTACTTGCACTTGTCAAGCACGTTGTAAATAGTGAGAGAAACAGCCCTGCCCTTCCTGACCCAGGGAACAGCCAGGAAGGGGCCGGTCAGTCCCCCCCTCGTTCCCAGCACCGGAGCCAGCGCTGCCAGGAAGGGCAGGAAGGGGCACAGGATCAGTCCACGCCTGCTCACAGCATCAGCAGCCACAGGACAGAGACCACCAGCAGCCAGGCTTGGAAAAGTGCTGAGGATCCACCACCTCCCATGGAAAAAACAGCTTGGAAAAGTGCTGAGGATCCACCACCTCCCATGGAAAAAACAGCTTGGAAAAGTGCTGAGGATCCACCACCTCCCACAGGAAACCAGCGGAGCGCCCATCCCGGACTCCCAAAGTCCACACCACCGAGTGTCCGTAAATTATTTAGCTTAAGGATAATCTACATCTTTCAGATACAGCCAGCCATCCTCTCCGAGGTAATCTCAGGTCACGGAGTCAGAAGGAAGAGCAATCAGCCGTTCTGAGTGTGGAAGACACAAAGAAACAAGCAGTGAGAAAATGGGATGGTGGTATGGGATCTGGTGCCACTGATGTTGTGTCCTGCCAGCCCAAGCAGCTGGAGCAACCCCAGCCCCTGGCACCTCCTCCTTGCCCTGCTCTGCTCTTTGCCATCCCTTCCATCGTGCTGCTGCAACTGGGTGCAGGGCTGGGCTGGACACAGAACCAGTGCAGGCACGGGAGGGTAAGAAAAGCCCCGTGCTCTGCACAGACAGTCATTACTGGCAGCCTCCCTAACTCAATTAATTCATAAAGCTGCTCTCACTATAATCTCATTGCTGCCACTGTGGTTCCTCCCAGCCCGAGCCCAACTCCTCCCCCCATTTGGGGACATTTGTCACCAAGCTGGGTCACCCTGGTGATGTGTTTTGCAGATCCTTGCTCGGCACAGCCAAGGGCAGGGAGTTGATCCCAGGGCAGACCCAGACCCAAAGATGAGAAAGGGGAAGGTGATGGGAACAACCCCAGAACAACTCTGGGACCTGAGGATGGGCTCATCCCTCAGGGAAGTCCAGCCAAGCCTTAGAGCCACAGCAGAGAAGCCACCAGAGCCCCACTTCCACCCTGTCTCCTGGACATGGGCTGGAGAGCTGGACCCCAGCCCCAGCCATCCCCAGAGCTCCTCCTGCACTGCCTGCAGCAGGAAAGCCTGGCTAGAGCATCACAGCTCCATCTCTCACAGCTTTCTCTTCCAGAAGAGGATGCTCCATGCACCATAGGCTCATGTCCCTTCTAAAACCAGATGCTCCCAACTTAGCAGCTATGCCAACACAAACCCCACCCAAGGCACATCCCCCAGGCTTGACACTGTCCTCCCAAAGAGACATTCCTGGAGGTGACAACTCTGCAGAGACAGATCCCTCAGCCAGAAGGACCTTTCTGCCTTTAGTGCTGCCCTACCCCAGCCATGGCTCCAGGAGCCATCCCAAAGCCCAAAATTCACCTGATTTGTGTTGGCACCACACAACTTTCCCCCACCAGTCGATCCCCTTGTCCCTTCCAGCTGTGCTGGTCCTGCTGGGGATCCTCTGTCCCATCACCAGCCATCTATTCCACAAAGGACTTGGGGACAGCACCCCCAGCAGCATTTACACTGAAGGAAGAGCAGTTCCCAGCTCTCCTGTGGATGCAGCAGCCATGGAGGATGCTGAGGAGCTGCTCTCTGCTCAGTGTCTCCTTCCTCCAGCTCCAGGGCACAGGTGGCACATGGCACAGCCCTGCCTGGCACTGGGATCACACCAGCCCTCTGCTCCATCACAGGGAAAAGCCCACATCCCCTCAGCTGGGCACTGGCACACTCAGATGAGCTGCCTCTGGCCAAGCTGGAACCCTTTGGAAAGCTTTGCAAACCAGATTCCTCTTTGGAGCAGAAATCAGCCACGCAGAGGTTGATATTTTCAGCTTAATTTGTCTATTCACAGAGCACAGACACTGTCCTGTTTCTTTAAATAGCCCCAATATCAAATGACTTGTGAGCAATAAGCAAAGCTAACAGATCACTTCTCCTTTCCAAGAAGCAACAGATTTTCCCAGCTCCTGCCTCCCACTGCACCAGTATCCCAGGGGAAATCTGCCCCAGCAAACCAGCTGTGGTGCAGACTGGTCCCACAGCCCTGATTGCAGCTCATTTGTGCTGGGCTCCCACCAGCACCCCAGGATCCAACCAGCACCCCGGGTCCCCACCAGCATCCCAGCCCCCAAGCATCTTTACCTGCCCACTCAGGAGCTGCAGCCTCAGGCAGGGCAGCTCCTCCTTCCCCACACTTCTGCTTTGTGCATTTTAGGATCAGGTTGGCTTGAAAATTGCAGCCTGAGCAATTTATACCTTGCTGGGATGGGAAATGGTGCTGTGAAGTCAGCTAAGTGCCCACCAGTTGCTCTCACACTCCATTTCTCCCTCTCAGCCCTATATCCCACCAGTGGGAGTTCCATCAGCTTTGGCAGCCCCAGACAAAGCCTCCTTGTCACAGCCTGGCAGAGTCTCCACTGCAGACAGGAGCTGCCTCTTGGCTCCTGAGGTGCAGAAAAGCCTTAGAAAGGCTTGGGTTGTCTTCTAGAGTATTTGTTCACCTATCCAGTAGCCAGGTACCTTTAACAGCACAGTCAGCAGACACTTTAAGGGCTTTGCTCTAAGCCACAGGGATTTTTAGGTCTAGTGGAGAGCCAAAAATCAGGGAATAATCTCACACCCCACCACAAACACAGCCTGGAGAGGGGAAACAGCAGTATGACCCAAAACCCCAAACATTCCCAGAGCACAAGTCATGCTGGAGAGCCACCAAGATCCACCCTCCACCACCCCCCTTCTAGGATCTTGTTGGGATGCTCAGACTGGAAGGAGCTCCCTGCAGAGCTTCTTTCTCCCCAGCAGATCCCCCAGCCCGTGGCTGGATCACACACAGCTCAGAGCCCCCCAAGCCCTCCTGCATGCACCCCCACACTGAGCCTCGTGGGACCCCCTGCCTGGGCAAGGTGCATCAGAGGAACAGCAGTGACACAGCAGAGCTTTGTCCCCTCATTGAAGGAAGTGCCCTGGGCTGACTGCACAGCTAAAGCCTTGGTTGGTGAGTGAGTTCTCAGGCTTTGTGTGTTGTTGCTATTTTAGTCCGTCCGAAACGTGCAGGAAAAGGAATCCAGAGGCTCTGTCTCCTGCAGAGATGTTTGTGCTGACCCAGTTTGGGATGCTGCAGAGCTAAAGCCACGTTGCTCTACTCTGGACCCAGGTGACAGCACAGGTGCCTGCTCTGCTCTTGCAGGGGGATTGAGTCCTGAGCCAGAGCAGCCCCTGCACCCCAGTGAATCCACAGAGCAGCGTGAGGCAGGAGCTGCTCCACCACCTTGTACCAACCACAGGTTGTACCAACCACAGGGAGGGATATGGGTGGGTTTATCCCCTGAGATCCCCCCTCGGGGAGGGGGGAAGCCTCACTTAAAGCTCCTTACACACACACTCAGTGGGATGCTCTCGTCCCAGAGCAGTGGGTCACCCACCCACGGTCCCACCCACCCACAACCCCAGAGAACAAGATCATAGAATGCCAGGTTGGAAGGGTCCTCAAGGGTCACCTGCTTCATCATCTTTGACACCAGCCCAGACCTCCACTGTCCCAAACAGCTCTGGTGGCAGCCCCCTCCCCAGAGCCAGGCAGACAGGAGGTGTTCAGCACATCCAGGCAGAGCTCCCAAGCCCCTCCATGCACACACTGCTGCTGCTGCTGCTCAGACAGTGCTCTCAGATCAGGCTGAAGCTTTTCCGTGTGGGAAAAGTGCTAATGCTGCCTTGATAGATATGAAAAATAGCACCAATGGAATGACCTTTCTGCACTTTGAGGCTCTTTGAGGGGCCCAGATCAAAGGCCTGAGCCCATCCGAGTGCAGCGGAGGGGCCGGGCTCCGCGCCGCTGCTCCCATGACCTCGGCCTTTTCATCAGCACCCAGAGATCACGCCCTGAACCTTTCCCTCTGTGTCCTGTCCTGCTCTGGAGCTGAACTTTGGGGGAAAGCTGGACACTGGGTTGTGGTGGCCTCAGCTGTCCAAACAGAGCTGCTGGGATACATCCTGAGCAGCCCGGGCTGAGTCGGGGGATGCAAACTCAACAACCGCATCCCCGAGCGGGGTGGGAACCCGCAGAGGCAGCACCCACTGCCTGCAAAATGCCTCTTCACCTGCCAAAAACCAACCTCCTGAGCAGCAAGCCTGGCAGCAGCATCATCAGAGCAAAGCCCCCAGAGCAGGCAGAGCCCCACTGGGTTTTTGGGCTCCCGCACGAGTCCCTTACCTTGCTCTCCGTAGGAGCCGGTGCCGGATGTTGCTGCTTGGTGATGTTCTCAGCCAGACACCAGCAGATCCTCTTCTTCTGCTCCTGGGAGTAAGCCTCCAAACTTAATAAGCACTCCGACTTCTGACGTAAAGGAAACACAGGCAGAGAGAAGGTCATTAGCTGTGTCTCGCAGGCCCTGGCTTTGTTTGCAAACTACTTTGCTTCCAACACACTCTCCGAGATGGATGTGAGGAGAACGCTTGCACCAGCGTCCTGTGCTCCGGGCAGGAGAAAGCAAAATAGTCAGGAAAGCAGAGCCAGGGGGAAAACTGCCCGTGCAAGAGCTGCAGACTCCTGCTTTACAGCATGGTGAGGCAGGGGCAGGGCACCAGCACCTCAGCACCCTGTGGCACCGCAGGGGAAGGCACCCAGGTGGCTGCTTTCGAGGGGGGAAATTGCTTTTTGCTGTGTGCAAACATCACCGAGGCACCGTAGTGTGAGCTGATGGAAAGGAGCATCCTCGGGCTGCTGGGGGAAGGCAGAGCTCCTGAGAAAGCTCTGGAGCAGCAGCTCCTGTCCTGCTCCTCACATCTGGCACACACCAGGGAGTGGGAGATGCTCCAGCTCTGGCACAGCAAGGAAGGAATTAGGAGAACCAGGAATTCATCCCAGGTGAGCCTGACTCCCCTCATGCCTTAACCCTTTTCCCTTTTTGATGTGGACCTGATCCTCATGGACAGGTTTTCTCTGGGCCAGATCCCACTCATTTAAGAAACCTTCTGGCCAACTTCTCTCAGCAAGTGTTTCCCAGCCCTTGAACTCCTCATCTCTTGTGCTTAAAAATTAAGCATTTGTGACATTTACTGGTTTTTCAGGTTTCACTTTAAAAACCATCCAAAAATGCCCATGGTTGGATCTTCTCCTTCTTTGGCCAGATATTAAAAAATAACCATAATTTGGAAAAAAAATCTCCCAATACAGGGCACAAAAAATGCCTTTCATTTCCCCCTCGGGTTCCCATCCAGGAGGGCAGGTCTCCACCAGGCTGTTTTTCCCAGAAAGGTCAGAAAGAACTGAGGAACTTGCAGCTTTGTGACTCCAGAGACACAACACAAGCAGAAGGGGAAGTGCTTTTCAGTCACACCATTTAAAACACTGTTTTCATTGGATGCTAATTCATCCCGATTTAATCCAAAATCCCTACTAAAATAGCAAACAAACCAACCTCCCATGTCACCTCTAGAATAAGAAATCTCTACTTCAGCCCTTTGGCCCTCCAAGGAGACTTCCAGGAAAGAGAAGATTTGATCGTTCTTACATCTGGACATCACCACATCTGTTCCTACAGTGGAAATGGGCTTAAAAATCCATGGTCAGTGTTCCTGAGCTCTACTGAGCTGGAACGTGGGTTTGAGGGGTTTGTGACTCAGGGACAGGAGGTGGTTGGGCTGCTCCTTGCCCCCAGATCCTGACTTGCAGAGATGCTGAGCTGCAATGCTCCTGGAGCACGGAGTAAAGCAACTCCAAGGGCACCTCCTCTCCCCTTGCTGCCTCTCTGCTCTGCAGCCTCCTGCTGATTCAATTCCAGTCCCCAGCTCTTTGATTGAATTTAGCAGAAAGCCAGGCTGAGCCCACACGGGCTGCTGAGAGCAAAGTGTCCCTCCTGCTCCCCCTGACCCGCAGCCAGGCAGAGCCTCCCCAATTCTGGGATATTAAAGCCAGGAGATGTGATGGAACAGAGAACAGAGAGAGTAAACCAGCCCAGTGTGTGTCCTGGGCAAGGCTGAGGGGGAAGGTGAACACTCATAACTGCATTTATTTCATCTGTACATATTTCACTATAATTCCTGTGCTACAGCAGCAGAATCTCAGCACTTTATTCCTCCACAGTGATATTTTACCTCTCCACCACACACTTCACAAGGGCAGAGCTCTGTTTCTCCCTCTTCCACCAGCCTGCTTCCCCCAAAACAAGGGGAAACTGTGCTGGGGGAAGAGGCTCAGGGTGGGACAGGAGGATACAGATGGTGTGAAGGGGGTGGCTGTGACCCGATAAAGTCAGAGACTGAAGTGGCTGCCAGGGGCTTCCTGACCCCCCCTCCCTGCACCAAAAACTTGTTATAGTTTTTGTTATATATAAACAGAGCTTCCAAAGACATGTTATTGCAGGTGGTGTGTGCTGGCTGGCTCTGGGCAGTACTGGAACTCAAACCAGCACCAGGACCCCCTCACAGCAGCACTGGATGCCCTCATGGCAACACCAGATCCCCACCAGCACCAGATCCCACACAAGCACCTGGATCCCAGCACCAGCACTGTCCATGGAAAAGCAGAATAAAAGTTTTTACTGCAGAGCAGGACCCAGAGCAGGCAATGCAAGGAGCCCACTGCAGATGAGTCCCACTGCCCAGCACAGCAGCATTGGGTACACTGGTGTGGCTCTACATCACAGACTGGTTTGAGTTGGAAGGATATTAAAGAAAATTCAGTTTTAACTCCTCTACACAACACAGCAAAGCTACGAAGTCATACCAAGAAGCCAGACTCAGCTTGACACCTCTGATGCCATGACCTGGCTGACCAGCCCTGCTCAGGGCTTCCCAATCCCTCCCCAGCCTGTGCTGCAGACACAGTCCCCAGGGATGATCAGGTCCATGGATGGATCCCTGAGGAGATCAGGAGGACCCCACTTCTGCTCCCTTCCCCAGGCTTGCAGGGTTTATGGCAAAGTGGTTCAGGGCCAGGGCTTGCAGCCCAGCTCAGCTCTGGCCTCCCATGTTCAGAGCCTTGGTCCATGGCCAAAGGCAGCAGAGATCCCAGAGGGGAAGTACCTCGGAAACAGGCTGCAGACTACAATAGCCTTCAAATCACAGAGCAAACCTTCCACTGGTGAAACAGCAAGCCCTGGGAATATCCTGTGCACAAAACACAGGCAACTGCTGGCTGGTTATTTCATGAGCCCCAAAGCTGGGTCTGACAAAGTGCAGTTTGCTGCCGTGCTGGGGAGGGGGGGGATGGAGGACCGTGGCTCTTCCTGTGGTTTTTGGACTGCTGGGCACACTGGTGGTGCCCAGAGAACAAACACTGGCAGTAAAAGCGGGGCCCTATTGAAAGCTGGGATGGCCAAAAGGCAAGAGGATCTCACGGGTGCCTGAAGAGATGCTGACCTGCATGGAGCTGCTGTTTGCAGGGCACAGCATTGCACAGGAAAGGGTGGCTCATTGCTGGGTGCCTTGGTTTGAGACTTGGAAAGCTCTAGAGATGGAGGTGAAAGATAGATGTGCCCATCCTTCCCTCTGACACCAAGGGCTGACTCTTAGGAAATAGGTTTTTATTGTCCCTTGTCAGCAGAGCCCTCTCCACTGCATCCCCAGGGATCCTGCCCCTCCTGCAGGACACCAAACCCACCTGGCAAACAACAGCCCACAGATGTGACAAACAGCATGAATTAGAGGAAATTGAGATACAGTTTCAAGAAAGCATAAAGTCCACCTCAAAGGCAAACACTCATCCCTCCCACCTGCACCCAGCCCTGCATACAGCACCCAAAACCAGCTGAGGATTGGATTTTCACTTACCAGGAATTTAAAACCCACTGTACCTCCACCTTACAGTGCTCTGGCATCTGCAGGTTGACCAGCCCAGCCCAGAATTCAGGATTTTGTGTTCAGGCAAGGCTGAGGCACTCCTAAATCATTGTGATGCTTTGTGTGTGTGTGTGTGGTTAAAACCCCCCCTGGCTCCATGTCTCATTTACAGCACTGAGGTTTTCTGAGCTCATGTCTCTAAATTGCCCTTTTTGTCATCACATTTGCTTGTACTTAAGAACAAAAAGTATAGATGGAGCATTGGAAAAGGAGGGACCAGACATCTTCCAGGCTGCTCAAGCCTCACCAACAAGCAGAGTCACAGGGATGGGGATGAAATCACAAGAGCAGAATCCAACCCAGGGCACCAGACCCTCCAGAAGACTGGGAAAAAGAAAAAGGGACCAACTTCCTTTGCTTTGCTCCCCTGCCAGAACCATCCCAGTTCAGCTGGAAAGAAATCCAACCCAAAATGCAAGTCCTCTGGCCATCACTTGGTCAGATGACAGCAGAATGGGAAAGTTGACTGAATCCCAAAATTTTATCATGATTTCTGATGCCATTTCTCTGCCACAAGAGCTGCTGACTGTCCTTGTCCCAAGAAGCTTTGCAGTCCCCCTCACCCTCACAGACCTGGGTGTGCAGTTCTCTTTTTCCTGTGATCACATGAAAACACATCATCAGCTTTCACCCCCCTTAACAACTAACCCCTGACACTGAACTTGCTTCTTTATCATCTCCTACTTCCCCAAATTCTGAGTCATGTGCACATTTTTATCGGGCAGGATTCGTTGTTTTCTATCATGTCAATGATGATTGTTTGCAATTAAGCAAGAGCCAGGCTTCTCCTTGGCAGAGCAATGCCCACAGATGATGACTTCAATGCTTCAGAACAGATTTTTAAACTATTTTATTAATCAGCACAGCTATTTCCCATCTTTCTAAGCTTTCAGGCCAAGTGTTGTGTCCTCTCAAGCCAAGTGCCCATGAGAACATCTGCTCTACTTGTGCTCTATTTGTACTCTTTATCTCTCTTTCATTAATAATTACATTTTAAGTTCTTTCCTAAACAAATCCACCTCAGCTGTTTACTTGGTTTTGTAAGTTTGATGTCACCCCCTGGCCAGCCCTTTTCCCTGCCACCAAACCACGTGCCTCAATGTCCTGTAGATCTGCCAGGGCAGCACCCAAATCCACCTCCTGTGAACCCTTCTGATGACATGGACAGAGCAGCTGACTTCAGAATCACCCAGATAATCATATCTGCCACGTCACAGCTCATCCCTGAGCCTTGAAAGTCCTCTGTACCACCAGATCTCAGATTTCCTGTATCAGGGTGGGAACCTCAGTTCTCCTTGATCTTTCCCTGTAGAATAGAAATGGGCAATGCCACATCCCTGCAGGCATCAAATGAGTCATGCTCAGTCCTGGCAGTAAAAAAGAATATGGGGAATTTCCTTCTCCTAGGGACCAAGGTGAGACATCTCCAATGAAGACTCTGGAGTTAAGCACCTTTATACAAGCATTAATCTTGTCCCTGCCTCCAGTTTACAGAGTTCAGGACACAGCTGAAGGATGCAAACAGGAACGGTGCCCACGAGGGAGCCTGTGACTTGTCCAGAGCATCTCCCATGCAGAGCTGGGATGAGCATTTCCAAAGCAAACCAAGACCAAGCAGAAATCCACAGCACTGCTTTGCCTGGGTCTGTGAGCAGCAGGCCAAGAAGTTCCTACTGGAAAGATTTTTCTCTGGGAGCATTTTCCCAAGGGAAACTCCAGTGTCTGCAGGTGAAAACTTCCAGAGAAAAAGATCGATTCTGCTCGTGCATTTCAAATGAAAACCTTACCAAGCTATTTGATTTTACGTCAATTTGCTCTGAGTATGTTGGGTTCAAATCAAAAACGTTTACCAAGGCAATAAAACACTGCTCTGCAGGCTCCTATCAGGAGGTATCTCCAGAGCAGGGAAGGGTGGGAATCCAATCCTGGACAACATTCACATCTCTGGACTGGCTCCCTGCAAGGCTTCCAAGCTCTATCACACAATAAATGGTTTTTTCTGACAGGTTTTATACCTCCTGTCACCACAGGAGGGAACAGCACATGGGCAAGGGGGGGAACAGGGCCAAAATCCCCCAATCCAAACTCCTCAGGGTGCAGCAACCCAGATCCACAAGGAATCAGCCCAAAGCTTTCACGGGTGGGCTCTGGTCAAGTGACATGAAGCTGTTCCTTTGGATTTAAAATCCTGAAACAAAACACATGCCTGGCCAGGTCTGTGGGCATTGGCAGAACCTTTTCACAGACCATTTGGCAAACAGAAAAATCAGACAAGCTCCTAGGTACACCCAGAATTCCTCAGACCCAAACCCCAGCCCTGCTCATGTGCTGGGACCGTCACAGCTACCCCACGACCACCAAACCCACCAGGAACTGACAGCTCAGTGGAGAACTCTTCTCCATTTCATTCTTTCCAACACCACCTGATATTCAGCCTTTCCAGAAGGCCACATGTCCCACCAGGGCTGGTGGCCTTGAACACTGCACCTCAAAGAGCCTGTAAAACGCACACCCCTCCTGCACCAGGCTATGGGGATCACTGACTGTAAAAAACCAAAATGCACAGGATTTCACCTCCTTGGAGTGATGTATTTCCATGTGATTAGACAGGATGGCTCCCAGCAGCTTTTTTATGACACTCCTGTCGCCCTGAAGGTTGGAATTTTCTTTCTTGTTTCAAATAAATGAAGCTACTGGCAGACATGGAATGGAAACAGGTTTGGTTTTTTGGTTTGTTTTTTTTTATCACATTAGATCCAAATGCAAAAATGTGACCTTATGGGTCAGAACATTACTCACAGGATGTACTCACAGGGGCAGGAGATGGCAGCTTGAGGGCTCAGCAAAGAGCTGTTACTGCAGCAAATGCCACCAGCCCTGTGGGCTCCCTTTCCACTGCCAGCAGCACTGACTGCATTACTGCTCACTGCAAACCATGGTGTGGCTAAGAAACAGCAATACCAGAGCTTGTCACCACCTCCCAGACCCCCTCAGAGTGGGGTAAAGAGCTGCTGGAAGCCCAGGGATGGAGCACTGGCTGCAAAGAGCAGGACAGGAGCAGACTGGGATGGGGACAGACAGCTCAGGATGACACAAGACAAAAAAGCCACATCCACACAAGCACCTTTCCCTTCTGCATCCTTCTGGAAAGCTTCCCTCTGCCAGAGGTGGTGGGACAGCCACTGCCAGCAGGATTCTGCCACAGGGCCCTGCTGCACCACATCACAGGAGTGACAGGAGAGGTGCAGGGATGTCTGAAGATGTCCTGAGACCCCCACCCTGTCCCCACGTGTCACTGCAACCTGGCAGTGCCACTTCACTGAGCCCGAGTTCCAGCTTTCACCTGGCAGCAGCCCAAGCTTTAAACCCTGCTGTAACACACCAGAGGGACACTGCCACCAGCCCAGCAAGGCACCAACCCCCCTGGGACAACCCATGCACTCCGAAGGGGACTGTCCCCTCCCTCCCTCCCTCCCTCCCACAGACCTCAAACCTCCTGATGACACCCTCACAACCCATGGCACCCCCAGCCCTGTAACCAAAGCTTTGCTCCTGAAAAGCAAATGCAAAGAAGAGAAGAGGGGTGACCTACAGGTGACTAAGCTCCTCTGCAAGAAGAAGAAGCTGCTCTGCTCCCAGCTGGCTCCCAGCACAGCATCCCACTGGGTCAGAGCAAGATAAGGAAGGAACAAAAGGGAAAGATGAGAGAAAGCTGATCAGCCCAGGGTTATGCAGCAGGCTGTGCTTTGGCACAGATCCCAGCTGCTCAAGGTGAACAACTTTCATTCTCAGTGTTCACATCCAAATTTCACAATAGTTCATTCTTTCAGGCTGCTGCTGAGCAATGTTTGCCCCACTCCCCTATGCCCTGGGGATCCTTCCCAGATCCAGGCTGAAAATACAAGGCCTTGAAAGCAGGAAGACAGTGAAGTCACTCAAAAAGGAAAAACAAAGAGAGCCCCAGTGTTCATTGATTCAGTCACTGGGAACTGATTTTGCAGCCTCCTTGATGACACAAAGGTAACTGTGGCAGTTCTGGGGGACCACAAAGCTCTCCAGAGCACTCACATTTGGAGAGCTACAATTTAGCCTTTTAGATTGAGCTTTCCTTATTTTATTTGTGGGCTTCAAACCTGGGTGCTCAAAGGCAAGAAAAGCAAGATGCCTCAAAAATAAAGACAAAAGATCTGAGTGCTGCCCAGCCTGGTCCTCTCAGCAGCTCCTGATTAACAGATTCTGGTTACAGTTGTTACACAGCCTTTCCAAACCTTTGGTAAATGTGTTAAAAAGGAAGCTAAACCCAGCCCAGTCAGTGCTCCTTGCCCCAGCAGACAAGATCAGAGCTGTTAGAACACGTGCAGCTCCCACTAGAAAGTTGATTTAGAAACACTCACCTCTGCCAGGTAAAGGATGCAGAATTTCCGATCTTCTGAACCTGTAAAGAGGAAAAACAAACAGGATCAAAATTAAGCTACAACTGCATTTCTGCAAGCAGAGACACTGACACAAGACAGCACTGAATGAGTGTTTGTTGTTGTCACCCTACAGTACCAGGCTGGGAGCTGGGAGTGATGTATGCTGCATCTGGGCAGGCTGCACGGGCACGGAGTCTCCTTTGCTTTTATCCCTCTGGGAAAAGGTTTGCTTCATTCAAGAGGCCACACACAGGCTCTTCCACCCAACCTGCCATGGCACCTACAGCCGAATTCCTTCCTGAGGGCTGTGGAGGCCCCCACAGTGTCTACACAGCTACCCTGGGCACCCAGGGTTGGGTCTTTCCCATCTTACATCCATGGACACTTTTCTCCCAGGAGGAGCAACCCGAGCAGCTCCTGTTCCTTTATCTTTGCTCATTCCCAGCTTCCCAAGCCAGGGCTGGTGGCAGCTCTCTCCAGAGCTGTCTGTCCCAACCTCCCCCAGCACCAGTGGCTGAGGTCAGTGCCTCTCCAAGGAGATGGAGCCGAATCCCACAGCATGGGAAGCAGCAGACAGGGAGCAGAGGGAAGAGTTTCTCCTGCTCCATCAGGCTGAAGGCAAACTCTCCAAGGTCCCACCAGCGTGGTGCCACTTGGGACACCTAGCCAAAGCTCTTCCACAGCTAGAGGGAAGCAGATGGTGCTGGAAGCAATGCAATTCCCAACCTTGCAATCCACATCTTGCTAAGCCATGGAACAGCTCTGCTCCCTGTCCTGCTGCCAGCAGTGCCAGGGGATGGGTTGTGCTCCAGCTGCTCTGCCAGGGGGGATCCTGCAGGCCAAGTGTCCCCTGACCCCAGCAAAAAGACATTCCTGAAGACTTACCCTGGTCTTTGATCCCTGCTGGTGACACACATGTCCCCAGCCCCAAGGGAACCCAGTTCCTGGCACACATCACCCTCCCAGGCAGACATAAAGCTGACACAGGACACTTCAGCTATGCAGGAGGACATCCCACTCCTTTGCACCAGCCTTGCCCTTGGCAGCACCTCTGGGCTGCAGCTTTCAGAACCCTTTTAATGACATTATCTCTGCCAGGAGCTCAGACCCTGGGAAGGGCAGCAGATCCCAAGCAGTGCCAGCACAAGCTCTGCTTCATTTCAACAGCTTCCAGCTGCACTCAGGATGGGAACAGGCTCAGCACAGTGCTGGAAACACCCTGTTCCCCAGAGAAAAGCCATTCCTCTGCCACAGGAAGCAGCCCAAGTGTCAAGATAAGAGCTGTGACCCATCAAGGGACTCAGATGCCTCGAGTCACTCCATGGGACACTTAAAACCCTTAAAGAAGTGCCCCAGCCCAGAGCCATTTGCTGGATGTCTGTTCCAGCTGCCCTTGGGGGATGGCAGGATCCAGCTTCACTTTTAACACAGGATATGGGCTGGAACCTCACCACAGGGACACCAGGACACAGTGCCACAGTGGCTGCTGAAGCCCAGGACTGCTGTGGATCCCTTGGGTGATGGGTGCTTGAGTGTTTTCATAAAAAGCTTCAGTCTGCTTCTCTCTGCGCACCCTCTGTGGCACATGTCCCCAGGGAAGTGTGGCTCCCAGCACCCTTGGGACAGTGAGAAGCAGCTCTGTAAATCCCACTCTGGATGTCTGACTGTCCTGAATTTGGGATGCTGGGGACATCAAATCATAGAATCAGAGAATGGTTTGGGCTGGAAGGGACTTTAAAGCTCATCCAGGTCCAAGCCCCCTGCCATGCCCAGGGACCCCTCCCACAGCCCAGGGTGCTCCAAGCCCCATCCAACCTTCAGCACTGCCAGGGATGGGGCAGCCACAGCTTCTGGGGGCACCCTGGGGCTCAGCACCCTCACACCAAAGAATTTTTCCCTAGTATCCAACCTGAATCTCCCCTCTTCAAGTTTTAAACCATTTCCCCTTGTCCTCTCACAAACATCCTACCCCAGCTTCTTGCAGGTCCCCTTCAGAGATTGGAAAGCTGCTATAAAAGCTGCAGGTGAAAATTCCCTGTCTGCAGACCCCAAGCTGAGGGTTCACAGCCCAGGGATCCTCATCCCATCTGAAACCCAGGGACACTCTGTCCCAAAGCTGAGCTCACCCATCCCAGGGGGGTGGAGGGGCAGGAGCACAGCGAGGCAGCAACCTCCCCATGGAAATTCCCAGAGCATCCAGTGAGGAAACCAGCCCTGTCACGCTGGAAAGCTTGGCCAGCGTGGTGCTCATCAGCCAGGCTCAGCTTCTAAAGCAGGAAGACAGAGCATTGTGAAGCAGATCTCCCTGATTTGCTTTTGCACAGGGCAGTGAGAGGCAGAAACAGGAAACATCACAATGGTCTTCAGTGTACCGGAGATGTCTCAATTGTTGTACTCAGCAATACGCCTGTTCCTATTAATGTGCCATTCAGTTATTGAGGAGAGCAGAACAGAAAAACCCTGCCAAAAGGGATGGACAGCTTTTTGCTCTTCTCTTTGAGGCAGCTGTGCCCCAACTAGGCGGGTGAGCTGCCTGCAAAGCCCCTGAGCTGGGTGCCCAGAGGTACCGGGGTAGGGAGCGATGCTGCAGACACAAACATCCCCTCCAGAGGATTCCTAAGTTATTCCAGATGGGAGCCAGCCAAGATATTATGGCAACAAGGAAATCAGTTGCAGAAAAACTCCTCATGAAATCCACCCCCCTGCCTGAGGTTAGAAGGCACCTTCCTGTGCCCAGTTGCAGACAGATCTGGGTGTGTGGAGCTGGGACCTGCTCTGGGGAAGCCAATTCCTCCAAGGAGGTGACCAAGAGCAGGGATACTCAGCAGCTTGTGAGAGCAGCCACACACACACACCCCCAGAGCAGGCACTGACCAACAGGCACTTCAAAGGGGAACAATTTCTATTGTTCATTTCTTAGAAAAAGGCACCACTGAGGATGCAGCAAACCCCAGACAACATTCAATGGTTTCTCTAAACGTCTCGTGCTGTGGCTCCCCATCTCTCTCACTGCGTCTCTGCCCCCACCAAATAGATCAGTGAATTAATCTGGGAGCAGAAATGTTGTAGGAAATGGGAAATAACAACTGACAAGGCAGCTGATGGTGTCTGGCACAGCACTGCAGATCCCCAGCACTGAGG
This sequence comes from Calypte anna, assembly GCF_003957555.1. Classification (NCBI taxonomy): domain Eukaryota; kingdom Metazoa; phylum Chordata; class Aves; order Apodiformes; family Trochilidae; genus Calypte; species Calypte anna. The sequence continues at coordinate 1,267,529 of NC_044262.1, read as the reverse complement.
GGCACGTGGGGAGGTGCAGCTCATCTGCTGAGCTCACAGCTTGGCTGAGAAAGTCATGAGACAGGGTGAAATTCATCCAGAAAATTATCCCTTTGGAAAAGCAGCCCAAATCTGGATTAATCTCTTTTGGTCAGGGCCATGGGATTGCATAAAGGTGCCAGCTCATACAGTTAGAGTGATCTGGACTGGAAGGGGACCCTAAGGTGGTCTCTAGTCCAAGCTCCTCCCCAGTTTTGTTCTAGGCCCCATTCAGGTGCTGATCTTTGACCATCCTCACCATAGAAAAGGTTTTCCTTACATCCAATCACAATTTCCCATGTTGGGTCCCAGTGTAGCATCCCCCAATGCCAGGGCTCAGCTGACACTGCTGCAGTCAGGTCACTGAACACAAAACAAGCCTGAACCCAAAAAGTGACTGCACTAAAGAAGGAACAAGGTGGGACAGGGCCTGGGGCCAAGAAGTGGCTCCAGCACAGCAAGTAGGATGTGGTAGAGCAATTTCTTCATTCCTCTTTTGACCCTGAGTAGCTAAACACCATCCTTTGTACAACCTCAGCATTTCAACTTGAAATACCTGATTTCAAGACAACCTCCAGACCCAGAAGCCCTCCTCCAACCCTCAGCTGGGCACAAAAGCCCACCCAAGGTGAAGAGAGTAAGGACATGGTCCACAGTCCCCCAGCAGCACCAGGATCTGTGCATGGGGGAGGGATGCTGGCAGAGAGGAAAGCTGTGGGAGGCTGAAGAGAGAAGGAGCAAAGTAAAGGTCAGCAGGGCTCAGCCAGACTGCCTTGGAGACAACCTCTGAGCTCCCTCCAGGCACCAGGGGGAAATCCTCAACACTTCCCTTCCCTTTCTCAGCCTTGGCAAGCTCCCACTGCAGGCAGGGTAACAGCACCAAGGGACAGCCCAGCACAGCAAGACCCCTGGGGAATGCCAGCCCAAACCCTGAGAAATGCACCCAAAAAGCCCCCAGGAAGTGATGCTGCCTCAGTGAACCTGTGGTGTCTGAGAAGCTGGAGCTCCTGGGGACTGGGTTAATGAAGGGATGAGAAGGGTTATGCTGGACCTGTACCCCAAAGATGGATGATCTGGCAGCACCAGTTGGATGCTACTGTTACATACTGGAAGCAATGGGACAGTGAGGTTCTTTCCCACTGCTGGTCAGAAGCCTTTATAGGTAGCACCCCAGAAAATGCCCCAAAGATCTCCAGCTGCTGCTGCTGCAGACACTCACCCTCCTGGAGCTTGACACTCTGCAGGTAGAGAGGGTTCCTCAGCACGTTGCAGCGCCCAGGTTCATCCTCCTTGGTGAAGAGCAGCAGGTCAGAGTAGACAAAAAGGGTCACCTGGAAACACAAGAGCAGCAGCAGCTATCAGGAACTGTGTCCTGGAAAGGTTCTCCTCCCTGGGGAGACTCACCAGCCATGCCAGCCCAGGAACCCCTTCCCAGAGGGGTTTGATTGCTGTCACTCCCTTGGGGTGCTCATAGCAAGTTTCAGACAAGGCTCTCCCAGCTTGGCAGCCACTTACCAAGGCTTGTGGAGTCCTGTGACAAGAGGGATAAACCTGCCCGACAGTTTAATGCCAGGCAAACACACCCTCCCTGCTCTCCTGTGTCACTTCCCATTTACAGAAGTTATAAATCAGAGGAGCAGGAGGAGGGAATAAGGTGCAGACAAATCCCAGCACGCTGCAGGAGTTGCAACCTAAAAGCAAAGATCTCCCTGAGCAGACTCAAGAAGGAGCTCCTCGTTTTTCTCAGCCTTTGCATTCTGCCCCCTTTCAAGAAAATAACCGTTTGGTTTTCACAAAGGCAGAATCCACAAGAGCAGCTGCAGGGAACAAAGCTGACACCTTGAAACCACAGCGATGGGTGGGAAGCAAACATTAAACCAAGTGTCTGCCCAGCTCCGTGCTTGAGCAGTGACTCAGGTGCCCTGGAAGCTGTGGTGAGTACTCACAACTCAAAAGGTAGGTTTTGTTCTGCTTCTGGCTCTTGCCTGAGGTCCCTAGTTCAATCAGTATTGATTAATGTGGTCCTTAAAACAAGAAGGAGCTTCTGCACGGCACTGGAGATCCTTGACCCAAAATCCTACTGGGGGTGAGTGCCTTGGTGCCATCAGCCAAGGTTTGAGCCCATCCTGCTCTCCAGTAGAAGTCAGGGGCATGCAACAAGACTTTGAAGACACCAGGAAGGGCTGCAATATTCCAGTGGGCATCCTGGATGCCAGACCCTCTGCCTGCTGCCAAACACCCCCTGCTCTCAGCACGGGATGCAGGGGATGAGCACGTGGCTGCTCTGACCCCACTCCTTGGGACGTTCCCAAAACCCTCCCACAGCAAAGGGGACACTGAGCAACAGCCACCAAGGTTTTGTGGCTTTCCAGCAACCCTTTAGGCAAGAGCAGCAGATGCCAGGCACCCCAGGGGCTCATCAGGAGCTGCCACCACCAAATCACCCTGGGAAAGGTGACTTTGGTCCAGAGAGGGGCTGAGTCAGTGTTGACAGGGACATGGTGCCAGCAGTTTGTGTCCATGCCCAGTGCCTGATGGACACATGTCAGGGGACAATCTGGGGAACAGTTTATCACGAGGTGCTGAGTCTCACAGCAGGGCAGCAGCATCTGGCTGGGAAACCAGAAAGAATAAATAAATAAAAATCTACCCTTGCCACAGGATCTCTCCTTGCTGTGCAGATTCATCTGTGTGGGATTCTTCAGGAGCACAACACTACTGGAGTCTCTTTGACAATGAAACCAGGGAGTGTCTGTTTTCCTCTGTATTATTTGGAAAATCCCTTCCTCTGCTCTCCAACACACTGCTGGCCCAGTGCCCATGTTCACTCTCTTTATTACCTCTGACTTTATTATTAACACCAGGAATAACCCAGTACAAACTGCACTAGAAACTTTCTCCCATGCCCATCTGGTTCCTAAAGGGACGTGTGGTTCCTTTTCTGGGATGTGTCTGGTGCCATCCCAGGTCCCACAGCCTCAAAGAGACATCCAGGGATTCTAAGAACAGCAATTCAGCAAGGTGAAGGGAGATAAAAGCACGATCAGGAAGTGGTCATGTTGGAAACAGAGGAAAGCAAATGCAGACCTAATACAGAGGGAAGTTTAAAGGGGAGAAAACAAAAGAGAGAAGAAGGATCAGGAGGAAAAAAAAAATTAAAATTCACTTCAAACCCAGCAGATTTCAAGAGGGAGTCGTGGAAACAGAAATACACAAGAAGTATTTATAGGTAAGGTTGTGCTTTTATGAGGAGATGGGACTGACTGAATTCAGGCTGCAGGGGAGATAAAAGCGTGGCCAGTGCGGGTTACGTAAAAGCCTCTGTCAGATGCTGCTTCCAGGAAGACTGAATTTTAGAGCAGCTCCACACAAAGGGCTTTACAGAGGCTCCTCCAAGCTTCTAGGGGAAGAAAACTGGGGTGTCCCTTCCACTCACCCAGGCTGAGACCCAGAGCCAGAGCAGCCCCTGCTCTGGGAACAGAGCACTTCCTGAGAGCTGAGAACGGGAAACTCAGCTCATGGGTGAGCCTGAGGCAGCAGCCATGGTGTAAAGGGGGTTGTTGGGGTGAGCAATCTGGAACCCTGCCCAGCCTTGCCATCACATTACTGACAAGCTGGAACATGTCCCTAACAGCTCTTTGCAAACAGATCTGGTATCTGCTGTGATAAATTGCAGGGCTCGTAAAAGCACAAGAGCAAACAAAATACAAACACAGGATCTGAATCCATCCAGGCAAGGGAGAGAGAAGCCACCAGAGCATTTAGCTCAGCTGAGGGCATGGGGCTCACCTCAACCAAATATTCTTCCACCACAAACACCAGGGAAGAGCAGGCACCGAGGACCTGGAGGGGTCATGCACCTACCCACAAACACAAGCACGGTGAAGGTGGGGAAATTGTGTATAAAATGAGGAGGAGAGGGATATTGAGGCAGTGAAGAAGGGATAGAGTACATAGGATAAATATAAGTGCAGGTTTCTGGTATTCTCACCCAAATGAAAACATCTAAAAAAGGCTGAAAACAAAATTTTGCCACATCTGTGCCAGGGAATAGGGTTTTTGTTCACCCACTGTCTTGGCCAAGCTCAGCCACTCACTGAAACCAGGAGCTGGCATCCCTGTCCTGAGCCAGAAGTGTTGGGAATGTGCCATGCAGCACTGGGGATGAGACAGAAAAGCCTCTTGACCTGCAGAACATGTTCATGTCCTCCAGAGCCCTGGCAGAGCATGGTCCATGCTGAGCAGGTACCTCAGGGCTTTGGAAAGTTGGCTCCAGGTACCAGCAGTGATGGACACCTTGATGCAGTGGCTGCCATCACCCCGGTTCCTCTGGCACTCCACAGGCTGGAGGGACTTCAGAGGATCATAAAAATGGGAATTGCAACAAGTCTAGACAGGATGTGATTAAGGCCTGCACAAGGATTGCCCAGAGGTAAGGTCAGGGAAAGGACAGACCCTGGCAAGCCTCCAGAGAGATAGGTTGAGCCCTTCAGGAGATGGGAGAGAGTTTGCTCAGTGACAAGGACACAGTGCCTGGGGTGGATGCTGCCAAGGGGAAGAGATTCTGGGTTTTTTGAAATTAGAAATTCAACAGGACCTTCATGGGAAACCACGTGGAGCAAGGAGCTCTTCTGTACCAGGGGAAACTCCATTGTGTCCTGGCTGGTTTAGGTCTTAGAATCATAGAATGGTTTGGGTTGGAAAGGAGAAAATGAGAGGAGTCACTGAGCACAACACAACCTTGTGCTGATTTGCAGAGCCAGCAACATGACCTGTGCCTTGTCCTCTGCTGTGCCAAGGAGAAGGTGTTACCCAGAAACTGAGTCAAGTAAAAATTCCTCCATGGCTCTGGGAAGATGACACATTGTTCAATCCAACTAAACTCAAAGAAAAATTATCCTGTAGGGTGGTGAGACTCTAAAAATGCCCTAAAAGGAAGGGTCAGATGTCCTCTGTCCCAGCCTTGGGGGCTTTGCAGATTTTACAGCTGGGTGGAAGTGAAGCCAGCACCAAGTGTGATCAACACTCCCAGCTCTGCCAGTTTGGATGCTGAAAGCTGTCACACACACAGACAAAACTCAGCTGTTCTCCCAGATTTTTAACAGCTCTCTGACAACATTGCAGGAAAAAAAAAACAGAAATAAGAAAAAAGAAAGAGAAATTTGGGCAAGACATGTGACCTCATTCAGGAGCTCCATTTCTGAACCCCCTGTCAGCAGTTCTCTGCCTAGGTCTTTAACCTGGCACAAAATATCCTTAAACTCCCTCTCCCTGAGTCTGCCAGTGGCCTCAGCTGCTGGGCTGAAACTCTCCAGCACTTCCCATGCATAGTTTCATCTTTGTAAGCATGATGGAAGGCAAAGGAAATCAACTGACTGCCAGCAGAGAAGAGTTTTGATATTTGATATTTCGGTATTTAGTTCATCCCATGCTTAGCTATCTACAAGCTTTCCCATATGTCGTATATTAATATAAGTACTGCACAATAAAACATTTCCCATCTCAATCTACTGGGGCAGGCTGCAGAAGAGCATCTTTAGAAAGCTCAGAGTGGAAAGATTCCTACCTGCATAGTCCTGCTCCTGCTCTCATGCAGCAGCAGCTCCTCTGACAGAAGCAGAGTCCGGGCTGGGTTGCAAAGATCTAGGGGCTACATTTGAAAGGAAAAAACACAAGCAAAAAAAAAAAAAAAGAACAAAGAAAGAGTTAGTCAAACCTTCCACTGGAAGTGTGGTTCACCAGAAAAAAAAACAAAACTTTCCACCCACCAGACCCACTTTGTCTCCCCTTGGGCTGTCAGTCACCAGGGGGAAGCCACCCCAAGCTGCAAGGTCTGCAGTCCAGCTCCATAAAAAGAAAACCTCACACTTCACACCCACGTCAGAGCCACCTATAGAATGACAATCAGCCACTTACCTCTTGGTACATGAACGGTTCTGCGCCCTGCAGGCTCATTATGGGTGGTTTTTAGCAGGAAACACAACCACAACGGGGACATATGAAGTTCTCACAGCCCTTAGACAAGAATATTTTGCTACCTGATCCTATGGATTACTCTGGCAGTAAGGTAAAGTGAGGTGACAGTGGCATTGATGGTAGCAGGGGAGGACAGATGGTCCCTCAGAGATGAAGGTATTCATCAGTGATGTACTTTAATGTACAGGATCAGATGAGGGTTTCTGGGATTCTGGCCACAGGAAGAACAAAAGAGGAGCCCCTGTGGTAGGTAGAGCTGTTACCACCAAATTTAGGGCTATTTAGAACATCCTCTGGCAAGCCATTACTGTTCTGGATCCTTGTCTGTGATTTTAGTGACCACCAGCAAAAAAAAGCCAACAAAAACCAAACCCAAACCTTTGTGCACTGTCATTAACAGCACAAAGAACCCACAGGAAGAAATCATGGATTTTCAACTACACAAAGCTGGCTGCTGAAACTCAGAACCTGGGACAGCTTTTCCTGATGCCAGCAAGCACCTGAAGACCAGATCTGAAAGCTGAAAGGGTTTGTAAAAACTCCAACAGAGGACTGCCTGGGCAGGACACAATTCACTTTGAGAAAGTACCCAGCACTGTGCTGAGGACAACCAACTCCAGAGGAGAGCACTGAGGGAGGCAGAGGATCCATGGATTCTGCTGGGAAATGTGGTGTGACAGCCCAGAGCAGGGAGCTTGGACAAAACCCACTGTGCCAGGCACCCCCTCACCCCCAGCTCTGCTCACCTGCACAAAGACAGGGAAGACCAGCACCTTGGGGGCCAGGGTGACATAGGTGCCATAGCTGGAGTGTGGGATGTGTGGCCTGACAAAGGTCCAGTTCTGGTAGTTCCCATAGTTCTTCATCGTCTGCACAGTCTTCATCAGCCTGGATTTTCTCCCAGACCCCGTGTGTGATTTCCCTTTACAGGCAGTTCCTAGAACAAAGCAAAAGGAACAGAATCAGGAGAGAGCTGCCAGCTCCCCTGGAGCCTCTGGAGCCTGCAGGGACATGTGTCACCCTTCCATCAAAGCTTCCCAGGGATTTATGAAATTATGGCACTGAATTCCTATTTCCTAATGCAAAATGAGATGGCCCTTGACATTTCTGCTCAACCAAGAGCTGCTCAGTTGCTGCACCAAAGGCTTCACAGGATCACAGCAGCAGCACAGCCACATCTATGGATGCACAAAGATCCCAGGAAATCCTAGCAGGCCCAGTTGCAGCCCAGCACATCTGTCTGCTGGGTGTACACTGCCTTCTGCACAGTTTATGACTGCAGGATTGTGGAGGAAGAGATCTGGGATTATTACACACAAAAGTACAAAATAAGAAATACAGCACAACCCCAAATGGTCACTCTTAAGGCAAGGGGAATCCCTGCCTGCACCACTGAACTCTGAGCCTTCCCTTTCCAGGCAGGGGAAAACCACCCGTGACTAACTCAGGGTGGGGGGAAAAAAAACCCACTGGAAATATAAACCTTGGGACAGTCCAACCTGGCATGGGAATCAGCAAGTGCAGGAATTTCAGATCATGGGGCACCAGGTGATGGGTTAATCACAGCTTTTAGGAGACACTAAGATGGGAGGTGTTAGAGAAAGGAAGGGATCAAGGCATTGATGAGCAGCAGATCAATCCATGCTTTTCCAAATGGCTCCCAGGGATGTGATGGTTACTCAGACACAGGGCTGTATTTATAAAGGATGACCTCATTTTGCACGTGGCTGGCACAACATCACCCACTGCTCTGCAGCATTACATCTCAGTGCTGGAAAAAGCCTGAGCAGCCTGGCCAGGTTTTCACTGTCCCTCTTCATGGGACAAAGCCATTATCCCTCCTGTTCAAAGGAGAAATTACACAGCAGCTTTTCTTGCAGCCTCCCACCCCAGATGGTCCAACAGAACTGGGACTTTTCTCCACAAGCCAATAACCAGAGGAGAACAGCCTGGAGGGACAGGATGAGGGGAGGTGGCTTTAAACTGGCAGAGAGGAGATTGAGACATCAGGAAGAAATTCTTTGGGGTGAGGGTGCTGAGCCCCAGGGTGCCCCCAGAAGCTGTGGCTGCCCCATCCCTGGCAGTGCTGAAGGTTGGATGGGGCTTGGAGCACCCTGGGCTGGGGGAGGTGTCCCTGGGCATGGCAGGGGGATGGGACTACATGTTCTTTAAAGTCCCTCCCAACCCAACCCAGTCTGGGGTTCTATGATTCTGTGCATCCTCCTCCCCAGACCCATCACACAGAGCTGGGATGAGACCAACACACAGGACCAGAAGCAGAAAGGAGCTGCTGAGCTCTCCACTGGGACTGTGACCTATCCAGGTGAGAAACCAGAACATCAGCTCAGCAGTGTCTCCAGATGATGGCTGAGCAAACCCTCCTGGAGGGATGTTCCAGCAGGGAACCCCCCTGTGTCCCTTCTCCAGCCCCAGGCCAGCACAGGAGCTCTCTGCACAGTGGCTTCTGTCCTTGCACTGCCAGGGACACCCACACAACCTTCCCAAGCAGAACTGAGCCAAAACACTTCCGACCCTGGCTGAGAGTAGATAAGGTCCCGTCCAAAGCAAACACACAAACCCCCCAACATTACATATTCCACACAGTGTTAGGAAATCAGGCACCTAAAGGCAGAGCCAGGCTGTGCTCTGCTCTCCAGCCCTGCTGTTTACTGCTTTCCCTGCCTGCCATTGCAGGGGGCAGGGGGTGGTGGCCCTCCTGACCCAAAAGGTTGTTTCTCCAATAACCCTGACATTTTCTCTTTTCCCTTTCTCATGGCTGTGCTGCCAGATAAAATCAGAACACAACAGACAGCTCAAAGCATGACAGATACAATCTGTCTGGGCTCTTCAGGATCTGCTTTTCCTCCTTTCCTGAAATCACCCCATTTTATCAGAGGAACTTGTCACCTGCACGAGTCCTGGTTTCTGCACAGAAATGCATCCATCCTGCCCCAAGTGTCACCTCCTGTCACTGTGTGACTGGTGGCCAGCTCCACACCACCAGTGCTTCATTCCTGCCCAGGTTAACCACTGCATCCTTCCCTCTGAAGACTTAAAAAACTGAAAACAATCACTAAAAATTATAATGGGGAGAAGCCCAAGTCTTCCCAGTTCCACCCTGCAGTCAGAATGAGGCCCCACGGTCCAGCTCTGCTTTGCACAGGATCTCCAAAGAGCAGGAAGGAGCTGCAATTATCCATGGTACAAAACATCCCCTGCAGTTGAGCTGTGGAAAATTTTTCTGGCTGCAGAGCACCAGGGCTGAGAGCATCCAAGGCAAAGGGGCCTCAGCCCCACACTGCTCCCAGGGGAATCCACTGGGGATTTGCCAGCCCCACACTTGGCTTTCTGGGGACACTCCAGTTTTAGAGGTATCAGAAACCTTTCCAGCTGTGCCCACACAAGGGAGGCCAAGATCATGTCAAGCTCTGACACACAGCTCATCCCAGGGATATCCCAGCAGACACAGCCTCCCAGAGCTCCCAAGTCAATGCTCTGCTAGGTCTCTAAGCAGTGTCTTCAGCCCAACTTACCCTCAGTAGTGTTGTTCTCCTGATAGACAGGCCTCAGCAGCTGCAAGACACAATGCAGAAAGGACACAGTCACCTGAAGAAAGCTTGAGGTAGACTTTACAACTCCTAACTACAAATCTGAGCGTGCCAAACCCAGCAAAGCCCGGGTGGTTTTGCTCTATGGAAATGAGAGCAATGACTTGCACTGTGGTCTAAGCAGTGGAAACACCTCCCATCCCCTTACCCCCCAGGGAGGAGGCAGTAGACCCTTCACCCCAGATCTACAGTCCCAGTGATCCATGTTTTAGGAAGATAGCAGAAGGTCCCCCAAGGGACTGGAATCACAGCAGGTGCTCCAGCCAGCCTTCACAGATGATGTTTGACAAGGCTGAAGCAAGGACCCAGAGAAGACCCAGCACAACCAAGCAGTCCCACACAACAACCCCAGCACGGGGCTGGCAGAGCCCTACCTGACTCCCCGGGTTCAGAGGTGCCAAAATGATGTAGTTCTGGTCAGCAGAGGAGGGGACCCTGGAGAGGGGTGGCATGGTGTTCTGGCTCTGCTTCCCAATCTCCGTGTACCTCTCCCAGGTGTCCAGCACCAGCCCCTCATTCCCATCATAGAGCACGTGGCAGCTGCGGCGCTGCTCGGGCCGGGGGGGGTGGGTGCTGTTCTTCTCCCGTTTGTTGGGGGGGGGACTGGAGGTCATACTTGCAGGAGGATCTGCGGATCATGGCTTCATGGCCTGACTTGACCTGTGGGACGAGCCTCCAGACCAGCAGGATGATCTCAGTGGGACAGTTGCTGAAAAAGATGGCACGGAGCAAGTCAGAGGTGGGGCAGCGGGGGGGTGAGGAAATCCCTATCACTACAGGGAGAGGGTCCTGGGAAGGGGAATGGAGCTGGGGAAGGGTCTGAAGCAGAGCTCTGCCCAGGAGCAGCTGAGGGCCCTGGGGGTGTTGATCCTGGAGCAGAGGAGGCTGAGGGGAGACCTTCTGGCTCTCTGCAACCCCCTGAGGTTGGAGCCAGGGGAGATCAGGCTCTGCTCCCAACTGATGGGACAAGAGGAAATGGACTCAAGTTGCCCCAGGGGAGGTTTCGATTGGAGCTTGGGAACAGTTTCTTCCTTGAAAGGGTTGTCAGGCAAGGGTGGAGTCCCCATCCTTGGAGGAGCTTCAAAGCCCTGGAGATGTGGTGCTGAGGGACATGGGTCAGTGGTGGCCTTGGCAGTGCTGGGGGAAGGGTTGTTAAGGTCTGTTCCGACCAAAATGATTCATTCACCCCATGAGCCCTGTAGTTCCTCCTCCCCTAATGCCTCTGCTCTGCTCCTGCCCTCCCCAGCCCCTGCATCCTTTCTGTCTCTTGCACCCCCCAAAGCCTTGCCCTCCCCACAAGCCTCTCTCCTGCCTCAGGCTCCCTCAGAGATCTTCTCCAGAGCCCTGTGCTGATACTTGGAGTGAAAACTCACCGGATTTCGTGTGCCAGCTCCACACACTTCCAGTGCTCCACAGGCTGCTCGTTCAGCTGCAGCACTGTGTCCAGCTGCTGCAGACCAGCCTTCTCTGCTGGGCCACCTATGGAGAGGAGAGACAAAAATGCCACTCATCTGCCAGGTAGAGTTAAGAGTTTTGGGGGAAGGAGAAGCCCTGGGGCTTGAGAAACCTGAGTAGCTTCAGGAACTCCTCCAAACCCAGTGTGTTCCCTCTAACACTCAGACCTGAAAATTAAATGGGGCCACCCAGCCTGGAGCTTCACCTTCCAACACACACACACACAGATGGTACCTGGGACAAAGCCATAAATGCTCTCTCAGAGCTACTGCCCAAAATTCCTGTGTTTCCTGGGAGCACCAGGTACTACAGAGACTCCAGAACTCCATCCCACAGAGGATCTACCCAGGTAACTGAGGGCTCCTACCATCCCCTGTGCCCCTGTCTGACACCCCCGAGATGCTTTCATAGGTTTCCCAGCCAACCAGATCTAAGGTTGGAGAGGGAGAGGAAAAAAAGTCTCCATGTACTCCTGCAACACACTGCCAGAACAGTGAGACAGCATTAACCCCGGGGCCTCTGACCTCTTCAGAGGCAACAGAATTCATGCAGTGAAGTTTCTTAGAGGTAACCGGAGTCCTGCCAAGGCGTGGGAGCTTCTGACTCACCCAACAGCACAAAAGGAGCAGAGTCCTTCATTCAAAGTAAGAATAAAAGACACCAGGAGCTCTTACCAGAATCCACTGCCTGCACACGGACTGGGGAGTCACAGCAGATGGTGAAACCAAAGCCATCACTTCCTCGAGGGATGGTGATCTGCAGAGAGACAGCAGAGTGGGCTGTTGAGTGGGAAAGCAGCCGTGGTGTGTGGTGTGTGCTCAGCCAGCATCCCCCCTCCCATCCCTGCTGCAGCCTTTGGGATGCAGAGGCACAGGAGCAGTGACAGAGCCCAGAGGAACTGTCACAGGGAATGCTGTCACTCTGGGAGCCCCATGGACAATTCCCTCCTGCTGCAGCCAAAGGCAGGTGGAAAAGGTGTTAAAAAGCAATGAGAAACTCAGCCCAGATGGACAGAGAGGAAAGCCACAAAATGAGTGTTCATTGAGCACACACGAGTCCCCACTCACCACTCCTCCAAGTGTACAAAAGGTCTGACAAGGAATGAGAAAGGAAAACCCAGCAGCCTGGCTCTGCCACCCATTTCTAACACCGTGTCTCTGAGCAAGTCAGCTTGAACATTTCCTTTCCAGTTGGGCAATGCAGGAGCAGCAGCTCTCCTGCTCCAGAAGAAGCTGCAAGGATCAGTTCTCTCCTGGCTCCATGTGCATCACCCCCTTAACTGGGGTGAGTATCTTTTCTCTTGCTGAGTTTGAAGAGGATGTGTTGATTTAGGCTCATTTCTCCTCCTGATTCAAGAAGCATTGAGCTTATTAATCAAATTACTTTTTGATGTTGGCTTCCAGCAGCAGCTCAGCATGAGAGTTGCTGTAAATACCTGATTATCCCCCAAGACATCTTTGCTTTACCAACAGAGAAAAGAAAAAATCCCACATCTGATCTGTGTTATAACAGTCAGAGAGAAGAGAGGAATTCAGCAGAAGCTGCCAAGGAGGAGAACTGATTCCTTGCTCCTTTACCATGGGAGGGCAAACACAGTGAGCTTTTATTTCTCTGCACCTTGTCCCTGCTTCACAGCCCAGCATAAAATCAGCATAAAAGCAAAACTGTCTTTCCCTGGCAGAATTGAAAAGTATGTTCAGTCCCACCACACTGACTGGTTTTCTCTCTGGGGTTTGTTGGATCCTCAGACAGGGGAGTGTACTGCACCTCCAAACCAACCTCACATCTCAAATGCAAAGCTCAGAGGATCCAAGTCCCACCACAGTGTGACCACCAGCACCTCAGGAGCCACCCAACATCTCTCCCACCAGGGAGACCCCACGGACACTTCCCAGCCCAAAGCTTCCCCCGTGCCAGGCTCTCCCACTTCTCCTCAAACTCCTCTTGTCCACCATCAATGGAGACACCTCCCCTGTGCCACTAAATCACAGCTTGTCCCTGCAGATGGCTCACTCAGCTCCCATCACCACGGCTGTTACAGGGAGCTGAATGTCCAATTTCCAGGGGAAAAAGCTGACCATGAGCTGGGAGCCCCCAGCCCAGACCATGGGAGGAAAATGGTCTTCAGAAGTGCAGGAGACTGGGACCTGCACAAGCAAAAGCAGCACCTGGCATTGCACACCAAGAGAACTTGCATCAGCTTTATAGAGCAATGTACTTCTCCTAAAGCAGGTCTCCATGGGTTGTAACCAGCTTCAAGCAGCACTTGATTCCCAAATACATTCCCATTAGAATAATCTGTAAGGGACAGCAGCAGCCTGGCAGTGACAGAGCTGCCTGCCATGCCTGACCCTCCTGCAGTGAGCAGTAACTTGAGACCAAGTGCACGGAATTTTCAGAGTTGGAAGAGACCTCTAGAGATCATCTAGTCCAACTCTCCCACTAAGCAGGATCACCTAGAGCACATCCCCCAGGACTACCTTCCAGCTCCATCCCCATTTACACCCTGCAGCAACAGCCAGAGATCAGCCAGACACCGCTCAGGAGGTGCCTGCCTTAGATTCACAATATTATTCCCAAACAGTAACACCAGCAAACCAGCACCCCAGAAAGGTCTCACACACAGCCCAGAGCTGGTAAGAAAGCCCCACAGACACTCACAAACTCAATGGAGTCTTGCAGCAGTGCACACACACAGATTTTCCTCTCCAGGGGAGGTACAGACCTGCCTGTATCTCCGCTCCGAGCACACCTTGCAGAGCCCATTGAAGCGGTTCATGGCTGGAGACCCTCAGCTCGCCGTTAGCCCATGAAAATCCTCTCCCCTGCAGCACAGCCCTAATCCCAACCTCCTCCTCTCACACGAGTGTGAAACAAACCCCAGTCAAACTGGCATGACCGCCCATGGGAACCCAGCTCCAGAGAAGAATGGCAGGAAGCCACCTTTCACCTCCCCGGCCCCTCTCTGCGCTGTATGCCGCTTTACGATAAGCCAGAGGGCTTCCTGAAAACCCTCGCTGACAAGGAAGGGAGAGAGTTTTATATTAAAATTCCTGTCAACTGGTGAGTATTCCCCAGTCCCTGCTCTGCTGCTGGGGCTTTTGTTCCCGCAGCATTCTCCAGCCGCACAGAGAGCTTTGTTATTGCAATGTTCTCACAAACACTTTGAGGATGTCTGAGCGGCGTTTCACAGGCACGGGCACCCCCCATTAGGCAGGCAGCCTGTGCTCCTTACACTCCTAAAGGAGAAGAAGGATTTTTTTATTATTATTTTTTATAGGGGGGAGGGGGAGAGGAAGGGAAAAAACCATAGAAAAAGCAGAGTTTGTTTTTCAAAACACAGACCCAGAGGATACGCTTGTCCCGACGCTTTGTGCTCCCAGAGTCACGGAGGGGGGAAGCAGAGAGGTCAAGTGAATTGCACCCGTGGTGTAAGTTTGGAAGTAAAGACAAAGAGAAACTCTTAACCCAACCAGCACAGGGCACAGGGCAGGACCTGAGGGGTCTGCACCCTGCAGTCCGAGCCACCAGCATTGAGGCCCAGGACCTTGGAGTTGTAAGAGAGAAGCAAGCACCTTCCCAGCTCCTATACAGGGATGGAGAAGAGAGGAAAGGCTCAAGGGAACCCAACCCCGGGCTCCCCTGGGCAGCAGCTGGGGTGGTGGGGTCGTGGTGGGGAGCACGAGGAGCCCCAGTGTTCCCAGCAGCCTGGTGGGACCATTGGAGGAGCTTCCCAGGGACGCTGCAGGCACATCATCCCAGCCAGGCTGGAGCTGGAAGGAGGAGCAGTCTTCCTTCCCAGCCACCATCTTTTGAGTCAGTGGCGACTGCCGGAGAGGAAGGGAGGAGAGGGGTGCTGGCTTTGTTTGTCTTGCTCAATCCCATGCTTTAAAACAAATAACTGAAAATGCAGCTGAGGGAAGCAGCAAAGCGGAATTCAGCACAGATAAATCACGGGGCCGCCTGAGCCCCATTTCCGATGCAGGCCCTGTGTTTGTGTTCCCATTTCCCATCCTTGCCTTTCCTATAAATCACCAAGACTTCACCATGGGAAGACTCCCTTCCCAGAGTAACCAGCCCTGAAAGGAGGAGAGGAGCAGACCCACCCATCCAGGGAGACACAGAGCCAGGCAGGGAGCCTGCCAGCCCCAGCCCCACTGCTCCCACTCCATCACGGGCTGGTGCTTTGTCTCTGGAAAAACAGGAGACCCCTGTATGGCAGCAAGGAGTGCCACTACCCCCATCAGGATGATATCCCATATAGGATTGCCTATAAAAGCCACAGAAGGACTGAGCCTGCTCCCACCTCAGCATCCCCCTCACTGCCTTGGTCCCCGTGCTCCCACCTCTTCACACTCTGTAGGTCACAGCCCTGTCACACCTACCTCCAGCTGCTCCATGGTGGCAGCATCCTGGCTTTCCTGCACTGCTGCCTGCCTGCCAGGCATTGGCTCTAAGAAGAAAAAAACCAA